>NC_138981.1:91966978-93166978 GCF_964341445.2 Mesoplodon mirus | reverse complement strand
ATTGATTCACTAACCTTTTACATATTAAGTTAGCAAATTGGTGCTCTAAGATTTTCTCAGGGGACAGGGTTCACAGGAAGGGCACAGCGGACATGAAGTAAGAAAGCATTCATTTTTATGTGAACAAACTCTGGACATGTCACACTTTTGTGAAGCCCTAGCAGTAGGATGAATTGCATGCTTTTGTCTTCCAAGTTAGAAACCCTATAGCATTTATTCATCCACCTAATTTTGCAAAATCAGGTGAATGAATAAATGCTTTAAGACTTCCATTGGATGAGTCTGAATTTCTGCAGAATTAGGATATTGAATAGGTACTACAGAGTTAACTTGGAAAGGGAGTTCACTAGAAAGGAATGGCAGGCTGCAGAGATGAGAGGCCTTCAATTGAACATGAACTTCTAACAAAGTTGCTCTCATGCTTACGTTACCCTAAGATACATAAGGGCCTCCTCTGGCTCTTCACCTGCAAGCTCTAAATGCTGGTGTTTCTGTCTCTACAATAGTTCTCAGATTTGTCCCTTCTCCAGTCTGCTGCTTCCATCCAGGTCCAGGCACGCAGCTCCTCGCCTCTAGCCTACTGTAGCAGCTTCCTAAATGGTCTCCCTGACTCCTTTCCCCTTCACTCCGTGTAGCAGCCACATGCCAATGTTCCAATCTTGATCACGCATCTTCAATGACACCATTATGGACTCTTTCATCAAGTCCAAAGTCCTTATTCTGGATTCCAGCCTTCCAGGCTCTGGTCCTCACCTCATCTGAACTTAAGTCATGTTAAATCATCAGTCACATGAAATATGTGCAAGTTGAAGTGAGATGTTTTATGAACTTTAATTCACAGGAATTATTTGACACCATCTCATCTCAGCCAAGCCAATTTCCCACTGCTCCTCAGAGAGCCATTTTGCTCTCATCAGGTGTGATACCTTCTCGAAGCCTTCTCTGTCCATGTTCATGTCTGATGCCAAACTTTGGCTTCAGGTGAATTCCATCACTACGTAGAACTTTCTCCTTCCTCCTTTTGCTATCTAAGCATATTCTTAGTGCAGATCAGTCATGCTGTCCTATGTGAAAATTTTGAAGAGCCCACAAACCGCCCCTCTCTGGGCTCCCTCTTGGATAAATCTGTATTGTACTTAGATCCAATACCCTACAGTTGGCACCTGATTACTCTTCAGTAGTCTCCTGTTTATTAATGGGGTCTCCCCTAAATCCACTGGCTGTGAGCCCCTCCAGGGCAGGGACCAGGTCTTATACAAGTAGTTCCCAACTTAAGAAAGGGTATGCCCCAAAATGTATTGGTAAGCTGATTGTTTGGATCCAAGAGTACACATTCCTGCTAAAGCAATGGTATAAATGATGTCTCATTCCCAAACCTACGCAGAGCATAGTCTAGCACTGGCTTGAATTCTGGGTGCTGGGCAATGTAGGGTAAGGGAGGAGAAGAAGGGGCAGCAGGTGGCAGAGAAAGAACCTTCCTTTCCTTTCCCAAGACACAGGTTGAGCACAAGGCAACGTTTTTTTCCCAAATAACTATTACATGTCTTTGTCACCCACCTTCCCTTCTGCCCCCCACCCTCATGGTCCACTGGCCCCTTGTGTACCTAGGCTTCCCTAAGAGAGGGTCTTACTCCCCCAAAATCCTGTGCGGCAAAATTACTGTTTTCTTTCCAATCCTATTCCTCCAAGAAACACACTCCCTCCTCTGTATAAGCAGGTATCAGCTCCATACTAGGAGGGAAAAAAATCAATTGCCATGAACATTCACCAACCTGTTTACACTATTGAAAATAGAATGCTTGTCTTCCCCCAGATAAATCTCTGAACAGGAGTATCAGGCAATGAATAAAGAGAAATGGTCTGAGGGAGGTTTCGCAGAGGAGAACAACTTGTAGGGCAGCTCTTCTCAGCCTTGGTTCTGCCTTTACCTCTGAGCCACCAAGCCTCCGAGAGACCCATAGTTTTCATAATGGCTCCTCTGGAAGTAATACTGGCTTTTCCAGTGGTGGGGAGCTGGAATGGGGAAAGACATTTCTGAGTCTGGTGTTTATCAGCTAAGGACTTCCTGTGTTTCCTTCCATGCACCATAGGTGACTATAGTAGGGTAATTATATAATTAATCATAAAACTAGGACAGTTTTGAGAGTGAAAGTGGTGCTATTAGCAATTACATGAGACAGATAGTGTAAACCATGACAGTCCCAGGCAAACCTGAACGTCTGGCCTCCTGCCCACAGGAGAGTGCTAAGCACAAAGCAGGTGCTAAATAGGAGCCTGCTAATTAATTCAGTATGTCCAAGGTGATTGGCCCTGAGATGTGGAGTGGAGGGTATAGCTTAAGGCTATTGCCAAAATCCATCTGCACCAGAATCTCTCATACAAACACAAAACACTCTAGAAAATTTAAGTAAAATGCTTACACTGTTGCTATGTGGGAACTAACTTGGACAGGTAGAGCTCTGTTAAAATAAGAGATAATCTAAAGTTTCCACTTCGGACTGAATTTTGATGTCATTGACTTGCTCAGAAGAAGCGAGTCATTAACTGGCATGTGAAATATTATCAAATATCTTGCACAGTTTTACAGAGCTTTACAATTTTTAAACTGCTTTTCCATTTTATCTTCACAACTGATAATAAAGTAGGGCAGGTATTATCTACATTCTCTATATAAGAAAACAGAGGCTCAGAAACGTTGTGTCTTTCCCAAGGCCACAGAGCACGCATTAGATGCTGTCCCTCCCGTCACGCTGCACAGTGTAACTATATCGTAACAAATATGCCACTGTTTTCAGAATTCTTCTCTGGGAACTTTCAGAAATCCGCAGTATCTGGACTTATCCCTCAGTTTTTTATACTTAAAAATTACAAAAGTAATACATTTTGACTGTAAAGGGATTTCAAAGAACAAAGAAGCATACAGAGGATAAAAAGAAGGTCTCTATTCTCTCACCCACATGGGTAATCTCATGCCATTTTCACAAGCAATGGGAGTTTTGCATTTTTCTCAGCCTTTCTATGAATTTATACACATGCACATGAGGTGGGTTTTTTTCTTTTTTTTAAGGTAATCATAACATATGTATTTTTCTATTAAGTTGGTTGTTTTCCCCCAGAAAGCACTTTTGTTATCTCTTTATGTCACTATGTACAACTACATCTATAGATCTACCTTATCCGTTTTAAGGCTATATGGTATTTCATAGTATGAATGTACAATACCACAACTTACTTTACCATTCTCCTCTTGGTGAATTCTTAGGTCGTTGCCAGTATTTCACCATTATAAACAATGGTGAAATGAACAGCCTTTTGCTTATATTTCTGCCCACTTATGTGATTATTTCTGTAGATTAGGTACCTAGAAATGGAATTGCTGGATGATCAAGGGGTATGAACATTTTAATTTTGGGCAGATTATGAAACATTGCTCACCAGAAATTCTTTACAAATCTACACCTCCATTAAGAGTGTATGAGAGTGCCTGTTTCTCCACAGCCTTGTCAACAATGAAATTTGTCAGTCTTTTAATTTTATTAGTATCATGGATGAAAACTGATATTGCATTGTTGTTTTAATCTGTATTTCTCTAATGAGGCTAAGCCTCTTTTCATAGATTTACTGGCCTAATTGGTGTTCCTTTTCCTGTAAACTGCCTGTTTTATGACCTTATACCATTTTCTCACTGAGTTATCTTTTCATATTGTAGAAGTACTCTTTACAGTTATGAATCTTAATCTGAGTTTGGTACATACATTACAAATATTTTCTTCCAGTCCATCAATTTTTTAAAAAATTTGTCTTTTACTATAAAGAAGTTTGTATTTTGTCGTAGTTAAATCTAGCAATTTTTTTCTTTGCAGCTTCTGAGTTTCATCTCTTCTTTAAGAAATCCTTCTCTAATCCAAGACTATAGAAATATTATTATATAATGTGAATATTAATATATAATATTATATTTTCTTCTAGTGTTTCTATCATTTTGTCCCATCTTTCAGTTATGGCAATTCTCTCCTTCCACTTTCTTAGGCCAAAAGCCTTTGTGTTACCCCTGACTCCTCTGCTTCCCTCATGGACCACAACTAATTCATCAGCAAATTCTTCTGGGTTCGTGTTCAAAATATACCCAGGCTCTGACCACTTTTCCCACCTTTCACTGTTACCATCTGAGTCTGAGTCACCAGCATCAATTGCCTGGCTCACTGCAATAGGCCCCTAACTGGTCTCCTTGCTTCGCCTTTGTCCCCCCTTGTCTATTCTCACAGCAACTTGAGTGATTCTTTTCTATGTAAGTCAGATTACATCTCACTTTTGCTCAAGATCCTCCAATAGTTCCCAACTTCTCTTGCAGTAAAAGCCAAAGTCTTTAAAATAACTTAGAAGACCCTAATGTGATCTGCATCACCCATTCCACACCTCTCCAACCTTATCTCCTACCATTCTTCCCTCTCTCACTCTGCTCCAGCCACCTGCTCTTCTTGTTGACCTTCCACACCAGCCAGGCATGCTCCCACATTTTAGGGCATTTTCACTGGCAGTTGCCTCTGTCTGTGACACTCTAACCCCAGATAGCAACAGGACAAACTCCCTCATCTTCAAGTCTTTGTTCAAATGCCAGTTTTCAACCTCTCCCTTATTCACAAAATTTAAAACTGCAGCTCTCCCCACTCCAGCCCTCCCAGTCCCCACTAGCTTTTCCTTTTTTCATAGCACTCATTAACGTCCAACATACTATACAGCTTACTTATTGTTTACTTTTTCACCCAACTAGAAAGTAAGTTTCAAGAGGGCAGGAATTTCTGTCTGTTTTACCAAGGGCCTAGAATGGTTCCTTACACATACCAGGTACTCAATACTTTTTTGTTAAATGAACAAATTTGTGAATCTGGATTTAATCCATTTGGAATTTATTTTTCTGTATTGTGTGAGATAGGGTGAAATATTTTTTTAATGCCCTAATGTCCTAAATTAGAGCAAATCCTTACCCTTTAAAGGAATTTTCTCTTTGAAAATAGCTAGATCATTTGAGGCTAATTCTAATAGTTAAGGTAGGTGATCAAGTTCAGCAATGTTGTTTTGTGGTCAAGAAATGAGGCATAATTATAAGGTAATGAGCCTGCTGTCTTCGTGTGGCTTGGGAGCTGGCTCAGAAGTCAATCTCAGGTTTCCAAAAGACAGACCAAGGCCATTCTTATGGCACCATTATGAGAGAGAGACAGACAGAGACAGAGAGATCTGGGAGTAAAGCTTTTCATATATATATGTTTAAAAATTTTTATTTTATTTATTTTTTATACAGCAGGTTCTTATTAGTTATCTATTTTATACATATTACTGTATACATGTCAATCCCAATGTCCCAATTCATCACAACACCACCATCTCCCCACCCTGCTTTCCCCCCTTGGTGCGCATATGTCAGTTCTCTACATCTGTGTCTCTATTTCTGCCTTGCAAACCTGTATATCTGTACCATTTTTCTAGGTTCCACATACATGTGTTAATATACGATATTTGTTTTTCTCTTTCTGACTTACTTCACTCTGTATGACAGACTCTAGGTCCATCTATGTGTCTACAAATGACCCAATTTCGTTCCTTTTCATGGTTGAGTAATATTCCATTGTATATATGTACCATATCTTCTTTATCCATTCATCTGTCGATGGGCATTTAGGCTGCTTCCATGACCCGGCTATTGTAAAAAGTGCTGTAATGAACACTGGGATGCATGTGTCTTTTTGAATTATGGTTTTCTCTGGGTATGTGCCCAGTAGTGGGATTGCTGGGTCATATGGTAATTCTATTTTTAGTTTTTTAAGGAACCTCCATACTGTTCTCCATAGATGCTGTATCAGTTTACATTCCCACCAACAGTGTAACTGGGTTCCCTTTTCTCCACACCTCCTCCAGCATTTGTTGTTTGTAGATTTTCTGATGATGCCCATTCTAACCGTTGTGAGATGATACCTCATTTGTAGTTTTGATTTGCATTCTATAATAATTAGTGATGTTGAGCAGCTTTTCATGTGCTTCATGGTCATCTGTATGTCTTCTTTGGAGAAATGTCTATTTAGGTTTTCTGCCCATTTTTTGATTGGGTTGCATTTTTAATATTGAGCTGCATGAGCTGCTTGCAAATTTTGGAGATTAATCCTTTGTCCGTTGATTCGTTTGCAAATATTTTCTCCTATTCTGAGGGTTGTCTTTTCATCTTGCTTATAGTTTCCATTGTTGTGCAAAAGCTTTTAAGTTTCATTGGTCCCATTTGTTTATTTTTGTTTTTATTTCACTTACTCTAGGAGGTGGGTCAAAAAGGATCTTGCTGTGATTTATGTCACAGAGTGTTCTGCCTATGTTTTCCTCTAAGAGTTTTATAGTGTCCAGTCTTACATTTAGGTCTTTAATCCATTTTGAGTTTGTTTTTGTGTATGGTGTTAAGGAGTGTTCTCATTTCATTCTTTTACATGTAGCTGTCCAGTCTCCCAGCACCACTTACTGAAGAGACTGTCTTTTCTCCATTGTATAACCTTGCCTCCTTTGTCATAGATTAGTTGACCCTGGGTGTGTGGGTTTATCTCTGGGCTTTCTATTCTGTTCCATTGATCTATATTTTTGTTTTTGTGCCAGTACCATATTGTCTTGATTACTGTAGCTTTATAGTATACTCTGAAGTCAGGGAGTCTGATTCCTCCAGCTCCGTTTTTTTCCCTCAAGACTGATTTGGCTATTTGGGGTCTTTTGTGTCTCCATACAAATTTTAAGATTTTTTGTTCTAGTTCTGTAAAAAATGTCACTGGTAATTTGATAGGGATTGCATTGAATCTGTAGATTGCTTTGGGTAGTATAGTCATTTTCACAATATTGATTCTTCCAATGCAAGAACATGGTATATCTCTCCATCTGTTTGTGTCATCTTTGATTTCGTTCATCAGTGTCTTATAGTTTTCTGCATACAGGTATTTTACCTCCTTAGGTAGGTTTATTCCTAGGTATTTTGTTCTTTTTGTTGCAATGGTGAATGGGATTGTTTCCTTAATTTCTCTTTCTAATCTTTCTTGTTAGTGTATAGGAATGCAAGAGATTTCTGTGCATTAATTTTGTATCCTGCAACTTTACCAAATTCATTGATTAGCTCTAGTAGTTTTCTGGTGGCATCTTTAGGATTCTCTATGTATAGTATCATGTCATCTGCAAACAGTGGCAGTTTTACTTCTTTTCCAATTTGTATTCATTTTACTTCTTTTTCTTCTCTGATTGCCGTGGCTAGGACTTTCAAAACTATGTTGAATAATAGTGGTGAGAGTGGACATCCTTGTCTTGTTCCTGATCTTAGAGGAAATGGTTTCAGTTTTTCACCATTGAGAATGATGTTTGCTGTGGGTTTGTTGTATATGGGCTTTTTTATGTTGAGGGAGTTTCCCTCTATACCCACTTTCTGGAGAGTTTTTATCATAAATCAGTGTTGAATTTTGCCAAAAGCTTTTTCTGCATCTATTGAGATGATCATATGATTTTTATTCTTCAATTTGTTAATATGGTATATCACATTGATTGATTTGCATGTATTGAAGAATCCTTGCCTCCCTGGGACATATATATTTTTTGATAGTTGAAGTAGTCAACATGGGAAAATCAGAATTTATTGGACTTCCTTATACACTATTTATGGTTTTGTATGATTTTTAAATTTTTGAATTATATTTAGAAGGACACCATCTAGTCAGTGCTTTGAGTCTAAAGATTTCAATTCATTCCTGTTGGAATGGTTCTGAAGTTGTTTCAAAAATTCCTTGTGCAATCACAGCACCATTGAAGCTTCATTGCTTTTTCTAACTGTCTGCCAGGCATCTCTGCTTAGGTACCCCCCCTTCCTTGTTCATCAAACTTTACCTCACACATATCATCCTCTGTTTCCAAACCTGTGCCACTTCCCAGCCACTGTTGCTGGTGCTCCCATTATAACTCTTCGTTGGAGTATTCGCTGACTTCTACTTTTATTCACCCTTCCAATCCACCAGTACCAAATCCTATTGAGAACATCTTTATAGCCTATCTTCTTCTTTCCATCTCTTGTCTTACTCCAGTTCAGTCACTGTTATCTCTCATTTAGATGGTTGCAGTAGCCTCCTAGCCCATCTCCTGGCCTCAAATCTTCCTCTCAAATCCATCTTTTAAAACCCTGCCAGATAAGTTTTCCTAAAGTCCAATGTAATCATGTCATTCTTATAATCAAAAATCTTTCATGACTCACCATCACCTTTTTGCCAAGACATAAACATTTTTATCTGGCATCCAATAGGTACCCAACCTACCTTTCCTGTCTATTTTCTGCTGTTTGCAACACCAAAGAATGTCAGAGCTGGCCGAAGTCTTACAAGTAGTCTCCAAACAAAACAAAATACTCTCTGTTCCCTGAACATATGCCTCACTTTTCCACCCCTGTGCCCTTACAAAGCTATTCCTTCCTTCTAGATCACTCACCCCACCAAGTCTCATTGTCAAATATCTACTCATCCTATAAGCCTCATCACAAATGCTAACTCCTCCATATATTGTCTCCTGATTCCCATATGATGTGATCTCATCTTTACAGCACTAGTGAACACCATTTGCCCAGCACTTAGAGGTTAATGCAGCTACTCATGTACTGGTCTTCTTCCTGCTTCTAAGAATGCAAGCTCCGAAGGAGGATAAGGACTGTGTTTAGGTGATTTCTCTCTCTTTCTCTCTCTCTCTTTCTCTCTCTCTCTCTCTCTCTCTCTCTCTCTCTCTCTCTCTCACACACACACACACACACACACACTGAGATTGTTATGGGCCAGGCATTATGCTAAGTTCTTTATATGTATTATATCACAATCTTCTTCAAAGCTTTATGATATATAGGTAGTATTATTATGCCCATTTTATAGCGGAAGAAACAAGCACAGGGGAATCAAGCAATTTGCACAAATCTCACATATAGCAACAGATAAGACTCAGGACTCATATTCTCATCCCTCTCAACTGGCTTCAAATATTCCTGTTATATAGCTTGCATCCTATTTCACATGCACAGTTAGATGGTTTTTTGCCCTCTTCAGTGGGCAGTACCTATTGGCTCCTGTTCCCCCTCCCCATCCTTTACTGCACACATCTACTGAACAGCCATGTTTATCTTGCTTTACCAGTTCCCTGCTGTGAAATGGCTGCCAGTCATCCTCCTCACAAGTAAAGCTGTTGTTGGTCAAAACCTCAGTCCCTGGTAACCACCTATGGCTGAAAATGAGGCTCAGAGAGAATTTTTCCAAAGATCACATAAATGCCCGAGACAGGACTTCAGCCCGAGTCAGCTGGCTCTGGGACACGTGCTCTTAACTCACGGTAGACTGTGAGTTAAAGGAACCGGCCTAGTAATGTTTGGTGAATTCACTTTTTCAAGTTCATGGTATATCAAAGTGACTATTTGGAAGGTAGCATTCATTTGGATGTGCATGATCTCGTATACTTGTTGATAAACAAATCTAGAATAACATCAACATCATCAAAAACAACAAACTTCCTTATTCCAAGTTAACACTGAATTGCCTTAAAAACAATAAAAAGAAGTGGCATGTAATTCTACAATTCTCCACACCAGGAGGCCGGGAGTCCCAAACTAGGGATTCCAGAAAGAGAGACTCTCAAGTAAATTCCGTGATGGTGTTATTCAGTGAAAGAGTCCTCCTTCTCCCTCCCATCCCTGTGTGTAAGGACAGGAGTTTACCTCGACACTCAACCCCGTGTGAACTCGCAACCCCTATATATGCTCTCTGAGCACCTTGCTGAGAACCCTCCCAGAGGCCTCCAGAGAATGGCCAGCAGCAGCTTTCAGTAAAGCTGTGAAGCAAGGGCACGTCAGGAATATATTTAGGTAGGACTATGGAGGTTCCTGTCATGTCAAATTTGGGAAATCTTTGTTTCCTGTCCTGGAAGGAAGAATCATGCAGAAAGTTCTCCTTTGGTAAGTCGTGTTTTAACAAGAAGTATGAGTCAGCTTGTGTTGAGTAGCCTGGGATTGCTTACCTAGCGATAGTAGGGAGGCTGGAAAGAGTTAGTACCAGGAACCCTATGTTAACCGATAGTGTGACTCAACCTGCTGTGTACATTAATGTGTTTGGGGAAGCCTACTCCTAGGCAGTTTGTGTTGACGCACTGTATAAACACATGTCATAGGCTCTGCTTCGGAAAAAAAATGCATGTATGTGCAGGCGCAAGCACACGCACATGAGCGCACATACAGGCACACACCTATCCAACCCATAGAGGTCTCAGACCGTCCAATTCCTTCGAGTTGGAAGAGGTCAAGTTTGACTTGAATCCAGAAAAATCACATTCTAATTGTACAATTGCAGGGCCCTGGTTTGGTTGGTTGGTTGTTTGTTTTTTAGCCAGTCTTATTCAACACTTCCTAAAATTGCCATACCTGAGTGAAATTAACCCTAAAAATCAGAGGTCCTTTTGGAGCCAAGAGATTGAAGAGTTTCACAGCTGCAGGAGGTGATTAATGGTACTGTGACATAGTAATGAGTTGCCAAATGCTGAAGGCTTACTAGCCAATAGGCCCCGCGTTAAGCATTTAATATGCATTGTGTCTCACACTAATCCTATGAAGGAAGTATTAGTTATGCTCCTCATTTTACAAATGAGGGAAATGAAGTTCAGAGGGATAAAATGAGCTTTCATTGGTCACACACTTTGTAAGTGATAGAGCCCAAGTGTGACAGCTCCATAGCCCATGCCCTTGCCAATTATGTGATGTGACCTCCCAGCTGTGAACAAGGGACAGTAAAACACATAGGTAACACAGCTCCTGCTTGCATGGCTCACACTCTTGCTGGGAAGACAGGACAAATACACACCAAACAGGGATTGATGCTAAGAAGTACGAGATTATGAAAGCCCACATTATGCAATACAGAAAACAAATAAATACAAGTACAGAAAGCAGAATGTGGGCCACTGCAAGGGATGGTGGTAAGCCCCCAAATCTTCCTTGCAGAATGAGCTCCATGGGATCCACCTGGCAGGAGAGAGGGATTCTGGGAGGATTTGAGTAGGATTTTTGAAGGTAAAGATCTATAATGAACAATGAAAAGAGAGAGGTAGTATTTCAGAGGGCAAGAAGGACAATAAGGCAAGAAGGTCAGGTTACTTTATGGAAGGGCTGGAAAAAAGGTCATTGGGAATATCTAAAAAAGAGTTGTTAAGTGGAGGTCAGGCATGAAGGAGCTTACAAAGAAGATAGATGACAAAAGCAGGAAAAATGGCAAAGGTGTCAAATTCTGTCAGATTTGGTTTAAAGCAGGGAAGCAAATGAAAGGCCTGTTTTTGTGTTTGCTTGTCTGCTTGTTTTTTGTCCTGCATGGTGTTTTGTTTTTGTTGTTTATAGTGTGCTCGTTTGCTAGTTTTAATGAGGCAGCATAGCAAAGCAACAAAGAGCACAGTCTCCAGAGTCAGGCAGCTTGGCTTTAAGCCCGGGCTCTGCCACTTACCAGCTGAGGGACTGTGGGTAAGTTATTTCAATTCTTTGTGCCTCCTTTTCCTCACCCATAAAATGAGATAAAAGAAGACCTATCTCGTGAGATTGTTATTGCTATAAGAATCATACAAGTTATTATTTGCAAAGTGCTTAGAACAGTGCCTACATATAGTAAGCACTATAGATGTGCTTTTTGTATAAATACAAATGTAACTTCTTATCAACACTGAAATATGTGGGAAATTTCTAAAATCACTGTGTAAAGATCTTTCTCCTAAAACAACTGGTAGATGAGGCCATCCAGGCAGATTGCAGCATGGCACCAACTGAGGACAGCTGAGGAGTGGCTGATGCCTTCACATGGGGCTCACAGTTCCCGTCACCCCAACTGCTTACACCTGGCCCACCTCATGTGCTCTTGTGACTCCCGGTTTAAAGTGAAAGGGACATCCTGATTCCTAATAAGCCCCTATATTTACAAAGAGAGCTCATAAAGGAAGATATTTGGGCCAGGATCCCAGGCCTGGCTGAGCTCACAGGATGCTCTCACCCTTAGAGTCTAAGGGAAGTATCTGTCCTCCTCCCCAGCTGTGGTCCCTCCTTGGCCCCAGGTGTTGGGCCACTGGGAGGCACCAGCACTCCCATCCCCAAAGCCTCCTCCACTGACTCAGATCTTCCTGCCCAGTTCAGCACTTCTGATGGGAAGGACTTAGGGCTCCCATAATCCTTTGCAGCAGCAACTGTGTGGGAAGCACAAAGCTGAGACCAGCAAAGCAGGAATGGGTACGCTTCCCCTGAGTGACCAGGCCTTGACAAGTTATGTCCTCCTCCTATGCTCGTTTAGGGGATTAAACTATGCCTCAAGGTCCGAAAGCTCCACGACTCAGGAAGAATTTACACAGCAGCTAGCCCCAAACCACACTGCGAGGTCAACCAAGTTTTCCTTCAGAGCCACCATCCATTGTAGCATTCCCAGGCAGTCAGTTTCCTAGTGGTGCCTGGCTCTTCGTGTGCTGGAGCTGCTCAGGACCACTCAGTAGAGACCTTGGCCTGAGCCACCCCCAGTGGTTTTCTGACAGTCTTGAAGCTGGTGTGTCTCTCGCTCAGAGGAGATGTTCTTTCTGCCCTCCAGGAGCACGATTGAGTGACTGAGTCCTGCTTGGGCGGGGTGGGTGTGCAGGCCTGCCGGCTCCCAGGTGTCACCACCTTTGCTTGTGAGGAATGATTAACGGTGGGAATGTCAGGGCATGCAGGAGAGGAAAAGCTGTGGGAGGAGATAACTGGGGAAAGAGACCTTGGGGCTTCAGTCAAACCCCGCTGCTGCCACTGCCTTTGAATAAGCGCCACGGCTATTACACCTGCATGCAGCTTCACGAAGAGGGCCACAGGAGGCCCACTACCAGGGTTAGAAGTCCCGTTGCCCATCACGCAGGAAGAGTAAAGACACAGACATGATGTGACACCTCTGGAACACTGAGTCCAAATCCTTCATTTCATGAAGCACCAACCTCGCCCTGGGTCTCACAGCTCCTTGTAGAGGTTGAGCAGGGAGTAGAACATAGGTCTCCTGGCTTTTGGTATGACTTCCTGGGAGAGGAAAAGGTGTAGAAGTGGGAAACTCGAGACTTGTTCTAAACACCCACGTATCTGATGAATAACAGCTCGGGAGCCCTTTCCAGCTGGGCGGAGGTGCACAGCCTGGTCCCAGCCCCAAACCAGCAGGAAATAACTCTGGCCAATCTCCACTACTTCATGACCCTCCCAAGGCAAACAGTGCCTGGTCTCAGGTGGGACCAGCATCTGAGAGCCTTGCGGTAAAGACTCTGGGTAGAGAGGGCACTAAGAGAAGCATGTGTCTCTGGGGAAAGCTGTTTTGACCCATGCATATCTCCTAGGCGCTACCACCACACAACCCAGCAAGTCTGAAATTCCTTACCCCATTTCTCAGCTAAGGCTTTGTGCTCAATGGGTGGTCGAGGAGGGTGATGATAACATGGTCTAGCCCTCCGTTGCCTCTCTGACCTCCCACCACTCTCCCCCTTGCTCACTCCTCTGTAGCCACTCTGGCCTCCTTGCTATTCCTCGAACATGCCAACCATACTCCCACTCCAGGGCCTTTGTACTTACTGTTCTCCTCCAGCTATCTGTATGGTTTGCTCCCACCCTTCCCACAAACCTTTGCTCAAATGTCACCTTCCCAGAGATCCCTTCCCCAACTACCCTGTCTAAAAGTGCACCTGTCACCCTCTAAGGCCTTACCGGCTTTTATTTTCTCCTCATGGCATTTATCACCATCTTGCATTATATTACATATTTTGTTTAGTGTCTTCCCACACTAAAATATCAGATATGTGAAGATAGGGACTTTGTCTGGCATGTTCATTCCTGAATCTCCATCACTGAGAACAGTCCCTGGCACATAATGGGTGCTCAATAAATATCTGCTGGATAAATGGATGAGTGGCTAGAAAGGGGACTTCATCTTTTTCTTGGTGTGTGGTTACATATAGCAAGTGACATTGTAAACACATATTCATTCCATTTATTCATTTACCAAACAAATATGTCCCAGGCACTGTATATTCAGGCTAGTGGAAAAGAAAGATGTGTAGACAGGGAATGACAATACAGTGCAGCAAGTACTACCCAGTGTTTTTGGAAGCACAGAGAAGGAGCTGGTGAAGGCTTGCTTCTTCAAGGGAGGTGGCTCTTGAAGAGTAGGAGATGTTAAGAGAAGAAAATTGAGGTGAGGATGTGGAGAAGGGCATTTCAACAACATGTGCATGAACATAGAGGCCCATGTGGAGAACAACTTTACTGTGTTGGGCCACAGAGTGGCAGGGAAGGAGAGATGTAGGGAGAATCAAGGCAGGGGGTGAAGCAGAGGTGCTAGCTATAGGGTCTTGCCTGCTGTACTAAGTACAGAGTTAAGCCTTTAAGTCAGAGGGGACAAACTTGTCAACCATGGAGAGACCCAGCCTACAGATGTATATAGATTGAGCTACAAACTTATTCTTTTAAATGTAGTAGCCAATATTTTAAAAATTGAAGTATTTCACATAAAAATCCAGAATTTTAGCTTTTCTTGAAGTATCAGAATATCACACCCAACTAGCCCACATGGCTATGACTGTCAGCATCTGAGCAGTTGTCCTCATTAAACAGGGCTTTTGCTCTCCAGTTTGTCAGTCCCCACTCAGCCTGCTTCACTGATTATGTTATGGCTGATCCCCCAACCCCTAGTATGGCCAGAAAGTGGCAAGGCTTGGGGTTTGAGTCTTTGTTCTCAAAACCCACACTCTTACCCAGTACCCGATTAATGCTTGGCATAAAAAAAGACCCTCCATAATACTTTATTTGAAGAATGAACACATTCATACCACTGTCTCCTACTAGAAAGTCCTTCCCACTGTCTCTGCCTAGGGAAATCCTGCCCCATCTCTCAGCCCAGCTCAGATACAGCCTCCTCCATGAAGCCTTCCCTGATTTCATGTTCCTCACCCAAGAGATGTGACCTGTCCTGTGGCTATGGGGTGGAGGATATGAAGGCAACAAACCTGGGGTACAAGGGCATATTGTGGGGAGCACTAGGATGGTTCGAGCTGTGCTGTAGGGGGAAGGAAAAATCTGAAGTTTGAACTTAAGAATCTGTGTACCTGAGTGGAGAGTGCATAAATGGTGGAAGCTGAGAGACAACTGTGAAAGAAGTAAAACAGATCCCAGATTTTTCCTTGCTTGGAACGTTGTCTCTTTTAATTTCTCTTCTTGTTTTCTTTCTTTTCTAGCCCTCTGCCCCCTGTACCTTAACTGGCATTAGAGAGTTAACAGAGGACCCACAGGCTTACAAAAGACAGCTTTCCAAAGAACTGTTCTGAGAGCAGCCAAAATGAGATTGCACCAACAATGCCCAGAGAGTTGCCATAAACCAGAACAATCGCCAACCATTCCAACTTCAAGTTGTGCGGCACTAACAGTTAAAGGAAATTGCAACCTGAGACAAGACCACAGTCCTATAACCCTCTCTTCTGCTCGTCCTGTAAAAACCCCAATCCTACTTCAGCTCAGGGAGTTACCTGATGCTGAGGTGCTCCTGGATGCATATCAACTGAATAAGTCTGTAACCTCTATTTGAGTCACTTTAACTATTTTTGACAGTCTGGTGCTATGACTCGGATTGGGTCTGGATAACCCTTGGGCCTACTGAGATTCAGCTACAGACAGAGCAAGCTGGGGAACCTCTTCCTCCCTTCTTGGAAGCCCCTGGTGGGTCGAATGGTAAGTCCTGTTCCCACTCATGTTCTTTCTGGTTGCACGCAAGTTTCAGGCTTTGATTCTCTGAAAGGGTTAACCCATTGTCTGACTGAAGTCACTGCCTCTATTTCCTTTTCGTCTTTTGAGTTTTCTGGCCTTTCAGGTTCTCTGGGAGCAGAGAAAGGGATGATGATCCTAAGGTTGAGCAAGGCCTTTCTTTCTTCTTCTACCTTGATCTCTTTTATTATGGGCTGAATGGAGTGACTTTGAGGAAGACAATTTTGTTTTGTTTATCATTTTTATTCTATATTGGAGTATAGTTGATTTACAATGTTGTGTTAGTTTCAGGTGTACACCAAAGTGTTTCAGTTATACATATACATATATCCATTTTTTTTCAGATTATTTTCCCATATAGGTTATTACAGAATATTGAGTAGAGTTCCCTGTGCTATACAGTAGGTCCTTGTTGGTTATTTATTTTATATATAGTAGTGCGTATATGTCAATCCCAATCTCCCAATTTATCCCTCCCCCCACCACCTTTCCCCTTTGGTAACCATAAGTTTTCTAAGTCTGTGAGTTTCTGTTTTGTAAGTAAGTTCATTTGTATTATTTTTTAGATTCCACATATAAGTGATATCATATGATATTTGTCTTTCTCTGTCTGACTTACTTCACTTAGTATGACGATCTCTAGGTCCATCCATGTTGCTGCAAATGACATTATTTCATTCTTTTTTATGGCTGAGTAATATTCCATTGTATATATGTACCACATCTTCTTTACCCATTCCTCTGTCGATGGACATTTAGGTTGTTTCCATGTCTTGGCTATTGTAAATAGTGCTACAATAAACATCGGGTTGCATGTATCTTTTCAAAGTATGGTTTTTTCTGGATGTATGCCCAAGAGTGGGATTGTTGGATCACATGGTAGTTCAATTTTTAGGGTTTTTTTTATTATTATTGGGGTATAGTTGATTTACAATGTTGTGTTAGTTTCAGGTGAACACCACAGTGGTTCAGTTATGCATATACATATACCCACTCTTTTTTAGATTCTTTTCCCATGTAGGCCATTACAGAGTGTTGAATAGAGTTCCCTGTGCTATACAGTAGGTCCTTATTAGTTACCTATTTTATATATAGTAGTGTGTATGTGTCAATCCCAATCTTCCAATTTATCCCTCCCCCCTTTACCCAACGGTAACCATAAGTTTATTTTCTACACCTGTAACCCTATTTCTGTTTTGTAGATAAGTTCATTTGTATCCTTTTTTAAGATTCCACATATAAGCAATATCATATGATATTTGTCTTTGTCTGACTTACTTCACTCAGTCTGACGATCTCTAGGTCCATCCATGTTGCTGCAAATGGCATTATTTTGTCCTTTTTCATGGCTGAGTAATATTCCATTGTATATATGTACTACAACTTCTTTATCCATTCCTCTGTTGATGGACATTTAGGTTGCTTCCATGTCCTGGCTATCGTAAACAGTGCTGTAATGAACATTGGGGTGCATGTATCTTTTCAATTTATGGTTTTCTCCGGATATATGCCCAGGAGTGGGATTGCTGGATCATATTGTAGCTCTGTTTTTAGTTTTTTAAGGAACCTGCATACTGTTCTCCATAGTGGCTGTACCAGTTTACATGCCCACCAACAGTGTAAGAGGGTTC
This sequence comes from Mesoplodon mirus, assembly GCF_964341445.2. NCBI lineage: Eukaryota > Metazoa > Chordata > Mammalia > Artiodactyla > Ziphiidae > Mesoplodon > Mesoplodon mirus. The sequence goes on along the minus strand of NC_138981.1, from coordinate 93,149,536 downwards.
CCTTTTCTCCACACCCTTTCCAGCATTTGTTGTTTGTAGATTTTTGGATGATGGCCATTCTGACCAGTGTGAGGTGATACCTCATTGTAGTTTTGATTTGCACTTCTCTAATATTAGTGATGTTGAGCATCTTTTCATGTGCTTTTCGGCCATCTGTATGTAGAGGAAGACAATTTTGAACCACCGTGGTCCATTTGAGACTCTTGGGACCCGTCGAGACTTGAGCCTTAGAATAAAAGGAATAAAAGGAAACAAGCTGGCAGCTTTCTTTAACTGTTAGGGAGAAGCTGAGTAAAGAAACAGTACAGAAAGATTCCAATCTACTGAGTCCTCTCTTAAAACAACCTCAGCCTTCTCTCTTCTCAAAGACCTTCTCCTTTCTAACTCTGTGACTGCCCCTTATAAACCAATTCCCCCCTGGCCTTCCTCCTCTCTTGCTATCTGTCTTCTGCTCTGCCCTCTTTCTCCTCCTCTTTCCCTTTCTTAGCTTCCTCTCACCTTTAGATCCCTACCTTCAGAACTCTCAAGATATGCACAAGGCATAGAGATAGGAGAAAGTCTTTTCAAGGCAATCCCTGAAGGTTTTCCCTCTTCCATTGACTGAGGAATAATTCAAACCTGTCAACAAGGGTGCAATGAATTTGTCTTTCGGGATCAATTAGAAACCACTTTTAAAGAATATTCAGGGTTGGGCATTAATGCTAACTGCTTTACAATGGTGCGTTAGTTTCTGCTTTATAACAAAGTGAATCAGCTATACATATACATATATCCTCATATCTCCTCCCTCTTGCATCCCCCTCCCACCCTCCCTATCCCACCCCTCTAGGTGGTCACAAAGCACCGAGCTGATCTCCCTGTGCTATGCGGCTGCTTCCCACTAGCTATCTATTTTACATTTGGTAGTGTATATATGTCCATGCCACTCTCTCACATTCTTTGTTAATGGCCTTAAGCCTGAAATATCAGATATTCAGAAGCACAAAATAGCCTGGCAGACTACACCCGTTGATGAGTTACACTTTGTGTCCAGGCACTTTTTTGTTCAGCATTTTGAGGAAAGCATAATAAACACAGAGAAAACTGCACACTGCAAATTTACCTCATTATGACTTAAACAGCTTGAAGGAAATAAATGGCCTTCCACAAATACAACACAGATAGACATGCATACTTGTAGATATTGCAGAGAAAATGACACTGGGCCTGCGAATGTCCCACTTTGGCCAGGAAACAAGACACTCAACTAGGGTTGCCAGATTTAGCAAAATAAAATACAGGAAATTTTGAATTTCAGATAAACAACAAGTAATATCTTAGCGTGAGTATGTCTCATGAAATATCTGGGACACACGTACACTAAAAGGTGATTCGTTTCGTATCTGACATTCACATTTAATTAGACTTCCTGTATTTTACCTGGCAACCCTATACGGGTTGCTCAGTCAGAAACAAAGTGATTTCTCCCCTCCAAGAAAGGCATCCTAGAGTATCCCCAATTGCCTTTGGATCAGCAAGGAGAAATAACTCTGTTTATTCACAAATGGTCATTCAATCTCATTTTTAGTAGGCACTGGAGCCACACTCTCTACCATTAATTCCTTCTAGTTTCCCACCTCCCTCCCTTGGGATAATAAAAAATCTCCGTGATGGGATTTACCAATTGAATACACTCTCTCCCTCTTGCTTAGCCCTTTGCCTATCTCTTTGGGATCCTTAACTGCTCAACGTACCTTTCTCTTCTGTCCTTCCACCCTCTCTAACCAATTCAGATGGGACTTTTTGGTTCAGTGGGGAACTACTATTAAGTGTACACCCAAAGGACTTTTTCTTGATCTCTTAGACTCTGATAACCCAGTATGCCATCTTATGTTGGCTGTCCTCAACTACCTGAGTAGTACCTAAGGACTACTCCTGAGTTCTCCATTCACTCTCCCCCTAAAATTACCTCAGTTTTCTGAGTTAATTTCTTCATTACCCAATATCTTCGGGGCCCCCTCATCTACAGATATGGGAAAAATAAAGGATATAGAACCTTTACAAGTCAATATTGACCTCACGATACCTCTGCCTAAATTGGCCAATATGTCCTAAAACCCAAAGCACTAGAAGGAGTGTGACCCATTGTGACAGATTTCATAGTTAAAGGCTTAATCATTCTTTGTACTAGTGTCTGCAACACTCCTATCCATCCAGTAAAAACATCCTAATGGACATAGGTACCTCTTTGTACAAGATGTAAGGCTACAAACCGTACAGTGTCCCACATTTCCCTATGGTTCCCAGCCCAACACTGTCCTGGTTTCTATACCTCCAAATTCAACATACTTCATAGCAGTAGATGTCTCTTCAGCCTTCTTTAGTGTTCCCTTACATCCTGATTTCCAGTACATTTTCACTTGCAAAAATTATTGTGCAAAACGTGCAAAAATTATTACACCTTGACTGTGATGCCACAAGGCCTCACTGAAGCCCCTTCATACTCATCTCAGGTTCTCAATCATAATCTCCAAGAATTACAATTTCTCTCTTCCTCTAACTTGATCCAATATACAGGTGAGCTGCTCTTATATTCAACTGATATAACCTCTTCGCAAGAGGCCTCTTTATCTCTTAGAAACTTTGGCTATAAAAGGACATACAGTTTGTAAGGATGACTTACAATTTTGTTACACTCAGATTCACTACCTAAGCCATGGTATATCCTAGGGAGGCAAATCTCTCTGAGCAGACAGAAATACAGCCATTCAAAATTGCCCTCACCTTATTACTAAAAGGCAACTTAGCAGATTTAGAGCCTTTAGAGGATATTGCAGTTAGTGGATTCTCAACTTTTCTGAATCACCTGCCACCATCTATGACATGACTAAATATGGCATCCCTGAACCTCTTCCTTCAGAGGGTACTACAGAGTTAGCTTTTGACCAACTCAAGGCTACTATCCACAACCCTACCATTCTGGGTCACCCCCAAATTTTACAAAGTCTTTTTTTCTCTTTAAACATAAAAGGGATGGTCAAGTTCTTTGTGTTTTATCTCAGAAATATAACGGAAATCAGAGAATCATTTGGTATTACAATCTTTCTCTCTATTCAGTAGTTAAACATATCCCACTTGTCTAAAAGCAATAGCTGCAGCTGCATTTGATCTTGGGGCCACCTTTCCACCTAATGGTACCTCATGCAGTTCAAATTCTTCTCACCAAAAACACTCAACATTTTTCTGCTTTCAGACTCACTTCCCATGAACTGCTGCTTCTGTCCTCAGCTCATATTGCCTTCTCTAGGAGTCATACTCTTTTTCAAAATTGAGATATAATTCATATACCATAAAATGTATGTTTTACAGTGAACAGTTCAGTCATTTTTTGTATATTCACAAAGTTGTTCAACCATCACTACTATATAATTCCCAAAGATTTTCATGATCCCCAAAAGCAAAGCCATATCCATTAGCAGTCACTTCCCCGTCTCCTCCCACACCAGCCATAGTCAACCATTAATCTATTTTGTGTCTGTATGGACTTGCATATTCTGGACTTTTCATGTCAGCAGGATCATACAATATGTGGCCTTTTGTGGTTGGCTTCTTTCACTTAGCATGTGTTAATTGTCACCCATGTTATAGCAGGCATCAGTACTTCATCACTTTTTCTTGCTAAATAATATTCCATTGCAGTCATATACCATATTTTGTTTATCCATTCATCAGTTGATGGACATTCAGATTGTTTCCACTTTTTGACTATTATGAATAATGTTACTATGACCATTCATGCATAAGTTTTTGTGTGGACATATGTTTTTAATTCTCCTGGCTATATACCTAGGAGTAGAATTGCTGGATCATATGGTAACTCTATGTTTAACCCTTTGAGGAACTATCAAACTATTCAACAGTGACTGCACCATTTTACATTCCCACCAGCAATGTATAGGGTTTCCATTTTCTACATCCTTACAACACTTATTGTCCATCTTTTTTCTTAGGGCCATCCTTGAGAGTTTGAAGTAGTATCTCAATGTGGTTTTGATTTGCATTTCCCTAATGACTAGTACTGTTGAGCATCTTTTCATGTGTTTATTAGCCAGCCATTCATATGTCTTTTTGTCATAATCTTAATCCAGCTATCTTATTCCCTCTTCCAAAGAAGTGAGAATCTCATGATTGTTTAACTTTAACCTAAGAACTCCATCTGTCTCTTTCTTATCCCCATGAAACATCTCCACAAAACCCAGACTTAGAATTCTTTGTAGACAATTCATATCTTGAGACTGAACAAGTATATTTTCAAGTTAGGTATACTGTCACCACTTTCCAAGAGCTTACTGAATACAATTATTTTCCTGAAGTCCACTTAACGTAACTAGTTGACTTATAGGATTGACTCTAGCCTACCAACCAGCAAGGAATGAAAGGGTTAACATATACGCAGAAAGAAGATATGCCTTTGGTGTGGTTTATTATTTTGTCATACTAATGAAACAACAGAGCTTCCTGATAGCTGCTGGTGCTTAAGTAGCTGTGAGCACATTCAAGCTTTACTAGATGCTGTACTCCTCTCGAAGAAAGTGACTGTAATTAAAGCCCGTGCTCATACTAAGGAACAAACCCATGAGGCGAAAGAAAATGCCTTGGCTGATAAGTATGCTAAACAGAGTGCTCTCACCCAAGTTCACTTGGCTCAGCAAATCAAAGATGATCTGGTTACTCCAGATTACTTCTATGAAACCTTGAGCAAACTTCAGTTAAAGCATCCGACTCTGAAAAAAAAAAAAGGATATTGGGAGAAATCTGGAAGTTCCCTTCATCAAATGGGCTATGGAGACACCAAGACTGCCCCTTGGTCTCTCCAGTCTCTCTGGAATGAAGCTTGATGAAAAATTTGCAGGCTATGACCTATCATAGTAAACAAACTTGAAAACTGCTCTGGGACTACTTTTTTTTTTTTGGCCACACAGCACATGGTTTCTTAGTTCACCAACCAGGGATCAAATCCCTTAATTCACCAACCAGGGGTCAACCAGTGATCAGCGGAAGTGCAGAGTCTTAACCACTGGACCATCAGGGAAGTCCCTGGAAAAACTCTTAAGGTGGGACATACACAGAAACCATAGCCTTAGGGATGCTTTGAACATTTACAGATGAACTTTGTACAACCTCCTACATCACAAGAATTTGAATATGTACTTACTATTGTCTGCCTTCACTCTGGATAGCTAGAAGTTTTTCCTGGTCCTTGATTACTACAGATTAGAATGTTAATTGTGACCCCCAGGGCAACCACTAAGAAAATAACTTAAAGATGTATATTAAAAGAAATGACTAGGGAATTAAAATGGTATGCTACAAAATATCAATTGAACACAAAAGAATTCAGTAATGAAGGAACTGAGGAACAAAAAAATGAGGCATATAGAAAACAAATAGCAAAATGGCAGAAGGAAGTTCTTCCTTATCAGTAATTATCAGTAATTACATTAATGTAAATGGATTAAACTCTCAATTAAAAGTCAGAGAATGACAGAATGGAAAGAAAAAAAAAACATGGTTCAGGTATATGCTGTCTATAAGAGACCCATTTTTAACCCAAACCACAAATAGGTTGAAAATAAAAGGATGGAAAAATGTATTCCATGCAAACAATAACCAAAAGGGAGCTGGGGTGGCTATACTAATATCAAGCAAAACAGACTTTAAGGCAAAAATTGTTACAAGAGACAAAGAAGGACAATACGTAATTATAAAAGGGTCAAACACTCAAGAATATATAACAATTATAAATATAAATTCCCCCCAAAATTGAGCCCCAAAATATATGAAGCAAAAATTGACAGAATTGAAGTGAGAAATACAGTTCTACAATAATAGTAGGAGATTTCAATGTTCCACTAATAATGGATAGAATAAATAGAGAGAAGATTATCAAGGAAATAGAAGACCTGAGTAATACTATAAACCCATTAGACCTAACAGACATCTAGAGAATACTCCACCCAACAACAGCAGAATAAACATTCTTCTCAAATGCACATGGAACATTCTCCAGAAGAGACAATATATTAGGCCACAAAACAAGTTTCAGTAAATTTTAAAAGACTGAAATCATACAGAGTATGCTGTCTTGCCACAATGGAATGAAATTAATAGTCAATAGAATGAAATTTGGTAAATTCACAAATAAGTGGAAACTAAACAGCACATTCCTAAATAGCCAATGAGTCAAAGAAGAAATCACATAGTAAATTAGAAAATATATTGAGATGAATGAAAATGAAAACACAACATACCAAAACATGTGGGATGCAGCAAAAGTAGTGCTCAGAGGGAAGCCTATAGCAGTAAAATACCTACATTTAAAAAGAAGAAGGCTTCCCTGGTGGCACAGTGGTTGAGAGTCAGCCTGCCAAAGCAGGGGACACGGGTTCGTGCCCTGGTCTGGGAAGATCCCATATGCGGTGGAGCGGCTGGGCCCGTGAGCCATGGCCGCTGAGCCTGCGCATCCGGAGCCTGTGCTCTGCAACGGGAGAGGCCACAACAGTGAGAGGCCTGCGTACCACAAAAAAAAAAAAAAAGAAAAGAAAGATCTCAAACAATATCCTAATGTCCACCTTAAGTAACTAGAAAAACAAGAGGAAACTAACCCCAAAACAAGCAGAAGAAAAGGAATAACAAAGATTAGGGCACAAATAAATGAACTGCAGATCAGAAAATAATAGAGAAAATCAATTAATCGTTCTTTGAAAAGAACAGCAAAATTGACAAACCTTCATCTAGACTGACTAACTAAAAAAGAAGTCTCATATTACTAAGATCAGGAATCAAACTGAGGACTTTACTACTCACCTTAGAGAAATTAAAAAGAAAAAGGATTATAAAGAATACTACAAACAAATGTATGCCAACAAATCAGATAATCTGTTTCTAGGAACAGACAAATTCCTAGAAACACACAAACTATCAAAAGTGACTCAAGAAGAAACTAGAAAATCTGAATAACAGGTAAAGTGAGTCAGTGTTTGAACTGAGTTTTCTTAGAAGCTGTATCTGTCTCTTTGGCATCCACTAATTACAGGGCCAAACTAATGGCCAAATTTGTTTATATCTCCTCTGTGATATAAATAGAGCCCATACTTTGAGCCACCTCCTTATCTAACTCTCACATACCAAGCCAATATTTCCCCTGAACTAAGTCAACCCAGGCCAGATAACAGACAACTAGGGACAGCCCCCCTATGCCCCAAGGCCCACTAGAATTATTCAAACTAGCAGTCCTAAGCTACTTACCCTGCTCTGCCTTGCCTTGCCTTTCCTGGAAACCCCAGTAAAGGCTCTGGCCTAGGCCTTCCACTCACTCCTTTCTGCCTACTGACTGACACTGGTGCTTCCCCATGTGGCCTTGCATGGTACGGCATACTCCCTCCTCCTGGAAAATATAAGTAATAAAAATCTTCTTTCAGTAGCATTCGCTTCTCCATGTTGACATTCAGTCACCTCTACAAATTAAAATACTACAGGTATAATCATTGACACAGTTAGCAGTAAAATAAATAAATAAATAAAAGAAGCAAACAAAAAAAAACTTCCAATACAAAAAAGTCTAAGATCAGATGATCTCACTGGTGAATTCTATGAAACAATAAAAGAATTAAAACCAGTACTTCTCAAATTCTTCCAAAAAATAGAAAAGGAGGGAACACATCCCAACTAATTCTATAAGGCCAACATTGCCAAAGCCAGTCAAAGACATCAGAAGAAAAGAAAACTATGGACCAATATCCCTTATGAATCTAGATACAAAATACTAGAAAAGCAAATACATCAGCATATTAAAGGGTTATATGATATGACTAAGTGGGGTTTATCCCTAGAATGCAAGATTGGTTCAATATATGAAAGTCAATTAATATAATATACCACATTAATAGACTAAAGGGAGAAAAACACAATTATCTCAATAAACACAGAAAAAGCATTTAACAAAAATCCAACACGCTTTCATGATTAAAAAGAACTCAAAATACTAGGAATAGAAGGGAACTTCCTAAAGATGATAAGCGTATCTATGAAACACACACAGGTAACCTCATACATAATGGTGAAAAAAGGAATGTTTTCTCCTAAGATCAGGAACAGGGCAAGGATGTCTGCTCTCGACACTTCTACTTAACATTGTATGGGAGGTTCTAGTCAGGGAAATTAGGCAAGAAAAAGAAATACATGGCATCCATATAGTAAAGGAAGAATTAAAAGTACCAATGATTACTGATGACTTGATCTTATATATAGAAAACCCTAAAGTACCCACAAATAAACTATTATAGCTAACAAATGAGTTCAGCAAAGTTGCAGGATACAAGATCAATATACAAAAAAATCAGTGTTATTTCTATCCACTAGCAGTGAAAAGTCAAAAAAAAAGTTAACAATTCAATTTATAATAGCATCAAAAAGAATGAAATACTTAAGAAGAATCTTAACCAAGGAAGTGTAAGACCTGTACACTCTAAACTACAAAATTTGTAGAAAAAAAATTTAAAAGACCTAAATAAATGGAAAAAGCATCTTGCGTTCATGGATTGGAAGACTTAATACTATTAAGATGGCAGTACTTGTCAAAATTAATCCACAGACTCAAAGCAGTCTCTATCAAAATTCCAACTGCCTTCTTTGGAAAAACTGACAAGCTGGTCCTAAAATTTATATGGAAATGCAAGGGACTCAGAATAGCAAAAACAATTTTCAAAAAGGAGAGTAAAGCTGGGATCTAACACTTCCCAATTTCAAAACGTACTACAAACCTACAGTAATCAAAATAGTGGGGGTATCATAAGAACAGACACGTAGATCAATGGAATAGAACTGACAGTCCAGAAATAAATTTACGGTCAATCACTTTTTGGCAAGGGTGCCAAGGCCATTCAATGGAGAAAGAATAGTTTTTTTCAAAAAATGGTGCTGGAACAAATGGATATCCACATGCAAAATTAATAATAATAATAATTTGGAACCCTACCTCACACGATATGTAAAAATTTACTCAAAGTGAAACAAAGAACCAAATGTAATAACTAATACTATAAAACTCTTAGAAGATAGGTAATAAATATTTGTACCTTGGACTAGGCAGTTGTTTCCTTTTTTTCATAAGTTTTAAAATTTTTATTTTATTTATTTATTTTTGGCTGTATTGGGTCTTCGTTGCTGCACGTGGGCTTTCTTCAGCTGTGGCAAACAGGGGCTACTCTTTGTTGTGGAGCACGGGCTCTGGGCACGCAGGCTTCAGTAGTTGTGGCTCACGGGCTCTAGAGCGCAGGCTCAGTAGTTGTGGCGCACGGGCCTAATTGCTCTGAGGGATGTGGGATCTTCCTGGAACAGGGATCGAACCTGTGCCCCCTGCACTGGCAGGCAGATTCTTATCCACTGTGCCACCAGGGAAGCCCTAAGCAGTTGTTTCTTAAACATAATACTGAAAGGACAAGCAACCGATGAAAAAATAAATTGGATTTCATCAAAATTAAAACTTTTGTATGTCAAAGGAGACTACCAAGAAAATTAAAAGACAACCCACGGGATTAGAGAAGATATTTGCAAATGACATAGCTGATAATGGTCTAGTATATAGAATATATTAGAATGCTTACAACTTTATAAACTCTATAAAAAGACAAAGAACCCAGTTTAAAAATGGGCAAAGGATTTGAATAGACATTTCTCCAAAGAAAATATACAAACGGCACAAACATATGAAAAGATCATTAGTTATTTGGAAAATGCAAATCAAAACCACAATGACATACACTCACTGGGGTGGCTATAATTAAAGAAATGAAATATAACAATGTGTCAGTGAGGATATGGAGAAATTGGAACCATCATACATTGCTGCTGTGAATATAAAATGGTGCTGTCTCTGTGGAAAAAAGTTTGGCAGTTCTTCAAAAAGTTAGACATAGAGTTACCATATGACCCAGCAATTCCATACCTAGGTATATACTTAAGAAAAGTGAAAACCTACATTCAAACAAAAACCTGTGCACAAATGTTCACAGCAGCATTATTCAAAAACTGGATACAATCCAATTGTCCATCAACTGATGAATGGATACACAAACATGGTATATTCATATAATGGAATATTATCCAGCCATCAAAAAAGGAGTGAAGTTTCTCAGCCTTAGCACCATCTTCTGAGAAACCACTGTGCCATGAGAGTGAAGTGGAGGAAGAAGAGAATGCACAGGCTAAAGCCCAAAAGACGAAAGATGAGGCAGAGGTCCAAGTAAACTTGTACACCCATGGAAGCCACAGGAGCAGAAACAAGAGAAGCCATAGCCAGAGACGCTGGTACAAATTGTTGGACTGCATGCCTACTGTCTAGAACTTATCTCAATGGATCTAGAACATCCATGGCCATTCTGACTGCCTCTACTACCTTTGAGAGACCCATCTTGCTCATGTCAGAACGGTCCCTTTTGGTCCTTTGCCCTGGACCTGTAATATTATGGGCTAGTTCTGTTCTCAGTTGTGGCTGAATGTAACAGGTGTACAATAAATCATCTCTTTTGTTGTCCTAGCTGAAGAAAAAGTAAAAGGAATGAAGTGCTGATACATACTACAACATAGATGACCCCTGAAAACATTATGCTAAGTGAAACAAGCCAGACACTAAAGGCCATATATTGTCCGATTTCATTTATATGAAATGTTCAGAGTAGGCAAGTCCATAGAGACAGGAAACAAATTAGTGACTGCCAGGGGGAGAATGGGGAACAACTGTTTAAAGGGTACAGAATTTATCTTTGGGGTAACAAAAATGCTCTGGAACTAAATAGTGGTGATAGTTACATAACATTGTGAATATACGAAAAATCACTAAACTGTACACTTAGAAGTGGGTAAAATAGCGAAATTTATCTCAAAAAACTTAATTTTTACTTTTCTTAAAAATTTTAAAATTTAGTTATTTTACTTTTGGCTGCATTGGGTCTTTGTTGCTGTGTGAGGGCCTTTCTCTAGTTGCGGCAAGTGGTGGCTTCTCTTGTTGAGCATGGGCTCTAGGTGTGCGGGCTTCAGTAGTTGTGGCACACAGGCTCAGTAGTTGTGGCACGTGGGCTCTAGAGTACAGGCTCAGTAGTTGTGGCGCATGGGCTTAGTTGCTCCACAGCATGTGGGATCTTCCGGGACCAGGGCTCGAACCCGTGTCCCCTGCACTGGCAGGCGGATTCTTAACCACTGTGCCACCAGGGAAGCCCCAAAACTTAATTTTTAAAAAGAGGGGAAAAAATGGAGCATTTACAAGAGTCTTTACTGCTAGACGGTCTGTGTAGATATAGCAAAATAAGTTTTCTTTTTAATGGTTTGGGGGAAAGTTAAGAGAAACCTTTTAAGTTATATACACAGGACTTCAAACAAGAGACAGAAAAATCTTCCCTTAGTGTTCCTATTGACCAAATGTGGTATGTTGTCTTACCCCTTCTTTTTTCCATTATCAAGGTCTGGTAGAATGGAGACCAGCTATTGGCTACTGACCCCTCCACTTGTCTTCTTTCAGGATTCCAGCAGGCTTCTGGTCTGGCAAAGCCTTTGCTCGTTGTTGTCAGGGCCAAGTAGCATCTCCTCCAACTGGGAACCAGTGGTCACTCCAGATCCTCAGAAGTGTGTGGGTCCATGGTCTGAAGTTGAAGTGGCCTAGCTGACACCCATGCTGATCTCCCTTCTCCGGTCCTCAGGGTTCCTCACAGCCCATCTAACATCTGGGCTGCCACCATTCTTCTTGCCCCACCAAGCTCACTGCCCAAAGGTGCCACATCCCTGGTGGCCTGGCCAGGGTGGGCTGGGAGACCATCAGCTGCAGGTGTGGTCAGGACCCAGGGAAGCCAATACAACCTTCAGGTCACAGTGGGTAGGGTCACCACTGCCTCAGGGCCAGGACCAGACTGGTTGCAGTGTCAAGGATTCCAGGTCACAGAAGTACCGAAGCCACTGGCCACCAGCCCCCTTCAAGCTCACAGACCAGCCCTGGCCAGGAGGTCTCCAGGGCTGGAGCTCCAATCTCACCTTGCTTTCTGCTGGAACTGACTACTTGAGCTAATGGGGTTTCAAAATTAAAACTTCCTAAACTTTCTGAATACTTATAACTACCTTGGCCTAAGGTAGTCTCGTTGGCCCTAAGGTGCCCTTTCCTTTTGGCAGGCATTGTCACTTTATGACTATATCACAGACAGATTAGTGGAGACTGGACATTACACCCTGATTTTCCACTCCACTTTGCTGCAAGCAGATACAACTCGGTACTGCAAAAGACTAATGCAGTCGACTCAGACTTATTACCAAGAGGTTCAAACTGCCTTTCTGGGCCAGAACCCCTGCTTGCATATGGATATTTTTACCCCTGATTTTGTACCCTCGTATTTATAAGGGTATAAATAGTGTGACCATAGATCACAGCTGGCCCCAGGCAGTTCAGGGACTTACCTCCCCGCGGGGTAAGTTTTGTCACAGTGTAAAGACTAGTAGCACTGCTTTTTTTTTTTTTTTTTTTTTCCGTACGCGGGCCTCTCACTGTTGTGGCCTCTCCTGTTGTGGAGCACAGGCTCCGGACGCGCAGACTCAGCAGCCATGGCTCATGGGCCCAGCCGCTCTGCGGCATGTGGGATCTTCCCGGACTAGGGCACGAACCCGTGTCCCCTGCATTGGCAGGCGGACTCTCAGCCACTGTGCCACCAGGGAAGCCCTGGTAGCACTGCTTTTATAACCTGGCTGGGACAATAAACTATAAGGTCACCAAACCTTCTTGCACTAATACTGATGGGTTCGAGGAGAAACCCTCACAAACACACCCATGCAGCCCCTGGGGACAACATAACCGCCGACACACCACCAGCAAAAGGGAGACAATACGGCTGCCAGAGCCAACTGCACATGTGCACAAAGGCATTGCGGGGCGGGGGGGGGGCGGGGGGGTGAGGGGAGGGACCAGGAGCAAAGTATGCAAACAGGGCCTGCAGCGCTTTTCCTGATCTGATACTGGGGGTGAGGGACTCAAGAGTTTTGCACCTGAGTTTGCCCATACTTTAGTTGGAGTTGCTACAGACAAATTCCAAAGTCACCAAAATGGGCCTCTGATGCATGGGGACATAATTCCAGCTGCCTAGGAAGCATATTTGGGGAGCAGCAATTGGATGGAAAATGGCTGGGGGTCAGACAGCTGCATTTGAGCAGCGAGGGTGGGCTGGGAGCTGCTTCCGGGGCCCAAGGAGAACAGGAAGCTGCTGTAGGCAGTCAGGCGGGTGTTGTGGATGAGGGTATTTGGAGCTGTGAATGAAAAATGGTGCCTGCCATATTAGCAAATAAAGGACGCCCTCAACCACTATAGCCCACCCCAGCGGTGAGCCCTGGGTGGACTCAGGATGGGAAAGAACAGGATACTGGCCCTAGAGAGCTAAGGTGCCTATCAGAGGAGTGATTTCAAGGAACCCAGACTCTTGCATCTTCCCACACATGAACATGGTAAGATGAACATATCTGCAAAGCAGAAACAGAGACATAGGTCTAGAGAACAAATGTGTGGACTCCAGGGGGGAAAGCGGGGAGGGGGGATGAATTGGGAGATTAGGATCGACATATATATGCCACTGGTTATGAAATAGATAACTAGTGAGGGCCTGCAGTATAGCATGGCAAACTCTACTCGGTGCTCTGTGGTGACCTGGATAGGAGGGAAATCCAAAAGGGAGCAGATATGCGTATACATATGGCTGGTTCACTTCCACGTGCAGCAGGAGGTAGCACAACATAGTAAAGCAACTATACCCCAATAAAAAATACAAAACAACTTAAAAAGCGCTAAATTCATTAACTTGAGATGTCTGGGTTTTCTTTTTTTTTTAACATCTTTATTGGAGTATAATTGCTTTTCTAACAGTAATCTTTTGATGTCCCCAACTACCTGGTCTTTGTTTCAAAACTCCTATATATCCTGGCCTTACCCTTACCGCTTCAGAGCAGTCCCTCAGAGCTATCTGAGAGGCTGCCTCCCAGTCTTAAGTCCTCAGAAAGTCCCCTGAATAAAACATAATTCTCAATTTTTAGGTTGTGCATTTTTTTTCAGTCGACAGAGCCCAGGTCCCGCTGACTCCAAAGTCCGTGCCCTTCTTTACTTTGCTCTTAGACCATGGCATGTAGTAGATACCAGTAAACACCATTTGAATAAATGAATTCACACCACGGTCTCTTTCTGAAGAAGTTGTTCCCTCCATCGCTGGGGAAATCCTGCCCTATCCCTCAAGGCCCAGCCCAAACGCAGCCTCCTCCATGTAGCCCTGGGTAATTTTGTGTCCCCTCTCAACCCAGCAGTTGCAGCCTCTCCTGTGGATATGGTGTGAGTAGGGGGAGACAGGGAGAGGCATTAGTGCTGGAGTGCAGGGGAACGTTGGGTCCTTTGGGATGAGACAGCTGACTGGGGGGAAAATCCCGAGTTTTGCAGATGGAGATTTTTGGCTCTTGAGTTTGTCTGTTGGAATTAAGGTTGCTATAGGAGATTTTAGCTGGTTAAATCCATGACATAATAACCCATCCTGAATCCTACTCTAGAGAAGTGCCTGGAGACTTTTACTTTTAGCAAGTAGTTCTACTGATTGTTATAATCAGGCACATTCCCCAAACTGTTCTCGTCTAACCCTCTCAATTTACCTGTTAGGAAACTGAGACCCAGTAAATGAAACTCATTTACCCAAAGTCACACAGCCAGTTAGTGACAGAACCAGGATAAAAGTTAATCAATTATATCTCTTACAGTAACCTTATATTGAATTCCCCAAAGACAATGCTGCATCTCAGACATACTAAGTCATTTGGCAAATACTTGTATGAGTAGAATTTATAAGATTAGCACTTGCCACCTGCCAGGATTCCGGGGAGTGTGATGCTTAATGGGTAAATTTTGATAGGTGGAAAAAAGTGGAAAATTGGTCATGAGACACTAGGCAGTTAAGTGAATAAAACAGAGGGCACAGGCAGAAAGTAGCATGTATATAGTCCTTCAAAATCCTCAAGCCTTAAATATGGGAATAGAAATTATGTTCAGAAGATACTCTGAATCATAGGAAGTAGGTGGCTACATGAGTCTGGAACTTGAGAGATCAAAATCTGGCTTGGAAACATAGATCTGGAAGTCATCAGCATAAAGGTGGAAGTCGAAGCCACGGAGCTAGATGCGCTCACTCAGGGACAGTTATTCAGAGGGGCGCAGATGAGGAGAGAAGACTGAAGGGACAGCTGTTTAAGGAATAGTTACAAGAAGAGTTTACAGAGGAAGCAGAGGGAAGCAGCAAGAGGGGTGGGAGGCAAACAAGGAGTGAGGAGGATGGCATCAATGGTCACTCTGCCACTGGAACCTCCTTCTGTCACCTCCTTCCCTAGACCTCACAGTCCACGTTCAACATCACTTGAATGTCCCCTGCAAGAATGTCAGAGTTGGGCCTTTAGGGGTTATTTACACAAGGGTATCTCAATCTTGACACTATTGACATTTGGGGCCAGACAATTCTTTTTGTGGATGGTTGTCCTGTCAATTGTAGGAGGTTTAGCTGCATCCTTTGCCTCTATCCCCTAGATGCCAGTAGGACACACTCCCCACCCCCAAACCACCAGTCATGACAACCAAAAATGACTCTAGACATTGACAAATGTCCCCTGAAGGGATGGAATGGTCCCCGGTTGATAACCACTGAACTACACAATCTTCCCATCTCTGAAATTCTGGTAGGGGACATCCAAGTGATGAACCTCAGGCAGATGATTAGAAGGGTCTGGAACTCAGGAGAAATGAGTCTAGATGAGGGTACATATTTTACACTTCATCAACATGTGGTGGGATTTGAAGCCATGAGCATGGATGAGATCACCCAGGGACAGGGCATAGCATCAGAAGAGAGCAAGACCCAGGACAGAGTCCTAGAAAGCACTGACATTTAAAGGGGAACCTGAGATGAGAATTCAGAGAAGGAGGAATAACAATTCTACCAAAGCTACTCCTATCATTTACTACCACTTGCCATGTGCCAATGACTATGCCAAGTTCTTCACAGGCACCATCTCATTTAATCCTGAACAGAACTTTGTGAAGTAGGTATTATCATCTCCATTTTCCTGAGAAATAAACAGGCCCAGAGACATTAAGGAAGCCTGCAAAAATGTATGCTGTTAGTCAGTGCCAGAGCCAGGATTCAAACCCAGATTTGTCTGCCTTTTCAGTTCACACATTTGCTGCCAGCAAACCTAGGAAAGAGGGTGGTCCTGGGATCCAAGGAATTAAGGAATATAAAGAACAGAGCAATCTATAGCATCTAATCCAGTCCAACAACATAGGCAGGTCAGAAAAGTACAGAAAAAGTGTAGCAGATGAGCAGCAAGGGTGCCATACGTGACCTTGGTGAGGATGGTTTCAGTAGGTGGTGGGAAGTCAGGCTGGATCGCAGACAGTTGAGGAGAGACTAGAGAGGAAACACGTGGAAAAGCAAATGGAGGCTTCAAAGCATTTAGATCTGAAGGAAAGAAGAGAGATAAGGTGGTAGCTACAAGAAGGGAATAACCTAGTGTCTAGGGAGGGTTTTTTTTTTCTTACTACAAAACTTACATGTTTAATGTAGAAGATTTAGAAGACATTGGTCAATCAATGGTATCCCACAAACCAGAAAAAATCACAGGTAATATTTTGGCATTTATCTTTCTGGTCCATCATTGTCCTATAATACATGCACACATTTTTAGAAAAATGTTATCAAACCATTCATATTGTTTTGTAACTTGTTTTTTAATTAAAATACATAGTAAACATTTTGCAAGATAATAGCAATCAATGTGCTATGTAAGCATCATTCTAATATTTTCTTGCTATTCCTATGGGCCATATTGAAACATCATTTCTCTCATTGTCAGCATCCTTCCCTTCCCTTCCGTTCCCTTTCCTTTCCTTCTAGTCTCTTCCATTCTTTTCCATCCCATTCCCCACCCCCACCCCCCAAACACAAGCTATCGTGCATTGGAAGTATAATTAATTCAAATAGACTTAATTTTGAAGAAAATATGAAGAAACTGAATAAAATATCAGAGAAATACTTGTTTGAAAAGAAAATTTGGGTTTTTTAAGCTGAATGATACTTGAGCATATTTATACCTAACAGTGTGTGTGTGTGTGTGTGTGTGTGTGTGTGTGTCAGAGAGAGAGAGAGAGAGAGAGATAAGGAGAAAATAGTAGAGAAAGATAGGTTGAAGATACAGCTGGGAGGCAGGAAGGGAGGGTTGTCAAACAATGGATCAAAGTTCCGAGGAAGGAAGGAGGATACAGGGCATAGATGCCACAATTAACATTAAATAGATGTCTTTAAGTCTGTGAGGGGTGTATCAGGTTGGGTGGCAGGAAGTTGAGGTAATTTCTGGCCTCTGTAATTATGGAAAAGTAGGAGTCCAGGTTAACTGCTGAGAGGCAGGGGGAAGGGGGCTTAGGAAAACTGGTGAGGAGCTGAACTGGCTTCTTGAGTGAATGGGAGAGAATGCTGATGAAGGGCACACAAAGTATCCATCATGGTAGTGTGGAAAACCCAGCTGAGACTGAAGCCAATCCCCATGCATAAGAGATAGACATTTTTGTTTGATGTAGGTTTGGGGTTCTGCTACTATGCAAGTACAAAGATGGGCAAACAGCAAGCGGTTTGAAAATATTGGTAAGTTGTCTGAGGTGGAAATGAAGAAGAGAGGGCTGATAGATTGCTTGGGATATAATGGAGGGGTCAAAGGAGTAGAGGGTTAAATGACTTAGAAGAATAACTGTAGTGACAATAAAGACTAGAGAAATAGAGGGTTTTGGTCAGAGAAGTGGAACTCTAGCCACCAGGGATGCCACAATGCTAGGCCGTAAGGATTGAGACTGAAGCTACCTCTTCTGGGATCGATGCCACTCCAGGCTATGGCAGTATAGAAACTATAACCTCTGGGTTTGCCATCATGTTAATCCAAATAGGCAGAGACTATACATGCTAGGCTGAACAAACTCTGGCCATTGGACCTGGTTTCCACTCTCCTCCAAGATCTGCTGAGATGAAATCCACCAGGCCCTCACCCTGGTTATCATCACTCCTCCAGCCACAACCTCCTATTGTGAGTTTTTCAACTAGCACTATGAAAATGCCTCAGCTCCTAAAGTCCATGGATCCCTCTACTTCTTCCCAATCTATCAGGACTCTTCTTTTTTATTTCCCTCATTACTTAGCTTAGATGCCATGGTTTATCATTTCAGTACCACTCTTGCCAGTTCTAAGTTCCCTTGCCTTGAACTTGTTTTGTAAACCACCTACCCTGCTAAGCCCAACTCTGTCTTCTCTGTACATGCACCTGAGCACTGCTAGAGAAATTCACACAGGTATTTCAAACCTTCTCAGTCTCCTTAAATCCCAGTTCTCCCTCAAATACTTCCCTCTTCCCTTCATATCCACCTCTATTCTCGGCAGTTCTTCCAGTATCACAAAGAAAATGATCTCCTTCCATCTTCATCTTCTTTTTTGTTACATTAGAAAAAAAGGTGTTGCTTGTTCTCTCCACTGGCAATAGTTCTGTGTATACTTTTGATCCCATTGTCTGTCTTTCAGAAGTCTTACACTATTGATGATCCCTCATCTTTCCTATTTGTTCAAATTTTTTCTCTCCACTGGATCCTTCCCAACAGGTTTAAACATGTTGAAGTGTCTCTATTAAAAACAAAACAAAAGAAAACAAACAAACAAAAACTTGCTTAACCCCACACTTCACTCAAGCAACGACCTTCCCCTTCACAGCCAAACTTCTTGAGAGAGTGATGTTTCTTACTGTCATTGTTTCCTTGCTTCCTGCCTACACCTCAGTCCACTTCCATCTAATTTCCAGCCCTTTACTACAGCAAAAACAGCTCTTGTCACAATAACCTCCATACTGTCAAAAGTAATGGGCATTTTTCACTTCTCACCTTGCTAGGCTTCTTGGCAGCCTTTGACCAGTTAATCACTTCCTCCTTCTTAAAATGTTCATCTCCTTGACTTTTTAAAAAGTTGAAATTACTATTTTAAGATAATTGTAGATTCACATGCAGCTATAAGAAATAATACAGAGAGATCTCATATCCTTCACCTAGTTTTTCCCAACAGTAACATCCTGCAAAACCATAATATAATATCCTAACCAGAATATTGACATTGATAGTCAAAATACAGAACAGTCCCATCACCACAAGGATCGCTCACAGTGTCTTTTAATAGCCACACCCTCTTCTCTCCCAGATACTTGCTCTCCCCCATCCCTGCCCTTAACCTTTAATCAGTCCTTCATTTCTAAATTTCATCATTTCAAGAATGTTATATATATGGAGTCATAAAGTATGTAACCTTTTGAGACTGGCTTTTGGCACTCAGCATAATTCTCTGAAGATTCATCCAGCTTATCATGTGTATTGCGTAGTTCATTCCTTTGTATTACTGAGTAGTATTCCAGGGTATGGATGTACCATGGTTTAAGTTGTTTTGTATTCACCTGTTGAAAGACATTTTGGGTTGTTTCCAGTTTGGAGCTATTATGAATAAAACTCCAATGAACATTCATGTATAGGTTTTTGTGTGAACATAAATTTCCATTTCTCTAGGATAAATGCCCAGGAGTACAATTACTGGGCCATATAGTAGTTTTATATTTAGTTTTATAAAAAACTGATAAAATGTTTTCCAGGGTGGTTGTACCACTTTTTACCAGCAATGTATGAGTGATTTTTTATCTCCATCATTATCAGCATTTGGTATTATCACTGTTTTTCATTTTTGCCATTCTGGTAGGAATGTAGTGTTTTTTTTGTTTTGGGGGGTTTTCTCTAGTTCTATTTGCATTTCTTTAATGGCTGATGATGTTTGACATCATTTCATGTGCTTCTTTGACATCTGTATATCCTCTTCAGTGAAATATTTGTTCATGTCTTTTTCCCATTTTCTAATTAGACTGTGGTTTTTTACTGTTTTGAGACTTCTTTATGTATTTTAGATTTGAGTTCTTTGTTGGATATGTGGTTTGTAACACTCCTGCTGGTTTGTAGCTTGTCTTTTTTTAAAAATTTATTTATTTATTTATTTATTTTTGGCTGTGTTGGGTCTTCGTTGCTGCACGCAGGCTTTCTCTAGTTGTGGCGAACAGGGGCTACTCTTTGCTGTGGTGCACGGGCTTCTCATTGCGGTGGCTTCTCTTGTTGCAGAGCATGGGCTCTAGGCACACGGGCTTCAGTAGTTGCGGCTCATGGGCTTAGTTGCTCCGCGGCATGTGGGATCTTCCTGGACCAGGGATCGAACCCGTGACACCTGCATTGGCAGGCTGATTTTTAACCACTGCATCACCAGGGAAGCCCTGTAGCTTGTCTTTTAATCCTCCTAACAGAGTCTTTTGCAGAGCAAAAGTTTTTAATTAAGTTTTAAATTTTATCTAGCCCTAGGTTCTGAAGATTTTCTCCTATGCTTTTTCTAAAGTTCTATAGTTTTATATTTTGCTTCTAAATTTGCAATTCATTTTCATTTTTTTATAAGGTGTGAAGTTTAGGCTGAGGTTCATTTTTTTCTTTTTCTTTTTCTGTCTTTTTTTCAACTATGAATGTCCAATTGTTCCAACACCAATTGTTGAAAAGGCTACCCTTCCTCCATTGAACTGCTTTGAAAAAGACAAAAACCTTGGCATATTTGTGTAGGTCTATTTTTAGGTTCTCTATTCTGTTTCAGTGACCTACGTGTCTATCCCTCTTCCAATGCCACATTATCTTGATTAGTAGTAAGCTTAATAAATGTAGTAAGCCTTAATAAACGATACCTATTTTGTTCACCACTGTATCCTCACCTCCTTGAACAGTGTCTAGAAAATTGTAGATACACATTCTGAGGTGTAGCAATTCTGGGTGAGGATGATGTCACAAGCTACGCTGTCTAATAGAGCTTTCTTCACTGATGAAAATTTTTCTCTATATGGCAGCCACTAGGCACATGTGGCTATTGAGCACCTGAAACGTGGCTAGTGCAACTGAGGAGCTCATTTTTAATTCTTATTTAATTGTAGTTAATTGAAATAGCCACCTGTGGGACTTCCCTGGTGGCGCAGTGGTTAAGAATCTGCCTGCCAATTCAGGGGACATGGGTTTGAGCCCTGGTCCGGGAAGATCCCACATGCTGTGGAGCAACTAAGCTGTGCACCACAACTACTGAGCCTGCACTCTAGAGGCTGCAAGCCACAACTACTGAAGCCTGCATGCTACAACTACTGAAGCCTATGCACCTAGAGCCTCTGCTCCTCAACAAGAGAAGCCACTGCAATGGGAAGCCCGCACACTGCAATGAAGAGTAGCCCCCGCTCGCCGCAACTAAAGAAAGCCTGCACACAGCAAAGAAGACCCAATGCAACCAAAAATAAATAAATTAAATAAATAATTGTTTTAAAAGTCCTGTCTAAAATAAATAAATAAATAGCCACCTGTGGCTAGTGGCTAATGTATTGGGCTGTACAAGTCAAGAGAGCAGCCATGAAAGAGCGTGACTAAAGTGGAGGCAGGTCACTATGGAGAACAGTATGGAGGTTCTTTAAAAAACTAAAAATAGAACTACCATACAACCCAGCAATCCCACTACTGGGCATATACCCTGAGAAAACCATAATTCAAAAAAAGTCATGTACCACAATGTTCATTGCAGCTCTATTTACAATAGCCAGGACATGGAAGCAAACTAAGTGTCCATCGACAGACGAATGGATAAAGAAGATGTGGTACATATATATACAATGGAATATTACTCAGCCATAAAAAGGAATGAAATAATGTCATTTGCAGCAACGTGGATGGACCTAGAGATAATCTTACTGAGTGAAGTAAGTCAGACAAAGACAAATATCATATGATATCACTTATATGTGGAACCTAAAAAATGATACAAATGAACTTCTTTACAAAACAGAAATAGACTCACAGACTTAGAAAACAAGCTTAGGGTTACCAAAGGGGAAAGGTGGGGGAAGAGGCATAAATTAGGAGTTTGGGATTGACATATACACACTACTATGTATAAAATAGATAATCAACAAGAACCTACGTATAGCACAGGGAACTCTACTCAATACTCTGTAATAACTTACATGGGAAAAGAATCTGAAAAAGAATGGATATATGTATATGTATAACTGAACCACTTTGCTGTACACCTGAAACTAACACAACATTGTAAATCAACTATACTCCAACATAAAATTAAATTAAATTAAAAAAACAAAAACCCAGAATTGTCTTCCTCAAAGTCACTCCATTCAGTCCATAACAAAAGAGATCAACATACACCTGAAACTAACACAACACTGTAAATCAACTATACTCTAATATAAAATAAAAATTAAAAAATAAATAAAATGGAGGCAGGTCAAAGTCATTAGGTTTTAAGAAGTCAAGAACTGCTAGGCCAAAATTTTGGATGAATAAAACAGGTGAACAGTGAAGCCCCTCAGGACAATGACATGATATTGGCAAGGAAGGCTGTGTATTAAAAGCTAAAAGGCCTGATTTACTTTGAGGGCATAAACAGTGTCTAGACAACAAAAATGAGGTTGTGGTAGATGATTAGACTAGCATGCGACTTGATATTGTGTTTCCAGCAGGGCAGATAAACAATGGCCTGGAAGCTGCCTCAAAAAAGCAGGAGGGGGCTTCCCTGGTGGCGCAGTGGTTGAGAGTCTGCCTGCCGATGCAGGGAACACGAGTTCGTGCCCTGGTCCGGGAAGATCCCACGTGCCGCAGAGCGGCTGGGCCCGTGAGCCATGGCCGCTGAGCCTGCGCATCCGGAGCCTGTGCTCTGCAACGGGGGAGGCCACAGCAGTGAGAGGCCCGCGTAGTGAAAAAAACAAAAAGCAGGAGGTTGCAAATCACTCCTGCAGTCCTTATAAATGAGTGTCCTTGGCAAAGTGCCGGAGTCAGCTAGGGCAAGGAGGAGTGAGTAGCATTTGGTGATGGTGACTAGGAAAAGCATGTAGGAGAACTTGTTTATCACGCAACAAAGGATCTGAGGGACACAGTACAAATATTTGCGAGGGAAAGAAATCATGGGAAGAAGGGCTGAGGAGAAGAAGCACAAAATAGTACAGGCATACCCTGGAGATATTTTGGCTCAGTTCCAGACCACCGCAATAAAGTGGGTACTGCACTAGAAGGAGTGACCCGATTTTTTTTTTTTTTTTTTTTTTTTGGTTTCGGAAAAAAAGCCAAGCCCAAATGTCCTCTCTGTCACATGGCCTCACAGCATGTCCCTGGAGGTTTTGTGTCTGAGGCTGGTCCACCCCCCTCCCCTATCACTTCCTGGCCACCCACAGCATATGCTCAGTAAATATTAGCAAAGTGAGTTTACTTGATGTTTCTTTTGGATGTCTCAGAATAAAGGAATCTTATACATTGAAAAAAAAGTTATGTTTACACTGTACTGTAGTCTGTTGAGTGTGCAGTAGTGTCATGCCTAAAAAAACAATGTACATACCTTAATTTAAAAATATTTTATTGCTGAAAAATACTAACCATCATCTGAGCCTTCAGCAAATTGTAATCTTTTTGCTGGTGGAGGGGCTTGATTTGATATTGATGGCTGCTGACTGATCACGGTGGTGTTTGCTAAAGGTCGGGGTGGCTGCGTCTTAAAATAAAACAGCAATGAAGTTTGCCACATCAATTGATTCTTCCTTTCACAAAAAATTTCTGTATAGCATGCAGTGCTGTTTGATAGTATTTTACCCACAATAGAACTTCTATGAAAAATGGTGTCAATCTTCTCAAACCCTGACACCGCTTTACCAGCTGTTTATGTGTCAATACTATTCTAAATCCTTTGTTGTCATTTCAACAATCTTCACAGCATCTTCCCCAGGTGTAGATTCCATCTTAATCAATCAATTTCTTTGGTCATCCATAAGAAGCAACTCCTCATCCGTTCAAGTTTCATCATGAGATTGCAGCAATTCAGGCACATCTTCAGGCACCATTTCTAATTCTAGTTCTTTTGCTATTTCTACCACATCTGCAGCGATCTCCTCCACTGAAGTCTTGAACCCCTCAAAGTCATCCGTGAGGGTTGGAATCAACTTCTTCCAAACTCCTGTTAGTGTTGATTTTGACTTCTTCCCATGAATCACAAATGTTCTTAACAACATCTAGAATGGTGAATCCTCTCCAGAAGGTTTTCAATTGACTTTGCCCAGATCCATCAGAGGAATCACTATCCATGGCAGCTATAGCGTCATGAAATGTATTTCTTAAATAATAAAACTTGAAAGTCAAAATTACTCCTAGATCCATAGGCTACAGAATGAATGTTGTGTTAGCAATCAGAAAAACAACATTAATCTCATTGCAGATTTCCATCAGAGTTCTTGGGTGACCAAGTGCATTGTCAATAGCAGTAATATTTTGAACGGAATATTTTTTTTCTGAGCAGTAGGTCCCATCAGTAAGGTTAAAATATTCAGTAAACCGTGTTGTAAACAGATGTGCTGTCATCCAGGCTTTGTTGTTCCATTTTTAGAGCACAGGCAGTGTAGATTTAGCATAATTGTTAAGGGCTCTAGGATTTTTGAAATCCTAAAATGAGCATTGGCTTCATCTTAAAGTCACCAGCTACACTAGCCCCTAAGAAGAGTCAGCCTGTTCTTTGAAGCTTTGAAGCCAGGTATTTTCTCCTCTCTAGCTATGAAAGTCCTAGATGGCACCTTCTCCCAATAGAAGGCTGTTTCATCTACATTGAAAATCTGTTGTTTAGTGTAGCCACCTTTATTAATTGTCTCAGCTAGATTCTC
The DNA here is from genome assembly GCF_964341445.2 of Mesoplodon mirus. NCBI lineage: Eukaryota > Metazoa > Chordata > Mammalia > Artiodactyla > Ziphiidae > Mesoplodon > Mesoplodon mirus. The sequence goes on along the minus strand of NC_138981.1, from coordinate 93,124,666 downwards.
TGGACAACTTGCTGCAGCTTCTACATCAGGACTTGCTGCTTCACCTTGCACTTTTATGTTATGGAGACGGCTTATTTCCTTAAGTCTCGTAAACCAACCTCTGCTAGTTTCAAACTTTTCTTCTCTAGCTTCCTCACCTCTCTCAGCCTTCATGGAATAGGAAAGTTAGGACCTTGCTCTGGATTAGACTTTGGCTTAAGGAATTTTGACATGCCTTCCTCACTAAGCTTAATTGGTTTCCAGCTTTTGATTTAAATGAAAGACATGTGACTCTTCCTTTCACTTGAACACTCAGAGAACATTGTAGCACTATTAACTGGCCTAATTTCAATATTGTTGTGTCTCAGTGAATAGAGAGGCTCAAGGAGAGGAAGAGAGATGGGGAAACGGCTGGTCCGTGGAGCAGTCAGAACACACACGTTTATTGGTTAACTCTATCATCTTACATGGGTGCAGTTCATGGCACCCCAAAACAACTACGGTAGTAACATCAAAGATCACTGATCACAGATCACCATAACAAATATAATAATATTGGAAAAGTATGAAATATTGTGAGAATTACCAAAATGTGACATAGAGACACAAAGTGAGCAAATGCTGTTAGCAAAATGGCACCAACAGACCTGCTCAACACAGGGTCTCCACAAAGTTTCAATTTGTAAAAAACACAATATCTGAGAAGCACAATAAAATGAGGTATGACTATATGAGAATGTGAGATATGATTGCAGCAAGGCTGCTCTCCCAAACTGCTGAGGTGGTGGCTAGAGCTGGTCTCCTGGGAAAAGGCTCTGTTGTCCTGATTATGAACACTATAATATTTAGCTTTTGTAATTTTTTGTGCAGGAAAGTGATTTTCTGTAAACCTGCAAGGTATATTAAACTTTGTATAAAAGTTAACATTTTGTGTAATAAATGTTTTTTATTGTGGTAAATTACACATAACATAAAATGTATCATTTTATCTATTTGAAAGTGTACAGACCAGTGGCGCAAAGTACAATCATAACGAATGAGTGGTTTTAAACAAAAAAACGCTGGTGGGGCGCATTTGTGGTGGTGGCCAATGATGAACTCTGGTGGCCTTCACTGTTCTCAAGGTTCCAAATGCAATGAACGTATAGTGACAAGGTACTTCAGACCAAGTGCTGGATCTTGAAGCAGCTGGTAGCTCTGGTCTGTAGGCTCTGAGGTGGGTGCATATACATTTAGTTCACTCAAAAGGAAGGCATAAGTGAATGTTCAGCCCAGTTCTCTCCTGCCTCTGAAGGGCCCAGGAACACATTATTCTGAGCCACAGAAGTTAATGAAACCTCTACTAGCCTTGTCTCCTGACCTGTAAAATGCAGTAATCGTCCCAGAGTTGTCACAAGGATTAAATATATGCAGACTACATTAGCATAGTGCCTGACACATGGTATGCTCTCAATAACTGGTTCCTATTATCATTATTATATTATGGTCCTGATCAAACTCTGCCTTCTAGTAGAGCTATTAGAACAATGGACATATCTCCTCTGTTCAACTGAGATCTTGTTAAGGGAAAGGACTGTGCCTACTCATCTTTTTATATCCCATAAACCCAGCACATAGTAAGTAGTGCATACACGTGTTGAATGAAAATATTCTCCCTTTATGTCTACCTCCTTCTTCCTCCAACCCTAGCCAGAGTCCACATGAAGAGGTGTGGTTGTTAAGGGCACAGGTTTTGGGGTGAGATAGGTTTGAATTTTGGCTCTGCCACTTACCTGTGTGACCTTTGGCAAATTACTTAACCACTCTGCATCTCATATAGAACATGAAGAAAATAAATATCTACTTCATAGAATTAAATGAGAATATATAGTAAAGCACAATGTCTGTCACAGCTGAGTGCCTGAACAGTAATAATTCCTACTACTACTACTATTATCTGTTTCTTTCAGAAAAGGGGGCATGCCTCCCCCCTCCCGCCGTTCTGATAGGGATTAAATGAGAGAGAGGCTTGGTGAGAGAGAGTGTGATACATTCACACTAGAGAACGGAACTTTTTCTTTTTGGCCGTGCCACGTGGCTTGCGGGATCTTAGTTCCCTGGCCAGGGATTGAACCCAGGGCCACCGCAGTGAAAGCACTGAGTCCTAACCACTGGACCACCAGGGAAGTCCCAGAATGGAACTTCTTCAAGGAAGATTTCCTGGATTGGTAAAGCAAGAAAGAGATAAGTGAGCAAGAGAAACAATCAACCATAAACAAAACTGAGAAGTGGGTGACATCTGTTTGTGGTGACTCCCTTCCACACCAAGGTCATTACCTCTCTTTCCAATTTAGGGTTTTACTGATATGCCCAGACAGTCTTCCGTGTTGTCTGGCAGTGCTCTAGAACCTTCCCCGCTCCTGTTCATACCACCTAGCTCACATGTTCTGTATGTTTTAGACTCTTGGAAACCAATCAGGAACTAACTTACTAACCTGAAGTGAGATGTTAACAGCACTTTTGAGCACCTTAACTCATGAGAGAGACTGGCTTATAAAAATTACAGGTCTGGGGCTTCCCTGGTGGTGCAGTGGTTGAGAGTCCACCTGCCGATGCAGGGGACACGGGTTCGTGCCCCGGTCTGGGAAGATCCCACATGCCGCGGAGCGGCTGGGCCTGTGAGCCATGGCCGCTGAGCCTGTGGGTCCGGAGCCTGTGCTCCGCAACGGGAGAGGCCACAACAGTGAGAGGCCCGCGTACCGCAAAAAAAAAAAAAAAAAAAAAAAAAAAATTACAGGTCTGGGTGGTGGGGAGGGGCAGAAGGGGGAAAGTTTTTGGACAGAGAAAACATTTCCATGCTGCACAGGCAACTGCCTACTTAGCCCTTGGGTGGAGTGAGTCTTGAACAGAAGAAAAGAAAAACAAAGTGGAATAGGCAGGTGCTTCCCAATAAACTCCTTTGATGCCCTCAAAGTGCTAACAACCACAATAAGCGCCTCAAAGTTACAGCCACCCCCTTTTGTATTCACACTCATTATCACTCTCATTGACACTACCTTTTGTGATCCTTTTTCCTTTGAGGCTTGCCTCAGATCCAGAGTCTTGCCACCTGCATTTGCCACCAGCTGGTAGACCAGACTCCAGCTTTCTACCATCCTTGGGCCTCCATTCCCATTACAGGCCTGCCTCTCTGCAATCATCTACCACCAGTGGACATCTCTGAACACCTATCACATGTAAGGTCCTATCTTTCCTCCTGGTTACTACTGAGATTGTGTAAAGTGTGGAGCTTTATGCACAAATGTGCCCCTAGTTAGCTCACAGAAAGAGATATATTGAAGCTACTTTCCCAAGAATGGAGAGAGCTTTCAATTGATTTACCCACCTGGTTCCTTTAAAAAAAAAAGTGTACCAACACTAGGGTGATCAACTATTCTGGCTTTCCCAGGACTGAGGAGTTTCCTGGGATGTTCAGGAATCAAGAGTCCTGAATAAACTGGGATGGTTAGTTACCCTCAAACATTTATGGACTGCCCACTGTTTATCTAGCATGACTTTAGGTACCGACGGGTTGCCTTCCAGGCCAGCCTTAAATGAATGGCAGGGTAAGTGATGCTCTAAGGCAAAAATGTGCTGGTAAAGTTTTAACAAACAGCTCTCCTGGGGAGGGGGAGGAGGGGGATCCCTAATTTGTAGCATTTGCCCATTTCTGTGTTGTAAACACTCCCATTATGGCCATTTTCAAGCTACCGAAGAGATGCAGAGTAAAACATTATTGAACATTTCCACTACACAAATACAACAGATGTGAATTACCTCAAGAGCACAGATGATAGTAAAATGTGATAAAAATAAGTAGGAAGTCATGAGTCTAGAATATTTATTACCTTTAATAAAATTTATGTAATCACAAGTTTATATCATGTGATTTTTTAATGATGGCTTTAACAACTGATTGCAAAATTCCTGAAAATGTAACCATCAACTTTCACCAGTCATTATGAGCCAGTTCCAGCACATCACTGAAAGTACCCTGGGAAATCACCCCTTTTCATCATGCACATGTCTCCTTCCCACTGGTATGCCACAAAAGACTGAAGACCAACCATTTGCAATTTATTCCTTTGATCTGAGCTCTGCCTTTAGTATACTAAGATGAGCAAGACCAGGAATAAAGACACAAGTTCTAATCTCAGTCTTATCATGAATTGGCTGTGTGACCTTGACCTCTTTGGATCCCAGGCTCCTTATCTGCAGAGTAAGGGGCTTAGCCAACTGGTGTTCTTAAATGACTCTTTCAGACATGTTTGTGTGTGTATGTGTTTACAGCTCTGTTGAGGTACAATTCACATACAATAACCTAGATATATTTTCAGAGTACAATTTGATGAGCTTTGACTGAAATAATCACCACAAACAAGATAATGAGCATATCCATCACACCCAAATGTTTTCTTGTGCACCTTTATATCCCTTCCTTTCCTCAACTGTCACTAGGCAACCACTAATCTGCTGTCACTAAATACTTTGAATTTTCTAGAATTTTATAAAAATGGAATCATACAATATATATGTATTATGCTCTTATCTTTATTTCCTTTTTTCTGCTTACTTTGGATTAAATTTGATCTCCTTTTGCTAGTCTTTTTATTATGTAACCTGAAGTCATTGATTTAAGACCTTTCTTTTCTAAAATATGTCTCATGTGTTCATTTTCATTCTGCTTAAAATACTTTCGAATTTCCCTTGAGATTTACTCTTGAGCCATGGATTATTTAGAAGTGTGTAATTCTTTCCAAATATTTGGAGGACTTTCCATGTATTTTTCTTTTACTGATTTTTAATTTAACTCCGTTGTGGTCAGAGAACACACTTTGTATGACTTGCATCCTTTAACTTAATATTGAAACTTGTTACATGATCCAGATATGGTCTATCATCGTAAATATTCAATGTGCACTTGTAAAGAATATTTTCTGTTTGTTATTGGGTCGTGTTGTATAGATGTCAATTAGGTCAAATATATTATTGGTGTTATTCAAATTTTCCATATTCTTATTTTCTGTCTTTTTGGTCTATCCATTATTGAAAAAGATATTTAAGTCTCTGACTAAAATTATGGATTTGCCTATTTCTCAAGTCAGTTTTTTCTTCATGTATTTTGAATGTTACTAAAATGCACATATCTTTAGGATTGTTATGTCCTCATGATGAATTAGCCACATTATTATGAAATGGCCCTCTTTACCTGTTAATATTCTTTCCTTTGCAGTGTACGTTCTCTGATAATAATATAGTCACTCTAGCTTTTTAAAAAATGTTAACATAGTGTATCTTTCCCCATCTTTTATGTTTCACCTATTTGTTTTTATATTTAAAATGGATTATCTATAAGCAGCATATGGTTGAGTCTTTAAAAAATATTTTTTTCCATTCTACCAATCTCAGCCTTTTAATTGGGTTGCTGTGAGACCATTAAGTTTAATATGACTACTGATACAGTTCTGTTCAAAACTACCATCTTGCTATTTTTTGTCCCAACTCTGCCTGTTATCCAACGTCTGGAAACTGCTGTTTTCCATATCTTGCCCATTTTTTGAGTCGTTCATGTGAGAGGGTAAATCCACTCACTGTTACTTCATTATTGCTGGAAGTACAAGTCCTCTGTTTTGTTTTTGATACTGACTTGTTATTTATATTTGGACATTTGTTATTATATATATGGACATTAGTCTTGTCTTTATACATATGACAAATATGTTCCTCCAGTTTATCAATATTCTTTTAATTTTATTTATGGTGATTTCTTTTTCATAAAGAAATTTTTTATTTTGATGTTGTCAGATCTTTCTCTTCCTTTGGGTTTTTATGTCATGTTTATAAATGACTGCCCTGTATTTTCTTCTAAATTGTCATGTTTTAAAAGAAGAAAAATAACTCCTCAGTATGAATAAGTTTTATTTTTAACATCAAGTTTATTAATTATAAAAGTAATACATGCACATGGTAAAAATCAAGTAAAACAGAGGGTTATAGATGAAAATGAAAAGTTCCTTTCCTGTTCTCCCAGTGCCCCTGCTTGCCAACTTCCTCTTGCCAGAGGTAACTTCTGTTAGCAATTTCTTGTATATATCCTTCCTTACATACTCTGGACACATACATACACATGCATATTTATCCTTTTGTACACAAACAGGAGACACACACACACACACACACACACAGGGTTCTGCAATTTTTCATTTAACATTATATCTTTGAGTCCTTAACGTGACTGAATTTTATCAGATGTTCACCAGACTGACAGAAGGACCAGGGCAGTCCGAGAACATAGTAAGGAAAGTGCACAGAAAAAGGCATATTCACCTCTGTAAAGCCAACACTTAGCACAAAACCTGGCACATAATAAATCCTCAATAAATAAGTGTTAAATAACTAAAGGGAAAGAAGAACTTGAGAAAACTGGAAACAAATTGCTAACTTGACCATTCTTCTCAGGCCAGACCGGGTCTCTGAGAGTTACCACCTCCCAGGGTAGCAGGGAACAATACCTGATGATAGATGAGGACATGGAGAGCTGGACCTCTCGTCTGCAATAACTTTCCACTGTGTGTCTCTTCCCCCACTAGATTCACCACCTCCAGCACACACATTTAGTTCAAATGCACAGTTCACACTGACTACACAGTCTGGGGGCTCAAAGACTACACAGTTCAACTATATTATAGGTACACACTCATACATATAACTACCATTAATAAGTACCTACTGTGGGATAGGCACCATGCTGGGAACAGCAGCCCTGCAAGGTTAATGTCAATTTACCCCCATTTTATAGATTAGAAAACTGAGGCTCCAAGAATCCAAGTGACTTATTCAGGGTCACACAGCTAGTAAGTAGCTTCCAGAGACAGTTCTACACCTTAGTCAGGTCAGCCTACTTTTCTGTCGGTCCCACAGGCTCTGTGCTATTTTCCTTGCCTGGCACTCCCTTTCTCCACTTGTCTCATCTAGTGTTTTGTGGAAGCCAGGCAGAGATAGAAATATGGGGTTGTGCAGGATCCATGCTAGGCTACGGAATACGCTGTGAGGGATGAGTAGTGAGTCAGTCATAAGAGTCCATGAACAAGAACAAACACATGGGGGAGGTATTAAAAGTTCAGAAAGGGAGTGGAGCCTGGGAACTGGAGAGCACCCTCAGGAGCCTAGGATATGAATATTGTGGCAGCTCAAGAAACTCTAATGCAAGTATTTCTCTCTCCCTAGGTGCTTCTGGTGAGCTGCTCACAAACATAGCCCTTTTGCCTGCAGTCTTATAGCCACTGGCCAGTATATCTCCCCACATCTTAATCCTATTCATTCTCAAGGCCCACATTAAGTCTCACCTCAATGAAGCCTTTACCTAGTAACCCAACTCATTCCTCTTTTTTTTGTGAATTACAGTTTTACTTAAAATCAGCACCATAATATATAACATGTGTTTGTCCACCCTCTTGTTCTTTAATCATTTCAGGTATCTTGTCTCTTTAAGTGGACTCCTTCACATGTCTTTTTTTCTATTGTTTCCATGCCCTGTCTGAGTATTGGGAAACCTGGCTGGATGCTAGTCCCAACTCTCCCACTGAGCTGTGTGACTTGGAGCTCGTCACAACCTCTCTGAGCCTCATCTTCTGACCTTGGAAGGTTTTTGTAAAAACACAGTAAACATTGTAACACAATATAAGAATGTAAGGTATTATTGCTGAAGACATTTCAACTAAGGTGCTTCCACCTTTTACATCCTATTTAGTGGATGGTTCTATGTAAGAAATAGCAATCACTGCTGCTTGTTTCACACTAGCGTCCTCAGCAAAGGTTAATAGGTTTAGAACAAGAATACTGCCCAACTGTTAGAGATGGTGCCAGACAGAGGAGGTCTATATGCAGCTGATTCAGGGGCTCTCCTTGAAAACTACCAGGTGATTCCAGGCTTGCTCATTTTTAAAGCTTCTATTTTTCTGAATGTTTCTTCATGTAAATGATCCGTGTCAATGCTATGAAAAATGAAAAGAATCTTGTGTCAAGTCAAGCCAACAGACGCCTTCAGTACCTTTCTTTCCTGTTCTTAAGGATAAGATTCCTATTCACACTTGCACCACAACACCACTCAGTTACTTCATCCACTCCAGTATCTTCCTTCTCCCTCAGCCTTAACTGCTTTCCTCGGATCTCAAAAGAGAAAATGCTTAACTTCCTCTTGAACTCTCACTCCTATCCCTCCCTGCATTTGTCCAAGGCCCTGCTCCATGAGTCCATCAGTTCCTGATCCTGTATCTATAACCTCTCCCTCTCTATGGGCTCCTTTCTCTCAGCTTACAAATTTGCCTATGCTAAAAAGCAAGACAAAAAAGAAAATGAACAATCCCTCCCCAGCCTACGACCCCACATTTCTTCTCCTTTTCACAAAAGTCTTGAAAAAGTAGTCTCGACTCCTTCTCCACTTCTTTATCTTCCATCTTCTCAAGTCACTGCAATCTGGTTTCCAGCCCCATCACACCACTAAACAGCCCCTGACAAGGTCACCTATGACCTCCTAATTGGTAAATCCAAAGGACACTTTTCAGTACTCATCATTTTGGAAATCTCTGCTGCATTTGACACTGTTGAGCAATTCCTCCTTGAAACTCACTTTTTCCATAGCTTCCAGGACACCTTTCTCTCTTGGTTTTCTCCATGGGTTTTCCTTTCCATACCCACCTCTTAAAAGTTGGTACTGCCCAGGGCTAATTCCCAAGAGATGTTCCTCAGAGGTTCTTCTCTTCTCATTCTCCCTAGAGGATCTCATCCATTGCCATGGCTTCAGCTATCACCTCCAGGGAACACTCCTATATCCAACTGTTACCTACTAGAAAACTTCCCACAATGTCCTGCAGGCACTTCAAACTCCACATGTGTATCCCTGATTAAAACCTATTGACTACAAAAGAAGGTATAAACTCTTTCAAGTGTGTAGTGAGGTACAGTTTTTAGTTTTTAATAGATAGAAGCTAATCTTTATCTAGCAAAGTGAAATGAGTAGCCCTGCTAGTTATGCAATTGTAGGGTAAGTAGACATTTAACGCCATGGAAGTGTAACAAGAACTTTAGAATTTTTTGAGTGACTTAGCAAAAGCTGTCTTACCACCTGACATGTATAATTCACTGCTGGAGAAGAGGCAGGTCAATATGCTTAGGAAGCCTGGAGGTTTTCTGGGAGTTAAGAGACCACCTACTCTCAACCCCTTCTTTCCAAATTTAGAGTTAGGAACATGTGTCAGGGTGATCTAGGGGGTTTTATCCAAGGCCCAGTGCCTGGGAAAGGCACCAAGGCACCAAAAATAAAATATCTTGAAGAAAGAAGAAGGCGTAAGTGGGGCTCCTGACTCAACTCAGGGGCCTACATCTTTGTGGGCAAGGACTGGCTTCACACATACATACCTGTGGCTGATTCAAAGAGCTCTTCTAGACCCAGACACTCTGACACATATGGTACTTTAGAGAACAATGACTGCACATTTGGGTGTGGACTAAAATATATGTAACCTCGGAGTCCAAGTATAACGGCACTGCAGGGCTGGGAGGGTTCCACACCAGCCAGGGTATCACCATCCAGTCACCAAGCTTCTGTGGGACTGGGTAGGATCATCAGTTCTCAAGATGAGCCCCATGTGGCAGTAAGAAACAGCAGTAGCAGTGGACTGATTCTCCAACCAGCTTTGGAAGCAAAACTGGCTCCATCTTTGGAACCAGTTTTGGAAAGGTGAGGAAAGGCCCCCAAATGTACTACTACTCAGATATGTGAAAGAAAAGAGAGACAACTGAATTCGAACCCGGAATTCTGCAAACAGATCTTACTAATCACACATGGCATACAAGGCCTTGCATACCCCTTCAGTCTCATTTCTTGACACATTCTGCTTTGCACTTTATGCTCTAACAACAGCGAACTTCCTAGAGGTTTCCCACCTCTATCCCCCTCAAGTACCACAAAACATGCTGCTTATTGTCTGTCTACCTTTGCTCATGCTATCTCCTGAGCATGGACTACCCTTCTCCATCCTTACCCCCATTTCCCTGGCTATAGTCCCAAGACTCAACTCAGGTGGCCCTTCCTCCAGGAATCTTTCCCTGAGCCTCCTGGGCTGGGTGAGTTGTCTCCTGCCGTGGTTCCCTTAAGATTTCATGATTACCCTACTGCATTCATCAGTTTATGTGCCTGTCTCTACCACTAGGTCCACTGGTCCCTAAAGAGTACAAATCATGTCTCTCACCTTACTCATTCTTGTCTCCCAGCACCTGGCACATTTGCCTAGCACATAGCAGATATTCAGCAAGTGCTTGTAGAATGAGTGAAGGTGAGCACTGTCACTCTGAGGCCACAACCTCTTTTTTTCCCCTCAATCTTCTGAAGGTCTAGATACCTAGTCTTTATTGAACATATCATCAACTGTCTCTTTGCCTTGCCCCAAGATGTTCTAAGTTAATAACTGGTTTCCTATATGCATTTACTAAACGCAAAGCACTGAACTAGAAAGTTTATGGGGAAAATACAATGAGGAATAAGATTCAGACCTCATACTGAAGCAGCTCTTCTTAGAAAACAACCTTCTTCCTTCAGCCTTTCCAATTCTCAGACAAGACTCCCCTTTTAGGAGGCTCTCCTGGATTTATCCCCTCTCTAGCCCACCACCACATTAAATGACCAACAGTTTCCTCTCACTTTACTTGGGCAAGTATATATTTCTATTGATTTCAGTGTTATCTGTCTTATATACACTCTAATGTTCAAAATTTATTTGAGGTCAGTGAATGGTGTCTACTCTGTGTGTGCGTGTGTGTCTGTCCTTTATTTTGTATTTTGAGCTACTATTGCACACTGCTATCAACTTGTAGATTGACAAATTACAAGGGTTTGAAGGTTGGCCTGAAAACACAATGGAAGCACATTGGTTAAAAGACAAAGGGTGAGAGAAACAGCAAATGGTGCAACAATTTACAATAAAAAATAAATAATGGCATCACAAAATAATTTCTCTGTGATGTCATTTAGGACTTTTGCTGAAGCTTACACACCATAGGGTGCTACCACATTAAATCACTCTATATTTAAAGAAACATTAGGATTGATTGTTGAGTTTATTTCAACCTACTGAAAATACAGACTCCAGTCACCCTTTTCTGAGAAAGACAACAGGGAGGTCCCTAAACCCCTGAGGCTTATTATGTTGTGAATAATTCCCTCTTCCTGGGCAGTAATTACCACAGTCTCGAGTCTAACAGACTTCACTTTGCTAGTAGAGAACCAGCTTCTGTTTCAGCCAGACTTGCAATCAGGCCTTTATGCTGTTTTCATTTACGCTTCAATCCATCAAATTGGCTTTGGAATGTGGAATTTTTGCACTCAGCCTTTATTTTCCATTATGTGTTCCAGTTCTGAATGCCAGAAATAAATGGCCATTTGGCCACTGGTTAGCTGCCAACAGAGCATAGCTATATCCTATTTAAGAATTACTTTGTGTGTTATGCCTGCCTGCTGAGCTGGCAGATGGATATTGACCCGAAAGGGTGAAGACCTCCACTTTCTGTAACTGTAATTCTGTAACAGCTTCATCCCCCTGAGTCTTGAAGACTCTCAAAGTGTAAACATCAAGCCCTCTGGCAGGTATTAGAAGAAGAAAGGGAAAGGGTCTAACATTTATGGAGTACCTCCTATGTGCCAGGGGCTGCACATTCATAATTAACGTCTCACTTCATGCAATCCCCATGCTAACACCAGGCAGTCAGGTACTACTCACGTTAGCCCCATTTTATAGACAAGGATACTCAAGTTCAGGGAGGTTAAGTAAGCATGGGCATATAGCTAGTAGATGCTAGACCTAGTATTTAAGCCAGACCTAGCAGAATGTGGATCTGATGCTCTTTTTCCTACACCCTGTTGCTTTTCTTAGTAATGGGATCCAGCACTACCTGTTCTCTACCTCTCTCCTTGTCCCTGTGTCCAAGGAAGAGGCCTACTGGTAATTTCACTTACTTTGATATTTTGCCTAGGTATGGCCAGCCCTCATATTTTCTTCTCTTTTCTCACTGCAATGACTATGATCAAACCCAATGTGCCTGTCCTGACCCCCCTCTCCCACTTCCCCCACCACAGTAACTTACTAGAATGTTTGTAGTTTACATATTGGATGAATCAGTGCATCACACAGCATCTGAACTCCGAAATCCTTAAGGTCATTTCCACTTAAGTCTAGCAACGTTAGGTTCTCATTTCTGTTGAGGACAGAGGCGAGGGCTCCACAGCATGCATCTGTGAGATGACATTCTGCTAGCCTATGGGGGATTGGGGATTCAAGAAAGAAATTGGTTTTACCAAGTTCCACAGTGACCCTCCATTTCATATACAGCCTGGAACAAGAGCCCAGGGTACAAAGAGTCTCTGTGCACTTACCACAAGGTCTGTAGCTTGCAGGAGGGGTGTTTCAGCCCTTCACACAGCACCTGCATGCCCTCGTCCCCTAAGGCATTGTCACTGAGGTCAAGAACTCGTAGGTGTTCATTGGTATACAGTGCATTGCACAAATCCTGACAACACTCTCCAGTCAGGTGACAGGTCCACAGTCTGCCAGGAAGTAAGGTAGATAAGGTTGGCATCATTTCATCTGCATTGGGTCACTTTAGGTATTAGGATTACCCACTAGAAAAACACATTAGAAAATCAGAGTGGCGGGCTTCCCTGGTGGTGCAGTGGTTAAGAATCCGCCAGCCAATGCAGGGGACATGGGTTCGAGCCCTGGTCCAGGAGGATCCCACATGCCGCAGAGCAACTAGGCCCGTGTGCCACAACTACTGAGCCTGCGTTCTAGAGCCTGAAAGCCACAACTACTGGGCCTGCGTGCCGCAAGTACTGAAGCCCGCATGCCTAGAGCCCGTGCTCCACAACAAGAGAAGCCACTGCAATGAGAAGCCCGCGCACCACAACCAAGAGTAGCCCCCGCTCTCCACAACTGGAGAAAGCCCGCGCAGCAACGAAGTCCCAAAGCAGCCAAAAATAAATAAATAAATAAATAAATAAATAAACTTATTTTAAAAAGAAAAGAAAATCAGAGTGTCATGTAAAAAAAAAAAATCCCTTGGGTCAGGGCCAAACAGAGATTATGGAGAGGGGAAGATTTATTCCCCCTAAATTATCTGGGTCTTCATTTATTGTTTCCTCAGAGATTATATCACCAGGCCAGAAAAAAATCATTTAATTTTGGGAGTTGCTGAAACATCAAGGAACTCTGCCTGTGGCTATTGTCCACGATACTTACGCCAGATCCTTTAACTGACAGTCAGGCTGTTTTAATCCTTCACACAACAATTTCAGTCCCAAATCTTCAATTTTGTTATTAATTAGGAGCAGCCTTGTCAGGCTCCGGGTAGAGCTCAGGACTTGGGCGAGGGACTCACAACAAGCTGCAGAGAGGGAACATTCGGAAAGCCTGGAGGGATGGGGACACCAAGGTGGCTGTTAACCATGGCAGCAGGGAGTCCCACCGAACCTCAAATGCCAGTGCCCACGAGAAGGACAAGGACAAGCAGACACTTACACAAGATTCTCGATTATACCATTTGCATGCCGCAGACCTTCACAGAGATGCTGTACTCCTGTGTCCCCCAGGGCATTGGCAAACACAAACAGCTCTTTTAAAGTCTGACTCACTTGCAAGAAAGAAGAGAGCTCCACACAGCTAGCATCTGTTAGGTAACATGTGCTCAAGCTACCCAGAGACAAAGAAGAAAAATCAGCCACTGCTGTCATTTAGCTTCCTGGGAATGTTCTCCCAGCCTCCCCATTTAGCTAAGTCCTAGCCATCCTCCAAGTTCCAGCTCCTGGCCCACCACTTACACAGAGCCTCCTCCTGAGGTCTCCAGCCCCCAGTGACCTCCTCCCTTTCCCTGGGCTCATCTGGCTTTTCTAAATGATTCTACAGTGTTCGGCACTTGATTACACGTTGAACTGTGTTGCTCTCTAACTGTTTCATATCTGTGTGTCCTTAAGGGCAGCCCTGTCACTTGTAGTCCTTCTGACAACTCCATCCACATCTAGCCCAGTGTTGGGTACATAGTAGTATTTTTTACAGAGTTAATATTTAATTAGCATCACTCCTGTAAACACACAGGATGGTAGTAATACTGGAAAGAGCATGGGGTATGGAGATAGATTTTGGAGTCACATCCTGACTATACCACTTTTTAATGGTGTGACCTTGGACAAGTCACTTTTCCCCCAATCCTCAAAGTTTCCTCATCTGTACAATGGGGTCAGAAAAGCCACCCTATATCGTTATTTCAAGGAGTGAATTACGTGAAATAACTTCTGGCAAGCACCAAGCATAGATCCTGGCACACAGCAGGCATTTAACAAGTTCAATAGTTATAAGATGATGCCAGATAGTTCTAAAAAACTTACTCTAGTTTCTCTACTTTACAGTTGGAATGTCTGAGACCCTCACAAAGATACTTCACCCCTGTGTCCCCCAGGGGATTTTCACTGAGGTCCAGCTCAGTGAGGTTTGGATTGCAAATGAGAACAGAGGCAAGATATCTGCAAATAGTCTCTGAACTTCCAGGGAGAAAGCTAGCACACAACCTGGAGAGAAAGAAAGATGAACAGACACAGAATTGGCCACTTTATCATCCTACTCCCTACCCGCAAAATATCATGAGCAAAGAAAATACAGGCTCACCCATACGAGACCCCCCAACCTTGAATATGTCACAACCCCCTTTTACCCATGAGAGTGACTTTTATGTTGCTCCCACAACACTGTGTCCCCCAATGAGAACTCAAAACATGTTGACTGCCCCCAAAAAGGAAAGAATTGGGAGGAAATATCAACACGACCTAACCTCATTTTAATTCCCTGCATGGATTTTAGCACTCTATCTCATATCTTCTTTCGAATCACAGGGGAAAATGCTATAATCATCCTTAATAAAGTTTACAGTCAAAAGATCTTTCCTTTCCTTTTCTTTTATCTATAAGTTCATTACTAATTAATTTGCCATCCTTAGAGAGACCCAGCTCATCACCATCATCCATATAACATTTCTTCTTTGGCACAAAGAGTGGCTTCTACTGACCTTCCCATCTTCTCAATCTTTGGTTCTCCATATTAGGTAGTCCAATTCCTTGAACTATTTCCCATCAACTTTCTCTTCCATCACTTTCAAGAATTTCTATGATATACATTAAACCTCTGAGTCTTCAATTTCCTCTTGAGTTACCAGGCTCCAAACTCAGTCTTGACGAGGGCTCATAAGGACATCATGTATCTATATTTCCCCAACTTGGAAATTTTAAATAGAGGTATTTTGCCCAAAAAATGAGTTTCAAAGTGGATTTAGAAAGCTTTAATGCTAAAGAGATTTTACTTTAGAAAACCCCACATATATGTTGTGATGGTTAATTTTATGTGTCAAGTAGTTGGCTAGGTCATGGTAACAGATATTTGGTCAAACATTATTCTAGATGTTTCTGTGAAGGTACTTTTTAGATGAAATTAACTTTTAAATCAGTACACTTTGAGTAAAGTAGACTACCCTCCATAATGTGGGTGAGCCTCATCCAATCAGTTGAAAGTTTAACAGAGGAAGACCGACCTCCCAGGAAGAGGATGGAATTCTGCCAGTGGACTGCCTTTTGACTTGAACTGCAACACTGGCTCTTCCCTGTGTCTCCAGTCTGCTGGCCTACCCTGCAGATACTGAACTTGACAGCTGCCATAATCCGCGTGAGCCAATTCCTTAAAATAAATCTCTCTCTATATTTATACACATCTTTTTGGTTCTGTTTCTCTGGAGAAACCTGACTAATACATATATGGTAAATGTTTTATTACGGTCACTACATGGACTTTGAAGTCAGACACATCTAGGTTTCTACTTGTGCCTTTGCCATGTTATTTAGCCTTTTGAACTTGGGTTTCTGTTTCCTCATCTGCTAAAATGGGGAGAGTAACCTGAATCTCTCAGAGCTGTTGTGCACATGAAAGGAAATCATGTATACAAAGCACTCAGCAGGATGCTTAGCACAAAGTAATTGCTTGGTAAGTGTGGGGTTTCATTATTGTCATTAACGTTATTGCCACTTTTATTCTTCCTCTCCATGACTCCTTGAAATGTGTTTTGATCATATAACATCCATCTTGAGCTGCAATATTTTTAAATTTTTTCTTGCAGTATGGAAACTAATAGTGACAACTTACTTGAGCTTCTGTACTTTGCAATTTGGATCTTTTAAGCCTTCACAGAGCAATTTCAAAGCTGAAGCTTCCAGTTTTGTTTCACTGAATTCCAGCTCAGTGAGCCACTGATTGGTGCTGAGAACAGCTGCTAGTGCACCACAAGAAGCAGGAGAGATAAGGCATCGGTACAACCTTCAGAGAACAGAAGAATGACCTCATTACCTTATTCATGCTCTATCCCAAAACAAAAGAAATTGACAAAAAAATTACATGAACACAGACAACAAATTCTCCTGCTCAGTTACCTCAACGTCTGTAAGATACAGTTTGGCTGTTTTAATCCTTCACACAGAAGCTTCATTCCGGAATCTTCCAGGGTATTTTTCACAAATTCCAAATCTGTCAGATATTGGTTGGTTTCAAATACTAAGGCAAGGTCTCTGCCATAAGAAGCTGTGAGGTGGCAGAAAATCAGTCTGTGTGGAGAAAAAGGCATTTCAGAGAAGAAAATAGAACTCTCTTTAAAGGTACCCGTTTGTCCCTTACCGATGTAATGAATTATTTAAATTCATTCAATAATTAATTTATCAGATGCTTACCACTGTGCTAGATGCTGAAAACACAGAAATAATTAAGATCCAGACCCTGCCCTCAAGGAATGCCCAGTTAATGGGGAAAAATTAGAAAATCATGGATTATAATAGTGTGAAAAGTAGTGCAAGTGGTATGCACAAGGTATCATGAGGACACAGAAAGGTGGCACAATTCAGCCTAGCTTGAGGTGGGGTTTGGAGGATCAAGAAATATTTGTAAGAAGAACCGCTACTTGAGTGTTGTTCTGAAAGGGTAATAAAAGTTGAACAGGACTTAGATGGATGAGGAGAATGGGAGTGGGGAGAGCAGGAGGCGCTGAGGGACAATCCACTCATGGAGCAGCCTGAGTGAAAGCGAGGAGGCAAGAGATGGGATGCTTCATTTGAGAAACTGCCAATTATTTGTTATGGCCTACTTTAAAATACTGGAAGATATATATCAAACTGCTAACAATGGTTATCTTCCAGGTTGAAGGGAAGGGTTGGATTACAAGGAGACATAAACTTTCTAGATATTTAGAAATTGTTTACAGTGATCAGAAGTTATCAGGAAAAAATATCTTAAAAATCTGAAAAACATAATACATGTTTATTATAAATAATTTTTACAGTAGAGAAAATATAAAGATTACAGGTTTTTAGGGCTTCCCTGGTGGCGCAGTGGTTGAGAGTCCGCCTGCCGATGCAGGGGACATGGGTTCATGCCTCGGTCCGGGAGGATCCCACATGCCGCAGAGCGGCTGGGACCGTGGGCCATGACCGCTGGGCCTGCGCGTCCGGAGCCTGTGCTCCGCAGCGGGAGAGGCCGCAACAGTGAGAAGCCCGCGTACCGAAAAAAAAAAAAAAAAGAATAAAGTTTTTTTGAGAAAGTTCTGTATCCCTACCACCCAAAGATAACCACTGTTAAAATTTTGGTATATAATTTTCCAGATTTTTAATGCATGCATACATATACCATCATATGTTCTCTGTAACAAATGAAATCACAGAAAGATTTTTTTTTTTTTTTTACGGTATGCGGGCCTCTCACTGTCGTGGCCTCTCCCGTTGCGGAGCACAGGCTCCGGACGCGCAGGCTCAGTGGCCATGGCTTACGGGCCCAACTGCTCCGCGGCACATGGGATCCTCCCGGACCGGGGCACGAACCCGTGTCCCCTGCATTGGCAGGCGGACTCTCCACCACTGCGCCACCAGGGAACCCCGAAAGATCTATTTTAAGAGACGAAAACTTTTTCCCAACTTCCCCTCCAACTCCACCCCCCAGAGGCCCCCTGCATTGAGAGTCTGATGTGTATGCTCCCACTCCTTTCTCCAAGATCATAGAAACATATGCAAACACACACACAGAGTTTGTACATTTTACAAAAATGGGACCATAGAAAACATTACTACTTTACATGCTCTTTGTCATTCAGTCCTCATCTTAGGCCCATAGGTAAAAACTGAAAATTAATTATAGCACAAGGTCATACAGTAAGTGGCAAAGTAGTACTCAACCTGAGGGCTGTCTGGTTTATACTCTACGCCTGGAAAAACCATTAGAAGTTTAAAGAGACATGGTCAGATCCCTCTGATGCCAGGGTAGGGCAGGAAACAAACCTGGGGTCAGAGGGCTGCAGTGGTCCAGGGAATAAATTGCCCAGGGGGAGGGGGGAAGGCCTGGAGGCAGAGAAATTCAAGACACGTTGGGTGGGATATGGCCAGGAGCTATTACCACTTAGGGTGATGGTGATAAGGCTGTACTCCGGCTCCACCTTCTTCCTCCACAGGGTAGCGGAGGCCACTGAGGGGTGGGGGCTATTTCCGGTTCTAGAATAGTCCACCTCTAGGAAGGGCAGGGCCACCGAGTGGAACAAACCATTATGGTGGTGGTGGTGGGGTGTTTGAGATTTTTGTACTTGATTACAAGCGCTTCCCGTTCTTGGTTCTGAATCTTTTCTGACCACTCCTGTTTCTCCCGCCTGCAAAGACTTTCAACAGCATAGGGGGTTCCCTTATGTCGGGGGTGGGGGGCGGGAATCTTCCTCATGCACCCCACCCACCCCCGCTGTTTCTGGAAGTTGGAACAGTCCCAACGTAAAGCGTGAAGGGGTAACGCGAGGCTTTGCTTCGTCGGAGAAAGAGCGAGCGAGCGAGCGAGCGAGCGAGCGAGCGGTGCCCTCTCTTTAAGCGTGGTAGGCCCGTGTGTTCGGCCTGGACCCGTAGTAGCCAGGAGGTAAGGCTTAGCAGGAGGTGTCCTGGGGCAGGGCAAGCCAGTCGGGGGGAGAGCTCTTTACGAGGCGGGGAGGGGGGAGGGGGAAGGCAAGCGGAGATGAGGAGACTGAGGGAGGGGGGAGGGGACAACTGGTTGATTCATCCCCACAGGGCCAGCCAAGCCCCAAAGGCCCTCAGCTATCATGGCCTTGAGCTCCAAGGACGCCGGTACTGGGTTCCGGCATGGCAACGTGGTGGCCTTCATCAACGAGAGGATGGCCAGGCACGAGAAAGGCTTTGCGTTCTATTTCGAGAATATGTCCTTGTCCTGGGAGGCGGTGGAGGACAAGCTCAAGGCCATACTGGAGGATAATCAGGTGCCCAGCGAGGCCAAAGAGGCCTGTGCCTGGGGCACCTTGGCCCTGGGCGTGCGCTTCAACCACAGGCAGAACCTATTACACAAGCACAGGGAGCAGTGGCTGAACGACTTGTCCAAACTGCACAAGACGGCCAAGAAGGCCTTGGTCTCAGACCTGTCGTTGCTCAAGGCACAGCACGAAGTGGAGCGCAAGGAGGCGGCCTCCCTGATGCGGCGAGCCCATGTCAGGCTGACGGAGGTGCAGAAGGAGCGGGACCTCCTGAGGTGGAAGCTGTTTCAGGTAGTAAGATTACTCTGACTTGGTCCCTGGCCCGTCCCAGGACCCGCCCCAAGTCCCGTTCGCTGCTCCCGTGTCCCCCCCACCAGTGCCATTCGCCGCTCCGCTGCCCCGCCATCCCTGCCCCCAGAACAGGTCTCAGATCTGCTCACTTCTGTCCAGGAGCCGGTTGCAAAGGGACCAGGCCTGGCCACTGCCAGTTGGACCGGGGCAGAAGGAGCAGGTGAGGAGGAAGAGGAGGCAGGGGCCACTGCTCCTACTGCAGCCGTTGGTGGAGCCACAGGAGGAGGAGGAAGACAGAAGGATGTGGAAGGGTCAGAAGCTGCCAGGCGAGCCGAGGAGCTGCGTGGAGACCATATGCAGCTTCTCGGATTCGGGAACCAGACAATGTACACCTCTGGGGGGCAGAGGGAGAGAGGTCGCTGGGCCGTGGATACAGGCAGGCTTTATGTATCTGGGATAGCAAAGTCCAGGTCCACAGCCTCACAGAAACCCCCTCCTGCCCAGCTCCCTGCCTCATTCCCACCCTCACACTCATGCCCCTTATTCCCCTTCCCAGACACACCCATGTCCTCCCCACCAGCAGCGCCGTTCACAGCAGGAGCTCCATCTCAGACGTCTCCCCGCTTGGGGCCCTCTTATTCTAGCTTTTGGTCTGATGTGGGGGGCCAGGGAATGGGCCCTCAAGAACCACAAAGAGAAGGGAGGGACTCTGATCCCCACCAGCAGGGGAGACCTCCAGTACTTCGAAGGCCAGGGGAGAAAATTTGCTTATACTGTGGGAGGGGAATCTGGCTATAAAATCCTTGAATTCAGAAATGTGAAACAGAATAGAAACGTACCCTGATGGGAAGTCAGTTTTCAGAGGGAGGGGGAGGGTGGGGGAGGGCTTGGGAGGAGTGGAAGGAAAGGGTGGGTGGGTGGGTGGGTGAATGGGGCAAGGGAGCTGTGAGAGAGGAGGGGAAATGGGGTGGGAGGTAGGGTATGGGGTGGTGGCTGGGGAAGTTGTAGATTAGGGGCTTAGAGGGAGAGAGACCTAGAGAGACAGACGTGTTCTGATGACCCTCTTTGTGTTCCAGAGCACTAGTACTCGACACCCCAGAACTACTGCCGCTTCTGTGTGTGTCTCTCCCCAACTCTAGCATCTGGTGGACCTGGGCAGACAGTATATAACACCCCCGTCTCTGTTTCCCCCCCACCCCTGAAACTAGACTGTAGATGACTGGAGCAGGAGTGGACATTTGACCCATCCTGAGACAAACAGATCCTCACACTAGAGAATCTGAACAGAGAGGCAGATTACATAGCCAGGATGGTGTCGGGCAATGAAGCAGTGGGTCACTGGGAGTCGGGGGCAAGGTCGGGGTCATGGACACCGAGGCCATAGCTGAGGCCTGGCCTTGGCTGTGGGGGAACAGAACCACGTGCTTTACAAAGGCCCGGTGCCCTTTAGAGAATCACAGTCTGAGGCCCCAGGGAGCAGAGAGACAGAGAAGCAGAGAGGGGTTGATCCCGTGACCCTGGATGTGCAGAGTGGCAGCCCGACCACTTTTCACTTCCTGCAGTTGTGCTTACACAGATCCTTTTGTCTTTAAGCTAACTTGAGTGGGTTCTTGTTCTGGGCAACCAGATTATTGCCAAGCCAGAAATTTACACCAGAAGAGCAGTTGCAAACCACAAACCATCAAAGAAAATGCCAGAACTGGCAGGGGAGGTGCATCAGGGAGTGATGGGTAGTGGGGATTCCTGCGTCCCAAGTCTCCAGGAATGAACTGGACAGGAAGCTCATTCATGTTCTGGGCGAGTTACATCATGAGAAACAATCAAAACAGGCCTGGGGTTAAACCCGGGCTTACAGCAGGGCCACCCCTAAAGGAGTCCTTCAGGGCTGCACACACAGGACACCAGCACCAGCTGCAGACGAGGACTACTATCGTTCAGCCCCATGACAGGAGAAGCCTCCCCAGTCCCCAGTGGGGAAGCAGGAGTGGGGGTATAGGGTGGGGAGGGGTACGGGGCAGTGGGATGGAGGGCTTTTATGTCTTTATATACTTTGGTGTTGTGTAAAGTAAAATAAATGTTCACAAAAATACAAAAAAGTAAGTGAATTTACTGGCTCGTTTGAGTTTGGAAAGGCTACCTCTTCCTCTGGGGCAGAAGGGAAGGAAAGCAGACACCGATCTGTGTGGCGAGGAGGTGGGAAACCAAGCAGGCTCCTGTCTGTGTGTGTATGATGTGGACAGACAAGCAGACAACTCACCTGAGAGTGAGCGAGGACGTAAGGTCCAGGTGGGGGGTGGGGGCTTCAGAGCAGTGGCACTTGGGGGAATAATTGCGGAGGAGGATGGGGGTGGGCAACGGAGGGAGAGAGAAGGAAACCAAGGGGAAAGACAATGGGAGTCTGGAAGGAAAAGGCAGGGGAGTGGGGTAGGGCCAGGACGGGCATCAGACACAAACTCTTGGGTTTTACAGCCTGACACGCACTTGCTACAGCAAAAACAGCACATACAAAAGGAGAAGAGGCAGGAGGGGTTGGCAGGGATCACTGCCTGACTCCCTACCCCTTCTAGGCTTGTAGCGTATCTTTTCATCAGCTGGGAGTGTGATTTCTAGCAACCCAGTCTTTACCTGCAAATACCTAAGAGTTTAAAGCAAAGTTCAACTTACTTCAGGTCTTTGACTTTACAGTATGGGTTACGCAGTGCTTGGCAGAGCAAGTGTAGTGGAGAGACTGGCAAATTACGCAGCTGGAAGGGCCTAAAAGAGATGAGAAAGCAAAAATAAAATGATTAAAAACAAAATTTTAAGTAACAGGCTTATTTTGGCTTCTGTTGCCATCTTAGTACTAATTTACAAAAACCTTAGGAGGTATTTACAAATAACCTTAGGAGGTATTATCCCATTTTTCAGATAAGGAAATTAAGGCACAAAAAGGTAATTTGCCCAAAGTCACATAGGAACAGAATGAAGGTCAGTACTCAGGTCTGTCTGACTCCAAAGCCAAAGCCGTGGTACTGTATGCCAGGCACCGAGGTAAACACTTTACACACAGAATTTATCTTACCTGGTCCTTAATCCAATGACAGGTATTGTAATCACCATTTTGCAGATGCTCAGAGAGGTCAAGTGACTTGCCCAAGCTATCTGTACACTGTAACTGATTCTTGGTTGTCAGTACTAATAGAAGAATTAACGACAATAATTGAGAACTAGGAAAGCTCAATACGGTTGACCTTTGAACAATATGGGGATTAGGGGTACCAACACCCCCACAGTTGAAAATCCACATAAAACTTCACAGTGAGCCCTCCCTATCCCTCCATATCGGAGGTTCTGCATCCGAGGATTCAACCAACCTCAATCCTATAGTACTGTAGTACACATTTATTGAAAAAAATCCCCATGTAAGTGGACCTGCACAGTTCAAATCTTTGTTGTTCAAGGATCAACTGCAGTAAACTCTCAGTCAACACGCTTGGGAAAAGTGGGTATTTTGTGGGGGGGTTTTTTGGGGGGGGTTAAACTTTGAAAATAAGCCTTCTGATGAAAGCAATGGGGTTGAAGGATGGGGACTCCATCTAAGGCTGACTTTCTGGAAACCCAAAATGAGCTAGAAGCCCCTTTGTGTTTGTGTTTCCATCAGTGCTTAAAATCTCTCAATGTATACTGTCCATTATTTTACTTTATAATATATGGTTGGATTGAAGCTGTCATGAATTCATGAAGACACTGTAGCCAAAGTGCTTCATAATTCCAAGTCCATGTAACTTCTCATAACCCTTCCCCTGTGGTCCCAAAGTCTTGCTGCACCTCCCTTCCCCTCCTCACTTTCCACAAACACACCTATGCCATGCTCAATTCCACCTCTATGCTACTGCCCACTGAGGAGCTAACAATTACCAGAGAAAAGACTCGGGTTAACTCACTTCCCAAGTTGAGCCTTCTGCCCACTCCTGTCTCCTTCTCAAGGTCCCCTACCCCTCACCTGGCCCCACAACTAAATGAGAGGCACTGTCCATATTAACCTGAGTACTGAGAACAGACTTATGACCAGTGGCATTTTCCAGACAATGCAGGTATAAGTCTTCTTGGCTGCCTTAGGAAGTCAGTAGAGCTGTATTTTGTAGTATACAGAGTACATACTGTGTAAGTGGTTTACCTAAGCCTCTTTGAACTCCAGCTCTCAACTCTCCATGTAGGTGTGAGTCTAGCAGAAAGAACCCAGGCTTTATAGCAATATACACAGGAGTGCAGCTCTGTCCCATACCAACCTGGAGCTCTTTGAGGCCTCAGTGATGAAATATATGTAGAGAAGAGTGAGGACAAATTGAACATTAAGTTTACAACTTTTTCCAGAATTGTCATCAACACCAAAATGGCAGAGTCTTCAATGATAATCTTAATGATTTATATGCTCGTAACTTTTTATAATTATAAAGCACCTTTACAGAGAGACAGTGAAGACTAATGGACACTCACATACACACACTTACAGTGGCTAACACAGTGCCTGGCACATAGTTAAGTTCTCACAAATGTTAGCTTTCCCTCAGTGTCTACCTTGGCCAGTGTTCAATATGTGATAGATACTCAATAAATCCTTATTGTGTTGATTGACATACAATATGGAAAGCAGAGATAATTCAGTTTATTTATTGGCAATGCTAGAAATGATTATGTGCCTCAATACTTGAAATAAACAAGAAGGCCTATCATTTCTGTAGGCCAAAACACTGGTGAAAAGACATTAGTATACTCACTGATTAAGTGTCAAGGTTGGTGGCATGAATGCTGAAGCTCGATCTTCCTCCTCAAATCCAAGTAGATGCTGACACTTCAGAGACACTGACAGGTGACTATGACTGCTTTTTACACAGAATGACATAGCCAGAATGTCCATTTTTGTATAGGTAGGTTGAAGCAGTATAATTGACCCTAAATCATCAATTATTCTTTTTGCATATTCTTCTTCCTGAATCTCATACAAACAGTGAAACAAGTCCATTGGCTCAATCTGTAACCTAGAAGATTTATCTTTTATTTCTTTCTCAGTCCACTTCAACAACTCCTCTCGAAGTCCTGGAGACACTTTTCTCCCAAAAGTTGTTTCCACAGACTTTCCCTTTCCTTTATGTAAGAGGCCAAATAAGAACTGTATTGTTAATGATGAAAACCCTTTTCCATATTGTTGGAATATTTCTTGCCACGTTTTCCCCACTTGATCAAAAAACATCCAGCTGCTGTCATTCTTCAGGGCATAGAACACAGCAGTCAGGAATTCTTGGAAACTGAAATGAAGGAAAGTATAGACACTGACACCTCCTTCAACTTTTTTCAAAAAGTGATTGAGAAAAGTGCAGTTGGTATCATACACTCCTATCCCATGTCTTCTGAGGTCACTGATTTCAAACAGGACCTGCTGGTTCTGCAGTCCCTCTGCAGCCAAAGAGCAAAGGCCCCACAGGCAACTCTGTCCCTTCCACACCGAGATGCCTGTAAGGGTTTTGAGGCACTTGGAAAAGTAGAACAGATACACATCAGTCATGGTTTGAAGTGATCTCATAAGAGTCCTATCACCATCTCCCTGTGACTGCAGGACACTGCAGATCATCCAGGAGATGATGGGAAGAGAAGACATGATGTCAAGGCCTTCATTTTCTCGCAGACCATAAAAAACTCTCATTGCAGCATTAGCACCTGAAAACTGACTCAAGAAATATGCTCTTTTTTCAGCATCTGTAAACCACAGGATCTCTGCCTGGGTAGCTTGTTTTAACAGAGAATGAAGCTTCTTCATGGTTGTAGGCCGGGCAGTTATCAGGAGGGAGGATTCAGGAAACAGTTTTTTCCTCACGAAACTACATAAGAGGGTCTCTACTGGCTTCCTCTCCAGGGGATTGGCACTAAGATCCTCTTCCTGGTCACCTACAGGGTACTGAAGCTCAGGAAATCCATCAAGAATGAACAGAAGCTTCTCTGGATATACAAGAATAACATCCAGGATTGGTCCATCTATATCTTGAAAAGTGTTAGTGATCAGGTCAGCAGCACTAAGGTTAGCAAAACGGCTTATTTCTCTGCAATTTACATAGATGAGATAGTCAAATCTGCCTGGAGTAACCATTCCTGCTGCCCAGTCAAACATGAACTTATGCACCACAGCTGTTTTCCCAATCCCAGCACATCCCTGAAGCACCACAGTTTGGGATAAGCTGGAGCCCTCTTCATCAGGATCAAATATATGTTCCATCTCAATAAAATTATTTTGTTGAGGAATTCCGCACGGTGGCTTTTCTGATATACAGTGTTCTTTTACAACAAGCAGTCGTGACTCTATATGCTTGCCATGGTGATAACATTTGTCAACTCCTTTTTTTAGGTATTTTTCTTTTAGATGTTTTCTAAATACTTTCCTGTAATCTAATGGGGCGACACCAAGAGTCAGTAATCACAGAATGCTAGACAACAGTACAAAGAACAACTATAACTAATACTACCATCACCACCATCTCTACTCATGATGTTTCAAAGGCTCCTCAAACTTCATGCATCTGAGCTCTTGATTTCTATTCCACTGCCCGCCCCCCCCCCCAAAAAAAAACCCTCGTCAGGGCTCAGAAAAATGTTAGGATTCATTATTTCTTTTTTCCCCTTGAATCCTCCACATCTATTTAGCAAGGCCTATCATTTATATCTCCAAAATAAGCCTCCAATCCATTTATTTGCCACTACAACCTCAAATACCACCCAAGTACAAGGCACTATCAACTCTTTCCTGGACGGCTGAAACAGCCTCCTACTCATCTATACTGTTGCCATCTATGGCTCCTCTCCACACAAGCAGCCAACGTGATCTTCTAAAAATATCAATTACATCATGTCACTGCCATGGCCCAAAACTTTTCAAGAGCTTTTCATTGCACTTGATATAAAATACAAAATCCTTACCTCATCCTACAAGGTCTGCTATGATCTGGGCCCTATCTGCCTTCACTCCCCAGCCTTTTATATCACTCTCCTTCTCAGTCCCTATACTAAAGCCACACTGGCTTACTTTTAGTTCCTCACAAACGCCATGTTCTTTCCCACTTCCAGGCCTTTCCACCAGCTATTCTCTCTGCCTGGAACACACTTCTTCCTGCTCTTCCCATGAGATCCCTTTCTCATCCTTCAGACCTTAAACATTGCCTCCTAGAAGACTTCCCTGACCACCCAGTTTAAAGCAGATCCTCTCTACTATACCCTCTCCCAGGACCCTGTTTTCCCTTTATAGCACTTAGCACAATTTACAATTGTCTTGTTTATTTTTTTCATTATCTGTCTTTCCCACTAATCTACATGAAAACAGGGACCTTGTCTGTCTTTTTCATCATAGTACCCTAAGTACCTAGCTGGTGCCTGGAATATGGTAGACACTCAATATTTATTGAAAATGGCTATAAATGCTTGCTTTTGAATTAAAAACAAGCCATTTATTATGCCTATTCTGTGTCAGATACTGTACTAGGTAGGCCCTTTACATACATTTTTTTAAAATTTAATCATCATAATAATCCCATGAAGTAGGTATTATCCAGATTTTATAGTTGAGGAAACTGAAAACTTATAACCAGGGTTATACATTCATGGGTGTGCAATCTGTGCTTAGGCCTCGTGCTCAGAGGATCCATACTTGGTGTAATACTCTGCTGTTCCTATCTTGAAATTCTTAATAATTTTTGAACAAGGAATCCTGTCTTTTCATTTTGCACCATACCCCATAAATATGTAGCCAGTCCTGCTTATAGCATTGGGTAACTTGTCCAAGGTTCGACAGCTAGTAAATGGCAGAGACTTCAATTAAGACTCAGGTTTGTCTGAAGCCATGGCCTATATGCTTAAATACTATATTACATAGTTTTTCACTTTCTGCAACTAGAAAAAATAATCCAAGGAGTCAGTTATCAAGTTCAAACTTCTGTTAAGTGAATATCTAAGCTAGTATTTTCCAAATAAGTTTCTTGTGTAACATTTTTGCAAGATATTAATAGGAGAGCTGTGAAAAAGGTGTGCAGTGGTCAAATAAGGTAAGGGGAATGCACCTTCTATCCCATTTTAGAGTTTCTCAATACATATTAGCATATGAAAGGCTCTGAGCGAATCAACAGTTAAAAAAAAAACAGACTGTTTAACTTTGTTTAATCCAGTATTTTCTGGACTTAAATGACTACAGAACCCTTCATTAAAAGCAAAATTATTAACTCCTGGAGAATAGTATTCTGTAGAATTCAGGTTGGGGAATGCTGATCTAGATAAGTGCTTGCAAACTTTTTCTGTAAAGTTCCATAAATAGATTAGGGTTTTAGGTCTCTGCTACAATTATAGGCATGCCTTGGAGATATTGCGGGTTTCGTTCCAGACCACTGCAATAAAGCGAATATTGCAATAAAGCAAGTCACACAAACTTTTTGGTTTCCTAGTGCATATAAAAGTTACACTTACACTAACTGTACTGTAGCCTATTAGGTGTGCAATAGCATTATATCTAAAAAACAATGTACATACCTTAATTAAAAAGTACTTTATTGCAAAAAATTGCTAATCATCATCTGGCAACACAGGGTTGCCACAAATCTTCAATTTGTAAAGAACCACAATATCTGTGAAGTACAATAAAATGAAGCGCAATGAAACAAGGTATACCTTTACTCAACTCTGCCATATTAGTGTGAAAACAGCCCTAGACAATATGTAAATGAATGGGCATGGGTGGTTCCAGTAAAAGTTTATTTACAAAAACAGGCAGCTGGCTGGATTTGGCCCACTAGCTGTAATTTGTTGACCTCAATCTAGATCATTCCAGAAGCAGACTGGTCTATTCTACCCATAAAGTCCTGTTTATCTGGTGCTTGACTACCATCATCAGAGGTCCTCCTAGTATTTGAATATCTATTCTAAATGATATAAAAGTCCTATTTGTTATGACAGTTTGGGACTTCATGAATATTACCAAAAAAACCATTGATTGTTGCTCAGTGAATATGGGGGAAGAAATGGGAGAGGAGTGGGGATGAATGGGGTTCATGGGAGACACTATTCCCAAAACAGAAAAAGAGTAAATCAGAAAAGACATCTACCTGTAAGCTCCTTCCATGAAAATGAAGCCAGAGAACTTGAAGCAGCTGTGGGAGGAAGAGCTGGGGTTAAGAGTATCGCAAATACACGTTTGTACCAAAACATGAAATCCACAGAAATTTAGTCACACTGTTACAGCCATTCATGCTGCTCCCCAAACGGAAATAAAACAAAGAAAGAAAGCCATCTCACATCTATTCTAACTTACCAAAAAGGTATTTCATAGCTAATGTCCAACATAAAGTAAACCTAAGAAATTCCCACACAAATATATTTAGGGTGTAAACATTTATATTTATATGATAAATAAGGAAAATTTTAGGCATGAACTTAAAGGGGCATTCATTATTTGAAGTGACTGTTTCTGGTATTTTGTTTTCCTTTGAACGTTAGCTTATTGCTTCTGTTGGAGCTTCTGTTGAGTCTAACTTGTTAATGAGAAAGAATAAGACATTGTTGATGTTAGTTGGACAGAAATATACAATGACCTACATTCAAATGCACACACACACACACACACACACACCTTCACATTCCTATAGGTTTTTAGTACTTGCACACCTTTATAGGCAAGAGTGAGACATAGTTGGGAGCTGTGACTAGGTGGATGGGAGGAAGCAGAGTATGGAGAGACAGATATTAGAATGTCACAGAAATGAGCAGCAAGTGAGTGGTCTGTTGAAGATAACCAGTTTCTATTCCCCATAACTAAACATTCCTTGGAGTTCAGGAATCAGCCACATGGGGAAGGACTCCAGAAATCTTCACTCTTTACTCTTTTGTGCTGTCTCCTGAGAAAATCTGTGGTTACAGTAAAGGAAGAGACTTAAGAGTCTTTTATGATTATAGATGCTTTGGGGACTATGGAAAACATTATAAATACCAGGTGTCTCTTCACAAAAATTGTGGAGAGATTATTAATAGCTAAATTCTGTATCCATGTAATACCTTAATACACATATACCTATACACATACAACACAATTTTAAAGATTCAGAAAAATCCCACAGTCCATGAGGAGAAGTAGGGGAAAGAGAATGAACAAGATTACCTAGATTATACCCTCTTTTACCTCATTCAGTTACTCACCTTTCTGTTCAGACAATAAGCTCCAGGTGCAAGCAGGTTCCATATCTTTTCGTTTCTTTTGACTGTTCATCCTGGCAAATCAAGAAGACTGTAACCCAAAAGAGAAATGATGACTTTAAGGCCTGGTGGAAGCCCAGAGTAAAAAAGTAACTCAAGAAAGACTACTCAAAGCATCACAGAGCTGGGGAAGAGAAAAGGCCTAGTAACCAAGTAGAGAGCTAGCGTGGGACTAGGAGATCACAGGAAGATAGACCAAAATCAACGGTCTTCAGCTTGAAGAGAAAATAAATAAATAAATAAAATAAAGAGAGGATAGAATGTCCACAGACTTTTGAAGAGTACAAATACGGGAAATGTCAAATTGAACTCTAAAATGCGTTAAGGGAAGGATAGGATTTAGGCAGTATACCTCTAATGTTTGTAGTCAAGATAAGAAAGAATGACTGTGTCCTTCTACAACACAGTCAATTTGGTACCACTGGTCAAGGGAGAATTCTAAGACCACAGATTAGAATACTGTGGTATAAGAGAAACAGTCTAGAGAGTCAGGAGATCCAAGCCCTAGTTCCATTTCTATAACTATCTACCTATGGACCTTGAGTAAGATTCTTCTACTTTCTGAATCTGTTTTATTATTTTCAAAATGGTGGAGAGAATGCTAGCCCAGGTTTCTTTCCAGGTTGAACATTGTAAGATCAGTGGTCCTAAGTCCCAGCTGCACATTAGAATTACCTTCACACCACCTTCCAGAATGTGTTTTCTTTGTTGCAATATTACTTATCAATTTCTAACACACTTGATTATCTTCTTATGAGTTAGGTTTATTATTCACTTTCAGTATTTCCCCTTAAGTTGAATTATTGGCCCCAATTCTCAGCCCTTGCCATGAACTTGGCAGGTCCACAACAAAGAAGTGGAACTTATTTTCCCACCTCTTATCTTTGAGCTCAGCTTTGAAACTTGCTCTGGGTAATGGAGTGTACACAGATGTGACTCAAGTAGGGGCCTGATATGTGCTTGCACAGTTGTACATACTCCCTCTTGTGATTCTGCCACTGGCATGAGATGAGCCATGAGAAAAACAAGCCCCAGGTAGTCCACTCATCCACAGATGAGAAATACATGCAGTAGAGCCACCCCAGTTTACTCATAGTCCTGCAGCAAGAAAAATAGAGTCACCCCAGCCCGAATCAGAGCTGCCCAACAGAACCCTGCCTAATCAGCTGAGTCCCAGCTGGCCTCCAGATCGGTGAGAATAAGTGCTTAATAAATTCTTAACTTTTCATGCCACTGAGATTTTGTGCTTGTTGTTATGTATTGTTGTGGCAATAGCTAACTAATACATCTTGCTAGAGAGTAAATGCCTAGAAAGTGTTTGACATAGAGAAGACATTCATTAAATGTTCATTGAATAAATGAATAAAATCTTAAAAATACTACAGTGCCTAGTCTGCATTCCTGATCAATTAAATCAGAATCTTTGATGATGAGGTTTGGCATCGACCTTTTTTTTAAGCTCCCAAGGTGATTCAAATACGCAGCCAGGGAAAAGAGCCACTGTTCTAAGAATTAGCTATTTTTGATAGAGTGTATTGGTGAAACACACAGGCTTTGGAATCAAACAGATGTGTTCAGGCCCTGACTCTACCACTTACTATGTGACAACCACGGAATTAACATCTCTAAGCCTCAGACTCCTCAACTATTAAACGGGGATAACAACAGTTTATAACAACAGTTGATCACAACCTTTCTTAAAAGGTTATTATGAGGATTAAATGAAGTATGCATACGAAGTATTCAGTACACTACATGGTACACAGTAAGGGCTCAATAATCCTAAACTATAGCTAATGTTGGCATTGCTGTATCATTTGATAAAGAGTAAAAATGTCTGAACTCAGATAGACCTTACTTAAATTCCATTTCCACTGCTTTCTAGCAAGATGACTTCGAGTAAAGTTACTTGAACTCCTGAGACTACAGTAACCCATCTGTAAAATATGGTGATAATAATAACTACTTCATTATTTTGTTGTGAGGATTAAATAAGATGACACACATAAAACTTTTAGCAGAGGACCAAGTGCAATATAAATAATGTTAGAGAAAAATAAGTTGGCATTTATTATAACTGACAGAAAGAAGTTACATTCTATTAAAATCTCCACATAACAACTTCTTATGAGACAGAGTGTTCCCAGCACAGTGTTATATTCCCACATCCTGGGTTCTTTTCCCAGTCACTAGGAATAGCATGTCCTCTAAAAAGTAGAAAAAAAATTCTCTAGTTACAAATTACTCCGGTAAGCACGCCTGCCCTCAGGTAATGGAGCTGGAGTGGTACATGGTCACTCACTCTCTTCCTAGGCAATCTCCACGATGCCCATGATTTCAATCATTCCTTACAACTCCTAATTGTTTATCCCAGTCTAGCCCTCTTCTCTCAGATCCAGATTTATTCATCTAACGGCTTACTCAACATCTCCACTTAGATGCTGACACCTCTCTTTTTCTTACCTCTGCTGATAACTACTGTTTGGTTTGTCCAGCATTCTTTCACTGATCTTGGTTTTGATAAGATATCCCATATATCGTGTGTGTGTGTGTGTGTGTGTGTGTGTGTGTGTGTGTGGCAGGGTTGCAATTTAATAGGGTAGTCAGGGAGGCATCAATGAGAAGGCAACATCGGAGCAAAGGCCTGGAGGTGAAAGAGGGAGCCTTGAGAACATCCGGGGCAAGAGCGGCGCATGCAGAGGGCCCAGGGGCAGCACCATGCTTGGCACGTTGGATGAACAGTGAGGAGGCCCGTGGCCATTACAACTTCTGTTTTTACTGAGAGCCATGGGGAAACATGGGAGGGTTGGGACGATCCGCCTGCCCAGAACAGGCCACCAGCGAGGGCAGGTGTGGGGTAATCTGCCTGTAGAGTCCTCCTAAGAGGATGAGGGCCCTCATTTTCCTGGGACCAGACAGAATTAGCCTCGGGGACCCTGCCCTGCCCTACCTGTCCAGCTCTGGAGGAGCCTGGAGGACAAGAGGGCCCTGGTCCAGCCCCCCAAGCAGTGTGGTCCTGGCACTGTGTGTGTGTGTCCTCCAGCTTCCTTCAATCTGGTGGGCACCAGTGGGAGTGGATGGACAGGAGAATGATGAGTAAGCCCAGGTCCCTCGGCTCAAGTGACTGGCCAATGAAGATAACCCCTGTGACCCTGGCAGAATGGAATGAGAAGTCCCTTCCTTCTGGCTGGGCTTACTGAACTGGATAGGGGGTGTCAGCTAGAAGCCCTGGAGCCACCCCTGCCCGAGGGAACTACCCACTGGAGTTAAAAGGACCCAGAGATGGAGAGCCACATAGCTGAA
This sequence comes from Mesoplodon mirus, assembly GCF_964341445.2. Lineage (NCBI taxonomy): Eukaryota > Metazoa > Chordata > Mammalia > Artiodactyla > Ziphiidae > Mesoplodon > Mesoplodon mirus. Next base: position 93,091,456 of record NC_138981.1, on the reverse strand, counting down.
TACTGAAGCACCTGGATCCAGCCATGCCTGAAGTTAGACCGTACCCCCGGACATTTCAGTTCCTGAAGCTCACAAAGACTGTCTTCTGCTCCGGATGACTTGATTCAGCTGTGAGTCCAGTGCAACCCAGAGCGGCTTGGCTAGAAAACCCTTCCCCTCGAGGATGGAGGTTGGGGCCTCTTGGGCAATGCTAGGAATTCCAGAAATGAAGGTGAGCAGCTCAGTGAGGCTGGGAGGGGAAGATGGACCTGCAGACGCCCAGCAATCATTGGGTGGAGACTGGGCCATGGGACCACTGGGTCTGAAGTGCCCACCTCCCCACTGCCTGCCCCAAGTCTCTCCTGGCCCTGAAATGCGACAACACCCAGAGGCATCTGGAGCCTGCCAGCAATTGCCCCAAGAAGTCTTTATTGGCCCCCAGGGCCCTGATTCAGCCTCAATGCAGGGGCCATCCAGTAACCCCAGTGAGGGTGGTAGTCTCCTCTGTTCTCGGAGAAGTCTGTTTTTCCAGAAAATAAAAAGTCCAGGGGGTGGGCTGGGGGAGGTACCCACCGCATCTCCTCCAGGTCACTGGAGGGTCATGGTGTTCTGGTCCCTCCCCCTCTAGAATTTCTCGTTCTTGCTCAGCCAGTAGTGGTGCCAAATGTTGTGTTTCCACAGCAGCCAACAGTACTCCCGGGTCTCAGGGTCCAGCTCCTCCAGATTCTTGGGGGGACCCACGTTCATCTGGAACAGCCACTCTGGGTACTCGGAATCCACCTTCAGGACCACATCCTGGCCCTCCTTGTCGATGTTGACACCCATGGCGTGCGTGCTGAGCTGGATGGGGTCTGTACACACCTCTGGGTCCTTCAGGGTGTCACCGACCACAGCGCCCTTGCCCCCCTTAATGACCGGTCTCTTGGCATAATCTCGTACATGGAGTCTTACAGAAGCGGCAGGGTCTGGGAGCTCCCGAACCCGCCAGCCGGCCAAGCTCCACGTAGCACCGAAGAGGCACCTGGCCGCCATGACGTATCCCGGCCGCCTGCACATGCACGTTTCCCTCCCATATCTCTTAATGGAATAATCAGATTCTCTGTGCCTGAATTTTAAAACCTGAGTGGGGACTACAGAGACAGAGGTTCTGATACCCAAATGCTCCAGGCTTCCTTAGTTCCTGACCTCCCTGGAACCTTGTTTTTGAGCACTTCATGTAGTTTCAAGTAACTCCAGTATCCTTCCAAAAATCTCTATTTTTGCTCGAGTTAAGTTATTCAGAATCAATTTCTATTGCCTGCAACTAAAGAACTCTGACATAGGAATTATACCAGAAACACTAACAACAAGCTATCAGAAAGAGAAATTAAGAAAACAATCCCATTCACAGTTGCATCAAAAAGAATAAAATACCTGGGAATAAATCTACCTAAGGAGATAAAAGACGTGTACTCAGAAAACTATAAGACACTGATGAAACTGAAGATGACACAAAGAGATGGAAAGATATATTGCACTCATGGATTGGAAAAATTAATACTGTTAAAATGACCATATTACCCAAGGCAATCGATAGATTCACTGCAATCCCTATCAAAATACCAATGGCATTTTTCACAGAACAAATATTCTAAAATTTGTGTGGCAATACAAAAGATCCCAATTAGCTAAAATAATCTTGAGAAAGAAAAACAAAACATAAAGTATCATGCTACCTGATCTCAAACTATACTACAAAGCTACAGTAATCAAAGCAGTATGGTACTGGCACAAAAACAGACACAGATCAATGGAATACAATAGACAGCCCAAAAATGATTTATATGGGCAATTAATCTACAACAAAGGAGGAAAAAATAAACAATGGGGAAAACATAGCCTCTTCAATAAATGGTGTTGGGAAAACTTCATTCAAAAGAATCAAACTGGACTACTTTCTCACGCCATATACAAAAATAAACTCAAAATAGATTGAAGACTTAAATGTAAGACCTGAAACCATAAAACTTCTAGAAGAAAACATAGGCAGTACACACTTTGATATCAGTCTTAGCAATATTCTTTTGGATATGTCTCCTCAGGTAAAAGAAACAAGAGCAAGAATCAACAAATGGGACTACATCAAACTAAAAAGCTTTTATACAGTGAAGGAAACTATCAACAAAATGAAAAGGCCACCTGCTGAATGGGAGACAATATTTGCAAATGATATATCCTATAGGGGTTAATTTCCAAAATATACTAAGAACTCATAAAACTCATCATCAAAAAAACAAACAACCCAATTAAAAAATGGGCAGAGGAGGGCTTCCCTGGTGGCGCAGTGGTTGAGAGTCTGTCTGCTGATGCGGGGGACACGGGTTCATGCCCTGGTCCGGGAAGATTCCACATGCCACGGAGCGGCTGGGTCCGTAAGCCACGGCCGCTGAGCCTGCGCATCCGGAGCCTGTGCTCCACAATGGGAGAGGCCATAACAGCGAGAGGCCCGCATACCGCAAAAAAAAAAAAAAAAAAAATGGGCAGAGGAACTGAATAGCCTTTCTTCCAAAGAAGACATACAGATGGCCAACAAGAATATGAAAAGATGCTCAATATCACTAATCATCAAGGAAATGCAAATGAAAACCACAATGAGATATCACCTCACACCTGTCATAAAGGCTATTATCAAAAAGACAGTAACAAGTGTTAGCAAGGATATTGAGAAAAGGGAACCCTTGCGCACTGTTGGTGAGAATGTAAGTTGGTGCAGCCACTATGGAAAACAGTATGGAGATTCCTCAAAAAATTAAAAATAGAACTACCATAAAATCCAGCAATTCCACTTATGGGTATTTATCTGAAGAAAATGAAAACATTAATCAGAAAATACATAAACAACGCTATGTTCATCACAGCACTAGTTTTTTTAAAATTTTTATTGGAGTACAGTTGATTAACAATGTTGTTAGTTTCAGGTGTACAGCAAAGTGAATCGGTTATACATATACATATATCCACTTTTTTATTTTTTTTATTTTTTCCAGTATTTTTAAAATTTTTTTAACATCTTTACTGGAGTATAATTGCTTTACAGTGGTGTGTTAGTTTCTGCTTTATAACAAAGTGAATCAGCTATACATATACATATATCCCCATATCTCCTCCCTCTTGCGTTTCCCTCCCACCTTCCTTATCCCACTCCTCTAGGTATCCACTCATTTTTAGACTCTTTTTCCATATAGGCCATTACAGAGTATTGAATAGAGTTCCCTGTGCTATATAGTAGGTCCGTATTAGTTATCTATTTTATATATAGTAGTGTGTATATGTCAATCCCAATCTTCCAATTTATCCCTCCCCCACACCTTACCCCCTGGTAATCATAAGTTTGTTTTCTACATCTGTAATTCTATTTCTGTTTTGTAGATAAGTTCATTTGTACACTTTTTTTAGATTCATATATTTGTCTTTCTCTGACTTACTTCACTCAGTATGACAATCCCTAGGTCCATCCATGTTGCTGCAAATGGCATTATTTTGTTCTTTTTTTATGGCTGAGTAATATTCCATTGTATATATGTACTACAACTTCTTTATCCATTCCTCTGTTGATGGACATTTAGGTTGCTTACATGTCCTGGCTATTGTAAACAGTGCTGTAATGAACACTGGGGTGCATGTATCTTTTCAATTTATGGTTTTCTCCGGATATATACCCAGGAGTGGGATTGCTGGATCATATAGTAGCTCTGTTTTTAGTTTTTTAAGGAACCTCCATACTGTTCTCCATAGTGGCTGTACCAGTTTACATTCCCACCAACAGTGTAGGATGGTTCCCTTTTCTCCACACCCTCTCCAGCACTTATTGTTTGTAGATTTTTTGATGATGGCCATTCTGACCGGTGTGAGGTGATATCTCATTGTAGTTTTGATTTGCATTTCTCTAATAATTAGTGATGTTGAGTATCTTTCCATGTGCTTTTTAGCCATCTGTATATCTTCTTTGGAGAAATGTCTACTTAGATCATCCACCCATTTTTTGATTGGGTTGTTTTTTGATATTGCATTGCAGCATTATTTATAATAGCCAAGATATGGAAGGAACCTAAGTTCCCATTGATAGATGAATATATATATATATATATATATATATATATATATATATATATATATATATATATAATGGAACATTACTCAGCCATGAAATCGTGCCATTTGCAACAACATGGATGGACCTAGAGTGTATTATACTAAGCAAAATAAGTCAGATAAAGACAAATACCACATAATCTCACTTATATGTGTAATCTAAAAAACAAAATGAATTAACAAGCATAATTAAACAGAAACAGAGATTAAACAGATACAGAGAACAAAAGGTGGTAGCCAGATTGGAGGAGACTGGGGGAGGAGAGAAATAAGTGAGGGAGATCAAGAGGTACAAACTTTCAGTTACAAAGTAAATGAGTTACAGTGTGGGGAATATGCTCAATAATTATGTAATATCTTTGTATGGTAACAGATGACAACTAGACTTATGGTGACATTTTGAAATGTATAGAAATATTGAATCACTATGTTGTGTACCAGAAACTAACATAGTGTTGTAGGTTAATTATACTTCCAAAACAAACAAAGAAACAAACTCCTAGAAAAGGAAATCAGATTTGTGACCACCAGAGGTGGGGAGGGGGGAATTAGGTGAAGGTAGTCAAAAGGTACAAACTTCCAGTTATAAGATAAACTAAGTACTATGGATGTAATATACAGCATGATGAAGATAATTAACACTGCTGTATAAAAGTTGTTAAGAGAGTAAATTCTAAGAGTTCTCATCACCAGGAAAAAAATATTTTTTCTATTTCTTTAATGTTGTACCTATATGAGACGACATAATCATTTCATGATGTATGTAAGTCATATCACTATGCTGTACATCTTAAACTTACACAGTGCAGTATGTCAATTATATCTCAAAAAAACTAGAAAAAAAAAGAAATTGAAAAGAAAAAGAAATTATACCAGAGAGTGAGTTACAGTCAACAGACCTTTAGGGAACTATGGGGTATTTTATAACTGGTTATTAGACCCAGTTAGAGTAAAAGGCTGTGAGATGGCCCAAATTCCACGATGGGAAAGTAGTATCCATTGTACTAGGAGTTCCACTAGAATATATGGAATCGTTATGCAAAGTACCAAAAGGTGCCCTCTTCAAGAAGAGAAATCAAAGTAAGTAATTCAGTCTCCTCCAAGCAGCTGAATTACAAAATGGTAAAATGGTGCCTCTTCCTCTAGGCTAGGGGAGCACCAAGCTAGGGAACACAGGTTAGAGAGCAGGGTATGGGCTAATTTCAGTCCCCCTTCACACCCTTGGCTGTGTGCCTTTTCAGTCAACAAACTGTACAACTTTTCATGGTGACTTGACATGGTATGCATGCTGCCAAAAACAGGAGAAAGAAATGCTACAAATCTCACCTCCAGGCCTAAAATGAGACTCTGGGTTTTTTTCATTGAGATATAATTCACATATCATAAAACTTACCCTTTTAAAGTGTACAATTCATTGTTTTGTAGTACATTCACAAAGTTTTGCAACCATCACCACTACCCAATTCCAGAACATTTTCATCACCCCAAAGGAAATGCCGTACTCATTAAGCAGACACTCCACATTCTGCCCCCACCTCAGCCCCTGGCAACCACAATTCTACTTTATGTCTCTAAGGATTTGCCTATTCTGGACATTTCATATAAATGCAATCATACAATACGTGTCCTTTTGTGTCTGGCTTCTTTTCTTAGCATAATGTTTTCAAGGTTCATCAATGTTGTAGCATGTATCAGTTCTTCATTCCTTTTTATAACTGAATAAGAATCTATTTCACATCCACTGGAATGGCTGTAATTTAAAATATGAAAAATGGCAAGAATGTGGAAAAATTAGAACACACATACATTGCCAGTGTGAATATAAAATGGTGCAGCCACTATGGAAAAGTTCAGCAGCTCCTCAATAAGTTAAACACAGGATTACCACGTTACCCAGCAATTTAACTCCTAGGTATATACCCAAAACAACTGAAAACAGGTATTTAAACAAAAATTTGTACAAGAATAGTCACAGCATCACTATACTAAATAGCAAAAAAGGTGGGAACAACCCCAATGTCCACCAACTGATGAACTGAATAAACAAAATGTGGTATAAACTTACAGTGGAATACTACCCAGCCATAAAAAGGAACAAGGTACTGAGGCGTGCTATAACATGGATGAGCCTTGAAAACACTACGCTACATGAAGGAAGCCAGACACGAAATTCCATTTATATGAAATGTACATAATAGACCAATCCATAGAGAAAGAAAGTAGATTAGTGGTTGCCAGGGGTTTGGGGAAAAGGGGAAGTAGTAGTGACTGCTAATGGTTATGGGATTCTGTTTCAGGTGTTGGAAACATTCTGGAATTAGATAGTGGTGATGGTTACACAGCATTGTGAATATACTGAAAATAAGTAAATTGTATACTTTAAAAGGGTGGGTTTTATGGTATATGAATAAAATCAATCAGATCAATTTAATAAAAGCTATAAACTAAACTTGTGATAATCATTTTGCAATATATACATGTATCAAGTCATTATGCTGGACACCTAAAACCAAAACACTGTTATATGTCAATTATAACTCAATTAAAAAATAGAAAAAAAATCAATTGTAAAAGTAGGAAAAAATCAATGAAAAATGCAATTATAGAAGAAAATGAGAAAGTGGAAACAATCCAAATGTCCATCAGCAGATGAATGGATAAACAAAATGTGGTCTAGACATACAACACATTATTCAGCCTTTAAGGGGAAGAAAATTCTGAAACATGCTACATGGATTAAATTTGAAAACATTATGCAAAGTGAAATAAGCCAGGCACAAAATAAAAAATATTATATGATTCTATTTATATGAAGTACATAGAATAGCCAAGTTCATAGAGTCAGAAAGTATAACGGTGGTTAGCAGGGTCTGGGGGGAGAGGGTAATGGAGAGTTATTGTTTAATGGGTATAGAGTTTCAGTTTAGGAAGATGAAAAAATTTTGGAGGTGGCTAGTGGTGATGCTTGGATAACAATGTAAAGTACTTAATGCCACTGAATTGTACATATAAAAGTGACTAAAGTGAGCTCTACCCACAACCAGTCCCTCCCATCAGGAAACTTGCACAAGCCTCTTAAATAGCCACATCCACCAGAGGGCGGACAGCAGAAGCAAGAAGAACTAAAATCGTGCAGCCTGTGGAACAAAAACCACATTCACAGAAAGATAGACAAGATGAAAAGGCAGAGGGCTATGTACCAGATGAAGGAACAAGATAAAACCCCAGAAAAACAACTGAATGAAGTGGAGGTAAGCAACCTTACAGAAAATGAATTCAGAATAACGATAGTGAATAACTGAGGCAGAAGAACGGATAAGTGACCTGGAAGACAGAATGGTGGAATTCACTGCCGCAGAACAGGATAAAGGGAAAAGAATGAAAAGAAATGAAGACAGCCTAAGAGACCTCTGGGACAACAGTAAACGCACCAACATTCGCATTATAGGGGTCCCAGAAGGAGAAGAGAGACAGAAAGGACCAGAGAAAATGTTTGAAGAGACTAGAGTCGAAAACTTCTCTGAGAGGGGAAAGGAAATAGCCACCCAAGTCCAGGAAGGGCAGAGAGTCCCATACAGGATAAACCCAAGGAGAAACACACCAAGACACATAGTAATCAAATTGGCAATAATTAAACACAAAGAAAAATTATTGAAAGCAGCAAGGGAAAAACAATAAATAACATACAAGGGAACTCCCATAAGGTTAACAGCTGATTTCTCAGCAGAAACTCTACAAGCCAGAAGGGAGTGGCATGATATACTTAAAGAGATGAAAGGGAAGAACCTACAACCAAGATTACTCTACACGGCAAGGGTCTCATTCAGATTCGATAGAGAAATCAAAAGCTTTACAGACAAGCAAAAGCTATGAGAATGCAGCACCACCAAACCAGCTCTACAACAAATGCTAAAGGAACTTCTCTAAGTGGGAAACACAAGAGAAGAAAAGGACCTACAAAAACACACCAAAAACAATTAAGAAAACGGTCATAGAAACATACATTTCAATAATTACCTTAAATGTGAATGGATTAAATGCTCCAACCAAAAGACACAGGCTTGCTGAATGGATAAAAAAACAAGACCCATATATATGCTATCTACAAGAGACCCACTTCAGACCTAGGGACACACAGAGACTGAAAGTGAGGGGATGGAAAAAAATATTCCATGCAAATGGAAATCAAAAGAAAGCTGCAGCATCAATACTCATATAAGATAAAATAGACTTTAAAATAAAGAATGTTACAAGAGACAAGGAAGGACAGCATATAATGATCAAGGGATCAATCCAAGAAGAAGATGTAACAATTATAAATATATATGCACCCAACATAGGAGCACCTCAATCCATAAGGCAACTGCTAACAGCTATAAAAGAGGAAATCGACAGTAACACAATAATAGTGGGGGACTTTAACACCTCACTTACACCAATGGACAGATCATACAAAATGAAAATAAATAAGGAAAGAGAAGCTTTAAATGAAACAATAGACCAGATAGGTTTAGTTGATATTTATAGGACATTCCATCCAAAAACAAACAGCAGATTACACTTTCTTCTCAAGTGTGCACGGAACATTCTCCAGGATAGATCACATCATGGGTCACAAATCAAGCCTAAGTAAATTTAAGAAAATTGAAATCATATCAAGCATCTTTTCTGACAACAATGCTATGAGATTAGAAATCAATTACAGGGAAAAAAAAAACGTAAAAAACACAAACACATGGAGGCTAAACAATATATTACTAAATAACCAAGGGATCACTGAAGAAATCAAAGAGGAAATCAAAAAATACCTAGAGACAAATGACAATGAAAACACGACGATCCAAAACCTATGGGATGCAGCAAAAGCAGTTCTAAGAAGGAAGCTTATAGCTATACAAGCCTACCTCAAGAAACAAGAAAAATCTCAAATAAACATTCTAACCTTACACCTGAAGGAACTAGAGAAAAAAGAACAAACAAAACCCAAAGTTAGCAGAAGGAAAGAAATCATAAAGATCAGAGCAGAAATAAATGAAATAGAAAAAAAGAAAACAATAGCAAAGATCAATAAAACAAAAAGCTGGTTCTTTGAGAAGATAAACAAAATTGATAAACCATTAGCCAGACTCATCAAGAAAAAGAGGGAGAGGACTCAAATCAATAAAATTAGAAATGAAAAAGGAGAAGTTACAACAGACACCGCAAAAATACAAAGCATCCTAAGAGACTACTACAAGCAACTCTATGCCAATAAAATGGACAACCTGGAAGAAATGGACAAATTCTTAGAAAGGTATAACCTTCCAAGACTGAAACAGGAAGAAATAGAAAATATGAACAGACCAATCACAAGTAATGAAATTGAAACTGTGATTAAAAATCTTCCAACAAACAAAAGTCCAGGACCAGTTGGCTTCACAGGTGAATTGTATCAAACATTTAGAGAAGAGCTAACACCCATCCTGCTCAAACTCTTCCAAAAAAATTGCAGAAGAAGGAACACTCCCAAACTCATTCTATGAGGCCACCATCACCCTGATACCAAAACCAGACAAAGATACCACAAAAAAAGAAAATTACAGACCAATATCACTGATGAATATAGATGCAAAAATCCTCAACAAAATACTAGCAAACAGAGTCCAACAGCACATTAAAATATCATACACCATGATCAAGTGGGGTTTATTCCAGGAATGCAAGGATTCTTCAATATACGGAAATCAATCAACGTGATACACCATACTAACAAGTTGAAGGAGAAAAACCATATGATCATCTCAATAGATGCAGAAAAAGCTTTTGACAAAATTCAACACCCATTTATGGTAAAAACTCTCCAGAAAGTGGGCATAGAGGGAACCTCCCTCAACACAATAAAGGCAATACATGAGACACCCACAGCAAACATCATTCTCAATGGTGAAAAACTGAAAGCATTTCCTCTAAGATCAGGAACAAGACAGGGATGTCCACTCTCAGCACTATTATTCAACATAGTTTTGGAAGTCCTAGACAGGGCAATCAGAGAAGAAAAAGAAATAAAAGCAACACAACTTGGAAAAGAAGAAGTAAAACTTTCACTTTCCACAAATGACATGATACTATATATATAGAATCCTAAAGATGCCACCAGAAAACTACTAGAGCTAATCAATGAATTTGGTAAATTTGCAGGATACAAAATTAATGCACAGAAATCTCTTGCATTCCTATACACTAATGATGAAAAATCTGAAAGAGAAATTAAGGAAACACTCCCATTTACCACTGCAACAAAAAGAATAAAATACCTAGGAATAAACCTACCTAGGGAGACAAAACACCTGTATGCAGAAAACTATAAGACACTGATGAAAGAAATTAAAGATGATACCAACAAATGGAGAGATACACCATGTTCTTGGATTGGAAGAATCAACATTGTGAAGATGACTATACTACCCACAGCAATCCACAGATTCAATGCAATCCCTATCTAGTTACCAATGGCATTTTTTACAGAACTAGAACAAAAAATCTTAAAATTTGTATGGAGACACAAAAGACCCCGAATAGCCACAGCAGTCTTGAGGGAAAAAAACGGAGCTGGAGGAATCAGACTCCCTGACTTCAGACTATACTATAAAGCTATAGTAATCAAGACAATATGGTATGGGCACAAAAACAGAAACATAAATCAATGGAAGAAGATAGAAAGCCCAGAGATAAACCCATGCACCTATGGTCAACTAATCTATGACAAAGGAGGCAAGGATATACAATGGAGAAAAGACAGTCTCTTCAATAAGTGGTGCTGGGAAAACTGGACAGCTACATGTAAAAGAATGAAATTAGAACACTCCATAACACCATACACAAAAATAAACTCAAAATGGATTAGAGACCTAAATGTTAGACCGGACACTCTAAAACTCTTAGAGGAAAACATAGGAAGAACACTCTTTGACATAAATCACAGCAAGATGTTTTTTGATCCACCTCCTAGAGTAATGGAAATAAAAGCTAAAATAAACAAATGGGACCTAATGAAACTTCAAAGCTTTTGCACAGCAAAGGAAACCGTAAACAAGATGAAAAGACAACCCTCAGAATGGGAGAAAGTATTTGCAAATGAATCAACGGACAAAGCATTAATCTCCAAAATATATAAAGAGCTCATATTAAAGAAACAAACAACCCAATCCAAAAATGGGCAGAAGACCTAAATAGACATTTCTCCAAAGAAGATGTACAGGTGGCCAAGAAGCACATGAAAAGCTGCTCAACATCAACTAATTATTAGAGAAATGCAAATCAAAACTACGATGAGGTACCACCTCACACCAGTTAGAATGGGCAGCATCAGAAAATGTACAAACAACAAATGCTGGAGAGGGTGTGGAGAAAAGGGAACCCTCTTGCACTGTTGATGGGAATGTAAATTGATACAGCCACCATGGAGAACAGTATGGAGGTTCTTTAAAAAACTAAAAATAGAATTACCATATGATCCAGCAATCCCACTACTGGGCATAAACCCAGAGAAAACCATAATTCAGAAAGATACATGCACCCCAATGTTCATTGCAGCACTATTTACAATAGCCAGGTCATGGAAGCAACCTAAATGCCCATCGACAGATGAATGGATAAAGAAGAAGTGGTACATATATGCAATGGAATCAGCCATAAAAAGGAACGTAATTGAGTCATTTGTTGAGACATGGATGGATCTAGAGACTGTCATACAGAGTGAAGTAAGTCAAGAAGAGAAAAACAAATATCATATAGTAACGCATGTATGTGGAACCTAGAAAAATGGTACAGATGAACCGGTTTGCAGGGCAGAAATTGAGACACAGATATGGGGAACCAACGTATGGACACCAAGGGGGGAAAGTGGCAGAGGGGTGCTGGTGGTGGTGTGATGAATTGGGCGTTTGGGATTGACATGTATACACTGATGTGTATAAAAATTGATGACTAATAAGAACCTGTTGTATAGGAAAATAAATAAAATAAAATTTAAAAATTAAAAAAGTGACTAAAGTGATAAATTTTATGTTATATATATTTTACTATAATAAAAAAGGAAATGGGCAAAATATTTGAACAGACCTTTCACAAAGGAAGATATACAAATGGCCAATAGCACATGAAAAGATGCTCAACATCATTAGTCACTAGGGAAATGTAAATAAAAACTGCAGTGAGGTACCAGTTCCCACTCACTAGAATCGTTAATATTAAAAAAACTGACACTACCAAATGCTACTAAGGATGTTGGTAGGAGAGTAAAATGGTACAAAGATATGGAAGTTTCACATAAAACAAAACATACCCCCTATGTTCAGCCATAAAAAAAAAACATGAAATCTTGCCAGTTGTGAGAACATGCATGGACCTTGAGGGCATTATGCTAAGTGAAATAAGTCAGACATAGAAAGACAAATACTACCTGATCTCGTTTATATACAGAATCTTTAAAAAAAAAAACACCTCAAAGACACAGAGAACAGATTGGTGGTTGCCAGAGGCAGGCAGGGAGGGGGTGGGGAGTGGGCAAAGTGGGTGAGGGGAGTCAAAAAGTACAAACTTCTAGTTATAAAATAGCTAAGTCATGGGAATCACGAGAATGTAATGTACCACATGGTGACTATAGTTAGTAATACTGTATCACATATTTAAAAGTTACTAAGAGACTAAATCTTTAAAGTTCTCATCACAAGAAAAAAAATTCTGTAACTATGTATGGTGATGGATGTTAACTAGACTTATTGTGGTGATCATTTAACAATATATACAAATATCAAATATTTGTACACCTGAACCTAATATAACATTGTATGTCAATTATACCTCAATTTAAAAAATCAATAATTATCAAAATAGAAAGCAAGCAATAATTAAACAATAGAGTAAATCAATAAAAGGAAATAGTTCTCTGAAAAGAACAATAGAATGAACAAATTTTTAGCAAGTATGATTTCAAAAATAAAGCCATCATAAATTAACATAAAAAATGAAAGGGAACCAAACTACAGAAACAAGAGATTAAAAAATTATCCAAAAAGTACTATGTATAATTTTTATAGCAATAATTTTAAAAACCTAAGTGAAATGGATAATTCCCAAGAAAATAAACAACCAAAATTGGCCTAAGAAATAGAAAACTTAAATAGACCAATTAATCATAGAAGAATGTGAAATGATAATACTCTACCTCAAAAGTCACCAGCCCCAAAATGTTTTGTGGGAGAGTTTGACCACACCATCTAGGAACAGATTAATCAAACTTTACGCAAAAATTTCCAAAGCAAAGTAAAAGAAGGGAAATGACGCCATACAACTCTAGGCTAGTATAATCTTGATACCAAAACTGACAAGTAAAGGGAAAGAAATTATAGGCCCATCTCACTTATGAACGTAGATATAAAAATGCATAACCTTAATACCATAATCAAGCACAGGAAAACCATAGGCCATTATTTTTCAAGGGATTGCTGATGGCATTTTTGGCGGAACAATTCTTCATTTAGTATCCCTGATCCCTATCTATTAAATGCCAGCAGGACTTCCCACCACACACACACCAATAAACTGTGACAACCAAAAGCACCTCCAGGCATTTCCAAATGTCCCCTAGAGGGATGGTTAGCCCCTGGCTGAGGATCAGTACTATAGGCAATCTCACTTATGAACACAGATACAAAACTGCTAAATAAAAGATCAGTCCCTCAAATCCCAGAGTACATTAAAAAAGAAAAAAAAACACATCATTCCCTGACCTGATAGGTTAATATTAGGAATGCAGGGAAGTTTAACACTTACAGATCTCTCAGTGTGGAACAGGACACCAACTCCTTACTTGGAAAATTGGCAAATACAGGGAAAGAGTTAAGCGTTTATCCTGTCTTTCGTATAGGAACTGTATTTTAGGCTTACCAAGTAGCCCTAGTAGAGGAGAGATAATTCTTCTTACAGAGGTATGCTAGCTAATAAATTCAAAAAGAATAATAGAATTAGAAACTTGTTATTTTGAAATCCTTAACGAAATAATTGACTCAGATAATAGTTATCAAATGGATGGTAAAGCCACTAGGTGAAAGGATGATGGAGAACTTTTACAATGACAGGATCAGACTAACACCACTTCAATCCAGTTTTAGTATCATTAAGAGTGAGACAGGAAAACATTATGTAAAAGAAAGTACATAGTATCAACCACTAAACAGTCTTAACAAATAATAAGAACCTGAATCTAATCAAGCATTTAGATCCACCTTCCAGTCTACAGGAAATACAAGCAATACAGAAACAGATAAAACAGCACCTCACGGAAGTAATCAGCCAAATCCAGAATGTGGGAGAGCCTATAGAACAAATGGCAGGTTTCTTCAACAAACCAATGCCATGAAACTAAAAGGGAGGAGGTGTTCTGTCTTAGCTTTTTAAAAACTTAAAAGAAATCTAAGAGATATAACCTAATACAATGAGTTGTTAGTTGGGTCCTGATTGAAAGAAACCTCAATGGTAAAAACATTTTTTAGGACTTCCCTGGTGGTGCAGTGGTTAGGAATCTGCCTGCCAATGCAGGGGACACGGGTTCGAGCCCTGGTCCGGGAAGATCCCACATGCTGTGGAGCAACTAAGCCCATGCGCCAAAACTACTGAGCCCGCGTGCCACAACTACTGAAGCCCACACGCCTAGAGCCCATGCTTTGCAACAAGAAAAGCCACTGCAACAAGAGAAGCCCGCACAGTGCAACAAAGAGTAGCCTCGGCTCTTCCCAACTAGAGAAAGCCCGCGCAGCAACGAACACCCAACACAGCCAACAATAAAATAAATAAATTTAATTTTTTTTAAGTCTAAAAAATAAAACCATTTTTTAGACAATTAGAAAAATTGGAAGATATGCCAGGTATTAGTATTATAATGGCATTATGATTATATGAGAAGATGTCATGTTTGCTACAATTTTTTTGCTGAGGCATACTGAAATATTTAGGAGTGAAATCATATGATGCTCATGATTAGCCTAAAACATCCCAGCACAAAAGAGGGGAGGGGAATAGCTGAAACAAGTATGGCAAAATGTTGATGGCTATTAAAGCTCAGTTATGGGTGCATGGGGGTCTACTGTACTCTCTACTGTCATTTATGTTTGGAAATTATCATAATGGAAAGTTTTTTAAAAAGCTATCAATGCATGGGCTTCCCTGGTGGCGCAGTGGTTGAGAGTCTGCCTGCCGATGCAGGGGGCACAGGTTCGTGTCCCGGTCCGGGAAGATCCCACATGCCACGGAGTAGCTAGGCCCGTGAGCCATGGCCACTGAGCCTGCGCGTCCAGAGCCTGTGCTCCGCAATGGGAGAGGCCACAACGGTGAGAGGCCTGCATACCGCAAAAAAAAAAAAAAAAAAAAAAAAAAAAAAAAAGCTATCAATGCAATTCAATGCATTAACAAGTTAAAGGGAAAAAACCTATATGTCCAACTTATAGGTGAAAAAGCAACTGATAAAATTTCATAGACATTCTTGCTTTTAAAAAGCCTCAAAAGAGTAGGAATTAAAGAAAACTTACTTAACTTAATAAAGGGCAACTGCCAGAACCCACACTAAGAAGCATACTTGATGAAATTTTCGAAGCATTCCCATTAAAGGGAGGGATAAGTTAAGGATGTCTGATATCGTTGTTACTACTCAGTCTTATACTGGAAGACCTAAACAATGCATTCAGATAAGAAAAATACACGTGGTATACAGATTGAAGCCAGAGAGAAAACTATCAATATTTGCACATAATCTGTTTGCCAACCTAGAAAATCCAACAGACTCAATGAACAAACTATTAGAAAGAAGGAGAATTCAGTAAAGTTGTTGGACACAATTTCAAACAAAAAAACAAGTTATCTTATATACCCTTGATTACAAAATGAAAGAAAAAATCCTATTAATAGTAGCAACAAAAGCTATAAAATATCTAGAAATAGCCCAAACAAGATATATTCAACACACGTATGGAGAAAATGACACGTTATTAAAGGACTTAAAAATCTGAATAAGTGGAGAGTCATACCACATATATTCATATAAAGGAAGAGTCATTAATGTAAAGGTGCCAATTCTCCCCAGTTAAATCCGGAAACTCAATGCGAGGCCAACAAAAATGCCAATAAGATTCTATTTGGGTATGATAATTTGATTCTAAAATCCATATTAAAAAGTAAATATGCAAGAATAACACAAAATTGAAGAAAAAAGATGACTTTCCATGTCAGATATCAAATGTTATAAAACTATAGAAATTTAAAGTGTGGTATGAATGCAAGTATAAATAACTGGATCAGTAGAACCAAATAAAGAATTCTGAAACAAACCTAAATATGCATAAGAATCTAGTATTGATTAAAGGTAGCATTTAGAAGTGAGTAGAGAAAGGAAAGAGGGAGGCATGTAGAAGGATATACATTGCAGCACATTTTATATTAGCAAAAAACTTGGAAATAATCATGACAATGGGGAAATGGCTAAATGAATTATAGCATATCTGTTCTGTAGAATACTCTGAAACAGTGAAAAAGAACAAGTTAGATTTACATGTACTAACTTGAAAAGTTCTCAGACATTATGTTGGGTGAGAAGTAGCAAGTAGCAGAACAATACATATAAGCATGATAAAATTTATATATATATATATATATATATATATATATATATATATTTAACATCTTTACTGGAGTATAAATAATTTACATTTTTAAATAACACTAAATAGTACTATATATATATTGTGTGTGTGTGTGTGTGTGTGTGTGTGTGTGTGTGAGAGAGAGAGAGAGAGAGAGAGAGAGAGAAAGAGAGAGAGAGAAAAGGTCTGGAAGAAGCTAAGTCCAACAGTGAGTAGGGAGGGAGAGAATCAGGGAGGAAATCAATGATGACTAAAGGAGGCTTTAGCCTTCCCTGTAACATTCTAATCCTCTGAAAGAAAAATGTATTCGTGTGTCAATTGTGTAATTAAGTCAATAAATAAGAAATTTTAAAGCTGCATAATGATATGAATAAATTATATATGGTATAAGGACTTATTTATTCATATAAATGCATGGAAAGGCGATTGTAAGGATACTCACCAAACTGCTGACAATTAGTTTATTCTTTGTTTTGCTTTTTTTGGGGGGGTGGGAGTGGAAGTAACAACTATAGAGGGAGCAGAAAAGGCAAGTTTCAAGATTTACTATCTCTACAACTGTGTACTGTTTCAATCTTTTACCATGAAAATATACTTATATATTATTGAGTAATTAAAAAATAAAGACATGGAAAAAGTCAAAGACACACGGTTAAGTGGAAAAAGCTAGTTGCTATATTATATATATAATTCTATATATAGAATAATGTATACATCTATTGTATTATATATGTGTACATATGTATTCTAATGCATAGAAAGAAAAACACAAATTGGACTTTCACAATTTATATACTTGTGTTGTTTGATTATTTTGTTCTAATGAGCATACAGTTGTGCATTACTTAAGAAATACTATGCTAATCATTTTGCAATATATAAACATATCAAAGCATTATGTTTGTAATATATAAACATATCAAATCATTATGTTGTTATGTACATCTTAAACTGTACAATGTTATATATCAATTATATCTTAATAAAACTGAGGTGGGAGGAAGAAACATAGAAATACAGATAAATCTAGGACTTCCCTGCTGGTGAAGTGGTTAAGAATCTGCTTGCCAATGCAGGCAGACATGGGTTCAAGCCCTGGTCCGGGAAGATCCCACATGCCGTGGAGCAACTAAACCTGTTCGCCACAACTACTGAGCCTGCGTGCCACAACTACTGAAGCCCACATGCCTAGAGCCCGTGCTCTGCAACAAGAGAAGCCACCACAATGAGAAGCCTGCGCACTGCAACAGAGTAGCCCCCACTCGCCGCAACTAGAGAAAGCCTGTGTGCAGCAAATAAAACCCAACACAGCCAAAAATAAATAAGTAAATTTATTTAAAAAAAAAGAAACAAATACAGATAAATCATGTCATTCACCTAATCAAAACCCTTTAGTAGGAGTATTCCCAATGCTCCTAGGATAAAGCCCAACATAATTAAGGGGCCCTGCCATCCAGTCTCAGCTCCCAATACTCTCCCCCTTGCTTAATGTGCTCTAGCCACAGGAGACACCTTTCAGTACTTCAAGTCCCTTGCACATGATCTAGCTTCAGGTCTCTGCACATGATGTTTGTTTCCTCTATGTGCAACAATTCCTCCATTCATCCCTCCTCTATCTCCTTCTACCCCAGATGATCCTTCAGTTCTCATCACTTCTTTAGGAGAGTCTTACCTGACATTCCAGACAGAGTCAGGTCCTCTTGTTATAAGTACTTATAGAACGCTTATTTTTCCTTCATAGCTCTTATCTCAATTTGCAGTTTTCTACTTATAGGTGGGATTATTAATGTCTGTTATCACTCCTACTAGACTGTAAGCTCCATGAGAGCAGGACTCTTGTCTGTCTTGTTATAACCTGGCATTTAGTAAGAGCTCAGTAAATAACTGTGAAATAAATCACTGCTCCTTGTTAATCAGGGTGAACCTTATTGGCACTAGCTCCATTTTCCTCTCCATTCCAACCCATGTCATCAGATAAGCAATCTCAATGGCTATGGATGACTCATCCAACACTCTAGCTTCATTGTCCCTTGACCTCCTCTACTTCTGCAACCTCTGACTACATGCCACTTCACAT
Source organism: Mesoplodon mirus (assembly GCF_964341445.2). Lineage (NCBI taxonomy): Eukaryota > Metazoa > Chordata > Mammalia > Artiodactyla > Ziphiidae > Mesoplodon > Mesoplodon mirus. Next base: position 93,072,598 of record NC_138981.1, on the reverse strand, counting down.
GCCATTTCTAGCTATTAGTGCCCTAGACCACCCGATAAACATGGAGCTGCTCCACTTCAGAATTTCTGAACTCCACTAACCCAATCTCTGGCTACAACCTCTTACCCTTATTACTTCTTGGTTCTCAGAATACCCACTCCTCATTCTCATCAAGATCTCCCATCCTTTGACTTCTGCCATTCTTCAGCTCATTACCACTTCATTGCTTAACTCCCTATCCAGTCTAGTGGCCATGGTACATCACTTCAGACACTCTTGCTAGCAGCCTCACTGCTCTAATCCATTTTAATCTGCCATTTACTGAGCTACTATGAGTTACTATGGGCCACTCTATATGCATTACTTCTGGAAGTTCTCACAACACCTATATGAGGTAGAGATCACCATTATCCCTTTTTACAGATAAGGAAAAGGATTCTTAAAGAGGTGAAGTAACTTGTGCGAGGTCACACAGAAAGCGATGGAGCAGGGTGCAGTTGGGATCTGAAAGAGATCTGTCTGACACCAAGGTCTGTGCTCCGAACCAGCAGGTTACTTTGTAGCTCAGAGGGAATGATAACTCTGACTGCAACACGGAAAATGAACGGGAGGGAAGCAGGCCAAGTGTGAAGGCTTGGCGACCAAGGCAGCAATCCAGGTGAGAGTTGATGGTGGACTAAGCCTTATCTCTCAGAACATCTCAAAAGATTCAAACTAAAAGCCCACTTACTTCAGGCGTGTGACTTTACAGGATGGATCTGGTGGGCTTTGGCTGAGGATGGCACAACTAGGTGTGCCTAGAAGAGACCAAAAAGAAAACCAGCAGTTTAATACATTCTTTCAGGATATAATTTCTACTTTAACTTATCTACTTACTTATTTATATTTATACTTAAGGTATGATGACATTCATTAAATGTTTCCGTTTGCTGGGAATTTATTATAGTCTTATTTACACTTCCAACCACGCTGTGAGCTACTCTCCCATTTTACAAATGAGGAAAAGTGAGGCGCAGAAAGATGAGGGAAATTGCTTCACACCCCACAGTTAGTTAGTGATAAAGACGGAATCAGAACCCCAATCCGCTGCTCTCCTAGTCACTTACCCAGCCAAGGGCCAACCTTAGAGCCTCGCTCCCCACACTACACCCGGGCCGGGCCGTGGAGACGCTTGCGGGTGCGGGGATCCGAGGACGCGCTGCGCTCCGACCTGAGGACCTGAGCAAGAGCAGGGAGCTGACCAGCACGTCTGAGGCCGGTGCCCAGATCTGGGCTGACCAGCCGGCCGGCTCACGGGACCCGGCTGCGAGGCCTGGCGCCCCGGCTGGATGGCGAAGGCCATGGGTCCCGGAGCGGCCGTACCCTGGGGAGCGACCCCGTTTCATACACCCACTCTGAGGGCGCCACCTCCCAAAGGCACGGTGACACGGCCTGGAAGCCACCAAGCCCAGGACGGGCCCGCAGAGAAAGGAGGCAACAGCTCGGTCACCTGTTCCGTTCCCCCGTCGCAGAATCACAAGACCCAGTGGCAAATACCTAAGTCACCTATTTGGGTTTTCTGCCCGACTTCAGCCACAGTCTGGGGTCTACGGATGGCCGTCCTTGGGCCCAGGAACCACCATGTGCTTTTGTTTGGTTTTTTGTTTTTGTTTTTTCTTTTTGAGGAGATGATCGATACTTTTCCTTAGAATTTCAAACGGGTCACGTCCACCCTCCACCCGCCCTTCAAAAAATAAAAAAGTTAAGAATGCTGACTCGGAGCTGTCAGCCAGAGATGTTCTGATATCTTTACCTCAATCCCGCAAGCTCGCGGTGTCAGTCCCCACCCCCGGCGTCCCTCAGCATTCCTTTCTGTTCTCTCCTCCCCCCCACGCACGCCTACACGCATGCACCCCACACGCACGGCCCCCCACACGCACGCACCCCCCCCCCCACGGACGCGCCGCACGCACGCGCTAAGGTTCTCCACACACACCCCCATAAATTGCTGCAACCAGGCGCGTCCTCCTGTGCCTCTCCGCGCAGATGCGTGTTCCCCAAGTCCTGCGCCTCGATCCCCCCTCCACACGCGCATCCTCTAGAGCTTCTCCCATCTCCCCTTTCCAGGGCGGGCTTTCCTCGGGGGCTGGCGGCCCGGCCCTCCCCGCCCCCCAGCTTCGCGGGCAGCGAGGTCCCTCCCCGGCGCGCTGAGCTCACCCCGAACGAGCCTGCGGCAGGCCAGTCCAACTGGGCCGCTGCTTCCCTCCTCGCATCCCAGGAGACACCGGGCGGGGTGTGGCACCTCCCACGCTCGGCCACCGGGGCCTTCGGACTGCGGGGAAGCCAGCCACTCAGCCGGAGGGAACTCCCTCGATTTCCTGTCCCTCCCAACGGAGTGGGCGCTGGGGGGCAGGGTGGTGCGGCGGGAGGCGTTTCTTGTTCTCGCTGAGAAAAGCGCTCACCTGGTTCCCAAAGCCAGTTTGCCCTTCCTCTCCTTCCAGCCAGAGGGAAGGGAGAGCCAAGGTCTTGGGGCGGAGAAGGGGGAATGACTCAGAGAGGAGGCGTCTCAGAGGGAGGGGCCGGCCTGGAAAGGGGGGGCATTGGGGAGCGGGAGGGAAAGGGGAGGAAAAAAGAGGATGGGAAAACCGCGGTGGGAGAGGTTTTGAGGGTGTCTAGCGCGGTCCTGGGAATCCTGCCTGGTCAACCCCGAATGCAGGAGCCACTAGGCTGGATCTTTTCCTAGGTGCTGGGCCCTGACTCCTTTACCCCGCGCCAAAGGCAGCCAGAGCCAAGACCCTTGCTAGCAACTACCGGGCAGCATGGAATCTTCTGGGCTGGGCAAGGGCACAGGAATTAACTCTTCGTGTCCTTTGGAGTCAATACTAGTAGTCTTTACCTCATAGTGTTGCTGGGAGAATTAAATTAGTTACTACATCTCAAGTGCTTAGAATAGTGTCAGGGACACTGTAAGCAATCAATCAGTGATAGCTCCTATTATTACAAAGGTGTTCATTTGTTGGTGGTCTGTGTCACCTCTAGATTGTGAGTCTCATGAGGGCAGAGACTACATATTTTCTTTATCACCGAACTACAGCACCTGACACAAAGCAACTATCAATCAATTATTTGTTGAGTTAATGAATAAATGGGTGATTGAATGATAACTTGGACTAGTGGCTATGCCAAGACCCTCTCTGCCACGTAAGGGGTGCGTTTGTGGAAGTTTGAGGAAGAAGGGCTATGATTGGGAAAGGGGGCACATAGGACTCCTGTTGATTGCTATATCAAGTGACCTGCTCTGCCCTTGGAAAATGGAATGTCTGGCAGTTTCCTACATGGACGACTGTCAGACAGCTGACCTGAAATTTGAAACTGAGCTGTGGCTAGCTACATCAGTATTTGCATCTTGTACCGTTAGTAAGTAAAGAAGGAAGTGGGAGAGGGCTGAAGTGGAAAACTCAAAAATAATGGTGGCAAATGTTAAGTGGGGGAGATTGGTGGGGGGAGCTCTGAATGAATCGAAGTGTGTATGGAGGAGTATAGTGACCCCAAAAGGAAATCTGATAGCGGTCCTAAAGTGACAGCAATGTTATCCACCTTTCTGTTCTAGTCATAGGGTTCCTGATGATCTGCCCTCATGTCCCAACATTCTTGGGGTAGGTATGCAGATTAGGCTCCTACCACTACATTCACTGAACTTGCATTTATGGAAATTAATACTGTTAGAGCTAGAAGGGACCTTAGAAATTACTCATACATTTCAATTTAGAGTTGAAAAACTAAGAGCCAGAAATGGATAGCAAAGGACTTGGGCTTTGGGATTCTCTGGCCTTGGTACTGAATCTTTCAGGGCCTGAATTTGTTGTGTGTCCCATTATTCCTTTAATTCCTGCCCCACCCTATCCCAAACCCCAAAGAGACTGAATGAAAGGACATAAATAGAAGGTCAGCAGAAAGGAGGGAGAAAGGAAGTTCCTCAACAGACTCTTACTTTACTTCCTTTTTTCCCCCTCCGGGGAAGGTACCTGGGCCTTCAGCTAACTGCTATAGAAGAACAGCTCCACCACGGTACCCTGGAAGATGCATTATCCACATAAACCCCGCAGGCAAAGCCTTGAACCACAGCTAATCTGAGTCTTGGTAAAATGCCTGTGACCCTCCCAGAGAACAAGAAGATAGGAGGCTTGCAAGAAGTTGCTTCAGGGCCATCTCCCACTCACCTCTGTATCTCTCCTCTCCCCTGGGAAACTGTCAAGAGACAGTTTTTCATCACCTCCCACCTGCTGAGATCTGATGAGATAAGAGTCTTCCTGACTCATCCCACTCAGAAGAGAGCTACAGACTATAAAGTCATTTAGTTGCAGTCTAGAATTGGCTTTGGAGCAACTGGATGTCCCATAACTACCATTGCAGTCCTCTGGCCCCCCCTTTTTTTTTTGTGGTACGCGGGCCTCTCACTGTTGCGGCCTCTCCCATCGCAGAGCACAGGCTCCAGACGCACAGGCTCAGCGGCCATGGCTCACGGGCCCAGCCGCTCCGCGGCATGTGGGATCTTCCCGGACCAGGGCACGATCCCGCGTCCCCTGCATCGGCAGGTGGACTCTCAATCACTGCGCCACCATGGAAGCCCCAGTGTAATTCTTTTGGTGCTTGGGATATGAACCACTAGGAGCAGGAATCTTTGACTACTTTTCCTTTCACTAATAAAATAAAAAACTGTTTGACTCTGAACGTGATTCATTGCATCTTTACCTGCTAAATGAGTTAGGCCTTGGACTCGCCTTGCCTTGTGTACTTGCTGCTTGCTGTGAATTTCACATTTCTGGTATATCACAGCACCCTCCCTTATCACTGAGGGAGTTGAGCTGAACAAAAAGATATGTACATCATAATGGCCTTTTCCTGCCACTGTACATTGGGAGAATCAGCCCAAATTCCATGTTTCTGGGACTTCCAATCTGGCGGGAGGAGTAGCAGATCCTCTTTGCCATCTAAGCACAAGTAGAGTGGGCATTTACATTCTGTTATTTGAAAGACTCCTTTTGGCCCAAAATATGTTCCCAACAGGCTTGCCAGAGCATTGTTGGCTGACCCTTTCCAAACATGAAAATCTGAAGCTTGCCCCACCGCAGTCACCCCTAGGTTAGACAACAAAAGCATTGCCCCTGGAAGGTCCTTGTTAACATTTTCTTGTTTTCTGAGAAGGAAGGAAGCGGTAGAGTGAGGAGTTGGTAGAGATGTGAATTTTTTTTTTTTTTTGGCTGTGTTGGGTCTTCATTGGTGCACGTGGGCTTCTCATTGTGGTGGCTTCTCTTGTGGAGCACGGGCTCTAGAGTGCAGGCTCGGTAGTTGTGGCGCACGGGCTTAGTTGCTCTGCGGCACGTGGGATCTTCCCAGACGAGTGATCGAACCCGTGTCCCCTGCATTGGCAGGTGGATTCTTAACCACTGCGCCACCAGGGAAGTCCGAGATGTGAATTTTGCCCATGCCCTTCCATTTACACATTACTGATGGCTAATATATTAATTTTTCCCTTTGAAAGAGACTGGCCATAAAGAACAATAGCCTGTTAACCAAGAGGGAGTTGTGGGAATGCTGGACCAGAGATACATGCCTGAGAGGAATTATATGAGTGGCGGTGTGGAGTTCACCTAAGACAAACCTCACAATATATGAGGCGGCCCATTTGTCATTCTGCTTATCAGGTTCTTATTCTATTCAACCAGCACTTACCAAGTATCTCCTATGTACAAGGCTGGTAAGAGCTTCCACTCTCACCCCTGCGTCTCCAATAACGGCTTCGTTTTTCAGCTACCACTAGTAACTCTAATTCAGAGATTGAAAATTATTGGGGAAGAATTATTGAGTTGCGTACCCCACCAGATTATAAAGTCACGAATACTTCTTAATATGTCCCCGCAGATATGAGTAGAGTCCTTGGAACATAAATAAATGCCTCGTGAATGACCAGGCCAGACCTATCACAACTGTAACTTGTGTATTATGCTCAACAGTTATAGGAAGACCACCTTGGTCCTAACCCTAACCCCTAGAAATTCGCAGTGAGGGAGAGTCATTCTCATTAGCTAGCTATCATGCTATATACATTTCCAGTATCCATGTAACAACCTATCTGGCCTCCATTACTCCTAATCTTTGTAACACACCACCTCGCCCCTACCTACAGTCTCAGCTTCACTGAGACTCTAGGACCAATCGTATTTCTAGGAAGGGGAATATAAAGAACTCCATGTCTGCTCTGGCCTGGCACATTAAGATGGAGCCAGCGTTTCCAAACATTGCATCCCCCAAAATGTATAAACTCTTAGCTGTGGGTAATAGCCCCATATTCAGCTTCTGCATGGGCTGCTGTTCTCCAGATGGGCCACTAACACCTGAAATTCCAAATTTTTGTCTTTTATATTTTAACCCTCTTGCCTTTGGGCTATAGTTCCTAGTCGCTTTGCTAGCTGCCACCCTTGACTGGCCTGCTTTGCTTCACATTGCATGCCCCCTTTAGTAACTCTGATTAAAGTATGTCCAAGCCCAGCTCGGGGGTGGGGGGGGTGGGGGGTGGATCTCCTAACCCTCCCAGGCTCCTCCTACAGGCCAGATGTTTAACAGCAAGTCAGCTTACATCTGGCCCTATCCTGACTTTAACCACTAGGTTCCAGCACTGGGATTTTCTTTGTTCTTCCTTAATTCCTACCTTCTGGCCCAGTCACTGAAACTGAATGTGCCGTGTTTCCTTGGGCCTTATACCTTCATTTCTTTAGTCTTCCTGACTGTATCTTGCTCCTGAAACCAAAGTCTTCATGATTGGATCTCGATTTCCAGATGCTCTGGATCCTCCCTGCCCAAATCTCTACCCACTACATAATTAATTTCCCCTAAGTCATTTAGACAATTCCAGTAACTCATGACCTTTTTCCTTTTAATCTTCCCCCAATTCAAACTCCAGTGAGAGACAATCAAGAACTCATGAATACATATATATTTATTTAATTCATAATATAGCATTTTGAATGGGCTGGGATATTTTAGAGGGATGAGGCTGTGTAATCCACAGATGCTCAGATTTCTGTCACTAGGTGAGACACTATTGGTCCAGAGCTCCCAGTACAAACAAGCCTGGGATAAAATATTTGATAAAAAATAGTCCAATAGTCTAATAAATATTCTAGCCGACAACAACATAGCGTATGTCTGAAGCTGGCAGACCAGACTGTAAAAGGCAGTTTCACCTGACCTAATGGCGGTCAACCTGGCCAACCTGTAATACACACAAGTACAGCCCAATGGCTCTGAGGCTGCAGTTGGCTTCAGGAATTAAAATAAGTGTGGGAGTAGTTCTCATCTGTCAGCCTCACATTCTCCATTCTGTAGAAGAAAGGGTATCAAACATTTGCACTTATCAAAAAGTCCATCTGTGGATTGCTCCAACCAGGTAGTCATATATAAATATGTAAACCATGGAAGCTTAGAAAATTCACCTAGCGTATTTTAGCCGAAAAGAACATAGAAGTGATTTTGCTGCAATTTGAAATTCACTGCATCCAAAGTTTACACAATGGAATTGCATGATAAAAATACATACAGACGCAGTTACTCTTACTTACAAGTAGCCAGAACTCCAATGTGGCATTAAAGTTTTTTTCATATTCTCAAAACATGTTTAACTTTATTGTTGATTATTTTTGTGCTTTCTTCAATAAGACAATATAAAAAGTGAAAATAAGCATAAACTGAAGACAGAAAGAATAATGTGCTGGCAGAAAGGATTGTAGGAGAACAGACTGAGGAGAGCAACAGTGAAAACTTATGGAGTCTCCTTCCTTGAAGATGTTAAATACAGGTCCTATTCCCTTTGTCCAACTGGGTTTAGCTAGAGGTAGTCAATGACTTCTCTTAAGGTACCTGGCATTGACAGTATTCTATGAAAGTCTTAAGTTTACTGAAGTATCTGGGACTCACCACACCCCCACTGAATACTTTGCCACCATGTTTTTTCTTGGAAAGCACTTTTTATTATTTGGCTCAGAAACTTCATTGCTTACCCCAAACCCAGTTTATTTTCCTACTTTATTCAGTAGACTTAGCTCTGAGTGATTTGGGGCTATGACCAAAACTTAAGTCCACATTCAAAGTTTGAAAAGACTGAAAAGTTACTGAAAAGAATGGTGCCACATGCTCCAGACAATCCCCCAAGTCAACTTCCAAAAGAGCTTTTGAGGAAGACAATACTCATTTATATGTATGAGTCCTAGGACATTTGCAAAATAATATCAATACAGCCCAAATGGAGAAGTAGCCAAGCATTTCTGCCCAGAAAACAACAAACACCAATATGGATATCAGAGTACAACAGGGAAACTTTGATTATTCATTTGTTCACTCATACATTCATGCAATTAACATTAGCCAGGCAACTACTCTGTTCCACACCCTATGTCAGGTGTTGAAAATACAACAACAAAACCAAAAGACACAGCCTTTGCCCTCAAGGTATTCACAGTCTAGTGAGGAAGAAGATTCTTATATGTTAAACCTTTGTGTGCATGAGAATTACCTGGGGGAGCTTGTTAAAGATGTAAAATTCCACTTGTGTGCCCAGACGTTTTAATTAAGAAGATCGAGGGTGAGGTCTAGGAATCAATTGTTTTAACAAACACCAAAAATGATTCTAACATGGTCTGAGGACCACACTTTGAAAAACACTGCTATACAATGTGATTATTGCTGAGAGGGGTTAGTGCTCAGGGTGCCATGGGAGCTCCGAAGAGGAGAACATAACCCAGCCTAGGGTTTCAGGAGTTAATCTAGTCGAGCGGGGCAGAAGTGGGGAAAGCAAGTCCAGGCTAGAGTCAAAAGTAGGTTGGAGAAACTGAAGCTTTGTCTCAGGGCACTAAAATCTAAAAGGCACAAAAAATGAATGGCATGGGAGTCCCAAGGCCAAGGTAAAGAAAATCGGACTGGGGTGAAGGTGAAGTGTTCTGCACTTACAGCATTTTCACACTATTCCCTTAATTTAAGAACAATTCCTACTGTTTACTCTGGGCATCAAAATTGTTACTAATGTCTCTATTCCAGGCCCAGAGAACAACTTGTGTAATTCGATAAGCTTGGCTAGAGTAATCAGTGTGAGGGGGAAGGTGGCAAAAGATGAAGCTGGGAAAGCAAATAGGAACTTGAAAAGCCAAAGTGGGTAACTGGGACTTTCTACTGAATGCTATGGGAGCCAGTGAAAGATTTTATGAAGGGGTTAAAATCACCTGTTTTGTTTAAGAATTTGGAGACAGGCCCTAGAGGAGAGACTTAGGGTGACTTAGAAATGACAGACATCCATTTTAAAGCACTGCTACACTGTACTGGGCCTGGGGCTGAGTGGAGGAGATTAATATTTGTTGCATACTTAACTAAATGCCATGCTTAATAGTTAAGTATGCCATACTAATGCCATACTTAACTAAATGCCGGTGTGTGCTAAGCAGTTTCCATGTGCTATCTTTTTTCATCTTTGCAACAGCCTTGTGAGGTAGGTATTATTGTACAGAAGAGGAAACAGCGGCTCAGAGAAGTGAAGTACTTGCCCTGGGTCACACAGCTAGTAAATGGCAGAGGAAATGGATTATTTTAGTCTGAAGGCTATGATGAGCTTTCCATCACAGCAAGCTGTTTCCCAGCACTGCTGAATCTTACCGAGGTTGCTCATTTCCTGATTAGCAGGAAGTACGTGTAGGGTTTTTAAAACAAAAAAACTGACTTTGCCACTAGATAGGTAAGTTTGAGCCTGCCATCTGTAGCTGCATCAGTCTTGCTTTCCATGTTAGGTGTACAGACAATACGAAACTGTTTCTTAGGGGATTTGTATAGATACTTTGTCTCTCCTACAGAATAATAAGCCATTTGACAGCAGGGGCTGTGGATTATCAATAGGTCAGCTTCAGCGTGGTACCTGGCATCTAATAGTTGGTTGAATGAATTAATGAATGAACGTCCACCAAGGCTGTGGAAAGGAAGAGGGGGTGAAGTTTTGGCATTGTTTCAAGGCTCCGATCTGGGGACTTGTTACAACTAACACGTTGTGCAACCACAATATTTTCACGACTCCCAAGAAGTAGACTCCTTAAAGCCGACTCAGCTCCTGAAAGGAGAAAGCTCTGGTGCTGACACTCCCAATCCCAGCAGCGGAACTGACAGAAGCACAGACCAGAAAGCTTGATTCCCTTCCATGATAGTGATAAGGACTGGGTTGAAGCTTACATCCGCATTTGCCATAAAGGGTTGGCTAAGCAAGTGAATAGTGTAAATAAGATTGCGGGAAGAATGATTATTTAACCTGTTTAAGAAAACAAACTATTCTCAGGCATTCTTAAGCACTTCAGAAGTGTTTTATCTGAAAATATAAGTACATTTATATGCAAATAGTTGTTGCATCTACAACACTCCATTCTCACTGATTAAGTAAATAAAGAGGGTTCCTAATGAACCTCCATTATGCAACTCTTTTTTTTTAAGCCTAATTCTAGTAACTGTATGTACTTGAGAGTAAGAAAACTGTACTTCTTTGAAATATTCTGTGACAGAATTTTTAAGAATTCAGACAAACCTCCTCCATTAGGTAGCATCGATGAGACTGTGCTACATATAACACATCTACCTGGATCAATTTTCTATCCAGCAATAGCATCTCTCATGCAATCTTGTCTCCCTATCTCTCCTGATCCAACCTAGAGCTCTTCCCAGCATCTATGTCATTATTGCATGTGCATGTGTGTGTGTGACAGGAGGGAGGAAGGGAGGGATGAATGGCGGGAGGGGAGAAATGTTGACTGATTTTGATGTTCCCTTTAGGGGACAAAAATGGATGGTATAATTTATTTTCCCTTCCAGTATATTTCTCACGCAAATGACTAAATTAAAAAGTTTATTATGTATATATAATTATAAAATGAATATATAATATATATTATTTATTCATTTTATGTATATATTATATATACACAGACATGTTTTCTTTATAATAAATCCTTGATTGTAGGTTTTCTCATAAAAAGCTACATATAATATGGGATCATTTGACACTTCAAAATTCTACTTGGCCTAATTGGCCAGTACTAGCAAGGCTGACACACCCCTGCTTTCCGGCTGGCTAGCCCCTTGTTCAGAGCATCCTTCCACATTATTTACCTACAAAGACCCTAATTCCTTCCAATATCATTTATACTCCTAAATCACTGGGAATTTTTAATTCTCCAATGACAAAGAGAAGCATTCTTCAAATTTCTTGTCCAATGGCTTGAACCCAGACTACTCAGATAATTTGTTCTGAGAAACTCAATACATTAATTCAAATACAAGCTTTAATGCACAAAAATTAAATCTATAATATCTAGTTATTTTGGATGCTTCAAATGAACTTTATTTTTGTATCTTGTATATTGGACACTAACTGAGGTTTAGGAGGGGAAGAACTGCTGAACTGGAGAGCCAGTGAATTATATGCTCTCTTGAAACTTAATGGCAAGCTTTCATCCCAGAAACATAAGGGGATTCTTGAGGCCTGCAGTTGCATTCCTGCCGCTCGGGGTAATCAATAAAATCTGGGGCAGGCAAGCCAGACAGGATCATCAGGGATTTGTTCCAGATTGTGAATGTTGGACAAACTGGAAGAATGAAGGTCACATCAAAAGTATGAAGATGGAGAGAGTTAGCTGGGTCATAGAAAGACAGCATGTTGTTGTCATAATCCAGAAGGACACCCAGACGCTTCAACTGTGGTGGCACATCCACCAGCATTTCCTTGTTGTTATGTCTGACTACAAAGTTACTATTGCATCGAGAGAAGACCCATGAGGAGGCGTTCTTGCCAATCCATTCATTCTTGGGAGCTGATTTGTAGGCAATGCCAATTGCATACCTGTGAGGCAGTAGAAAGGAGAGAGAAATAAACATTTATTAATTATCTGAGTTATGCTAGACACCGTACAGGATATCTAAGAAATAGAATACATGTTTCTTCTTTAAATAGTTTACATTTAGATCCATAATACTGACAGCACTAGAGCTTTTTTTTTTTTTTTTTTTTTTTTTTTTTTTTTGCGGTACGTGGGCCTCTCACTGTTGTGGCCTCTCCCGTTGTGGAGCACAGGCTCCAGATGCGCAGGCTCAGCAGCCATGGCTCACGGGCCCAGCTGCTCCGCGGCACGTGGGATCTTCCCGGACCGGGGCACAAACCCATGTCCCCTGCATCGGCAGGCGGACTCTCAACCACTGCGCCACCAGGGAAGCCCATCACTAGAGCTTTAAAAAAAGTTAGCAATTAGAGTGCTGTAACTTTCAACTCCTAGCTCAGTATATTTTCCCTAATTTTATTTTTTAAAAACTGGCAAATTTTTCTAGCAGTGGTTTCCATCACATGCCTTTTAACCTTGACTTACTGGTATTATGTTTGTGCTATAGGACTGAATCTCCCAGGAACCTAACAACAGGGGAGAGAGGAGAAAAGAAAAGTGGGATCCACTTACCATGTTGAGGAACCCATGACCACCTCCCAGTAGTGGCAGCCACTGTCAATGAATATATTTCCTGCTGCCCCATAGCATCCTGTGCCACTAAACCTCTCTGGGGTATGGCTCTTCTTCAGAGAGCTTTCATCCTTCTCCATCTGCAGTCCATCATTGGAGATCTTCAACTTCTTGTGAGTCATTTTGGGATCCAGTTTAAAGGGTTGGCCTGAAAAAAGTAGAAAAAAGAAAATGCATGAGGAAGTATTTAAGAATTCTATCTTTGTCCTCCAGGACCATCACTATCAGAGGAGCCTTGACAAGGTGATCATTCTTGAGTCAGTGAAAGTTGACTGGTGTTTGGATTATATTAAGGAAGCAGGCCAGAAGCCACTGTTTTCAATAAAATAAAAATAAGCTGTCCCCCCTTCACAGACTATCAAGTTAAAAGGAGGCTCTCAGGGTCTCATGTCCTCAAATAAGTTTTGTACTTTGCTTTATTTCAGTGGGTGGTTTGGGCTTTGAGCAGATTTTAGGGGAAGGAGTATTTGAGGTGAGACAAAGTGAGGGAATAGACGAGATAACTGCTGCTTGGTGGCAGAACAAAAAAACCTGAGAATAACTCAACTACAGGACAAATTGTTTGCCCTCTAACTACTGGGATGTAAATAACACATAATTAGGTAACTTTGTTAGAGTGACTTTTGCATCATCAATAATTAGAAAAAATATTTGTTGTGCAGGATCATTCACAACAAAATATTCCTTACAGTCATAGACAAAAGCAGTTAGTAACTAGAAGCCAACAGCTGGGTATGGCAAGAGCTGTATAACACAAAACGCGTCTGGCAGACACCATTGGCGAACATAACACCCACCCCCTACGTTTTCTCTCTTACCTGCTTTTACTATAGAGGTCAGAAAAGCTAAATACTCAAGCTCCTAGCCTCCCTCGCTGCTAGGGTTGACTAAGAAGATGGAAGCACAAGTCAGAGAGGATGGAGGAAACTTCTAGGAAAGTGTCTGCTTTCTTGATGAAAGGGACAGCCATCACGTGTACCAACACTTTCCCCCTTCTTTCTATCTTGAAAGGAAATATGACGTCTAGAGGTTGCAGTGGCCATGTTGTGACCATGTGACAATAAGCCAACACACAAAAGGAGAAGGAGCCTGGGTCTCTTACGACATCACAGAACTGCTGCACCATCCCTGAACCGCCTAAGCTTCGAGCTTCTTGCTACGCGAAAGAGAGAGAAAAACACTATTTGTTTAAGCTGCTAAAAAATACTATTTGTTAAGCTAAATTAGTTGGATTTTTCGGTCACTTTCAGTCAAAAGCATTCCTAGCAGGTATGGCTTCTCAGCAGGATTTTACCAGATTATCACAAACAGTACTCTTTTACTCAATTGTCCCCAAAGCATGGAGACAGAGTGCAGAGAAAAACTCTTCACTAACATCCTCCCAAGCCACCAGCTGTTTTATGTGTATCTCTGTGTCCACGTACCTCCCAAGGACACAAACAAACCCCCTGTCCAAAGCACAGACTCCAACAGTACAGCTCCTCTACCCAGTGCCACTGCCCTCTTACACTGCTGTGGGTGCCAGTGTCAGGCTAAGTGTACTTGCTGGCACGGAGGGCAAAACTGCTCTCTCCTTTTGGAATCACCACAACGTACTGTTTGTTTTGAGTCGGGTAGGCTCACTGTTCCGGCTGCCTGCTTGGTTTATGGCTTTAACAATGAAGATGTAGCGTGTCCCACTCTGAAGTCCATGAACTGTGTAATGGTTCTGTTTGATGTTGGGCACAATCATCCAGCTATCCACGGAATTATACAGGCCTGTAACGTGGGGAAAGCAAGGATGTTAAGGTAATAGAGGCAGGATGATGAGAAGCACACTGAAACTTCATCATAAGCCCCGCCCCCAAAAGTGAATTTCATTCTGTTTTCTTTTGAGTCGTGGAAGACATAGTGAGATGAACCTCCTCTGCTTCTTTTCTCCCACGGAGCTAAGCTTATGCCAGGCTCCTTGCTTCTGGTAACTGAATGTAACCACCAGTGAAAGTTAGGTTACTCCAATTTGCTGCCAAATAATACAGGAAAACTTCTATACAAAATCACAGAATCATCTATTTTATGGAGTCTCTAGGTCTTTACCCCAAAGGTCCAGTCCTCTGAGATCTGAGTCTGACCTCGAGTGGGTGGAGCAGAGCACAGTAACATGGAATCTCAGAGCCAAAAGGACAACTAGGCACTATATTTCCCTCATTTTACAAATAGGAAACTAAGACAGAGAGAAGAAAAGTGACTCGCCCAAGGCCACAGATAGCTGGGGATGGTGCTGAGAGTAGAACTCTGGTCTCTTTAATCCTAGTCTAGGGTTCTCTCCACTACATCACAATTCACGGAGCAAACAGTAATGTTCCTTAGTCTCTGCAAGGTAGTGAAGCTTTCAGGGCTTATGATTCAACTCTCCCACACCATCCTCACCCTTACTTCCAATCTTGGTGGGCTCCAAGGTGTCATAGGGAAGCCAAGGAGATGACATAACAGTCAAAGCAGAATATCATCTCCTCACTTGACACTACCCAGTTTTACCCCTTCCTGGTTCTGATTCCAATACTCATTTGAGGTTGGGTGGTCCAGGAACACATTGTTGTCTGGAATCTCCTTCCCTCCCAAGTAGGGAAAGGGATCAGAGATCTACGTTTCTGCTTTTGAAACTCTTTAGACCATAAACATTGACTTAAACAGAGAAAATGTACATAATTAAAAACATGTATTTGGCTAACTTTTAGTAAAAGAGGGATCGACATTCTAGCCTGTGAATTTAGACTTATCTCTTCTGTTATCTGCTTTTCAGTCAGGTTACCACTTTTTAACCATAATTCTACCAGAGGATAGAAAAGAAAGGGAAGGGAAAATGAGTGGTGAATGTAGTCATTTCTATGCAGCTCTAGCAAAGGATTTAGTGAGGTTAAAAACCGGAAATAATAATAAGTGATTTGAAAGAGATATGATCAGAAGGGTTTTATAATTAATTTGGGGAGCCGTAGAAGAAGTCTAAATTAAAACTAGAAGACGAAGCATAATGGGGTGCAAACAGATATGCTATAGAAAGAAGAATAATTGGTGGTGATGTTCAGTGATTCTCATGAAAAGACACAAGGATAAGGGCCAGGAAAAATGTTTGAGGGCTTGGCTGCCTATGTATCAATGCACAGTATGAATCATAAACTGCACATTAAATTTTAATACTAAGAGGGAAATATATGATCTTCCAGATATACTGCTAACAATACAAAACCAAAACAGACTTCACAATGAAGTACTATGCAGCTATAAAAAAGAAGGTGGAAGATCTCTATGAACTGATAATGGAGTGATTTCCAAGATATACTGTTAATTTAAAAAAGAAAATTGCAAAAGAGTTTATGTAGTATGCCACCTCTTTTTTTTTGCGAGAAAGAAAGGCAAATAAGAAAACATACATATATTTGCTTAGATTTACAAAACAATAATAACAAGAAGAAGGAAAAACCAGAAAATAATGAAGCTGGTTGCCTACAGGGGTGGAGGTGGGGGAAGAAAATGACAAGGATACAGGAGAGAATGACACGTCTCTGAGTACACCTTTTTCGTATAGTTTCCCCTTTTGGAAACATTGTTGTTTTACAAGTTCAAAAAATTTAAATGCTGTCAATATGAATGGGAAGAGTGGGGTCTAAAACTGAAGGCAAACCGAAACAAATGAAGCCACCTGCATTTCAAATGTAAACAATCACAGCAAAGGGCAAGAGGAGAACTGTAAACAAATCCTCACTATTGTTTGTGTTTGCAGTGGGATGGGCAAGGCCATTCTGAAACTATTTCAGATACGTTATTGAGCAAATGAGTATCCATGTTGATGTTGCTGGGAGCCAGCCTTCTCATTGTGGAAGTAGGAACATACAAATATGAAATAGGGGAAGGTAAGAAAGAACCTGTGGGGATGGACTGGAATTGGAGATATTGGTATAAACTCATGATTTCTAAAATATGTATTTGTATGTGTATGTGCATATATATTGCACATATGTTAAGTATGTGTGTACGCATATTATGTGTGAATATGTATATGTACATGGGTGTATGTGTGTACTTCTAGTACCCAGGTTTTGGTCTGTAATAACATTCTCCTACTAAAAGGGACCAGGGTTCCTCGGAAAAACGGCTGACTTCAGTGCTGGGGCAGGATATGGTCAAAATGAGCGTACAACCTTTTGTTATGCTGAAAAGTAAGGAAGCACTGGAGAAAATGATGGAAGACTATAAGGACCCAGGAGTCAGCTTAAAAGGCTCCCACTGGCTAAATTTGGGCAATCTGAGCACCAAAATAAATAAGGGCAGTAAAGAATTATAAACCATTGAAAAAAGAGAATTCATAAGTCTCTACTGAGAAGTAAAAAAAATAAATAAATAAACAAATGAAGGATGAGACTTTTGCTTAAAGTAGGATGCAGAGTGGCAACTTGTAAATGTGGAAGGGGATGCTCAGTTGGAAGATCGTTATTCTGCCATCATCAGAGTAAAGACTGGATCAGGTGAGAATTATTGATTGATGCTAAAACAGGGATAGGGTGGGATGGGTTTGATGAGGAAGCAGGATATTTTCATGGTCTTAAAGTATCATGGCACAGATTGCTTATTAGTTGCAAAAGGAAAAATAGTAACTATGCAAAGAAGAAATCAGGCAACACCTTTGATCAAGTGATCAAAATTAGCATCACCAATGAAGGGCAAGTACACATCATGTGTCTCCAGTTGTGACCTCCTAAGGAGAACACGTCTCTTATGTAGCCTTCCAGCCATAAATGTGTAATCTGAATATAATCGTGAGGAAACATCAGACAAACTCAAAATGAAGAACAGCATAATAAACAAATTAAAAGGGCACTTTAAAAAATATCAGTGTCATTAAAGACAAAGAAAGGCTGAGAAAATGTTCCAGATTAAAGGATGCTAGAAATATGACAATTAAGTCCAATGCCTGATCCTAGACTATATAGGACAACATTGGGTCCTTAATATGTCATAAGGTATATTATTGGGTCAACCGTCAAGATTGGAATATGAATGGTGGATTAGTTAAAAGTACTGCATCAACGTCATACCTCTTAAAGTTGCTAACCGTACTGTGGATACATAAGAGAATTTCTTTATTCTTAGGAAACACACGCTGAAGGATTTAGGGGTGAAGGGCCATAATGTACGCCAATTACTCTCGAATGGTTCAGAAAAAATGGACAGAAACAGAGAATGTTAGCAAATGATAAAGGAAATGGGATAAAATATTAACAATAGGTGAATCTGGGTAAAGAGTATATGGGCATTCTTTGTGCTGGTCTTGCAACTTTTCTTTAATTTTGAAATCATTTCTAAATTTTAAAAAGGTAAATATATGATCCTCTGGGTATCACTGAGACTTAATGAGATGGGATTTATCATTGAATCATGGTAATGGAAGTATAAACCGTGTTCAAAATGGAAAGACCACAATATGGAAATCCATGAACCTGAGTGTAAATGTGCATGGAGAGCACTTGCATGAGAATGAAAATGAGGGGAAATAGAAGTTACATCTTTGTGGCAGTATGTTACAGACTGCCTGGCCAGGGAGAGGTTATAACCAGTGCTTTCATCATGCAAAATGCAAAGTTGAAACAGAGGAAAGATATACAGTAATGGGGAAGACCATTATCCAAACATCTGTTGGAATTCTCATTCAGCTAACAGCATCATCTGAAACATTATTGGCTTATAACAATTTCAAATCTTACATAAAGTGGGGAGAAAGTTTAAAATAAAGGGGGAAAGTTGAAAAAATAAGAAGTACTTCTCCAGACAAAATTTTAACCAGCAAGGAAGAAATTTCTGGTTAAAGAAAATGTGGGGGCTTCCCTGGTGGCGCAGTGGTTGAGAGTACGCCTGCCAATGCAGGGGACACGGGTTCGTGCCCCGGTCCAGGAAGATCCCACATGCCACGGAGCGGCTGGGCCCATGAGCCATGGCTGCTGAGCCTGCGCGTCCAGAGCCTGTGCTCCACAATGGGAGAGGCCACAACAGTGAGAGGCCCGCGTACAGCAAAAAAAGAAAAAAAAATGAAAATGTGGAGTTTGACTATTTTAAGATTCTTCATGTAAGTGGTATCATGTAGTATTTGTCTTTCTGTGTCTGGTATATTTCACTTAGCATAATGCCCTCCAGGTTCATCCATGTTATTGCATGTGGCAGGATTTCCTTCTTTTTAAAGGCTTAATAATATTCCATTTTATGTATATACCACATTTTCTTTATCCATTCATCTGTTGATGGACAACTTTTTGTATGTCAATTATACCTCAATAAAGTGGTTTTAAAAAAGAGAAAATATAGGAAAACCTCAAGGGAAAGTAGCTCTCACAACCAGGGTTCAGTCAACAGTGGCACGCCAGACCAGCATGTAGGACTGGAATCTTCATGAATATTTTTTCCTAGTAAAATAGTTTCAACTTATCTGCCCATTGCCATCCAAAATTTTGCTTCAGGGCTCTGTCTTTGTTCCTGTCCTATTCTACTTTTCTACCAATGGTTGAAGGAGGAAGACATAGAAGGCAAGCTGGAAGGGAAAGTAAATAAATTGAAAGGCAGAAACTACATACAAAAGAATTTTGGTAGGCTGGAATGAGGAGTCAGAACTAACCAGATAAAATGTCATAGGAATAAATTCAAGATGTTGTATTTCAGTTTAGATATTCAATTGTATAGGAATAGGATTTGGAATGCCTGGGGATTTCAGCTGACTATATGCTCAGTCAACACAACAGTCAACATGGCTGCTGGAAAAAAGGTACAGGACAAGGGGGCATCAGCTAACACACAAGAGCAATAATACAGCTATCCTCAGTGGACTAGGACTAATTGGTAGCTGGTTTAATTCAAGGAGCATTAACCTTGAAGTCTGACAGAATTGGGTTCAAATAATGACTCCATCAGTTTGTAGCTCTGTGACCTTGGACAACTCATTTAACTTGAGCCTCAGTTTCTACGTCTATAAAATAGAATTAATATCATCTATTTCATAAGGCTAAGGAAGAAGTCATGAGGACCAAATGACATAACATATATGAGAGTGTTTGTAAATGGAAAAGCATAATATGTATCCAAATTGTTATTATTCACTAGGAGGAAGTCTTAGGCCTTTTATAAGGAAGCACTGACAATTATTTATAGCTGCACAACAACTGAATGGGCTATTTTGCTAGAATTCAGCTACCCATCACTGGAAATGTTTGAGCAGAGACAGGACAATCACCTACAGGGTTTCTGGTAGAAGGGAAGAAGATTTGACAAGATGACGTCTGAGGTCCCTTCCAATTCTAAGATGCTATGGTCCTATCACTATTAAGAATTATCCTCTAAGCTTTTCTTTACAAAGGACTATGTACCCTTGAAAACAGAGGTGACAGCCTTTTGATCTTTGTCACTTCTTAGACTTATTCTCAACTCCCAGGAGACCATTGCTCTCCCCATATCAGGACAGAGAAGCACAGTTACTGGCTTTAAGACTTTCCCGAGCAGGAGAGACAACTGCAAACAAGTATGTTGGGGAGGCCTTAGCGTTTTGCGACTTCACGACCTGAAGAAACACACAGGAAAGCAGCTACCAGGGCCAAGTGGCTTAGGATGGAGCTGCACGAGGCAAGTGTTTTTTAGGGTTTGAGCCCAAATGTCCTCTCACCTCCCCATCCCACCATGTGGCCCTAAATTGTCACAAGACGGGAAAAGGAAGCCTATCGGGATGGTTTCGTTGGAAAAACTCCTCTCATGCGGGTCTGTGAAGTCAGACACAGAAGCACAAACACAAGGTAAAAAGAAAATACTAATTTGCAGCTACACAGATGCAACCTTAGGGTGCAAATCAGTTCCAATCTTGAATCCACTTTTAATTCTGCTTTCATTTCCATTTTCCCCAGCACATTGAGGGGAACTTGCAGCTCTAGTTAAGATCCTACTGCCTTGTCTTGCTCCAATTCATCAGAAGGTGAAACCATAACATGTAGGCTAAATGACTGCTTTGCGAACGTCTTTCATTTGCTGGCCCACTGATGGGCCATTTTATATTTGGTGTAATTCTTGGAGGAAAGGGAGAAGGGGTAGGGGGAAGAGTGACAGAGGCAGGAGGCTTGTCACTTCACCTATTCACTGATACAAATAGGTGTGGTAAAGAAGTGGCAGTCTTTGAATGTAATGTATTTTACCATGATAATGAAGTGGAAGAAGAGTCAAGGAGAGAGATGTTCACACATATAGAATCAGCAATGATGGTGGCTTAGCTACTCAGGAATGAATTCTGAGCTGTGTTCTGATTTGGGAGAGTGGAGTGACATGGATTAACTGAGGAAAAGCTAAGGATTACATAAACAAATGGGAGTGGCCCCAGTGACTGCCCAGCAAGGAAATACACAACTTGCTTGTCACCCATCAGTAAGGTCTTTGCAATGCCCTGGGGGAGCTTGCACTGTCTACGAAACACTATACTAAACAACCTAACATGTCTTACAAACACTTGCCTCGTGGCGCCCCGGCCAATCTTGAGCAGCTTACTGCTTCCTTACATTTCCTTATCTCTGGCCACAGGCCCCAACTACACCATGACTTACTGATGAAGTTAGCCTGGCCAGTGAATATGGTGTACTGAAGCTCATAGGAGCTGATGCTGAACTCATCATCCGAGATCCAGTGGACTGTAATGGTGTCATGGGAAGCAGTACAGAGTTCCTCTCGGATAGATGGTGGGTTTGGGGCTGTAAGGAAAGGTGGAAAAGAAGGTAAGGAAAGCATACTCTCTGTTCTGGAATTTTACAATCGTTATTCTTGCTGCCCAACCCAACATCTCATGGAAAGGAGGTTTTCTTAATAAGAAACTTTAGATTGCATGTACCATACAACCTGAATCCAAGTGCTGAGACCTCAAGTTCCCCCAACCACTTTTGCTTCAATGGTAAAGGTATTTTAGGCAAAGATCTAAGCCTAAGTTATTGAGATGATTGATTGCCCATCGTCTACTCTGCCTGCACTAACACATATGTAGATATTAGAGCAAAGTGGTCACATGTTTCCTTATTACATGACCTTCGACCTATTTCTTTTTTTTTCAAAGTAAGTTGTATTATCTATTTTTGGCAGTATTAATGGGGGTTAATTGTGCAAATTAATATGAGTTCCCTCATCTGTAAAATGGGGATGATAATTACCTCACAGATTCGTTGTAAGGATCATGATATAAAATTAATATATAGTGTCTGTTATAAAGTAGATGTTCAATAAATGACAACTATTTTAACATAGTAACAAAGATAACTACAAACACAAAGTTATTGTGTGTGTATTTTTGTCTCATGGAATGATCATTCAACAATCCTGAAGGTAGTCAGTATTTTTAACAGACTGTTTGTCTCCCTCATCTTCTAAAATTCTCTGCAAGTCAGATATTTTTCTTCCTAATCTGCTAATCCCTAAATTTCCTTAAAATCATTTGGGTGGTACCTATACCTATGTGAGACATTCTCTAATATTCTTTAATTACCACCCAAGTTCTACCCCTTATAACAAGTGACATTATATTACTGACAGGCTCATAAGGAGAAACCATCAGCAACTTCTTGTTTTTTACCTTTAAGTAAGGATGGTATGTATACCCATTCTGTCCCCGGAGACACTGACAACTCATTTCTCTTTTCTGTTACATGAACTAAAATATATTCTATGTAAAAAGATACATGTATCATTTTAAAGATTATAAAAGCATTTTCATGATCAATATTGCCCTTTACAGATTATTTTAAAGTAAAAGCACACCAAAAGAAAAGGACTAAAATGGAAAGGAAAGCACAGTATTTTCACACCTGTTAAATAATCTAGCCCCTCCAGCAGTTTCTTTTCTCTGGAAAAATCTAAAGCAAAGTTTTCAAAGGCATCATTAAAATTGATGTCTGGAATCAGAACTTGAGAAGATGCAGTTGCCATAGCGACCCTAGAAGAGAGAAAAGTACATCAATATACATCAAAATAGGTTTGCAACCTTTATCCAATGTTTGATTTCTGGTTAAACAAGGTGAAAATAAATGACTGCTAGGGCTTGATTCATTTAGTGAAAGATATCATATCTGTGCTTTTCCAATGGAAACCATTTAAATTTTAATCATCAGGAACCAATTAAGGGTTATACCATATTTATTCACATATGTTCACCCCTCAAACACACTCCCCCATCCTGTCTTAATTAGGAGAAGTAAATACAGGATTCTTTCCCCTCTGCATCATTTTCCATCTGGCAGGCAGCATCAAAACTAGACCTCTGAAGGCTTGGTAAGAGCAGTTTGAGAGAATTTTTCTCCCCCTCTGTTTTTTTAATGCTAATCAACAAGCCAGCATGCTGGGGCTTCGTTAAAACCCTCCCCTAAATCCTGTACTTTGTTTGACCTTTTATAAAATTTACATTTAATTTTATTATTCTCTAATTGTATAATGCTATGCTAGTTTTATCTCCCCAACTAATTCTAAGAGTCTCAAGAGCAGGATCCATATTTTGTACCTCTTATAATCTTCCATGGTCCCTAACACAGTGTTGGACACATAATGAATAAATAATTGTTGAATGAATAACTGAATGACAAACAACAACACAAATGCTAACCTTATTGAGCATTTAGTACATGTAAGACACCATGCATGCACTCTACATACATTAAGTTACTCCTTACTATCACCCTGCATAGCAAAGGTTATTTCCATTTTGTAAATGAGACATAGAAAGGTTAAGGAACTTGCTCAAGGTCACACAAAGATCAGAAAAAAATATATAACTGAACCCATGTTCATTGGATTCTAAACTTTATACCCTTAACCATGTAGACAGTTCCTTTTTTAAAAAAAATAAGGTATATTTTTACATACTTCAGCAGTTCTAAACCACTGTTCCACATCAGATTTATCTCTGAGCTTTGATCAAAATATGCATGTTTAGGTCCTGTGCCAGACCTGAATCAGAGCCAATGAAGATCCTTGAGCAAGCAAATAACAGGATGGAAAGAAACATTAACTTGGCAACAGTGTTGCATGTTAGAGAGGAGAGAAGAGGCATTGAATGCAGGAAGACCAGAGAGGAAACTTGTATGGTGAACTAGTTGTAAGGGGATGAGGAGTTAAACAGATACATATCCTTATGCATGGATACCCTGTTACACATCTACCTACAATAGCTTTTGGCTGTTTCTGGAAATTGAGATGTTTCAGGAATAAAATTCAGGTCAGGATAAACAAATGAAAGACGAATACAATGAGAGCCACTGAAGCTTCTGAGGCAAAGGAGTGATGTGCTCAAATTTATGTTTCAAGGACAACACTCCAGGGCTTCCCTGGTAGCACAGTGGTTAAGAATCCACCTGCCAATGCAGGGGACACAGGTTTGAGCCCTGGTCCAGGAAGATCCCACATGCCTCAGAGCAACTAAGCCCATGCGCCACAACTACTGAGCCCGTGTGCCACGACTACGGAAGCCCACGCGCCTGGAGCCCATGCTCCACAACAAAAGAAGCCACCACAGTGAGAAGCCCGTGCACCACAATGAAGAGTAGCCCCTGCTCTCTGCAACTAGAGAAAGCCTGCGTGCAGCAACAAAGGCCCAACGCAGCCCCAAAAAAAAATTAATTAAAAATATTTTTTAAATAAATTAAAAAAATAAGAACAATACTCCAGCTGCAGTGGATGGACTGGAAGGGGTCAAAACTCGAGGCGGATCTGATTTTAAGGTGTCTGGGAATGAGCAGAAAGTAAAGTGGTGACAGGAGAAGCGTAGACAAATAAAACAGAAAGTTAATTCATAACACATCAAAATAGCCAACAAATATATTAAAAAGCCCAACTACATGAAAAATCAAAGAAATGTAAATTAAATGAGATAGCGTTTATGATTATAAAGACATCATAGGAGGTTTTATGTCTATATTAAATAAGGCCTACATGTTTTTATTAGGACTGAAAATGATTCAAATTTTGGAGGCCAAATTTAGCATTACATATCAAAAGAGCTTAAAATGTAAATATGCTTTGACATCACAGTTCCACTTCATAAAATTTTTTTGATCTATGATTTTGGTTTTAATTCTTAAGCCTTATGATCACATAATGTACAAAATTTGTGCTGATGGTATATCTCCTCTATTTTAATCCTTCTAATGAGTTGGCAAAAGCACCATTACCAATCACACATATACAGTAGTTCTACAGTTGTATGTGTTTTTGGATAGCTGTTTAAAAGACAATCCTGAATTATAACTTGGTCTGACTTAGTGAAGAATTCCCAAGCAAAATTTGCTACTGTATCTTGTCATGCTGAATTTTAAAAATATCCGACCTTATAGATTATCTATAAAAATGTGAGAAGGATTAAATACTCTTTATTTGGCATTATACCTAAACCAGACTAAAATGCCTTTCATTAAGTAAAAGGCAACATTTTAGATACAGAGAATTTTGATTAAATTGGCATAGTTAAGACCAAAAAGAGAAAGTGGACATTGCCAGCTTATCCTTAGTCTTGGCCTTAACAGGCTAATGAACACAGCCTGAAGCACAGGTGAGCCTTACTCTGTTCAATGAGACAGTGAAGGGATCTTCTCAGTATTTAAATATATTAATACCACCAGTTATATAAATCTAAATATAAACACAGTCTCCTATAGGTTTTGAGATGGCATTCACCACCTCTGTGCAAAGTTGAACATTATTAATCAAGTCCAATCATATCTTTTTTTAAATAAATTTATTTATTTATTTTTGCATTGGGTCTTCGTTGCTGCATGAGGGCTTTCTCTCTAGTTGTGGTGAGCGGGGGCTACTCTTCATTGCAGTGTGTGGGCTTCTCATTGTGGTGGCTTCCCTTGTTGGGGAGCACAGGCTCTAGGCACGTGGGCTTCAGTAGTTGTGGCTCACGGGCTCTACAGTGAAGGCTCAGTAGATGTGGTGCATGGGCTTAGTTGCTCTGCGGCATGTGGGATCTTCCCGGACCAGGGATCGAACCCTTGTCCCCTGCATTGGCAGGTGGATTCTTAACCACTGTGCCACCAGGGAAGTCCCTCAGTCATATCTATAGAAGGGGAAAATAGTGATGGCACTTGCTGAACTGGAATTACTATCAAAATTCATAAAGCTGATCATACTCACTATCCACAAGCCAATCTTATTTAAGTCATGACTGTCCAACAGAAATATCCTATCAGCCATTCATGATCTGAATTCTGGTGTATGAGATCAATTTAAATATGGTACACATATAAAAGTCATGAGCTCTTTCTGTTTTGTAGTAAATAAGGCAGTGGCCAAATATTACTCACTAGTATCTTTTATTGAGATAAGCTATCAAGTCTGTCCTTTCTACCTTTTTCATACCAGCAAATATCATTTTTGTTCCAGGGATGTCCTTCCTGGGATTCTCCAAATACTCCATTCAATATCTCCTCTCCCCAGGTGATGCCTTTTGTTCTTGTTGACTTCTGTGTAAGAGAATCCAGGGACCTGACCTGCTTTTCACCCAAGTAGACAATGGAAATTTGGCCCAGTCTTGTGCTTGGCTCTCCATTCCATGGTGTGGCACTGGGAACATTTCAGAACAAAATCTTCTTGCCCTTCTCAACACTGGCCATTTTAAAATATGTTTTTTCATCACACGCTACACAGAGGTTCCCACTTGCAAACCAGACGTCCCGTTCTCTAAGTACTTCATAAATTTTTTACTAAAGAAGTAACTAAGACATATGCAAAGATACAACTATAACAGCACTCAACACACTGTATGTAACCTAGTTGTCTAACAATGGGGACTGAGCTAAGTAATGTGTCTTACATCAAAAGATGAAACACTATAAGGTCACTGAAAATCAGGTTATAAAAAAATATCCAGTGCCAGGGGAAAGTTCATGATATGTTACGTTTCAAACATAGGGTAAAATGCAGTATATATGACATGACCTTATGTTTGTGAGGTATATATATATATATATATATATATACACACACACACACACACACACACACACACACACACACACACACACACTCCCAAGTGTTAACAGTGGCTGGAAGGTTAAGGATGAGATAAAATTGACATTGACATATATGTAAGTGTTTGTGTCTGTGTGTGTGTCTGTGTTTCTGTATTTAAGCAAAACACAACATTAGCTATCTCTCAAGGCTCTGATCTCTATTAGGGATAATATATAATAAGTGCCATTTGTAAGGGGGAAGGAATAACTCTCCCAGTTAAAATTTCATTTTAACTGAAGTCTTTGTTCTTAATACGTTACAATGAATAATTGTGGGGAAGAATTTCAGACCCTATGAGAGACCAGTGAGAAAGATATTTAGGTTGCATAGATGATTCTCAAGCCATACCACATAGTTAGCCATCTATTCTTCCTACCACGTAGGCTATACATGAGCCCATGAAAAGAAGATTTAGATATAGAGAGTTGGGAATCATAGACAGCTAGATGGTAACCGAAGCCCTAGGTGCTACAAGTCTGCAACAGGGAGAATGTGTACTGAGAAAAGAGAATAGCTTAAGACAGAATCACAAAGAACAGCATAAAGGAATAGGTCAAGGAATAGTTGCTCACAAAGGCAAATGAAACAAGACAGGTAGGAAGAAAACCAGGAGTGTTCTCAAGCTAAGGGCAGAGAAATATTAAGTAACAATGGTCAGTAGGGACAAATGCTACTGAGAGACTAAGTAAAATGAAACAGTAAAATAAAACAAAGGAATGTCTATTATAATTTAGCAACAAGGTATTCATTTGGTGACCTTGGAAAGAATACTTTCAATAGTGAGAAATATTAAGTAACAATGGTCAGTAGGGACAAATGCTACTGAGAGACCAAGTAAAATGAAACAGTAAAATAAAACAAAGGAATGTCTATTATACTTTAGCAACAAGGTATTCATTTGGTGACCTTGGAAAGAATACTTTCAATAGTGTGGTAGTGGCACAAGACATTTCAGAGAGTTGAAGAGTGAGTGGACATGATTACATACAGTGGTTTAAATATATGTTTTATCTCTGCTCTCATGAAATCCCACTGAAATGACAAAGAAAAAAAAATAATAAACCCACAAAGACAAAGAGAATGGAAAAAGAGATGCAAGTAAGATATTGTCAACAAATGTCTGGTAACTAGAAAGGGATGGATGAGTGGTAACCAACAACAGAGCAGAGAAGGCTGAATTGGGAAGCCAAAAACATGAAGCTGATTTATTGCCACAGACAGTTGAAAGTCTGCATCAGGAACAGCAAGACCACCAGATCCACTCAACCACAGACCACCCCTCTCTCATCTTGACGCCATACTAAAAGCAGTCTTAAAACCCTTTCCCTGCTTGGCTCCTAGAACAACGGCAGCCAGACTTGTACCCTTCATCCCCCTCCAGAAGCAGGAGATTGGTGGATTCCTTCCACAGGTAACTGACCCAAGAGAAAATACCTACAGACAGGTCCACTCAATAAAAATCTGGCATTCCGGACTTCCCTGGTGGTGCAGTGGTTGAGAATCCTCCTGCCAATGCAGGGGACACGGGTTCCATCTCTGGTCCAGGAAGATCCCACATGCCGCAGAGCAACTAAGCCCGTGGCCACAACTACTGAGCCTGCACTCTAGAGCCCGTGAGCCACAACTACTGAGCCTGTGTGCCACAGTTACTGAAGCTCGCGCGCCTAGAGCCCGTGCTCTGCAACAAGAAAAGCCACTGCAATGAGAAGCACGGGCACCGCAACGAAGAGTAGCCCCCACTCGACTCAACTAGAGAAAGCCCGCGCACAGCAACGAAGACCCAACGCAGCCAAAAATAAAAATAAATAAAATAAACAAATTTTTTAAAAATCTAGCATTCCGCCTTATAATCCTATAGCAAAGTTCACCAAGCAACAAACTGTTCCCACCCCCTCAGATCTTCCAGTCACCTTTTAGTCTTAAATTCAAACAGGCAGTGAAAAGCTCCCCAAACATTTAGGGAAAGACAGAAACTAACAGAGAAAAGGAATGTGGAGGAAACCAACACAATGCAGTTTAGAAGAAAACTTTTTTAGTGATCCTTAATGTCATCAGGAAGATAAATAGTTTGTATTCATAAAGCAAGGACGGAGTGCTAAAAAAGAAGCAAAGATCAAGAAAGAGCTCTTATAAATAAAAATATAAATACTCAAATTAAAATTTTAATAGAAGGATTGGATGAAAAATTAAGGAAACATCTTAGATCAAGAAGATAAAGTCATGGAAAGTGGGAGATAAAAGATTTTTTAAAATTAGAGGGAAAATCAAGGGTGTCCAAAATCTGGCTAATTAGAGTCCCAGAAAGAGAGAAGAGAGAAGGGGAGGAAGTCCTTAGCAAATAATAAAAGACAGTTTCCCAGAACTAAAAGTCAGTAGCCTTTAGATTGGAAAGACTCACTTAGTGCCCAACAAAAATGAATAATAAATGACCCACACGAAGGCATATCTTGGTGAAATTTCAGAAAAAAAAGTAGATTAAAGATAAGACCTTCAAAGCTTCAGATTTTAAAATATAGGTCACATTCAAAAGATCAGGAATCAAAATAGCAGTGGAAGTTAGGAGACAATACAGCCATGCCTTCAAAATTATAAGGAAAATTTATTTCCAACCTATCAAATTAGAAAATAAATTTAAAATATTATTTAAACAAAAAATTCTCAAAATTTTATTTACCTTGTACTCTTTCTTAGGAAGCCGTGGGAAAATTTGTTCCAGCAAAAATTAAGGGAATAAAATGGTACATGAAGGGGGAATCAGGTGGAGCCCGATGGAGTCCCTAATTAAGAACACAGATCTGTGAATCCAAGGAGACTAAGTTGGTTGGAGTTCACAGGGCAGAGTACTAGAGAGGAGAAAGCTGCACAGAGAGAATTCTGGGACCTTCAGAGGGTTTGCCTCTAGTATTCAATAAAATACTGATCAACACATGCATATAAGGAAACTGCCCAATGCTAGAGAAAGAATCACCCAAAAAGATTAGAGTGAACAAACCCTAATGCTCACACAGGGCCAGGAATAGTGTATGTTCCCACCAGCCAGACCAGAAAATCTCATGATTCATGGGGGACCTGGTAGCATACTCAGAAGGGTCTTGCCTCAGTAGTGGGGAAAAATTTCCCCTGGACTAAACACTGCTTTGATCACACCTAACAAATCTTAAAAGCAAGACCTGAAAGGAACAAGCTATTTTCAAGTAACTTAACCGTGTCCCAGAACAAAGTTTAGGAATATTTATAGGAATACAAAAATGTATAGTGCCCAATAAGATAAAATTCACATTGTCTGGCATCCAATAAGAAATAACCAGACATGCAAAGAACCAAGAAAATAAAGCCCATAATAAGGAGAAAAAAGCTACTAGTTGAAACTGACCCAGATATTAGAATTAGACATTAAAGCAATTATTATAACTGTATGTTCAAAAAGCTAGAGAACCCTGCTACCTTCTTGCTCATGCTCAGCAAATGGCTTTGCCTCCTATTTTACAAAGAGAAGGGTAGATATGAAATGATAAATTCCTCAATTTCTCACACCAAACTGCTGGGCATACTGACATCCACATCCATTACTTCCGTCTTCCTTCTGGTTAAATGGAAGAGATGTCCCTTCATTTGTGCTTTGGCCACATACCTTCTTTTTTCCATAGCTTCAGTTTTGCCCCATCTCTAGCTGACCTGCATCCACTTTTTTTTTTATAATTTATTTATTTTTGTCTGTGCTGGGTCTACGTTGCTGCACAGGCTTTCTCTAGTTGTGGCGTGCAGGGACTATTCTTCGTTGCAGTGTGCAGGCTTCTCATTGCAGTGGCTTCTCTTGTTGTGGAGCACTGGCTCTAGGCGTGCGGACTTCAGTAGCTGTGGCGCACAAGCTCAGTAGTTGTGGCACATGGGCTTAGTTGCTCCGCAGCATGTGGGAACTTCCCGGGACTAGGGATTGAACCCTTGTCCCCTGCACTGGCAGGCAGATTCTTAATCACTGCACCATCAGGGAAGTCCGACCTACATCCACTTTTAAACTCACTCACATCTCTCCTATCTAAAAAAATAATACCCACAACTTTCCTCTACCTCATAGTCATTCTAGCTACTGCCATATCTCTCTCCTTCTCTTCATAGCAAACTTCTTGAAAGAATTTTCATTTCTTCACCTCTAATTTACTCTTCTTAAACATTTGAAAGTTACTTATATTAACGTAATACTTTTACCTAATTAAATACTCAAATGTTGCTAATAGTTATACTGCAAGAAGTAGCAATCTCCTCTCATCCTCAATTTCTGCTCTCCAATAATAATAGTATTGAGCATTTACTTTGTGTTGGGCGTTATTCTAAGCCTTCATAAGTACTAACTCATTTAACCCTCACAAAAACTTTATGAAATAGACACTATTATCGTTCCCATTTTGCAAATGAGAGAATGAGAATGAAGCTCAGAGAGGTTATATGACTTCCCTAAGAGCAACCAACTAGTTTAGGATTAGAGGCAGGATTCAAATCTAGGGAGTCTAGTGCTATAGTCTAGACTTAAGAAGGGCATGCACCTATCTATGTGGCCAGAAGTTTCTCTGCCCCTACACCAACACCAACATAGAAAGCTCCAGGCCTGAGTGGGCAGCAGAGAGCCATGACATCACTAGGGCACACGGTTGGCTGTGCATTAGAAGAACTGGTAGGCTACAGAGACAGAGAGAAGGGTGCCAGAAATCCACAGGGCAATCTACCACACTGAGGCTTAGTAACTAGCCAGCTGGTAAAATATTCAGGTGGCAGCTGCTACATATTGATACATGCCTGAACAGAATTAAGTGACTTTAAGCTGGCCCCTTTTCATAAGAGGAGGCATGCTGAAAGAACATAAGGAACTCACCTCTCAGCAATATTTTTTGCAGACTGGAGAAACCGTGCCTGGTCATTTTCTTTCAGGATATGCTCAGCTTGGTTGATGAGGACTGTTGAGCGTTCAAGACACTGGCGGCAATTAGCAACCTGCTGTGCCAACTTTCTCAGTTTCATAACCTTAAAGAATTAGCAAAAGAAAAATAAGATAACACATCCAGTGGTTAATTAAAAATGATAAAACAACATGAAGGAGATCTGTTGCAGTGATTCTAAAAATAAGACCTATTAACATCCCATGGTCCCTGTACTAAGCACTCACCTTGTCACCCTACCCACCATGCCTGTTTTGTCAACCCCTCCTACCACCTACGGCCCGCTTACTTACCCTGTAACACAGTCATATACTCCAGGTTACCTACCTCCTCTTTTTATTGATCAAGTTAATTATTTTTATTATAAAAGCAATGCATGGTCATTACAGAAAATTTAGAAAATAAAAAGTATAAAAAGAAACCCTACCACCAAGAGATCACCATTGTTGACACTTTATTGTCACATACATGTTTAATAAAAAGCACCTCCTTTTTCTTTATGAGTATCTACATTTCTATGTATATATTTCTCTAAGCATCTTTAAGCATACCTATGTGTTCACAGACCTGTGTTCTCGGACACTTAAGTTCCTGTGTTAGTTGGAACCACCCAGCGTGGCACAAAGTAATGGTTATCACTCCAGGCTCTCATAACTTCTCACACTGTACACACAGCATGAGCTCACAATCACTATACTGACCAGCAGACCAGCAAGCGTAAAACCATAGAGCTGCATAGAGGCTCACTCCTGAGCTTCTTGACCACGATTCTTCAGTTCCCATGCTAAAAGCCTGGAAAAGTCTTCTCTCTCTCTCCTTCATCTTTTATATCTAATCAGTCGATGATTCCCATCATTTCCTTGCTAGCAATGCCTGTTATGCTCTTCCCTTCCGTTTGTGCTACCACTTCCCTGGTTAGGCCTTCATCAACTCATGCCAAGAATCATTCCATAAGCCTCATAACATGCTTGCCTGACTTCAGTATCATCCCATTCTGATCTACACTGCACACTTCTGCCATATCTATCAGTCTTCTCCCTTCCTCAGAAACTAGAATGATTTCCTAATGCCTTTCAGATTAAGCCCAAAGTCCTTACAATGGCAGTCATGATCCTTCTGTAATTCTGGTTCACATTTATACCATTACTTTTTTTTTCTTTTCGTATTGACTTATACCATACACACAGTAAAGCACCCAAATCTGAAGTGTACAACTCCATGATTTTTTGCATATACACACACCCATGTAACTACCAACCAGGTCATGATATAGAACGTTTCCAACACCCCAGAACTGCCATCATTTTGACTGAATTCATAGCACTAGGCCAAATATTGCTTCTTCTTTGCCCATCTCCCTAAAATCTCATTTCTTCTTGCTTTCATGACCCAAGTTCAAACTGGAACCATCGGGATGAAGCTTGGACGTTTGTAAAGTCAACTCGGCCTTGGCCTCACTGAACTGCTGTGCTTTACCTTTGTCTCTTTGATTTTGACAGCAATCATTTGTTTCCTCTGCTGGATGATCTCTACCAATTCGTCACATTCTTCCATAAGTTTTGCCTCATGCATAGCAGTATTCACCTGCCAAGAAAGTCCAGAGTGTTACACAGTGAATTCTGCCTTTGTCCCCTGCGGGCTCTCTAAGGTTCGGACTGATAGCTAAACATGCATAACTTCTTCCATACCTCCCTCATAAGATCCACTCCTAGAAGAAGGGTAGAGATGATGATATTAATGATGCAAGGGCATTGAAGCACCACAGATAGGAAGCTCTCCGGCCTCTGGTAGATCATGATGGTTAACGGAGGCTGGGCAGAAGGACAGATGAGATGGGGGCATATTATTCTCACTGTGAAATTCCCTTTACTCCAGCACCCTGTCCTCCTACTGTTCTTTTGGAAAGAGGGTAAGGAGATTTAAGTACATCAGGGAAACAGGATCCCTCTCCACAGGCACAAGAATATTAAGATAACATTACAACAACATATTTGTATCATCCTAACAAAAGTATTTTCAGTTTTCCTTGTTCCTTTCTAAAATATAGAAAATGTTTCCATTTTAAAATATATGAATGCATAGCTATATCTTCACATTAAATATATGATTGTGTAGATACATTTTCACATAGTTGTCATCATGTCTTAGTAGATATTTCTCACTTTGGGCTGTCCAGTATCTGAATACCTTTCCTACTTGGGGATACTGGCTATATGAAAATATCTTTACTGCCAAGTCACGGTAGGGGGTGAAAAAAAAGCCACCATTCTTCATTGTCTTCCCATGTACTGACTTCTCCTTCTGCCCATCTCTATTACTGTTGACATTAGATGATATGAAGTCCCAAGCTGGGCTAAAATGAGAGCAGAGGATCTTTGGGCTGCCTAAGTGTAAAAGGAAAGGAAGGGGAAAGGAACTTACATCTTTTAAGCATTTAATGTGTCAATTACTTTATATCGATAGATAAATGATTTCATATAATTATCAGAACCACTATAGGAGCTATTCTTATTTCCATTTCACAGATGCGAAAACTGAGGCTAAGAGAATTTCAGCAACTTGCTCAAGATTGCACAGCTGGGACGTGGTGAGACCAGTATTCAAACCAAGACGTGTCAAGGGAAACCCCTGGGCTGGCGAGGTGGGCGGACAAGGTTCAGTTCCATTTCAGCAGCAGTCACACAGGGAAGCACAATCATTCCAAGAGTCTATTCAAGGATCACTCGAGTAGAGCTCTAAAAAGCCGAGGAATAGACAATGGGTTACTTGAGAGCACCAAAACTCAAGTGGCCAGATGTGCTTCATTAGCAAGGTAGGGCTGCATTTCCAATTGCTAGCCCTCTTCAAAGGGCTCCTTTACATACTCCCAAGCCCAGCAAAATACCTGTCGCTGGACCCTGCTGCCTCCTCTCTCACCCTCTAAGGTCTCTGCTGGCCAATTTTCTGTTTCTTACCTAACTGAAATAAAATATGCTTGCCGAATTTCAACCTTGTTTTGTTTTATTTCCACTTTCCAAGGGGCAAATGCCACAATGAGAGCTTCCATTTGTCCTGAATGAACAGTCCCACTCAGGCCATTCTAGTTTGTTTTCTCAGACTCCTCACTCTCTCCCCAAGTTGGATCTACCTTTCCAAGGTAGATAATATCACCCTCTCAAAGAACTCCCACTCATGTGAGAATAAGAGATTCATCTAGTGCTCCCTGGATCTGTGCTTAGACTATCTGGAGACTTAGTTCCCATTTATAGTTTCCTTTTGAGGCTGCTGATGGTATAGTACACAGTGGTATGGTGCCTTGTTTCTTATAATTCAGCCCTTGGACTAACCTTGACATAACACTCACTACATGCCAGGCACTGCCCTAAGCAGTTTATATACTAGCTCTCTCAATCACCAAAACAACCCAATGAAGGACGTACCATTAGCCCCATTTTACAGATAAGGAAACCTGAGCACAGAGAGACTAAGTGACTTGCTCAAGGCCACACGCCTAGTAAGTGGCAGAGATGGGATGTGAACCCAGGGAGTCTGATTTTAAGAGTCCACACCTTTAACCATCACACTAAACTGCCTCTCCAGTCTAGTGTAACAGAATCCTGTCTTCAGTTCCTGACGATCATTACCTCTTCTGCACCATCCATCTTTATTTTGTCATCCTATTCTGTTTAGTCTTTTCAGACTACCTGTTGTTCCCCTAGAAGGCCATGCACATCCAAGTCTTGTGCCTTTGCTCAAGACTCTCCTTTCACTTGGAAAGTCACTTCATTATTTGTTTGTTGAACAAAGTTCTACTTATCTTTCCAAGCCCAGCTCAAAGATCGTCACTTCTGAAACTTTTTCTCACCTGCTTTGATACAGTTGGTTCCCTATTTATATTCCCATAGCACTTTATATATAATTCTATTATACCATTTACTACATTACAGGAATTTATTAGTTTGTCTTCCCTGATCAAACATGAGTTCCGGAGGCCAGCGGCTGTGTCGTATTTTTTGATATCTCCAGCAGAGTGACTAGCATGTGGTTGGTGTTCAGTAAATATTTGTTGCATTGAATTGAATGGGGGGCAGTATCTCACTGCCTGCCAGACACGTCCACTTGGTTACTCAAGTTACCCTAAACTCAGTATGTCTCAAAACAAACTCATCACTTTCCCTCTAAATCCAGCTTCCACCTCTGATTTCCTCTTTTTGGTTATTTCTACTATCATTATTGCACTTGCTCAGGTTCCGTTACCTACTTCTCCCTCATCCCCCACATAAATTCACAGCAGTCCTGCCAGAGTCCTACCCTCCTTTACTTTTCAATCTCACTAGAGTTCTTCTCATAATACAATGAGGCTCTGGGCCAAGGAAACAATAAATTGAAGCCCTTATCATCTTTTTGGACTATTATTGTAAAAGCCTCATTAATTCATCCCCCTACCTCTAGAATCTTTCCTTTGTAACCGCCCCCCATAATCCACCCTACACCCTGAAACCAGGGAAAATCATCACCATCTTCATCATCAACCATGTGTTAATCATCTCTTGTGTGCAATGCATTATGCTCAGGCCCTGCCCTCAATAAATGTGCAGTCCAAAGGGTGATAAGGGCTTCAGCTTATTGGTTCCTTGGCCAATTTTATGGGGGAAAGCCTCATACATATAAAGCAAACAAGTCAAGTTAGCATAAGTGAAATATCAATGAGTGGTGAAGGCTACAATCTACAGAAATTGAAGGGAAAGATCACTCTCAGTGGGGAAGTGGAGAAAAGACGCTTGAATGGAGTGGGACTTGAATTGAGCCTTGGAGATGGATAGGACTCAGATTTAAAAGGTGAGAAGGAGGGAAATTTTGAGCCAAGCTAATGAGATTGAACCCTACTCTTTAGACAATGTGGTATCTTTGAAAATATGGGAAGGGGGGGAGAGGGTAAGATGGTGGGAGAATGACCATAATTAAAATTTTTAAGAAGATGAACTGGGATTGTGATTGGGGGCAATAGTAAGCATGGGGACAATTTAGGAGGCCATTGTGATGTGAACAGGGCCTAGCCAAGGAGGGTAACAGGAACTGAAAGGAAAGGTCAAATATGAGACGCACCCCCTTGCTTGAAAATCTTCAATTAGACAGCAAGCTCCTTGAGGAAAGGTTTTATGACACTTTGTTTCTCCCATTAGAAAACATTAGAAAATATACTATAGTAAATGCATTTTGTAGAGAAAATGTAGGTTGAAGTGAGGGAGCTTGGGTGGGGTTTGGACAGTTGCATCAGGCAGGATAAAACAGCCAGATGCAACTAGTAGAGCAGAAAGTTGGCTGAAGAGGCAAAATCCCAAAC
This sequence comes from Mesoplodon mirus, assembly GCF_964341445.2. Taxonomy (NCBI): domain Eukaryota; kingdom Metazoa; phylum Chordata; class Mammalia; order Artiodactyla; family Ziphiidae; genus Mesoplodon; species Mesoplodon mirus. The sequence goes on along the minus strand of NC_138981.1, from coordinate 93,035,756 downwards.
TAAAGGTAAAGCAGTGACATTAAAATCTTTCCATGTCAAGAAGCAGCGCAAAAGAGCAGGGTCCTTAAGTGTTTTCTGAACAGGAAATACTCCAGGGAAAATCTGTCTTCATGATGTGAATAGAACATCTCAAATTGCTTGGAAGGCACTTGAAAGCCCTGGTATTTTCCTTGTTTGCAGTTTTCTTTGAAAATGCAGTGAGGTATTTCACTTGCTTATTAACCCTCAGCTGAAAACAACTGGGGTTAACTTGATAAGCATTCTTGGTCCGTTGATCTCTTGGTTGGTTCATTGGTTAGTTGGTTGGTGGTTTGTGGAAGACTCAAGATTTTTATTTGAAGTTTGTTCTTTGGTTTAGGTTAGTGGGTTTGACTAAATGGCTTTATGTCTGTGGAAAAATCTATCCTCCCTGAAAATACCATTAGAGTAATCTTGGCAACATACTTGTGTAAAGGAAGGGCAGTTTCTGATGTTTAAGACTGAGTCTCAGCACCAGTCTTCCAAGGCCTAAGCACTAGGGAACATGGGCCTTCCTGTTAAGCCTCCAGATCTTTTCTGCTCTGTGCTCTCTTCTTTCCTCCCAAAGGCAGCAAGAATTTGACTCTCATGTTTCTTTCCAACTGCCCACCCTACTCTGTTTCCTGTAGTTCTTTCCTACCTCCCAGCCGAAAGATTAAACCCAGAGTCAGACCTAGTCTTCCCCAATTTCCAGCCTTCCCTGACACAAAGACACACATTCGCTATTTGAAGGATTTTCTTGCAGGTCACTACAAGGAAATCAATACATAGGGGTTCACAAAAGCCACAAGTTGCCAAGGTTTAAGAGACTGCAAAAAGTTATTTTGGTCATTGTTCCTGTTCCCTATTGAAATGTAAATGGACTAACCTTTTACCCTTCCCTTCTTTTAGAGAGTTTATTTCATAATTTCTTGGGAGATCTCCCACACACTCATTCTATAGGTCTTTTATCTCTGGGTTTTAAGTTCATCAGCCTTCCCTCCAGCCCACCCCCAGGAGAAACTTCACCACTCATACCCTCCCCTGAGCTCAGTCACGTCCATCAGTCCTGCAGAGCACGCATTGGAGTTCAGGAGGAACTGAGATTTCATGTTCAGGTGGAACAATATGTATGAAATAGTGGATGAGCCCTCTACGCAGACTCAAGTGCAATTTATTTACATGGTAATAGAACTCCTCCTTGGCATCTCCATCTTAGTGTACTACACTCTAAAAGATCAATGCCAGCTTAGTTTATTTCCTGGACTTCCCTGGTGGTGCAGTGGTTAAGAATCTGCCTGCCAATGCAGGGGACACGGGTTCAATCCCTGGTCCGGGAAGATCCCATGTGCCGCGGAGCAACTAAGCCCCTGTGCCACAACTACTGAGCCTGTGCTCTACAGCTGATGAGCCACAACTACTGAAGCCCATGTGCCACAGCTACTGAAGCCCGCGCACCTAGAGCCTGCGCTCCACAACAAGAGAAACCACCGCAGTGAGAAGCCCACGCACCGCAACGAAGAGTAGCCCTTGCTCGCCACAACTAGAGAAAGCCTGCGCAAAGCAACGAAGACCCAGCGCAACCAAAAGTAAAATAAATAAATAAATGATTATTTCCTGAAACCTTCTGCCCAAATAGATCTTCCCCTTCCACCTAGGAGATTTTGAAATGCCAGCATTAAAGATCATTTGGAAATGTTTTTATTTCAGCAAACACTTATTGAGTGCCCACACCACATACAAGGATTCCTGAGTGGGACCAAAATGATGAAAAAGACTCAGCTTCTGCCTTCAAGGCACTTATAGTCTAGTGCAAAAGATGAGTGTGAATTCAGCTAATTACAATTTAATGAATAGCAGAACAAGCAATAGAATACAAACACAGCTCTCGGAGAGCATAGAGAAGGGAAAATAATTTGGCCTGTGGAAAAGGACAGTCAGGGGATTAGGGAAGGTTTCATGTAGCTGAGCTGGTCTTGAAGGATGAGGTTTATGGGGAGAGAATTCCAGGCAGAGAGAATACTATAAATAGCGTGAGCAAAAACACAGGCAGGAAAGCAAAGAACGTGTTTGGGTAAAGCAGATCAGCCTGACAGACGCAAGGGAGGGAAATAAGGCTAGAAATGGAGACTGCAGATATATTATGGAAAGCTGCACTGTCATTTGGAGTCTTTGAACGTACCTGGATAAAATGTCTGGATCTTAATGCCATAGTTAACACCTTAACCATCTTAGTTGAGAACAAGGTGGAGAGAAAAAGCAGGCATAGTATTCCAAGAAGTGGAAGGGCACAACAAATTTCTCACTTCCCATTCTTGCCCAGGAGCACCCAGGTGACCACTGCCCCACCTTCTCAGACTCCAAAATGTCAGAGAAAATAGGCTGAGGGCTTCATTCTACACGCAGCCACTTTCTGTGCAAAGGAGATGAGAAGGAAAAGTGAGAGGTAAATTGAACATCTGACGAATTATCAAGGAATTGTTACGAACAACTCTGTCACCTTGCTGAGCTGCAAAGAATTCATTACTCTCATAACGATGCAGTCAAGAAAACACAATGTTCTCTCTGTTTCTATGAGTTCAGGTTTTTTTTTTAGATTCCTTGATTATACTTAACAAGACTATATTGTATACTTGAAAGTTGCTATGAGAGTGGATCTTAAATATTCTCACCACACACACACACACACACACACACACACACACACAGGTAACTATGTAAGGTGAGGAATGTATTAATTAACCTTATTGTGGTAATTTTGTGATATATTAGCATATCAAATCATTGCATTGTAAATTTTAAACTTACACAATGTCTTCTGTCAATTATATGTCAATGTTATATATTATATGTCAATTATATATGATATATGTCAAATAAAACACAATGTTATATGTCAATAAAGCTGGGGGGTAAAAAGAAACCACGATGTTTATGATACAGATGTTGCACTTACTGTGGCAGTATCTAAGCTAAGGTGTTGACCCATATCACACTTTAAAGGACACCATCACACACACCACCACCTCCGCAGCCCTTTGTATAAGGAAGGTTCAAATGTATAAAAGGAAGAGGAAAACGAGACTACCTTCTTTTTCGTTTTCCAAAGCAAAACACTGCAACATTTCAAAGATGATTCTGCCAGCTTTACATAAAAATAACTTTAAAGTAGGGTTGTTTTTATGAATTTTATCTGTTTCATTGGATTTGGAGGGAGGGGGTCACTTAACAGACTGGGGGACATGTAAAACTATTAATAGGAGTTTGAGTCCCCTGTACTGGAGTAACTGCAGCTTAGGAGACAAAAAAATTAAGAATTCCTGAGGCATAGTTAAGCAACCTACTGCCTCAGTGCTTAAGTTTAATTTTTTGGCAGAGGAGTGGATGAGGGGTTGCAGAGTAGAGGTAGGTGGGGGATGGGAGTGGCTCACTCCCATCTAGGGTGTGGATCACACACACTAGAAAAGTAGTGTGGCTGAGGAGGTAGCAGCCAGGCCATCTCTTGAAGTGTAAGAACCCTAGCGTATTGGGCCCAGGGATCCATGCTGTGGGAGGCCTCGAGACAGACCTGGACATCGACTGACAGACACGTTTCCTGTCAGCTTGTGGGTGCTTATGATGTGCTAGGTGCTGTTCTAATTGCTTCATATATTTTAACTCATTGACTTCTCCCACTTACCCTATGAAGGCACTGTTGTTATCATTGCCATTTCACAAAAGAAACTGAGAAACGCAGAGGTTATGTAATTTGCCCAAGGTCATACATATAACTATGTAAATGGCAGAGCCAGCATTTGCCCTCCGGCAGTCTGGCTCTTGTCCATGATTTAACCAGCGTGCATGCGTGTGTGTGTGTGTGTGTGTGCGCACGCATGTGTGTGTGTGAGAGAGAGAGAGAGAGAGAGAGAAACAGAGACAGAGAAAACGTGTTCATAAACATACTTCTTTTCCTCTCAGAGTTGCCTCTCAAGATAATCACATTCCTTAGAGTTAACTATTACAAACATTTTGTGTAATTCTTTCCTGATTTTGAAAATAATATATAGTATAAAGATGCATATAATGTACCATTTAGAACATATAATGCACACACATGTGTATCAACACATACACGTATTCCATATTTATTTTACCCTGAGTTTAACTAACAAAAATTTTGGCAACAGAGAGGACAATTTGCTCCATATACGTGCCTTAGGAATGGCCCTGTGCCATGTGGCAATTCTTTGTTGGCTTTAGAATCCCTTCTCCTCAGGGATCAGACCCCCAAGCCTTGGTAGCCTTAGGGTTAGTTACTTTCTCCCCCATATTCTCTTTCCACACAAGGTTGCTGTTTAGAACATGCAAGAAGTAGGAGAGGCATAATCTAGGTTTGCACCTGGGATTCTATATATATAGCTATAAATCCTATGTGAAATGAGGCAGAAACCTCCTTTCTATCTCTTCAGAACCACCGAACTGTCAGATCTTAAAAAGACTGAAGAAATCATCAATTCCTAGCCCCTCACTTTACAGATAGAAATATGAGGCCTAGAGAGGAGAAGGGCTTACCCAACAATCTATTACTGATCAATGACAGGGCAAGGCTGGAGCAAGATCCTTTGACTCCCCATCCAGTGTTCTTCCTACTCTACTGCTTGTTTTGTGAAGCACAGCACTTGCTTAGAACCCCCTCTGAAGATATAAAACTCTCTAGATCTCACCCTTGTGTACTTACCCTAGAAATATGAACATGTATGTCTAAACACAAAACAACTTGCATGAATGTTTATAACAGCTTTATTTGTATTAGCCAAAAACAACTGAAATGCTCTTCAGTGGAGGCATGAATAAACAAATTGTGGAACATCAACAATAAAATGTTTTAAAACTATTGATACACAAAACTTAAATGTATCTCAGAGGCATTATGCTGAGTGGCATAAGCAAATCATAATATGTCACATAAAGTATGATTCCATTTATATAACATTCTACAAATTACATAGTGATGAAGAACAGATCAGTGGTTGCCAGGGGGCAGATGTGATGACAAAGAGTTTGCACCCCAGAGGTTTTGGGGGGTGATGAAACTGTATTGTTCTGATGATAGTGGTGATTACACGAATCTATACATGGGATAAAATTCATGGAAATACACATACTCCCCCACCCCCCAAAGTTTGAGTACATGTAAAAACTGGTGAAATTTGAATGAGGTCTGTAGTTTGCTTAGTAGAATATTGTACCAATGACAATTTCCTAATTGCGATAGTTACATGGTTATGAAAGATGTTAACACCGGGGAAGAGGAGATGAATGGTATGTTGGAACTCTATTATTTTAGCAAATTATTTTCTTTAATTTTTTTAAATTATTTTTTTTATTTTTAAATTGCTAGATTTTAATGATCTTTTACGGTTCCCTTTTTGATACAAGAACTTACTTATTTTAACATTTTTTTATTGGAGTACAATTGCTTTACAATGCTGTGTTAGTTTCTGCTTTATAACAAAGTGAATCCGTTATACATATACATATGTTCCCATATCTCTTCCCTCCTGCCTCTCCCTCCCTCACAACCTCCCTATGCCACCCCTCTAGGTGGTCACAAAACACCGAGCTGATCTCCCTGTGCTATGTGGCTGCTTCCCACTAGCTATCTATTTTACATTTGGTAGTGTATATATGTCAATGCTACTCTCTCACTTCGTCCCAGCTTACCCTTCCCCCTCCCCGTGTCCTCAAGTCCATTCTCTATGCCTGCGTCTTTATTCCTGTCCTGCCCCTAGGTTCATCAGAACCATTTTTTGTTTTTAGATTCTATGTATATGTGTTAGCATACGGTATTTGTCTTTCTCTTTCTGACTTACTTCACTCTGTATGACAGACTCTAGGTCCATCCACCTCACTACAAATAACTCAGTTTCATTTCTTTTTATGGCTGAGTAATATTCCATTGTATATATGTGCCACATCTTCTTTATCCACTCATCTGTCGATGGACACTTAGGTTTATTTTAGCAACTTCTATATAAGCTTAAACTTATTTCAAAATTTAAAAGAAAAAGAAAGAAAGAAAACTCTAGATGTCCCACAATGATTTAGGCAGGTCTGGTGAACCAACATTTATGTATTTTTCTGAAGTTATAACTAATATGTCTTCAGGTCTTTGCTCAAATGGCATCTCATCTCATACTCCACTTTGCACCCTGGTTTATATTTATCCATAACACTTATAACCTCTAATAAAAATATATTTGTTTATTGTGTGTCTCCCCCAACTAGAATGTAAGCTTCTTAAAGTTAAGGACTTTGTTTTGTTCACTACACCTATAATAATGCCTGGCACACTGTGGGTACTCAACAAATATCTGTTGAATTAATGAATGAATGTGAGTATGTTGCCCCTGAAATAAAGGACAAACGCAAAATTGTATACTAGATTACATTTCTTCATTACATGAGACAAATTTCCCTTAACCTTTTCTTTTTACATAATTACTCAAAATGGTAATTTTGTTCTGTCATTTACATATTGTTTGCTGCATTATGGAAGATTTGGAAAGATATCGGAATAACAACCTGGGTGCTAGGAGATCACATATTCTGAAATGGTTCTTCACCCAATGTTAAAAGAAAGAAAAATTTACCTCCTCTGGATAATCGGCTGAGCTTTACTCACCCTTACCATGCATAAAAGATTATACTTACAACAGTCAGCCACCAGAGGGTACTGTTTATTCAGTTATCCTTTCTCAATACCTATTGTGTACCAAGCCATGTGCTGGGTATAAAAAAGTGGATAGGACACAGTACCCGCCCGCTCTCAGAGTTTGCAGTATGGTGGGGAGACAGATCAGTACATAGAAGTGCTACGACAGAAGTATGCATAGGGTGTTCCAGGTACACGGGGTAAGGAGAGAGAGAGAAGTGCAGAGCATGTGTGATGGCTCCCTGGAGGAGGTGATGCCTGAGCTGAGTCTTAAAAGACAAATAGTAGTCAGCCAGGAGAAATGGGGAAGAGTGGAAGTTCTGTGAGGGCAGGGGCCATGTTCACACTGTGTTCCCAATGCCTGGCTCAAGGCAGAAATATGCTTAAATATCTGTGGAATGAATGAACAAATTATAAAGTGCAGGTAGTAAAAAGCACATGCTAGAGGTAGGTAGGGTCCAGATCATGATAGGTCTTATAAATCTTTATCTTAATGGTGATGGAGAACCATTGAAGGGTTTGTGGTAGGGGAGTGACATGTGGGCTTTGCACTTTAAAAAGATCATTCCCACAACAATGTGGAAGATGGATTAGAGGGGGGACAGCATGAGTCAGAGAGACCAGTTAGGAATTGCGGTTTCCAAAATGACTATGGCGTGGTCATGGCCACCGCCCTTAAGAAGCTTATAGTCCAATGAAGGACACAAAACAGAGTCAGGTAATTCTAATACAGCAAAGCAGGCAGTGTAACAGAGTTGATGCACTGGCCACTCTGCCCAAGGTCATGCAGCTAGTGGGCGGCGGCGGAGCCAATATCAGAAACCAGGTTTCCTGATTCCGAGTCTAGGGCTTTCCCCCAAGTCCTCCTTTTAACTGCCTTTCACAACCACAGAACTATGTAAGAGAAAGAGAGCAGGGCGAGCCAATGAAAGATTATGCCTTCTTTAGGCTCAGACTAGACCGTGGGGAGCACTTAGCCCTTCTTTGTACTCAAGTCTGACATAAGCATCCCTCCCTAAGACCTTTGTTTCTGGGAGATGGCTTTGGTATCCTGATACTTCCTATATACATACAGAACAAGGAATCTACTGCGAGAGCCAAGGAAATTCACACTCTGACAGCTAAGGTCAGGGAAGCCATAATTCTGAGAAATAAGTCATTCTTTATGAGACAGGGGACTTCAGATGACAAAAGGAAAAAAAAAAACCTGGATCCATGTTCAGAAAAGGAAGATGGTCACTAGAAAGAGCAAGGGCCGAAGTGGAAGAGTGAAAAGAGCTGAAGAAGAGCCTATATTGCTTTCTAAGCTGCAGAGGGCAGAGGAACTGGGGAGTAGGGAAAGCAGACAGAGAAGCACCAGGAAAGAGCCTCAGGACACGGACTAGAAAAATTCTGTACGAGAGCATCAGTGAAAAAGGAGACCCCAGAAAAAAGTCCAGTTCCGTGAGTAGGTAACAAAGATGCCTTGAGAATGTATTTCCAGGGGTCCCGACTGCCTCATGAGCCAGGACAGAGACCAGAGCTAAGGAGTTTCTATGTGGGAAAGCGCAAGGAGATAAAGGGGTCCTGAGGAGAGCTCTTGGTCAGGCTATCTTGGTGGGGATGGGGTTGGGGATGGAGAGAGACAGAGAGACTGAGAGAGAGGGTGTGCACACACACGCGTGCGCACACACACACACACACACACACACACATGCGGGCACTCGCTGGGAAGGATCCCTGGGTGTCCTGGGGTAGGGGGTTATCTTTACTGAACCAAAAGCCAAACTGAAAATTGTTAAAAGAATGGGCTTTGAAGTCAGACATGAAGTTAGCCTCAGGGTAGCTTCCTATAGCTCTGCTACTTACCAACGACCTGTCTGATCTTGGGAAAGCAGCCTAAGTTTCCTCTTCTGTAAATTAGGATGATACTAGTATCTAGCCTCATAGGGTTTTGTACATGCTTATTAGATTAAACAACAGAAATAAAGCACCTGGGCTTCCCTGGTGGCGCAGTGGTTGGGAGTCTGCCTGCCGATGCAGGGGACACGGGTTTGTGCCCCAGTCTGGGAGGATCCCACGTGCCGTGGAGCGGCTAGGACCGTTAGCCATGGCCGCTGAGCCTGAGCGTCCGGAGCCTGTGCTCCCCAATGGGAGAGGCCACAGCAGTGAGAGGCCCGCGCACCACAAAAAAAAAAAAAAAAGGAAATAAAGCACCTAATACATTTTCTGGTATAAAATAGGTAGTCAAATAGTTGTTTTTTTGTTTTTTTTTTTACTACTACTGCTCTGATGATGGTGATGACTGTGACTACTATTGCTAAAACCACTATATCTTCTGGGGTTTTTTGCCGAACAAACAAGGAAGCACTGTTTTATCATCTGGTTTATTTTTATTCAGTTTCTGCATCTTTTTTGCTTTCTGGAACATACCGGGTCACGATTTGCTTTTCTCTGAGATTACCATGTCCCTTTTCTTATTCTTCTTCCCACACCTAAGCATCTAGATCTCATGCCCAAATGTAGTTACCTCCACACTGCTGGACAGGGTTCACCCTGCATCTGAAGATAAAATGGTCTCTCTTCCTACCAGGAGCCAGACCATCACCTTCCCCCTCCATTCAGAGCAGAAGGCTGATGCCAGAAAGGAGATCAAGTGCTGATTTCTGACAAAACACTGATTACATTTCACATCTTTGGCTGGGAAGGAATTTGGCTGGCTCAAGCTTGTTATTCTCTGTTTTTCTGCTCTGGGCTCCCTCATAATTAACACAATTCCCCGGGCTCAGAGCCCAAAAGATATTAGGGTGGGTCTCGAAGAAATAGGTGTGTAAGCAAGAAAGCTAACGCATTCCCTCACTTACAAAAATATAATACCATAATTACATTCTGTTTCAGTTTTCTCTGCGGTGCTCCCTAAGGGAGAGGACCCCATCTGTCCTGTACTCTGAGCTCCAAGCATAGTAGAGCACTATACCTTGGAGGCTCATTAAAATACTTGTTACTGCATTGATGAATATGCACCTTCCCACACACAATCCCTGCTCTACAGAGCAGGGATTCACCAGTTAGCCTGCCTGTGGTATTGATGAGGAAAGATGAGAGGCAGTTGTCAAAAATATGAACAGAAAGTATGGTATTATGCAAGTATTACTGGAATCAGCAATGGCCCTAGGTTACATCTAGGGACTCTATCCTGATGGGCATTGCCTTATGGTGAAAAGCCCCTGAGGCTCACATATGTGTGAGTGTTTGCATATGTGTTTGTGTGTGTATAATTCCTGTTATTCAAAACCTCTCTCCACCTTCACTAGGACAAAGCAGGTAGGTCTGTGTCCCCCAACCTCACACTTGCTCAGACAAAAGGCTACCTTTTGGGAGCTTCTTTTCCCTTATAACTCTGCCCTTGATGTTGCCCTTAACCTGATTCACCTATACGTAAACAGTGACGGTATAAGGGGGCACAGAATGTGATTTACTTTGGGTCTTTACTTTCTGCCTAGGGCTCAGGGCTCAGTTTCTCACTTTGGGAAGTACAGTAGCTCCTAGAGAGAATACAAAGAAAAGGAGAAGCAAGAAGGACTTGCTGGGAAATTCCGAAGAGCTGATCATCTTAATACAATGTTACTATAACCAAGGAAATCATTAGTTACAGTTGTGTAGTTAATATAGCTGTGTAGTTGTTATGGTTTAGACTAGAGACTGCTTTCAGGTATATTTGATTTCTACATTTGATCTTCATAACAACCTTACAAGATTGCTAGGGCAGGCGTTACTGTCTGCATTTTATAGATGAGGAAACTGAGATCCAGAGGTAAAGTGAGTTATCAAAGTCATATAAACTACGAAGCGATGGAGTTACAACCCAAATTAGGTTTTCTAATTTCAAAGCCAGGGCTCCTTCAGATTCCCCACGTTTCATTCTAACCATCAAAGAAATCCTGCTCTTTGATCACTCTCTTTGTAGCTATAACTAGAGAGAAAAAACACCCTTCCTTTTTTTCTTTTTGAGGGTTTTCATGTGCTAAGTTGCCATTTCTTCTCAGCACTTTTTTCTCCCGGGAGGCAACAAAGTAGACTGGAAAAGGCTCTGTATTTAAAGTCAAGCAGGTCTGAGTCTGAATTCTAGCTTTAACACTTATAAGCTGAGTGACCTCAGACAAGTTACTTAACATCTCTGAGCCCATCTTTCCAGCAAGTAAAATAGAAGCACTGTCACCTATCTCACAGATTGTTCTAAAAACCAAATGAGAAAACAGAGATAACAGCCTTAGCACAGAACCCGGAGCATTGTAGGAGTTAAATAAATATTGATTCCCTTTCCCACCCCTCCTACACCTCTACTTGCTACTCTAGACTGGAAATATGCAGTACTTCTTTCCCAGAAAGCTGAAATTCATTCTTAGGTTTATGTCTATACTTATTTATATTACTGTAAAAATAGGATGACTGGCATTTCAACTCTCGATGGCTTATCATTTACAACTGATATTTCTGTAATCTTTTGTTGGTTAATTGAGATAGTTTTGGAATTTAAAACATGTAGGTGTGTATGTGTGCACATCTGAATGTGTTTCCAAATCATTTAAAGGCTTCAATTATTACTCGGAAGTTATTTCTATTCTCTCAATCTTCTTAATCTCATCTAGAACCTAAAGGGCTGGGTTGGCCTTATTTGAACAATAAACTAACTTATTCAGTTACTTTGTTATGAATATACTGTAGAAATTCAGGTCTAAGATCCCTTAGAGCTCAAATCTCACATCTCCAGCACCAGATTCCAGCTGCATTTTCTAAGGAAGGATGCATCCACAAGCAGCCAATTCTTTTTTTTTTTTTTTTTTTTTGTGGTACGCGGGCCTCTCACTGCTGTGGCCTCTCCCATTGCGGAGCACAGGCTCCGGACGCGCAGGCTTAGCGGCCATGGCTCACAGGCCCAGCCGCTCCGCGGCATATGGGATCCTCCTGGACTGGGGCATGAACCCATGTCCCCTGCATTGGCAGGCGGACTCCCAACCACTGCGCCACCAGGGAAGCACAGGTGCTTTATTTCTGTTGTTTAATCTAATACACATGTACAAAACCCTATGAGGCCAGATACTAGTATCATCTAGATACTAGAAAATATTTGAAAAGATTATAGTTGAAAACTTCCATAATATGGGAAAGGAAATAGTTAATCAAGTCCAGGAAGCATAGAGAGTCCCATACAGGATAAATCCAAGGAGAAACATGCCAAGATACATATTAATCAAACTGTCAAAAATTAAATACAAAGAAAACATATTAAAAGCAGCAAGGGAAAAACAGCAAAAAACACACAAGGGAATCCCCATAGATTAACAGCTGATCTTTCAGCAGAAACTCTGCAAGCCAGACGGTACTGGCACGACATATTTAAAGTGATGAAGGAGAAAAACCTACAAGCAAGATTACTCTACCCAGCAAGGATCTCATTCAGATTTGATGGAGAAATTAAAATCTTTGCAGATAAGCAAAAGCTGAGAGAGTTCAGCACCACCAAACCAGCTTTACAACAAATGCTAAAGGATCTTCTCCAGGCAAGAAACACAAAAGAAGGGAAAGACCTACAATAACAAACCCAAAACAATTAAGAAAATGGGAATAGGAACATGCATATCGATAATTCCCTTAAATGTAAATGAATTAAATGCTCCCACCAAAAAACACAGACTGGCTGAATGGATACAAAAACAAGACCCATATATATGCTGTCTACAAGAGACCCAATTCAGACCTAGAGACACATACAGACTGAAAGTGAGGGGATGGAAAAAGATATTCCATGCAAATGGAAACCAAAAGAAAGCTGGAGTAGCAGTTCTCATATCAGACAAAATAGACTTTAAAATAAAGACTATTAGAAGAGACAAAGAAGGACACTACATAATGATCAAGGGATCAATCCAAGAAGAAGATATAACAATTGTAAATATTTATGCAGCCAACATAGGAGCACCTCAATACATAAGGCAAATATTAGCAGCCATAAAAGGGGAAATCGACAGTAACACATTCATAGTAGGGGACTTTAACACCCCACTTTCACCAACGGACAGATCATCCAAAATGAAAATAAATAAGGAAACACAAGCTTTAAATGATACATTAAACAAGATGGACTTAATTGATATTTATAGGACATTCCATCCAAAAACAACAGAATACACATTTTTCTCAAGTGCTCATGGAACATTCTCCAGGATACATCATATCTTGGGTCACAAACAAAGCCTGGGTAAATTTAAGAAAATGGAAATTGTATCAAGTATCTTTTCCGACCACAATGCTATGAGACTACATATCAATTACAGGAAAAGACCTGTAAAAAATACAAACACATGGAGGCTAAACAATACACTACTTTAAAATGAAGTGATCACTGAAGAAATCAAACAGGAAATCAAAAAATACCTGGAAACAAATGACAATGGAGACACGACGACCCAAAACCTATGGGATGCAGCTAAAGCAGTTCTAAGAGGGAAGTTTATAGCAATACAATCCTATCTTAAGAAACAAGAAACATCTCGAATAAACAACCTAACCTTGCACCAAAAGCAATAGAGAAAGAAGAGCAAAAAACCCCAAAGTTACCAGAAGGAAAGAAATCATAAAGATCAGATCAGAAATAAATGAAAAAGAAATGAAGGAAACGATAGCAAAGATCAGTAAAACTAAAAGCTGGTTCTTGGAGAAGATAAACAAAATTGATAAACCATTAGGCAGACTCATCAAGAAAAAAAGGGAGACGACTCAAATCAACAGAATTAGACATGAAAAAGGAGAAGTAACAGCTGACACTGCAGAAATACAATAGATCGTGAGAGATTACTACAAGCAACTATATGCCAATAAAATGGACAACCTGGAAGAAATGGAAAAATTCTTAGAAATGCACAACCTGCCAAGACTGAATCTGGAAGAAATAGAAAATATGAACAGACCAATCACACACTGATATTGAAACTGTGATTAAAAATCTTACAACAAACAAAAGCCTGGGACCAGATGGCTTCACAGGTGAATTCTATCAAACATTTAGAGAAGAGCTAACACCTATCCTTCTCAAACTCTTACAAAATACAGCAGAGGGAGGAACGCTCCCCAACTTATTCAATGAGGCCACCATCACCCTGATACCGAAACCAGACAAGGATGTCACAAAGAAAGAAAACTACAGGCCAATATCACTGATGAACATAGATGAAAAAATCCTCAACAAAATACTAGCAAACAGAATCCAACAGCACATTAAAAGGATCATACACCATGATCAAGTGGGGTTTATTCCAGGAATGCAAGAATTCTTCAAAATATGCAAATCAATCAACGTGATACACCATATTAACAAATTGAAGGAGAAAAACCATATGATCATCTCAACAGATGCAGAGAAAGCTTTTGAAAAAATTCAACACCCATTTATGATAAAAAACCCTCCAGAAAGTAGGCATAGAGGGAACTTTCCTCAACATAATAAAGGCCATATATGACAAACCCACAGCCAACATCATCCTCAATGGTGAAAAACTGAAAGCATTTCTACTAAGATCAGGAACAAGACAAGGTTGCCCACTCCCACCACCCTTATTCAACATAGTTTTGGAAGTTTTAGCCACAGCAATCAGAGAAGAAAAGGAAATAAAAGGAATCCAAATCAGAAAAGAGTAAAGCTGTCACTGTTCGCAGATGACATGATAACTATACATAGAGAATCCTAAAGATGCTACCAGAAAACTACTAGAGCTAAGCAATGAATTTGGTAAAGTAGCAGGATACAAAATTAATGCACAGAAATCTCTGGCATTCCTATACACTAATGATGAAAAGTCTGAAAGTGAAATCAAGAAAACACTCCCATTTACCACTGCAACAAAAAGAATAAAATATCTAGGAATAAACCTACCTAAGGAGACAAAAGACCTGTATGCAGAAAATTATAAGACATTGATGAAAGAAATTAAATATGATACAAATTGATGGAGAGATATACCATGTTCTTGGATTGGAAGAATCAACATTGTGAAAATGACTATACTACCCAAAGCAATCTACAGATTCAATGCAATCCTACCAATGGCATCTTTCACAGAAGTAGAACAAAAAATTTCACAACTTGTATGGAAACACAAAAGACCCCGAATAGCAAAAGCAATCTTGAGAAAGAAAAACGGAGCTGGAGGAATGAGACTCCCTGACTTCAGACTATGCTACAAAGCTACAGTAATCAAGGCAGTATGGTACTGGCACAAAAACAGAAATATAGATCAATGGAACAGGATAGAAAGCCCAGAGATAAACCCACGCACATATGGTCAACTTATCTTTGATAAAAGAGGCAGGTATGTACAGTGGAGAAAGGACAGCCTCTTCAATAAATGATGCTGGGAAAACTGGACAGCTACATGTAAAAGTATGAGATTAGAACACTCCCTAACACCATACACAAAAATAAGCTCAAAATGGATTAAAGACCTAAATGTAAGGCCAGAAACTATCAAACTCTTAGAGGAAAACATAGGCAGAACACTCTGTGACATACATCACAGCAAATCCTTTTTGATCCACCTCCTAGGGAAATGGAAATAAAGACAAAAATAAACAAATAGGACCTAATGAAACTTCAAAGCTTTTGCACAGCAAAGGAAACCATAAACAAGACCAAAAGACAACCCTCAGAATCGGAGAAAATATTTGCAAGTGAAGCAACTGACAAAGGATTAATCTCCAAAATTTACAAGCAGCTCATGCAGCTCAATAACAAAAAAACAAACAACCCAATCCAAAAATGGGCAGAAGACATAAATAGACATTTCTCGAAAGAAGATATACAGACTGCCAACAAACGCATGAAAGAATGCTCAACATCATTAATCATTAGAGAAATGCAAATCAAAAGTACCATGAGATATCATCTCACACCGTCCAGAATGGTCATCATCTAAAAATCTCGAAACAATAAATGCTGGAGAGGGTGTGGAGAAAAGGGGATGCTCTTGCACTGCTGGTGGGAATGTGAATTGGTACAGCCACTATGGAGAACAGTATGGAGGTTCCTTAAAAAACTACAAATAGAACTACCATATGACCCAGCAATCCCACTACTGGGCATATACCCTGAGAAAACCATAACTCAAAGAGTCATGTACCAAAATGTTCATTGCAGCTCTATTTACAATAGCCAGGAGATGGAAACAACCTAAGTGTCCATCATCGGATGAATGGATAAAGAAGATGTAGCACATATATACAATGGAATATTACTCAGCCATAAAAAGAAACGAAATTGAGTTATTTGTAGTGAGGTGGATGGACCTAGATTCTGTCATACAGAGTGAAGTAAGTCAGAAAAAGAAAGACAAATACCGTATGCTAACACATATATATGGAATCTAAGAAAAAAATGTCATGAAGAACCTAGGGGTAAGACAGGAATAAAGACACAGATCTACTAGAGAATGGACTGGAGGATATGGGGAGGGGGAAGGGTAAGCTGTGACAAACTGAGAGAGAGGCATGGACATATACACACTACCAAATGTCAAATAGATAGCTAGTGGTAAGCAGCCACATAGCACAGGGAGATCAGCTCGGTGCTTTGTGACCACCTAGAGGGGTGGGATAGGGAGGGTGGGAGGGAGGGAGACACAAGAGGGAAGAGATATGGGAACATATGTATATGTATAACGGATTCACTTTGTTATAAAGCAGAAACTAACACACCATTGTAAAGCAATTATACTCCAATAAAGATGTAATAAATAAATAAATAAATAAATAAATAAATGGGGGAAAAAAAGAAAGCATTATGAATTTCAGTGTCCCAGAAAACAAGTTTTGAAAGATACTGGAGAGAAGAAAAAGTCATCACTGTGTAGAACAAAGAGAGTGAGAAAGCTGGGGGATGCAGGGGTGGCAGGAATTGTGAAGAAAACTACTTAAGGACCAACATGGGGATATTTAATTGCTTACTCACAACTTCTTTTGATTTCTCTGACCTCGTTCTGTATGGAAACAACCCAAACCCCAAAGACTCAACAGTCTTCCTTGCAACAGGAGTTAGTAGGCCTACTGGATGACATGTCAGTTTTGTCAACCCTAACCCTAATCCAGTGGGAGCTCCTGCTCTTAACTACTGCTTGGCATCCAGTGATTTTTCTTTTATAAAGAAGACTGAAAAGGCTAGGTGGAGTTGACTGAATTCAGTAGCATTCTGTAACAGTATGGTAGAGGAAAACACAGGAAAGCCCCATCTGCTCCCTTGTACATTTCTGGTGGGAGTGTAAATTGCCTTGGTGAACAGAGAATGTTGACAATATGTATTAATAACTTTAAAGATGCTCCTTTTCTTTAAACTGTCAGAAAAAAACTGTCAGTTGCACTTCTAGGAAACAAATATTCTTAAAAATAGGAGAAATGACAAGGGGAAAAGATATAGTTACAGTGTGAAGCAGACAGATGAAATAAGTAGGTTTCAGACTAAAAAATAATCAAGGACATAGAGAATATGGGAAAAAATATCAGTAAAATAATGTGGGCTATCCTGGTGGCACAGTGGTTAAGAGTCCACTCGCCAATGCAGGGGACACGGATTTGAGCCGTGGTCCGTGAAGATCCCACATGCCACGGAGCAACTAAGCCTGTGTGCCACAACTACTGAGCCTGCGCTCTAGAGCCTACGAGCCACAACTACTGAGCCCACATGCTGCAACTGCTGAAGTCCACGTGCCTAGATCTCATGCTCTGCAACAAGAGAAGGCACAGCAATGAGAAGCCCGCGCACCGCGATGAAGAGTAGCCCCTGCTAGCTGCAACTAGAGAAAGCCTGCATGCAGCAACGAAGACCCAACACAGCCAAAAATAAATAAAATTAATTAATTAATTAATTTAAAAAACCAGTTACATGTAGAACTTTGCACCCTACAGAAAATATACATTCTTCTCTTCTATTCATGGAACACTGACAATTCATCATGTACTTCACCACAAAGAACAATATAATACAGATACATTTTTAAAAGATTTTATAGTCTACCTTCTCTGATTATAATCCTGTAAAATAAGAAGAAAATAACAAGAATGTGAACTCCTGAATCCTTAAATACTTGGAAATAAAGAAACATATACCTAAACAATTTTGGAATCAAAGAGGAAATTAAAACTGAAATTCTTAATTTTATAGAAAAGAATGAAAAGGCACACTGTAACAAAATCTACAGGGTATGCTTAAAGCTCTACTCAGGAAAATGCATAAAGATGAAAAATAAATGAATTAATTTTTCAAGTTAACAAACTGGTAAAGGACAATAAAATAAACTAAAAGGACACAGAAAGAAGGATTTCATTTTTTAAAAGTTAAAATTAATGAAATCAAAATGAAACTATCATGGATAAAGAAGATGTGGCACATATATACAATGGAATATTACTCAGCCATAAAAAGGAACGAAATTGAGTCATTTGTTGAGATGTGGATGGATCTAGAGACTGTCATACAGAGTGAAGTAAGACAGAAAGAGAAAAACAAATATCGTATATTAACACATGTATGTGGAACCTATAAAAATGGTACAGATGAATCGGTTTGCAGGGCAGAATTTGAGACACAGATGTAGAGAACAAACGTATGGACACCAAGGGGGGGAAACTGCAGTGGGGTGGGGATGGTGTTGTGGTGAATTGGGCGACTGGGATTGACATGTATACACTAATGTGTATAAAATTGATGACTAATAAGAGCCTGCAGTATAAAAAAACAAACAATCAAAAAATCGACTAATACTAAACTTTCTTTGGGTTATTTGTATGGAAATATGTTAATATAAATGTTTCAGACATTACATGAAATTTCTAAAAATTTTATATGTCCTGGTATAATATTATAAGTCATAATTCTAGTTATTACTTTAAACTGTATATCTCAGAAATAACTAAATTTTCTTGTCAATTGCATTATTATGAACTTTCATCAAATCGTTAACCATGGTCACTTTTAAGTCTTTTGTCATTTACAGACAGTTCTAGGTGTACTCTGATGCTTTTCCAAAAATGTTCCTATAAAAGGGTTTCATCTTCAAGGAATTCATGGAAAAGACTCTGACAGGTACAGGTTTCTGGTAACTGACTATACTGCTGAACTGAATGAGTAAGCATTTTCAGAACTCTAATGGAAAACTGATGAATTCATAAACATGCTAACAAAGATCAAGATGAAAAAAAATTAATTACACGGGACTAAGTGAACTGATGAGGATGATTATAATTTTTGTGACTTTCCGTTTGCATAGAAAAAAATCCCACAAGGACTCAGAGGCAAAAAATACACAAATCAATTTTCACTGCAAAGTAAAGGAGCTGTTACAGTGGAGGATTACTGGATTGAATGTCAATATTATGACATAGTATGAGTGTGTTTCGTGTTTGGTAATTGCAATCATTGTTGCTTTTGTTGTGGTCATCCATTTACAATGCTTGGTGTCAGTTTATATATCTCTTGTAAAAATAAAATACAGTGTGTGTGTGTGTGAAAAAAAATGGGGAAACTGAGAAAAAAAATAAACTACAAAAAAAAAAAGAAAGACACATACACCCCAATGTTCATCTCAGCACTATTTACAATAGCCAGGTCATGGAAGCAACCTAAATGTCCACTGACAGACGAATGGATAAAGAAGATGTGGTATATATATACAATGGAATATTACTCAGCCATTAAAAGGAATGAAATTGGGTCATTTGTAGAGACATGGATGGACCTAGAGTCTGTCTTACAGAATGAAGTAAGTCAGAAAGAGAAAAACAAATATCGTATATAAATGCATATATGTGGAATCTAGAAAAATGGTACCAATGAACCTGTTTGCAAGGCAGAAATAGAGACACAGATGTAGAGAACAAACATATGGTCACCAAGGGGGGAAGGGGGGGAGGGGGTAACAGTGGTGGGATGAATCGGGAGTTTAGGATTGACATATATACACTAATATGTATAAAATAGATAACTAATAAGAACCTGATGTATAAAAATTAAATAAAATAAAACTTAAAAGAAAAAAAAGTGGGTTCTTTGAAAATCCTGATTAAGGAAAAAGAGAGAAAGCAAAGCCAAACAAAAAGAGAAAACACAGTGGAAAAGGAGATACACTCATTGATACAGACAATAGTATGCTGGTAAACATTTAACAATTGGCTCTCAAAAAAACCCTCTATTTGTAGAGCTTGCTGATTTTCATGGTGTAAAAACTCCCACCATGGTGGATTTTAAGTTACCGATGTGTAGTCACTTAACCCAGAAATGTGCACAACTGGCTAGCCAACTGCAGCATACCACTAGATGGACATAAACGTAATTACAAGGGAATATTACGTGCAACCTACAGCACACAGTTGAAAAATCTATTACATACTACCGAATTTTACCCAAGAAGAAGTAACAAAACCTAGAGAGACTGATAACTCTAGGCCAGACTGGAAGATGGGTAATTTTTTTTTAAAAGACTCCAGGTTCAGATGGTTTCAGAACTGGGTTCCACAAACTCTTTAGAAAACAGATCATTCCCATGCTGCTTAAACTATGAAGACCACAGAGAAAGATAAAACCATCCCAAGTGCATTTAGTGAATCTAGTATAACCACAATACCAGAAATCTAAAAAAGGTACCGGAAATAATAAGACAATAGATTGATTTCACTTCTGAATATATATGGAAAAATTCTACATAAAATAGAAAATGAAATCCAGAAGGGTAACAAAAGAATAAAACACTATAATCCAACAGGGTTTATTCCAGAAATAAAAGAATGGTTCAACATTAGAAATATATATCAACATACAGGATTATACTGATACATTCTTAAAGGTTTTTAAACAAAATTCAGCAGGCAATCCAAATAAAAACTATACATAAAGGAAAACTATTAAATATGATAAAGAAAGCAAATAACAAACATGATAGTCAATGGTGAAAATGCTAAGGTCCATCCCAGAACATGAACAAGGCAAAGCTGTTCGATATCACCACTATTATTCAACAGTGTTTTTAATGTTTAAGCTGAGGCAAAAGAAAATAAGAAAATTAAATAATTGATATAAATATTGGTGAAAAAAGAGATTTACATGCTTCAAATAAACCTAAGAGACTCTAGCTTTTAAAAAAATTCTAAAAATATTAATTTGGTAAGATTATTACATATAAGAAAAGACATAAAATCAAGAGTTTCCTCCACATGCTATTTTAAATGGAAATAGAAAAGCAATCCACTCACAACATGGAAAAGACCATAAGACACCTAAGGATCAGTTTAACAAGAAAGGTGTACCTATTTGAAGAATACAATAAAATACTAAAGAGAAGTTCCAAAAATAAAACCTAAAAAACTGCAGGGATATACCATGAGTCTGTTTGGGATGATTTAACACCATTTCTTCCCAATGTAATAATATAACCACAATCCAAATTAAGCATATTCAGTAACTAGATAAAAAATATTCTAAAGTTCATATGGAGAACAAAATATCCAAGAATAGCAAGAAAATTAACACAAAGAAATACAAGATATTACCAAATACTAAAAGTTACCATACAGATGACATGATACTCTACATAGAGAATCCTAAAGATGCTACCAAAAAACTACTAGAGATAATCAATGAATTTGGTAAAGTAGCAGGATACAAAATTAATGCACAGAAATCTCTTCCAATCCTATACACTAATGGTGAAAAATCTGAAAGAGAAATTAAGGAAACACTCCCATTTCACGATTGCAACAAAAAGAATAAAATACCTAGGAATAAACCTACCTAAGGAGGTAAAATACCTGTACTCAGAAAACTATAAGACACTGATGTAAGAAATCAAAGATGATACAAACAGGTGGAGAGATATACCATGTTCTTGGATTGGAAGAATCAACATTGTGAAAATGACTATACTACCCAAAGCAATCTACAGATTCAATGCAATCCTTATCAAACTACCAATGGCATTTTTCACAGAAGTAGAACAAAAAATTTCACAATTTGTATGGAAACACAAAAGACCCCGAATAGCAAAAGCAATCTTGAGAAAGAAAAACGGAGCTGCAGGAATCAGGCTCCCTGACTTCAGACTATACTACAAAGCTACAGTAATCAAGACAGTATGGTACTGGCACAAAAACAGAAATATAGATCAATGGAACAGGATAGAAAGCCCAGAGATAAACCCATGCACATATGGTCAACTTATCTTCGATAAAGGAGGCAAGAATGTACAGTGGAGAAAAGACAGCCTCTTCAATAAGTGGTGCTGGGAAAACTAGACAGTTACATGTAAAAGAATGAAATTAGAACACTCCCTAACACCATACACAAAAATAAATTCAAAATGGATTAAAGACCTAAATGTAAGGCCAGACACTATAAAAGTCTTAGAGGAAGGCATAGGCAGAACACTCTATGACATAAATCACAGCAAGGTCCTTTTTGACCCACCTCCTAGAGAAATGGAAATAAAAACAAAAATAAACAAATGGGACCTAATGAAACTTCAGAGCTTTTGCACAGCAAAGGAAACCATAAACAAGACCAAAAGACAACCCTCAGAATGGGAGAAAATATTTGCAAATGAAGCCACTGACAAAGGACTAATCTCCAAATTTTATAAGCAGCTCATGCAGCTCAATATCAAAAAAACCCAAAAAATCCAATCCAAAAATGGGCAGAAAACCTAAATAGACATTTCTCCAAAGAAGATATACAGACAGCCAACAAACACATAAAAGAATGCTCAACATCACTAATCATTAGAGAAATGCAAATCAAAGCTACAATGAGGTATCACCTCACACCAGTCAGAATGGCCATCATCCAAAAATCTAGAAACAATAAATGCTGGAGAGGGTGTGGAGAAAAGAGAACACTCTTGCACTGTTGGTGAGAATGTAAATTGATACAGCAACTATGGAGAATAGTATGGAGGGTCCTTAAAATACTAAAAATAGAATTACCATATGACCCAGCAATCCCACTACTGGGCATATACCCTGAGAAAACCATAATTCAAAAAGAGTCATGTACCACAATATTCATTGCAGCTCTATTTACAATAGCCAGGGCATGGAAGCAAGCTAAGTGTCCATTGACAGATGAATGGATAAAGAAGATGGGGCACATATATACAATGGAATATTACTCAGCCTTAAAAATAAACAAAATTGAGTTATTTGTAGTGAGGTGGATGGACCTAGAGAGTGTCATACAGAGTGAAGTAAGTCAGAAAGAGAAAAACAAATATTGTATGCTAACACATATATACGTGGAATCTAAAAAAAAATTCTGAAGAACGTAGGGGCAGGACAGGAATAAAGATGCAGACATAGAGAATGTACTTGAGGACACAGGAGGGGGAAGGGTAAGCTGGAACGAAGTGATAGTGGCATCGACATATATACCCTGTCAAATGTAAAACAGATAGCTAGTGGGAAGCACCTGCATAGCACAGGGAGATCAGCTTGGTGCTTTGTGTCTACCTAGAGGGGTGGGATAGGGAGGGTTGGGTGGGAGATGCAAGAGGGAGGAGATGTGGGGATATATGTATATGTATAGCTGATTCACTTTATTATACAGCAGAAACTAATTCACCATTGTAAAGCAATTATACTCCAATAAAGATGTTTTTTAAAAAGTTACCATTAAGCCACTATGATCAAAATAGTAAGGTATTGGCATAAGAATAGAAAATTAAATCATTAGAACAGAGTAGAGTCTAGAGTAAGTACAAGTATATATGGAAACCCAATATATGGCAATGGGAAGAGGACTGTTGTGTGAATAAATGGTCTTGGCATAGGAGCTATTTATCTGGAAGAAAACAAAACTACATATCCTAAGATAAATTTCAAAACTTTATATCCTAAAATAAATTCCAGGTATATTAAAGCCTTGAAATACAAAAAAGAAAACCACTGAAAATATGAAAATAATGTTTAACGAGGGGAGAACTTCCTCCACAAGCCAGAAAAACTAAAAGACATAGGAAAATACAGATAAATGACAAGCCAGGAAAAAAATCACAACACGTGACAGATAAAAGATTAACATCACTAATATAATAATACAATACTGGATATCTCCAATATTAGTGATATTAACCATTTATCTGTTTTATACACACACACACACACACACACACACACACATATCTCCATCCTTCTTCTCACCTAAGCAACATTTTGATTCTTGTGGGTTTAAGTGCAACCTATATGCTGATCACACAAGCATAGATTGATTCCCCTTTAAATTCGTGCTGTCCAGCTTCAAGCAGGCTCTCAACGTTTCCTACTAATCCTATATTAATGATTCTCTTGACAGCTCTCTCCACCTCTCCACAGTAGCTTATTCAAATCTCCACAGTCCTCAAAGCACCAAAGCCACCACCTCCCTTCTCACTCATAATATTCAATAAAATCATAGCAAATGATTTTACTTCCTTCTTCACAAAGAAAATAGTACTCATTCCAGAGAATTCCCTCAAATTCTCAAAACAAACCAATAAACAAACGTACCTGCATCCTCAACCATCCTGCCCTCTTCTAGCATTATAAAAAATGATGTCTCTCTTCCTCTAGAAAGTTCATCCCTCTACCTGTGCTCTGCATCTCATCCTCTCCTGCCCTCTTGGGGTCCTCACTTAATCAATCTTCCCTTCTCTCTCCTTCATTCAACCTCCCTCTGTCAACTGGTTCCTGGATCCCATTGACACTTAAAGATATTTAAGTCTCTCCTATAGTTTAAAAAAAAATCATCCATTTACTTCTTCTGGAAATGCTCTCTTCCCTTGGCTTCCATGACACTAACTCTCCTAGTTTTCCTTCTGATCACTCTAACTCCTTTGCCTGAACCTTAAATGCCAGTATTCCAAGAATTCTATCACCCTCAGTCTTTCGTGATCTTATCCATTAAAAAAAATAAATTTATTTATTTATTTTTGGCTGTTTTGGGTCTTTGTCGCTGTGCGTGGGCTTTCTCTAGTTGCGGCGAGTGGGGGCTACTCTTCGTTGCAGTGTGTGGGCTTCTCATTGTCGTTGCTTCTCTTGTTGCGGAGCGCAGGCTCTAGGTGTGTGGGCTTCAGCAGCTGTGGCATGTGGGCTCAGTAGTTGTGGAGCACGAGCTTAGTTGCTCCGTGGCATGTGGGATCTTCCCCGGCCAGGGCTCGAACCTGTGTCCCTTGCATTGGCAGGCAGATTCTTAACCACTGCGCCACCAGGGAAGCCTGATCTTATCCATCTTTAAGGCCTCAATACCACCTATATGCCAGTGCCTTGCTTATCTTTTTTTAAAAAGAGCTTTATTTGGGACTTCCCTGGTGGTCCAGTGGTTAAGACTCTGTGCTTCCAATGTAGGGGGTGCAGGTTCAATCCCTGGTCAGGGAACTAAAATCCCACATGCTGCATGGCGTGGCGAAGAAAAAAAAAAAGAGCTTTACTGAGATACAATTTACATACCATAAAATTCATCTATTTTAAGTGGAGAATTCAATGATTTTTTAATATATTTTTTTCAGATTATTTTCCATTATAGGTTATTATAAAATATTGAATATTGTTCCCTGTGTTATGTAGCAAATCCTTGCTGCTTATCTATTTTATACATAGTAGTGTATATCTGTTAATCCCATACTCCTAATTTATCCCTCTCCCCACTTTTCCCCTTTGGTAACCATAAGTTTGTTTTCTAAGTCTGTGAGTCTGTTTCTATTCTGTATATTCATTTGTATTATTTTTTAGATTCCACATGTAAGTGACATCATATACTATTTGTCTTTGTCTGACTTACTTGACTTAGTTTGATAACCTCTAGGTCCAACCATTTTGGTGCAAATGGCATTATTTCATTCTTTTTTATGGCGGAGTAATATTTCATTGTATATATGTACCACATCTTCTGTATCCATTCATCTGTGGTGGACACTTCGGTTGCTTCCATGTCTTGGCTATTGTAAATAATGCTGCTAGAGAATTCAATGAGTTTTTATTAATTTACAGAACTGTGCAACCATTACCACAATCCAATTTTAGAATAATTCTGTCACCCCAAAAAGATCCCTATTTGCCTCACTTATCTTTCTCTCCATCCTAAATCTCCCTCCTGAAATTTACACCCATATATCTAACTGTTTACTGGACACTTTAATTTGTATAACCACAGGAACCATAAAATCAGTGTTTCCAAAACTGAACTCATCTCCTTCCCCCACACTTTTCCATTAAATCTGATTCTTCTCTAATACTCCCTAAATGAATGAATGGCACCACCAGCCCCTCAGAAATCCTGGGCATTGTTCTTAACTTCTCTTTCTCATCCTCCACATCCAAGTAATCATTAAATCCCATATATTTTACCTCCTAAATATAATTTGAACCTATCCCTTTCTATCCTTTATTATTACTTCACTAGTTCTGTCCACTAGAATCTCTTCCTTAATCTATCCAACCATCCAACAAATAGGCATTGAGTACCTAATACATAAGTACCAGGCACTACACTACAATAGTCATCTAACTGGTCCCTCTGTCTCTGGTCTGTATCTTCCCAATACAAAATGTGTTCTTAATCCAGCAGTTAGGCAGCATAATCTTTTTAAAAAAACACACTCCTCCCAGGCTTAAAATGGCTTCGTTCTAATTTTCGACTGGCTTCCCTCTGACCTTGGGATGAATTACAAACTTCTTAACATGGCTCTTAAGGTCCTTTGTGATCAGGTCCTTCCTTGCCTCTCTAAGTCTCAGGTCTCATTACTCCCCTTGGATAAGTCACTTAGTTATCTAAGCTTCCTTAACTTTTGGGGATAATAATAATAATGCTTATCTCAGAGGTAGCTGAGAGTATTAAATGAGATAATATGTGTAAAGCACTTAGCACAATACCTGGCACATTTTAAGTATCAACAAATGTTAGCTATTGATGAGACTGATGATAATGTCAGCCTTCTTTGATCTCCCTCTCCTCTGAACTCCTATAGCCCTCATCACACAATTAAGGACCCAATTATTTTATTTTGTATTGTTTACCATTGCTTATACGGTTAGTTCTTGTTTCCCCAACTAGACTATAATGTCCTTGAAGAGAAAGATAGTGACTTACATACCTGCTCTAGTCCCCTGTAGTAAGTAGCACAATGCTAAGCACTGAGTGGAGTTTAATAAATACCTTTTGATAAAGGTTCACATAGGAAAAGTGACAGAAGTTTTACTGACTCTCTATAAGGGTAGTTATTTTTTAAAAAGGAAGACCATAAATAGTAAACACTAATATCCTGGGGACACCATTTGCTTTTACCACCTGGGCTAATGATGTGTCACTGTGTTACCAGCTGTACAGTAGGTTAGCATTAAGCATGGTGCTTGGCAGTACTCACTGTAGGTCAGTGGGTTTTTTTTTCAGGTGGTTTTCTGCCAATATCCTGTTTTTGACAGAAATAGAACGCAAAAGCATGAAGATGTTTAATTCTACTCCCTGGCCTGCAGACAATACACAATTTGCCTACTCACCTGTGAGATCAGATTCTTCTTAAATAAAATGTTCTATCTGTGCTACCAGTATAATATAAATTCCACTTCATTCGAAAGCCAATGGAATCCTCCTAAAATAGTTTGGATTTCTTGGCTGATGACTTAGTGGCAATCAGAAGCCCAGAATAGCCCCAGGAAGCTAGAAGATTCAGAGCTCTTCAGATCCTAGAACACGTCACAGATTTGGCAAGAAATTTGTTATGTGCACTATATACTAAACTGGCATCTTATGATTGTTTTCCCCCTTCCTTTTCACATACTTTCTTACAGTGTACCATTGTGATCCCTTCCTGCCTGGTCTTCTCGCCCTCTTCTCTAATCCTCCTCCTGTCCTGTGCTTGCCCCTCCACCTGAGATGTTTCAAAGAAGATGTCTTTTTGCACTCGTAAGCCTGCCATTGTGTGCCAATGCGTGACTACCTGTATATAGATTGGGAGTGGAGGAGCTAAAGGCAGAAGTGTGTGATTCTATGCGACATGGACTCCCATTGGTACCATGCAATCTTTTGGCTAAAGTTTTATTGGTTTAGAAATGATTCCAAAACCAATGATTGTCTCATGCTTTTGATGTTACTAGAAGAAAATGGAACAGGCCTGGGATATGGAGGAAAAGAGGGCTGAAAAACTGCTCTGAACACAAGAGACAATGTTTCCAATCAGAGGAAACAAAAGACAACCTCCTCTAGTTGTTTCCCAGTTTCTTCCCCTATATGGGGAAAATTCCGAGGGTTTGGAAAGAACCCTTTGAGGGGAAAAAAAAACAGATGTCAAAGCAGTCCTCACGACCCAGTTTAATGTTTAATTAATTAAACACTAATTCTCTTACTAGACATGTTCTTCTTTCCACATATATCCTCTTTACGATATACCCCCTACACACACACACACACACACACACACACACGAGATGAACACTCAGTCAGCCATGTATGAAATAGAGAGATGCATAGCATGTGCAAGAGTGCTAAGATGCATGCTCTATAGGAAGCTTATCACCACAAAGAAGGGCAGGCCTAAACACTGCTCCAGATACACACCATGTCCTTCCCACATGGACACACATTCACATAACACACCAAGACTGGTTATACAGACAGACGTCTGTCCTTACCCAGATCATAAGCACAGTAATCAGCAACTTGGAAGGCACTGCACATAGAGCCATTAAGTGATCTGGTTAGCTTTGCCTTTCACTTTTAATACAGCATAGTGATTAAGAGCATGAATTCTACAGTCTAACTGGATACAAACCCTCACTCTACCACTTACTCCCTGTGTGACTTTGTACAAATTAGTTACCTGCCCTGTGCCTCAGGTTCCCCGTCTGTAAAATGAGAAGAATAATAATACTTATCTCATAGGGTTATTGTAAAGATTAAATGAATGAATGCATATAAAGCTCTTAGGAGTAATAAGAGTTCCTAGAACTGCCTGAGATGGGGTAAACTTAGATTCGAGATATGATGTAGGTTAGAGGACAGGTAGTGGGAATGGGATGAGATGTGGAATTCTCTTTCTGTCCTGAGGTGGTAAATAGCTGATTCCGTGGGTGTACCTGCACTTCTCAATAATCATTCCATCAAAGGACATGGGCCCACTGTTAATAGTAACAGTGTATCTGGACCACTACCCAATACCATACACAAAAATTCACTCAAAATGGATTAAATACTTGAACATAAGACCTAAAACCATAAACTCCTAGAAGAAAACATAGGCAGTAAGGACCTTGTGGAGAAAACCCCTGTGTACTTTTGGTGGGAATGTAAATTGGTACAGCTGTTATGTAAAACGGTATGGAGGTTCCTCAAGAAAATAAAAATAGAACTACCATATATGATCCAGCAACTCCACTTCCAAGTATTTACCCCAAGAAAATGAAAACACTAATTGAAAAATATGCACCCCCGGGTCCATTGTAGCATTATTTACAATAGCTAAGACATGGAAACAATCGAAGTGTTCATCAGTGGATGAACGGATAAAGAAATTGCGATATACTTATATAATGGAATATTATTCAGTCATAAAAAAGAATGAAATCTTGCCGTTTGTGACAATATGGATGGCCTTCAAGGGCATTATACTAACTGAAATAAGTCAGGCAGAGAAAGGCAGATACTGTATGATCTCTCTTATATGTGGAATCTAAAAAAATTTTTTTAATTAAAAAAATAAGCTCATAGATACAAAACAAATTGGTAGTTGCCAGAGGCGAGGGATGGAGGGGGGGAGAAATGGGTGAACTGTTTCTATTTTTTTTAAGTTTAAATAAATTGAATTTTTAAAAATAGTAACAATATATGCACTTTTTCTGAGGAGATCCATATATTTGCAGTCACTGTGGAATTATATTTGTTAGTTATAGTCAAAGTATGATAAGATTAAGGACACTTTTTGAGAGTAAATCTTTACTGTCAAACTCTTCTGTAATGATTAAGAAAATCTGTGTTGCATGGAGACGACAGTCATGCCCTAGGATGACCCAGCAAGACAGTCTCAGGAAGGAAGTGTGGGTCCCACAGTAAACTGACTGTATGACCAGGGTCAGTATCGATACCTGGAGCTGCCCACTCTGTTTTCAACCCCTGACTTGGGTCTCATGGCACAAAAATAATCTGAGCAAGTAAGTGCCTTAACTGTAGGCACTACTGCTTCCTTCTGCCAACTCTAGCAGCCGTTCTCCCTCTGCTTCCTAACCCCACGAAGGGCTGTTAGGACAGAGAGCTACTCTGGGCTATCAAATATAGGTACATAAGAGGCTTACCATGGAGTCAGGAATGCCAAGGCCCCAAATAGATCATCTATTCTTCTGGAGCCGTTTAATGAAGGGAGGAAAATCAGTGGACATCCTAAGCCGTCTCTTTTCTATCTGAACACAAATGAATCCGTGGCAAATAAACAAATAGTGCAGCAGAAAGAACACGGACTTCAGAGTCAGAGAGATGCAAGACAGAGCCCGAGCTTACTCTATGTGTGACCTTGAATAAGTCATGTAATTTCTCTCACTCTCAGGTTCCTCATTTGTAAAATGGGGATATCACCAACGTTATCACAGGGTTGTCATAAACACTGAGATTAGGAACAAGAATGCCTCTAGCACAAAGACCAGCACATATGATTCAAATATGATTCTCTCCCACTCCCAATCTCTACTTACCATATCATACAGCTGGACTCTTCTAGACAGGCAGAGACAGAAAGGGCATTTCAAGGGCTGTGTGCATGTCTGTTATAGTGGTAGTCATTTCCATTTTAGGGGTTTTTTTGGTCTTTGTTTTGTTTTATTTGTTTGGTATTTTGGATGGGTTGATGGCAAGAGAGATTGGAGGTAGGGGTGGAACTGGAAACATTTAAAAGGTACAGGGTAGGCTTGATAGCGTTTTAACTTGAATTATTAGAATTCCACCAACTTTCCAAGAGCACATTGGAAATGGGGAACTTGGGTGGATTTTGAAAAGAGCGGAGAAAGCAGAAGGGTCCAACATTAGGCAAGTGTTCTGGTCATTTAACATAGAATTTGAACACTGAGAAACCGGAACTGGAGGAAGAAGGCAGCAGATGGGGAATGGAGCTATAAAATGAGCTTCACTGCACTGAAAAAAAAAAGGGCAAAAACAGAACAAGAGTGCATGCCTATATGAACTGTTCTGACTATGAAAACATGGCCACACTGGAAAGTTTATATGCCCTATAGATATGGGGGAGGAGAGGAGGGAAAACAATGTTCATCCTAACTCATTTTATCCTTACAACCCTGTCATGTGTCCATACCCTCCAAATGTTTCAAATGCAACCTTTAATGTCCTTGAAAATTTTATTTCACTGGAATATATCAAGAATTGTCACAAAGTATTTTTGAAAAAGAATCAAACACATTAGGTGTCTGGAAAATTATAAAGCACGTTCTTTTCTAGTATAAAAATAGGCTATGCCCACATGTCAGATTGCACAGTTGATTTAGGCTTTTCATCTATATTAAATATTAATTGCCATATACTTAATAAGATTGAATATAATACTCTGAATTAGTCATTTCAGTAGTATAAATGAATAGACTGACTAGGTCACTATGTACTTATTTCCCATTGTTCATGAAAACCATTTTCTCCACTTATAATTCCACATTGGTTTCAAAATAGCTATTTCATTTTCACCAGGCGTTGGTAGCCCAAATCGTCCTCAGGAGCATAATATTAAGTCTGCTGGTCTTGCTCTTCCATCTCCCACAAAAATACAGAACATTCTGGCTAATAAATATTTTAAAATCCCAAATAAATATTGAATCGCTATGCTGTGCATCTGGAACTAACAGAGTTGTATGTCAATTACACTTGAATAAAAAAAAAATCCCCCAAACTCTCTGTTTTTAAAACCATTAGAGGCGAAAGCATCTGTCCCTCCCCAAAACTTTTCTTTTGCGTTTGCTTTGGGGCAGTAATCAAGAGGAATTTGGGCAGGATAATAGGCAAGTTTACTTAAGTATCAACTTAAAGAATCCCTTAGATGTTCTTGCAGAAGGGCAGTGAACTTTTCCATACTAAATAAAATTTGTTTAATTCAGTAGCTGAAAACCGGCAGCTTATTGAGCGTAATAACCCTTTTTAGTGTACCACCTTTGCACAGTTGTTGGTGGGTGATGAAATAGGGCCATATGGCTGAGATTTCCAACATATTTAGTGCTGTAATTTCATTACCACTCCCCCTTCCCAAGGAAAGTTCTGGTTCATGTGTTAGATTTAAGATTGATTGTGAACGTTGGGGACTGACTGTTTTCCCCACCCTCAGAAATAACAATGGTTCTCTAGAAGTCCTGAGGTCAGGGCTAGGAATCTCTCGCAAAGGTGAGGTGCCCACAAATACTGCTAGTACTACTAGTACGATTAATACTAACAACTGCTCCTGTTGTTACTGCTGCTGCTGCTGCTGCTACCATTCATTGAGCCTTGACTATCTGCCAATTACAGTAGCAAGTGTTTTACATGTGACCTTTCCCTTCAAAATATGATTAGGCTAAGTGTCATAGGTAATGAAACTGAGGCTCAAAGAAGTTATGTGTGTGTCCAAGGTTACACAGCTAGTATGCCCAACTCCAAAGCTACCGCATCACATTGCAGCCCAGAACCTACACACTTCCTAGGAGGAGTGAGTTGTAGAAACTGAGGCGTGGAGCTGGGCAGGAGGGCCCACAACTGGAAAGATGGCTGGAAGCCAAGTCAGGATGGGAAATGACGCATGTGTGGTCAGTGGATCTAGTGACTCCTACTGTTAGCTACCCAGTAACAAAATAAACAACTAGAATATTGTAAGAGTGTTTGTGAGTCTGATTGTTTTGCACTTCAAAAGGATAATAACTACCACTCTATTTCTCTCTTCACTTTCATGATCAAACCTCTCACAGCGTGCATTTCCTTACAACTTACTTTCTCTTTGACCTCTCTGACTCTATCTTCTATCCTCACCTTTCCACTGACCCTTCTCCCTCAAAGGTCATTAATGATATCTTCCTGTATAATGGTGCTGCTCCAATGGTCTCTATCAAAAGTTCCACACCTTGAAGGCCTCTCTTCCTTTGCTATTTTTGGCCTCTGTCTTGTCAGTTTTCTTCCTCCCTTCTGCTCCATCTGTTTCTCTTTTGCTTTCTTCCAGAATTCACACCCATATATCATTCTCCTTACTGACTACAAGCCATCCTCATGATGGGTCAGGAACCACTGGTGATAAACAAAGGACATCCAAGTGATGTGTACCTTGGCCTTGCAAAAGGAACTATAATGGGGTGGTTAGGGGCATAGGCTCTGGAGCTGAAGTGCCTGGATTCAAATCCACACTCTGTTACCTACTAGCAGCATGACCTTGGCAAATCACTTCAACCTCTCTGTATCTCAATGTCTTTATCTGTAAAGCAAGAATAATAACAGTGTTTACTTCATAGAGTTTTTGTGAGGATTAAATG
The DNA here is from genome assembly GCF_964341445.2 of Mesoplodon mirus. Lineage (NCBI taxonomy): Eukaryota > Metazoa > Chordata > Mammalia > Artiodactyla > Ziphiidae > Mesoplodon > Mesoplodon mirus. Next base: position 93,002,554 of record NC_138981.1, on the reverse strand, counting down.
AGTTACCACATATAAAGTGATTACCTGCAATATATGAAATCTTCATTAAGTGTCACTTATTATTAGTCTTTACAGAGGTAATTTCTAAAATGTTGACTATTCCCACAAATGAAAACTTCCCTCCTGATATTTAATTTTTTAAACACATGCCGACCCTCAGTAATCTCATAAAAATCTCCACAGTCTTTCCATTTATTTTTGTAAAGTCAGTTTGTTGCTGTATTCTGAGTGACAAACAATTGGATTTCTGTGCCCTAGGCTTTCTTCTCATTGTACATTGTACATTCTCCATGGCTTTCAGTGCCACTTAGATGACTCCCAAGTCTTTATCCCTTTCCCAGACCTCTCTCCTGACCTCCAGATCCAGCCAGCTGTCCAATAGGCATTTCCTACTTGTCTCTCTGACTGACAGCACAACAAACCTCACATGTCTAAAAAGAACTCTGGGAGATTGGTTCAAGATGGTGGAGTAGAAGGATGTGTTCTCAATCCCTCTTGTGAGAGCACCGGAATCACAGCTAACTGCTGAACAATCATCGACAGGAAGACACTGGAACTCACCAAAAAAGATACCCCACATCCAAAGACAAAGGAGAAGCCGCAATGAGATGGCAGGAGGGGCACAATCACAATGAAATCAAACCCCATAACCACTGGGTGTGTGACTCACAAACTGGAGAACGCTTATACCACAGAAGTCCACCCACTGGAGTGAAGGTTCTGATCCCCACGTCACGTCAGGCTTCCCAACCTGGGAGTCCAGCAACAGGAGGGGGAATTCCCAGAGAACCAGACTTTGAAGGCTAGCAGGATTTGACTGCAGGACTTCGACAGGACTGGGGCAAACAGAGACTCCACTCTTGGAGGGCACACACAAAGTAGTGTGCACATCAGGACCCAGGGGGAAGGAGCAGTGACCCCATAGGAGACTGAACCAGACCTACCTGCTAGTGTTGGGGGGTCTCCTGCAGAGGCGGGGAGTGGCTGTGGCTCACTGTGGGGACAAGCACACTGGCAGCAGAAGTTCTGGGAAGTACTCCTTGGTGTGAGCCCTCCTGGAGGCCACCATTATCCCCACCAAAGAGCCTGTAGTTTCCAGTGCTGAGTCACCTCAGGCCAAACAACCAAGAGGGAGGGAACTCAGCCCCATCCACCAGCAGACAAGCAACAAGCGTATTAAAGTTTTACTGAGCTCTGCCCACCAGAGCAACACCCAGCTCTACCCATCACTGGTCCCTCCCATCAGGAAGCTTGCACAAGCCTCTTCGACAGCCTCATCCACCAGAGGGCAGACAGCAGAAGCAAGAACTACAACCCTGCAGCCAGTGGAACGAAAACCACATTCACAAAAAGATAGACAAGATGAAAAGGCAGAGGATTAGGTACCAGATGAAGGAAAAAGATAAAACCCCAGAAAAACAACTAAATGAAGTGCAGATAGGCAACCTTCCAGAAAAAGAATTCAGAATAATGATAGTGAAGATGATCCGGGACTTCGGAAAAAGACTGGAGGCAAAGATCAAGAAGATGCAACAAATGTTTAACAAAGACCTAAAAGAACAAAAGAACAAACAAACAGAGATGAGTACAATAACTGAAATGAAAAATACACTGGAAGGAATCAATAGCAGAATAACTGAGGCAGAAGAACGGATAAGTGACCTGGAAGACAGAACGGTGGAATTCACTGCCACGGAACAGAATAAAGAAAAAAGAATGAAAAGAAATGAAGACAGCCTAAGAGACCTCTGGGACAAGATTAAACACAACAGCATTCACATTATATGGGTCCCAGAAGGAGACGAGAGAGAGAAAGGACCAGAGAAAATATGTGAAGAGATTGTAGTCAAAAACTTCCCTAACATGGCAAAGGAAATAGCCACCCAAGTCCAGGAAGTGCAGAGAGTCCCAGGCAGGATAAACTCAAGGAGAAACACACCAAGACACATAGTAATCAAACTGACAAAAATTAAAGACAAAGAAAAATTATGGAAAGTAACAAGGGAAAAATGACAAATAACATACAAGGGAACTCCCATAAGGTTAACAGCTGATTTCTCAGCATAAATTCTACAAGTCAGAGGGGAGTGGCACAATATGTTTAAAGTGATGAAAGGGAAGAACCTACAACCAAGATTACTCTACCCGGCATGGATCTCATTCAGATTCGACAGAGTAATCAAAAGCTTTACAGACAAGCAAAAGCTAAGAGAATTCAGCACCACCAAACCACCCCTACAACGAATGCTAAAGGAACTTTTCTAAGTGGGAAACACAAGAGAAGAAAAGGATCTACAAAAACAAACCCAAAACAATTAAGAAAATGGTAATAGTAACATACATATTGATAATTACCTTAAATGTGAATGGATTAAATGCTCCAATCAAAAGACACAGGCTCGCTGAATGGATACAAAAAAAAAGACCCACATATATGCTGTCTACAAAAGACCCAATTCGGACCTAAGGACACACAAAGACTGAAAGTGAGGGGATGGAAAAAGATATTCCATGCAAATGGAAATCAAAAGAAAGCTGGAGTAGCAATACTCATATCAGATAAAATAGAATTTAAAATAAATAATGTTATAAGAGACAAGGAAGGACACTACATAATGATCAAGGGATCAATCCAAGAAGAGAATAATAACCATTATAAATATACACGCACCCAACATAAGAGCTGCTTAATACATAAGGCAACTGCTAACATCTATAAAAGAGGAAATCGACAGTAACATAATCACAGTGGGGGACTTTAACAGCTCACTTACACCAATGGACAGATCATCCAGAGAGAAAATTAATAAGAAAACACAAGCTTTATATGACACAATAGACCAGATAGATTTAATTGATATTTATAGGACATTCCATCTGAAAACAGCAGATTACATTTTCTTCTCAACTGCACATGGAACATTCTCCAGGATAGATCACATCTTGGGTCACAAATCAACCCTCAGGAAATTTAAGAAAACTGAAATCATATCAAGCATCTTTTCCGACCACAACACTATGAGATTAGAAATCAATTACAGGAAAAAAATGTAAAAAACACAAAACACATGGAGGCTAAACAATACGTTACTGAATAATCAACAGATCACTGAAGAAATCAAAGAGGAAATCAAAAACTGCCTGGACACAAATGACAATGAAAACATGACAATCCAAAACCTATGGGATGCAGCAAAACCAGTTCTAACAGAGAAGTTTATAACAATACAATCCTACCTCAAGAAATAAGAAAAATCTCAAATAAGCAATCTAACCTCACACCTAAATGAACTAGAGAAAGAAGAACAAACAAAACCCAAAGTTAGTAGAAGGAAAGAAATCATAAAGATCAGAGCAGAAATAAATGAAATAGAAACAAAGAAACAATAGCAAAGATCAAGAAAACCAAAAGCTGGTTCTTTGAGAAGATAAACAAAACTGACAAACCTTTAGCCAGACTCATCAAGAAAAAGAGGGAGAGGACTCAAATCAATAAAATTGGAAAGGAGAAAGGAGAAGTTACAACAGGCACTGCAGAAATACAGAGCATCATAAGAGACTACTACAAGCAACTCTATGTCAATAAAATGGACAACCTGGAAGAAATGGACAAATTCTTAGAAAGGTATAACTTTTCAAGACTGAACCAGGAAGAAACAGAAAATATGAACAGACCAATCACAAGTAATGAAATTAAAACTGTGATTAAAAATCTTCCAACAAACAAAAGACCAGGACCAGATGGCTGCACAGGTGAATTCTATCAAACATTTAGAGAAGAGCTAACACCCATCCTTCTCAAACTCTTCCAAAAATTTGCAGAGGAAGGAACACCCCCAAACTCATTCTACGAGGCCACCATCACCCTGATACCAAAGCCGGACAAGGATGTCACAAAGAAAGAAAACTACAGGCCAATATCACTGATGAACACAGATGCAAAAATCCTCAACAAAATACTAGCAAACAGAATCCAACAACACATTAAAAGGATCATACGTCATGATCAAGTGGGATTTATCCCAGGGATGCAAGAATTCTTCAATATACACAAATCAATCAATGTGATACAACATATTAACAAATTGAAGAATAAAAACCATATGATCACTCAAGAGATGCAGAAAAAGCTTTTGACAAAATTAAACACGTATTTATGATAAAAACTCTCCAGAAAGTGGGCATAGAGGGGACCTATGCCATATACGACATAATAAAGGCCATACACGACACACCCACAGCAAACATCATTCTCAATGGTGAAAAACTGAAAGCATTTCCTCTAAGATCAGGAACAAGACAAGGATGTCCACTCTCACCACTATTATTCACCATAGTTTTGCAAGTCCTAGCCATGGCAACCAGAGAAGCAAAAGAAATAAAAGGTATAAAAATTAGAAAAGAAGAAGTAAAACTGTCACTTTTTGTAGATGATATGATACTATACATAGAGAATCCTAAAGATGCCACCAGAAAACTACTAGAGCTAATCAATGAATCTGGTAAAGTTGCAGGATACAAAATTAATGCACAGAAATTTCTTGCATTCCTATACACTAACAATGAAAGATCAGAAAGAGAAATTAAGAAAACAATCTCATTCACCACTGCAACAAAAAGAATAAAATACCTAGGAATAAACCTACCTAAGGAGGTAAAACACCTGTCCTCAGAAAACTATGAGACACTGATGAAGGGAGTCAAAGAGATGGAGAGATATACCATGTTCTTGGATTGGAAGAATCAAGATTGTGAAAATGACTATACTACCCAAAGCAATCTACAGATTCAATGCAATCCTGATCAAATTACCAGTGGCATTTTTTACAGAACTAGAACAAAAAACCTTAACATTTGTATGGAGACACAAAAGATCCCAAATGGCCAAAGCAATCTTGAGGGAAAAAAACAGAGCTGGAGGAATCAGACTCCCTGATTTCAGACTATACTACAAAGCTACAGTAATCAAGACAATATGGTACTGGCACAAAAACAGAAACATAGATCAATGGAACAAGATAGAAAGCCCAGAGATAAACCCACACACCTATGGTCAACTAATCTATGACAAAGGAGGCAAGGATATACAATGGAGAAAAGACAGGCTCTTCAATAAGTGGTGCTGGGAAAACTGGACAGCTACATGTAAAAGAATGAAATTAGAACACTCCCTAACACCATACATAAAAATAAACTCAAAATGGATTCGAGACCTAAATGTAAGACTGGACACTATAAAACTCTTAGAGGAAAACGTAGGAGGGACACTCTTTGACATAAATCACAGCAAGATCTTTTTAAATCCACCTCCTAGAGTGATGGAAATAAAAACAAAAATAAACAAATGGGACCTAATGAAACTTCAGAGCTTTTGCACAGCAAAGGAAACCATAAACAAGATGAAAAGACAACCCTCAGAATGGGAGAAAGTATTTGCAAATGAATCAACGGACAAAGGATTAATCTCCAAAATATATAAAGAGCTCATGCAGCTCAATATTAAAGAAACAAACAACCCAATCCAAAAATGGGCAGAAGACCTAAACAGACATTTCTCCAAAGAAGACATACAGATGGCCAAGAAGCACATGAAAAGCTGCTCAACATCAACTAATTAGTAGAGAAATGCAAAACTAAACTACAGTGAGGTATCACCTCACACCAGTCAGAATGGGCATCATCAGAAAATCTACAAACAACAAATGCTGGAGAGGGTGTGGAGAAAAGGGAACCCTCTTGCACCGTTGGTGGGAATGTAAATTGATACAGTCACTACGGAGAACAGTATGGAGGTTCCTTAAGAAACTAAAAACAGAACTACCATATGACCCAGCAATCCCAGTCCTAGGCATATACCCAAAGAAAAGCATAATTCAAAAAGACACATGCACCCCAATGTTCATTGCAGCACTATTTACAATAGCCAGGACATGGAAGCAACCTAAATGCCCATCAACAGATGAATGGCTAAAGAAGATGTGGTACGTATATACAATGGAATATTACTCAGCCATAAAAAGGAACAAAACTGGGTCGTTTGTAGAGACGTGGATGGACTTGGAGACTGTCATACAGAGTGAAGTAAGTCAGAAAGAGAAAAACAAATATCGTATATTAATGCATATATGTGGAATCTAGAAAAATGGTACAGATGAACCGGTTTGCAAGGCAGAAATAGAGACACAGATGTAGAGAACAAACATATGGACAACAAGGGGGGAGGGAAGTGGTGGGGTGGGGGGGGATGAAATGGAAGATTGGGACTGACATATATACACTAATATGTATAAAATAGATAACTAATAAGAATCTGCTGTATTAAAAAATAAAATAAAATAAAATTCAAAGAAAATGTTAAAATTTAAAAAATAAAAAGAACTCCATCTATTTCCTAACCTAGTTAAAGGAAACACGTCCATTCAGTTACCCAAGCCAGAAACCTATAGATCACCCTACTATTCTCTCATCTCTCTACCCACTGCATCTAACTGATCACCAAGTCATATTGATTCTACTTACTACAAATGTGTTTTGAATTTATCCCCTGCTCCCTAGCCCTACTGCCATTGCCTTAGGTTGGGCTTCCATCTCTCCATGGATCAGTAAAAGCCACCTAACTGGTCTCTTTACGTTCAGTTTTGACCCTTGACCCTTGCTCCATCCTGCATACTACAGCCAGAGCAATCCTGAAATGAAGACCTTATCCAGTTATTCACCTACTTTAAAACCTTTCATGGGTCCCTAGAGTCTTCAGGATAAAGTCCAAACACCTATGCATGGCATACAAGGCCCTTCACTATCCAGGCCCTAGCTACTTCTCCACACTCACCTCTTGCAATGATCTCACATCTCACATTCTGGCTGAACCAAACTTCTGGTGATTTCCTGAAGACCTCTATGCTGTTTACCCTTCTATGTTCTCGCATGGTGTTCCCTTTGCTCCCTTTTCTCATTTTGTTGGCAAAATTCTACTCTTAGTTCAAGACAATTTTATTTTTATTTCCATTTTGCAGTCCTTCCTAAGTCCCTCAGGCAGACTTAGGTGTTTCTTTCTCTATGCTAGCTTGTCATCTTGCACTTACCTTCATTACAATAATCATCACTTCACATTATATTTGACATTTTACCTGTTAAGTTCCTTGAGGTCAGGGACCATTTGCTATTTATCTCTATATACCCAGTGTATACCTAGTGCATAGTGTACCACGTTGCCCATGCAATTTGCTCATTTTCACCTCCATTAATATCACTGCTCTCTGTCTCAGCAGAGGGAGGAATTTATTTTTCCTCCTGCAACATTTGGCTAAAATGCATTTTATCCATTAAATTTTCCCTAGTCACACTTACTTCAGTCTAATCACTCCTTCATTTTATCATGTCCTCCGTGCTTGCAGAAGAGTCCTCCAACAAACATCTTTGTGCTTTAGTGATTTAGATTCTATTATTGCTTCTAGCTCGACCACTCTAAAACATTTCAGGATCATCTGCTGAAGTCATCCATAGTTGTGTGCTTTTTTAACTAATTTCTATTAAGACACTTATTTTTATGCTTGGAGAAGTAGTCAGACATTGAATCTTGCTCTTCCCAAACCAAATACCATTTCAATGAGCAACATGAGCAGAAAGGGGAGAACTCCAAGCCACCTACGGTTTGAGCTCTAAGACTTCTGAAAGTTACTGGAGCAAAGACCTGGGGGCAAGATGAAAAGCTGAAATTCCCCAAACTAAGGGAAGCCTTTCCCTCTCTTCCAGCTAATCTCCTTTCTTTTTTCTTTCTCTTAATGCTAAACAGCCATGCCACCCAGCCCCTTAAAAGGCTTGAGAAGAGCCAGAAAGAAATCAATCTGCCCATGGAGCTTCTGGGATGGACCAACCCATTGTCCTGCAGCAGTTCTGGAAGGGAGGAAAACAGATGGCACACAAAATAGCCAGGAAAGTGCTTTAATGTGCTCCATGCCCTAAAAGTTAACAAGAAGACTAAAAAAGTAAACACAGAAGGGCTATACTACATTCATCTGTGCTCCCTGTACTGCATGCTGTGTTATAAATACTCCTCTTTCTCTCTAGATACTGGGTTGTCCCTAGCTAGACTAATAAAAGTTTCTGGAGGTCATCGATAACATATGTTTCTTTTGTAACCCCCAAATGACCTACCACACTGAGTACATCGCATTTGCTCAAGAAATGTTGCCCGACTGATTACTAAGTATTTAACCATTTTTCTTCCCCTCAATATTTTCCGGAATGCTTATTTATTCACAAAACCATGCAGACTTGGAAGCCAAGAGGAACTACTCATCTGTTGGTATACATTTTCCCTTGGCTATGCATTAAACAGAGATTTCCTCTGGAAATGTAAACAAAGGATGCCTGATGAGTCGGGACAAAGAACTATATATAGAGATCAAGTGGCCAGAGTAGCAAGGTCAGAGCATGCCTTTCCTTAACCAGATTAAAGGAGTCTTGGGCCTGCCTCTCCCTCCTTCCCATGTTCTCCAGCCCCGACAGAAAATATTTTCCAGCTGCCTATCCACTGATTTCTGAAAGCTGGGCAGTGACTCTAACAGGCTGCATTACCAAAGAATTCAGCTAACAAATCTGTGGTGATCCTAATCTCTGTTTCTGTAATAATAGGAAGACTGCAGCTTTGTTTACTTTCTGAGGAGAATAGAGAACAGGGAGAAAGAACCAGGAGAGGGAGGCAGTATTTATGGCTCTTTTATGAAAAGTCAATCTGTGACAAAAACATTTGCAGACAATCAGGAAGGGGAACAGGTTTGGCAGGAAAATAGCCTATTCTAGTTTTCTCAGAAGTGCCTTAGCTGGTATCCTCCACCCCCGCCCGATGTGAAATGCCTGGTTTACACTGTGAATATAGTCATTCCCGATAGACAAATCTGGATTAGATAAAATGAAAAAAATTCAAACCACCCCTTAATGTCTGGCTTACGTGAAAGTATCCTACTATTTATTTCATTTTATAAAGTATTTATAAGCATTCATGAAGTCTCAAATCTCTTCTTTAACTGCATTTCTAATCCCGGGGCTTGTCTTGAAGCCTTCTGGACACACAGGCTCTGTGCTGAACGAACATAATAAGTACCCTGGATTCACCCTATTATTATGGGGAAGTTAGGGCACATCCCTAACCTTTCAGAAGGCATGATGTCATAGAGCACAGCCATGGCCTTCCATAAACCATCCTGTAGGGCCCCTGTCAAAGACAGAATCCTAAACTGAATAAGACCATGGAGTTAACTCCCAAAATACTCTCGCCCTTGACATGTAATGCAGTATCTCAAGATTCTTTCCCAATTCTCAGTTAACATTTTAATTCCATTGTCTGTATTTCTTGCACATGTGTATCCACATCAGGGTGGATTTGTATAACATGTAAGCCCCCAGAGGGTAAATACTGTGTCTATGCTGTTTTCTTTGTACCTGGTACAGTGCTATGCATAAGTATTAATAAAAGGTGACCTTTTGTGTACCAGAGCAGATGATTGGCCGAGGATTAGTAAGCATCCCTGAGGGAGTCTCTTAAACCCTTCCTTTGCTGGTTGTCAGAAAGGCACTGTGAAAACATCACCTATAACCTAGAGGACCAGGATGAGTCCTCCTCCACTAACACAGTCATGCACTGCTCCATGAGACTAGCTCCTTGCCACTTGAAAAGAGTAGGGCCCTGAATCATGAAGGTTTGATTGGTGCGATGGGCTGGGAAAGGTTGGAACAGGGCTATGTTTGGGTGACGCTGGCCAGAGTAATAAGCTCCCGGCGTGGGGGAGTGCGGGGGCGGGGCGGTGCAGGGGGGGTGGGATGATAAGATGTTACAGAGGTGCTAAAGTGAATAAGCAATGAAAATAAACTGCTTACTTTGCTAATTTGACTACAACTTGCTCTCTACTTAAATAACTTTTTGATGAGAATGAGGAAGTGATGATTACAATTTCTAACCACATTTTATTCACTATGAGATGTTACCCCACCCTCAATCATGTAAATTCTAAACCAAGGGATTTCTTATCTTGTCTCCTGCTCACAATACTTCCTTGTCTCTTCACCAGTGTGGGTTTCTTATACTGTAATCTAACAGCATAATCAGAAGCTTTGATAGAGTAGAACATAAAGGGATTCTGATTAGCTGAAAACCACTCTAAAATGCCTTCTGTTTTGCTTCTCCCCTCTTGGAAAGGATGAGACCGAAGAGAAAAAGAAAAGAATAAAGAAAGCAACCATTCATAGAATCACGACTTGAGAAATCTGGAAGTGACACTGAAGGTCATGTATTCAGTTCAATCCCTCATTTTATAGGTAAGGACACTGAAGTTGAGAGGCTAGATGACTTACTCAAGTTCATACTACCGGTTAATCACAGAGTCAAGTTCAGAAACCAATTTTCCAACTTACATTCCAGCATTCTTTCTTTCCATTCCTTATGCTTCTTCCTAAAGTCCCCACCCCATTCCATAATCTCACACCTGAGTTTAACTGGTATCCTGTGTACTCTACCTATAGCACCAGTCTCTTCCACAAATAGAGTGTCCAGCAGGGATTAAATTGCTATGGTATGCTCATCATACAACAACAATCTACTTTAAGAAACCCAATACTTTAAGATATTCAAACAATCAGGAGTGGTTACATATATAAGAAGATTCTTTGCCTTCTAAGAAGACTCTCCACATTCTCTTAAATAGGACTCGCCAGGGGGTATTAAGAGATGAGATCTTAATAAAATTATTTTATTGCTTAAAATAAACTAAACTTGAACCATTATATTTTCTCTCATACAAGTAAGATTAGCACCAGACTATCAGGTTATAAACAGAAACTTTTTTATCCAACCACTGCCCATGAGGAGTCCTGTATAATATTTTACCCGACCCTGTTTACACTTTAAGCCCTACCTACCATCACCTCTTCAACAAAATCAACACAAAACCAAATGCTATGGCTGAAGTTTCACACTCTTGCAAAAAAGAGAGAAGTAACATCTTTGTTTTATTATGTCCACTTATGAAGAGGTCGACTCCTCTTGTAGGCTCTGTTCTGAGATCTGATGTAGATAACCTCATATTGTACAACACTTGATAATTTACAGATAACTCTAACACAGATATCATTTGTTGATGACAAGAATAAGTGGAAAGGCGATGAGTGAGGACCAGGTAAGGTGCATGGGGAAGAAGGAAGGAGAGGTTAGGAAGAGGAGAAGCAGTTCTGATAATATTCTTATAGAAACAATATTGCACTGAACAAACCTCACTCTACCCTGAGGACCTGGGGTTCCCAACTTCCCTTACTCCGTAGCAATCTTTTTTTTTTTTTTTTTTTTTTTTTTTTTTGCGGTACGTGGGCCTCTCACTGTTGTGGCTTCTCCCGTTGCAGAGCACAGGCTCCGGACATGCAGGCTCAGTGGCCATGGCTCACGGGCCCAGCCGCTCCGCAGCATGTGGGATCCTCCCAGACTGGGGAACGAACCCGTGTCCCCTGCATCGGCAGGCGGACTCTCAACCACTGCGCCACCAGGGAAGCCCCCTAGCAATCTTTTTAAAGAGCTAGGATGTTCAGTCTGATGAAGAAAGAAACACACTTCATGTTGGATTCTCGCACCACCTGCTATTGGAAAAGGAGAAGGGATTGCCCCTGGGACTGACGTCTCTCCAACCCACCACCACCACTTATTATTTTTTAAACAATAGCTATCTGCCACTTTTCTTGGAACAAGCATCCTAAAGGAATGAGACTTCTTAAAATTATCATTCAGCCCTTCACTCCAAATGGCCGAGCTACACTCTGACAAAACAAGTCCCCCCAAAAGGATCGCCTGATCCAGGTTCTTCGAAAGAATGACAGATGTTTCTGTTACATACCTCAACCTGCTGGCAGATCTGTATTAGCTTGGCCATTTGATTTTCTAGTTCACTGTTGCGCTTAACGAGGTTGGTGAGGTTCATCTCCAGAGTTTGCTGCCATCACAGAGTATGAAGCCAGAGGGAAACAGGGAAGAGGGGAAAAAAGAAGAAATGTTCAATGAGTTTGAGACCCAGTATCACGTGGAAATCAGTCAGTCAGTCAACAAATATTTCAAAGATTCGTTGCACATGGGCCAAGCACTGTTCTAGGTGCCAATTAATAATGTTGTACATTTGCTCCAGACTGTCATTATTGGGGAAAAGATGACATTCGTGACTTTGTGAATGTAGGAATTTAATAACATTAAAGCAACTTTATGTTTTCTATAATATTTTTTAACTTTGAAAAGTATTTCATAGTCAATAGCTCATTTTGCCCTCATAGTAATCCTGTGACATAGGGAGAACAGATTTTATTCTCTCTTTTTTACAGATGAATTGACTAAGAAAACTATAATTTATTGAACAATTACTACTTGCCAGACACTATGCTAGGCAATTTCATACATATCATTTAATAATCATGACAGCCTATGAAGTAGGAGATGTCAGCATTTTACAGATGAGAGAACTGAGCTGCAGAGTGGGCTTCAAGTGTTTTGCACAGTCATATAATTAGTATGTAGCAAAGCTAGGACTGGAATCCAGGTCTCTAGTCTTCAGATACAGCTTTGCCCCAGTATTCCATGATTTTTTTTGTCTTTGTTGATAACACTTTATATTTATCAGTAGGTTCCTTCAGAAAAAAGATGGTATTTTCAGTGTGGAATTCATCAAAATCTAGCGTTGTATCTCACAGCTTCCCTCCTTTGGCACTAAGCAATAGCCTACAGAAATGCCAGACTTCAAAATGCAAAGCCTAGCTGTATGTATCAAGACAGGACATCCATTGTTTACTGTTGTTTACTGGGACATAGATCCTTTTAGGGAAACATTAACAGTGCTTTGCAAATCTGTTTATTATAACATAGTTAAAATAGTACTAAGACCTCCTCGCATATTTTCAGTTGAGCAAGCTACTCTCTTACATTCCTCATGTGAAAAAAATAGAATGTTATTCACTCTAGATTGGTAATGGGCTTTTTAAATTCCTCCTCATTTCCAAGTCTTCAGCTCTGGTGGCTGCTTCTTCCAGGACCTGCCCCAATATCCACTCCTCTCTCACTCACCATCCCAACATCCCCACAAAGTCTGTTCCAAATGGAATACCCCAACTTCCTGGCCCTTATTCTGCTAGCACAGCATTCCTTCCCTTGGTCGTGTGCATTGCTTCATTGCTGTCTCCATGGTTCCTATGGTTTAGAGTTGTTCAAAGTGCACGTTTTGGGCGGGGCGGGCGGGGGGGGAGAGGGGGCAAGGGATAGTGGGAAGAAGGGGAGAGGACTCGTGTTGGCCCCTTTCTTCTCCGCTAGGTAGCTGTGGCTCTTTAGTACCCTTGGCACTGTCCCATGAATCCATCCCAGAGGAGTATTCCCACAGATATACATATTTCTAGGACAGGCAGTCTGATCTCACTTGTTCTCAATCTGGATTATGAGAATCAGCTTAATCTCTGCTTCTTGCCAGATCTCGCTTGGTTTCTTTGGCTTTATGCCCACGGGAGTGATTTTTTCACCATTTATTCCATCTTTCTTGGCTTGGATACTATGTCTCCCCTGGCCTTCTTTAACCCCACCACCATCTCAATCTGTGGTCTTCTCCTTAGCAAGGAAAAAGGGAGAGAAAAAGGAAAAACAAAGGGCCACAATTGTTGATTTGGACATGAGTTCTAAGCTAAGTAGATGTCAGGGGGAAAAAAAGAAAGGGCAGTTCGGAGATTTAGTACAAAAGGTATTTCATTTGTACTTAATACAAAAGGTATTGAGCACCTACTCTATTCAAGGTGCTTTGACTTCAGAGATAAAGAGGAGGTGAAATTATGCTGGGTCTTGAAGGATAAGCAGGATTTTAATAGACAGAGATGGAGGCGGGCAGGGCGTTCCAGGCACAGGGAGTAGCATGAGCAAAGGTAAAAGGGAATAAAGCGTAGGACATGTCCAGGGAACAGAGTTGAGTTTGGCTAGAACAGAGGGTACAAGAAAATAGAGGGGCACAGGCTGGAAATGGAGACAGAGGCCCAGTTATGACGGTCTTAAATGTCTAGGTGAGGAGTCTGTACCTATTTTTGAAAGCAGTAGGGGTTTACCAAAGGCTTTTGGATCGATCCCTTGATCATTATGTAGTGTCCTTCTTTGTCTCTTCTAATAGTCTTTATTTTAAAGTCTATTTTGTCTGATATGAGAATTGCTACTCCAGCTTTCTTTTGGTTTCCATTTGCATGGGATATCTTTTTCCATCCCCTTACTTTCAGTCTATATGTGTCTCTAGGTCTGAAGTGGGTCTCTTGTAGACAGCATATATATGGGTCTTATTTTTGTATCCATTCAGCCAATCTGTGTCTTTTGGTGGGAGCATTTAGTCCATTTACATTTAAGGTAATTATTGATATGTATGTTCCTATTCCCATTTTCTTCATTGTTTTGGGTTTGTTGTTGTAGGTCTTTTCCTTCTGTTGTGTTTCTTGCCTAGAGAAGTTCCTTTAGCATTTGTTGTAAAGCTGGTTTGGTGGTGCTGAACTCTCTCAGCTTTTGCTTGTCTGTAAAGGTTTTAATTTCTCCATCAAATCTGAATGAGATCCTTGCTGGGTAGAGTAATCTTGGTTGTAGGTTTTTTTGAGCAAGATAATGACATAATCAGGGATGCATTTATGAGATCAACCTATGTGGGGCAGACTAAGACAGGAGAGCCTGGGGGCAGGGGCACTGGTTAGGAGGAGAGTGCAATATGCAAAGCAGTTGGTAATGCAGATCTGGGCCAAGCTAAGAGGATAATCAAGAGAAACATGTTTCAAGAAAGGATTTGTCACTCTCAGATATGCAGAGAGCGCAAGAAATACGAGGCCTGAGAAAAGGCAGCTGGATTTGGTAATTAGAGGGCACTGGTGACCTTTGAAAAAGGAGTTTCAGTAGAGATTTGGAAGCAAATGCCAAACTGTACACGGTTAGTGAGTATGTCAACAGAGACGATGTGGAGGCTACAAGTCTGGACTCCTCTTCAAAAATTCGAACGTTAAGGTGAATATGATGGAGCTGTAGTTTGATGAAAAGGTCCAGCTCAAGTTAGAGAGTGGGCATGCGTAACGGGCCCAATCAGTTTGTGATTTCCTCCCGCAGAGTGGTCCAGATTCCTAGATCAGTGGAAATTCCATGTCTCACAAATGAGTTTATGGACATATTAGGTAAATATAATGTAGATTGAGGAACTCAGAGCAGATACAGTATAAGAAATCTCTGTTTCAACTGTAATGTGTTTTCTTTCAAACATGGGATTCCAAGGGGAGAATGTTTTCTAACAAGTGTATGCAACCTGTTGCAACACTTGTCATGAAACTGATATCTTATAAATAATTCATAATGCAGAGCAGGACTAAGATCCCTGCTGTGTGTTCCTCATTTGTGGCCCACAACTGAGACTCACAGCTTCTGTAAAGCCACTGAAAACAAAAATTAGGGCTGAACACATAATTTGGGGTCTGGTTAGACTACGGACCTTGGGTCTCCATCACAACATTATGGCAAATGGTTATTTTGCTCTGGCCCCCTAGCAATTTGCAGAATGCCAGCACATTTTAACAATCCAGAACTAGAACTGACAAGATGACTCTAATTTCATCTTTACTTCATTAATATGAAAAGGCTTTGAAAAATAAATCTTTGGCTAATGAAAACACCATCTGTTGATGGCTTTTTGCCACTGTTTTCTTATATTACGAGACATAATTTGAGGGAAACACCGAACATTTACTTACTCACTTCCTATTCATTTACCAGGAATTAAAGCCTCCTCTCAAGCTGGAATTGATTCTCAATAATCAACATATGCAAAGGGAAGCAGAGAATTGAAGCAATTATGCAGTTGATTTCCTCACCCTTCCTTATCATGCTTAGCCCTGACAAATCATTTCGAACTAGAAATTCTGGGCCACTCTAGGTATGAATGATTTCATTGATTTGGCCAAGTAATTATCAGGTCTATACGCAGACTGAGTAAACAAAAAGGATGTGTGTGTGTGTGTGTGTGTGTGTGTGCAAAATTTTATGTAAATCTAAACACGTCTCTTTGTTGTGTTGTTGTTGTGGTTGTTTGGTTGTGGAGAACCGGTTTGCTGTGCTCTTTTCTCATGCAGTCCACTTAGTGACTGAGCCAGGCTCCTTCTGCCCAAGCCTAGTTAGTGCAGCTTTCTCAGAACACTTGAACTGTGACAACGAGAGAGCCCAAGTGGCAGGGGAGATTGGAATGGAGATATCTGCCGGGAGGAAACTGGACAGGAGGTTGGCAGGGAGAGCAGGATGAAGCTCCCATTTCCTGCTGCAGGAGGTTACCTCTGGGCCCTTCTGTGCTTCCCTGTGTGAAGGTTAGAGAAGCCATTTCAGCTATGAAACTGTGAGACCCTCCACACCTCCAGGTGACTACACTGTTAGACCTCTCACAAAATTGTACATGTGTCTAAACAGCACAGAGTGAGGGGAAGATTTGGCTGATTTGCATAATTGAGATTTTAAAAGGCCCAAGTTAGCTAAATTGGCAGTCTACACTGATTCCATTTTTATCCAAGTTCCACTTCATTTGTGTCATATAGACTTGGCCTGTTTGTGTTCTGTTATACCCTTCCCAAAGAGGAAAATGTTTTGCTATTTCTGAGAAAGCTAGGCACAGGCTATTCTTCTTCCAGAC
Organism: Mesoplodon mirus; assembly: GCF_964341445.2. Taxonomy (NCBI): domain Eukaryota; kingdom Metazoa; phylum Chordata; class Mammalia; order Artiodactyla; family Ziphiidae; genus Mesoplodon; species Mesoplodon mirus. Next base: position 92,985,863 of record NC_138981.1, on the reverse strand, counting down.
AGCTTCCCATAAAAAGAAATGGCTTCACTAACACTCTCAAATAATTGCTGGGTTTTTTTTTTTTCACTTCTTTAGACACAGGCTATTTCAGATAACTTTCTCATTGGCTCCCTGAAGAAACCTAGCTACATGTCCAAACACCAGCTCTTCACTGAAGCCAGAGAGTCCCCTTATGGCACACACTTGACTGTGATCTTCATATGTCATGCTCCGGGAAGGCGCATGTATTCACACATGTATGAGCACACTTTCATACACCTACCTGACACAGCGAGTCTTGAAGCCTAAAAAGGGGCAGAGCCTTTCTGTTTGTTCTATTGAAACATATTTTATTGCCACTGAATGCCTATATTCTCTCTTACTTTCTACAAGGTACAAGGCGAACATTGTCTAAAACTAGACAAGATCCCAACTGTTTTGATGTGGGAATTGAACCTTGAAGGTTTCGAAGAGAAGTGAAGGGAAGAAGGGCCAACCCACCCCAAACCCGAGCCTTCCCAATTGATAGAAGACAACTTCATCTTTAAAAATACTCGGAGCCAGTGACCCCGTTACTATTCTTTGATAAGCTCTTTTTTTGACATCTTGTCTATTCACTGACGTTCCCAGCTCTTCCAAAAGCCAGTAGCCAAAATCTTAGCACACTTTTGGGGTCACATTCTGCCTTCTTTTTTTAACTGCTTGTCTTAAAATACTTACTTTGCTTTTGCTTCAGTCTGTCACTTTATGTATCAATTACATATGGCCTTTCAACAGCAGAACACACCATCTGGTCCACAAACTGAAGCCCACACCCTTATGCCTGAGTTTATTCTTTCCCCAAACATTTATTCGCTGTTGTATAGACACGGGCTATGTCCCAGGACGAGATGCAGGTGACATACTGGAGGTATGAGGTCTACTCTACCTGAGGTTTGCTGGGGAATCACCAGACTGGTCTTCAAGCCAGGTGAAACAGGTGGCCAGCCCTCCTCTTCTCAGAAGGTTCTGAAATCATCCAGCAAAGACACACCCTCTCACAGTCCCCTTATCAGAAATGTTACACAAACAATCCCACGTTCTTTTCTTTTTCCTCTGTTCAGGTGCATAGCATGGTTAAACCTCTAGCTTAAATGTATAAATTATGATTTGGACCTTCGAAAAGAAAACCTATACTAAAAACCTAAATCCAGTGTTCATTTTGATAATATTGAGCTGAAACCACTCTACTTTCCCGGAGGCCTCCATATTGTATTCCACTTGCACGATTCCTCTTCGGTTCCTGCCTCTCATACACATCCTCCCCTTTCTCCTTCACTTGCCCTTCCTCTCTGTCTACCTTCTAGACCAGGAGCGTGCTGCAAGGCTCACTCCTCAGCCTTCATTCAGCTCCCTAATGCCTGGATCTACCTCCACGCTAAAGACCCTCAAACCTATGTCTCTGGCCCTGATCCTTCAGCCACCACAAAGGCCTGAATTTCAACCCCTTCTGGAACACTTGCCCTTTCAGTTCTGAGAGTGCCCCATGCTCTATCTCCAGCAGATATTTGAACAAACTATTTTCTCTGGACTAGAACACTCCCTGTCCCTGACCCCATCCCTGTCCCCCAACTAGGGGTCCAAAACGCCACCCAAAGTCTCTTCTGATGCCCCTCCTATGCACCCTCACACCCACACACACCCCCGTCCCGTGCCTCCACTGCCACAGGACTGACCACACTGTCTTGTAACTGTGTCCTCACTCGTCTGCCTCTGAACACTATGCTGACAACTCCACCAGGGTTGGGATGTGCTGTCTTTATCACTGGAACTGCAACCCCTTTTCTAGTGCTTGGCACCTTCAGACTCAAGTCTGAAGTCATCGCCCAAAACTGCTAGTCCCTTCCTAATTTCTCTATTTCTGTAACCGATACCACCATTCTTCAAGACATCTCCTCCTCAAAAATCATTTTTTAGTTCTTTCTCTCCATCATCTATAACCACTACAGTCGTTCTCCAAGTCCTGTCAATTCTTTCTTCACAGTCTCTCTCCAGCTGGCCCTCTTCTCCAATGAATTCATTTATGATTCCCTGCTTTTGAGCTCAATGACTTCCTTTCACTGACCCTTCCTCTGTGCTTCAGAGAACTCTGTGCAAACCTCTGCCATGGCACTTACTATACTGAATTCGAAGATGTCCTTACCTATCTCCCTTACTGAGCTTTGAGCTCAGTAAGGTGGCACTGTGCCTTAGTTCCTGTGTCCCCAGCTCCTACTACAATGACTTGAACAATTTAAGTGTTTAATAAACAAAGTGCATGTTCATTAATTGTTTTTTAAATGAATGAATGAGCCCCTGGCCTAACTCCCTGGGGCTACAGTTTAAGTTCTCGTCTGGTCCATCTTCAGGGGAGATAAAGAACAAGAGAGTACCTCATTATATCAACGCTTTATGAACTTGAGTGTCATTATCACATTTTCCCCTTTAAACCTCACTTCTTTGGGTTCAATAATTCTTGTTTCTTTAATCTTTCTTCACCTATATTATATTTCTGTAACATGCTCTCTTGCCCAATAACAACAGACAGGATTTTCATCCGCCCAATAACAATCTCTGAGTCAATGTTCTGTAAGCTGTTCTCAGACTGATGATTGTTAGCTCTTTCAGATGTTGATGAGGAGGAGACGTGGGACAAAAGAAATAAAAGAAAAACAGAAAGATAAGGACACAGGTAGTTGGAGTATCCACTAGCTAAACTTGCTCTCAAACCTAAGAAACAATAGAAAACATCTTCCAACACAGAGTCCTGTTAATACTATGTGAGAGTAGAGCCAGAGAATCAATATAATTATTGGAGGGGGGAAAGGGGGGTCCAAATGAGTCTTAGCACACAGTTCGAGTAGAAATGGAATAAATGCATTTTTTACCATCTCACACACATACAAAACATGTACAGATTTATACACATTATAAGTAATGTGGAGCAAGTCTTGGACAGTTAAGAGACCACAGAGAAGCCAGATCTACAAGCAAGAATGATTTTACGATTGTTGAGCTGAAGGCTGGTTTTGCTGAAAAACCCCATGACAGATATCACGCCCACCCCATGCACACATGTCCACCACCATACCTTAGAGAGTCCAAATCTAGACACAAATGCTTTGCTCTTATAATATTTAGCTACTGCAGGGCTGGGAGTGGGGCTGGCAGTGGGGGAGGGAATGAAGAGTGGCCTCAAAAAAAAAAAAAAAAAAAAAAAAATATTTAGCTACTGTGATTCAGTACCTAAGTGAGTGAAAAACAACTTTTTCTGTTCCCTCAGCTATGGTAACCCACCCTGGCCTCCACTGAAGATTTGTCTCATCATGAGGCTCATTTATTAGGGAGATCCCTAGTCTCAGGATAGGTTCTACTGAGGCCCTAACTCTCCCTAGGGTGACCACAGAAAACTTGCCCTACACTCATGGCCCCCTCACACCCAAGTTATCCACAGAAGACTAACACAGGCACTCTCTCCTCCTCACACACAGTGACACACATTTATAGATACACGTAGACACAGACAGATTACATTATCAGCCACTCACCCATGCAGAAATACACACACTCGTACATAATGGCACATACAAATGTATGCAAATATGCCCTCTCTCAACCCAGTCTCTCATAAAGATATTTCTCCTTCCTCTCTTATACTCATATTCATACTGGTTCAGAAACAGTCAAATGTCCATTGGTAGATAAGTTGAGAGGGTATCTGTTTTGGCAGACGGGAGTGGGTGAGTAGACAAACGACTGGGAGAAGGGTGGTGGCTGAGTGAGAATGGGTGGGTAGATGATAGAGTGACTGAGTAGGAAGAAGGACAAGTGACCAACTATGATAAGATTCTAGAATATCATATTTTCCAACCTTTTGACTCTCGTTGTGGTTTTCCTTTGAATATTCTCCAAGTCTCATATCTCCCTTCTCTTTGGCAATCTTTAGCTCTCTCTGTCTCAGCCTCTCTGTGTGTGTATTTTACTTTCTCATAACGAAAAGCTTACTCTAATACCAGGTAATATTTTATAACAACAAGACCCCTGATAGGTAAATGTAACTACATTTAAGAATTATTTGTAGGACTTCCCTGGCGGTCCAGGGGTTAAGAATCCACCTGCCAATTCAGGGGACATGGGTTCAATCCCTGGTTGGGGAACTAAGATCCCACATGTCGCGGGGCAACTAAGCCCGAGCCACAACTACTGAGCCTGTGTGCTCTAGAGCCTGCACGCCACAACTAGAGAAGCCCACACGCCACAATGAAGAGCCCACACACTGCAAGGAAGAGCCGGCACACAGCAATGAAAGATCCTGCATGCCGCAGTGAGATCCCACGTGTCACAACTAAGATCCAATGCAGCCAAAGAAAGAAAGAAAGAAAGAAAGAAAGATTTTTTAAAAAGAAACAGACATTTCCAATATCTTAAAAAAAGAATTATTTGTAGTAATGAATTTGTGGAAATGTAATGAGATAAAGAAAATGTACTTGTTTATTCCTTTCAGGAAATTCCTCTATTCCCCCTGGTTTTCATCAGCTATATTTTTGGCAGGCTGTGGGCATGGAAATGTGAAGCCATCACTCTCAAAGAGAATTACAATAATCACATCTGATTTATACAGATGTCACCATGGGGCTAGGCAGTTGGAAAATCCAGCAATCAAAATGGATAGGCACCTAAAATTAAGGACATGTCGTACTTTTGTTAACACTGTGGTTTTTAACATTATCAGTAGTTCACAGGATATTTTTCTCCCCAGACTTCTAAGGTATTCATAATGGTAAGACAGCTTTATATCTTATGAGTATGGAAACAAGCTATAGATGCTGGTATACTTACTGCAAATCCATTACAAAGATTTAATTCACTTGGATTTCTTGAGCATATACTATGTGTGCTAGACACTAAGGAAGACATTGGAGAAATAAAAGACATTGTGCCTGGCCCCCAAAGAATTTATGGTATAGCTGGGGTATGTTGGAGCGGCCTTGTGGGATTTTAATTGAGCACTAAAGAATAGGTAGGATTCCTAAGCAGGCCAAGAGAACAGTATGAGTGAAAGTTAAGAGTCAGGAAAGAGAGTAGTATGTTTAGCAGACAGGTTAGACTGGACAGGTGAAGGTAACATGTTTGAGAGTGGCAGGAAGAAAAGACAGCTGGGCAAGCATGAGAACCAAGTTGTACAAAACTTGGAATATTGAGTTGAGATCTGTCACCAATAGAGAGTCACCCAAATTTGACCTCTTTATAAAGCCACATTTATTAATACAATAATATCAGTCTTTTCTAAGGGGAGGAAGTCATGTGACAATGAAAACTCTAAAATGTGAAGCAGGAGAAGCGCAACACAGATCATGAACTAAGATATATATTGGGAGTAGTAAATGAAAAGAGAAGTAATAGAGAAAATAGTTACTCTGATAGGCCTTACAACTGTAATAACTGTCATAAACACAATTACTCTTTCAAATTGAAGAACCACTGGTAGCCTTCTGAAGGATATTTAGGTAGACTGGACAATTAACTAAGGATAATAAACTATACTAAGTATCCCAAACCCTCTAGTCCATTTTGAGTACGTGTTAAGATGACAGGCTGGCTTCTGGTTATTCTGACCTTTCATCTATAATGTAATGATCTGTTTATTCTTTATTGAACAAATAAATATTAGAGACCACTAATCCTAATGAGGGATTAGTAAAAAAAAAAAAAAAGTGTAGTTATAAACGCCAACAATGAATCTCCAGAACAAAAAAGTACAAACAAACACTGTATCAGTCACTGGCCAGAAAGTCAAACCCCTTTCCCTATGCCTGTAGGACTACCATGCTCCTCTCAGGGCCAGGGGATTATGCTCAAGGCCACCTCCCCCATAGCTTCTGACAGCTGGCTTTCTCCTTTCTCCTTGGGGAAGAATCAAGCAGATTAAGGGGATAATCCTAAATCCTTCTCTAAATTAAAATTAACTCAAAGAAGTGAGGATATGTGACACTAAAAGTCAGACTTCCTCTCTGCTTAATGTGGAGAACTAATATCCTTTTATACTTGGCACCAAACCAAAGTGACTCCTACCCCACTCCATCCCCCTCTCACACAAGCAGCACCTCCCTCTCCCTGCTCAAAGCCCAAGATGTTCCAGACAACATAACAAACCACACGATTGGGAATGATTCATATGTTTCCACTCTCTGTCCAAAAATGAGCAAAGAAGTTTCCACTTAATTTATAATCTGAATTTTCTGCACATTTCCTAAAAACTTAAAGGGGAACGATTCAAAACTTGGCCTCTCTTTCTCCAAAAATTACTGATTAGTTACAGAGTAAAGGATCTTTTGGTAAAATATTTTTGTGTTCCGTCTATCCCTGGAGACAAGGACTATAGCTGCACGATGCCAAATATCTAATCAATCATCCAATGTTTTCATGTTTTCGGATGTTTTCAAAAAGCTGGTGCTCTGTAGATACAGGCTTATTCTATCCAGTCTTTTGTTATCTCAACAGTACATATGGATACAGATTTTTCTGTTTGGAATATTTCTCAAGGCCAATGCCTTATTATAGTTCCAACACCTGCAAATATTTGGCAAGAGATTGTTCTACCTCTCCATGTCCCCCACTCTTCCTGCACCCCGCCCCCACGTCTTGCCATTAAAAAGCTGTAAGTTTATACTATGACTTTTCCTTGACGCTGTTAACCATTTATCTGTGACCCATGAAATGTGCAGTTGCTGGAGCATAAAAGTAAATTTCAAATCACATTTCATAGGGAAAATTTAGGTCCAAAACAAAGTGGCAGCAGGCTGTGATAGAAAGCGTACTTAATTCAACTCAGTTCTAGAAGCTGAGTTCCAGTTCCAGTTCTCGGACTTTGACCAAACTGCTTAACCTCTCAAAGCCGCCATATATACCACTTTAAAGCATAGGGCTTCAACTAGACCAAGTCCAAGGCCTACCATCTTAGGAGTCTAAGAATTGCAGCCACTAGATGACATGATACTATACATAGAGAATCCTAAAGACTCTACCAGAAAACTACTAGAGCTAATCAATGAATTTGGTAAAGTAGCAGGATACAAAATTAATGCACAGAAATCTCTTGCATTCCTATACACTAATGATGAAAAATCTGAAAGAGAAATTAAAGAAACACTCCCATTTACCACTGTAACAAAAAGAATAAAATACATAGGAATAAACCTACCTAAGGAGACAAAAGACCTGTAGGCAGAAAACTATAAGACACTGATGAAAGAAATTAAAGATGATACAAACAGGTGGAGACATATACCATGTTCTTGGATTGGAAGAATCAACATTGTGAAAATGACTATACTACCCAAAGCAATCTACAGATTCAATGCAATCCCTATCAAACTACCAATGGCATTTTTCACAGAACTAGAACAAAAAATTTCACAGTTTGTATGGAAACACAAAAGACCCCGAATAGCAAAAGCAATCTTGAGAAGAAAAACGGAGCTGCAGGAATCAGGCTCCCTGACTTCAGACTATACTACAAAGCTACAGTAATCAAGACAGTATGGTACTGGCACAAAAACAGAAATATAGATCAATGGAACAGGATAGAAAGCCCAGAGATAAACCCACGCACATATGGTTACCTTATCTTTGATAAAGGAGGCAAGAATATACAGTGGAGAAAAGACAGGCTCCTCAATAAGTGGTGCTGGGAAAACTAGACAGCTACATGTAAAAGAATGAAATTAGAACACTCCCTAACACCATACACACAAAAAAAACTCCAAATGGATATAAGACCTAAATGTAAGGCCAGACACTATAGAACTCTTAGAGGAAAACATAGGAAGAACACTCTTTGACATAAATCACAGCAAGATCTTTTTTGATCCACCTCCTAGAGGAATGGAAATAAAAACAAAAATAAACAAATGGGACCTAATGAATCTTAAAAACTTCTGCACAGCAAAGGAAACCATAAACAAGATGAAAAGACAACCCTCAGAATGGGAGAAAATATTTGCAAATGAAGCAACTGACAAAGGATTAATCTCCCAAATATATAAGCAGCTCATGCAGCTCAATAACAAAAAAACAAACCACCCAATCCAAAAATGGGCAGAGACCTAAATAGACATTTGTCCAAAGAAGATATACAGATTGCCAACAAACACATGAAAGTATGCTCAACATCACTAATCATTAGAGAAATGCAAATCAAAGCTACAATGAGATATCACCTCACACCAGTCAGAATGGCCATCATCAAAAAATCTACAACCAATAAATGTTGGAGAGGTTGTGGAGAAAAGGGGACCCTCCTGCACTGTTGGTGGGAATGTAAATTGATACAGCCACTATGGAGAACAGTATGGAGGTTCCTTAAAAAACTAAAAATAGAACTACAATATGACCCAGCAATCCCACTACTGGGCATATACCCTGAGAAAACCATAATTCAAAAAGAGTCATGTACCACAATGTTCATTGCAGCTCTATTTACAATAGCCAGGACATGGAAGCAACCTATGTGTCCATCGACAGGTGAATGGATAAAGAAGATGTGGCACGTATATACAGTGGAATATTACTCAGCCATAAAAAGAAACGAAACTGAGTTATTTGTAGTGAGGTGGATGGACCTAGAGTCTGTCATACAGAGTGAAGTAAGTCAGAAAGAGAAAAACAAATACCATATGCTAACACATATATATGGAATCTAAAAAAAATATATGGTTATCAAGAACCTAGGGACATGACAGGAATCAAGACGCAGACGTAGAGAATGGACTTGAGGACACGGGGAGGGGGACGGGTAAGCTGGGATGAAGTGAGAGAGCAGCATGGACATATATACACTACCAAATGTAAAATAGATACCTAGTGGGAAGCAGCTGCATAGCACAGGGAGACCAGCTCGGTGCTTTGTGACCACCTAGAGGGGTGGGATGGGGAGGATGGGTGGGAGATGAAAGAGGGAGGAGATATGGGGATATATGTATATGTATAGCTGATTCACTTTGCTATAAAGCAGAAACTAACAGACCATTGTACAGCAATTATACTCCAATAAAGATGTTAAAGAAAGAAAGAAAGAAAGAAACATTAAAAATGAGGAAAAAAAAAAGAATTGAAGCCACTGAGATTGTTGCTCTCTGCAGTCTTGATATGAATGAGAATATCACCCTTAGTGAAATCAACAAACATTAAACTTTGTACAAATTTATAAATATTAAATGTAAATAAAAAATCAAAAACAGCACAAACCATTGTCAGTGTGACTCTCAATATTACTTTCAATAAATTACAGAAGGGAAAAATGTATCCTATTCTGAGTATTACTACCCTCACCAACATCATAATTTTTACATACGTTACAATGACTTTTCTGTAGCATGGCAAGAGGAAATATCCACTCCTTTACTGCCTTCCTTCCATCCATCTGGGTTTTCCTTCCAGCTTGGCTTATATATCTAGGCCTGACTTTGGAGTGGTAATTTTATTATTCAGTTAAACATTTTATTTTTCTGGAATTTCTGTTAAGTAGCTTCTTAAGAGAAATCAAGCCACATAGCAGACAGGCAATGGGAATAAAACAATTTTGCTGGATCTGACATTTGTTAACATCAACGTGAGGTAGTAGTGCTTTAAAGAAACAGGCACTTAAGGCTTCCCTGGTGGCGCAGTGGTGGAGAGTCCGCCTGCCGATGCAGGGGACACAGGTTCGTGCTCCGGTCCGGGAAGATCCCACATGCCGCGGAGCGGCTGCACCCGTGAGCCATGGCCGCTGAGCCTGCGCGTCTGGAGCCTGTGCTCCGCAACGGGAGAGGCCACAACAGTGAGATGCCCGCGTACCGCAAAAAACAAAAAACAAAAAAAAAACAGAAAAAAACAATAAACAAACAAAAACAGGCACTTAGACTTGCATATAAACACTATGCTGCCACAACAACTTCAGAAAACTGGCCACTGAACAGGCACTTCCCTGTCAGAGACTGCAAACAAGCACTTCAAAACGAACACTGGCACAAAATATGATACTGGATTAAATATTTATTGCCTTCAGTTAAAATTTTTAGTTCAGGTATTTGATTATGCCTCCTAACTTCGTGGTACACTGAAGTCCCTTTTTTGTCTGTTTGTTTTGTTTTGCTCTGTTTTTTAAGGCAGGTTTAGAATTAGCCCCCTCTTAAGGGCTTGGTGGCAATCTGTAGTGGCCAGTACCAAAGCTTTGTTTATTTAGTGTACTGAGTGTGCAAACACATACACTACTGTCCTCCACAAAAACCTCTCACCTACATAGATACACTCAGACACCTCCACCCACACATACCAGAGACACACCCAACCTTCCCATAGCTATACGCATATATATGCAAATCAGCACATATGCTAATTGTAATACACCTACATGGGTACTCACATACTTAAAAGAAGAGGTAGAAAGATCATGGCAAAGATATATAGGGTACAATATATCAGTGTCAGAGGAGAGAGGGTGCTGTTTCCCTGGACGTACTATTAGTATGAGCCATAGGCTAATTCCCCCAGAACTGGCCAGAGGTGAACGAACGCAAGCAGGTTTGTGCAACAGATGAAACAGGTTCTAGTGAGAGCCTGCAGGCGAGGAGGCTATTTGTCACGAGAAGAATTGGGAGTTAATTCACTTGTCATATAGAAAAAGTGACCTGTTTTATTAGGGAACTTGCTAACTGCATAACTGTGTATAAAGAGACAAAGTCGTGTAAGGGGTATCTCCCAGATCCCTTACCTTGAGCTTCTCAAACCGATCATTCAGGGACGCGACCTGATGGTCTCGGTGACGCCCCACCAGTTTGCATAAGGCACAGATCAATTGGTCATCAGATACACAATACATGTTCACTTTCTCATTCTCATGGTCCAGGCAGGTGATCCCTCGAAGATGTGTGTCTGGCACTGGTTCCACCAGGCGGTGGCTGGTGAAAGGTTTCTTATTGGGGTGTGTGGCCCGCAGGCAACGGTCACAGTAGGAGACCTCGCAGGTGATGCATGTTTTCACTGCATCCCTTGGCGGGTCCTGCTCACAAAACTGGCAAGCAATTCGCTCACTAGACATGGCGTTGCTGGGCCTGTAAGTCCTCTCCCGGCGGCTCTCACTTGGGGAATTGGGTCCACTGACGGAAGCCTTCTGGAAGCGGTCAATAATGTTCTGCAGAGTCACATTCCTCTTGAGGCCGTCCAGGCCCCGGTGGTTCAGTGAGATAACATACCTGCACGTAGGACACTGGAAAGCAGTAATGGGTTCAACGGATTCACCAGAGCTACAGCTCGAGACCAAGATGCGATGGGCACAGCTGAAGCAGAGGCTGTGAGCACAAGGGAGCAGAAGGGGGTCTTCAAACAACTCTAGGCAGATTGGACAGGTCAATTCAGACTCCAGTGTTTCCATCTTTAGTGAAAATAATCCTGCTGAGGCATTAAGAACCGCAGAGGCTGGGCTTTCACCTGCAAGGAACATGAAGCAAGAGTCATTAAGCATTTCCAAAGGAAACGTGGGTGTAGCATAATTACACACTAACCAATGGAGGTTTTACAGGCTGGATTCCCCAGGGATGCTGGAGCAATAGGAAAGTGAGTTGGGAATTAATCAAAAAGCCATTCTCTCCCTTTAAACCTTGTTTTTGTCAAATGCCTGGGTTTATTTTCCTGCACTAATAAACAGAAACTAGAGGCCATCTCTGAATCCCGGTTTACTGACTCACATTCCTGTTCCAACTCACCACACTGGTGCGGATCAGTCTCTCTCACACCCTCTCCACTGACATCTCTTGTCCTGGACTATGATGCACCTGAAGCCCTGCCAAATTCTCAGTCTCCATTCTCCAATATTGTTCTCTATTTTACTTCCAGTTAAAATACAGAGGCTGCTCCTATTTCACATCTAGTGGAAGGAAAACAAGGCCATATTTGAAACTAACTCTCTAGTTCTTGAAATGATCCCATTCTCAGAGCCTGCATAAAAAGAGAAGAGAGAGCTTTAGAAAAATGTAGTTCTCAGCACAGGATAATAAGTTCTTCAGATGTGTGAACTTGAATTACTTCCTGTTACCACACATGGAAATTTCTGTTCCATCCTATTTCTAGTAAACTGAGTTACTAGAGACAAATAGGAAAAATATTAAAATATAAAAAGTATAAAATATATTTTGTTGGTTTAAAGTGTTAATCTTATATATAGGAAAGAGAAAGGCATCTTTTGCTTTTGAATAGCTTTTGTTCATCATCTCACTATCACCGGAGACTCTCATCAGGGCTTGAAAGTTTGATTCTGCCACTGGTATTTGTTCAGGTTCTGTCATCTGTCAGAGATATCTGCACAGCCCTCTCACAGGAAACTTAAATACTGAGTACAATTATACATTGTGCATAAGTACAATAGATGTATCCCTAAAAGCTGTTTCTAAATCAAACCTTTTAAGTGCACTGAACTAACTAGCTATTTAATGGAAATCTATAGGAAATTGGACTGTAAAAGGGAAGAATCTTTTTGTAAAACGGTCACTCTCAGTTGGTTTGATAAGTTTAGATGTTTGTATAACCACTTTTTTTAAAAGTGAGGTGTGTGGTGTTCTTCTTTTACAATTTACAAGAGCTTGGAAATTGTTGGCTAGTATTTTGTAGCTTATAACACCTATCAGCATTCACCTATAGAGATGAAAATGTAAAACAATTAAAATGTACATATATCATAGAATCTTAGAATTGGAAGAGACTTTAGAGATGATAGATTCTAACTTCCACTCAAGGCAGGAATATTGCCTTTGGTAGTTCCATTGGTCAAATTCAACATGTCCATAAATGAACTTGCTATTCTTCCCTACCCCCCAAAACAAAACACCTGCTCCTCTTCCTATTTTCCCTATCTGTTGAATATCATCATCCAAGCCTAGAAACCTAGGAGTTCTCTCACTGAACATGTTTATCACTTCAACCACTTGGTGGCTTCCAGAACATTCTGTTTTATTTCATTTACACATCTGTGTCTCCAGCTAACCCTCCTTGCTCCTTGAGGGCATCAACTATTTCATATTTTTATTCATAGTACAGTGCCTCACACTAACAGAGTATTTAAAAATTGTTAAATGAAGGATCCCTTCAAGTATAGGAAGTTAAAGACGGGACCTAGCATTTATTGAGCACCTCCTGTATTCTGAGTGCCATGATAAGAACTTTACACATAATATTTCATTAAATTCTATCAGGAAGGCTATACGGAAGGTACTAATACTATACGCATATTATGGTTGGGAAACTGGGGCTCAGTGTTATTAAGTAAATGAACCAGGAACATACACACCCAGAGCACTGGGGCAGTCTAATGCCAAGGCCTGTGCTCTTTCCCACACACCTTTATTTCAATCATCTCACCTCCTTCACTTGACAAATATCTTGACTATTTACAAGAGGGCTTCTAGACACCATGGTTCCACTTCTATTTGTGTCTCTCTGTGCCCCGCTGACTTTCTCTGAATCTGCCTCTCACTCCTAGTCCCTTTCAGAATATTTTTTCTTTCTTCTAGGCCCATCTCCACCTTACTCTGCATTTCTATTACTGTCTCTTCCAGAACTGCAGGTCTGCATTCCTCAGTGTCTGTGTTGGAAGCTACCAGGGAGAATCGAGTAAGGCCTCCTGCCAAAATTATAGTGGGTCAAGATGCATTGCTGATAGACCTGCCTCTGTGTTGTAACCTTTACAGAAACAATTAGAGTACCACAACTCTTCTAAATCTTAGGATCATGCCATATTAATTCTTCTGTACAGAGGAAAAGCTCTGCGAATTTTCCTGCAGTCCTAAAAGTTGTTCCTGACTAAGTGAGACACTTGAACCTCACTATGAAACTAAGCTTAGGAAAGCATGCTATGGGTCAGGATTGCCTTGGATAAGGTCAAAATAGGATTTTTAACCAGGGATTCCTGAAACTTCTAGAAATGTTTAAAGGATACTGTATGTATATCATATATACACTTTCACAGGGAGAGGGTTGTCCATAGCATTCAAAATGTTCTCAAAAGAGTCCTTGACAGAAAAAAAAAGCCAAACATCAGTGCTTTAAAATAACTACCTTAACTGATTTCAGCTGTATAGAGAATAATATAAGATGGTTACAGTCTGTTCCTAATGGTAAATAACTTTTTCTATTATACTGTTTCTATTCTGCTTTATTTTACAATTTCGGGGAACTGAGTATTTTTGCAACTTCTCCAAACATCTGTTCATCTCATCTCTCATTCATGAGGCCACCTTGTTCTGGTCACTCCTAATATTTCAGCATCCTTTCAACCTATCTCCCATTTTCCCTACCTCCCTGATTACCTAAGCACATTTCCCCTTTAAATTTATTGTGCTTTTGCCATGTGCCAGGCACAACAACCCTCTAAAAGGCAGGTACTATTTTACAACAACAAAAAAGGTAACGTGTCCAGGGTCACACTTGTTTGCAAGTAGCAAAGTTAAGATTCAAAACCAGATAAAACTGAGAGTCCAAAAATAAACTCATATATTCATGGTCAACTGACTTTTGATAAGGGTTCCAAAACCATTCAACAGGGAAATAACAATCTTTTCAACAAGTGGTTCTGGGATAACCGGATGCCCACATGCAAAAGGATGAAGTTACAGCCCTACCTCACACTATACATAAACATTTACTCGAAATGGATCCACAGTCTAAATGTAAGCACAGAAACTATAAAACTCTTAGAAGGAAACATAAGTGTAAATCTTCACGAACTTAGGTTAAGCAAGGGTTTCTTAGATGACACCAAATGCACAAGTAACTGAAGAAAAAAATAAACTGGACTTCATCAAAATTTAAAACTTCTGTACTATAAATGACACCATCAAAAAAGTGAAAAGACACCTCACAGAATAGGAAAAATATTTGCAGATTATACATGTGATACAGGTCAAGTACTTAGAAATACACAGAACTCTTACAGCTCAACAATAAAAAGGCAAAAAAAAAAATTAATGGCAAAGGATCTGAATAGACATTTCTCCAAAGAAGATATGCAAATGATCGGTAAGCATATGAAAATGTACTCAACATCATTAGCCATTAGGGAAATACAAATCAAAACCACATTGAGATACCACTTTACACTCACTAGGATACCTATAATATTACTTCACACACACTAGGATGGCCATAATTTAAAAACATAGCAAATGTCAGCCAGGATATAGAGAAATTGGGACCCTCATACATTGCTGGTGGGAATGTAAAATGATGCAGCTTCTTTGGGAAATAGTTTGGCAGTTCCTCAAAATGTTAAATGTAGAGTTACCATATGATCCAGAAGAACTGAAGATATGCATACTCAAAAACTTGTACACAAATGTTCACAGCAGCATTATTCACAATAACCAAATGGTGGAAACAATCCAAATGTCCCTCAACTTATGAACAGATAAACAAATGTGGTATGTCCATACAACAGAATATAATTTAGCAAGAAAAAGGAATGAGGTACTGATACATGCTACAACATGGATAATCTTTGAAAACATTATGCTAAGTGAAAGAAGCTAGTCACAAAAGGCCACAGATTATATGATTCCCTTTATAGGAAATGCCCAGAATAGGCAAACCCATAAGAACAGAAAGTAGATTAGTGTTTGTCAAGGGCCTGGGTCGGGGGGCATGGGGGTAGAGGGAATGGAGAGTGGCTGCTAATGGTATGGGTTTTCTCTTGGCGATGATGAAAATGTCTAGGATTTAGCAGTGATGATTGCACAGCTTTGTGAATATACTAAAAACCACTGAATTGTATACTTTAAAATGGTGAATATTATGGTATATGGATTTTACCTTAATTTTTAAAACAGATTCAAACCCACAATCCAGAGTGTGACCAAACAGCTAACCACTATTCCATACTGTCAACTGTGTAATTATGTACTACTTCTAAACTCTACTGAATTGCTTACTCCTTTCAATTGCTCTTCTAGGTTAGTGATTCCCTGTCTAGGTTTTGCAATACCTGGGATATCTCTAATGATCAATGGGTGTCAGAAAATTGTCAGCTCCCAATTTTTTATTCACTTAAAAATGATAAGACTCCTAAAAAATATTTGACTCCTAGATCACAAAATACCTTTAGGAAGTACAGGAGGAAGTGGTATGACAAAAAATAAAACAATGGCAGTGCTGCAACTTCAAAAAGTTTGTGAATCATTAATCTATGCAGAATTAGAGAATATACCAAGGATAAAGACAGGATATAAACCTGATAGAGTATCACTGAATGACAGGTAATCATGAAGCTTTTGCCAGAAAACACAATGGTTTGTCATAAAAATGCACTGATGAAACGCCTAGGCGGGCAGACCAAATGCCACGTTAAGAAGCAAATGCCCACATCCACATCCACTGATTTGTTCCCTTCCATATCATTTAGTTACTGCTGTGTAGTCAAATAAGGATGCTTATGTATTTGCCCTTGTTCTAGTATAAAATTGTTTCTGTATGGCTTATCGTCACCCTGCACCCCCCTTCAGGCTGAGACTCCTGGAAAAAGTTGATGAGAATAAACTTTAAGAAGGTATCATAAGGCTGTGTGAGTAGATAGAAATACAAAGGAGGAGTTTTCAATGCAGACGATTAGAATAAAAATAATACATTCTGCACTTACAAAATGAAAGATTGATTTCAGCGTTGCCCTTCAAACCCAACATTCGGTTAACTCTGATCAGAGAGCGAAGTCATGATCTGCACTTGGCAGAATGCTATTATTTCAAGTGTTATTTGAACATAATTAAATGCCCACTTATTTCAACAGCTTATATTCCATCTAGTGTTCATCTTCCAGATCCACGGAGCATGGGTCTGGGCTCTCATTACCTCCCTGAGGAGCCACAGTCTCCCTTTCTTCACAGAAAAACCATGAGTGTAAAACCCAACCTGACCCCTGGGCTGTACAGTGAGGATTGAGCTGGCTTGTAGGACTTACATTCTTCAGGATATTAACAGTAATGTCCCATGAGCTCTTCCTAAAAACACCGGAAACTGTCTCTCTGCCTTGGAGGATGAGTAAATGAGTCCTGGCTTAGTCTGATGTTCCCTTAACTGTAAAATATCATTCAAGTTGGACAAGAATCACCAGACAATCTCTTTAACATGTGTTCCAGCTCTGACATCCTATTATTACAGAGCTCTTGTTATCTGTTACCACATAGGAAAGACACCTTGGATTACTGAAAACCAGCTCCTCAAGACACAAGTCTTATCTATTAGTGTGACTAGAAAGGCTGACAAGCGATGGGCATCATCATGAAAGGAACTGGAAATGAACAAAATGCATTACTTACCCTTGGCTAAGCCAAGGTGCCCCAGGACAGTGGCTGGTTTTGCCTGTTGAACTTCAAAGAAGATATAATGGGTGTTCCAGGGGACAACTAAAGGCGAGGAGAGTCCCATGGGAGTACAAACTAATGACAACACCTTTTGGAAGAAAAGGAAGACAACCAAATCCTAGAATACTATTAGTAGGAAAAGACCCCTTTAATTTCAGAAATGATCATTTGGGAACATAAAAGGCAACCAATGCATAGAATTCTCACCCTAAAAAGATAGGCTGAAAATAGAAACCCAGAAAAAAGAGGCTAGGTGGTCAGTAAGCATAATTAATAATAACAGTCACCTTACATTTGTGTACCAATTTTACACTTTTCAAATGGTTCCAAAGCCACTATCTCATTTGATCCTCACAATAGAGCCTGGTTGTAGTCCTAGCTCTAAACTGAATTAGCTGAGTGATCCCAGGTAAGACATTTAAACTGTTTGGGCCAGAGCCTCCTCATCTGCCAAATGAAAAATACCTGCCCTACCCATCTCACAGGCTCTTGTGAGGATCAGATGAGAATAAAATAAAATTATTAACTTGCTTTAAAAATACAGATATTCTCAACACACATTCACAGATGACAGATACAGAGCAAGTTATTAAGGAAATAGCACATGTTTGGAAATTCACCCCAAATGCATGGTTGACATAATGGAGGACAATTACACTCCCCCACAAGTTTTCTGGAGGGCCATGGGTCTGCTTGTGGTATTTATTATGCTCATATGTCTCCCCTGTTAGACTGGAGTCCCCCCCAAAGGGAAGAACGGTCTCTCTTCTTTTTTCTTAAGCTTTTATCATGCACAGGGTGAGCTCAGGACTGGAGGTTGATTACCAACTGACAGCACCAGAGCCAGTTCCTGTCAATAGGTTATTAAAGCCTACTTAATATTTTATAGTACGCGGATTTAATGATTTTTTTTAATGACTTGAGACCTATACTTTTTTTAAAGATGGCTTTGATGTGGACCATTTTTAAAGTCTTTATTGAATTTGTTGCAATGTTGCTTCTGTTCCAAGTCTTGGCCTTTTGGCCCCAAGGCATGTGGGATCCCAGCTCCCCCACCAGGGATCCAACCCATACCTCCTGCATTGGAAGGCGAAGTCTCAACCAGGGAAGTTCCTTAATGATCTTTTTTTTTTATAATAATTAGCTCCTAAATCCAGCCATTGGCTATTTTATACAATATAGTCATCATAAACATTAAAAGGAATATCACAATAGCAGAACTAAAAGTCCTAGATCTGCTACAAACACAATAGATTAATCTAAGTAACCAAGAAACAGATTTGCCAAGGTAACACATGATAAGCGTCACAAATCGTTAAGTATAATTCATAACACCTTTATCTTAATGACAATTACACTAGCTGTTTCCAGATTGGAGAACAAACTTAATTTACCTACTGCTACCAGCACAGCCTTCCATCTATTCTAGGACTGCTTTTCCCAATCTCTGTTACCCAGTAAAATATTTGTAAATTTTTTAATGTTCAGTGCAGTGCCCCCCCTGTATGGGCAGTCATCTCTACTTCTACAGAATAAAATTGGCAATATATGTATGTAGGGCATGCTGTTGAGTGTTAGGCTGAGAGGACCCCAAGTTCAGGTCAGAGACAAGGGACAGAGAACAGAAGCCTATTTGAAATCAAGCTTCTACTCCCCTGGGAACCACATGGATCTTAGCAACACTGAACAAAGGGCTATAGACAAAGCGATGGAGGATTCTGGACCGTAAACCATTTTTCTATCTTTGGGCTGTATACATTCAGACATGTCACTGTCCTGCATTAGCACTGTCTACCATGCCCATACATTATACCCTTAACTGGGCAAATTGTAAATACCGGGATTTTCTGTTTCAGGAGGATGTTAGGTTATATAATGAATTTGTTATCAGATCTTCTGGTCTCTGTAAGAGGAAGATCCAGAGACTGGGGATGCTGTTCATCAACTAGAGGAGTCTGACCTGCAGGAAAGAGTCTGAGACAAAGCCCAAGGTCAGGCAGTCAGAGCTCTGCAAGGAGAAAAGAACCCAAGTAGGACAAGTCTTCCTAAGGATACTTTGCTAACTCACTTAGGCAGAACCAACACCCTTATTATGTATTCAGTTGAACCCAACACAGAGAAGGGAGTAGTGGATGTTGGCACATTACTCACAATCCCTCCACCACCCATACTTTAACCATCTAGTAGTCTTAGCAGCTTACAGGATTTCTAAGGGCAATGCAGGAGCTGGGAGATTGTCAAAAAGAATACGTCTGTCTGTGATCATGGAGAAGGGGAAGATGGAAAAAGAGAAACTGTAGAAAGAGCCACAAACCTTCAGTGCCCACAGAAGACTCTTAGCAGAGTTTTAATTCATGAAAATGGAGACAGAAACATATATTGACCCTTGGAAGAGAGGGGAAATAAAAAGAGGGCTAGCAGCCCGTACAGAGGGGATCATTGGAGTTGGAACTTCTTGTCTCAATACCACTCATCTGGTCTTCTCACATGTTAGCATGGTTGAGAAACACTTTTCTAGTCTATTTTTCACACTGCTCAGTGATAAACACAATGTTTGTTGAGAGACCTGAAATACAGACAATAGCACAACACCACCTTGGTACCCAAATTTCATTCATCAAAAAGTGAACAACTGTGAACTCTCCTGAACTGTCGTATATCCAGTATCAACATGTTACATGTCATATCTTGGTGATGCAATGCTCTAAGTCAAGGCACTCAGCCTAAGTAAGGAGGTGCTTCACAAACACAGTACCACATGTTCCCCTTTTGCAGAGAAGAGAAGACCAAAAACTTAATGCTAACTGGAAATGAAACACCCCCCGGCCTCCACTAGCAGCAGAGGCCCATGGCCTAACAGCTAGGGACCTACCAAGACCCATAGAGACTGAATGACACACACACACACACAAGGCCAAGCAAGTACCTCTGAGAACAGCCATTTGAGACACATTCTGTGCCTCAGCCCTGTCTTCACCTCCTTTTTAGGGCTGTCTGTCCCTGTTGGGAAAGAGAGAAACTGAGTACTAAGGGACAGAGTCAAGGGAGGACATTCTCTCCTCTTCACCAAGTAGCAAAGACATACTCCTTCTGCAGTTTCCTTCTCAACTGTCATGGTGTCAGCAGATTTCATGGGAGGAGGGATGAGGGAGTGGACAGGCTCACTATCCACAGCAATTTTTGGACGCTATTATGAGACTCCACTGGCACTGCTTTAGGATATACAAGTTTGAGCAAGTTGCCCTGCACTTAGAGGAGGGATTAACTAAACCAATTTCACCTAAATCAATTTGCACTGTTCAGATGATATGTTCATGAAGCAAGCAAGTCATTCTGATTTGCAGCAGTACTTCCCCGGGGGGTGGCCTTGCAAGGTACAACATGCTAGATGAGGAGTCTAGTAGTCATGAAAGTAAATGGGAGGGAAACAATCACTCCTTCATGTCCCTATAGGCTCTACCCCTGCCCTGCACAGCCCCTCCCTGGCCTAATCCCGGAGCTGCAAGTAAGGAGGTAGGCCTTAAACAAGCAGGAGGCCAAGATACAAGGCCAAGGCTGCGGCCTTAGACCAGTCAACAGAGGATTCTGCACACTGTAGGTGCTTTTAATAAATATTGTTGACTCACCACTGCTAGATGCTAATCATGCTCAGATAGCCATGACTAAAATCATTTATGCCACTTTTCAGTAGAAATTAACTACCTTCCCCCATATGGACTAAAAATTAGTGAGGTTATGTTTTCAAATGAGTCTGACTCAGATTGTTAGGTTGGAGTACATTAGATATGATTCAAGCCTTAGTATAAAATAATCACCAATTACTCTGTATGCCTACTTTTATGTATGTTTTCATTCAGTTGCATGTGCACGAGAGGAAAAGAAACAGACTTAGGACCAAAGTAGAGTGATATATTTGGCTCCCAAGGGGATTAATAATGGCAAGTGAGGGTTCCCAGTAAACTAGGGTTGCTACTTACACCCAATCTATTACCCCAATAAAAGTTAAATGAAGAACTTTCTTCGGAAAGTATAGTGCTGAGAGTTTATAGAGCCCTTTCATCTTCAAAGGGCCAAACCAAGACTCACAATAGCCAGTACACAGTATGATGCCTTTCATACAAGTGAAAGGTCATAGGAATGTCCTAAGGCCACAAAGCCAATGCAACATCAGATTTGGGATGAACTCTCTGATCTTCTTGGCTCCTAGACTTGTATTTCAAGCATAAATCAAGTTGTGAGGAACAATCAGGAGAAATCTAATTTACATTATATATCTGCATTAAGTTAATTGATTGGGCAGGAATATAGAAAAATAGCAAAGACTCTTTCCCCCCCATGGGCAGTGACCAGTGGAGAGAAGTGAAAAGGGGCGTGTGAGAGTTAGGGGTAACCAGCCCGGGTAGAGTACGGAGGGAGTCTCCCTATTCAGCATTTCCCTTCTTTTGGAACATTGCCAGAGAACTGATTAGAATACTGGGAGGGAACAGAATGGGGTTAAAGGCAGCCCTCTTGGCCCAATTTGAGAATCAGAAGAATCAACTCACACACAGTAGTACTTGTCTATTTACATAGCCTCTAATATATTCCTTTATAAGGGCTCCTCTTCACAAACAACCATCACCATCCACCCTCCCCACACTCAGAAACCCTCAAAAAGGCAAACTGGTTCACAAGCCAGAGGCTGCATGGCTGGGAGGCTGGGAGTGCACAGATTGACGGGGAGGAGTCCAGGGGATGGGTGGTTGGTGGGAGATTCGGGTGGGCAGGTAGATGTGTGATGACCACGTAGGAAGAAGGCGAGTGAGCGTGAAGGTGGGTAGGGGAGTGTGGAAGAGAGAAAGTGAAGAACCTAACGACCCCAGGATCCCCATTTCCTGCTCCGAGAAGAAACACCTCCAAGAAATGCGCTGCATACGAAATGCTAAGTAACCTAATCCTTATCACCGAAAATGTTTCTGTAAATCTACTCCACCGTTATTTACTTAATTCTTACGAGCCAGGAATGGAAAAACCCCACTTGTCCCGGGTTCAGTCGCAGCCTGTCCTGGGGACCTATAAGTTTTCCCTCTCCCCCACTGAGCTGCTTTCACAGCTAGGCCAGAAATAAGGAACCACTCAGACGGAGACTCGAGGATCGCTCCCCCGGCAGCAAAGGGATTAAGTTTCGCCGGGCCTTCCTGCGGGCAGGCTGTCCGCAGCAACCGGCTGCCGCAGCAGCCACCGCCGGGCGGCCGAGGGGCGCCGCCCGGGCCGAGGAGGCTGCCGGCCGCGGGAGCGTGGGAAGGCGGCTGTGCCCTTTCCCAGACTAGCACCCAGGCTCCAGGAGAGCCGCTCGAGGGGCCGCACCCGGCCCCACCGGGCTGCGCGGGAGGCCTCGGACCCGCCCCTGCCCTGCATCGCGGAGTGCAAACTCCGTCCCAGGAGGGCAGCGACGGGTGCCCGGGCCCCAGCGGCGCAACGGGAAGCCAGGGCCGGGCCGGGGCGCCCTCCGTCGCCGCCGCCACCTCGAGCCTCGCAGGCCCCGTCATCACGCCCCGCCGATCCCCGGAGCAGCCTTCTGCCCGCGCCGGGCCCCGGCCGCACCTGAGACGCGGCCCGAGCTGGGGCCGAGCCCTGCGCCGGCGGTGGCGCTCGGCCCCCGGGGCCGCGGCGAGGGGGCGCGTTTTACCCAGAGCATTCCCAGCTGCCGGCCATGTCCTCGGCGCGCCCGAGGGCGCCGGGTGCTCGCCTGCCTTCTGCGTGAACTGGCTCGGGCTCCGGCGCGAGCTCCCCGGCCGCCGCCGCCGCCGCCGCCGCCGCCGCTGCCGCCGTTGCCGTCGCCGCTCTAGGCCGCCGCCCGCCTTCGCCGCCGCTGCCGCGCAGCAGCCGGGATCCGCCCGCCCGCGCGCCCCACCGGGGACAGCACGGCGGCCGCCAAGCTACCGCGGCTGGGTCTCCCGAGCCAAACTTAGAGTTTTCGCTCCTCAGTCCAGGGGCAGCACCATGACACCGCGGCAGCACCACACTGTCATTTCCGCCGCCGCAGAAGGAGGGGGAAAAAAGGCAATCCTGACGAAAAGGGGGATGGGGTGGGGGCGAACCGGGCTGGGACTGCCGCCCTGAGGGAGCTCTGGGAAGGGCCCGGCAGCACGGGTGCTCGGCCACCTTCGCCGGCTCACCTTCCGCCGCCCCCGCCGCTCCCAGCTCCCCCTGCCCCTCCTCTGGAGGCGCGTTTACATGTTTTCTCCCCCGGCAGGAGTGACCGGAGAAACCTGAGCGAGCAAAGGCAGCGGGTGGGTGGGGTTCGGGCTACTACTGTACCTACCAGCTGATTCCAGCAGCCTTTTCTCCAGCGCCCTGTCATCTTGAAGGAAGACACACGGAGAGGGGCCCGAACGGGTGTGTGTGAGAGTGTGTGTGTGTGTGTGTAAGAGAGAGAGAGCGAGAGCAGAATGTGTGTGAAATGCAGAAGGAAAGCTCTGGCCAAACTCTTCTCCCAGCCGCCAAGCCCCTGGTCCCACAAACCCCCAGGTTAGAACAACGAAAAGGCGGTTGCAACCGGCAGTGGAAAAGAGTGCCTAGGTCCACCGCACAGGTCCTCGGACGAAGCTGCTCTATACAAAGTTAACTACAGAGTAAAACAAAAATAGTGGAGGAGACAGAAAAGGGCAGACAATTGAAGGAAACCCAACCCCTCTTTCTTTTTACAAAGGGAGAATGGCTGTGTTTTATTGGCCTTGGGCAGAAGTTGTGGGGATGGATTAAAGCCACCAAAATTTAAAAACAAAACCAAAAAAAAATGGGAGAGAGAATACGGCTTCATTTACACATTCAAATCCTTGATGGACAAAACAAGAGGGTCGTTAATAAAAGGACAATGGGACAGATGCCAGCCATACAGGTATTCAATGTCCCTAATAAGCTAATTGGTCCATCTGGAACCCAGAAGCCCTCATTGGTCTGGAGTCAGCCCTTGGGCTGACCTGTCATTGGCTCAGAGACCACTGCCCCACTCACGAGGAGGGTGGGAGAGGGAAGGAGGAGGCCCCAGAGGAGATTCTGGAATGGGAGAAAAAGGGGAGATGAAGGGAAAGAAGTGAGAAAATGGGAGGAAACAACCTCCTCTCACATAGGCCTCCCATTACCTTCCGTGGGAATGATTCCAGAAAAATTAAGGTAATTCTGGGTGTATCCCATCAGAGAACCAATAGTAATTAGCCAACACCCCTGTAAAACAATGTGCTAGGACTTCCCTGGTGGTGCACTGGTTAAGAATCTGCCTGCCAATGCAGGAGACACAGGGTTCGAGCCCTAGTTCGGGAAGATCTCACATGCCACGGAGCAACTAAGTCTGTGCGCCACAACTACTGAGACTGCGCTCTAGAGCCCACGAGCCCATGCTCAGCAACAAGAGAAGCCACGGCAATGAGAAGCCTGCGCACCACAACGAAGACCCAAGGCAGCCAAGAATAAATAAATAAATTTATTTAAAAGCAAAACAAAACAACGTGCTAGAGAGTACTGAGGTGGAAAGGAAGGCAAAAATCACAACCAAGCTATCCTGATGAAAGTCTGGCCCTAAGAGAAGTAAAAGTTAGAGTCACACCAAAAGCACAGGCAAAAATAGACAAGTGGGACTACATCGAACTTAAAAAATTCTGTGCAACAGGAGAATCAACAGTGAAAAGGCAAGAATGGAGAGAAAATATTTGCAAACCATGTATCTGATAAGGGATTAATATGTAAAGAACCCCTTCAACCCAATAACAAAATAAATAACACGATTAAAAAATGGGCAAAGGGGCTTCCCTGGTGGCGCAGTGGTTGAGAATCCGCCTGCCGATGCAGGGGACACGGGTTCGTGCCCCAGTCCAGGAAGATCCCACATGCTGCGGAGCGGCTAGGTCCGTGAGCCATGGCCACTGAGCCTGCGCATCCGGAGCCTGTGCTCCACAACGGGAGAGGCCACAACAGTGAGAGGCCCGCGTACCGCAAAAAAAGAAACAAAATGGGCAAAGGACTTGAATAGACATTTCTCCAAAGAAGATATACAAATGGCTAAGAAGCATAGGAAAAGATGCTCAACATCACTATTCATCAGGGAAATGCAAACTAAAACCACAATAAGATATCATCTCACACCTGTTAGTCTGACCAGTATTAAAAACAAAAAAACAAAATAATAAGTGCTGGTGAGGATGTGGAGAAACTGGAACACTGTACACAGTTGGTGGAAATGTAAAATGATGCAACTGCTATGGAAAACAGTAAGGAGTTTCCTCAAAAAATTAAAAATAGAACTACCATATGATTCAGCAATCCCACTTCTGGAAATATATATGAAAGAATTGAAAGCAGACTCTCAAAGAGATATTTGCACCCCCATGTTCATTGCAGTATTATTCACAATAGCAAGAATTGAAAGCAACCTAAATATCCGTGGAGTGATGAATGGATAAAGAAAATGTGGCATATACATTCAGCGTATATGCACTGAATATGGCATATACATTCTGCCTTAGAAAAGAGGGAAATCCTATCATATGCTATGACATGGATGAACCTTGAGGATAAATATGCTAAGTGAAATAAGCCAGTCACAGAAGGACAAATATTGTATGATGCCACTTATAGGAGGTACCAAAAGTAGTCAAACTCATAGAAACAGAAAGCAGAATGGTGCACGCTAGGGGCTGGGGGAAGGGGAGGGAAGGAGTTGTTTTGTGGATGTAGAGTTTCAGTCATGCAGGACTGGGGTGAGGGGCTCTGGGGAATCTGTTGCACGACAATGCGTATGTAGGTGACAATATTGTATTGTACACTTAGAAATTGTTGGGAGGGTGAATTTTATGTTATATGCTTTTTGCCACAATAAAAAAATTAATTAAAAAAAATTGAGTCAGAAATAAAATGATCCTAGCATAACAGAAGTGTATGTATAAGAATTATATATATATGCATTATATATATTTATATATCGCACATATTAAGTGAAAAGAGCAAGCTGTATGTGGTTTGCTACTACCATGTAAAAAAAGGGGGAAGGTATATGTCTGTCCATGTGTGCTTGTATGCGCACAGACTCTTCAGTAAAGATACCTAAGAAACTGATTACCTGGTTCCCTGGGAGTCAAGCGTAGGAGAAGAAGTATTTAACATTGTTAACATTGCCCTTTTGTATTGTTTGAATTTTTTTATAATGTTTGTGTATTACCTTTTCAAAAACAATTTTGCAAGAAAGAGGAGCATAGAGACAGAAAATAGAATAGAGGTTACCAGGGATTGAGGGGAGGGGAGAATGGGGGCATACTGTTTAATGGTTACAGAGTTTCTATTTCGGATGATGGAAAAAGTTCTGGAACTGAATAGTGGTGATGGTTAAACAACATTGTGAATGTACTTAATACCACTGAATTGTACACTCAAAATTGGTTAAAATGGTAAATTTTACATTATGTACATTTTACCACAATAAAACAAATTTAAAAAAGAACAAGGAGGTATACAGAACAGGTAGAACTTATTGTATTTGTGTAAGAAAATAGATGTATGTATATGCCAGTAAATGCATAGAAAGTAACCTGGAAGCACAGTGTAAAATAGTGTGAGCCTAGAATTGTGGTGGATGTTGAGGGGATCGTTCAGGGTTTTTTTTCAAGGTGGATTGTTTTTCCTGCTTCTTTTTGTTTTTTGTTTTTAAATTTTTCTTTATTTTTTTTTGCTTTATAACAAATTTAATCAGTTATACATATACATATGTTCCCATATCCCCTCCCTACAAGGTGGTTTTTTAAAAAAATATTTATTTATTTATTTGGCTGTGCTGGGTCTTAGTTGCTGCACGTGGGATCTTTAGTTGCGGCATGCGAACTCTTAGTTGCCGCATATGGGATCTAGTTCCCTGACCAGGGATTGAACCCGGGCACCCTGCATTGGGAGCACGGAGTCTTAGCCACGGGACCACCAGGGAAGTCCCCAGGTTTGATTCTATATATGTTATAACTGTTTGAATATTCTTCAATGAGAATTTCTTTTGTAGTTAATTTTTTTTTAAAGATATGTGTCCAAAAATCCCAAAGTTGAGTCAGAAGTCAATTGACCCCTGAGAATTCTTTAACCTCACTTGATATGATCCCTACAGAGAGCTGGAGAATTTTCTAAAATGTGAAGAAATTACCACTTTCATCACAGACACACCGGAAGCAAGCTAGCTGGCTCTTGGCAGAACTGTCACTTAAAGGAGTCTTGCTTTTAATGGCTTTTATTGTCCTTTAGAAACCACCCTTTCCTTTACTTTTTAGCAGTCTCCCCTCCGCCTGAGCTTCCAGTGCTTTCAAGCTATTCCCTGGCTTACCAGAGCTCTATACAGAGTGCCGCAAACCCATCTTCCCTCCCCGAGCAGCAGCCCATATTCTGGACCTTTCCTTTTCCTTCCTCAAAACTTAACGCTGCTTCTGGGTTCCTTTCACAAAGGACCTTACTGATTAAGGATTTCAATCAACTAATTTGAACTAAATGTTAATAACTTCATTTGTCTCTGTAGATAATGTTTTAATTTTAACAGAGGGCTTCAATGTATTAACTCAAAGCAATGAGAACAGCGTGGGTGGATGGGGATGGGGGTAGGGAGATTTTGCTAATCACATCACATAAGCAGCTGCTTTGAAAATATCCCCATTTTCAGTGGTTTTATGCAAATTATCGCTGTAAATGTATTAAAGTAAATGTTTTGTATCTGGCAGGAGATGCAAAATCGGCTGGGAGTATTGGATGAAATTATTTGTTTATAATTATTTAATGGTTACCTTTGTATATAACGTGTTGATCCTATTAGCAAAGTAAATCAGGCCCATGGCAAAAAAAAAAAAGACAATTGACAGATTCAGCTTGAGGTGTTTAATTGAATTAATCTGAGGCAGACTCAGGACACCAGAGTCCTAGAGTATGAAAGGGACAGCTCATGGGCTCTTTTTTTCTAACTACAAATAGGGAGGTGGGGTAGGCAGGGGAACGCTCCAGATACTTTTTACAGAGAGAAGCACAGAACCTAGTCTGTTTCAGAAGGAAAAAAATCACAGAAGGGAGACTTTGTTGCACAAGAGCATTGTTGCTTCTGCAGAAGGGAACCTTCATGCTGCTCTCAAAAGAAGCAGCTAGTTGTCTGAAATCCAGAGGTTTACTGAAGGCTTTTCTAACCAGGGGGCTCTTAACATTATGGTGAAAAGAAAAGTACTTTGGCACGGGCTCATCAATAAGACATTGTTCTAAAACCAGTTGTGAGCAGGCCATGTTCAAAATAAATACATTCCCAGTATGGAGAAATGGCATGCTCCTGGTATTTCTTATTCACCTTTGATCTATATTTTGGTATTGCTTTAATTAATTTTGTAATTTATCTGAATTATTGTGTTTGTTACAATGAGCACATCTGTTTGAAATCTATAGTACATTAGTAAATATTTCCCTAGAGCTTTTTTTTTAAGTTTTCTTTTTTTTAAAATTTATTTTATTTATTTATTTTTGTCTGCATTGGGTCTTTGTTGCTGCATGCGGGCTTTCTCTACTTGCGGTGAGCGGGGGCTCCTCTTCATTGCAGTGCACAGGCTTCTCAGCGCGGTGGCTTCTCTTGTTGTGGAGCATGGGCTCTAGGCACACGGGCTTCAGTAGGTGTGGCACGTGGGCTCAGTAGTTGTGGCTCGCGGGCTTCCTAGAGCTTTAATCTTCAGGCCCAAGCCTGAACCTTCTGGCTCACCGTGATTTCCTAACCAGTGCACCGGGTCACTTAGGGTCTAGTTTCTGTGACT
Organism: Mesoplodon mirus; assembly: GCF_964341445.2. Classification (NCBI taxonomy): domain Eukaryota; kingdom Metazoa; phylum Chordata; class Mammalia; order Artiodactyla; family Ziphiidae; genus Mesoplodon; species Mesoplodon mirus. Next base: position 92,956,705 of record NC_138981.1, on the reverse strand, counting down.
TCAAGTCCTCCAGGTTTTTCTCCCATCTCACTGCCTGTTCCTAGGGATCTGTTGCTTCCTCCTCCTGCTCTTCAACCTCTGAAGGTTGGTGTGAGCCAAGCCTTGGTCCTTGGCTGTCTTCTCCACCTACAGCTACACTTCCTAGGTGACCTCTTCTAGTCCCGTGATTTAAGTACAATCTCCACTTTAGCTCTTCAGCTCAGACCTCTCCCCTGAGTCCAGACTTGCATCTCCACCTGACTATTTCACATCTCCACCTGGATGCGTCACAGGCAGCACTAACTTAATGTGACCAAAAGAGACCTCTCGGTTTCTACTCCTCCCCGTCTCAGTAAATGGCACCACTCAATTGCTTAAACCAGATACTGGGATGTCATCCTTGATGCTCTCCTCTCCACAACACCCAATGTTCAATCCATAAAGTTTTTTTTTGAAGATATTTTGCGTGTATTTGTTTAGATTTCACCTCCAGAAATTGATTGGTTTTAGGTGCTTCTTTTTTTTTTTAAGATGTTGGGGGTAGGAGTTTATTAATTAATTTATTTATTTTTGCTGTGTTGGGTCTTCGTTTCTGTGCGAGGGCTATCTCCAGTTGTGGCAAGTGGGGGCCACTCTTCATCGTGGTGCGCGGGCCTCTCACTATTGCGGCCTCTCTTGTTGAGTAGCACAGGCTCCAGACGCGCAGGCTCAGTAGTTGTGGCTCACGGGCCTAGTTGCTCCGCGGCATGTGGGATCCTCCCAGACCAGGGCTCGAACCCGTGTCCCCTGCATTAGCAGGCAGATTCTCAACCACTGCACCACCAGGGAAGCCCCAATCCATCAAGTTTTAATTTGGGTCTCCCCTCTTCTACTTTTTCCCTCTTGCAATCAGTACTGCAACCAAAGTGATCTTTTAAAAATGGAAATCTGACGATTTTACTTTCTCCTCTCGTGGCCATTAAAGTAAAATGTAAATTTCTTGACATGGTCTATAAGACTTGGTATTAGCTGGTCCCTGTCTACCTCTCCCACTCCATCCTGTTCCACTCTCACCCTTGCTCACTACAATCCAAACACACTAGCCTTCCGACAGACACCCCTTGAACCACAAGCTCTTGGCCATCCCCAAAACTTTGCAAGTTCTCTCCCTCTGCTGGAGTGCTCTTCCTTCCACTCTTCACATAGCTGTTCTAGTTCCTTCTTTCAGGTTATGCATCACGTACACGGAGAAGCCTTCCCTGACTACCCCATCTAAAGTTACCCCTTGACATTACTCTCTGATATAACACCCTTCAGGGCACTTATCACTAGCTAAAATGATCATATGTGTTTATTATATGTTCCCTGCCATGCACACGCGCATGCACGCATATATATTCCACGAGAACGAGAACCTTGTCTGTCTCCATCACTGGTGTATCTCCAACACCTAGAACAGGACCTAGCTCATAGTAGGTGCTAATATTTGCTGGATGGATGGCAAGAATCAGGAAAGAGTGCAGTCCAGAGATAACTTTAATCACACCGATACAGATTTACCCCAACTTTCAATCTGCAGTGAGAATATCACATGAAAAGGATCTTTTGGCAGAAATTTATAGCAGAGTCACACAGGGAGGCCAGATACATTTCTCAGTGCCTCAACTGCCTAAAAGCCAGCGATTTTCAAACTGACCCAAGAAACACTAGTGTCCCTCGGGGTACTAACTGGTGTTCTGAGAAAAATGAATTTGATCAAGTAAGTTTAGGAAATGTTGCACACTGAGTCTTTCTCTGAGACTCACAGCACACATTAGCATATTAAGGCTTTAAGAAGTCCTGCCAGAAATAAAACCTATTTTAGCTTTGCTTAGCATTTACCATATATATTTGACCGTGGAACTTTCATGTTCTACTCACTTATTAATATCTCACAGGATAGTAGCATCTCTCAAAATACAGTTTTGGAAATACTGTCACAGATATAGACAAGTATAGTTATGTATAGAAAAACATAGATATGTATGTCTATAAATATATAGAATGGATATTAATCAGAGTTAACTTAAGATCCATGACAATAAATTCCAAGTCAAAAATATCAGTGAAATGAAGTTGAATGGGATTCAAGTTTAAAATAAAGCAGTGGTTGGAGATAGTGCTTACTGTTAGTATTGACTGGCCTGCGATATGTTAAGAGTGCTGCTCTAAATAAGTTCAAATCTTCTGGCCCAGATGAATTACTCCCTAGGCAATGAGAACCTGCAAGTACAATCGATGAACCACGGTTAGTGATCCTTGGAAAATCGTACACAAGGGAGAAGTACCAGTATCAGATCCTCAAAGACTGGAGATGAATGGCTTTCAAAAGGGGAAAGAAGGTAGATTCTGCAAACTACAGACCAGTGTGGACTTAATATGGATCTGAGGCCAGATTCATTACCATTCATTCCTCTTACCCATTCCAGTACTTCTTTCTGTTCCTTGAGCTCTCCAAACTCATACCTGCCTAGGGCCTTTGCATTTGCTATTCCTTCTGCCTAGAGCAGGGGTGGGCAAACTTCTCTAAGGAGCCAAACAGTAAATATTTTTGGCTTTGGGGCCATATGGTCTCTGTTGCAACTACTCATGTCTGAGCAAAAGCAGCCACAGACAATATGTAAAGAATCAAACTTTATTTACAAAAACAGGCTAGGGACCGGATTTGGCCCAATAATGCATATTTTCTTATTTATTGGCTTGTCCCCATGCCCCCATACACAGCAGAATAACTAGCATTTATTGAGCTCTTATTATGCGCCTGACACTGTTCAAAGCATTTTACGTGTATTAGCTCTTTTAACCTTAATAATAACCTCCCGGCAATAATCCTTAGTCTCCCCATTTTACAGATGAAGAAACTAGGGCTGTGAGACTAAGTAATTTATCCATAGTCATATAGTTTAGCAGGTGGTGATTCCAGGATTTAGACCCAGGCTCATAAGTATAATGCTATTGTGATATTGTGATTTATAATAAGAAATATATATATTTGGATTTTGTTCCTGTTCCTGGCACAGAGCTCCTAAAACTCTTGGAATTTCCTAAGTGATGAGAGTGGGAAATTTGTTTTTGTTATGTTAATGAGGTGAATTTTGGACCACAACCAAGGTAGGATGCTGGTTGTCAGGGGACCTCCAGGGAGAGGGGGGGCTGGAGGTTGATTCAATAGCCAATGGCCAATGATTTAATCAGTGATGCCTGTGTAATGAGGCCTCCATAAAAATCCAAAAGGACAGGGTTTGGAGAGCTTCCAGGTTGATGAACACATGTTGATGCTGGGAGATTGGGCACTCAGAAAGGGCTTGGAAACTCGGTGTCCCTTCCCATATACCTTGCCCTATGCATCTCTTCCATCTGGCTGTTCCTAAAATTATATCTTTTAACAATAAACTGGTAGTCTAGTAAGTAAAACGTTTCCCTGAGTTCTGTGAGCTGCACTAGCAAATTAACTGAATTCAAGGAGGGGGTCATTGGAACCTCAAATCTATTGCCAGTGGGTCAGAAGCACAAGCAACAATCTGATCTTGTGATTGGCATTTAAAGGTGTGGGGGGTCTTATAGGACTGAGCCCTTAACCTGTGTGTTCTAACATTTATGTCCAGGTGGATAGTGTCAGAATTGAGTTGAATTGTAGGACACCCGGCTGGTGTGGGAAAATTCCTTGGTGGTATGGGGACAACCCCAGACACTCATCGGAATTGGAGTCAGAATCATAGCTATAGTGTATCTCAATTACAAGCTCCACAAGAGAAGGGATTTTTTTCTGTCTAGTTTACTAATGATGAGTCTAGAACAGAGCCTAGTGCAATGCCTGGCATAAGTTAAATGCTCAATAAATATATGTCCATTTAATAAAAATTCTAGAACGCTCAGATTATTAAAGGGAGACGTTTTTACTAAGAATAAGTCAAATTAACCTGATTTCCTTCTTTGATGAGGCTAATTGTTAGGAAGAATAAGCAAATGGAATCTTGCATTTCTTTGGATTTTAGCAAAGCATTAAATAAGTTCTTTCCTGGAATCCCTATTTTACTAGACCTTTCAGTGTCATTTAACACTGCTGCTCATTTCTTTATTTTTTGTGGTTTCCATGACACCACACTTTCCTTGTTCCCTTCACACCTCTATGACTATTCTTGCTTGTTCTTTCACGTGATCCTCCTCCCCCATCAACCTGTAGGTGTTGACCAGGATTTCATCCTGGGTCCTTGGTTCCTCTCACTTTCCAAATTCTCCCAGGTAGTCCCATCCATTCTCATTGTTTTCATTTTTACCTTTGCTCTGATGACACCTAAATGTATAACTCCAGGCCAGAACTTTACTCCAGGTCTGAAAAATCCTGCAGGTACCTCAACTTGAACATGTCCAAAACCAAACTCAGTATCTCCTCCCCAGATCTATTTTTTCTTATATTCCCTGTCTCAACTGATGGCATCACCCAGTCCCTCCCACACCAGAAACCTGAAAGTCAGTTCTCCCTCCTCACTTCCTCTCACTCCCCCCATAGCTAAACCCTGACCCAATCTTTTTTTTTTAATATTTACTTATTTATTTATTTAGGCTGGGCTGGGTCTTAGTTGCAGCATGCAGAATCTTCCTTGCGGCATGTGGGATCTTTAGTTGTGGCATGCGGCTCTTAGTTGCAGCATGTGGACTTCTTAGTTGTGGCATGCGGACTCTTAGTTGTGGCATGCCTCTGGGATCTAGTTCCCTGACCAGGGATCAAACCCAGGCCCTCTGCATTGGGAGCGTGGAGTCTTACCCACTGGACCACCAGGGAAGTCCCCCCCCAACCAATCTTGATAATTTTCCTTCTGAAATATTTCTCACCTCATCACACACCTAGTAACTGTAACCAACTCTTAGTTGATCTCCCTGCCTCCAGTTTTGACCCTGTCCAGCTCTTCATACAGCCACCAGAATGAGCTTTTGAAATTGCAGATATGATCATGTAACACATCATTACCTGCAAGATGGAATCCAAGCTATGTCAGGGTCATGCAAATCTCAAACTTGCCAACTTCATCTCCCACGCTACTGCCTCACTCACAGCTAATGTCTCAACAATACCAAACTGCTTGCAACCTTTCAATTCTCCAAACACTTCTATGACTTTGCTCATGCTGCAGCCTCTGCTTTGATGCCCATCCTCTCTGCTTCTCACTCCCCCTTTGCCGGGCAGACTTCTTCTTATCCTCTCAGACTCAGCCCAGGCATCATTTCCTCAAAGAAAGCTTCTTTAACATGTCCCATCCTGGGCTGGGTTAGATTTTCCTCTTCTGTGCTTCCAAAGCATTCTGCTTCTATCCCAGCACTAGTCCAGCCATATTTTTCTTGTCTGTTCTCATGCCCGTATCCCTTATTAGACTATGAGTTTCCTGAGGGCAAGGACTATGCTTTATTCAAAATTGTATCCATCACACCATGTACAGTTCCTGGCACATAGTAAGAATTCAGTTAATATTTGATGAATCAACTATTTTATGGCCATTACATACTGTTGGCTCATTAGATTGACTTATAACACCCTTAATTCTTTTCACACAAATAATTGTTACATAGTGTGGTAAGTGCAATGATAAAGGTAAAACAAAAGAACAGAAAAGGGACACCCAATTCAGCCTGAGATGAGGGGAGGTAGAGGAAATGATACGTCAAACCTAAGCTGCAGTGATAGAAATAGAGTATGTGGAACCAGGGAGGAGATAGTGCGGGTCTATTTGCATGGTCAAACTATGCCTGAACGACATTTCAATCAGTGGGCTCAGTTGGATTATTCAATAAATGGCAGTGGTTTGGAAAAAAATAAAGCCAAAGTTCAGGAATGGTTGAAGGAACAGGGGAGGTTTAACCAGGATAAGAGAAGACTCTAAGGGACTTGATTATTTTCTTCAAATATTTGAAGGGCTGTGTTATGGGTGGAATCGTGCCCCGCCCCCTCCACAAAAGGTATGTTGAAGTCCTAACCTCTGGAACGTCAGAATGTGACCTTACTTTTGAATGAAGTCTTTGCAGACGCAATTCATTCAGATAAGGCATATTGGCATAGGGTCGGCCCTTAACCCAATATGACTGGCGTCCTTCTGAGAAGGAAATTCGGTCACAGACACAGAGGGAAGAAGGCTAGGTGAAGCAGGAGGCACAGATTGGAATTGTGGTGTCACAACCCAAAGAGCAGGACCCCTCAGAAGCTGGAAGGGGCAAGAAGGGATTCTCCCCAGAGCCTTCAAATGAAACATAGCCCTGTCAACACCTTGATTTCAGACTTCTAGTCTCTAGAACTGAGACAATAAGTTTCTGTGTTAGGCCACCTGGTTTGTGGCACTTTGTTACGGCAGCCACAGGAAACTAATACAGGCTGTAATGGAGCAGAGGGAGCAGATTTGTTCCATGTAAGACCCAATGGATGTAAGATACAGGGAGACAGCAATCTTCTTTATATTGAATGGAAACCTCATAGTCACACTATCAAAAACTAAAATGAGCTGCTGTGAGAGCTGGTAAGCTTCTCATCACTGGAGGTCAAGGCTGGAGATTTGTGTGATAGAAATGATAATAATGATGATGATAGTAAGAATAAGAGGGCTTCCCTGGTGGTGCAGTGGTTGAGAGTCCACCTGCCGATGCAGGGGACACGGGTTCATGCCCCGGTCCAGGAGGATCCCACGTGCCGCAGAGCGGCTGGGCTCGTGGGCCATGGCCGCTGGGCCTGTGCGTCCGGAGCCTGTGCTCCACAATGGGAGAGGCCACAACAGTGAGAGGCCTGCGTACTGAAAAAAAAAAAAAAAAAAAAAAAAAAAAGAATAATACAACTTCCATTCTTACCCTGATTTGAACAAGCCAACTTCAAAAGACTGTTTTTGATATAATTGGAGATATTTGAATGCTGATTGGATATTTGATCACATTAAGATTTTGGGGTTCAATTTTAGGTGAAAATAATGGCCTAATGGTTTTAATGAGAGAGAGAGGGAGATAAGGGTGGGGTGAGGATTGGTCTTTCAGAGATACACACTGAAGTGTGTCTAGGATTTGCTTTAAAATAATCCAGAGGAAGGAGACATGGGTTGGTGTACAGGTGAAACATGATTGGTCATGTGGTGATAATCGTTGAAACTGGCTGATGGATACATGGAGATCCACTTATACTGTCCTCTTTACAGTGTGTGTGTTTGAAATTTTCCAAAATAAATTTTTTTTTAAAGGTTGCCCACTCTCACCACTCTTATTCAACATAGTTTTGGAAGTTTTAGCCACAGCAATCAGAGAAGAAAAGGAAATAAAAGGAATCCAAATTGGAAAAGAAGAAGTAAAGCTGTCACTGTTTGCAGATGACATGATACTGTACATAGAGAATCCTAAAGATGCTACCAGAAAACTACTAGAGCTAATCAATGAATTTGGTAAAGTTGCAGGATACAAAATTAATGCACAGAAATCTCTGGCATTCCTATATACTAATGATGAAAAATCTGAAAGTGAAATCAAGGAAACACTCCCATTTACCATTGCAACAAAAAGAATAAAATATCTAGGAATAAACCTACCTAAGGAGACAAAAGACCTGTATGCAGAAAATTATAAGACACTGATGAAAGAAATTAAAGATGATACAAATAGATGGAGAGATGTACCATGTTCTTGGATTGGAAGAATCAACATTGTGAAAATGACTCTACTACCCAAAGCAATCTACAGATTCAATGCAATCCCTATCAAACTACCACTGGCATTTTTCACAGAACTAGAACAAAAAATTTCACAATTTGTATGGAAACACAAAAGACCCCGAATAGCCAAAGCAATCTTGAGAACGAAAAATGGAGCTGGAGGAATCAGGCTCCCTGACTTCAGACTATACTACAAAGCTACAGTAATCAAGACAGTGTGGTACTGGCACAAAAACAGAAAGATAGATCAATGGAGCAGGATAGAAAGCCCAGAGTTAAACGCACGGACATATGGTCACCTTATCTTTGATAAAGGAGGCAGGAATGTACAGTGGAGAAAGGACAGTCTCTTCAATAAGTGGTGCTGGGAAAACTGGATAGGGACATGTAAAAGTATGAGACTAGATCACTCCCTAACACCGTACACAAAAATAAGCTCAAAATGGATTAAAGACCTAAATGTAAGGCCAGACACTATCAAACTCTTAGAGGAAAACATAGGCAGAACCCTCTATGACATAAATCACAGCAAGATCCTTTTTGACCCACCTCCTAGAGAAATGGAAATAAAGACAAAAATAAACACATGGGACCTAATGAAACTTAAAAGCTTTTGCACAGCAAAGGAAACCATAAACAAGACCAAAAGACAACCCTCAGAATGGGAGAAAATATTTGCAAATGAAGCAACTGACAAAGGATTAATCTCTAAAATTTATAAGCAGCTCATGCAGCTCAATAACAAAAAAACAAACAACCCAATCCAAAAATGGGCAGAAGACCTAAATAGACATTTCTCCACAGAAGATATACAGACTGCCAACAAATACATGAAAGGATGCTCAACATCTTTACTCATTAGAGAAATGCAAATCAAAACTACAATGAGATATCATCTCACACCAGTCAGAATGGCCATCATCAAAAAATCTAGAAACAATAAATGCTGGAGAGGGTGTGGAAAAAAGGGAACACTCTTGCACTGCTGGTGGGAATGTGAATTGGTACAGCCGCTATGGAGAACGGTATGGAGGTTCCTTAAAAAACTACAAATAGAACTACCATATGACCCAGCAATCCCACTACTGGGCATATACCCTGAGAAAACCATAATTCAAAAAGAGACATGTACCAAAATGTTCATAGCAGCCCTATTTACAATAGCCCGGAGATGGAAACAACCTAAGTGTCCATCATTGGATGAATGGATAAAGAAGATGTGGCACATATATACAATGGAATATTACTCAGCCATAAAAAGAAATGAAATTGAGCTATTTGTAATGAGGTGGATAGACCTAGAGTCTGTCATACAGAGTGAAGTAAGTCAGAAAGAGAAAGACAAATACTGTATGCTAACACATATATATGGAATTTAAGGAAAAAAAATGTCATGAAGAACCTAGGGGTAAGACAGGAATAAAGACACAGACCTACTAGAGAATGGACTTGAGGATATGGGGAGGGGGAAGGGTAAGCTGTGACAAAGTGAGAGAGTGGCATGGACATATATACACTACGAAACGTAAGGTAGATAGCTAGTGGGAAGCAGCCGCATAGCACAGGGAGATCAGCTCGGTGCTTTGTGACCGCCTGGAGGGGTGGGATAGGGAGGGTGGGAGGGAGATGCAAAAGGGAGGGGATATGGAAACATATGTATATGTATAACTGATTAAATTTGTTATAAAAAAAAAAAGAGAGGTCAAGGGCCTCTAATTAAAAAAAAAAAAAAAAAAGCTACCGGCTACCATGTTCTGAGCACTTAAGATGGCCGGGAACCATGCAAAGTGTTTTTAAAGCATTATTTCATTTAATTTAATCATGGCACATAAAGACAAATAAACAGCGACATTTCTGTATAGGAAGGCACAGTACTGTAAAGATGTTCTCTTCGAATGTGTCTGCATAATCAAGATGAAGAGAAAGTTCAATTGGTTTGGATTGCTTGAATTTTCAAAAGAATATATCTGTGTCAATTTGTATTCTTTAAAAAATAAATCTCACAACAGCCCATGAGGCATTACCATATCAATTTTATAAGTGAGGAAACTGAGGATCCGAAAAGTGAAGTAAATTGCCCAAGGTTGCATAACTACTATGTAGAAGAAGTAGGATTTGAACCCAGGTTTCTCTTGACGCCACCACTGTGTGCTTTTAATGCCCTTGCTATTCAAAGTGTGGCCTAAGGACCAGCCACATCATATCATAGGAGAATTTCCTAGAAATACAGAATCTCAGGCCCCCTACCCAGACCTACCGAGTAAAATTCCACTTTAAAGTTTGAGAAGAATTGTATATGCTATAATGCCACCAGGGTATTTAAGCACTGGTAAGATGATTAGACCCAATCAAGGGTTCTAAACCCTGGTTGCTCATCGGAACTAATTGAGGAAAATTTTAGAAATACTGATCTCAGATTATACTGTATTGTACCTCTTGGGTGGGGCATGAGAATCTGTATATTTACAGGCTCCCTCAGATGAGCTATCAGTGTGGGGAAGCACTGGAAAATGAGACGTATAAAGATCTTTTTCAACTCTTAGATTCTCTAACTCCTGATAAGCTTGTAGGAGAAAATGAAGAATTCAGTTCTGTGTGACTGTGGAAAATTACCTGTTCACTGAAGATAATCGTTTAGAATGGACTTTAAGTTGTGTTCTAAGGAAATATAAGCTTCAAGGAGTGAAAATGGAGTCCAGATGGACAGAATGAGAGAATTAGCAAATATATCAAAATACATGACAATTAATATATAAATCTGGGACTTCCCTGGTGGCGTAGTGGACTGCGGTCCAAATACAGGGAGCCTCGGTTCGATCGCTGATCAGGGAACTAGATCCCACATGCATGCCGCAACTAAGAGTTCACATCCTGCAACTAAGGAGCTGGTGAGCCACAACTAAGGATCCCGTGAGTTGCAACTAAGAACAGCACAACCAAATAAATAAATAAATAAATTATTTTAAAAAACAATGTTTAAACAAATATATATGCCATATTTTATTTAAAGGAATTATCAATGCATATACAATGAGATAAAATACAAGCCTGTGACTACAAAACAATTGGATTGGTTTTCATTGGTGCTTTATGTAAATCAAACTCATTATACTAGCGTTCATTTTTTCAGTGTGTGCTGAGTCCCTGTCCTCAAGGAGTCCACAGTCTAGTAGGGGAAAGATAAGTGAACAGACAGTTACAATAAAGTGTGATAAAGCACTGAGATACAATAAATAAAAGATGCTACAGAGCATGTAGGATGGGATCCTACTAAGCAGTGGAAGTGGGAGGAGGGTAGCCAGGGAAAGCTAAGTCTTGAAAGCAGAGTAGAGGGACTTCCCTGTTGGTCAAGTGATTAAGACTTCGCTTTCCAATGCAGGGGGTGCGTGTTCGATCCCAGGTCGGGGAGCTAAGATCCCACATGCCTCACAGCCAAAAAACCAAAACATAAAACAGAAGCAATATTGTAACGAAGTCAATAAAGACTTTAAAAAAGAAAACACTATGTCATCTTTCGAAGGCAGAGTAGATGTTGTTCAGGGGAAGAAGGGCATTTCAGAAAGATGGCACAGAGGCCAAAGGGAACATGGTAACTTCAATAAATGAATAATATTGTAGGCACACAGGACTTCCCTGGTGGCTCAGTGGTTAAGAATCTGCCTGCCAATGCAGGGGGCACAGGTTCGAGCCCTGGTCCAGGAAAGTCCTACGTGCTGCGGAGCAACTAAGCGTATGCGCTACAGCTACTGAGCCTGCGCTCTAGAGTCCATGAGCCCCAACTACTGAGCCCACATGCCACAACTACTGAAGCCCACGCACCTAGAGCCCATGCTCTGCAACAAGAGAAGCCACTGAAATGAGAAGCCTGCGCACAGCAACAAAGAGTAGCCCCCGCTCACTGCAACTAGAGAAAGCCCGCGTGTAGCAACAAAGACCCAAAACAGCCCGAAATAAATAAATAAATAAATGTATTTAAAAAAATATTGTAGGCACATAGGATGAGGATGGAGTAGTATAAAGAGAAAAAGCTGGTGAGATAGTCCGAAGGCAGTTGACGAAGGACTCTATATGACATTCCAAGGAGTATGGACATTATCCAGAAGCTATGAGCAATCTTTGAATGGCTTTAAATAGAAGAATGCCATGATGAAATTTGCATTTTAGAAAAATTACTCAGGTAGCTGAAGTAATTCGAAGGGGTTGAGACAGAAGCAGAAGAGCTGTTGGGAAACCATTGCAATATGTGAAGCAAGAGATAACAAGGAGAGCGCACAAATGAAAGAGATTTAGAACTTTGTGACAAAATAAGTGAAGGAGAAAAAAGAGTCAGGTTTCCAATTGGGTACTTGGAGACGGTGGTGTTACTATCCGGGACAGGGAATGCAGAAGGAGAAGCAGACTTTGGGTAGAAATGGGGATGGAGAATGTGGGGGAAGCATAATGAGATCAGTTTGGGACATGTTGAGTGTGAGGAGTGTAGGGGATAACTAGGTGGAATTGTTGAGTAGACGAATGGATATGTGGATGGGGAGCTCAGAAAAGAGATAAGGGCTGAATACACAGATGTGGAAATCATGAATGTGCACACTGGAATTATGAGAACACATACGTTCACCTAGGAAGAGGCTGCAAAATAAGGTGAGAGATGGGCTGAGGACAGAGTTTGGGGGATCCTCACTATTTAAGGAGTGGTAGAGGAAGAGACCCCTGGAAGGAAGGAAGAAGAGCAGCCAAAGAGGTAGGAAAAGCAGGACAGTGTAGTATCAAGGAGCTAAGTGAATTCGTTTTTTACTGCTACTGTACTGTATTCCTATTGTATTGCATTTCTATTTCTATTGCATTTGTTATCAAAGTGCCACAAACTTAGTGGCTTAGAACAATACAAATTTATTTTCTTATGCTTCTGGAGGTCAGAAATCTAAAATCAGTCTCACTGAGCTAAAGTCAAGGTGTCAATAGGACTGGTTCTTTCTGGAGGCTCTAGGGAATAATCCATTTGCTTGCCTTTGCCAGCTGCTAGAGATCGCCTGCATTCCTTTGCCTCATGGCCCCTTCTTTCATCTTCAAAGCCAGCAGTGTAATCTTGTCACATATCCTTCACGGTCTCTGCCTCTGATGTCATATCAGCTTCTCTAACTGCTCTCCTTCCTCTCTCTTATAAAGACTCATCAGTGGATGCTAAAACTAGTGGATGACAATTTGAGTAAAAAGATATTTATATAGTCTCAAAATGTTTCCTTACTAGATATCTATTAGTACAAGAGGGAAAAAATAATAACCTTGCAGCAGAGAAACCCAACAAACAGAATCTGAACCAAGTGGTCAAAGTTAATATGGCCACTAACGGGACAAATCAGCATCATGTGCCTATTGAGGACACAGCCCTTCTGTGATGCTCTTTCTAAAAGCACATAATCTGAACCTAATCATGAGGAAAATTCAGATACACTCAAACTGAAGGACATTCTACGAAATAGCTGGCCTGTACTCTTCAAAATTATCAATGTCATGAAACACAAGGACCGTAGAATTATTCCAGATTAAAGGAGACACGAAAGCTGAGTGCTACTCACGAACCAAGATTTTCTTCTGCTACAGAGGACACTATTGGGACAATGCATTCAGCGAAATCTGAATTAGGAATTAGGTCTGTAGATTTATTAATACTGTATCAATGTTAATTCCTGATTTTGATCATTGTGCTTGAGTTATGTAAGACAATATCCTTATTATTAGGTAAAACACTCTGAAATATATAAGCATAGATGGCATCATGTCTGCAAATTACTCTCAAATGGTCCAGAACATAAGTGTGTGTGTGTGTGTGTGTGTGTGGCGGTGGGGGCGGGGGAGGTGAAGAAGAAGAAGGAGAAGGAGAAGAAGAAGCGGGAGGGAGAGGAGGAGGAAGCACATGTGGTAAAATGTTAACATTTGGGGCATTTGAGTGAAGGGCAAAATGGGATTTTTTTAAAACTCTTCTTGCGAGTTTTCTGTGTCTGAAGTTATGTTCAAATAAAAAGCTAAAATTTCACAGAAAAAAGTGATTCAGAGATGAAGAAGTGGAGACAGCAACTTCTTCTCAACTAGTTTTACTTTACTTTCGACTTCTTTTTAGCAAGTTTGCCTGTGGAGGCAAGTCCAGAGGGAGGACAGTGGTGGTAGTGGTTGCAGCTGCTGCTGTTGTACAGATGGGACAGATTCGTGCCAGTTTATAGCCTCAGGGGAAACATCAAGTGGAAATATAGTAAAGATACAGGAGAGAGGGGATATCGCTGGCATGGGGCACATTGGTGCAGTTCCACATTGTGGGAGCATTAGCCTTAGACAGGAGAGTAGATAGATTTGCACTTAAGAAGGAAGAAAACAGGGCTTCCCTGGTGGCGCAGTGGTTAGGAATCCGCCTGCCAATGCGAGGGACATAGGTTCAAGCCCTGGTCTGGGAAGTTCCCACATGCCACAGAGCAGCGAAGCCCGTGCACAACTACTGAGCCTGCACTCTGGAGCCTGTGAGCGACGACTACTGAGCCTGTGCGCCTAGAGCCCACGTTCCACAGCAAGAGAAGCCACCACAATGAGAAGCCCGCGCACCGCAACGAAGAGTAGCCTCCGCTCGCCACAACTAGAGAAAACACGCACGCAGCAAGGAAGACCCAACGCAGCCAAAAATAAATAAATAAACTTAATTAATTAATTAATTAATTAATTTTCAAAAGAAAGAAAGAAAACATGGGACTGTGCATACGTAGGTAAGTTTGTAAGTTTGTACGTAAGGAGTTGGTGAGAGAGATTTCCTTCCTGATGGCCTATATTCTTTGTGAGTAGGAGGCAAAGTCACCTACGCAGTGCAAGGAGGGAAGTACATAGTATAGGGTCAAAATAGCTATTCTGAGGAATGGGAGAGGAAGCATTCAGTCCTGTTGACCACTCCTTCCAGTTTGAAATACACTTCTCTCTTGCCTTTCTTTTCTTTTTTTTTTTTTTTTTTTTGCGTTACGCGGGACTCTCACTGTTGTGGCCTCTCCCGTTGCGGAGCACAGGCTCTGGACATGCAGGCTCAGTGGTCATGGCTCACGGGCCCAGCCGCTCTGCGGCACGTGGAATCCTCCCGGACCGGGGCACGAACCTGCATCCCCTGCATCGGCAGGCGGACTCTCAACCACTGTGCCACCAGGGAAGCCCTCTCGCCTTTCTTGACACCATTCTCCCATGATTTTCCCCCTACCTGCTTAGCCACTACTCATTCTGCTTAACTATCTGCTCCTCCTTTAGCTAATTTTTAAATATTGGTGTTCTTCAGTGATCTGTCTTATACTCTCTTCTGTTTCTACTCTATGTTCTCTCATTGGGTGATCTTAGTCATTCCCATAGATTTAAATACCGTATTTTATTTTGATGACCCCCAAATTTAAATCTTTCAATCACAGTTCTCCTCTGAGTTCCAGTTGTCCACTTGACACCTATATAAAGATGTCTCACAAATATAGCACACGTTATGTATTCAAAACTGAAGTCTGGAGTCCCCTAATCATCTCCTTACGTTCAGTAGTGAGCACTACCATCAATCCTATTGCCTAAGCCAGAAATCGATGTGTCATCTTTGATTCTTCCTTTTCCCTTATCCTGTCCTCACTGCTCAGCAGGCTGTATCTTCAAAACATATCTTAAAGCTAGTCACACTTCTCCATCTTCATTGTCATCACTCTAACGGGACTACTTTCCACTCAAGTCTGGATTGCAGTAGGACCTAATTTCTCCACTTGCATTCTTGACCCCTCTAATCCATTCTCCCACAACAGCAAAAGTGACCCTTTTAAAATGAAAGATCATGTCACTACACAGCTTAGAACCCTTTAGTTCACCTAGGGAAAAATACAAATTCTTTATCAACTGCTGGACCTTGTATAATCAAATCTCTGTCTGTTTCCCCGGAATCATCTCCCTTGTTTTAGCTCCCCTTGTCTTCTTTAAAAAGTACTTGAAACACCTAAGCTCTCTTTCGAGACTGGGTTTTTGCACTTGCTTTTCCCTCTGCCTAGTATACTCTTACCACCATTCCTTTATATCCTTTATGTCTGAACTCAAATGCCATTTCCTTAGATATGCCTTCCCTGGCCAATCCTTCTAAATAAATTAGGTCCCTTATATTATTCTCCTTCTTAGCCTCTTGCTTGTTTACTTTGTAGAACTTACTATAATTTATAATTATTCTACTTATTTACCTTTTTTTGTCTGTCTCCTCTTTGGGCAGAGTTCAGTGGGGATGGCTCATCTCTGCTCCACATGGTATTGGATGGGGCAGCTTGACTAGGTCTGGAGGATCCAGTATGGCCCCACTCACAAGAATGGAGCCTTCGTGCTCGCTGTCAACTGGGGCACTCTAATTCTCCTTGTGGCCTGTTTCTACATCAGGAGAGCTTGGATTTCTCTATGTAGCAGCCACGTTCTAAGAGGGTAAAAACAGAAGCTGCAAAACCTCTTAAGGTCTAGCATTGATAATTTTACAAATCATTCCTGTCCCATTCTATTAGTCAAAGCAAGTCACAGGAGCAGCCCAGATTCAAGAAGAAGAGGGGAAACTCCACTTCTTGATAGGAGGAGTAGCAAAGTCACATTACAAAAAGGGCATGCTGCATGAGAGGGATTATTACAGTCATACAATCCACCACACTCAAATATCCAAATGGCTAGCTCCTTCACCTCGTAAAGATTTTTGATCAAGTGACACTTTCTGAGTGAGGCCTTTCCTGACCACTCTATATTAAATTGCAATCCTACTTGCTCATTCACTAAATAGTGTTTTATTTTAACACCATAGTACTTATCACCATCCAACATATATATTGTATGTATTTATTATGTCTCCTCCTTTTTGAATACAAGATCCATGAAGGCAGGAATTTTTGTCCATTTTGTTCATTGTTATATTCCCAGAACCTACAGACTGGCTGGCATATAGTAGGCACTCAATAATTATTTAATGAATATGAGTTCAAAAATAGTGAAACCAAAAAACAAAAACAAAAACAAAAAAACATAGTGAAACCACATTTTTTCAAAATACTTAGAAATCTACTATAAGACTATTAAAGAATTTATAACTCATTAGTTTTCCCTCCTTTTCATTTCCCTGATTTCTTGGTAAACGTTGAATAAGTTGTTATCTTCAGGTCTTATCTGCCCACCAGCAAATGAACACACATAATAAAATAGTGAACTTTATTAGAGAAAAGCATGGATTATCTCAGTAAGGGAGTTTTGGGGGAATCCTATGAGATGAGATGTGAGATCCTATGAGGTGAGATACGAGGCCATTCTCAGTTTATTATTTTGTACCTTGTGCCCAATTTACGCCCACACGGGACAGCCAGTTCAGGTTCCAGGGGGATTTTTTTTTGGTCTGGAAAATTAGTGAAGACGAAAATCTCATTGTCCAGTTGCAAAAAAATAAAAATAAAAATAAAAAATCCAAGAGCATCAAGAGGACAGAGAAAGTGTCTTTCAGGGAGGAAGTGATTTAAAGGTAGCATTATATATCCTTTCCAGTTATCCCTAGATTGAGATCAGAAATTGGTCCAGTGCCCTATCCTTATCAGGACAAAGAGAATACAGGAACGAATCCAAATGTCTGACTAAATATATATCCCTCCTCCCCACAAAGGAAAGTGTTGGTGGTGGTAGCACCATAGAAAAACCCATCAAGGAACACAAAATGAAAGAAGATGGACTGGGGGTGAAAGTAGGGTTGTAGGGAAGACAAGTCTTAATAAATTTTTAATTGAAGAAGTCTTCAATATTACCAGGATATACACAGATAAAATAGCCTGTCTCCCCCTATATCTGTCCCTATCCAACAAACTTTTTTTTTAATAAATTTATTTATTTATTTGGCTGCATTGGGTCATCATTGCTGTGTGAGGGCTTTCTCTCTAGCTGTGGTGAGCGGGGGCTACAATTAGTTGTAGTGTACGGGCTTCTCATTGCAGTGGCTTCTCTTGTTGCGGAGCACGGTCTCTAGGTGCATGGGCTTCAGTAGTTGTGGCATGAGGGCTCAGTAGTTGTGGCACATGGGCTTAGTTGCTCCACGGCATGTGGGATCTTCCTGGACCAGGGATCAAACCTGTGTCCCCTGCATTGGCAGGCGGATTCTTAACCACTGCACCACCAGGGAAGCCCCCAACAAACTTTTTACTCAGTGTGATTTTTTTAAACAGTTTTATTGAGACATGTCACATACCACACAATTCACCCATTTAAAGGTTTTAGTATATTCATAGAGTTGTGCAATCATCACTACAATCAGTGTGGAACATTTTCACTACCCCAAAAAGAAATCTCATACCAAATAGCAATCATTGCCCCCCACCTCCCTGGATCCTGGCGACTATTAATCTGCTTTCTGTCTCTGTGGATTTACCTACAGTGGACATTTCATATAAGTGGTCCTTTTTGACTGGTGCCTCTCAGCATAATGTTTTCAAAGTTCATCCATATTATAGCATGTATCAGTACTTCATTTCTTTTCACGGCCAAATAATATTTTATTGTATGGATATACCACATTTTATCTATCCATTCATTAGTAGATGGATGGTTGAGTTGTTTCCACTTTTTGCCTCTAATAAATTATGGTGCTATGAACATATGTGTACAAGTTTTTGTGTGGGCATATGTTTTCACTTCTCTTGGGTATGTACCTAGGAGAAGAATTGCTGGGTCATTTGGCAACCCTTTGCTTAACATTTCAAGGTACTGCCAGACTATTTCCAAAGCAGCCGTGCCAAGTTATATTCCCATCAGCAATGTATAAGTGTTCCTGTTTCTCTATATCCTCACCAACACTTGTTATTAGAATCTGACATTTTGGTTATAGCCATCCTACTGTTTGTGAAGTAGCATCTCATTGTGGTTTTGGTTTGCATTTCCCTGATTGCTAAAGACACTGAGTATCTTTTCATGTGCTTATTAGCTATGGGTATTTCTTCTTTGGAGAAGTGTCTATTCAGATCCTTTGCCCATTTTTACTTAGGTTGTTTGTCTTTTTTTGTTGAATTGTAAGAATTCTTCATATATTCTAGATACAAGTTCCTTATCAGATATATGGTTTACAAAATGTTTCTCCCATTCTGTGGATTGTCTTTCTACTTTCTTGGTGGTGTCCTTTGAAGCACAAAATTTTTAATTTTTGATGATATCCAATTATCTATTTTTTCTTTGGCTTTTGGTGCCATATCTAAGAAACCATTGCCTATCCCAAGGTCTTAAAGATTTATGTCTATGTTTTCTTCTAAGAGTTTTATAGTTTTAGCTCTTATCTTTAGTTATTTAATCCATTTTGAATTAATTTTTGTATATGCTGTGTGGTAGGTGTCCAGCTTTACTCTTTCACATGTGGATATCCGTTTAAAGCTGTCCCAGTACCATTTGCTTTAAAGGCTATTCTTTCCCCATTGAATTGTGTTGGTACCCTTGTCAAAAATAATTTGGCTGTAAATGTGAGGGTTTACTTATGGACTCCCAATTCTATTCCATTGATCTATATGTCTATCCTTATGCCAGTACAACACTGTCTTGTCTACTGTAGCTTTGTGGTATGTTTTGAAATCAGGAAGTGTGAGCCTTCCAACTTGATTCTTCTCTTTCAAGATTGTTTTGGCTATTCTATTACGTTTTCATATGAACTCTTGGATCAACCTGTCAATTTCTAAAAAAAAAAAAAAAAGCCAGCTGGGATTTTGATAGGAATTGCACTGAAACAATTGATCGGTTTGGGAGGTATTGTCCTCTTAACAATATTAATAGGTCTTCCAATCCATGAACATGGGATATATTTTTCCATTTCTTTAAGTTTTCTTCAATTTCTTTCAACAATATTTTGTAGTTTTCAGAGTATAAATTTGGCACCCTTGTTTTGCATTTTTCCTACGTATTTTATTCTTTTTGATGCTATTTTAAATGGAATTGCTTTCTCAATTTCATTTTGGATTTTTTATTGCTAGTTCATAGACGTGAAATTGATTTTTATATATTGATTTTATCTCCTGCAACTTTGCTGAATTATTAGTCCTAGTAGTTCTCTTTTTTGTGGATCCCTTAGGATTTTCTCTTGCAACCTGCAAGTAAAGATATTTTACTTATTCCTTTTCAATATGAATGTCTTTTATTTCATTTTCTTGCCTAATTATCTTAGCTTAAAACCTCCAGCACAATATTGAATAAAAGTCTATTGTTCCTGATCTTAGGGGGAAAGCTTTCAGTCTTTCATCATTGAGTATGTTAGCTGTGGGGTTTTCATAGATGTCCTTTATCAGAGTGAGGAAGTCCTGTTCTATTCGTACTATGTTGAGCATTTTTATCATGAAAAGGGTATTGAATTTTCAAGTGTTTTTTTCTGCATCTATTGAATTTTGATCATGTGATTTTTCTCCTTTATTCTATTGATTTATTCAGCATTATTTTTAAAATAAATTTATTTATTTTATTTTTTAATTTAGTTTTGGCTGCATGGGGTCTTAGTTGCTGCATGTGGCGAAGTTGTGGCGAGCAGGGGCTACTCTTCGTTGTGGTGTGTGGGCTTCTCATTGCGGTGGCTTCTCTTGTTGTGGAGCACGGGCTCTAGGCACGCAAGCTTCAGTAGTTGTGGCAGGTGGGCTCAGTAGTTGTGGCTCACGGGCTCTAGAGCGCAGGCTCAGTAGTTGTGGCGCACAGGCTTAGTTGCTCTGTGGCACGTGGGATGTTCCTGGAGCAGGGCTCGAACCCGTGTCCCCTGCATTGGCAGGTGGATTCTTAACCACTGTGCCACCAGGGAAGCCCCTATTCAGCATGATTTTAAAGAATGTGTTATATTGTAAGAACTACTGGAGGAGTCTTCTAGCCATGCAGTATGAAAGTTCCTTTAACTTAACCAACAGTATGCTTCATAGGACATTGTTAAATCCTTAAAGACATCCTTGGGAGCAGGCTAAGTGGGTAGCCACTATGAAGAGTGGTTGGGAGATATGCCAAGGTACTCCTCCACAAACATCCTGTGATAAAAACAAAATTTTAATCCCATGACTTGAAAAATCTCTTTTTATCTTTTAGGGAAGTTACAAAGAGGGGATGCTAAAAAGTTAGTAAACTCCATTGCTGTATGCAGAGTAAGCTAAATTGGCCAGAAATGCATGTCGGGTACTCCTGTTTCTCCCAGAGAGTAAAGATAAATATGGCTGGGTGGAGTCTGAGTGATCCTCGACGTCAAGGCCAAAAGGCGATCACACTTGAGAAGCTTGCTTGAGGGAGAGAGAGCTCAGATATGACGTAGTCAGTGGGATAATTTCCTGAGAAAGAGGAAACTCAAAGAGAGGTTCGGACCTCCTGGCTTGACTGAAGATAAGGGAAAGAGATAATGGAGTACCTTGATTAAGGGCACCATCATTGACATAGATGCCTTGGTTTGAACCCCAGCTCTGCCACTTACTAGTTGATGCCCTTACCTCTCTGATCTTCAGTTTTCTCATCTATGTAAGGGGCGCAGAGTTGTTAGGAGTAAATGAAATTGTGTTTTAAAGCCTCTAGCAAATTTCCCAGCACATAATAGTTATAAAAATTGACATTCCCTTTCCTCCTCTACTCAGGAAAGAATGTTACTGAATGGAGAGGTTAACCTCAGGTCACAGGGTGAAGGAGTCAGGAGTAAGAAGGTGATTTTATCTAACTTTCCGGATGAAAGGTGATGAACCCTGGAGAGGTAAGTTTGGGGTCATGAGAGCGCAATTTAAATCCTTTGTACAAGAATGAAATTAAGAAAAAGTATTTGGTATCAGAGTATTTTCAGATGCATGTAAACAAGCTGGCTTACAGGATAAAATAATGTATTATCTCACATAATAGGACATCCAGATGTAGTGTGTGCTACAAGGTTAGTTGATTCGACAGCTGGATAATTTTGTGAAGGACACAGTTTCTTTGGTCCTTCCTCCCACCTTCTAAAGAGTCCAATTCATCCTAGGGATTTTTTCTCTTGTGGTTGTAAGAAGGCTGCTTGTAGCAATCATTGTACACATACTTATTCACATCCAGTGGGAAGGAGAGAGACAACCGCTCCTTCAAACATAAATTAAAAATCTTTCATTTCTGTCTTATTGGGGTCCCCACTGGTCATTGTCCACCTATGACCTTATTAATAGCCAATCTCATGGGATTGTAAACCTCTGATTGGCTTAAGCCTGGATTCCTAAACCAATCACCAGTAAGAAAGAGGGAATTACCATAACTGATTCACACTACTGATAGTAGATAAGACTTCTGGGCCCCAGAAGGAACATGATCATGGCAATCAGCAATGGAAATGTAGTGTGAGGAGCAGACTTTAGTGATTTTAAGCCACTAAGGCTTTTGGGGTTGTTTGTTACTGCAGCATAACCTAACCTATGTGATGTAACAATGGAAAATGTAAGTATAGTGTTGTAAACTCTATTGAGAGGATTGAGAGAAGAGAAGTGCCAGTGGGGGTGTAAGTGAGCTAAATTCTCATCTATGAAAGCAGGGAGTCAGTAGATGACATTTAAAATTAAAATAAACAGTATAAGCAGTCATGTTATTTAGAAATATGGAGGAAACTACCAGCAAAGAAACCAAAACAACCTGCTAAAATAATTGAAAGTTATTACCCAGGGAATAGGTCTAGGGTAGGAAGAGGTGGGGCAGGAGGATTTTTGCTTTCATTATAGACTCTTCTGGATTTTTTAATATTTTAAAATAATGTGCTTGTACTCTTTTAATAATTTTTAAAAGTTTTCCAATTATTTGACTTCATTTTATTCAAAGTCTAAAAAAATGATCATTTCAGGCCCTGGGAACATGGTCATAAAATCCAACTGACACTTCCTGAAAGGGAAGTTGTGCTTTTCATGACTCATATCTCACATACCTAATTTATTCCTGAAGAACACTTCACTTTTGACCACCTGATGATCAAACTGGTAATCTGACAACCAGCTTCAAAATTAAGACAAGAACAAGAGACTATTTTTGTTCGCACCATTTAATAACATTTCAGAGAGAAAGATACAGCAAAAGGGTTTCTGCCCAGAAAATAAAGTAATTTAGATTTGTTATGAAATGGGCTATTTGCTGACCTGGTATTGTTCTTTAATAGATTTTTTGAGGGGCTAGAGTTGCAGGTTTTTCTCTAGTGGATTACTCTCCTACCACGGACCTGAGCCTGTTTTCCAAAGCCTCCTCTTCACAAAATTCATCTTTTACCTGGCTCCCAGATTGGCCATGGCCATATTGTCTGCCCTCTCTAAAGCCTAGATCCCAAGCTATGTGGACAATACGGTTATCTAGGTGGGTCCCAGTTAGGAATCGCATGGCATTTTTGGCATCAGCTCTGTTATGGTATTCTACAAAACAGAAACCACGTGCCGTTTTCTTTATTTTATCCAGGCCCATAAAAACATTCTTGACATCACCACATCTACTAAAGAGCTCAAATATTTGCTCTTCGGTTGTATGAAAGGAAAGGTTCCCCACATACAGTGTGGAGTTTTCCATCAGTAATTTTTCACGCTCATCGTCGTTGCTACTAAACAGCTGGCCCTGGTACTCACTCTGCTCCAGGGAGGAGTCGCTGCACAGAATTCTCAGGTCCTTGGACATAGTGCCCAGTGGGCGCTGTGAGGGCAGCAGTTCCCAATCCAGCGTAGCAGCAGTATCACCACCAAAGAAACCCTAAATTAAATTTAACAAAAGTAAAGTTACAAGGAGGGAAACTGAAATACAAACCTGTGTATATTTAACAGGTTTGTGCCCAGATGCACAGACATCTCAGCTCTTGACCATGAGGATCACATCAAGGCAAACCAAAAATAGGAAGTTCCAAGCCCCAGGAACATGGTCATAAAATCCAATTTTGCAAGTCTTCCTGAAAGGGAAGTTATGCTACCTTTGGTTGACTCAGATCTTACATACCTCATCTATTACCAAAGAACACATTTCATAACAGTACGCTCTCAGAAAATACAGCATAAAACAGTAAAATGGATCAAATTTTAATGGAGAATGAGCACTACTATCACCCTGATCAAGCACTAGGCATCATATAAAACACATACATAATCAGGGTCAAAGCACAAATACAGTTGTGGCATACTCTCTTATGATTTAAAATAATACATTTGTGATTCAAGTCTATAATATGGAAATCAATATATTGTGTTGTTAGGTTAGGCAGAATCCCTATGTACTATCAAGTACACGAGAAGCTCTATAAAAATAAGAACTCTCTGGCATCATAAATCTGAACTAAATTAAGATTAGATTTTATTAGCAATAATTCCACTCATCATCTTAGACTTTAGACTTTTATTTAATTATTTGAATATTCCAAGTCTACTTAAAAAACCTTCCCAGATAATTTTAATGAATGCCCTTTTCCCCCTTTACTAAATTTTCCTACTGTAGTCAGAGGCATTAAAAATGATTCAAGTGGTTTTAGCTACACTTTTCAAAAATATGCATTAGTTCTCCCCCTTCCCTGGCTCCTATTTTGCAATGGTTCCCAAATTTTAGTGTGAAAGAAATACCTGCAGAGCTAGACTGAAATGCAGCTTCTCGAAGCCCACCCTTAAGAGAATCTGACTCGGCAGATCTAGAGCAAGATCTGGGAACTGACATTTAACATTTAACCTGCACACTTCGGTGATCCAGATGCAAGTAGTCCAAGGACCACACTTCTGAGAAACTCTTCTGAGGAAATTCATTCTCTTAACAAACCTATAATGAGCAATCTTTATTTGCCAGGCACTATGCTAAGTGCTATGAATGCAAAAATGAAAAAGATACAGTGAAAGTATGATTTTCAGAAATTATTGTATCCACAGCACCTAGCATGAACAATGACTTGCACATACAGTAGACATGCAATAAATACGTGTTGAATGATAGAACGCATGAATTCAGAATTGACTGATGAAGCCAGACAAGTAAACAAGGAAACATGGTATGGTGTGATCAATACTATTTTAGTGAAATACCCGGGGAAAGGGAGAAGGAAACTAACATTTATTGGGCATCTACTTTGCGATGGATATTTCGTGCACTTTCCATTACATCACACAGGAGGAGAAACAGTTACCCAGTTTGGAGGCACCAGAGAAGGTGTCCAGAGGAAGGGCTGCGTGCACTGATTCTCAAATGACAAGGAGGGTGTGTGTGTGTGTGTGTGTGTGTGTGTGTGTGTGTGTGTGTGTTTGTGGGGAGGGTGTAGAAATTTAGGGAAAGAGCCGGATAGAGAAAACATGTGCAAGGGTAGAACACAAAGAAAAATAAAAGCATAGAAACCTGAAATGGGAGCCTAAATAAAACCAGGTGCTGTACAATTCAAAGCAATGAAAACGGGGGGCCCTTCCTACTTAGTAGGAAGACCACTGCCCCAAAATCATCTTCCTGACAGCCTGTCAATGGTGTCTGAAAGTCTGCTGCTAGAAACTCATTACTTTGAGTCATTGACAAATTGCCCCGTTAAAAAACAAATATCCCTCCCAGACTTCATTTCCTTTTTTTTTTTTCTTTTTTGACCTGGTTACTAGATTGGCAGATCAGAGAATGTGATAGCTATAGTGGATTTCATTTCATCCAGGCATTAGACAAAGTTTCCCATAATTTCATTGCAGATGAGATGGCAGAATATAGGCTGGGTGCTCCAGCTGTTTGTTAAAATGAGTCTGTAACTGATTGAACAAACGAATGATTTGGTGTCAGACTAGAAGGGAAGTTCTAGGAGTGAGCCAAAAAGCTTTATTCTTGGCTGTGTCTTGTTCAGCTCATTTATAATTTTGGCTTCCTACAAATAAGAGCTTTTAAAATGGTCAGAGCAGTCCAAAGTTGGAATGGGCTGCCTTGGGGAGCAATGAGCACTAGGCACCGAGGAGTTCAAGCCAACCTTGGAGAACCCCTTGCCCGGTAGTCGGGCAATGTAGACACCCTTTTTAACCAGTGAAGTGTTATGAAGCAAGTATACATTTTGAAATCAAAAGACCTCAGTTCAAATCTCAGCTTTACCACTTATTAGCAATGTGACCCTAGGCAAAGTACTTAACCACACTGATTTCAATTTCCTCATCTGTAAACCAGAGATAGAAACACGTACCTTGAAGCAAATGCTGTGACAATGTCATAGATGAAAACACCTCGCACAGTGCTTAACATACTGTAGGTGTTCAATAAACAGCAGGTACTAGACAAATTATTCCAATTCTGTGATTCAGTGACCCAGAATAAGACATATAAGTACATATCAAAGCTGCTGATGACACAGAGCTAGGAGGGACTTTGAACAGATCTGGGCAGTCTTGGACGATTGAACCCAAACTGACAAGGTGATGGATAATACTTAGGGATTAATGTGAAGTATTACTTTTTAGATTCAACACAGGGCAAAAGGACAGAGTGAGGGAGATCTGGAAAGAGCACAGGCTTAAGAGTCCTGTTTTATAATTTTATAATCCCATAGCTCATTCATTTATTCACTCATTTCTTCATTTATTCAATAAATATTCATGGAGCACTGTGCTAGATTCTAGGGAAATAAGAAATGAGATGCAGCCCCTACCCTGAAGGAGCTCACAACCAGGGGAGACAGGCAACTTACAAGATAAATTCCAACACAATGTGATTATTCTACTTATAGGAGCACATACTAGGCCCAGAGGTAGCACAGAGAAGGGACAGAAAACTACAGAGGAGGAATATGAGGGGGGGACAACTTTCTAGGGGGACATGATCCCTGAGTCTTTTAAAAAATGACCACATTGTATTTATTTATTTATTTATTTATTTATTTATTTATTTTTTGAGGTACGTGGGCTTCTCACTGCTGTGGCGTCTCCCATTGCGGAGCACAGGCTCCGCGGCCATGGCTCACGGGCCCAGCCACTCCGCGGCATGTGGGATCTTCCCAGACCGGGGTACGAACCCGTGTCCCCTGCATCGGCAGGCGGACTCTCAACCACTGCGCCACCAGGGAAGCCCTGTATTTATTTTTTGAATAACCGATTCAGATTTGTGGTACAAAATATAAAATGTACAAAAAGATGGGCAAAGCAAGTGTGCCTTCCGACACTGTGCCCCAGCCACCCCGTTCTCTGCAGAGGCAAATCACTGTCACTGGTTTCTTGTGTATCTATCCAGACACACACCAAGTCCAATTCTGAAAGGTGAATAAGGGTTGGGCTGGAAAACAAGGAGTCATTCTAAACAGAAAGAACAGTGTGTACAAAGGCATGGAGGCATGGTGGGGTGTTCAGTTTGATACCATTTGGGCAAGAAGATAAGGAAAGGATTATAGAAGATAAGACTAGAAGGGTATCCAGGGCCAGGTTGTGAAAGACCTTGTAAGGCATGTGGAACAGTTTGGACTCTACCAATAAGCAGTGGAGAACCAAGTTAGGGCTTGAAGCAGAGAGTGATGTGATCTGATATGCATTACAGAAAACTCATTCTAGTACCAATATGGAGAAAAGATTAAAGGGGAGTAGGCCAAGAGTCAGGGAGACCATTTGTGAAGCTATTTTAGTAGTTAAAAAAAAAAGAGATGATGGAGACTCTGGACTAATACAATGTAGTAATATAAAGAAAAGACATACCAGATAGACACTTAGAAGATAGACTTAACAGGTCTTGGTAAGTAGTTGAATGAAGAGTCTAGGATGACTCCCAACATTCAGGCCTGGACTACTGTGGATAAAGTTCTGAGTCACCAAAATTGTAGTTATGGGGTAGGTAGATCAGGAGGAACAGATTTGAAAAGGAAGATGAATTTGTGACACACAGTTTGGTGTTGAGGTACCTGTGGGACATATGTCCCACATGTTTAGTTGCAATTGAGTATTAAGGCTTGAAGCTTACAAGAGAGGTCTGGGGCCATAGATATAGATTAGGGAGTCGACAGCACAGTCGATAAAACCATGGGGATGGATGAGATGATCTAAGGGAAAGGTGTAGAATGAGAAACATCCTGGGAAACACCAGCACTTAACGGGTGGCAGAAGAAGAGTCCACAAAGAAGCATATAAAGGAGCAACTAGGAGGAATGAGGAGAATCAGGAGAGGAGCAGCATCATCAAAGCCAAGGAGTAGCTTTTTTTTTTTTTTTTTTCAAGAGAGGCATGAGGACAGACATGGAGTGAGAATGAGATGTTAAATGCAGCAGAAAGACGTCCAGTAAAACAAAGGTCCAGTAAAACAAAGACTTAAAATTGTTCGTTGGATTTGGCAATCAGGATGTCATTGGTTTCCTTAACAAGAGCAGTTAACAGTGGTGTTCTGGGGTCAGAAAAGCCAGACTGGGGGGTGGAGGGAGGCGGGGCTGGCTTTTGAATGGGAGGTGAGGAAAAGGAGACAATAAGTGTAGACTACTCTTTTGAAAAGCTTCTATGATAGTGGGAGGAAAGAAATAGGGTGAGCACCAGTTAGGGACAGAGTCGAAGGAGAGTTCTGCTTCTTTCTTTCTCTTTGTTTAAAATTGAAGTATAGTTGATTCACAATGTTGTGTTACTGTCTTGTATACAGCAAAGTGATTCTGTGATACTGTGCTATACAGTAGGACCTTGCTGTTTATCTATTTTATATATAGTAGTTTGTATCTGTTAATCCCAAACTCTTAGCTTATCCCTCCCCCGCTCCCTTTCCCCTTTGGTAACCATAAGTTTGTTTTCTACGTCTGTGAGTCTATTTCTGCTTTGTAAATAAGTTCATTTGTATCATTTTTTTTAGATTCCACATATAAGTGATATCATATGATATTTGTCTTTCTCTGTCTGACTTACTTCACTGAGTATGATAATCTCTAGGTCCATGTTTGTTTCTTTTTTGAATAGGAGAAAGCTAAGCATATCTAAATGCTGATGGGAAGCAGCCAGTAAAAAGACAAAGAGTGGTTGAAGATACAGATGGGAGACGGGATAACTGATGAAGAAAGGTCCTCAAGAAGGTGGGAGAAAATGGGCTCCAAAGCCTAAGTAGTTCCCGCAAGACAAGAAGGAAGGAGGGGGCTTCCCTGGTGGTGCAGTGGCTGAGAGTCCGCCTGCCGATGCAGGGGACACGGGTTCGTGCCCCGGTCCGGGAAGATCCCACATGCCGCGGAACGGCTGGGCCCGTGAGCCATGGCCGCTGAGCCTGCGTGTCCGGAGCCTGTGCTCCGCAACGGGTGAGGTCACAACAGTGAGAGGCCCGCGTACCACAGAAAAAAAAAAAGAAAAAAAAAAGAAGGAAGGAGGTTAGGATGTGTATGTAGGGTTGTGGCTCTGTGGCAAGGTGGGGTGAGGGCAGGAAATTGAAAGGGTTAAACTAGTAGATGGGTCATTTACAAGGACATTAAAGTCACTCAGGATAAGGGCCAGAGTTGGGGAGACTATAAGTGAGGTACCGAGGTGCTCAGTAAGTGAGAGACCTGGAGGGCTGTAGATAACAGTAAGAAGGATTGGAAGAGGGTAACTATATCATTTCCTGGCTCCACGGGGTAAGAGAGAACAGAGAACCTCTGCCACTGAACCTTTGGAGAAGTTGCTTAGTAGATGTTAAGTATCCGACCCAAAGGAGGTGCTCAATAAATGTGAAGAAGTGACTTTTTTTAAGCCCACACAATAGTAAAATTGCATTAGAAGATCACAAGAATGAACAGTCCTAATGTACTCAGCTCTGGTCAAACCAAACATGGAGCAGTACATCCATTCCTGGGCACCTTATTTTAAAGTGAACACTTACAAACTAGAGTGGATTGATTAGGAATTGGGCATGTTTAGTCTAGCAAAGAGATAGTTAACCTTTAAAGGAGGATATGACCGGCATCATGATACATTTGAAGGGTTATTTCTGCTCCATATGGTAAAAGTAAGATTAATGGATAGAAGTTACAAGGAGAAGATTGCAAATCTTTTTCTGCACAGTTTTTCATTTGTCCAATGATGAAATGTGAACTTACCTAGTATATTAAAGTGGAGGCTGGATGAATACATACCTGAAAAGGGAGTTAGAAAGGCTACTGTTAGAGAAGATGGAAAAGCAATGGAGTCGTTGCAGGCCACAGATCATCAAGTTGATTTGTAGACACTGTGAGAGACTATTTCCTACTTTATAAAGTAGAGCTTGGCTAGAATAGAAGGCCCTCCCTGACTCTTGCTGGTGGGGAAGAATGAGTCAGAGCATCTAAAAATAGAAGAAAAACTTGAAGAATGGCTCAAAATGATCACAATCAAAATCCTAAGGGGAGGGAGGAGAGAAGGTGGCAAGATGAAGCAAATAACCTTCCAGGAAACAAATTTTACTGGCTTTCTGGAATTAGCAGGAGGACTCTGCGAAGAACCTTTTCAATGGCTGCCTTAAATTAATGCTTGGTATTATTTCAACTATGCAGAAGAAATAAAAATTTGGACTCTTTAAAAAGCCAGGCTGTTTCCTGCTCCAGATGAAGGCAGTAGCTCTGAGAAAGGAAATTAGAAAGAGCTGGGACAGCAGTGTTACATGCCTCACCTTTATAAGACTGTTCCTAGGAAGACAGAGAAAGCTGAGAGCAGCTGTTGAAGCCTGGACCTCATGGCCAGATATCTGGCTTGTGCCAAGAGAAAGTAATGCTTGATTGAGGCTGCTTAGGCCTCAGAGTGGTAGAAGATGCTCATATGTCTTTAACACTTGTATTTTAAAAAGCAGTTGAGCATAAGCTGAAACAGACAGGCAGACCCAAAGCAGAGACAATGGCCTAGGACAGCCCACAGGAGAAAAGAGTGTGATAAGCGACTGTTCAGTATAGAAGCTGACCCCGATTAAATTAGTAACAAGGAATTAATGATGCTTAATGGGGATTTTTTTGTTTATCATTTGCACTGTACGGCCTTGCAATTCAAAGTGTTGCCTGTAGAGCAACAGAAGCAGCATCGGGTGATTTGAACGCACAGTACAGGTTGAGAAGCACTGCTATACCTGGTTTCTTAGCTGAACTTTTGCCTAGCAAAACTCTCTCTCCCTTCTTCCTTCCTTTTCTCCCTCCCTCCACCTCTCTTGATTTCTCTGATTCTTGTTTACATTGTAAGCTAACAAACAACTCTAATTATGTCTGAGAGCCCTAAAAGTAGTGCTCATGATATGCCCAGATAAGGAAAAGAAAAGAATAGCCAGGTAACATACCGTAAAGCATGAGTTTGGGGAGTGGGAAACCACAGACTCGGTTTCCCACTGTACTGTGTGAATAACCTTCATCAAGCTTATAAACCTTTCTGAGCTTCAGTTCCCTCATCTGTAAAATAAAGGTCATTATAGTATTTGCCTCATAGTGCTTTTGTGAGGGTGAAATGAAGAGAATGTATGTAAACTGTCTAGCATAGGGCCTGACACAGAGTAGGTGCTCAGTATATAGTACTCATTATTATTGAAAGCGATCAGTTTCAAAGTGAAGTTAGAAATAACAAAGAACTAGTGTAGCCTTCCAAAGTCCCCTTGAGAGCCTCCATGAAAGCCCCATTTTCCTCATCCAATTCAACCTCCTTGATTCCAGCGCCAGCCAGCAGTCAAGCTGAAGCATTTCTTATTCCCTTGGACTATCTTCTTGTTTTTGCTGAATTAGTAAGATTTTCTACTTTTTCATCGCAAATGGCCCACTGTTCTAGTACATTAAAGCTAAAAAATATCTTTTGTGGGCTGGCCTGGAAATGTAACTATCATTTATTAACAATGTTTTTTCTCCTATGGAAAAGCACACGTCACCTTCCAAACAATTGACTTCAGAGTGAACTTTGAGATCTCAGCCTATGTACAAGTTGGAGGCTGCCTGTATGTCAACATACGGAGTGGTGACAAAGGGCTAGATAAACCGAGTCCAGAATTCCAGAGGTGGCTGAATGGTAAATGCGAATGCTCCAAGGAGTGGAAAGTAGGGTAAATAGATCAATCTGAGTGCACAGTGTCAAGGTTTAGAAAGCTAATACAGGAAGGG
Organism: Mesoplodon mirus; assembly: GCF_964341445.2. Classification (NCBI taxonomy): domain Eukaryota; kingdom Metazoa; phylum Chordata; class Mammalia; order Artiodactyla; family Ziphiidae; genus Mesoplodon; species Mesoplodon mirus. The sequence goes on along the minus strand of NC_138981.1, from coordinate 92,925,070 downwards.
AGATACACCTCAGGAAGGATATTAAAAAACAGCAGCAAGAACAACACGAACCATTTTTCTACTATATTAGGTCAGGGGCCCCTAATCAGTAGCTTGGGATCTACAAACAATATAGAGGCCTTACAAGCTATCTCTGTGAGATGGTTACCCTCCTCCTGCCTTGCTCTCTGTAATTTGCCTGGATTCTCAGTTCAGAGAAGAAGACAGAAAACAGCATCCCCAACCTCCATTCTTCTTCTCAACCCACACCCTGACAACCACCCCCCAGGTTTACTTGGCTTCCTTCTGCCCTTACCTCCTTCTTTCAAGAGGAGATCCAAGCTTCAGGAAAGTACAACACAGTTTTTCCTTACAAAGAGGGAAAAGACTACTGTTTTGGGTAAAATGAGATGACTGGTGAAAACAGGATTCCCAGGATGGAGAGAGGTGGAAAGCTAATAACAAAGGACCATGGAAAAAACAAAGGACTTTTGTGCCTCCTCACTGAAGTCTTTAGCAAGAAAATTGATTATATCGAGGGGAACTCTGGGTTAATAGGGCAGCAAGCTAGCAAAGTCTGCTACCCACCATTTACGAATGCCCATTACGATATCCATGAAGCTCTGCAAGAACAGTAAGAGTTTTGCACTAGCTAGGGGAACAGGGGGAAAACCGATCGTCAGCTGGTAGTGGGGAAGGAAGAACTGGCTCTTGTGGGGAGACTGGGTTGGACTGAGGACCATACTTGTGGCCTACATACACTCTACCAGACAGTGAAAGTGCCCAAGAAAGAGGGGGAAAGCTTTTGATTCACTTCTACCAGATGTTTTCAGGGGCTGTACTGATCAGAAAACCAGAGACTATCCCTTTACTACACAAAAATATCTTCCGAGGCAACCAGAGTTCTGATCCAGTTCTTCTACCATCAGCTCCTCTATTTTCTATACACTTTTGGAGAACACACCACATGACTGGTGATGGTGGTAGTGGTGGCTGGGCCAGTGCCTGTTATAAGGGAAATCTCAAATATAAGCACGCTTGGAGACACTATATATGAAATAACATAACAGGACAAACTGAAGAGTCATACAACCTAGAAGATCAGAGATAGACGATTCCATCTCAGTCCAGCAGAACCTAAAAATAATAAGACCACCACCACCAACACTATCCACTGCCACCTTTTCCTGTGCACTTATTACGTACCAGGTACTATCTTAAGTACTTTACATGCATTATCTCATTTATGCCTCAGTGCAAACACAGGTTATCTTTCAAGTTTGTTTGAAAGGGTCAGGTAAAATAATATATAAACAATTATTGAGCTCTCACTATGTGCTAGGCACTAAGTATTGTATATCTACTATCTCAATTCAGCACTAGAAAATGGGCTCAGCCTTCCCAGTTCATCCTTCAAGGATGAATTCAGGCATCACCACTTGGTCAATCAACAAATATTTATGGAGCATCTACCATGTCCAAGCACTGTGCTAAGAAAATCTGTGGCTGGGAACTCAACCCTGGCTGTCTATGAGAATCACCTGGGGACCTTTTAAAATTATAGATCCTTGGTCCCCACGCCAGAACTACTGAATCTGAATCCTTACAATTGGGATCTGTTGTGGGTGATATTATGTTCCTCCTCAAAATCCCTATGTTGAAATCCTAATATCCCCTATACCTCAGAATGTGACTATATTTGGAGACGGGATCTTTAAAGAGGTAATTAAGTTAAAACAAGGTCATTATGGTGAGCCTTAATTCAATATGACTGGTATCCTTATAAAAGGAGGATGTTTGGGGCTTCCCTGGTGGCGCAGTTGTTGAGGGTCCGCCTGCCGATGCGGGGGACACGGGTTCATGCCCCGGTCCGGGAGGATCCCACGTGCTGCGGAGCGGGTGGGCCCGTGAGCCATGGCCGCTGAGCCCGCTCGTCTGGAGCCTGGGCTCCGCAACGGGAGGGGCCGCAGCGGTGAGAGGCCCGCGTACCGCCAAAAAAAAAAAAAAAAAAAAAGGAGGATGTTTGGATATAGACATGTACAGAGGGATGACCACGTGAAGACCAGGGGAGAAGATAGCCATCTACAAGGCAAAGAGAGAGGCCTCGGAAGAAAACAACCCCGCCAACACCTTGATTTCAGACTTCTAGTTTCCAGAACTGTGAGAAAATAAATTTCTGTCGTTCTCTTCCACTTGCCAGCTGTGTAACCTTGGAAAATTAATTCCATCTCTCGGAGAGCTGTAAAACAAGGCTACCTCATAGGCTTGCTAGGAAGAATAAATGGAAAATGGTTGTAAAGCCCTTAGCACAGTGCCTTGCATATAGTAAAGGCTCATTCATGTTAGCTGTTGTTATTAATATTATAAGGTGGTTGGTCTAGAACAGGAACTCTTAAAAAATCAGGGGATAAATGAACTTCAAGGGAAAAGTATTACATCTGTATTTTCACCAACCTCTAACTGAAATTTAGATTTCCTTCCATTATAAATGCAGAGAACAGATCACAGTAGTATTAGCAGTACCTGTGACTTTGTCATCAGTAGAAATCACAGTTTTATGTCACATTACTGTTATTACCGATGTCTTTAAATATTTTTACACTCATCATTACTTTGAAGTTACCATGGTTATCAGAGCTGCATCCATATCTTGCTACATACATTAATAACAAGCACTTATATAACTGTATGACAATTTTCCATTTTTAGTATTTTGATAAGTACATTTCAATATAATTTACTTCCTTTGTAATCCTACGTATTGTATTCTGTGTATCTAAAAACATTGTTCTGAGAAGACATCCATGGGCTTTATTATATATTGTCAAAGGGATCCTTGGCACAAAAAAAAGTTAAGAAGCCCTGATCTACAATGGAACAAGATAGAAAGCCCAGAGATAAACCCACACACCTATGGTCAACTAATCTATGACAAAGGAGGCAAAGATATACAGTGGAGAAAAGACAGTCTCTTCAGTAAGTGGTGCTGGGAAAACTGGACAGCTACATGTAAAAGAATGAAATTAGAACACTCCCTAACACCACACACAAAAATAAACTCAAAATGGATTAATGACCTAAATGTAAGACCGGACACTCTAAAACTCTTAGAGGAAAACATAGGAAGAACACTCTTTGACATAAATCACATCAAGATCTTTTTTGATCCACCTCCTAGAGTAATGGAAATAAAAACAAAAATAAACAAATGGGACCTAATGAAACTTCAAAGCTTCTGCACAGCAAAGGAAACCATAAACAGGATGAAAAGACAACCCTCAGAATGGGAGAAAGTATTTGCAAATGAATCAACGGACAAAGGATTAATCTCCAAAATATATAAAGAGCTCATGCAGCTCAATATTAAAGAAACAAACAACCCAATCCAAAAATGGGCAGAAGACCTAAACAGACATTTCTCCAAAGAAGACATACAGATGGCCAAGAAGCACATGAAAAGCTGCTCAACATCAACTAATTATTAGAGAAATGCAAATCAAAACGACAATGAGGTATCACCTCACACCAGTTAGAATGGGCATCATCAAAACATCTACAAACAACAAATGCTGGAGAGGGTGTGGAGAAAAGGGAACCCTCTTGCACTGTTGGTGGGAATGTAAATTGATACAGCCACTATGGAGAACAGTATGGAGGTTCCTTAAAAAACTAAAAATAGAATTACCATATGACCCAGCAATCCCACTACTGGACATATACCCAAAGAAAAGCATAATTCAAAAAGACACATGCACCCCAATGTTCATTGCAGCACTATTTACAATAGCCAAGTCATGGAAGCAACCTAAATGCCCATCGACAGATGAATGGCTAAAGAAGATGTGGTACAGGACTTCCGGGTAAGATGGCGGAAGAGTAAGACGCGGAGATCACCTTCCTCCCCACGGATACACCAGAAATACAGCTAAACGTGGAACAACTCCTACAGAACACCTACTGAACGCTGGCAGAAGACCCCAGACCTCCCAAAAGGCAAGAAACTCCCCACATACCTGGGTAGGGCAAAGCGGAGAGATCCCCACACAGAGGATCAGTGCCGAGCAGCACTCAGAAGCCCGAGAGGCTTGTCTGCTCGCCCGCTGGGGCGCGCAGCGCTGGAAGCTGAGGCTCGGGCCTCGGTCAGAGCGCAGGGAGAGGACTGGGGCTGGCGGCGAGAACTCAGCCTGAAGGGGGCTAATGTGCCACAGCTAGCCGGGAGGGAGTCCGGGAAAACTCTGGAGCTGCCGAAGAGGCAAGAGACTTTTTCTTCCCTCTTGGTTTCCTGGTGCGCGAGGAGAGGGGATTAAGAGCGCTGCTTAAAAGGGCTCCACAGACGGGTGCGAGTCGCGACTGAAAGCGCGGAGCCCAGAGACGGGCGTGGGACGCTGGGGCTGCTGCTGCCGCCGCCAAGAAGCCTGTGTGCGAGCGCAGGTCACTGCCCACACCGCCCTTCCGGGAGCCTGTGCAGCCCGCCACTGCCGGGGTCCCGGGATCCAGGGGCGGCTTCCCTGTGAGAACGCACGGCGCGCCTCGGGCTGGTGCAACGTCACGCCGACCTTTGCCGCTGCAGGCTCGCCCCGCACTCCGTGCCCCTCCCTCCCGCCCGGCCTGAGTGAGCCAGAGTCCCCGAAGAGGTTGCTCCTTTAACCCTGTCCTGCCTGAGCGAAGAACAGACGCCCTCCGGCGACCTACACGCAGAGGCGGGGCCAAATCCAAAGCTGAGACCCGGGAGCTGTGAGAACAAAGAAGAGAAAGGGAAACCTCTCCCAGCAGCCTCAGAAGCAGCGGATTAAAGCTCCACAATCAACTTGATGTACCCTGCATCTGTGGAATACATGAATAGACAACACATCATCCCAAATTGAGGAGCCAGGAGTCAGTGCTGTGCCTCTGAGGTGGGAGAGCCAACTTCAGGACACTGGTCCACAAGAGACCTCCCAGCTCCACATAATATCAAACGGCAAAGATCTTCCAGAGATCTCCATCTCAACACCAGCACCCAGCTTCACTCAACGACCAGCAGGCTACAGTGCTGGACACCCTAAGCCAAACAACTAGCAAGACAGGAACACAACGCCACCCATTAGCAGAGAGGTGGCCTAAACTCATAAAAAGTCTGCAGACACCCCAAAACACACCACCAGACGTGGACCTGCCCACCAGAAAGACAAGATCCAGCCTCATCCACCAGAACACAAGGACTAGTCCCCTCCACCAGGAAGCCTACACAACCCACTAAACCAACCTTAGCCACTGGGGTCAGACACCAAAAACAACGGGAACTTTGAACCTGCAGCCTGCAAAAAGGAGACCCCAAACACAGTAACATAAGCAAAATGAGAAGACAGAAAAACACAGAGCAGGAGAAGGAGCAAGATAAAAACCCACCAGATCTAACAAATGAAGAGGTAATAGGCAGTCTACCTGAAAAAGAATTCAGAATAATGATGGTAAAGATGATCCAAGATTCTATTTCCCAGATCCAAAATCTTGGAAATAGAATAGACAAAATGCAAGAAACAGTTAACAAGGACCTAGAAGAACTAAAGATGAATCAAGCATCGATTAAAAACACAATACATGAAATAAAAAATACTCTAGATGGGATCAATAGCAGAATAACTGAGGCAGAAGAACGGATAAGTGAGGTGGAAGATAAAATAGTGGAAATAACTGCTGCAGAGCAAAATAAAGAAAAAAGAATGAAACGAACAGAGGACAGTCTCAGAGACCTCTGGGACAACATTAAACGCACCAACATTCGAATTATAGGGGTTCCAGAAGAAGAAGAGAAAAAGAAAGGGACTGAGAAAATATTTGAAGAGATTATAGTTGAAAACTTCCCTAATATGGGAAAGGAAATAGTTAATCAAGTCCAGGAGGCACAGAGAGTCCCATACAGAATAAATCCAAGGAGAAATATGCCAAGACACATATTAATCAAACTGTCAAAAATTAAACACAAAGAAATCATATTAAAAGCAGCAAGGCAAAAACAACAAATAACACACAAGGGAATCCCCATCAGGATAACAGCTGATCTCTCAGCAGAAACTCTACAAGCCAGAAGGGAGTGGCAGGACATAATTAAAGTGATGAAGGAGAAAAACCTGCAACCAAGATTACTCTACCCAGCAAGGATCTCATTCAGATTTGATGGAGAAATTAAAACGTTTACAGACAAGCAAAAGCTGAGAGAATTCAGCACCACCAAACCAGCTTTACAACAAATGCTAAAGGAACTTCTCTAGGCAAGAAACACAACAGAAGTAAAAGACCTACAATAACGAACCCAAAACAATTAAGAAAATGGGAACAGGAACATACATATCAATAATTACCTTAAATGTAAATGGACTAAATGCTCCCACCAAAAGACACAGATTGGCTGAATGGATACAAAAACAAGACCCATATATATGCTGTCTACAAGAGACCCACTTCAGACCTAGAGACACATACAGACTGAAAGTAAGGGGATGGAAAAAGATATTCCATGCAAATGGAAACCAAAAGAAAGCTGGAGTAGCAATTCTCATATCAGACAAAATAGACTTTAAAATAAAGACTACTAGAAGAGACAAAGAAGGACACTACCTAATGATCAAGGGATCGATCCAAGAAGAAGATATAACAATTGTAAATATTTATGCACCCAACATAGGAGCACCTCAATACATAAGGCAAATACTAACAGCCATAAAAGGAGAAATTGACAGTAACACACTCATAGTAGGGGACTTTAACACCCCACTTTCACCAATGGACAGATCATCCAAAATGAAAATAAATAAGGAAACACAAGCTTTAAATGATACATTAAACAAGATGGACTTAATTGATATTTATAGGACATTCCATCCAAAAACAACAGAATACACATTTTTCTCAAGTGCTCATGGAACATTCTCCAGGATAGATCATATCTTGGGTCACAAATCAAGCCTTGGTAAATTTAAGAAAATTGAAATTGTATCAAGCATCTTTTCTGACCACAATGCTATGAGACTAGATATCAATTACAGGAAAAGATCTGTAAAAAATACAAACACATGGAGGCTAAACAATACACTACTTAATAACCAAGTGATCACTGAAGAAATCAAAGAGGAAATTAAAAAATACCTAGAAACAAATGACAATGGAGACACGACGACCCAAAACCTATGGGATGCAGCAAAAGCAGTTCTAAGAGGGAAGTTTATAGCAATACAATCCCACCTTAAGAAACAGGAAACATCTCGAATAAACAACCTAACCTTGCACCTAAAGCAATTAGAGAAAGAAGAACAAAAACATCCCAAAGTTAGCAGAAGGAAAGAAATCATAAAAATCAGATCAGAAATAAATGAAAAAGAAATGAAGGAAACGATAGCAAAGATCAATAAAACTAAAAGCTGGTTCTTTGAGAAGATAAACAAAATTGATAAACCATTAGCCAGACTCATCAAGAAAAAAAGGGAGAAGACTCAAATCAATAGAATTAGAAATGAAAAAGGAGAAGTAACAACTGACACTGCAGAAATACAAAAGATCATGAGAGATTACTATAAGCAACTCTATGCCAATAAAATGGACAACCTGGAAGAAATGGACAAATTCTTAGAAATGCACAACCTGCCGAGACTGAACCAGGAAGAAATAGAAAATATAAACAGACCAATCACAAGCACTGAAATTGAAACTGTGATAAAAAATCTTCCAACAAACAAAAGCCCAGGACCAGATGGCTTCACAGGCGAATTCTATCAAGCATTTAGAGAAGAGCTAACACCTATCCTTCTGAAACTCTTCCAAAATATAGCAGAGGGAGGAACACTCCCAAACTCATTCTACGAGGCCACCATCACCTTGATACCAAAACCAGACAAGGATGTCACAAAGAAAGAAAACTACAGGCCAATATCACTGATGAACATAGATGCAAAAATCCTCAACAAAATACTAGCAAACAGAATCCAACAGCACATTAAAAGGATCATACACCATGATCAAGTGGGGTTTATTCCAGGAATGCAAGGATTCTTCAATATACGCAAATCAATCAACGTGATACACCATATTAACAAATTGAAGGAGAAAAACCATATGATCATCTCAATAGATGCAGAGAAAGCTTTCGACAAAATTCAACACCCATTTATGATAAAAACCCTGCAGAAAGTAGGCATAGAGGGAACTTTCCTCAACATAATAAAGGCCATATATGACAAACCCACAGCCAGCATCGTCCTCAATGGTGAAAAACTGAAACCATTTCCACTAAGATCAGGAACAAGACAAGGTTGCCCACTCTCACCACTCTTATTCAACCTAGTTTTGGAAGTTTTAGCCACAGCAATCAGAGAAGAAAAGGAAATAAAAGGAATCCAAATGGGAAAAGAAGAAGTAAAGCTGTCACTGTTTGCAGATGACATGATACTATACATAGAGAATCCTAAAGATGCTACCAGAAAACTACTAGAGCTAATCAATGAATTTGGTAAAGTTGCAGGATACAAAATTAATGCACAGAAATCTCTGGCATTCCTATATACTAATGATGAAAAATCTGAAAGTGAAATCAAGGAAACACTCCCATTTACCATTGCAACAAAAAGAATAAAATATCTAGGAATAAACCTACCTAAGGAGACAAAAGACCTGTATGCAGAAAATTATAAGACACTGATGAAAGAAATTAAAGATGATACAAATAGATGGAGAGATGTACCATGTTCTTGGATTGGAAGAATCAACATTGTGAAAATGACTTTACTACCCAAAGCCATCTACAGATTCAATGCAATCCCTATCAAACTACCACTGGCATTTTTCACAGAACTAGAACAAAAAATTTCACAATTTGTATGGAAACACAAAAGACCCCGAATAGCCAAAGCAATCTTGAGAACGAAAAATGGAGCTGGAGGAATCAGGCTCCCTGACTTCAGACTATACTACAAAGCTACAGTAATCAAGACAGTATGGTACTGGCACAAAAACAGAAAGATAGATCAATGGAACAGGATAGAAAGCCCAGAGATAAACCCACGGACATATGGTCACCTTATCTTTGATAAAGGAGGCAGGAATGTACAGTGGAGAAAGGACAGTCTCTTCAATAAGTGGTGTTGGGAAAACTGGACAGGTACATGTAAAAGTATGAGATTAGATCACTCCCTAACACCATACACAAAAATAAGCTCAAAATGGATTAAAGACCTAAATGTAAGGCCAGACACTATCAAACTCTTAGAGGAAAACATAGGCAGAACACTCTATGACATAAATCACAGCAAGATCCTTTTGGACCCACCTCCTAGAGAAATGGAAATAAAGACAAAAATAAACACATGGGACCTAATGAAACTTCAAAGCTTTTGCACAGCAAAGGAAACCATAAACAAGACCAAAAGACAACCCTCAGAATGGGAGAAAATATTTGCAAATGAAGCAACTGACAAAGGATTAATCTCCAAAATTTATAAGCAGCTCATGCAGCTCAATAACAAAAAAACAAACAACCCAATCCAAAAATGGGCAGAAGACCTAAATAGACATTTCTCCACAGAAGATATACAGACTGCCAACAAACACATGAAAGGATGCTCAACATCTTTACTCATTAGAGAAATGCAGATCAAAACTACAATGAGATATCATCTCACACCAGTCAGAATGGCCATCATCAAAAAATCTAGAAACAATAAATGCTGGAGAGGGTGTGGAAAAAAGGGAACACTCTTGCACTGCTGGTGGGAATGTGAATTGGTACAGCCGCTATGGAGAATGGTATGGAGGTTCCTTAAAAAACTACAAATAGAACTACCATATGACCCAGCAATCCCACTACTGGGCATATACCCTGAGAAAACCATAATTCAAAAAGAGACATGTACCAAAATGTTCATAGCAGCCCTATTTACAATAGCCCGGAGATGGAAACAACCTAAGTGTCCATCATCGGATGAATGGATAAAGAAGATGTGGCACATATATACAATGGAATATTACTCAGCCATAAAAAGAAATGAAATTGAGCTATTTGTAATGAGGTGGATAGACCTAGAGTCTGTCATACAGAGTGAAGTAAGTCAGAAAGAGAAAGACAAATACTGTATGCTAACACATATATATGGAATTTAAGGAAAAAAAATGTCATGAAGAACCTAGGGGTAAAACAGGAATAAAGACACAGACCTACTAGAGAATGGACTTGAGGATATGGGGAGGGGGAAGGGTAAGCTGTGACAAAGTGAAAGAGCGGCATGGACATATATATACTACCAAACGTAAGATAGATAGCTAGTGGGAAGCAGCCGCATAGCACAGGGAGATCAGCTTGGTGCTTTGTGACCGCCTGGAGGGGTGGGATAGGGAGGGTGGGAGGGAGACGCAAAAGGGAGGGGATATGGAAACATATGTATATGTATAACTGATTAAATTTGTTATAAGGCAAAAAAAAAAAACTAAAAAAAAAGAAGATGTGGTACATATATACAATGGAATATTACTCAGCCATAAAAAGGAATGGAACTGAGTCATTTGTTGAGACGTGGATGAACCTAGAGACTGTCATACAGAGTGAAGTAAGTCAGAAAGAGAAAAACAAACATCACATATTAACGCATGTATGTGGAACCTAGAAAAATGGTACAGATGAACCGGTTTGCAGGGCAGAGGTAGAGACACAGATGTAGAGAACAAACGTATGGACACCAAGGGGGGAAAACTGCGGTGGGGTGGGGATGGTGGTGTGCTGAATTGGGTGATTGGGATTGACATGTATACACTGATGTGTATAAAATTGATGATTAATAAGAACCTGCAGTATAAAAAAACAAACAAAAAAACAACTAAACTTTCTTTGGGTTATTTGTATGGAAATATGTTAATATAAATGTTTCAGACATTACATGAAATTTCTAAAAATCTTATATGTTCTGGTATAATGTTATAAGTCATAATTCTAGTTATTATTTTAAAATATATATCTCAGAAATAACTAAATTTCCTTGTCAATTGCATTATTATGAACTTTCATCAAATCTTTAACCGTGGTCATTTTTAAGTCTTTTGTCATTTACAGACAGTTCTGGGTGTACTCTGATGCCTTTGCAAAAATGTTCCTATAAAAGCGTTTCATCTTCAAGGAATTCATGGAAAAGACTCTGACAAGTACAGGTTTCTGGTAACTGACTATACTGCTGAACTGAATGAATAAGCATTTTCAGAACTCTAAAGGAAAACTGATGAATTCATAAATGTGCTAACAAAGATCAAGATGAAAAAAAAATGAATTACATGGGACTGAGTGAACTGATGAGGATGATTATAATTTTTGTGACTTTCTGTTTGAAAAAAAAATCCTACAAGGACTCAGAGGCAAAAAATATACAAATCAATTTTCACTGCAAAGTAAAGGAGCTCTTACAGTGGAGGATTACTGGACTGAATGTCAATATTATGACATAGTATGAGTGTGTTTCGTGTTTGGTAATTGCAATCATTGTTGCTTTTGTTGTGGTCATGCATTTACAATGCTTGGTGTCAGTTTATTTATCTCTTGTAAAAATAAAATACAATGTGTGTGTGTGAAAAAAAAGAACTTAAAAAAAGAGTTGTGTAAATGATGCTGGCAGGTAGAAAATAATAAAGCTAATATGAACATGCAAAAGAAAAGAATATATTATATAGCCATTTCAAATTATAATTATGAACTGTATAAAACTATATAAAAATGTTTATATTAAGTGAAAAACTGTGTACCAAATTAGATCTTTGTTCTAACCATAATTATGCAAAAAAATGTGTATAAATGCATAGAGACAAATAGGAAAAAAAATCAACACAATTTTCTAGAAGGTGAAATAATTGCTAATTTATTTCCTCTTATTTTATGTATATTATACTTACATATTATATACATATATTGTATATTATGTTTATATTTATTCTTTGTGCTTCCAAAGAAATTTTAAATGAAAAGAAAGAAAAAACATTACATTAAAAAATAGTAAGTCCAAAAAAAATCTTTACAGAAACATATTTTGAATGTGTACTGCTTACCGTTTCATAATATGTTTTTTTTTTTAAAAAAACTGATTCAGAGATTGCATGCATGATACTGAGATTATTTGGTTTTTTGTCTGTATAATTGGTTCTTCCCAATGTAAATTGATTTAATCCTTCACGGGACAATTCTTAAATGGTTTAACTATAGGTCCAGATCAACTAAATAAAGATATAACCTTATCTTTTAATCATCAAAAAAAAAATAGAAGCCCTGATCTAGAAGGTTTTAAACCCTTACCAAATATAGCAGTCTACAAATCTGTGAACAATTGTGAAAGTTTCAGGAAAGATAATCTGCTTTGTCCCATTAAGAAAGTTTAACAAAATTAAATATTGATGGTAGGGAAATGGACTTATCTAAAAACTACTGTATGCCTTGACTTGAACTTAATTAGACTGTAAGTGCTTAGACGGCAGCTTCCTATTCTCTAGATATGCTATATAACCTCTCAGTGCCTTGGTTTCTTCATCTTTTAAGTGGAGATGATGATAGTATCTCACAGGGTTGTTGTGATAATTAAATTGGATAATGCCATGTAAAGCACTTGGCACAGTGCCTGGCACATGGTAGTAATAAAAAATTTAGCTATTATAGTATTTTTTAAATATTTATTTATTTATTTTTGGCTGCACTGGGTCTTCATTGCTGTGCACGGGCTTTCTCTAGTTTCGTTGCAGTGTGCGGGCCTGTTATTGCGATGGCTTCTCCTGTTGTGGAGCACCGGCTCTAGGCATGCGGACTTCAGTAGTTGTGGCACATGGGCTCATTAGCTGTGGCGCGCGGGCTCAAGACCGCAGGCTCAGTAGCTGTGGCGCACAGGCCCAGTTGCTCCGCAGCATGTGGGATCTTCCCGGACCAGGGATCAAACCCGTGTCCCTTGCACTGGCAGGTGCATTCTTAACCACTGCGCCACCAGGGAAGTCCATCAGCTATTATAATATTAATTATTATACCAGACTTATCAATTTCCTTCCTGGCTCTCCACAGTACAAATAAAAGTCTTTAAATATATTGGTCAGGGCAGAAGACCCATATAGACATTTTTCCAAAGAGGAAATGGAAATGGCCAACAGGTACATGAAAAGATGTTAAACATCACTAATCATCAGGGAAATGCAAATCAAAACTATGATGAGAGATCACCTCATACCTGTCAGAATGGCTAGCGTCAAAAAGAACACAAATAACCAATGTTGCCGAGGATGCGGAGAAAAGGAAACCCTTGTACACTGTTCATGGGAATGTAAATTGGTGCAGTCGCTGTGGAGAACAGTATGGAGGTTTCTCAAAAAACTAAAAATAGATACCGTATGATTCAGCAGTTTCACTCCCCGGTATACATCTGAGAAAAACAAAAACACTAATTCGAAAGGATACATGCACCCCAATGTTCATAGCAGCATTATTTACAATTGCCAAGATATGGAAGCAAACTAAATCTCCATCAACAGATGAATGCATAAAGAAGATGTGGTATATATACATATATACACACATATGTATGTGTGTATATATGTGTATACATACACACACACACAATGGACTACTACTCAGCCGTTAAAAAGAACGAAATTTTGCTATTTGCAGCAACGTGGTTGGACTTGGAGGGCATTGCGCTAAGTGAAATAAGTCAGACAGAGAAAGACAAACACTGGTTGATATCACTTATTTGTGGAATCTAAAAAATATGACAAACTAGTGAATATAACAGAAAAGAAGCAGACTCACAGATATAGAGAACAAACTAGTGGTTACCAGTGAGGGGAAGGGGCAATATAGGGGTTGGGGGTGTGAGGTACAAACTACTAGGTGTAAGATAGGCTCAAGGATGTATTGTACAACACAGGGAATATAGCCAATATTTTGTAATAACTGTAAATGGAAAGTAACTTTTTAAATTGTATAAAATTTTTGAAAAATTAAAAAAAGAAGATTGTGGTCATATATATATATATATATATTTGTTAATAAATCATTGATTGCACTTTTTTTGCAGTATGCAATCTTCTTAAAACAGATGTTATACTTTGTAAATGTATAATAAACCTTCACTAAAAAGTCACCTAATGGTTAAAGGCATAAGCTTTGAAGTCGGAAAGGGGTAGGTTCAAATTCAAATGCCACTACTTACTACTTATGTGACATGAGAGCTTCTTTAACTTTCCCAAGCCCAGCTCATCACTGGAATCATAGTACCTACTTCATAGGATTGTTGTGGGGATTAAATGAGATGATATATGTAAAGTGCCCAGCACATAGCATGACCTCAATAAGTAATATCTATTCCTTTTCTTAATAATTGCTAAATGTGTGGCAAACTTGTGAAGCGGGAGGATTTCCTTAATGCTTCACACAAGGTCCCCTGAGACCTGGTCCTGAAATCCCTTTCTAGCCTTGACTCTCATTGTTCCATCTCTCACATCTTACTCTCCAGTAACACCAACTTTCTTTGTAATCCACAGGCAGCCCCCAACATACACCCTGCTCTCACCTCCAGGCCTCTGTTCTCTCCTCTTTCCATGTAGATTGCCCTTCCCTCCTTCCAGAGCTGGCCCCTCCTTCACACTCCCACAGCGGTGCTCCCCACACACACACCAGGCCTCCATCATCACTTCCCGTTTGTGCTGTTTTTGTCTGTTTACGTATCTGTTTTGCCAACTAGACCATGAGTTTCTTTGGGGGCTTGGGCTGTGTCTTATCTACCTCTGAATCCCCACTAACCCCATACTTGGCACAGGGCAAGTGGAGGGTATGTGACTGTTGATGACTCCATCTGAGAAGGAGGTGTCCCTTTTCTCCCCTTTCTACTCCACCCAGAAAGCCACCAGCTCTGCCTGCAAGTGGGGTCCCCTTCTGCTTGCTGGGCTTATGTAAGAACGTTTTGCTACTTGGAGTCTCTCCATCCAACACAATATATGTGAGCAAAGCAAGGCTTCACAGAGAGGAGTCAAGGAGGCCCTGCCCAGTCAGCCTTCCCGCGGAGGTATGCTATATGTCAATACAAGCTGGACTTGTATGCAAACACACAACAGCTTTCTGAACTCTATATCTGAACTATCTAGATTTTCCTCTTTCTAAGTTATATTTGCTCTTGATCAGCCTGGATATAGTATGTGAAGCTGTACTGGATTATTAACAATACTGCTTGCGAGCAAAGACTACAACAAGAGAAATGTCAAGGGGACAAAATCTGGAGTTTAATGGTGCCAAATGCCAAGAAGGAAATACTTCCACCAGGGCCTCGTCCCAAGGTTATGCACAAAGATAAGAGGACTCAGGCAAGTGTAGAAGCAAAAGGCCCCAGCAGGTCTCAAAACACAACTTAAATAAACATTTACGGAGCTAATATATTTTGTTATAATGTTTAACATAAAATAATCATAAACAAGAGGGAAATCATAAACACTGTAATTAAAAAACAATTTAGTAGGCTATAAGTCTACACAATGCATATGAAATTTCATATTCTACTACCTCTTCTGGCTTTTACCCAAGAACATTAAAAAAAAAAAGCGAAGAAGAAGAAAAGGGGAAATTAACGCATCTAAAGGATTGGGTTTTGAGAGAACAAACAATCTTCAGTAGTCTGTGAGAACACAGCATACACTCAGCTTTGCTGGACTGGTCAGTGACCTCCCAACACCTCTTTCATGTCTTATCTTGGGATCCTGTCAGGAAGCAGGGGTACAGCTTGATTTTGGTTTTCTGGGTCCTACAGCAGAGAGAGTATGGCCCTCCTTCCATTTCCGGAAATTGCTGGGCCCCATATAAGACCCAAGAGCCTTGGAAACAGGAGTTTACTGGCTGTCCTTTGCTCCTAATCATGGGGGTGATCCTCGTGGCATACAGAGGGAATGTCAAATCTATGAAAGCCCAAGCTACAGGGACTCAGGCAAGTGGAGCGCCACTAGAAGAGGGTGGCTCTGCCCCGACTGGTGTCAGTCTGGCCATGAAGCCCTTTTAGTGTACAGGAACCACCTCCTCTTTCCTCTGGCTCTCAGGACCAGTGCAGTGTGAATTCCACTAGCAGGCAAATGGAATTCCACTAGTGGAATTCAGTGTCTCTGCAAGACCTGACTCAGGCAGGAAATGTTTGAAGTCTTGAACACAAGATGGCAGTATATACTGCTCTATTGCAAGGGCCATGGGCTTGTGAAAGAAGTGGGGTGGGGAGTGCTGACTGAAACTGAAATCCATTTGAGTTTTGAGTGAAAACTGAACATCATGAATATTTTAAATATTTTTCAGGAACCAATGATTATTGAATCCTATGCATTCAAAGTATTCCAAGTCTCCAAGTTCGGAGACACCCCAGAACCCTACCACTTACCCACCCAGCGCATCCCTACATCTCACAAAGCTGGGGTTTGACCCAGGGCATCAGCCTGCCATGCTCAAGTCTGCCCTTTCACCTCAGCTCAGCTCCAGAGGCACCTTCTCCTCAGGGTCAAGAACCCCTCAGGTCAAAGTTTCATGAGATGCCCCCCTCCCCCACGCCCAGTGCCCATGAACATCCAATCACTGCACCTCTTTTTTTTTTTTTAGTTATTCATTTACATTGTTATAATAAAGCTGCACCAGTTGTTAAAATGTTGAGATATATCCATAATGGTTGGTGAATAGCGGCTGCCTGGAGCCACCTGCCTCCTCCCCTACCCCCCCTCTCCCACCAACCTCTGCAAAGCTCCCAGCTACCGTGGCCATCCTGGCTTCTACCCCTGCCCTCCACCTTCCCTCTTAAGAGACCTCCTTGCAACTGAAGCATTAGTTGACTGTTAGCTGCCACAGGGGCCACCAGGACATTGCTGGAGCATTATGGCCTGTTCTTGTTCTAATTGGTGATATTTTGAAAAGAGGAAGTTCAAGGGAAAACTGCCCATGGTCAGCTAGCCAAAGCTGGAGGTGGGATCTACCCAAGACAGGCTAACCGCTATGCTATTCTTCCTCTACTTTCTAGAATTTTTTGATCCTTTCTCTGTAGTGTTATACAACTTAATTTTAGTAAAAGTTCTCTGAGTAACTGAAAAGAAAGTATATTCTCTCTGTTATCAAAATTTAGAGTTTGATACAGGGCTATTAGATTGATGTTTTTCAATTACATTATTCAAACATTATTAAAATTAACTTTAAAAATATGGCTATATGAAAATTAAAATTTATATATGTGATTCTCATATTTCTATTGGACACAATTGCCCTATACTCTTTTTTAAATTTTTTATACAGCAGGTTCTTATTAGTTATCCATTTTATACATATTAGTGTATATATGTCAATCCCAATCTACCAATTCATCCTCCCCCCACCAACACCTCCCTGCTACTTTCCCCCCTTGGTGTCCATACGTTTGTTCTCTGCATCTGTGTCTCTATATCGGCCCTGAAAACCGGTTCATCTGTACCATTTTTCTAGGTTCCACCTATATGCGTTAATATACGATATTTGCTTTTCTCTCTCTGACTTACTTCACTCTGTATGACAGTCTCTAGATTCATCCACATCTCTACAAATGACGCAACTGTGTTTTTTATGGCTGAGTAATATTCCATTGTATATAT
Organism: Mesoplodon mirus; assembly: GCF_964341445.2. Lineage (NCBI taxonomy): Eukaryota > Metazoa > Chordata > Mammalia > Artiodactyla > Ziphiidae > Mesoplodon > Mesoplodon mirus. The sequence goes on along the minus strand of NC_138981.1, from coordinate 92,907,475 downwards.
GTGCCACATCTTGTTTATCTATTCAGCTGTCGATGGACATTTAGGTTGCTTACATGTCCTGGCTATTGTAAATACAGCTGCAATGAACATTGTGATACATGACTCTTTTTGAATTATGGTTTTCTCAGGGTATATGCCCAGTAGTGGGATTGCTGGGTCATAAGGTAGTTCTATTTTTAGTTTCTTAAGGAATCTCCATACCATAGTGGTATGTACCAATTTATTGGTATGTATCCATTTCTCCATAGTGGCGGTATCAATTTACATGCCCACCTTGAAAGGGTAAGGACAGAGATCACCTAAGGTGGCAGGTGGGGATCGGAAAAGGGAGGGGAGACGAAGTTTGGAAAAATCGGGGAAATTAAGTGAAGAGAGGAGGATGGGACAAAACTAGGGAGAAGGAGGAGGTGCAGAGGTGAGGGAAGCGAGGGGGAAATAAAATGAGGGAAAGGAAGGGGAAGAAAGAAACCAAGGCGAGAGAAAGAGGAATCGGGGAGGAAAGGGGTGAAGTGAGGAAATAAAGAAAATGAATCCAGAAAAGGAATAAAAAAGGGTGCGGGCTTCCCTGGTGGCGCAGCGGTTGAGAGTCCGCCTGCCGATGCAGGGGACACGGGTTCGTGCCCCGGACCGGGAAGAACCCACGTGCCGCGGAGCGGCTGGGACCGTTAGCCATGGCCGCTGAGCCTGCGCGTCCGGAGCCTGTGCTCCGCAACGGGAGAGGCCACAACAGTGAGAGGTCCGCGTACCGCAAAAAAAAAAAAAAAAAAAAAAAAAAAAAAAAAAAAAAAAAAAAAAAGCGGCGAGAAAGAAAGGAAAGAGCAGAAAGGAGTAAATAAAGAGGAAAACTGAGAGAAAGAATGGGAGAAGGGCCAAGAGAAGGCAGGCTGGGGGATGGGGGATTGAGAGAGCGAGGGAACGGGGCGGCGGGAAGCCCGCTGAGGGGCTGGCACTCCCTGAAGCGAGCTCAGAGACCGCCTCCGCTGGGGCTCAGGGGAGACAGGAGAGAGCAAGTGGGAGGAAAGGGGAAGATGAGTGAAGGGATAAGAAAGGGACCGAGACCAAGGAGCAGTTGAGTGTGCTTCTGTGAGTTTTGTTCCAGGCCCGTCTTGGGTCCTCCCGAGGCGTGCCCGGCGCCCTCAGGCTCTCCTCAGGGGCCACCGCTCTCTCTGCACCCCACCCCCACCCCCGCCACCCCGCTTCTCGAAGGCGGCGTCTCTCCTGTAGGGGCACCCGTCCGCGGTGGGACCGGGCACATTGGCCCGCCCGCCGAGCTCGAGACCGGGGTGGCGAGGCCGCCCCGCGCGGCGGCTCTCGGAGATTTCTGGCCGAAGATGCGCCAGAAGCGGCGAGGGAGCCCGAGCTTGGGCGCCGCGGAGCGCGCTCAGGGAGGGAGAGCTGGGCCGGGATCCCGGCGGCTTGGGCGAGGGTGCGGGCAGCCGTGCGGGTGCGGGGGGTGGGGCGGGGCGGGGGGCGGGGGCAGGACCGCGCCGGCTCCTGGGAGCACGCGGGGGGCAGCGGCGGCCCCTCGTGGGCCGCCGCGGCGTCTCACGGGTCATTTGCGTGCAGTCACGGCCCCGCGCCGACTCCCGGACGCGCGGCTCGCTCGCTGGCTCACACGCGCTGGACTCCTGATGCCGCTCCGCCGGCGCAGCCCCGGGGAGCCCGAGATCTGGCGAGTCCGCGAGCCGGGGAGGGAGGGAGGGAACCCGGGAGGGAGGGAGCGAGGGCGCGCCCCGGCTCTCCCTCTACCCCGCCGCCCGCCCTTCCTGCTACCACAGGTCCGCCCCGGGCCCCCGCTTACACTTGGGAAACTTGGGACGGCTCTGGGGCCGCGTGTGGCACCTCAGGGGGGCGGCCCTGGCCCGGAGAGGAGGACGGGGTGGGAGAGGAGGAGGACGGGGTGGGAGAGGAGGAGGAAGAGGAGGAAGTGAGCCCGAAGGATCCGCTCAGAGCTGTTTGTCCAGCTGTTTCTATTCGCACCCCGAGCGGCGCAGCCAGAAGGGGGCCGAGCCGAGGGTGGCCGGCTCTCGGCGCTCATTTCCAACTCTTCTCCTCACAGCTTGTCTTTCCCGGACACCCTGGAGTCCCCTCAGGCCGGCCCGGCGGGCGCGCACCTGCCGGCCGCCCCTGACCTCGCGGGCCAGGCGTCCCCCGAGGCGGAGAATATGGCCCAGCCCAAGCCCGACTGCCGCTCACCTGTCGGCCTCGACTGCTGCAACTGCTGCCTGGCCCTGGCCCACCGGAGCAGGCTCCAGCGCGACAGCAGCGGGGACAACAACAACCCGGGCAGCCCCACCGTGAGCAACTTTCGGAAGCTGCAGGAGAAGCTGATCTTTGAGAACCTCAACACCGACAAGCTCAACAGCATAATGCGGCAGGATTCGCTAGAGCCCGTGCTGCGGGACCCCTGCTACCTGATCAACGAGGGCATCTGCAACCGCAACATCGACCAAACCATGCTCTCCATCCTGCTCTTCTTCCACAGGTGGGTGGCAGGGCACGCGGGTGGGCACACGGGCCCGGCTCGCAGCCGCCTCGGCTGGACCCGCCCCTCTGACAGAAAGGGAAAACCGAGAAGGCCAAGTGGGGCACTGAGGGGGCTGTTGGGCTCCCGGGCTGCCACGACTAGACCCTGAGACTACCTGGATTCCTGTACGGCTGAGGGGAAGCCTGGCTGGTGGGAGCCCTGTTTTGAAAAGTGCCTGCAGAGTCTTTCCTAGGGAGATGCTGGAGCCCACAAGGTGGACAGAGTCCTAGATGGTTTGGGTGTAGCTGGAGGCACTTTCTCCCCAAATGCCCACCTTTCTACAGCAACTTTGGAGAATGTGCCATGGGATGCTCTTGGGATCTGTGTCCCACCCTTATCAAAAAGCCCATTTCCAAATATGCAAACTCAGATGGAAACTGCAAGGGCTTTTAAATTACTGAGTGGCCCTGACTGAGGATGAGGGCAAGCAAAATGTCGAGACAAATTAAGCTGCTGCTGGTGTGGGGGAGAGCGGGGGATAGGCAAAATTAGAGACTTACGAGAATTTCTTGAAACTCCGGATGGGGCGGGACCCCGCACTTCTCCATGGATCACAGCCTTCAATTTCCAATGACGGCTAAAAGCAGCCCCAAAGAGCATCCTAAGGACAGGAGGGTGGATGATCCATGTCATAGCAGGCGTGTGTTGGAGTGCGGGTCAGGCTTTCTAGAAATCTTGCTGAAGGGCAAGGAAGAGAGAGGGAAGGAGAGAAACACAATGGGAAGACCAAAGGTGACTGCAGTCCTCTAGTCTGAGACACTCTGGTAAGAGCCGGTCTTGGGGGGACAACTGAGGCAATTTTGAGGCAGGGGAGGCAACTTCAGGAAACCCAGTGGTGGATTTGGTGTTCTTAGAGCCATAGGAACAGGGCACTGGTGTGTGTGGGTGTGTGCACGCACGCACGTGTGCATGTGTGCGTGCACGCGTGCGAGCGGGCGGATTTTTTCTTTCTCAACATCACAGGTTATGTAAGAGAAAGAGAAACCCCACTGTGGGAGACCTGGGTTGCAGTACAAATTATGGCTCTACTTCCCTGTGTGAACCTGAGCAAGTCGCCTGACCTCTCTGGTCTCTAAGGTTCCTTCTAGTTCTGAGATGCCAGGTTGTGGGCAGGTAATGTGCTCAGACAAGGTAATAAGAAATTTTGAGCTCCCACAGAATACTTGAATAATTGAATGGCTTTTCAGTGAGGCACAAATAAGAAAGTTTAAAAGCCATGGAGCTAGGCAAGAACTACCCTCACTTAGTGCTCAGCCCAGGTTTGCGTCCTCAGATCCAGAAGTTCCAGGAGGGGACAAGCAACTTAATTAGCATTATTATAACAGGTTATATTTTCAGGCATTTCCCACGCCATCGAAGCCCTTTCTCATCTATTATTTTACTTTACACATCAATTTATCTTATTGTCTCCAAGAAACCACACCATGTATGGAAAAGGTTTCGAGGGAATCTTCATTTCTGGTGAAAGATTACTACAAGCGTATTCAGACCACAGCAGCTGCAACCCTGCTGAGCGAAAGCCCTAACAGGCTCCTAACAATCTGCTGGGATCTGGGCTCCTAGGCAGCGGGGGAGGGGTGGCAAGACACCTGGAAAGCGCGCCTGTAGCACTTACACTCTTTCAGCTGGGAGAGAAACGGCTCCAAGGTGGCTTGATGACACATAAGAGGGGACGCTTCCTCGGCTCTGGTTCCTAAGTTGGAGGCCTGGGAGGGTCAGACCTAAGCGAGTGAGGGGTGAGACTGAAAGCCTGAAATCAAAGTGTTCACTTGTGCCACACCTTGGGAGGCTTTCTGGTGGCCTAGGTTTCTTGAGTGGCAAGACCTCCTTGTCACCTACTCCACTGACACTTGCTTGTTGACGTTTGGTTCTTGGCAAAGCCTGGAAATGCCACCAGGTTGGGTGGGGGGCTGAGAGCATTGGTGGAGGGAGCATCTCAAGCCCTCAGGCTTCCATGAGGCTGGGGAGTGACAGGGTCCTGTGGTAACGGGCCTTAACGGTTCTAGCGGGACAATAGCAGGACAAAGCATTCTCTCATTTGCCTTGACAACTGGGACCTTAGAGATTGGAGATTCTCAGTTTGGTTGAGGTTTTGCCTAGAATGGCATGCTCATTGGCAAAGTAGGAGGCCATTATTACTGGTCACGGGGTTTCTCCAAAATCTGAGCTGGGCAGTCTTCTCCCGAGTGAAAATTTCCTCTTCTTACTTCATTTTTTCCCTGGTTTTCTATCTTCATACCACAGCCATCATTCTTCCTTCAGTTCCATTTAATGATTTGATATTTCAGATTCTTGCCTGGGTGTCTTTTTCTTCTAATTTGTCTACCTTCAAGGCAGTCTCTTCTGGAGAAGCGACTCTTCCTGCCCCTCCTCCTACAGCCCACTCCCCTGCTGCAAGGGCTCCTATATTCTTGGGAGAAAGGGTGGGGCAAGTTCTTGACTTCTATCTGGTGTGTCTGCTTTGACCTGTCCCGGGCTCCTAGCTTAGCTCTTGGTTTCCTTTGAACACAAGAGTGTAAGCAATTTGAGGGTAGGGCATGTTTTCCACTTACTTGGCTTTCCCTTGGCTTTTAGTTATACACCCAGTACTCAATAAAGGTTTTTTTTTGGGTAGATGACTGCTTAATTGTTGGTGTGGTCCTCTGTAAAGATTTTACAACTTTAGTCTTGGGAAATTCTTATTAAGGTTTAAATGTGATTTTTTTTTTCGGTATGAACCTCATGCAGTAATCCTAATAGCCTGGTAGAAGTCCTGATGAACAGTGCTGTGTATATACATGTGAATCAGTGGTAATGGCCATGTAGCTCATTGGTATGTAAATGGTGCCTCTAAACTACTGGGGTGGGGGGGAGATGATGTGTTTTACACACCATCCCTTCAATCTTGTGTTAGGTAACTAATAACTATAATAGATTAATAGATAACATCTATTGAGTGTTTACAGTATGTACTAAGCACTATAGCTACATAACGTCATTTAATATTTACACCAACCCAATGAAATGGGTACTGTTATCACCATTCTTCATTTTTTAATGAAGGAAACTGAGGCTCGGGAAAACCAAATAACTTGCCCGATGCCTTACAATGAAGAGCAGAGCCAAGACTCCACCTAAGGTCAGTAAGACACTAAAGAATTGTCTATGAAGAAAGAATTGTTAAGCAGAGGTAAATATTAGCCCAGAAACTAACCAAATGGTTAAAATATCCTTATTAGGTCGGGTGACCAACCATCCCAGGACTTTCAACCAACACAGGAGCTTCAATGGTCAAACTGGGACAGTCCCAGGGAAACTGGGATGGTTGGTCACCCTATTATTAGGGGACTATACCGTATCATTTGAAAATGCTTCTAAAACTGGAAAACTTAAGAGGCAGATGTAATATGCTGGACAAAGAGCTAAAATTTCCAATTGAAATACAGCCTATTAAAAAACTTGCAAAGTTATGGGGCTTCCCTGGTGGCGCAGTGGTTGGGAGTCCGCCTGCCGGTGCAGGGGACACGGGTTCGTGCCCCGGTCTGGGAAGATCCCACATGCCGCGGAGCGGCTGGGCCCGTGAGCCATGGCCGCTGAGCTTGCGCGTCCGCACAGGGGGAGAGGCCACAGCAGTGAGAGGCCCGCGTACCGCAAAAAAAAAAAAAAAAACTTGCAAAGTTGAAATTTGAGGGGCCTTAATTCTCCGGTCAGTAAGGTGTAGCAAGCTGGAATGGGAGCGTTTGCCATACTCTGTTGTTGTCATTGTTGTTGTAACCTCAAATTTACTTCTGAGATTTTATCCAAAACTACTTAATCAGCTCTATTCTGCCTTAGGCCCCCAAGCACATCAGCCAATGTGATCCGAGCTGCTCTGAATCTGAGTTGCCTTCCAGCTCGGAGAGCCCCAGGAGTCTACCTTTAAGCTTCTGAGCTGGCAACAACTGGTCCCCACACTTAGATGATCAGAAAATAATAATAGCAAAGATTTCTAATTGTTTTATGTGTGCTAATTCATTTAACCTTCCCTATTGATGTAATATATAACAGTAAAGGGAAAGATGTAGATTCAGAGATCAGGCTTCCGACAAAAAATTACATAAAAGTTATGTGTGCTTCTCTGAATCTTCAGACTAATGATTTCATAAATGTATATTCCTGGACCTGATTTCTGAGGACGTAGCCACTTACATGATGTGATTTGAGGGACAAAACTCTCCTGCTTGCCTGCTGTAGTGCCTAAATTCATAGTCTAAGATCAGTTTTCTGTCCTTGTACCATCTAAAACTCCTATCCCATAGCACAGTGGTATTTGGACCACACCATAAGAAATCCTGAATTAGAGACTGCAACCCTTTGTCAACTAATTTGCCATTTGATTTTGAGGATGGCGTACTTTGCCGTAGAGAGGTTTTGGGTTTCCGTGCGGTTAAGTCTGTCATTCTTGGCCTTCGTGATTTTTGCTTTTGGTATCAAGCTTTGAAAGTCCTTCCCTAGCCCGAGTTAATTTAAAATAACTATTTCCTGAGTGCCTAGTGGTCTGACAAATAGGCACTCTTGGATTAAGGCATATTCTCTGTGAAAAACACAAATGCATTTGCAAAGTTAACATTCATGGTTTGTATACCTCATTTGAGAACCTCAATATGTAAGAAATCGCCTTTTTGCTGAGGCACAGATGTGAATTCCATGTGCTAAGAGGCTTTGGGTAGTGACCGAACCTACTGCTCTACCAGCAGCTACTATATATATTACATAGGTGTGTGTTTTATATATGTATATAAAGTGTGTATATATATATATATATATATTAGTATGTACATATATACCAGTAAAATATAACATAAAATTTGTCATTTTAACCATTTTAAGCGTACAATTCAGTAGCATTAGGTATATTCACAATGGTGCAGTCATCACCATTATCCATTTCCAGAAATTTGTCATCATCCCGAACAGAAACTCTGTACCTATTAAATAACTCCCTATTCTCCCCTGCCCCCCCAGTCCCTTGTAACCTCTATTCTACTTTTTGTCTCTACGAATTTGCCTATTCTAGATATTTTGTATAAGTGGAATCATACAATATGTGGCCTTTTGTGTCTGGCTTCGTTCACTTAGTGTAATGTTTTCAAGGTCCATCCATGTATCAGTACTTCATTGCTTTTTATGACTGAATCATATTCCATTGTGTGGATACACCACATTTTGTTTAATCCATTCATCTGTCCGCGGACACTTGGCTTCTTTCCACCTGTTGGTTCTGCTGAAGAACGCTGCTTTGGACATTGGTATACACGTATCTTTTTGAGTCCCTTCTTTCAGTTCTTTTGGGTCTCTACCTAGGAATGGAGTTGCCCAGCACCTACTTTTCAACTCAGTTTTTTGGTCCTCTACTCTTAGTCAATCCATTCAAGTGTAGTAATGCCCATGAAGTGAGTGAATGTCTACTTCTTTGGGGAGAACACCCCCTCCCTGAGTCAACTGCTAGTGCTAGCGATCACAATGAAAAGAAAGCTAAGAAGTTTAACAAAACAACAGAAATAGTAGAAGTCATATGAGGGAAATGATGTGATTTCAGGATGCTCATGAATTAGGAACTGGCAAAAGTTTTGAGCGTGTCTCTCTAATGAATGGCCAGGGTCTATGGGGGTTTACTACCCGAAGGTGTCCTTTTTAAAAGAGTAACATGTAACAGCTTTGCTTGTCATTAACTACTATGTGTGGATTTGTTTATCAGAATTTTCCCTGGTGTGACAGCTCACTGGGAGTAGGGTTCTATGGGAATGGAACATGGGAAAGCCAAGTTTGAAGAAGAGAAGCAGAGAGACGGGACCAGAGTCCTTGAAAGGCCTGCATCAGTGTGGAGCTCTGGGCAGCATGGAGCTCGAGAGGTCCGGATGGAATGCTCGTGCTCTTCAAGAAAGGTGGCAAGAACAGAACACAGATTTCACCTCCTCCACCTCTGGCTTGTCAGGAATGGACCCATGTGAGCCCACACCTCAGAAAATAACTCTTTCCAGGGTGACCTTATTTTCCCTCCCAGCCTGAAGAGAAGGTTAACAATCCTGCTTATATTTGCACTTCCAGATAAACTAACAAGCTTTCAATTCCAGGTAGAGCTTTGGCTCCTTTCCATAACAGGTCCTGAAGGCCAGGAAGTCTGGGAAAATGGAGATGGATGTGTTTGGCCACAGCTGCAGGGTCTCCAGGTCCCCTGGGTGATGGAGCCCAGCAGAGCATTGCCCACACCTTGTGGGCTGGTCAAGAGGAATAAGGTCGGCCATGTCTGCACCTGGTGGTGGCCATTGCATGGTGTTTGCTCATCACGATTCTGCTCCTACCTGAACTTTCTCCTCTTATGTAAGGCATCCCTCAAGATAACTACAAAGACATAATCTGCCATGGCTGGCTGGGTTTACATAACAAATTGGTTGGTGTCATGCAATAGTCTCTCTACCCCTGGAGAAGCCAACGTGCTGAGTGGGCCTGAAGCTTGGACCCATTTGGTGGGGCATCTGTGTGCTCAGTGCACTCAAGGGAGAGCATTCCTTGACCACAGGGGTCAAAAAAGATGAAATTTCCCTTTTAGACGAAGAAGGCAATAATGGCCCAGGACATGTGCTGTCCCAATGCTTGCAGTAATGGGACAAGGGTTAGGGCTTCGCTGTCGGGCCGCAGCTTTGGCAGAGCAGGACACTGTGGGCTAATGGGATCTCTGTGAAGGCCTGAAGGATAGATCCCAGCCTCAAAGCAGGTTTGATGAGGAGTCAAGGCAAGGAAATGGCTTATGGAAGCTACCATGTACCATACTGAAATCCAGCTTAGCGAAGGAGTCAGAGCGGTGATAAGAAGGGATCTTGGAGAACAGAAAACAAGCTTTTTCAAATGCTAATCCAGGCAGGAGGGAATCTTCCCTACAGACAAGTCTAATTCACTTGTACCTTCTAGCTGGAAATCCCTGCCCCAAAGTAGCTACTGCTCTTTTGGAAATAGTTTAAGAGGTGTGAGATCCCAGCCAGCATGGAGGCTGACTGGGAAGCTTCCCAATGTGCAGACACTAGCCCAGGGGGAAACAAGAGCTAGAAGCATGCTTGGTCATTGATGCCCCAGGCACGCTATCAGCCTTCCTCCCCTGGGAGTCACTTTCCTCAAATAGACCCAGCCTGAAATCAGGCCCCTGCCTGTGGACAAAGTCCCACAGGGACCTTCCCCATCCTTCCTCGAAGGAAGAATTTACTCACGAAACAGCCTTGGGTATTCAACCTACTTCCTCTTGTCTTCTCTTCAGGGGAGATGGAGAGCAGCTGCTCGCAGCTTAGGGTCTGGCCAGGATTCCCGCTCCGAGCTCTCTAGGCCAGTGATTGGCTACAGCTATCCCTGAGGAAGAAGGGGGTGAGAAGTGAGATGAAGGGAAGTGGTTCCAGCGGCTCCTTCCTGGCTTACACCACACACACACACACACACACACACACACACACACACACACACCCCTACACACCTCCCTTTTAGCCTCACTCCCAGACTAGGCTGGGCCTGGGCCAGCCTGAGGTCCCTGACTCATATCTCGCGTAGTGCCTTATGTAACAGAGCCAGGTTACTGAGGCATCAAGCTTCTGCTTGCTCAGTGGCAGGCTTCCCTGGGGCCAGGCATTCAGAAGCCTGATGGGGGTCTAAGTAGAGCTCACTACACTTCCAAAGGAACAGCCTGCTCTCCCTAGTGTCAGGCCAGCATCTGCTCAGAGCCAAGTGCCAGGCTGTGAAGGTGATTCCCTCTTGAGCCCCCATACTCAGCAGCAAATGTAACCAGGCAGGCGAGCTGCTGTGGGCTTAGTGTGGTTTAGGGTGTTTTTAGGGGGGCGGGTGGCATCTCCTGCTATCACCTGATGATACGGTGCTAAAGAGTCAGCCTGGTGCATCTGGAGGGGCCCCAAAACAGGTATCAGAAGTTCTTCTTCCTTTTGTACCTGCTTGTTGGTTCAAGTACTGTTCTGGAGACTTTAGGGAGAAGGGTTTAGTGGAAGCTGGAGGAACTTTTTAAAGGAAGGCCTAAGCCAATTCCCAATCCATTCTCCACAAAGTCTAAAAGTCCCCAGGCTGGCCTGAATTCACAGTGATACTTAGCTTTCTTCCTAGCCTATTCAGAAAATTGCATTACCGGTTTGGTGCAACTGAGCCCCCAGTGAACTGGGGCTTGCTGAATTCTATGACGTATTTCTCTAATAAGCTTACTCGAATATCTACATTACAGAATAGCCCTATCAATCTAATAGTGCATTGGCTCAAAGTTTGTGACTAAACCAATAAGTCCTCTTCTTCTCTTTCCTCGTCTTTGCCCAGCCTGTCACACTGTGTTGCCAGGGGGTAAATGGCTCACAGGTTGAGGGTAGCTGGGGACACTGCTGTCCTGTCTGAGAAAAAGAGGAAGAAACAGGGAGATAGTCAAAAAGGTGGCATTGGGAATTACCAGCAGGTATGATTTGTATCCAAATCTCAGAGTCATGAATCCTCAGACAAGCTGAAGACCACCATCTCAGGGCTCAGGAGAGCTAGGGACCCCAGGTTCCCTGAATCCAGCGAAAATTGGGGGCAGGGGTTGAGGTGGAGGTGCAGAATCTCCCTTCCTTGAGGCCCCTCCCAGGCCTCCAGCCCTTCACTTCTCCCTGTCTCCTCACCCTTTCAGTTCATAGTCAGTTGCAGTAAAATAAAGAAACAAAGAAAAAAGAATAAGAAAAACCCTGCCCAGTTTTAAGGCAATATACTCTGCCTTCCCAAGGTACACAGGGAAATGAACGAACTCAGGCCCTGTACTGAGTGACCAAGCACTTCAGTTAATCAATCCATCATTTATCGACCAGGGGCCTGCTATTTATCTAGCGCCTACTGCGGATTTATTGAATGTCTACCCCGCTAAGCACTGTAGAGGACACAGAAGAGAGGCAGCAGAGGCACGGGCTGGGCTGCGGGGAGCTGAGAGTGACAGAGCTGCATCCCAAGGCCTGCGGGGAACAAAGCAGTTCCACCGGAGCCACCGCAGGCCACACTGGGGCTTCTGCTCCTTGAGGGAAAGGCCTTGAGCTTGCTGTTGCCTGGATCCGCAAGTCCGGAGCTTAGGCAATGCCAAAGCAGACTAGGAAAGGAGAGTCTCTTTCTGGCTGTGGCTTCCAGCAGGGCCTTAAAGAATGGATTGGTTGTGGCCCAGTGGGAAGAGTTGTAGGGCTCTCTAGTTGGGAGTGGGAAAGGGAACCTTGCCAGTCCCGCGGGGCTCAAGGGTCAGAACGAGCTGGCTGCGGTGGGGACAGTGAGGAACACTTTCCATTCTTCCTGGGCTGAAACCCAGAGTCACCCAGCTTCAGGAAGGAGAGGCCTACTCTGGCGCTCCTCTCATGGCCGCTCTCTGACTCGGGGCAAGCTGGCCCCTAGTAGCCTCCCCTCAGAGACCTAGCTAGGCTTGGATAGGTGGAGGCCTTCAGGGCCCAGGAGCAGGAAGGCACCTCTCGTGGATGCTTGTGGAAAGCTCATCAGAACCAGCAGCGTTGAGCTTGGGAGTGCAGTTGAGGGTGGGCACCCGAGGAGCCTGGGGGTATGGCTTCACATTTGTGCACCTCTGGCCTCAGTCTCCACCAGGCCCCTTCTAAGGGGGGGTGACAGAAGCAGGGGCGTGCCAAGGTGCTGCCCTGATAATATGTATGCCTTTTGCCCAAATCTCTCTGCAAGAAAGCCGCTGGACGCCCCACAGGGTGTCATTTTAGCCTCGCTTCTACTTCGGTCGAACGCTTCTTTCCCAGGTGCCCTATAAATAAAGGTCCTGGGGTTGGGCTGAGGAAGGAGAGAAGCCTTGAGCTGACGGGAAAGGAGAGGGAGCTGGAGTCGCAAAAAGGAACCAGCCCCAGATCATCTGGGGAAGGAGGATGCTGCTTGTGGTCAGCACCTTACTTTCTGGGGCCCTGTCCCCGAGCTAGTGTCCTGGGCATCCACGCCCACACCCTTTCCCATCAGTGCTCTGGAGAATTCACATTTAAGTTCATGAACAGATTCAGTCAACAACAAATTCTTGTGTGCCTTCCATGTAACAGGCTCACCGTTAGGCACGGGGAATAGAGTGGGAAACTCACAAAAGGCATGGTCACAGACATCATGGGATACTCCATAGAGTGGGGGAGATGAACACTAACCAGAAGAGCCACTCTAGTGAAAGTATAATTACAAATATGTGCCAAGGGGGAAAAGGAATAAGCTTCTCTCAGAGAGTATAACAAAGGATCAGACAAGGCTTCCTGAGGAAGTGATATTGAGCTAAAGAAATGAATCTCTATTGCTGAAATTCTAATCATCAGACCCAAGCCAAAGGAGACGTGTTTAGACAGAGGCTTTCTCAGGAACCCCTGAAGTTATATAACATTAGGTAGCTGCTCACACTCTTGGAAATATTTCTAGGCCATGAGTGGCCAGCAGGTCCAAAAGAGGAGGACTGACAGCATTCTGACAAGAGGAAGAGATGAGTTTGAAGCCCACGGGGCAGCTAGTACTTAACGTCATCCTTCGCTAAAAATAATCCATGACAGTATGGAAATGCGTAAAGGCTGGCCCTGGGGACCAGTGATAAAGTGGGTATAGCATATGGGGAGGAAAATTTGTTTTTGTAAATTATTTACTGTAAAGAAAAAGAATGGGGAGGGTCGTCCGGATTTTCTTTTCCCTTTGCGGGCCTCCTTGTGAGTTATGAATGCTTCTCATTGTACAGAGGCAGTGGGGCACAGAGCTTCAGGCTGCACTCCTTTTTGGGGCCTGGGGTGTAAATTTTCTGGGCTGCAAATGTCAGATAATTTGTCCAGGCTGAAAAACAGCCTGAATGCAGAAGGGAAGAGAGGCTTGTTTAGCCAACAAGCTAAAGCTTGGGGCTTCAGGGAGCTGCGTGGCCAGGCTAAAGGAACTAAGATGATTGATCAGAGAGGAACGTTAAGGGTGGGCCTGAGGGTTGTGGAGAGAGAGAAGAGGGGTTGATCTTCAAATATAAGAAAAGTTACAACTCAGAGATGGTGACTAGCTGTTTCCAAACCACACTAGGAGCAGAACAAGAGGAAATAGGCCTCTACTGTAGCATGAAGAATTGCGATTAGATATCAGAAAGAACTTCCTGCCTACCAACATTCAGAGAAGCTAGACAAAATTACCAAGGGATGTTATATTACAAATATGGGGAAGGTGGTAACAATAGCAATAAAGAACTGGATAAAAGTGTGAGAGGGCTGGTTATAAGGACCATGGACAGAAGGGGATAGACAGGTGGGGAAAGCAAAGGAGTCAGAAGTAGGTGCTTATAAGGAAAAGGAAAGTGCCTGTGTGAGAGATGAAAATGTTTTGAGGAAGATACTTTCATAATAGAAATGTGTATGAAATTTCCATTGGAGAACAGTCATGAAAGCTAGCATATACTCTCCTAGGACTGGAATCATGTTGGGGAATAGACTCGGGAGCTGTTAGGTCCCCTCTGCATCCTTCAGCCTTATCTCCTGGCCAAATTAGCTTCAATGGGACACCCATCCTCCACAGTCTAACAATTTGGGGGAGCATCTCAGTGTGGGGGGCATTGGGATAAGACTGCCCACCCCAGGTGCATGGGGAAGAGGAGGATTTCTCCTTCCACACACAAATGAAAATCAGACACAGGGGAGAAAGTGGCAGCCAACAAGCCAGGCAGGATCCCCGCGGCAGGAAATTTACAATCTAGTGGTGGAGACGGACATCAAATAATAATTACACAAATAACCATATCATTACAATTGATCATAATGAAGAAAAGGTGCAGGAAGTCGTGAGAACACAGGCTAAGGGGGCTTCCCCCAGGATTAGAAAATCCGCAAAAAGAAAAGTCACCTTGTTAAAACCTTGGGCACTGTTTGTGTCCCTCTGTGAGGGATTCTTGCCCCAAATCAGTAGCAAGGAAAGTTAAAATGAACCCAGTCACTGCTAATACCCTAAGATGTGGATTTTGAAGTTCCTCTGGCTCACTGGGGCCCTCAGATAGGAGCAAACCCCTGAGGTAATTTTCTCATTGCCAAGATCAAGCAGCCATGATTTAGGCAGAGTGATTCTCTAAGGGCCGTAATAGCCTATCAGCTGAAACTTGGGATCAGAAAGGCTTTGAAGAGCTCATCACCTGCCAGATGAACAGGATGAAGGTCAGTGAAGAGAAAAAAGAACGAATGTGCTGAAAGTTACACTCGAAACTGGCCCCCCGACATGACCATGTCTCCAAAATGCTGTATCTTCAGTCTCCTATTCAAACGTGGGAGGCTTTGCTGGTATATTCTAGTATTGGCTGCAGGGTGTGCCCGGGGCTTTAGAGACCGGGGGAGCAAGGATTGTAGAGAGGCAGGGCCCCCGCTCTGCTTTCCCCGGTTCCTCTCCCAGGGAGGTGGGAGGTGCTGGCCCTTGTGGGGAGCTGGGTTGGGCTTCTTCACCCTTGAAAGTTCCTGGAGGAGCCGCTGAGGAGTAGACAAGGACATCAGCCACTGTGTGCTCCTGAAGAGTCTGATAAGACTACCATTGACAGACTCTGTGGCTTTGGCAAGTGACTTCTCTGGACCTCAGTTTCCTCGTGTAGAAAAGGGTAGAAGTGTGGTTGGGAAGGTTAAGTGAGAGGACGCTCCCAGGAAGCACTCAGTAAAGGGAAGCCTTCGTTATCATTAGGCAAGTCATATGTGGAACCAGAAGAAAACCTCTTCAGACTTGCCTCATCTCCCTCTCTCACCAGTCCCCTCACCGACCCCTCCCCTTGCTCCGTCAATCACACACCCCATCCTGCCCAAAGCCAGCTAACACCTGCAACCCAGTCTGTCAAGCGTTCTCCCTGTCAAGGTTTGCTCTCTGAACCGTCTTCATTCACAGTCAGGTGGAAATGACTGGGAAGGCTTCCGGTCTTCCTCCTGTTGGGGGGACGAGCTGCTGGGGGCTTCGAAATTTTTAACAGATCAAAACCTACAGAAGCACCAGGGCACCCTACTGGCACTGCTGGCAAATAGAGAAGGATTTCAGAGGGCAGTGGAGCTGGGGACTGCCTCTTCAAGACCTTGAGCTTCCCCCTCCCGAGGGTTGGTGGCCGCCACATGCGTCTTAGCCGGAGACACAAAAGCTCAGAACTGGTAGGGCTTCCGTAGCCATTCGGTCTGACGCCCACCCCTTACAGATGAGGAAACTGAGGCCCAGGGATGGGTGGGTACCTGCCACAAAGCAAACAGCCAATTAGTGACCAGCTGAAAAAAGAAACCATGTCTCCTGATTCTCTTGATCCAATGGCTTCATGACTTCTTGTCTCTAGACGGCTGTGGACATCCCATCCCAGTAGGTACACAACACCTCCATGCCAGGAGACCAGCTTTGGGTCTACCTGATGCCAAAAACGGTGTTTTTTAATTTGATTTCATTTAACGGGATTGACCAGTGGCTTGGGTGTTAACAGAGTCCCAGCCCTGGAATCTTGCTTCTGCTCAGGCTGGGGCTGCATGCCACAGCCACAGTCATGCAAGGGGGACAGAAGGGCCTGCTGTTCGGGTTGGAAAAGAAATCAGTTACTGAAACATTGGTCTTTTTGAAAGTTCCAACCACAGGGGCTGGCTGGCAGAGCCGACGTCTGGGCTCCCCCGGAGGATCCGGCCCTCCCCTTCAGTCTGGGAGTTAGTTTAGGAAGCTGGCCCGGCCTCGGCAGAAGATCTGGAGGGCAGCGCTCGCCCCAGGAGCTCCAGCCTTCCCTCAGAGCCTGGGAGCCCCCGAAGGCACTCGGGGCCGGGGCTGGGGCCGGGAACTTCCTCCCACCTCCACAGCTGAGCCAGCCCAAGCTGGCCCCAAGGCTCCTGAGCACTTTTTCTTCTGAGCCTGGGAAAGAGTTTCCAGTTGCTCCCGCCTAGCCAGGCAGATACAGAGGGAGAGCTAGAGAGCGAGAGGGAGGCACAGAGAGAGAGACAGGAGCCAACCCCAGCCAGGCAATCAAGGTTTCCCTGGGCAACAGTGAGATGAAGGGGGAAAGGCTGGAGGAGCCCCAGCTCGTGGAAGACCCCCAGCTTGTAGAGGACCCTGAACTCGTGGAGGAGGCACAATTCCTGGAGGAGCTACAGCTCGAAGTGGTAGAAAGTGGGTCAGAATTGGATCCAGAAGATCTGGGTTCGAATCCTGATTTTGCCACCAATCTGATGCTTGAGCTTGAGTAAGTAACTCCCTGCCCTTCTGTGGGCTGCTTTCCCTACTTAAAAAATGGGGGAGGGGGGAGACAAGGTGGTCTGTAGGGTCTCTTCCAATGCAGATATTCTGGAAGGCTGCACCTCTAAAATCTTGATGTGTGTAGATGGGATGCATGGACAGTTGAATATGTCATTGAACCCCTGAATGTTAGAATGGTGGGAGTGACAAAGAGGGGGTTCATATGAGCAAAAAAAGGAAGGAGAAGATGGTAAATGTGTAGAGTCGTGACTCCAAGAGAGGGTCTAGGCTGAATAGAACATTAGGGTCCATTTTCAAAACCCAAGGATGATGGGCTCGGAATGAGTTAGTAACGAGAACCAGGGTGTTTGGGGGTGTGGTCAGTGTGTAGTTGCCAATGAGCCCCCCACCAAATGTCTCCCAGTGGCGCCTTCACCCCCACAGCTCAGGTCCTCAATCCAGAATGCGTTTCTTGAGTTCTTCATGTGTGTCTTTGTGGAAATTCTCATTCGAATTAGGGGGATTTTCAGGTCTTGGATGTTCACATCCAGACCTAAAAGACTGCCTAAGAAGAAAGACTAGAATTTGACGGCTGCTATGTATAGCTACTCTCTGCCCCAAATAATGCACGGATGAGCTACCAGAAACCAGTCTGCTTGGTGAATGTTGGTGTTTGGTACATTTCACTGCATTCAGATTCCTTCATAGTGGGTCATCTCTCCCTGGGTTATATGGTGAGGGTCCAGAGCCACAGTAGGTGCCATTTCACCTTGAGAAATGGCTTGAGAGCTCAGGGTTCCCTACATGGTAGATCATCTCCAGTGTCTTCTGCCAGCCGTGTACCCACCAGCCTCTCCACTGCTGGGGAGACTGTGGTGGGGAGGGTGAGTAGAAGAGGAACCGCCCCCACCTGTCCTGACACCTGCCCACTGCCCTAGCGCCCTCACCCTCAACACCACACACTCTGCTTCCTCGCCGCTAGCCCTCCTTCTTCTTGGCTCAGTTTGTTCAACAGTCATTTCTTGTGCCTCAGTTAATCAGTCATAGATTCCTATGGTTGCAAGGGATCTTACAATTCCCACAGGGAATGGTGCTGCACTATATAGAGCCCTATGATCCTCCTTAGTGCCTTAGGGACTGCTGAAAGGAAAGAAGAAGGGAGAAAGGGAGGAGAGCGTTGGGGGCAGGGGAGGAGAGGCCAGGGAGAAGGTGAATTTGAGGGAGGAAAGGAGAAGAGGAGAGAGTTTAGAGGGGGACAGAAAGAAAGACGGGAGGTTGATTGTGCTACCGCCCTCACCAAATAGAGGTTACACTTCCAAATAAACAAGGTCACAAAGAAGAATCTGCATATGTCTTTTAAAGTTGGAGGGGTTTGGGTCCTCACCTGGCTTAATTTTCCTCACCAGAGGATTTTCGAGCTGGGCTGCCCTGAACTACAAGGCATTTCCTGGTGGGTGGTGGAAGTTAGGGGGCTCTGGGCCGAGTGGGCGGAACTCCCTGCCTCAGCCCCGCCTCCCTCAGAGCAGTTCTGCTCGTCTGAAGACTTTGTATCCAGGGGCCCTGAGAGCGTCCAGGTCAGATTTGGGGAGATGGGGATGGGGAATGACTATCTGTTTAACAACAACAACAAAAAAGGCCGTAAGCCACTGAAGGGCCTTAACTCTCCAGGCCAAACAAGAATGTCTTGTAAAGCATCCCCAGGGGGTGGACACACTGCTTCAGCTTGAAGGCATCTACCCACAAGCCGGTTCCCTTGTTGGTCAGTCCTGATTGTTATACAGTCCTTGTGTTTAGCCAACACTGGCACAGTCTTTCTGGCCTGCAGGATGCTTTAGCCCCACTGCTCATGTTCTTGCTGCGGGACTCCTTTGTCTCCTGACCACCCGGGGAGCAGGCTCAGAGGGGGGTTGCTGGCTTCCCAGGGAAGATGGTGTTCCCAGCTAAGGGCACCACGTGCTCTGAGCTTCCCAGCCGGAGGTTGCTGGGGCCCATGTGAGCGCTGGGCTGGACAGGCAGGCGACTGATGTGGGCTTAGGGCACTCCAGCCAAAGCAGCCCCTGGGGCCAAGGCTGAGGAAGTCCACTCCACAGAGGGCACTGTCCGAGTTAAGTGAGGTCTAGTGAGGAATTCTCAGCAGGGGAAATAGCTCGAGGGAAGGAGCACTTGACCGAGAATAAGGGCCCTGTGTTCTGCTGCAAACTCCAGCCTTGGCTGGGGCTGGCACCTGAAAGGAGGAAAATAATAAAAGCCAGGGCTCTAGCCCTGAGAGGAAGGCGTGAGGGAGGCATCCCGGCCATTCGGCCCTCTAAAGCCCTGCTGGCTTTACATCGCAGGAGGAAATAAAGCCGTGCTTGTTGGCGGTGGGGACCATCTGTGTGCACTATACAGAGGGCACTGTTCCCCCAAGTGCGGTAAACATACACTGGTGGTGTGCAAGATGATTTTAGGTGGTACGTAGACTAACTTTGTTCTTCTATTTTTATAGCTATTTATTTATTTAACATGTATGAGGGGGAAGTGTGTACACTGTATGATTTCAAAAATATTTCTGAGGTAGAGGCATTTTTGAAAAGTTAATCTGCTTTAAGTTACTTTAGAGAAAGTAGTAAATAAATAACAATACTGGTGGTCCTCAAATATGGTCCAGATCTTGAGAGTGGTAGGCAAAGTATTGGATTTGGGGCCATCCTACCACACTGTGTTAGCAGAGCGGGCAATAGGAGCCATGCAGTATGATTTGACATCGTCTTGTCCATGTACACCTAGCTTGAAGGCCCCCTCTGACAGCCCGATTCCAAGTGTAAGAACACCCTGCTATTTTTATATCTCTGGTGTCCTGCTCTGCCCCGTGACACTCAACACTCCAGATCAGCAGCAGTCCTTTCCCTGGCTCCAGGGCATGGTCTCTACCATGCTCGGGCACACACGGGGACACAGCACTGAGAAGTTGTCCTCACCAGCTTCCACTGACTACTTCTCAGCGTTGTTCATGGACATATTCAGCTCCAACCTAAGGAGTATATCCAGGAAGCAAGTCAAAGAGGTTCCAATCTTTCTCTGAACGCACAAAGCCACAGTAGAAGGACAGGAAATATGTCACTGTGGCAATTTCGCATGAACCGGTGCCGATTTCCGGACAGGTTTGGGCAAGATTCGGTGGGAAATTTATATAAAATCAAACCGTACAAGAGGGTTCCCACTTCTGCCAGGAATTTGTGATGGGCTCTGTGTAAATAAGCTTGGGTCACTTCCTCCTTCCATTGCCCTGAGATAGGGAACATGATTTGTAGTCCTGCTTCCTCCCAGGGCTCACCTTGCGGATTGCGAGGTGAGCCCTGGAAGGAAGTGGAAAGGTGATAAAGGTTTTGGGTCAGGTCTCCTGCTTTCCACCTGGATTGTACCTCAGGAGCCTTGAATGTCTTTCCTGTGATGTCCCTGGAACTGTCTTTAGCCAAAGGCTCAAGGAGAGACAGCTGATCTTCCAACACCTCTAAGAAAGGAAATACCACAATGTCCTTTGGTCATACACTCCAGTGGTCAACAACCTCTGCTCTCTGAAACTGTTCCTCCTAAATTCTGTCCTCCTGCTTTCAGATATACCCCCTTAATATGATTAAATGGTAGTTATTATGTCCTTTGTCAGCTCTCTTTTCCAAATTAGCAAAATCTATTAAAAAATACTTCGGGGCTTCCCTGGTGGCGCAGTGGTTGAGAATCTGCCTGCCAATGCAGGGGATACAGGTTCGTGCCCCGGTCCGGGAAGATCCCACATGCCGCGGAGCGGCTAGGCCCGAGAGCCATGGCCGCTGAGCCTGCGCGTCCAGAGACTGTGCTCCGCAACGGGAGAGGCCACAACAGTGAGAGGCCCGCGAACCGCAAAAAAAATAAAATAAAATAAAAAATACTTCGAACCAGCTTGTATTTCTCCATCCCTTAGACAGTCTCCAAATTCTCCACCAGAAACTTCCTTCTGTCCTCCGTAACAGCTGAGAGTATAGCAGGCACGCCTCTGCCCTTAGCCAATCACCCCAATCTCTCCTTTGACCAGTGACACACATTTGCAAGAATGCAGGTTAGGAAAGGAGCAAAATTAACTGGACCTCGGAGGACCCAATCACCTGCCCTAACCCCCGGAGCTGGCTGTCCCACGGGAGACTGGAACAGTGTAGGGTTTCATTAGTGGCCAGTGGCCATAGAATAGAGAAGGAAGATGACCTCAGAGTTCCTACATGCTTCTTCCTTATTTAGAGCATCCAGGATCATGCTTTTTCCTTAATGATACTAAATTGTGTGCTTATAATTCATTGCAACCTCTGTCTTTTGCTGCCCTACCCACATAGCCCCATTCTCGTATCTGGGTAGAGTCATATTTTGATTATTCTTGTATTCATTATCCACATCGGGGATTATCCATAGAAGTCACTGAATCTCAGGTTGCCAGCACACCCCACCCCTTGAGCTGCTCTCTGGGTGTTCAGGCATGCAGGGTCACTTTGACACCAGTCCAAGTCAAGCATAAATAAAGAAGATTCTTGCAAAAATAAATTATCTGCTCACACACAGATTCCAAATAAAATCATAGTTGAATTTTATGTGGCTGAGGTAACATTGGACCTGTGGCACAGATAATCAAAAGTAAAAGTTACACAAAAAAATCATGTATAGCTAGCTTTTGAACTGCACTGTGGGTCTAGTTTTTTTTTTTTCAGTAGTTCTGCCTTCCTAATTATTTGGACCCATATGAAAGTGAGCTTGCATCCCTGGAGTATACAGAAACTAGGAGGAGAACCTGGGTGTAGGGAGAAGCTAAGCTGAGACCAAGCATTGCCACAGACATTTCACAAAGTGGAAAAGCCACCAGAAATACTTGGGAGTTGGCTTTCAGAAATCTTCTCTGTGTGTCTTTGGAATGTGTCATATAGTTGTTTAAGCCGTGGATTTGTCCAGGAAGGTCTAAGGGGCCTGCCTACCAGTACCTAGTTTGACTTGGGGAGGCACAGGGCCAGGGAGTTGACCGGAAATCATCGTTCCCTTCTCCCTCTTCTCCATAGCCTGATGGCTGTTGCACTGTGCCTAGTCTGGTCACCTGACCTGTGCAAGTCTGAAGGAGGTGGTGCAATTCATCTGAGGAAAATCACGTCTGAGACAGGAAGGGGCATGGCAGCCTCTTCAGCCAAGGATTTATGTATCTGTCACAGGAGGGAAGTGTGAGCTGAGAAATGACTCCCAGAAGTGCTAGAATTGGAAGAGGCAGCACTGCTACCTTTCACAGTCAGTAGTGTATTCATGCGGAATCCGGGCTACCTCAGGAGGCCAGCATCCTGGCCCTTCCTCCCTTCCTCAAGTCCATCCTCCCTCCTCGCCCCCTTCCTCCCTCCCTCGCTCCTCTCTGGCTCCTCACACACTTAAGAAAACAGCAGAGCTGGCCAGGTGCATCCCGCCAGGGGCCAAGCTGTAGGTGAAGGAAGGAGGCTTGTTGCTGCTTTTTGCCTGGCAGTTAGAGGCCAAGGGGACGGACCCCAGACCCTTGAGCCAGTCACAGCAGCTTGCAGTGGATGCCATGTTGCCATGACGGGCATTGTGGCAACCTGGTGGATGGGGTTCCTCAGGTCCCTGCAGCCCACAGAGGCCAGGGGGCTCTATCTAGACTTAATTCTTTGCAGTCTTTGTTAATTGATGTTTGCATTTTTGCCTGCCAGGTGCATTTTGGCTATGGGCCCTCTGCTGAGCCTGGGACTGCATCTTTGCTCCACGTCCCTTCCCCTGAAGCGTGGCTGCCAGGATTGCTCCCTTGGCAATGTCATTAGGCTTCCGTGGTGTCTCTGGGGAATATAAGCTGGGCAGCAGGGCTCCATCTTTCGGTCTCTAGTTGTCCAGATGACTTCTAGCCTCTCCAATGCCAAGGGACCCCAGCTGCAAAGTCCAACCCAGTGTCTTTAGGAGCACCCACTCCACTCAGGTCTGTTCCCAGCACCAACGGAAACAGACTCCTGGCCTCCAGGTGCAGCTCTTTGTGTGTTCCTTTCCTATTCTTTGTCTCCAGGGCAGGGGCTTGGCCAAGGGAGCAGATTCCCCGCCATGACAAAGAACTAGTGACTCAAATACCATATATTAATGCATATGTGTGGAATCTGAAAAAATTGGTATAGATGATCTTATTTACAAAGCAGAAATAGAGACACAGATGTAGAGAGAACAAATGTACGGATACCAAGGGGGAAGGGGGGTGGGTGGGATGAATTGGGAGATTGGGATTGACATATATACACTATTCATACTATGTATAGGATAGATAATTAATGAGAACATACACAGGGAACTCTACTCAGTGCTCTGTGGTGACCTAAATGGGAAGGAAATCCAAAAAAGAGGAGATATATGTATACGTATAGCTGATTCACTTTGCTGTACAGTAGAAACTAACACAGCATTGTAAAGCAACTATACTCCAATAAAAATTTTAAAAATAAAGAACTAAATAAGCAAAAACAAGAAAGAAAGAAAGAAAAAAAACTAGTGACTGTTGTCATGCTCCTCTTCTCAGGAAGCAAGGGGTGGGCCATGCCAGGCCTTGAAGCCCAGTAGGGAGGGTGCTGAATGACACTCCTGGCTCCAGATCTCATCCCTCCTCACCAGCACATGGTCCCTACGTTATGTGGGAGGCAATGAGTCTGAATTCTGGGGAAATGCGTCTGTCTGGAGAGGTGATTTTATCTCTCTTGTTGTAAACCTAATTGCCAAATCTGAAACATTCTCAGCCTGGATAGAGGAAGCAGGCACATTCTACAGAAAGTGGCAAACTGGGTAGAAGTTGGGTTTGACCCTCTCTTTTCTCCCACATTCTCCTTTCTAGCACAGGTTCCCTCAAACTACCCCCAGCTGCTTAGGGCTGTCAGCTACAGGGTGGTAGATAGCTCGTGTTCCAGAACTTTCCTGATTACCCTGCCTCTTAACCATGCCCCTGGGGGAGGCTTACTTTCTGCTACTGCTAATATGGTACAGTGAATCCAGCCAAGGTGTAAACAGCTGGTAGTAACTGAATGTGCTTCCCCTGCCCAAGTCACAATTCTGTTTAGACCTAGACCTTTGATGGAAGTGAAGTGAAAACTGCAGGCTCAGCTGGGGGCTAGCAGAGCTGACCTTTTTGGGCAAGGTTCCTCTGACCTTTAGCCCCTTAAATCATACCAAGCAGGCAGCTACCCTCTCCATCTATGTGCAAAACCATCCCAGGGGATGCGGTTGGCTTTAGCAGAGGCGACTGGGAGAGTCCTGGCTGTGCCCTGCCCCCATCCCCATAGAAGCCCATACACAGGGGTAAGGCTCCAGCTGAGCTTAAATTCGGCCTTGGCCTCTGCCCTCCCCCCCACCAGCCAGGCAGGCACTTTTGGATGATGCTGGAAAGAAACTGGAAATCCTCGCTTGTGTGTGTGTGTGTGTGTGTGTGTGTGTGTGTACCTAACTCAGTTGACTTTTTCAATATCTGAGAAAGCAAGAGTGAGGCAATTACTTGTAATAGCAAAACCATTCTCGTTTGAAGGGAGGAGCTCTAACCACTTACAGAGCAAGGGTTACAGTCCTTCCAAGGGGTCTGTTGCTAAGCTATTTTTGGCTCACTTGCTCTTCTTTCCTCCTCGAGTTCTGTTCCTCCCCAGGCCCCTCAGGAGCCCCCCCTCTCTACCTCCTTCCTGGTGTCTGTGCTCACACAGGCTTATGCAGGGGAAGTAACCTCTAGCCAAGTGATTCTCTCATCCAACACATTTTTCGAGATGGTCCCACTGCTCCTTTCCAGAAGAGCAGGGACAAAGACTGTCTGGGCCCGTGTAACGACCTTTTCCCCTCCGCCCAAGCACACCGGAATTCCAAATGCTCTCGTTTCCTTCGAGCGCAAATGGCTTTTGCTGCTGATCCTCTGCTCTGGGTTACCCATTTCCTGCTCAGCCCTGGCACAGCAAACGTGTCTCTGTAGCAGCTACCTCAGGGTAATTTGAGAAGGAGCTCTAGGCCACCACATGTGCAAAAGGAATCAGGGGAAGACACATGTGGAATAAGAATCTCTACAGAGAGAAGGATGCTGGGCTTTTGCAAATGGCCTGAATAATATAGAAATACCAGTGCCGGATGTTTCTCGGATGCCAGTATCATTTAGTCTAAGGTGACTTTTTTTATTATTATTATATCCTCCCAGTCACAGCGACTCAAACAAAATTCCTGACACTGTTCCATCTGCCTTAGGGAGTCAGCAACAACCCATGTCCTGGCTGTGTGAAAGTCTTGGACACACATACCCCTATCTGGCCTGGAACCCTCAGCCTGTACCTGCAGTATCTGATCGGTTTCTGCCTAGTCAGTCAGCTGTGCCCTGTCACTGAGCCTGTTTGGGTGGGGAGGGTGGGAAAATGGAGCAAGCGCTCCAGGAGGGAGCCTACTCTTTCCCCACCCCCCCAACTCCCCAGCTCTCTCTCCTTGTTCTATGTCTCAGGCTTCTGGATTCCAATCCTGACCAGGCCCAACACCCCCTGCCCCTCAAAGCAAAATAAGAAAGCAGGAGCCCTGCTCACGTTCATTTGGTCCCAACCTTTGTTTTACCATTTCTAGGCCCATGCTTTTCGGTAGGCCTTCCAGCACTGATTCACAAAACTGCAGCCCCATTCTAGGGTAACCCGAGAATGCTGGCCTTGGACCCTAGACAAAGCTGCTGAGTAAACAAAAGGTGTTCCCCCCAACTCTGTCTGCCTTTCTATAGCATCCTCTCACCCACCTTCTCTATGTCGTGTACCCCCATCACTCCAGTGCCCAGGCTGTGGCTGCCCCCTGGATGTCTGGAGCACTGGGTGCCAGGCAAGAGCTCCTGCTCTACACTGACGGTTTTCCAATGTGCTCCTTTTGGAGCCCTGGGGAGCCACCAGAGCGATCTCGAGGGCAAGCGGAGAGCCCAGCCAGTGGGACTCCATGGGCGTCATCTCAACTTCAACTAGTGTAGCTCTGCTTTCATCTGTTTTATAAATTGGGTTTTCCATGTGAGACTCTGTTTGAAAGAAAGGATTCGCTTTTTTAAGAAAAAAATATCACTACCCTAGGCCTTACTCTCTCTATTTCCAGATCAACCTACTCCTTCCTTGTCCTCTTTCCTCTGGTTCTGAACTCTACTAGGGGACAATGGGGGGTAACGCTAATCAAAGAACCACCCCTACTGATGTGTTAGTCGGCTACAGGCTGGCTGACAACACCAGTGCCTTCAGCCAGCGAAGATGGTGAGGAGAGCAGGCAAGTTGACACTCTGCTCCCCCTTACATCACGTGGCTGCCTCCCCACCCGTCATTAATAATAATCCCTCGCATTTGCATAGCACTTGACAATTTCCAAAGCACTTTCACAGACTTTATCTTATTTGATCCTCTGGAAAGCCTGTGAAGGCCGCCAGGGCAGGGACTGTTATTTACATTTTACAGACTCAGGAGACTCTCAAGACCATTTAATCATCCGTCTCTCTGAAGAGCTTGCTAAAGGGAACTAGTCAGGATGAGCTGAAAGGCTGGTTAAAAGGAACGAGAGTTGGAAAAAGGGTTAAAAAAGATGATGGGGGAGGGAGATGAGGCTGAAGGGAGCAGCAGAGCCCACAGTGCCACCAGATCCCCCAGCCTGGTTTGTGAAATTTTTCAGAAATAGAATGGAACTTTGGGAGGGACCAACCTAAGGAGATATCCCCTTCTCCATGATGGTGACTGCTTGAGCCGACCACTGCCCCCATCTTGTCTCATCCCCATTTTACAAACCTGACCTGGTCACACAGCTCTCTTAGGGCTCAGGAAGTAGAATGTCAAGTCCTAGAACCGGAAAGGCCCACAGAGATCATCTAGTCCCACCCCTCACGTTATAGGACAGGAAACAGAAGCCCAGAGACAGAAAAAGTCTTGTCCAAGGTCACACAGAGAAGCAGAGGCAGAGCTGGGTTGATACCAAGATCTTCTGACTTGCAGTCCAGAGTGCTTTCCGCTATAACCCACTGCTGCCGCAGTGTGTGTGTGTGTGTGTGTGTGTGTGTGTGTGTGTGTGTGTGTGTGTGTGTGTGTGTGTGTGTGTAGAGGTGTGAAGGAGGGTCATGTGCAGTGCCGGAATGCCTGTCTGGTGAACCACCATGGCCTGAACTTTGTACCCATGTGCAGTGGCTGGGGGTTAAAGCCATTTGTAGGGCCGGCGTATGATAGGATGTGAGAAAGACGGAGTTCAGGGTTTCTCTCCCAAGGGGATTCACCCATATAAACTGCTCCAGGTAATTAAGATCCCAGAAGAATTGGCAGCTGCTTGCTGAACAAATTAGACTCTGCCTTTATGGGCATGTTCTGTGCTGGAGATCAGAGGGCCCTCCCTGATGTTTGGTTCATTAGTCATTGTTCCCTGTCAGAGCAAGCACTCAGAAAATTGGATGTCTGGCAACAGCCTGTATTCAGAAATTAAATAGCAGAAGCAGCAATGGCAAGAGCGAGTGTCTGGGACAGTGCTCCATGCACAGTAGGTGCTTGGAAAATGCTTGTTAGCTAACTAATGAACTAAGTAAAGAAAGCCTTTAGTCCTCTGTGCTATTCAGAATGAAACAGTGTCAATAACAGATCTGATTGCTTTTCAGCCTAGCCACATTTCAACTTTTTAATGGGCAGGCTGGTGGGACTTGGATAGAAACTAACTGGACCGTAGACTTCCTATGCAGATGGCACTGTGTAGATCACAGTGCCCACCACCTGGATCTTAGATCTAATAGACTAACGGCACACTCTCAGCTTGCCCATGACTTCCTTTTGGTCGAATCCAAAAGCCTTTTCCCAGTTCTAGTCTTCTTTGGTCAGAACAGAGGCAGCCTGGTGGGGGACAATGAGATTCCAGAGCATGTATGGGGAGGGGGATGGGGACAGTCTCCAAGAGGCCATCCAGGGCTGATGGGCTTTAAAATCAACTTTTCCTTCTTTGCCATCTTGCCACAGGCCAAGCCTGCCAGGTGAGTTTGCACAGACACTTTAGTATTGTTCTTAAATGTCAGGGAAAGACTTTTATTTTTGTTTTGTTTTGTTTTGTTTCTTATACTAAATGTTCTTGGTTCAAAATACCCAGGATTCCTTGCAAAGGTCAGCTAGCATAGCAGGACTAAGAGAGTCTTAGATGCTTTTGGCAGCTGCTAAAGGTTACCGCTGGTGTCTTGTCTATAGGCCAAGGGAGTGAACTCTGTGAGGGATTTCAAGTGTCCTTGACGGACTTTTCCACCATGCTAAGAACCATGCTAGGAAAAGTACTTCTCTAGTTCACCTAGCTCTCCAGCCACTCCTTCAAATCCCACCCACCAAGGAAGAAAGCACTAGAATTTATTGGGCACAGACTTTTTTGGCCTTTGATGGGAAGGAAGATGTGTATGAGTGTGCGTATGTGTGTAGCTGTGTACATATGTGAGGACTTGGTTGTGTGGAGGGAGTTTGGGTAGTAATGTGGAATGTACATAAAAATATGTTCAAATCGTATGCAAAAAAGGTATGGAAAATGTATGGTAAATATATTTATGTGTAGATGGGGAGGGACACTTGTGTTCGTGAAGGGACAGCTGGAAAGATGGCACCTGGGAGGGTTGCTGTTCTTGTGTGTATGACATATGTGTGTAACTCCATCTGAGCCCATTCCTGTATTTGGGACTTGAGAGTTAGGGTGAGGAAGGTATATGTAAAAGAGGCATGTGTGCCTCTCTGTATGTGTATGTGTGTGTGTGGTGAGGGTTTGTGAGGGTGTATATGTCTGGACTATCCTCAAGTCCTAGGCTTGCCTGGGAGAACCATCTCGGCCCCTATTCCCTTTTCTCCACTCACAGACCTCTTTAAGCTCTCTGCCTCTGCATTCCCCACCCCTGCTTTCTCTGTTTCATGATCTCTATCATCCCTCCCCACTGCCCCCCCTCTCCCAGGCCACCTGCAGTCTCTATCAACAAAGTGGGGGTGACTCCACCATTGAGAAGGGCAGTGCTGAATGATCGGGAAACAATCTCTGAGCCAATAAAATGTCTGCCTAGAGATTGTTCTTGGATCAATGGGAATCCTGTGGGTCACCCTTGGACAGATTAACATCATTAAGAAACGTAATATAGATATTCAATCCGAGAATTTTGGTGACTTAATTAAAGCCTTGTTTTTAGTTCTATTGAGAAGGAAAATCATTTATTATCTTAAGTTTGACCCTGTGCCTTCAAGAGAACTCTTATTCTGTGAAAATAAGGGCTGAGGTAGGCAATTCACACATACTTGTGAAATCTAAGCAGATTATCTCACCAGTGGCTATAACTGTAATAAACTGAAGTGACCTCGGTTTAAACAAACAGATGTTTGGGGCTGACAATTGAAGTGCAAACATGACCTTAATTAATGACTGGGTTAATAGTAAGTAGCTCACTCGTTAGAGATATTAGCTAAATTCTCAATCTCAGCTATAACATAGGTCTCCAGGCTACCTCTGTATTCTTCCTGTTAGAAATGAAAGATTTCTAGCTACTCAGTTTGTGAGGCCACTTATGAAACAGGAGAGAAGGAAAACCTAGAGACAGTTCTGATTGGAATGAGTGTTTTAGGAAAAGTATTCCTAAATACTCAAGGTTCCCATCCATAAATGTGTAGCCACCATCAAAGCCAGTCCTCTTTTATCTTCCCCTAGGTAAACCCATAAACAAGGTATACGTTAATAACCATTAATGAACAAACATGATCTCTAGTTTCAAATAATTTCCTATCAATATCTCACTCTGGGTCCACTGTCGTCCCACAGCTAGATGCAGGGAGACTGTCACTTGTGGAAACAAGCCTAGAAAGAAGCCTAACACCCTGATGCCAAAGAGATGGATGAAACAGAATAAAGGATGTTGGGAAACGGAATGTCCAGCTCCTCGGCTTAATGGCCGCTTGGTGTGAGGCACCCCACCCTTGTCCCAACTGCCTAGTTGTTGTTTCATCAAGATGGGACAGGGAGGGGGTAGTTACGTCAACTGACATGCTGGCTTTGGGTGACCCTCCCTTCAAGAATAGCTCTTTCTTTACGGCAGCGGATACATCCAGCTGCAGATTTCCGTCATCACTGGATGCGCTTGCTGATGAATTCAGAAATTATGCTGGCCTCCCCAATTGTTGTTACTGAGTTGAACAAGCACTATTGAGACCATCCTCTCGGCCACACCACTGTCCTGAGTGCTACAGGGAGAGGGAGGAGGGGAGAAAAAGCCACCAAAGGCCCGCTTCCCACCCATCAGGAGCTTTGGGTCAAGCTGGGGAGATAGACTACACACAGAGAAATCACTCCAGAACAATTATAGAGCTAGTCCACAGATGTAAAATAACACATAGCAAAATGTCTTATAAAATGATGGTCTCTATAAAATGATGGGTGGAATTAAGTGGTAAATGCAACTGTCTGGAATCTCGGTGCAGAACTTGATGAGTGGGATCAAGAAGGACCTTGTTCTGTCACTTGAATACCACAGCCCTCAGCAAGAACAAGGGGGAATGGAAGTGGTTAAAGTAGGTTCTAAAGCATGTGTTTAAGTATTGAAAGTTTTGGGCATGACTGTCTTCTATGCTGAACTCTTTATGTTAATGGAGCTTCTTGCAGATATCCAGGTCACTGTGTCTCAGAAAACAGCACGTGCTGTTTCCACACTGGCCATAGTGAAGGGTTAGTGGCTTCTAGTAGCGGAGGGTTGGCTATGTCAGAGGGGGTGGGGTCAACTCAGCTTCAGCCCCAGTGCATGGCTTGAAGACAGACCCAGTCGATATAATTTCAGCCTGAGCATGCCAGGCTCAGCCTTGCGGGCCTTGCCATCTGCTTACAATCTGGCCCCAGAGCTTGCTCAAAGTTAAGAAAGCTATCTAGGGCTTATTACCTTCTTGAAGCTGATAGGCACTCCTGCCTACCCACTTCTTCTTCCCTGTTCACAACTGGAGGATTATACCTGGGCTGTGAAGGAACAAGGTGGGCTCTGAATCCCAAAGAGGTGGCAAAAGCCACATACCTAGGCTTGCCCCATACTGCCCTCCCCAACCGGTGGAGAAACTATGGCTGAGTTTCTTCCCCCTCCAGAGCTTGAGCCCTGGTAGGAAGAATACTCTAGAAAAGGTGAAGGCAAGAAAGAGCGGGTGTCCCCAACCCAACTCCGACTTGACATTGAGCCCCAGGTGTGATAGCCACCTGGCCCCATAACATCAACTGGCATATCCCTTGACAGGTGAAAGGGATCTAAAGTGCTCACAGACCCACACCAGCCTCATGGCCACATTCAGCTCACCGGGCTACCCTGCCCATGTCAACTCAGAGCTTCTGGATCCCAGAATTCTTGCTTGGGCCTTGGGTTGATATATCGTCTTCCAACCATGGCCAGGACCCAGAACTCGTTGGGCTAGTGCCCTGACTTCTAGTGCCAGCTCTTCTGGTAACGAGCAGAAGTCTCCACCTCACTCTGTGCCTCAGTTTCCCCATACGTAAGATGAAATGGTTGGACGACATGATCCCCCGAGGTGCTCTGGCTCTGCCATCCTGCAGTCTAGGTGCTTAGGTTTTCTCATGAGGCAAGTGCTTTTTTTGCGAGGGGGCAGCCAAGGTATATTTGAGGACTTTCAGTTTGGAAGCTGGCCCAAAGTTCCCAGGTTGTGTTTGTTTCCGTGTTTGCTTCTTCCCAACTGGCTTCTCCCATCGCTAAGGGCCGGCGGCCCCTCGGTTTGGGCCTTGAATGCGGTGGGGTGGCAGGTCGGTGGTTCAGGGCCGCCCCGGGCCTCCCCCTCTGGCTGCGGAGGAAGTTGTGTGTCTCCTCCGGGCCGGTCCTCCTCCCCTGGGAGGCAGCCTTGCGAAGAGAGCCAAGCGGCCCCCTGGGAGACCCGGCCCCCGTGCGCCTGGGGCGGACTGGGTGTGGGAGTGGGTGCTGGCTCGGGGCCCTCGGGGAGTGGGGTCTTCTGGGGACCCCGCGAGGAGCCCGTGCCACTCCCGGGTGGGCAGGCTGGCGATGAGCTTCCCCTCAGGGATCTGGGACACTGGGGCCTGGGGGCGGCTTGTCATTAGGCTGTCGATGAGCCTGGGGGAGACGGGGGGCAGGGGCTCTGCTACAGCGCCTGCTCTGCTTCCTCCAAGGGACCTGGGAGGCCTTCAAGCCCGGCCCCTCATTTCACGTGGGCTGGAGGAGACTGGCTTCCACAAAGCCACAGGACCAGGGGTTTGAGGGAGGGTGTGTTGTTCTGTGTGATCACGTGACCCTGGGACTCCTATTTCCCAGTGCTTTCTGGGGAAACATTAGTGGCCTGGAAGGATGCTAGGTGGGGAGAACAGTGATGGTGTGCCACACAGAAGGCAGTGTCAGCCACAACAAACAAGCAGAGCCTCTCAGACAAACAGACTCTCTCTCTCTCTCTCTCTCTCTCTCTCGCTCTCTCGCTCTCTCGCTCTCTCACTCTCTCTCTCGCTCTCTCTCTCTCTCTCTCACACACACACACACACACACACACACACGCCTAGGCCTCACTGCACACCCCTGTGCCTCTGTGGCACTGACTTTCTATGACAACCAGCTGGCAGCCCAACCCACATCACCTGTTGGTACAACTTCACTTTGTCTAGGTGTGGGGGAGGGATGAGGTTCCTTGGAAGGGGAGGGGCATCTTCTAAAGCTTAAAAAAATGAAAGAAAGAAAGAAAACAAAGCAAGGCTGAAGTCCTCCCACAGGCAGGCTTGTGCTCCGGGTGTGCTTTCGCAGGCCAGAAACTACAGAACTGGGAGTACTGCCAAGTGCTTTATCAAAGGAAACAGCCCGCCCAACAGCTGGAGATGGGCTCCTGCCAGCTGTGTGTGCCTCTTGGTTGCTCCTTCTGCTTTTCTCTCCCCTTCTCCTATCTCCATCCATCCATCTCCTGCAGCCTTGCACTTTGCATTGGGAGAGTCCGCAGGCGGACTTCCTTGGACCACAGAGAGTACCCTTGACACTGAATAACTGAGCAGATCGCAGCCCCAGCTGGAGTGGGGTGGTGGTGGCTGTCATTGCAAGGGCATGTGCCGTCCAGAGGCAGGTCTCCTGGCATCGGGCGAGGGGGTGCTGGGTGGCGGGTGCTTCTGATGCAGCTGGAGCCTTGGGGAGATACAGTCGAGTAGTCACTCGGAGCTTCCTTCTCACCCATGCTGGGATGCGGGTGCCCGGCTGGGCTGTGTGTGTTGGCGGCAACAGGGTGTTTTCCAGCAACCTCAGCAACTTTCCCATCCATATTCATTAATTAGTTAATTACTTGGACTCATTTCTCTAAGCCTTGGGCTTCCCAGGAAGGGAGGAGACGATGGGCTGGTGGGGGAGAACTCTGAAGAAGAGTGTTCTCCCCTTGCTGGAGGTGGGAGGCCCACTGGCAGAAGCTAAGGAACGAAAGGGCGAGGGTATCCTCCTGTGGCTTCACCACTTCTCCCAGCCCTCACCCATTTCAGGCTCCCTGTGTGTCAGCTAAAGTGTCCCAGCACAGCCCTGAAAGGCTGCTCCGAGCTACGTTTGTAGAAGCAACCCAGTGGAGAATGGTGCCAGCTGGGCTGCCTAGCTCTGTGAGTGGAGCTAAAGGCAGCAGCCCCGTCTCTGGGGAGACCCGGGGGCTTCGTTCTGTTCCCTGACTGTGCACAGCCCGCACCGTTAGCCCCAGTTAACCCCTGGGGGTGGCTCAAGGCCAATCTAACATCTCCTCTGCCAGCCTGCCACATCTCAAGGGCAGGGTGCCTGTTGGGTTTGTCTCTATCCCCCCAGTGCCTGCCACGTGCTGGGGGCTTAAGTAATGTCTGGTGACCTGGCCTCTGAGGAAACCACTTTTAAGCTTGGGTCTTACCAAGAGGGAGGCAGCAACTTGGTCTGTGTGTATTCCCCAAGGTTGCTCCGTAGCAGTTTTACTGCGTGAGTACTGGTGTGAGGGCAAGCACCATGATGGGGGACCTTGGGGGTTCCCAAGGGTGTGAGGTTGCAAACTTAGATAATCTTAGCTTCTGGCATCTGGTGGGCGTTCTGCTGCCCATCCTCCCTCTTTCACACCATGGCCCACCATCTCCTCCACCACTGTGGTTCTTCCCCAAGGCCCAGCTCTCCAATCTTCCCTTTTACCCCTCTCTTCCTTCCTTCCCTGAGGCTTTTTGTATAAATGGGCACATTCATATGCTTAGTCACAAGGGCCCTGTAGTTTAATGAGCACAGGCTTTGCAGTCAGCCAGACCTCTGTTGGATCCCTATTCAGCCACTCTACCTGGTGGGACTTTGAGTAAGTTATCTCGTCTCTCTGGACCTCCGATTCCCCTTCTGTAAACTGGGGAGGGTTAATTGAGGTAAAATACGTACTGTATGTGAAGTGCTTTGAGCTACGTTTGGTGCAAAGTAGGCACTCAATGAATGTTAACTGCTGGTGTTCACTACTGCTACCGTGTGTGTGTGTGTGTGTGTGTGTGTGTATTGAAGGCATCTATCACGCACAGCTGAGCTGATAAGACTATGTGCTAAACCATAGACAAACTGGAGGCCCTGACTAAGACACTCAGAAGGCACTCTGGCAGTTCCATTTGTCCAGCCCTGGCAGCCACAGTCTTGGGTGGAACAAGGTATGGAGGTCAAGAGCCTGAGGCAGAGTTCAACCCCTTATCCCTGATTCTGTGCCTCCCAAGTACGACTTCTCCTCAGGCCATAGGCTGGACTAGACTCCCGGGCGTGGATAGGGTCAAATGTCTTCTGGGAAACTCTACCTTTCCTACAACTTCTCTGGACTCTGGCTTCTCAGCTTCCCTCATTTGGGGTCTCCTATGTCTCATCTGTCAATCCACCCTATGCTCTAATACACATGCCCTTGCTGCATGTTCCCCAGCGTGTTGTCAACCCTGAGTGTAACTTAAAAAACCAGGCTAGGACTCGAAATGACCATTTCTGTCATGGCCTGTTGATAACCATCTCGCTGAAGATGATGTGTGTGCGTGTGCGCGTGTGTGTTTCTGTGTGTGTGTGTGTGTGTCAAGAACCTGCAGCCTTGGGGTACCAGTTCTTCTGCGTGTTTAAACTTTGTGACATCAAGATTTCTCATTCCTAGTATTTTCTGACTGCTCAACCTTCCCTCAGCAGCGGCCTCTGAGAGCTGCACAGTCGGAAGGATGCTGATGTGGGCGTGTACACGATTTGCAATGTAGGTCTTCACGAATGGAGGTTTGTGGGGATTGCCCCCTCCGGTACCCTCACAGGGGCACTTCCGATGGTTGGCACCAGCACCATGTCAGCTGCAGGGAGCAAATGGTGTGAGGAAAGAGATTCCAGGTCTTCTTTGGCTACGGCTGTCTCCTTATTTCCTCTCCTTTCCCAGTTTGGGAGCATTTGTTGCTGTCTGAAGGGCCGGGCAGTGCCAAGACCACAATAAACAGCTTGTCCAGTACACACAAGCTCTTTGGACCCTGAAATGTCAGCTGGCCAACTGGCTCACAGCTAGACCCTGCTGCATGCCGTTTGCATCCGGCCCCGGCAGTGCCACTCAGCACTTGTAGAACCCTGTATCGTAGCAACAGCCCTGGGAGTGGGGACCCACGGTGACCTAGCCCTAGCCCTGGGATGCCAAGCTTAGGGGCCCCACTTAGGGCCCCTGGAAAAAAATGACTGCATTAGGGCTGCAGCTCTGCGGATACCAGACCAGCAGAGGGACCCGCCCTCCCCCTCCCCGACCTGGGCCTGGCCCTGCGGGCAGCAGACAGCCAGACTCCCCATGCCCCATATGGTTGAACTGCTGACTGGTGTCGGACAGAAATATCTCACGCAGTGAAAGCTAGTGGGGTGCAGGGCACGTGCCTCCAGACGGTGCAGACAGAGCACAAAGGGCAAGAGAAGAGAGGGAGAGGCAGTGGGATCTGGTGGCAAGAGTGCCAGGCCAGGATCCAGGAAACCTGGGCTCTGCTCCCAGCCCCTGCCACCAACTCCCTTGGCATCCTTGAGCAAGATCACCCAGAGGGCAGGGTTGGGGGACCAGGCACAGGACCAAGACCTTGCCTAGGAGAAGATGAGCTGCAAAGTAGAGTTCATGCACTTGGGAGGTGGAGGTGGGTGTTTAACCAGGAACACCGTCCCCTGAAGAAATACCTAGTTGCCTTTAAATGCCTTGGATACCTCTTGACCAGCAAGGGAACCAAACTCAGGGGCCCGGGGGACATATCAGAAAAGAGAGCACCGCTCCTTCCAGAATGTCCTGTCCTTTGCCTTGCTTGCGAGGTCAACAGGCAAGGACTGAGGATGGAGTGCACAGCTGTCCCTTAGCTGTGGAAGGCCCTGTGATTGTCCTCACCTCTGCCTCTTGTGGCTACCCAGGACAGCTTCTCTGGTGTGTGAGGTTTGTCCCTGGTCCTAGGAGTCTGTGTAGAAGTGGCATCTCCTAGCTCACCACCCTAGGCACCCATGCCTCAGTATCCCCGATGTGCAGAGACCCACACTATGGTACACGCTTACTCTCAGGACCTGCCTTCACAGCTTACCCCCGAGCTTCCTCTGCCTGGTAGCAACAAATCTGCTCCTTCATCTGACCCTACATGCTCGTTAGGAACTCGTGAGGTACGGCAGTCTTCAACTGCACAAACACAGTTGATAGAAGCTACCAGTGTCTGATACAGAGTAGGCGCTCAGTAAATATTTGTGAAATGAATCCAGGTTGGAATAAGTTCACAGTACTTTCATATAAAGGGCAGCATTTAATAGAAGAAATGTCAGGCTCAGACTCTGCGGTCTGGTTTCAGGACCAGTTTCGGGGCAGGAGGAAGAAGCCTGTTTGTGACCATGCAAATAACAGCATGAGGGCAGCCACTCTCTGTGTGCATGGAGGGAAGGTAGTATACACCCACTGGGGCTGGGGGAAGGATGTCTGGGAAAAGGGCCAACATCCACTCCAGTCTGAGGGCCTCAGACACTTCCCAGTGCAGGAAGGCCCCGTGGTGTTGTCTAATTGGCTTTCTAGTTATTCTCTTCCTTAGTGAAGGCCCAGTGTGGCAAATCTGGGGTAGGGCCGAGCTTTCAGAATCACTACTGGAGCTCAGGACAGCTTCTGATTATTCCCAACCAGGTGCCAGTTACCAAGGAGGGCCTAGGATCTGATTAGCATTGCCCGAGGGTTAGCCAGGAGGGCCTTGGCCAGGGTCTTCACAAGTCACTCATACCTTGACGTGCACCCACCCCTCCCCGTTCGGTTCAGGGGCTCTGGGAGCTATGGTCTGGCCTTTGCAGCTTCGCTTGCCAGATTCCTGTGTTGTCTGTGCCTTCACAGCAGGGTGGGTGAGAAAGAGCGGCTCAGAAGGAAAAAATAAACAGGAAAGGTCTCTGGGTCTGTTGACGTTATAAGTGCTATTGATTTTACAAGATTTTTCCATTGGGAGGACAGTGAACTGACCTCATTTTGCAGCCGGCTCGGGCTTTGACGCCACCGTCTAGGCCATGAACTGAGAATCCGAGAGGCTATTGCTTTATCTCAACACATACTTGGTAGTCACCACTCTCGGCAAGGCCAGGCTGGGGCCTCCCAGGGTGGGAGGTGGGAGGATATGGGCAGTTCCAGGCCTCTGCTCCTTCTACCTTTCCCCAGTGATGCTCTATGACCCTGGGCCCAAGCACTCTCAGATCTTGCGGGACCTGGAGGGCAGAGGAGGGGGGATTTCCAAACAAGAAGGACTCTTGGCAAAGAGTGCAGACAGGAAGAGGGTGGTTGAAAGAGCACTGAACTAAGAGTTGGTGACTCGGACTTGGCTCCCAGCTGGGCTACTAATTAGCTCTCTAATTTCGAGCAGATGACTTCCCCTCTCCTGGTCTCAGTTTCCTCATCTGTGCAGTGATAGGTGAAACTAATGATCCCCGAGGTCCCTTCCAGCTCTAAAATCCAGCAGATTTGTGAAAAATGCAGAAGTTAAGAAGGAGGATAAGAATATAAAGAAGAAGCAAGAATGAAACACCCCAGTACAGTACAGAACGGGAAAAATGGGATAAAAAGAGAGGTGCACCACATCGTGGTGTAGTGGGAAGAGGCCCCAAGTGGAGACTCAGAGACCTAGATCCGGTTCCCAGTTCTACCACTGAAGAGCTGCATGACCTTAGGCAGCTCAGTTCCCCTTTTTGTGCCTCATTCAAGTGGGAGGAATGAGTTAGCTCCCGCCCCCGTAGACTACTTTCTCGTTGGGAAACCTAGATACACACATGGGAAACAATTAGGGAATAGAATCAGTGCTCAGCGGTGTGACATGGGCAATAGGTGCATTTGGAGAAAGAGAGGGGAATGGCAGCTGGTGGGCTAAGGCCTTACCTGAAGGGTAAGGGAGCCGAGTAAAGGAGCCGAAGCCCCCAGAATCAGGCAGACCTGGATGGAGTTTTGGCTTTGCCCCTGCCTGGCTGTGTGACCCTGGGCAAGTCATTTGCTGTATTCAAATTTGTTTCCTCGCCTATAAAAGGAGGGGTTGGAACTAGTTGATCCTCAAGTTTCCTTCCATCTCTCTGAATATGTGGGAAAGCAAAACACAACAAAAAGAGGTCTGATAATGCCAAGTAGGCCAAAGGGGAGAATTGCCCGTTTAAGGAGGAAGCCAGCCAGTGTGGATCAGACATATTTGCCAGGAGAAAAGAAGGATGGTGTTCCCAGAGCAATAGTGAGCTGGGGGGAAAGGAGGGCAAGGAGAATTGGGAGGAAGAGGCAGGGCGAGGTCATCTCAAAGGAGTGATTGGAAGGGGCATGGATGCATGTTCAGTGAGAGGGGCCTTGGTTGGAGGGCATGCCAGTTAAGGAGCCACCGCCTGGCACAGAGGTCTTGAGTGGGTCCTGGACCAGCTGTTAAGGGTGGTGACTGCTACAGTGGACTCACCAAAGGGTAAGCTCCAAGTGGAGTGTGGGGAATGGAAACACTTTCAAATTGGCAGGGCTTCCTCCACAGAGGACAGAGGCTTCAGGGGCCCATCACTAAGTATTTGACACCCTTGGATTTTATACATCGCTGATCCCTGCCCAGGACCAGAGATAGAGTCTGGACAGGTGGGGAAACTGAGGGCCTGAGAGGGAATTCAACCAGCTTGCGGCCACAGAACAATGTCACGGCAGGGCCAGGGGCAAAAGTTGGTCTCTGTCCTGATTCAGAGCCCAGTACTCTTGTGTGGCCCTTGCCCCATTCATTGGATGCTCTTAAACAAATCCCTGATTGGAATTGTTAGCCTCTTAGGGGGAAAAAATGGAGTGAAGAAAAACCAATTCCAGGTGACTGAGGCTCTCACTATAAGACCAGATTTCCCAGGTGGCCTCTCCAGAGAGTTCCACCTCCCCTCCACCTGCCTGCCAACATGGGGCCCCAGCAGCAGGCGGAGGGAGGGAGACAGGTGGCAGGGGCCAACAAAATAAGGCCATGTGTTGCCGCCCTGTCACCAGTTTTCTGCCAAGGCCTAGCAAGGTCACCTTTTGTTTCTAATTTCCTCCTTTGGGGAGAGGAGGGTTGAAACGAAGCCCTGAAGGATAAAAGTAAAGGCTTTGCCCCCGCCATTTAGAAGAAACCCTCTCTAGTATTTGCTAGACCAAGAGACATTCCAGCCAAGGGGACTGCTGTCAACCTAGTATAGGAGCAGACATATTAGATCCATGCTGAACTGTGGTAAACATCGTTCTCCAACCCCTAGGAAAAGCCCAGGAGCCCCTAATTCTGCAGAGGGAATCCCAGGTTTCCTCAGGTCAGAAGATTCCTGGGTGCGGCCTTCAGAGAGAGCTGATTGCTTATGCTGGGAAATTCAGAGGGTGCCCCAAACTGCTCTCAGTCTCTTGTCCCTGGGGGAAAGGTGGGGTCACCAGAGAAACTCAGTGGCGCTAGGCCAGGGAGGCCCAAAATCACATTCTAGCATGCAGGTTCTGGAGATGAAAGAGCCCAGCACATTCTCTGGGTTGAGAGGTGAAGGGGAAGATGGGTGGGAAGACCAGGCGGGCAGGGCCTGGCGGATCTAGAGGTGGAGCAGTTGCCTATCTGGCGTGATGTCAGGAGCCCCAAAGCAGGCTCCACCCCCAGGTCTCCCCCAGCACACACAACCAAACAATGATGTGTTTCTGGAGCGCATGCTGGGTGTCCCACGTTGTGCTCAGCCTCTGCAGCAAATCATCAAGTTCAGTCATTACCCCTGCCCCAGAGTCCTTCCTCTTCAAAGCTTTGATGGGGATGGGCTGAGGTCAGGGCTGAGAGAGCAGGGTCACTCGGCGCACACGGATGGCCCTGGGCCCTGGGCTGCGAGAGAGGGAGAGAGTGTGGCAAGAGGCCCTTGGATGGTGAAGGAAGGCCTGAGGGCAACAGGATGGGTGGTGAGGGGGTGGGGGAGGGGCGGGAGATGTTCTCAAAGCTGGGCAGACTTACACAGGAGACCAGATTTGTCTAAGGCCCAAGCCCTTGAGGAGAAACAGAGGAAGGGGGCAGGCCAAAGGCACACTGGCATTTTTGTAAAAAGGGCTGTACCAAGTAACCTGAATGAGTAATCCCTGATATTTGTCCCGCGCCTTGCAGTTAGTGGTCTCCCTCCCTCTCTCTCTCTCTCTCCCTCTCTCTGTCTCTCTCTGTCTCTCTCTCTCTCTGTCTCTCTCTCTCTCTGTCTCTCTCTCTCTCTCTCACACACACACACACACACAAACAACCCACACACACAACACACACACATCTCCTTTAATTTTCAAAACACCCCTGTTGAGGTGGGTAGGGCAAGGGTAATTACTCCCATTTGAGACTCAGAGACTCAGAGACTCAGTGAGATTGCATGACTTACCCAAGGTCACACAGACAGTTTTAATGGCAGAGATGGGACCAGAACTTTGATCTCCCAAATCCCAGGGCAGCAAAAGACAGAATTGGTCTAACGAGCATCCAGAGTATGGAGGTAACCACCTCCACAGCGTTATATCAGGAATTCTGGGAAAGACCCCTGCCCTGTAAATCTCTCTCTCTCCACTCACTAATACCTGAAATTTCACTCTTAAAGATTCATTCTCCTGGATTGAAACTGTGGCTCCTGTTGAAACGTGAAAGGGTGCTAGAGGAAAGAGTGGGGACACGCGAGAAAATCTCAGCGCCTTAGAATTTTGTCTGGGAGTATTCCTAGGAGAGTGCCCTGGCCACGGAGTGGGGTGGGGGTAGGGAGGGCAGGGGGGCAGGCCAGGAGGGGACGGGAGGGGAGGGGAGGGGAGGGAGGCAGCCTTTTGCGTAAGAAGGTGAGGAGTTGCGTCAGAGTCTGAATGCGGGCGATGCTGAGAAGGGGGCGGGCAAGTCTGCTTCCAGAGGTCTAATGGGTGACTGCACCGGAGTCTTGGAGGGAGGTTGGGGGAGGACTTCACATCTCAGTGGGGGAGGGGGAGGGGACAGCCAAGGCATCAGCTGGACAGGGAAGCAGGTTGGCGTAAGAAGCTGGAATTGTGGACGGCTGAGTGGGGGAGGGGAGCTATTCAGGGAGCTGGCCTGGAGCCAGGGGCCAGTCCCAAGGGGGTGAGCAGAGGCTTGAGAGCTCTGGGCCCCATTCCAGCTCCTGACCTTGAGTCACCATGCAACTCGGCACTTTTCCTACCTCAGCCCAGACACCCATCAAGTCTCTCTTATCTCAGCTTCCCGTTTTACAGAAAACTGTGTAAAAGTTACTCTCCTAACTCCTCCTGACTGGACCTTCCCTTCCTACATTCCTTACCACCCCCCACCCCATCCAGCATCCTGCAAGCCTCCTGGGCCTCCCAGAAGCTCTTGCCTACTGGCTTCGGTCCCAGAGCCTGCCCCCTCTGCAGTGCAGGCTGCCCCTGTACCTTCTGGTCCTGAGGGCAAGGGCCTGAAGGCCTCACCCAGCCTTTGGCCTGGGCCTCTCCACTCAGAGGCACAGCTGTAAAGAGCTGCATCTGAGGACATCAAGGCTGTGACTGTTGGAACTGGCAGCAACCTTAGAAGTCACTTTTGCCATTCCTTCCTTCCTTCCTTCATTCAATTATTCCATTCGTTGAGGACTTACTATGTGCCATACACTGTTATAGGCCCTTGGTATACGGCTTCATGGAGCTCCCAGTCTAAATGGGGGTATCATTCATCAAATAAGCACCCAAATAACTATAAATTTGCAGCCTTGATCCTCTCATTTTACATTTAGGGGAAACTGGGACTCACAGTGGTTATGAGACTTTTCCAAGGTTGTTCCGGTAGCCAGAGGCAAAACCAGGCCAGACTCCTGTCTCCTATTATCCCAGTGCCCTGTCCACCATGCTCTGGAAACAATACAGCATGAGTGTAAGGGTGGAGCGTTTATCCCTCCATGCAGACCCAGACTTGACCTATAGTCAGAGGAGCACATGGTCTACTTGGCAAGATTTGAAGGTCACTGACGAGCAGTCTCCCCCCGCCCCCACTGTTGCCCCCACCCAGCTTGTTCTCTGCCCACCTCCACACTCCCCGCTCATGCTTAAAATTGTACCACTGACTGAAATCTAAGGGTTAGAGCCCCATGATCTGGGGAAAACCTGTTAAGCTACTACCTACCACTTACACAAACACATCTCCCCAATTTGTCCTTTAGGATGGGCTGGGTACTTATGATTTGGGGGAGGGAGACTAAGAGTCCCCCTTAAAGGGGGCATTGCTAGGGAAGACGGGCAGCTGCAAACAGTAGTGAGGGGCCCCATGGAACCCTAGGCAGCAGGAGGGCACAGGTCACCTGCAGGGACAGTCAGGAGGAAGGTACCTGAAAAGGAAGCAGGAAGGTTCTGAAGACACACTCCTACTTCACAGTTTAGCCTGGGGGCCAGCCCTGCACCAACATTGTGATCGGTGACATTTTTTTTTTCAAAATACGTGTTTACATTTGGTCTTTCCTTATACTGGATTATACTGAGTCTTTTGTCCCTACCCCAGCCTGGTGTTGAGTAGTTTGTACTTATTTGCAATTAGGAGGGGCCTTCCCTGTGTCTGGTCAAGCAGTTGCTCTTATACAGTCTGCCAGGCCTGAAATGAAATGCAGATCCATCCCATCCTGGCATGCTAGGGGGGCCCCCCTTATGGGAATCCTTTAGTCAGTGGAAAGAACCAGCCCCCACCTGGGGGGCTTCCCCACCCTAACCCTGATAAAGGCCTGTTAATCATTCCCCTGCAAACTGTGATGAAGGGGGTTCAGCACGAATGGACATTCATGCCAAGAATGCAGCCCTGCCTAGAAATCTCAAGACAAAGCTAAATGCCCAGATCGAGACAGCCTGGAGCTTTAGAATCACACCCCAGAGGTTCACATCTCTCCTCTGCCACTACGAGCTAGGTAACCCTAGGCAAGTCACTTAACCTGTCTGAGCCTCAGTTTCCTCATCCACAAAATGTGCATAATGATAATACGATACCCAATTCCTACTATCAGTTATCCATAACTCTTGACAACGTTCAAAAGGCTAATGGATATACTCTTAGCACAGTGCCTGCTAAGTAATCAGTACATGGGAGCTACTGAAGTTATTATTTGGACCAGATGTGGCTTTGAGATCTCTCAGTGATAGGTCAAGACCTAACAGCGGTGCATCCCTGCCTTCTTGTTGAATTAAGGTTTTCATATGTCAGGTTTGCTTAAAGCAAGGTCTACCTGCAGGGCATTCCCTGAGCTGGTGATTCATGGGTGGGATGCATTCCACCCACCTATTTTAAGCCGTTCTACATTTTCTTCCCCTTGACATGGACGTGTTTACACAGAGGAGGACAGTCCCAGTCAAAACAAGATGAAAATACACTGCTGGCTGGGAGCCCCAGGCTAACTGGTTTCAGGTCCTCTCTCAGCTGTCAGCACCTCACAACAGAGCCACGGGGGTGGGAGAACCTGACCAGCCCTACTCCCCTGCCTCCCTCCATCGGCCCAGCTCTGCCTGGTATCAAGCAGTTGGCCATCACCTGGTCAAGCTAGAGTGGGGTTCTGGGGCTGAGGTTTTGCCAGTTTTACAAGGGCAAGAAGGAGGGGTGCTGGGGGGCAAGGGCTGCCCTGGCCAGCTCTGGTGCGAGTATTGTGTCTGCCGCCAGGGTCGCCTGCTACACAGGCAGAGAAGGCAACTGCCAACAGAGAGTGGTGGAAAATGGCCAAAGAAAGCTCCCCCCAGCAACCTGACCTCCTGCCTGGCATTTCCCCCACTGG
Organism: Mesoplodon mirus; assembly: GCF_964341445.2. NCBI lineage: Eukaryota > Metazoa > Chordata > Mammalia > Artiodactyla > Ziphiidae > Mesoplodon > Mesoplodon mirus. The sequence goes on along the minus strand of NC_138981.1, from coordinate 92,863,619 downwards.
ACTCATTCCTTTGGGTCAGCAGGAGGCTCTTGGTAAAAAGAAATTACCATGGGGAAGGAGAACCCATCAACCCCTTATCAGTCACAGAGCCTTCAATTTCTCACCTATGCCAACTTAGCAGTGAATCAGTAGGACTTGAGGAGGAGATTTCCAGGGAGGATGCTTTGATGAGCATGCAAACAAGATCCTTGGGACGGGAAAGCACTGAAGATAGATACCCCCAGTCGGGCTTGGACATATATAGATTACTGCTCCTTGCGGCCTCTTCAGAACAGTTTGCTTGTGTTTACCAAGAAGAGCAGGAGAAAACAATCTCCTCTGTCATAAACTCTGCTACTCAAAGCTGCCCACTCAGGGAGTTTGGTTTCTTTACAGAGTCCAGGAATATTTGGGCACATTTTCCTGTCCCTGAAAGCCTAAGGCCACCAGTTAGCCAGGACCCATTGTATGGCCCACCCCAGGCAGTATCCCCCTAGTCTATATACTTAGTCAGCCTGGGTCACTCCTCACAGAAGCCCCCCAACTATTCGGACCACAGTGAGCAGGTCATCATGTTCCTTCCCAGAGAAAAACTAAATAGTTCCCCTTCTGAGAAGGACCTCTCATTTTAACAGGGATCCTCAAGAATTCGAACCCAAGGATGACATTAATGGTGAGAATTTCCTTTATGTTGGCAGTCATCAGGGTATTTTTAGTCAGGATGGATTTTTTATCTGCAACCGCCCCCCCCTCCACCGCATCGTTCCAGTTATATGGCTGTCACTTGCTCAGAATCAGGCTTGCTAGCCTGAAATCCCTCTTTGATGTTACTGCCAGCTGAGACTTGGCTGACCTCCTCCTGGGCTTCATCACCCTCTACTGCTCCCTGTGGGTGCCCTGTTCCCAACTGACCCAGCCCCTCCAGCTAAAGGTGGAAACTGACCAAAGTCCCAGCATTAGTGCAGAACCAGGAGCACACACACGGGTGAATTATCCCTTTTATTGAAGAGGTCGGGCCTTGGTTCCAGGTCATTAGTGGCCACTTACTCAATTAAATTGTGTTTGGGTTGGGTTTTCCAAGTATGTTTGATTTTCACCAGTCTTCCGTGATTTTAACTGCAGAGTTGCTCTCGTACAATGATTGTCCCCAAATTAACATGTTAACAGGAGGCAAATTCATGAATTTGCCTATAGTTCTTCCCTGTGGAGGCCATTAGCCAAGTTCTAATACTTATCTAAACCTTCTCTTTAATTATTAAGCACCTGTTTATGGCACTGAGACTGTGGGCCAGGCACTAGTCCAGACTCTGGGGGTACCGTGATGAATAAGATAAGCCCCTGCCCTCGAAGAGCTTGTATTCTAGTCTAGAAAGCCAGTCACTGCTCACTTGAGACCATTTGCACTGTCCACTTCCAGTGGTCATGATCTTATCTCGCTGTGCCTTCAGTCCTGCTTGAAAGACTAGGGGTCCTGCTGATTACTGACTGTGCCATTGGAGAAGCTCTCAAGGCCAAAACTTTATGCAAGTTACAAGTCCTCTGTGAGGAAAGGATTGCTAAGACCTTCAAGACGCAAAATTTATTTTTTTAATAACATCACTTTTTAAAATTGAAGTTAAGGACAAAAGCTGGTCACATTCAGAGATTAACAGGCCTCATCCAGATGGTTAAAACCATCTTCTCTTTCTTGGTTAACCATCTCCTGATTTCAAGTGATTTCCACAAGTTCTCTGGAACCATCTGAAATTGTTCTTTGAGGAGATCTGCCACACCACCGCGTGGCAAAGCTTGAGCAAACGCACCGCCGGACACACCTCACTGGATATCATCATCATCAAAGAGATTTTCAAAATCATTTAAAAAGTCTGCATGAACTGCCTTTTCATTGGCTGCCAAGTCCATCAGGAGCCCTGTGCTGCCTCCTGCCTCATCCAGATCCACGTAGGGCCCGGCACCCTCGGGAAACATCTCGTCCACCGCCTGCTTCACCTCCGCCTGTCAAGACACTAAATTTTGAATGTTGATTCCATCTGAACATCAGTCTCTCAAACTATGCCCCTCCCCACAGGCAGTATCCATAAGTTGTGAAATCATGGAAACAACAAACTGGAACTGGACAGGAAGTTAGAAATGCTGGACTTTGAAACAGCATTGATAGGACTGCTCATTTGGTGAGCCATTTTGCCAACAGCATTTGAGGACCAAGGCCCTTACTCATCATGGCACATATCACATTCACGTGGCCCTTTTTACTACCTGAAGAACTCAGCTATGCCGCCTACAGGATATCCACCATGTCTGGAAACATAGGCACATATATATATATATATACATTGTTGTCAAGGACATCATCAGTGTGCAAAAACGATGCAATATTATCTCCATTTCCAGACTTTGGGGAGTCCATAAACATATACACCTTGTGTGTTGTTTATGTGGGGCAGGGGGGCATCATTCCCATTTCATGAACGAGGGGCTAGCAGCATAGGGGGTTTAGAAGCCTTCTAAGCAGTTCTGGGGGCCCGGTGGTAAGGTAGAAAAGGAACGCTGGCCTTCTGACGTATTTTCTTCCCACTTGACCTAGTTCATTTAGAATGGGTGCCAGAGCTGCGTTTCTCAGGGAGCACCTACCCTGGCATACGCACTAGGAGAGTCCCTCTCAATTCTTCTTGTCATTACTCTCTGTCTGAGGACTCAGCTCCATGGGCCAAGGCCATTATTGCAGCAGCCTATTGTTAGAGAGGAGTCACCTGGTGACAAGACAGATGCCTCTGGATTGTCTCCCAACTGTGTTCAGGCCCCACTACCCCCAGATGTCCAAGGAGTGTCTGTGAAACTCCCTTTTCTCAACTGCTGAGCTAGTAACTGACTATACTTGGCCTTTCCTCAGTTTCCATGTTTACTTTAGCTCTTCTGCAACTCTGTCAACAAACGCCACAGTATTATTAGTTTTTGCAAATAACAGGATGTCAGAACTGTTGACCAGGATTTGTTACTTTGCTGTTAGGGCTCTATCTTAGGACACAGGGGCCAGTGTTCCTCTTATTTTTTAAGGTGTATTATGAGCTTTGGCAGGAAGCCTTTCCCAGGCAGGCCCACCGAGCTCTGCTCAGTCTATAGGCCCTTAAGGCTGCTCGCTGCCAAGGCTCCACCCACCAAGACCTGGGCGCTCTGTCTTTGCTCGGTGGTACAAAGACATCTGTAAGTAGATTTTTCAAATAATCAATGCGAATACTTTGACTTTTCCGTTTTTGTGCCTTAACCCTTACAGTCTTGCAGTGGCCTTTGAAGGAAGTCTGTACTTGCTAAGGCAGGTTCGGGGCTTAACATTCATGTGGAGAAGAGCGAGGGGGGGGTATTTTAGGCTGGCACTAAGAATTTCCAGGCTTTTGACCCAAAGTATCTTTCTCTTCCAATCCCACCCCCAACACTGCCTGTCTCAAGGGGCAAGAAAAGAGGTTAAAAGGGTCACTCTGTTGCTGACAGGCAACCAGGAAGTCCAGGCCTTGGGGGAAACATAGCCTTTGTTTATTTAAGCCCCAAACCTAGCAGGCAGTGTAAATTAAACATAAAAGTAAAGTAAAATACCGAAACACAGGCCGGATGCGTACCACAGAGAGAAGTGAATTCCCTTGGGAGAGTGGAGTCAGTGAGCCGCGGAGGCGCCCTCCTTGCCCCGGAGGCGCTTGCAAGCCATGGGATGGGACGAGGACGGTAGGGGCAGGGGAGTGCAAGGCTTGGCTCAGGGACGGGATGGGCACGTTTGCAGAGATCCTGGCAAGTCTTTGTAGTCAGCCCCGGCAAGCTTCTGAGGGGGGAATGAGTCACAGCCCTCCAGCCAACCTCGGAATGGATCCACGTTTGACCAGGCAGGGACAGCCACAGGGCTGGAGGAGAGCTGGCTTCTGTTGAAGGCGGGTAGGGCAGGTTAACTGACCAGACTGTGCTGTTGGAGAAAAATCAGCCCCTCCCTCTCTCCCGGGTTCTTCTCCCTTCCCGCCCTGTGATGCCTGCCCCCCACGCCTCCAACCTCCCAGGCCAAGAGTTCCCACGGACAGCTGTGAAGTGTCTTAGAAGCAATCTGTTCCTCATAACAGAGAAGCCAAATTTGCCAAAGGCTGATTTATAAATCAGAGCAAGTTTGGGTTATCTTTCTAATAGCAGCTCTCATTCACGTTCTGATCAAGTTTTCAGGAGTGAAGAGGGAAAGAGGTAGACAAACATGACAGGGAAGGAGATGACTGAACAGATGTTAGGCTCAGAAGATGCTGAGCCCCATCATCGTGTGTCATACAGAGTGGGTCATGGTGGCCGTGGCGCTTTGGGAAGTCTTCGGGTAGATCCTGTCTTGGCTCTCACCTGTAGGCCAGTGGTTCCCAAAAGCAGTTCCATGGACTGGGGCCAGAAGAGCTGCATCCACGTCTCTTGAAAGTACCCTTCTCAAGCCACCGATGTATTCCACTAGATTTTCTAGGGCTGGAGCACAGGACATCCATACTCTCGTCACCTGGACCCATGTCTTTCCCTCCGCAGCCCACCAGCAAGGTGTACCTGCTGTGTGTTTAGTCATCTTCTCATGCTGATCCGCCACTTACTACTGTGTTGAAAGTCATACAGAAATTTAGTTTATCCCTATTTAAGTATTTGTAGCTGATAGTGGCAGAATGGGGTACTTTCCCAGGGCTTTTGCACTGGAAGAAAAAACTTTCCTAATTCCTCAAAGTGTAAAGAATTCCATTATAACTCAAAGGTATGACTCCGAGGGTGACGTTTGTAGGCACTGCAGTAGTCCAGTCAGGCAAACAGCTTGGACTGAGAGGAATTTTTCTCAGTGCCGTTCAAATCACACTTCTCAGGTCGTCAGCCACATGTGACATCTATGCCAGGACTGGCTCTCTTTAGAAGTGTCCTCGTGAGGAGCCTATGGGGATCATTTCCTAGGCATTCACATGATCGATTGTACACAGATGGTGCTTGTTTTTCTTTCTCGTTCATTTGAATGCGTGATTGACGTCTTTGAAAACTGTGGACCTGGCAGCACCAGCACTTCCTGTGCCCGGTGTACAGTGTGAAGCTTCACGCTAGTTCTCCCATGCCCACCTGACTTCCACTCCAAGCTTCCCCCAAGAGCCTGTCACCTATGACCCTTGCACAGCACACAGCCAGCTCTGGATGTCAGAGAGAGCAGAGGCCACGGCTTCTGACACTCTGACTGGATCTACAGTGTCCTGCCTTGCCACTTTGCCATGTCCTATTGCTTTGCTACCCCTTTGGGGGTCATGAAGCTGGCATCAGGTGAGAGAGAGAGACAGAGATGGAATGATGCCCTCTGCGTGCCTAGCTCTGTGAATTAGACTTTGTCAAAGGCTGAACGGGTGTTTGCATAAACGTGTGTGTGTGTGTGTGTGTGTGTGTGCGCTTGTGTGCTGCCCTTTCTTCCTGATAAGGTGTGTGTATTCCTTGTCAGCAATTCTCAAACCAGGCAGGAGGCCTTCCTTAACCCCTCCCCGCATGCCTTTGAGCTGCCTGGCTCTGTTCCCATGGCTGGGGCTGGGTGGGGGGCCCCCAGGGAGAAGCTTGCCTTGTTTCTCTCCTTTCTTTCTCTTCTCGGACTAGTGTGTCCCCTGCCCCTTCCTGCCACTGCCCCCCACCTCAGCTGGGCTGCCTTCTTTCCATCCAGGAAACCCAAGGGAGGGGGGAGGCGGCTGGAGAGCCAGAGGCCCTTTGCAATTACACAGCCTTCCCTCACAAGTCACAGAGTCCAACAACAGAGGATCAAGGAGCTACCTCAAGTGAGCCCACGGTGAATAGCTGCGCTGTGAGTTAAACAAGGGCCTCGGGCGTACAATGTGAGAGCCTTGGGAGGCTCATAATGCTTACCCATCCTGGCCCAGGAGCCCCCGCGCCTGAAGAGGCCGGCGTTATTACCGTCGTTTTGTTCCCCAGGGAACCTGGACCACTTCAGAGGTCACCCATTCTATAGCGGGGCCCACAGGGCAGTCAGGTGCTGCACCTTAGAGCCCCTGGCCTCTTCACAGGCCCCTTGTCTGCTGGCTCAGCGTCCCCAGCAAGATCCTCCTGGTTCTCGTCTTCCAAGCATTGCCAATAGTCCCAAGTCCTTCACATACCACTCAGAGTAACCCCGGCAACTGCCAGAAAAAAAAAAAAAAAGGCTTGGAATTTCGGCTCTTGGGACTGCTCCATAAAGCAAAAGGACTGGGAGAGGCCCTGCCAGTGTCTCCCTGGCCCGGAGAAGCTGGTGGAGGGCTGGTGCAGACAAACAAACACGGAGAGTGGCCATGTTCTTGCTGCTTCCTTTCCCAGACCCTGAGAAGGCTGTCGAGGGCCAGGATTCCCAGAAGGTAGGTCGTGATGAGGGAGTTTATTTGCCCACGTGAAGATGCTCGCTGGTCTGGGAGGGCACTATAGAACAAGGATAAGACCACGAGGAGGTTGACAGATAGAGGTGACCCCCTCCCCGTGCTAAACATAGACCCCCTCCTCAGAAGGAAGGGACTGGAAACTCAGAGACCCTTAAGGACCTGTGATTTGTTCCCCTGGTTTACAAAGGAAGGGAATCAGAGTGAGGGACCCTGACACTGTTGGCCACCATGTCAGAGGAGCCTTGGGTCCCACAGGAATTCCAAGTTTTGTGGCTGCTATGTTAATCCCCATCTAGATGGGCACGGACCAAACGACAGGGTGGAGAGAAAAAAGGCGGGCCCGATTCTGAGGACTGAAGTGATGCCCAGGGTGATGGCGGTGGTGTGGCCCTCCCAAACCCCAGGCTACCCTCCTGAGCACCCCCAAGCCCTAGGCTTTTTCCTGAAGTAAACATTTCACTGAGATCGACCTTCTCTTTTTTCAGGAATATCTGTTTCATACTTGTAGATGGGTAATGGGGATGGTGGAAAATGAGAAGAGAACTTAGAAAAATGATGGAGGTAAATTTTCCCAGCTGCAAGGCAAAAAAGAGAAGGGAGACAAGCATAAATATTGATACAAGGTTCATGAAATTTAAGATCCACTGAGCTAAATTGCATTCATTCCTGGATAACGTTGCCAGTACTTCCAGTCTTGCGGAGATGCCAGGAGAGACTGCCTACCCTTTGTTAGCCACCAAAGTTAGGGTAACAAAGGTGATTTGACAAGAGCCCCTTTTGACTTTTTTGAACGAGGTTGAGTGGAGTGGAGTGCCTTGTCCAAATGGGGTTTGGTTCTGCCTGTCAGCCCTCGTGTCACTGGGAGATTGTTTGTGAAGCTCACATTGGATCCTGTCTGGGGAGGGAGCTGAAAGGCACAATTCATTGCTCCTGCCATCATTCAGTGCCAGGGTTTGGCCCAAATCAGTTGCTAGAGCCACTTTTCCAAGACAGTGCCCCTCTCCAGCACGATTCCTCTTGGGCTCCCTGCCACCCACCACTGCCTTCTGCATCTGCGTGCGCATCCTCCTCCCTGTTTTCCTGCCCCCCAAAGTCGACGTTCTGGGCCCTGGCCATGCAGGGCAGTTCACGTGACCCACAGAGGACAAGGCACTTTGTCTGTCTCCGTCTTTCCTTCTTGCTTCCCTCCTTCTGGACTTTGGGGATTTTCCATGTGGCCAAAGTAAAGATTAAGTGGCAGCATCCTTCCTGTCTATAGTCTCCCACACTGGAGTGGAACCGAGGGGAAGAGAGAAGAGTGAAGCCAGCACAAATTAAATGATGGCATTTCAGCCTCCCTATTCCCCCAGCCTCTTCAGAAAAAGGGACAAGTCAGTGACTAGAAGTAGACAGAGCTTCAGGCAGAAGGGGGCCGCCGTGGAGGGGTAAATGGGGAGGGTCGTTTTGCAGCTGCCCTGTCAACTGTGCTAACACTCCGGTGCTCAGTATCCTTTTTGATTTCCTTGTCCAGCTCCTAACGCAGAGTTTGCTTGGTGGCTTGTCCCGCACCTCTCCCATCATGTCTTTTTCCGCTTCTCCTGCCACAACACCCTGTGTTTCGCCGGCAACATTGCGGAGCCTTGGGGGTGGAACATTCCCTGTAGAAAATAAGGAAGACTTGCCTATAAAGAGTTTCCTTTGGGCTGTGTGGTACACAATGCTTCAAGTGTGACAAAAAGGGAAGTGAGATGTTCCCCCTCCTCGCCGCCCCCTACCTACCGCACCCACCCTGAGTCTGCCTCCCACCCCTCGGCAGCGTGCTGAGATCCTGCCCACAGGTTCCAAGGCCCAGACTGCCCAGTGTCCGCCTTCCTGCACCGTGGGAACCCGAAATAGGAAGGGCTGTTGTCCTAGAGAGTCTGGCTTTTGAAGTGGAACAGAACGGTGACAATGTTGAGACACTTCTTCCACTTCAAAGGGAACAAGTTGGCTTCCAGGGCCCCCTGAAATGGCGGGAGTTGACCCCATCCTCCTCATGCCACCCTCCACCTAGAAGGTCACCCTGAGAGAGGGAGGGTCAGCTGTGTCTGTTTAATCACAGAATCCCATAGCTGTAGGCCTAGAACCGAGAGCCAGCAAAGGACCTGGCTCATCAGCTGGGCGCTGTGACTGCGGTGGCTCTGGGTCCAGCCTACCATGTAACTCACAGGATGGAAGAAGGGAAATTTGGAAACACACATGTTGGAGTTGCTATGCTGTTGAATCCTTAGGCCACTGTTTCCTGCCTGGGGCCCACCTCCAGAGACACAAGGACGCTGAGAGCCTCATGGATCAGCACTTTAGGCAGAAAAGTTAGATCAGATCGCAGATACCCTATACAGCACAAGCTTCCACTCACTGCAACATTTGGCTCAGCTATTCTGGGCAGAGGAATTTTCCGGTGTGCCGAGGGTTACACAGAAAGCCTTTTGGGTTCCTGCAACTTCTCCCTCTTCCCCTCCTATCTGCCCCTGTCTCCCCTACCCCTGCTGTTTGAAAATCTTTCTACAGGGACATTTAGGTTGGTGGTCTTCCTTTAGCAAAGCCTGTGATCCAGGGATCCAGCCATTATTTGCGAACTGAGAATCATAAGGCCTCAGGGTGAGCTCTTCTCACTATTGGTGAACTAGAGGTGCAGAGGGGACGAGAGATTGGCTGAGTGTGGGCTGAACCTGGGACATCCTTTCAAAGTTGTTTTTCTGCAACGAAATCCCTGTTATGAGCTTGTTTTCTTGTTGGCTTCATTCTCCTAAAAGCTGAGCACAGCAGGAATGGGGGGGGAGAAAAAGTTAATTAAGGGCGCGCCAGTTACAAACTGGAGATTGACTGGACTGTGATTATTATTACGAGACTCCATACCTAATTTGGGACGCCGTGTAGTCCATTCTGGGAGCCACCTGGCTGGATTCATAGTTCCTATTTCCTAGGCAGAGAGGGCTTTCTTTGAGGACTGCATGGCTGCCTTCTGAAATAATGCAGATGAGCAAAGTCCTGTTATGAAGCTCATTTGGACACTTTGGATATTCTTCCGGTCCCCCATGCTGCTGGAGCCCTAGGAGTACTTCCCCTGCCCCCCACCTTTTCTTCCTCTGCACCACTTTCCTGGCACCTCCAACCCATCCCCCAACTGCCTTGACTCACTCATTCAACAAACCTACTCCCTGCCCCCACTAGTAAGTGTAGTAAGAGCAAACTTGGTCTCTACGTCAGGAAGACCTGAGCTGGAGTCCCAGTTCTATAATTTATCAGCTGTGTCACCACCTTGGGCAAGGTAGCCTCTCAGACCCTCGGTTTCTTCATCTGTTCAATGATGGTGACAGCGCCTACACCACAGGGTTTGTGACTCAGCCAACACAGCGCCTGGCCCATAGCCGTTGCTCAGTTAATGGTAGCTGTTACTGTCAGTGGGTCTCAAACCGAGCTTATTCCTAATTGAAGTATAATTAATGTACAATTCAAACACAGCCTTACTAGCAAACTTCACCTGTTTTTTTTTTTCCCTCCCCAAACTACCTGGATTTCTATGCCTCCGTCTCCATATAAGGGAGTCCCCATTGAAGGAGCTGGTTTTTCTTCTGTCCTATGCCCTGTTTTCCTGGTGGTGTTTTTTCCCTGCCGACCCGGCTTATTTATCTCTCTTTTTTTCTTTTCATCATCTCCCTTGGAATCTTGGGGTAGGTAGCAATAGTGAGTTGAGGAAAGATTTACAAGCCAATGAAAGGTCAACTCAGACTCTTCCTGGACCAAGAAAGCTCTATGTGACACAGAGGGCAGATTAATATATCAGGGAATTCCAGTATCAGTTAAGCTCCGGATTTAAGAAGGTTTGTTTTTTTTTATTTTTGCTCAGATAATGTTCTTGATGACCTATAAATGTGGTCTGCACTTTGTTCTGTCTACCACACACAGCTTAGCGTGAACACCTTGTTCAGGGAGTTTGTGACCTGAAGATAACATGATATCCTGAGATTGGGATTGTCTCCCAGCTAAACTGGGGTGAAGGAAATCGCCATCCTGGGCTAGTGCAGTAGGTTTGCTTGGGTAGATCTCTTTGTCGGTCCTTTGCAAACAGAATGGCCCTTGTGCACGTATTACCACCAGTGGGATCCAATGGGAGCTCCACATCATAGTGAAAAATGTTGGCTGTTCGGTGGCATGACTGCACGGGCAGCCTGAAGAAAACTAAGGCCTTCAGACTGGGCTTAAAAGGGGCCTTGGCCAGGGTGTCTGTGCCAGGTACCTGGTTAGGTGAAATATCCTGAAGCAAATAATAATTACCTTTTTTTGCTGATAAGAGGCCCCAGTACTTTTCCAATAGCTTGATTGCACTAGGGTATTTCTTTGGACCATAGCCTGAATCACCGACTGATTCATGGGTACTGGCCCTAACTTCATCCAGACTATTGTATGTGTGGTGAAACCCAATGTTCTCCTAATGGCCCTGAGTTGGTGTAAATAATACTCCCAGTTGCATCACCTGTCCCTTGTTTGGTCTAGGTTGCTCCATCTGGCTGCAATTCTGCTTCTGACCACCAGGTGGCCTCACTTAGGAAAGAGCAGGATAAAAGGACCTCAAGCCTCTGATGGCTTTTTTTTTTTTTTTAAGCTTGACGCTTAAAAGAATGAAAATATATTTTGATGGAAACATGTGTAACTCTTAGTAGGCAACAATCACCTCATTTTCCCTGTGACTTGGAATCTGTTTGTTTGTGAAGTACCCTGTAACCCCGTGTGTGGCTGGACCCATCACAGGGCGGGTGTTCTCCTGGGATGGTTTATATTTAGCCTTGGTTTGTAGTTTTGCTGTCATTTGCTGTTCATAGGACAGTAACAATATCTTGTTTTTAAAAATAGGAACATGAGATCCTGGATGATGTTGAATAGGGTGTTGAGACCAAAGAGAAAAGGGCTGGCATCTTGCGGTCACTGCAGTGCCCACTCCCCTACTGTCTCCTCCCCACCTCCTCTGTCACCCACCTGGCCCCCAGCTGCCCCCTTGTACATGTTCCCCCACTCATCTGAGTTCCTGGACACTCACGCTGTCCTCCATACATGCACGCTGGCATGTACAGATTAGCTAGTCCGTACATGCCACAGATCTGTGCATGTGTCAGTACATGGACAGGTACATCTGTAGGAGGAGGTGAGTGGATAGATGCTGGGGATGGGGGCAAGCCAGTGGGCAAGCTGGCTGGGTGAGGGGACATGCAACTGACAAAGTCTGTGTGCAGGAGAGAGGCTGAGGAGGCAGGCGCCAGGAAGGAATGAGGGTCCTGATGGTGAGGGCTGGTGTCCAGGGAGGGCGGCCTGTGATAGCACTGCAAAGACACGGGAGGTATGCTGGCTGACATCCGAAGAAGAGCTTTTAAAACCAGCGCTGCCCTCTACTGAACGCTTCCTACCTCCTGTAATGGCATTTGTACTTCTCATTTCTCTAAGAAATCAGCTCCATTTGGTTTTTACCAATCTCCAGAGCCCTCTTTAGAGATGCCAGTTGGCACAAGAAAGTGCTGAACTGTTTACAGTCCCAGACTAAGGTTCGGGGAGGGGATGTGGTTTAACTGAGCCACAAAGCCCGGTACAGGGCTCATTTGCATGCCGCTGACGCCATGTGACGCAGCCGGCTCCTCCTATATAAAGAAGAAGGAGCCGAAATATCTCCGAGTCTGGGTTGGACTGGCGGCCGTGGGGTTTGTGGCACACCAGGTGACACCCCTCGAGTCACTTCCCTTCAACTCTGGAACGCCCGCCCGGCTTTGGGTTCGCTCGGCAGCCTTCGCCCCCCTCCTAGCCCCAGGGCCCAACGCGCAGAGCCCAGCCCCGTCCAGCGCACCAGCAGCCGGCGGCCGCCCAGCCCGCCCAGCTCAGCCCAGCCCGCAGCCCGGCCAGAGCTCCCCGGCAGCCCGAGCCATGAATACCGAAATGTATCAGACCCCCATGGAGGTGGCGGTCTACCAGCTGCACAATTTCAACATCTCTTTCTTCTCTTCCCTGCTTGGAGGGGATGTGGTTTCCGTTAAGCTGGATAACAGGTAACCCCTGGCCACAGCTCCCGAGCCCGGGCGCCGGCGGGGGCTGGGCTGAGAGCGGGATCTCCGAGAGAGCCGTGCGCCGCTGGTCCCCGTTCCCCGCGGTGCAGCATCCTGGGAAGGGGCGGGGGTAGGGGACGCAGGGAAGGCGGGGGGTCACCGCCGCGCTTGGATCCGCCGTCGGAGCGTCCCTGTGGCCGCTGCGCCATAAGAACGAGCTGCTGCAGCCGGGGGCGGAGGCAGAGGGGGCAGTGGGCCTGGGCTGGGCTGGGCTGGGCAGGGGGGCTGGCCGCGCGCCGTGCGCCGCTGGGGAGTAGGCCGGAAGCTGCCGAGCCGAGGAGGAATTCCTAGCTAGCTTCGGAGCTCGGTAGGTTTGCCCGGGACCTTCTGGGCTGGCGCCGGAATGGGCTGGCGGCAGGGGACTCCCTGGGCCGCGCGCCCCCATTGTTTGCATGTCGCCGAGCAGGCCTCGCTGGCCCGTGCGCCCCCGGACCCGCGCGCTGCTCCACGCGGAGCTCTGGGCGGCGGCAGCGCGGAGCTGGTCTGGGTGGGGAGGTGCAGCTTCCTGCAGGGGCCAGAGAGGGACCTAGGGACAAAGTGCCCGGAACTTCGGGCCAGCGAGGCGATAGAGAGGAAGAGCTGGGGCAGATGGAGGACTTTGTGGCCACCGCTGCCAGGTACTCAGACTGGAACCAAGTGGGTAACGCGGTCGCTTTCCTTTTTGTCTTGGCAGTGCCTCCGGAGCCAGCGTGGTGGCCCTAGACAACAAGATCGAGCAGGCCATGGTGAGTGGCATCACTGCGTCATTCCCATCCCCACACCTGGCTACTGCTTATGTAACTCAGGGTGGCAGTGAGCGGGTGGGTGCAAAAGCCAAGAGCCTGAGGAAGCTGACAGCCTGCCTCCTGTCCCCTTGGAGGCCTTAAGTAGAGTCCCATCAGAGTGGCACCTTTTGGGGTATTTCCAGTCCACCCTTGCTGGACCCCCTCCTTTCCTCCTCCTTCTCCCATCCCAGGGCTTTGCAGCAGCCTCTGGCTCCCTCCTGGGCCCGTGGCAGGGCAGGGAGCTCAGACCCTTGGATTTGTCTGCATCCCACAGTTGGCAGGGGCCAGAGCTCGTTGGATGCCACCGCACTGCAGTGCCGCTGCAGAGCCTGGGCTGGGGTCAGGAGTTGGGAGGAAACAGGAAGCAAAGCACCCCACCCCTTCTCCCTCCTTCACCAGGTAGAGGTCGTACTCCACCAAGCAGCCAAAATAGCTGCAGGGGATTGGGGCCTCCAGCAGTTTTAGCAAACACTTTACTGTGCCCCGGAGCCTAATGACACAGCTCCCCGCCCCCAGTGCAGTCATCTGAATTCAGAGAGGATGAAGCCATCCGGGTACCTTCCCCCAGGGCCAGTGTCCTTTCGGGCCAGGCTGCAGGACAGCTGCAGCTCAGTATGCTGGGTCTTGTGGACAGGAGGAGACTCCAGAAGAGCCCATTATATTCTCCTGGTGGAGATGGGTAAAGCAGACCAACAGTACGGGGTGCATTGCAGGTGTTCCCTGGGATCTGGGCCAGCCGCGGGACCTTATATGGAAATGGGGATATAGCATACCACCGCCAACCAGCAGAAGTCTCACCCAACAGTCTCCCAGGAGGCCAGCTTTGAAAGTCATCAGAAACTTACAGGGGGGAATTCCTATGTAGTTCAAAGCTGGGCTCCCAACTCAGGTGTGGCCCCGATCACGCAGCTCTCCTGAGCGAGGGTTTAGGTGCTTCGGAGAAAGGGGCAGGAGGACCAGCGCTGCGGGGCCAGCGTGCTGAGGGGCTGCTGAGGGAAGGCTGGAGGTTGGCAGCATGAGGGACAGCGCAGGCGCCCCAACGGCCAGGAGAAGGTGCCGCAGAGGGGCGGCCGCGGCTAACGGATAGCTTTGTCGTGATCTCCTCCGGGACAGGATCTGGTGAAGAATCATCTGATGTATGCTGTGAGAGAGGAGGTGGAGATCCTGAAGGAGCAGATCCGGCAGCTGGTGGAGAAGAACTCCCAGCTGGAGCATGAGAACACTCTCTTGAAGACCTTGGCAAGCCCAGAGCAGCTGGAGAAGTTCCAGTCCCGTCTGAGCCCCGAGGAGCCAGCTCCCGAAACCCCAGAAGCACCCGAGGCCCCCGGTGGTTCTGCGGTGTAAGTGGCTCTGTCCTCAGGGTGGGCAGAGCCACTAAACTTGTTCTACCTAGTTCTTTCCAGTTTGTTTTTGGCTCCCCAAGCGTCATCTCACGTGGAGAACTTTACACCTAGCATAGCTGGTGCCAAGAGATGTCCCAAGGACATGGCCACCTGGGTCCACTCCAGTGACAGACCCCTGACAAAGAGCAGGTCCCTGAAAGCTGAGTTGCATGGGGCCTCGTCACCCCAAGCCAGCGAGCTTCTAAAGCCACCGTGCCCTGGGGGCTCCCAGGGCCTGGGCAACTTAGCTGCAACTGGCAGAGGAGAAAGGTAGTTTGAGACAGGCCGCCAGTTTGCTCCAGAAAGTCTAAGGGGTCTGTTTTTTCATTTCCGTGGACATCTTCAACAGCTTCACCTGACAATGACTGTCCTATGAAGAAGCCAGTTGTGGTTTAAGCAGAGGCAGCCTCTCTCTCCTCCCCTGCCTCACCAAGGCAGGGCCACAGTTGGGAGAGATTGAGCCAAGTCAGCCTTCTGTTGGTTAATATGGTGTAATGCATGGCTTTGTGCACAGCCCAGTGTGGGATTACGGCTTTGGGATGACCGCTTACAAAGTTCTGTTTGGTTAGTATTGGCATAGTTTTTCTATATAGCCATACGTGCGTATATATACCCATAGGGCTAGATCTGTATCTTAGTGTAGCGATGTATACATATACACATACACCTACGTGTTGAAGGGCCTAACCAGCTTTGGGAGTATTGACTGGTCCCTTATCTCTTAAGGCTAATTCTTTGACTGTGTTCATTTACCAGGTTGATCCAGTTTGTCCTTTAGGTTAAGGGCAAAGAGTAGGTTAAAACTAAAGAGTAAAGGTTAAAACTAATTAAAAGAGTAGGTGAAAACTAAAGAGTAAAGGCGGGGAGGGGGGCCACCCTCTGAATGCCTTGCTGCTGCAACCTTTGCCCCATCTGTCCCCTGAATACATGTGAGGTCCTCTTTTGAATGCCAAACCCACCATTCACTGGTGCTGACTACATAGAATGGGGTTGAGAGAAGATCAGCTGGAACTCCACATTGTCATTCGAAAACATTTTGTGTGTGTGTGTGTGGAAAACTTGCAAGTGAACAGAATGATTAGCTTGCCCGTGTCTTCTTGTGGACAAGGGATAGACAAGGGAATGGCTTTGACCCGACGGTGCCTGGGTGATGTGCTCAGGGAGCTTGTCTCTAGGGAGTTCTGTGGCGGTGAACACTTTCCACTTTCTGACACCGTATCCTGATGTTATGTCTCCAGGATTTGGAGTTTGATGTTTCAAATGTAGCTTGAAATTTCAATAAACGTTGCTCTTGTTTTTGTTTTCTAAAAATAAACCTGGTGTCTTACTGAGTTTAAAATGGAGTGGGCGGTAGGGGCCCCACAGGTGGTCAGGGGCACTGGTTTTCTGACTCGCTGTCCATTCACGGGCACCCCATGAGTATCAGGCCTGTGCTACAGCCATGATCTTGTGTAACTGTCACAACACCCCCATTGTACAGGTGAGGAGGCTGAGGCTCAGCCCGTTTAAGTGACTTGCACGAAGTCCAGCTATTATAGCGAGTTGGGACCCAATCTTCCATCCATCCCTCTGTCCTGCTCCTCCTTTCATATAACAGCTTCGGAGTGAGTGGCGAGGTGACTACTAACACAGCTTCAGCTCGAGGGGGTGATTTGGGAGGAAGGATACCCCAAGAAGGTCCAAAAGGAAAGGACAGGGGGTCCATGTGAGGGAGCATGAAGTGAGGAACTGAATAAACATGAGTGGGCCCCTTCCCTCTTTTGAAACATCATCCGGATTACTTGGTGCATTCTCTTTAATACCAATCCACAGGAGACCCCTGACATGGGCAAAGGAGCTAAGAGGGCCTTAGTGAGGAAAGGACACAATGTACGTGGTGGCCCAAACCCCATCCCTCTCCCCCAAGGAAACATGCTCTCAAGCCCTGCTGCCCCACGTGTCACTGCTGAGAGTTCACTCACAAAACCCACCAGCCTCATGGGCACGGCCAAGTCTAAGGATCCCGACTCCACTTCCCTCCTCTGCCTCTCTTTGAAGGTCATCCTCACCCATCACCCTTTCCCTGGCCCCATGTCTCTGGCATCTGGAGTCCTGCCCTTTCTGATTCTGGGCATTCATTGTCTCTTCCACCACGCCCTAACCTGGAGCCACTGCGGGCCCTGAGCTGTGTTCTAAGCCCCCTGCTTTCCCAGGGGAGGCTATCACACCAAATGTGAGTGACTCCGTTCAATCTCAGCTTCCTATAACATGTGCACCTCCAGCTTTGTCACTTGAAATTTAAAAGAACTCCTTGATTTTCCTGAGCCATAAACCTCAAGGACCAAGAGGTCTTGGCTCCCTTTCTTGCACCGTCGCTGCCTAAATACTTTCCAAACGTCAGGCTTCCTTCATCATACAGGTCGTATATGTTGGCCTGTTCATTCCGGATCACTAAACCTCTTCTTAGAACGTTACAAACGCCTGCTTGCTGGCCTCTCAAATCCCAACTTCCCTCCCTGCTTCTCACCTCCCTATTCATGATGCCAAGTTCATTGTCTGCACCTGCCCATTTGATTGATTTTGGGGCTGTGCAGATTTCACAGTTGCTGGGATGGACACAAACTGAATCAGGCAGCTACTCCCCTAGCTTCCCCCACCCCTTGCCCCAACCGGGCCCTCCCCAGTTCCCACTTACTCCCATCCCCTCCCCCTCTCAAGAAGAACTGAGAGACTTCTCGACTCTTGGGCTCATCTGCAGACTTCCCACGCCCTGATTTCCAGCCAAACAAGAACCAACAGATGAAAAAAGGAATGTCCAAAGATGCCCCAGCAAGCGTACAGCCCTCTCTGGTCATCTAGCCCTTCCCTACGAGAAAGGGGAAAAAACATACCCACAGTCACACAGTGGGAAAGAGAGAACAACTTCACTTCCTAGGCAACCGTGACTAAACAAAGACAAACACTGCAACTTCTAAGGCCACAGCGGTTGCTAGAGTAGATAAGAGGAACTTTGTGGCTGTTTGTTAGTCACATAGGGGAGCAGCTCTTGTTGTTCCACAGAAAACCAAGCTGGGGTGGGGAAAGGCAAAAGAACACATTGCTCCTGGAAAGACCTTCACAGGCTTTAGGGTTCTGGGCTCAGCTGGTCCAGCTGGACCCAGAACAAGGAAAAGAACCAGAAGAGCAGCAGCTGTAATGGTCCCCTGCCTGGACATGCCCCCTCTCCCAGGACCCTCCTATCTATCATCTCATCTAATCCTCATGCAGCCGGCCCTTAGAAAAAGAGGCACTTAAGATTCACCTCCATTTCACAGATAAGAAAACTGAGAGCCAGAGAGCTCCATGCTACTCCCACAGCTCCCCCTGATCCCATGGGGCAGTGGTTCCCACAGCCTTGTCAACAAGGGCGCCTTTTAAATGTCAAAAGATCTCAGATCTCCCCCAACCTGAGGGTGGTTGAACTCTTAGTATAGTCATACCTCACTTTATCGTGCTTCGCGGCTACTGCATTTTGTTGTTTTCTTTTTTACGAATTAAAGGTTTCTGGCCACTGTGCGTCGAACAAATCTATCAGTGCCATTTTTCGAACAGCATTTGCTCACTTTCTGTCCCCGTGTCACATTTTGGTAATTCTCGCCATATTTTAAACTTTTTCACTATTCTTATATTTGTTATGGTGATCTGTGATCAGTGATCTTTGATGTTACTATGACTCACTGAAGGATCAGTTGATGGTTAGCATTTTTCAGCAATAAAGTATTTTTTAATTAAGGTAGGCATATTGCTTTTTAAGCCACAATGCTGTCGCACACTTAATAGACTACAGTATAGTGTAAACATAACCTTGATATGCACTGAGAAACTAAAAACTTCATGTGACTCACTTAATTATGATATTTGCTTTATGGCCATGGTCTGGGACTGAACCCGCAGTATCTCCAAGGTATGACTGTATTCTCTGAGAAAGAGAGAGAACACGTAATGACAAGCAATGACTGTGAATTCCATGCGGCTTTTAAAGGAACTTAACTGTATTCGCTACAAAAGCATAGAGGTGGATTTGAAAAGTAGAACAGAAATGTGGGTGGTAGATTATTTACAGACAAAGACCTCAGGGGTGCAAGGTGCAGGGCTCCAGGCTGGAAACCACCACAGAAGAGGATGTTTCTGGTTAGGCTCCAAGAAGGAACCCAGGGAGTGAGCAGATGAGGAATCGGGGCCACTGGGACATGGCGTGTAGGGAGAAGGATTCTAGAAAGACCATAGTAAATAACGTGCACAACCCAATAACTCTTAGGGTATTTTGAAGTGTCCTAACATAATCCTACCTATCCTGGAAAAATCTTGATTTCAAATCTCACCTCCTCTCCTCCTAGTTGGTTAGAAATTGATGGACATAATTATTGCTTTGTAGACAGCCTAGTTCCTCAGGTTGTCTCATGCAGAGCTGCTCACTGGAACCCAAATACTTAACAATTAACTACCTGCGCTAGATCAGGCAAAGTTTGACAGAGAACGCCACCAGTTAGCTATTCCAAGCAGAAGTGGTTTCCAGGGAAGAGCTCGCTGGAAGGGGCCATAATAACAATGATTAAGTAATAATAGCTGACACTTACATGGCACTTACTTTGTGTCAGACAATGTTCTAGGCCCTTTTACTTCTATTGCCTCTTTTAATCTTCTCCGCAAACCTATGAGGATGTACCATTAAGATCTCCATTTTACAGATGAGAGAATGAAAAGACGAAGGCACAGAGAGGTGAAACAACTTGCCCGAAGTCCTATAGCAAGTGAATGGCCAGGCCACGATGGAGGGGACGGGAGATGGATGCACTGAGAAACTGGCTGGAAAATCTCAACAGTTTTCATACTTACCCCTAAGTCACCAGAGGTGTTCTGGGGGTGGGGCGGGGGGAGGTAGAAAGGAGACCACCCCCAACTAGCAGAGGGACTAACATGAGATTAAAAATGACCAATGAAGCTGGCTGGATGGAGTGAATACAAAAGGAGGAAAGATTAAGAATGGGAGGCCAACTTGGCTGGCTCCCAGCCAGTTGAATCGAGCTAGGACCTAACGGGTCTGAGGGAGCCATGGTAAGCTTCTGAGCAGGGAAGTGATGTGATGCCAAAGATATTTGCAGAAGATGGGTCCTGGCAGCTGGGGAGGCTGGAGCAGAGAAAGGCTAGCCGAAGGCAAGCCAGCTGCTGCGGTAATCCAGGTGTGAGGTGATGAAGGCCAGCCGGGGCAGGGAGGGGGTCGTGGAAAAGAGACAATGGGACAAAGCCAAGAGGCACTGTAGGGCAGTGTTTCTCCAAGTGTGGTCTGCAGTCCACTCACCTCAGGTTTGTTGGGAAGTTGGTTTAAAATGCAGATTCCAGGCCCTACCCCCAGACTAAAGAGGGGAGCGGGAGGGGCTTGGGATTGATAACGCTATCAAGCTCCCCTGGTCATGCTGGAGGATGTGAAAGTTTGAGGAACCACCACTAAGTGAAAAAATTATCAGCATGACCTGTTAACAAAGTGAGTTGGGATGAGAAAGCAAAGTAGCCACAGGTCAAGGATGACTTGAAAGTTTTGTGTTTTCTCTTCTTTTTAACTGTGATAATATATATATAGCATAAAACGTACCATTGCAACCATTTTTTTTAAGATGTTGGGGGTAGGAGTTAATTAATTAATTTATTTATTTTTGCTGTGTTGGGTCTTCGTTTCTGTGCGAGGACTTTCTCAAGTTGTGGCAAGCGGGGGCTACTATTCATCGCGGTGCACGGGCCTCTCACTATCGCAGCCTCTTGTTGCGGAGCACAGGCTCCAGATGCGCAGGCTCAGTAGTTGTGGCTCACGGGCCTAGTTGCTCCGCGGCATGTGGGATCCTCCCAGACCAGGGCTCAAACCCGTGTCCCCTGCATTAGCAGGCAGATTCTCAACGACTGCGCCACCAGGGAAGCCCTGCAACCATTTTTAAGTGTGTAGTCCAGTGGCATTAAGTACATTCACATTGTTGTGCAACCATCGTCACCATCCATCTCCAGAACTTTCTCCTCCTCCCAAACTGAAACTCTGGACCCATTAAACACCAACTCCCCTTTTCCCCCTCCCTGCAGCCTCAGGTGACCTGAAAGTTTGGAGTCCGGAGGATTGGGAGACAATGGAAGCACCGAAGAGGCAGGGGTGTAGGAAAAGGCTGCAGATTTGCCAAGGGAAGATGAATTCCAATTTTGATCTCTGGCTGAGCTAAGCATATTTCCATATGGAAATATCCCAGAACCAGCCATGGAAAGAAATGTGAGGTCCGAGGCTGGAGCACCAGATGCGGGTGTGTCTGCGTGTCACAGGGCCTGGAGTGATGCGAGTGGACGTGCGCCCCAGGAAGCGGGTGCAGAGGAGGCCAAGCAGAAAGCCCAGAGCCACGCTTCAGAGGCCTCCCACAGTGAGGAGGGAGGGCCGGCTGGGAGGTGTCAGAGAAAGACAGGAAAAGCCCCAAGGGAACACTGAGGTTTTCTGATCTCCTCCCCATCTTTATCTTTTGGTCTATTCTTTTTGACATTTCCTCTCCAGAGTCCTTAGCCCAAACCCCACCAGCGTATTAAATTAAACTAATCCTTAAAGGTCATTTTGGGGTAGAATGAGGCAGCTGAGATAGTCTAGGAAGAGGAGTCAGGAGTCCTGGGCTGTTGTCCTGGTCTTTGGCTAACAAGCTATAGGACCTTGGGCAAGTCATTGGTGTCCTTGACAGCCGTGAGCTTCCCAATCTGCAAAACAAAGAAGTTACCCAGGATCGATTCTCAGCCACGTGCCTAGGAAGGCCCCGGGCCAGGAAGAGCCCTCTAGGCATGAGATTTGTACAGCTACCTGCTGGCTCTAGGCCTCAGTTTTCCTTCCAGGCCCCAGATTCTATTCATCCTCATATCGAGTTCTTATCAAGTTGCTGAAGGAAAAGCCACTTTTAAAGACAGATACATCGCTCAGCACCCCGACACTCCACGTGATTTTGTAGAGGAAGGAATCACCTACAGCCTTACTTCCCAGCCTTTCTCATTGCATGAGTCACTTCTGGTTGCCTCTATTGTGACAACACACTTACGAGCTCTGGGTCAACAAACTCACATGGGAGGGAGGTGGGCGGGTGGCAGGTCATCTTGGGTAGGCAGAGGGAATCGGTTCGCCTAGGAAACACGTGACTGATGCAGATAAAGAGAGAGGGCAGGAAAGGAATGAAAAAGAGGCGACTTCGGAGAGAGTGTGCAGGATAGGACAGGAACTAGAAGAGGATAGGAATGTGGGCCCCAGGGGCAGCCCCAGCCCCCTAGACCTTCCTCAGCATGGCTCCTCTGCCATGAACTTCCTGCTACCACTGCCTAAGAACAAACAGGACAAATTCTCCACCAAAGATTGACTCTGTGGGTCCCGAACTGTCCCAAACATCTCTTCTTTGCCATCCTTTGCCATCCAGAACCCAGACATCTCAAGGACAAAGCTAGCCCAACCGTCGTGCAGAAGCATCTCAAGGAACAGGCAATGTCCCAGCGAGTTAAGTCACACCTGGGATCAGAGGACAGAGTAATAAGCCATCAGTGCTGGGCGGGGCCCTTGAGATCAACTGTCCCAACCTCCTCATTTCCCAGAGGAGGACATGGACACCCGGACAGAGAAACAGCCTTGTCCCAGCCCCTCATGCAGTAGGCAGCAGGGCCAGGACGAGCCCACGAGTTACAGTTGACCCTCTTGCTCTAGGCCTCAGGGTCCCCATCAGTAAAGGGAGGAACTGGGCCAGAGAAATGGTTATTAACTTCGGCTGCACATTGGAATGACCTGGCAAGAGTTTAATGGAATGCTGGTGTCTTGAACTCCATCCCCAGAAATGTTGATAAAATCGATATGGGATTGTAACCTGGGCACCGGCACTGGTCAGCTCCCCAGGTGATTCCTGGATGATCTGTGAGGATGGTTTCAATCTTGACATCCATTTGTGCCACACACATCGGCACCTGCTGGGTGCCCGGACCTCTGCTAGGCACGGGCCAGGGCAAACCCGGGCCCTGTGATCCTGGTGCTGGTTTCCTGTCTCCACGTGGAGAGGGCAGATGAGACAGGCTGCTCATGTTAGCAGGCCTGTTCACAGGCGGCTCTACTCTTTCTCCAGGCAGCTTTATCATTAATAAAGGAGATATTCTTATCTCCTGTCTGACTCATATGTATGTCTCTCTTGATCAATTCTGATTTCAGGCAGAAGAAAACAGATGCTATGTATCAGCCTCCTCAAACTCTAAAACATTCTGCTGGGGATGACGAGCAGTATACAAATAACCCTATGGCCCCTTGTCAGCCTCGTTTGCAGGCTTCTCCTCCTCTAAATGTTGGAGCGCCTCTGGGCTCGGCTCTACCCTACTTTCTCGCTCTGGTTGGTTCCATCTATTCCCAAGGTCCTAAGTAGCATCCCCTCATTAATGACTCCCAAATTTATATTGCCAGTCCTAAGCATTCCCCTGAACTCCAGGCTCAAATATCCGACTGTCTCCTTGACAGCCCCATATGTGTGTTTCACAAGTACATCAATATCTACCTGATCAAAGTCAAAGTCTTGACTCCCAACTCCCCCAGTGTATCCAACCGGTGTAAGGCACCACCATCTACACAGCTGCTCATAGCGGACGCTTGATTCCTCCCTCCCCCTCAGCTCCCACATGTAATCCATCGCCCGGCGTGAGCCACTCCACCTCCAAAAACACACCCCGAATCCCTCTACTTCTTTCCAGCCCCATCACGGCTCCCTGGTCTAAGCCACCCTCATCTTTCACATGGAGGCAAAAGCCTCACACATTGGTCTCCCTGCTTGCACACTGGCCCTTGTCCACTTCCACACAGCAGCCAGAGTGACTTTCTTAATGCAAAACTAGATCCTAGTATTCCTTTACTTTAAGCTTATCAGAGGCTTATCATTGCGCTTACAATAAAGTCCAAACTCCTTCACATGGCCTACAAGTGCTTATGTGATCTGGCCTCTGCTGACCTCTCCAGCCTTTAAGTGTTCTTCCCTCATTCTTACCAAGCTCCAACCCCCCTGAGTGTCTTTTATTCCTGAAACACACCTCAGAGCCTTTGTGCACGTGGTTCCCTCAGTCCAGATGCTCCCACCAGCTCTGCCACTCGACTCTCTGCATGGCTGTTTGTTCCTGTCCTTTGGCTGTCTCCCTTCCTCTGACAGGTCTCACCCCTAACCCTATCTATAGAAGTTTCCCACATTATTGTTTCTTTCCTTGCACTTATCCCAAATGGGAATGACTAGTTCACGTATTTTTGTTTGTTGTTTCTCCCTCACTGCACAGGAAGCTCCCTGAGGGCAGGACCCATACCTGTTTTGCTCACCACTACATCCTCGGAGCTGAATCCAGGACCTGACACAGGCTGATCAGCAAAAAAAAAAAAAAATTATGGGAGGTTCAGACGTTGTAGCAGGTGATGGTAGGTTAGGGAAGAAATTTTGGATGGGGACACGGAGGGAGCTTTCCCAGTCTTTCAAATCACACACGTAAATTGGTCTGTTGATCATGTCAATTATGAAAGCAACAAACTATTCTTTCAACAATTTTCAGTTGAGCCTCTCCTATGTGTCAGACACTGGCCTAGGCACTGAGGATACTGTGACAAATCTGAGAGTGTGATGTGGGTTCTCTTGGGGCTTACTGTGAAGGGAAACTGCATACAGCCTAGTGGTAGTCCCATACCTCTTGCCTAGGGAAATCCCCTCTGTTATCCCTTAAGACGTCTAAATGCTCACTTTTTTCCACATTTTAACCTATAAAACTTCACCCCATTACCTGGAGCCACTTGTCAAGCTCCAGTCTCATTTTAGGGAGAGTGTATAGTATTAGTTACGATTAGCTCTGGTTGCAATAACAGAAAAAAAATAATAGTTGCGTAAAAAAGATAGATGTTCATTTATCTCTCCCATAAGAAAAGTCTGCAGGTAGGCAGTCCAGGGTTGATAGGGTGACTCTATAAAGTCACCAGAGACCCAAATTTCTTCCAAGTTGCTGCTCCACCAGACTTATAGCATGTTGCCTCATTGTCCATAATGGCTGCTCAAGCTCCAGCCATTGTATCCACATCTAGACAACAAAAAGGAGGAAGGGGAAGAAAAAATCACTGCTTCCTTTTGAGGGAGTTTGCCAGAAACACGGTACAACACTTCTGCTTACATCTCATTGGCCAGCTCTTAGTCTGGCCACTCCTCCTAAGGGAGGCTTTCTTTAACTGCATACATGGTCACCCCCAAAGAAATTTAAGTTTCTGTTTTGTGAGGTTTTTTTTTTTAAGCTGCATCTGTTATCTATTGCCACGATAACACTGCATAGCAAACAACCATCGGAATCAGTAACATAAAACAATAAATATTTATTTAGCTCATGAGTCTGTAGGATTCAGCCTATTTGGACTGGGCTCAATTCCTTTCAACCAAGCTCACTCACGTGCCCTGATCTTTTCCTAGAACCAGCTTTTGGTTTTGTTGACTTTTTTCTACTTTTCTGTACTTTCTATTTTATTAATTTCCATGTTTGCCTTTATAATTTTCTTTTTCTCTGCTTACATTGAGTTTCACTTGCTGTTTTTCTAGTTCTTAAGATGAAAGATTAGGGTATTGATTTGAAACCTTTACTTAAATATAGGTAGATATTTACAGCTATACATTTCCTACTTAGCACCACTTAAGCTGTATACTGTAAGCTTGGTACATAGTGGATTCTTTTTACTCATCTCAAAGTTTTGTGATTGATTGATTGATTGATTGATTGATTTTGCAGTACGCGGGCATCTCACTGTTATGACCTCTCCCGTTGCGGAGCACAGGCTCCGGACGCGCAGGCTCAGTGGCCATGGCTCACGGGCCCAGCCGCTCCACGGCATGTGGGATCTTCCCGGACCGGGGCAGGAACCTGTGTCCCCTGCATCGGCAGGCGGACTCTCAACCACTGCGCCACCAGGGAAGCACAATGATTTATTTTTTGATCCAGTGTTTAACTTGGTGTTGTGAAATTTGCACATATTTTTGCATTTTTGTGGGGTTTTTTTAATTGAAGTATAGTTGAGTAACAATATTATATTAGTTTCAGGTATAAAACAAAGTGATTCAATATTTTTATAGATTATACTCCATTTATATCCTTTTTGCTTATCTAATTTATACGTAGTAGCTTGTGTCTCTTAATCTTGTAACCCTGTCTTGCCCTGTCTCCCTTCCCTCTTCCAACTGGTAATAAGGAAGAGAAGAATACATGTTGGAGTAAACAACCAGAAGTTTCTTCTCTGGGTTTTTGGATATACTGAAAGATGAGAAAGAGAGAGAAGAAGAAAAGAGGAAGAAGGCATAAAAAAGTGCATCAGAAAAGGGTCTGTGGCCATTGACTTCCACCTAAGGGGATGTGCCAGAGCTGGCTGGCAGGTGTGGTCTATGCCCTGGGAACAGAGCAAGTCCGGCCTCACCCCACCAACCATCACTGTCTTCCACCCTCCAACGTCACGCTCAAGACACGAAATTCCCTGGCTGTCCAGTGGTTAGGGCTCTGTGCTTTCACGGCAGGGGTCATAGGTTCGATCCCTAGTCAGGGAGCTAAGATTCTGCATGCTGCACGGCCCAGCCAAAAAGAAAGAAAGAAAGAAAGGCAGACAGACAGGCTGCGTGGAGAAGATGCTCATTTGAGGGGATTATTTTCTATGGGAATGTAGCTTTTTGCAGAGCTAAAAGATTTTTGTGGGTGAAAATTACCCAATCACACCTAGTTCCCCAAACCTAGGAATACAGGATCTGTTTCAACAGCCTTCAAACTTGCTGAAGAGCAGTTGCCAACCTTATTGAGAATGACGTAAACAATTCAGTGTCCCCTAAAGACAGACTGCTCCCTCAATTCCCTTCTCCTTCTAACTCCAAAGGCCTCCATGTCATACTGGCAGTGGCTGCCTTGCAGAGGGTCAAAGAATGGGTTTATTTTGCTTTTAGCAAAAAGCAAGGGACTCTTTAGAACTTTGGTCATTGGGGCTCCCAATTGAATTCTTCTACAAGAGTTTCCTTTGAAGGTCCACAGTTTAATGACTTTCGATTTCCCCCATCAAGCCTGTGAAATGGGACACCAGGGCATGATTGGGGAATGCTGAGGAAACTAGGACTTAAAGAAAATATTTTTCCCGCCTCTGGGCAGAGCCCATTCTGGTGCCAGGCTGAGCTGTGGAAGTTTGTCACCTGACCCTGCCCATCCAGCGAGCAAAAATTCCTCAGGCAAAACATAAGTCCTGCCCCTGCCACGAATGCTGAACATTCTGGTTTTTGCCCTTAGGAAAAAACCGGTAAATAACTGCATTCTCTTCTCCCGGTTGCATACCCCCTTCCTTGCAAAACCAAAGAATTGGGTCACATTATCTAAGTCTATGTGGTTTAGAAGGGCTCAACATCAAGCTTCACATTGCTGTCGGATACACACATGTCGGAGCACAGCCTGCGTTCTCCTGGGCGACACGAAGGGAAGCTGCTGAGTTCCAAATTTCGGCAAGTTGTTTTTCCATACACTTCTGATCATCTTAACCCATGAGACCTATTTCCGTTCCTCTACTAGCGAGGCTTTAAGCTCTCTTAGGAGTACGTAAAACTAGCCCAGACAGGCACACCATTAGGGTATGGAAAAGGGAAAGTTCCCAGAAATCTCTGCCATCAAATTACCAAAGCTACCCCCACCCTTTGTAGATTCAGTCATTCAGTCACCCATTTGTTTGTTCAATAAATATTAATAGAGAACATATTGTGTGCCAGGCTCTCTGACAGATGAGGTTCCTGATCTCCTGGAGCCTACATTCTAGTGGAGGGAGACAGACAATCAAGAAACAAACAAGAGCAACATCAGGTAGAGAGGAAGCTGAGGCTGTGAGAGAGGAAGGGACTTGCCCAAGATCACACGGTCCATGTCTTCTGACTCCTGTTCCCTTATTTTTTCATTGAACGTACCTTGAGTGTTGAGGACCTACCATGTGCCAGGCATAATGCTAGGCACTGAGGATATAAGACAAATAAGACAGGCAAGGTTCCTGTCCTTACAGAGCCTATAGTATAGTCAGGGAAACCAACCATAAATAAACACACAGAAAACCATAGAAACTTACTGTTTCTAGTCCAGTATGTAAGGAGCTTAGAAGTCACCACTCCATCCAAGAACAAGTAAAAAGCTTAGATTCATAAGACAAGTCAGGTCACTGGGTAAACTGCTGCCCCCGAAACTGGAGATACAGGCAAGGAGATACAGACTCACAACTTAGAGCAGAAACCTCCATGGGAACCAGTACTGGGGTAGGAAAACCTGAAGTGTAATTGATGAATTGCCAGTGGCTCAGTGTGGACAAGCCTGAGATTTTAAAACTCCAGGGGACCCAGTCATAGGGAAGCCATCATACTTTCGTGAACTTTATCTCCAGGAGCTCAACCAGGTCCTTAGAGTGAATGTTGGAAAAAAGGAAAAAAAACAAAACTCCCTGTGCTCAGGCAGGGGGGAGGCAAAAAGTAATCATTTTGAAATACACCAGAGCGTTCTGTCCTTCTTAAAAAGATCTGCCTTCTGGAGAAGCCAATTAACCAGTGCCTAACCTTCTGGGGTTTTACCAGAGCCTAGCTGACCTTGGGGGAAGGAAGTACTCAACTCCAGCCGACTCTAACCAAAGTTGGGGAAAAACCTGAGACACAGTGGTGATGTTCATAGTTGAGGGGCACAGCATCATGAAGGACTGAGACCTAATCAAAGGACTGTGGAATGCTTCCCCTCCCCCATGCCTTACCACCATGTCACTAAAGGACTACTTACCCTGCTTCCTTTTACCCGGTGCATCATGTACCCCTTTGAACAACAACAAAAAAACACAAAGCATATTAAAAGGCAAAAAAACACAGCTTGAAGACAAGCATCAGAGACCAGACTCAGATATGGCAGGAATGTTGGAATTATCAGACCAGGAATTTTTAAAAAGTATGAATAACATGCTAAGGGCTTTAATGGATAAAGTAGACAACATACAAGATCAGATGGATGATGCAGGCAGAGGGATGGAACGTCTAAGAAAGAATCAAAAAGAAACACTAGAGATCAAACACACTGTAACAGAAACGAGGCATGCCTTTGATGTGTTCATTAGTAGACTGGACACAGCTGAGGAAGGAATCTCTGAGCTTGAGGATATGACAAAAGAAACTTCTAAAACTGAAAAGCAAAGAGAAAAAAGGTGAAAAAACAACAGAATATCCAAGAACTGTGGAACAACTACAAAAGGTGTGACGTACATGAAGTGGTAATACCAGAAGGAAAACAAAGAGAGAAAAAAGAAATCTTTAAAGCAATAATTAATGTCAGACACCAAACTACAGATCCAGGAAGCTCAGAGAACACCAAGTGGACAAATGCTGACGAAACTACACAAGGACAAATCATATTCAAACTGCCAAAAATCATATACAAACAAAAAGATCTTGAAGAAAGCCAGAGGAAAAAACACCTTCCCCATAGAGGAGCAAAGATAAGGATTACATCTGACTTCTCCCCAGATACCATGCATGCAAGAAGAGAATGGAGTGAAATATTTAAAGAAAAAATATGAGAAAAAAGACACCAACATAGAATTCTGGACCCTGTAAAATTATCCTTCAAAAGTGAAGGAGAAATACTTTCTCAGACAAATGAAAATTGAGGTAATTTGTTGCCAGTAGACCTATTTTGCAAGAAACGTTAAAAGAAGTTCTTCAGTGACAAGGAAAATAATACAGGTCAGAAACTCAGATCTACATGACAGAGGGAAGAGCATCAGAGAATGAAGAAATAAAGTAAAATAAATATTTTTTCTTATTCTTAATTGATCTTACAATAACAATTTTTTTTCAAAATAATAATAGCAATAATGTATTTGATTATGTGTGTTTATGTATAAGTGAAATGACTGATAGTAATAATACAAGGGGCAGGAGGGAGGATTAGGATGTTTTGTTATTATAAGATATTGGGTTGGCCAAAAAGCTCTTTTGGGTTTTTCCCTAAGATGTTATGGAAAAACCCAAACAAACTTTTTGGCCAACCCGGTACCTGCACTGCCCGTGGGATGGTGTGTCATTATTTGAAAGTTGACTTGGATTAGTTGTAAATGTATATTGCCAACTCTAGGGCAACTCAAGATGGAAGAAGAACAAAGTCAGAGGACTGACGCTATCTGACTTTCAGACCTTCTATTGATATAATGCTAAAGTAATCAAGGCAGTATGGTATTGGTGAAAGAATACACAAAGAGATCAGTGGAACAGAAAAGAGAGCCCTATAAATAGACCCAAATAAATATACTCAACTGATCTTTGAAAAGGAGCAAAGGCAACACAGCAGAGCAAAGGTATTCTCTTCAACAAATGGTACTCAAACAACTAGACATCCACATACAAAAGAAAATGAATCTAGACAAAGATTTTGATTACTGTCGCTTCATAGTTAAGTCTTCAAGTCAGATAGTGTCAGTCCTCTGACTTTATATGTAAATGTAAAACGTAAAACTATGACAATATTGAGTTCTAGAAGCTAACACAGGAGAAAATCTAGATGACCCTGGGTTTAGCAATGACTTTTTAGATACAATACCAAAGGCACAATCCGTGAAATAACTAATTGATACGCTGGACTTCATTAAAATTAAAACTTCTGCTCTGTGAAAGACACTGCCAAGAGAACGAGAAGACAAGCCACAGACTGGGAGAAAATATTTGCAAAATACACATCTGATAAAGGATCATTATCCAAAATAGGCAAATAACTCCTTAAAACTTAATGATAAGAAAATGAGTCCACTCTCGCCACTCTTATTCAACATAGTTTTGGAAGTCCTAGCCACAGCAGCCAGAGAAGAAAAAGAAATAAAAGGAATACAAATTGGAAAGGAAGAGGTAAAACCGTCACTGTTTGCAGATGACATGATACTATACATAGAAAATCCTAAAAATGCCACCAGAAAACTACTAGAACTAATCAATGAATTTGGTAAGGTTGCAGGATACAAAATTAATGCACAGAAATCTCTGGCATTCCTATACACTAACAATCAAAAATCAGAAAGAGAAATTAAGGAAACAATCCCATTTACCATCACAACAAAAAGAATAAAATACCTAGGAATAAACCTACCTAAGGGGGTGAAAGACTTGCACTCAGAAAATTATAAAACACTGATGAAAGAAATCAAAGATGACATAAACAGATGGGGAAATATACCATGTTCTTGGATTGGAATAATCAATATTGTGAAAATGACTACACTTCCCAAAGCAATCTACAGATTCAATGCAATCCTTACCAAACTACCAATGGCATTCTTCACAGAATTAGAACAAAAAATTTTACAATTTGTATGGAAACACAAAAGACTCCACTAGCCAAAGCAATCTTGAGAAAGAAAAACGGAGCTGGAGGAATCAGGCTCCCCAACTTCAGACTATACTACAAAGTTACTGTCATCAAGACAGTATGGTACTGGCACAAAAACAGAAATATAGATCAATGGTAGAGGATAGAAAGCCCAGAGATAAACTCATGCACATATAGTCACCTAATTTATGACAAAGGAGGCAAGAACATACAATGGAGAAAAGACAGCCTCTTCAATAAGTGGTGCTGGTAAAACTGGACAGCTACATGTAAAAGAATGAAATTAGAACACTCCCTAACTCCATACACAAAAATAAACTCCAAATGGATTAAAGACCTAAATGTAAGACTGGACACTATAAAACTCTTAGAGGAAAATGTAGGAAAAACACTCTTTGACATAAACCACAGTAAGATCTTTTTTGACCCACCTCCTAGAGTAATGAAAATAAAAATAAACAAATGGGACCTAATGAAACTTAAAAGCTTTTGCACAGCAAAGGAAACCATAAACAAGACGAAAAGACAACCCACAGAATGGAAGAAAATATCTGCAAATGAAGCAACGGATAAAAGATTAATCTCCAAAATATACAAACAGCTCATGGAGCTCAATATCCAAAAAAAAAACCCAATTAAAAAATGGGCAGGGCTTCCCTGGTGGCACAGTGGTTGAGAGTCCGCCTGCCGATGCAGGGGACATGGGTTCGTGCCCCAGTCTGGGAGGATCCCACATGCCGCGGAGGAGCTGGGCCCATGGGCCATGGCCGCTGAGCCTGCGCGTCTGGAGCCTGTGCTCCACAACGGGAGAGGCCGCAGCAGTGAGATGCCCGCGTACCGCAAAAAAAAAAAAAAAAAAAAAATGGGCAGAAGACCTAAATAGACATTTGTCCAAAGAAGATATACAGATGCCCAAGAGGCACATGAAAAGATGCTCAACATCACTAATTATTAGAGAAATGCAAATCAAAACTACAAAGAGGTACCACCTCTCACCAGTCAGAATGGCCATCATCAAACAATCTACAAACAATAAATGCTGGAGAGGGTGTGGAGAAAAGGGAACCCTCTTGCACTGTTGGTAGGAATGCAAATTGATACAGCCACTATGGAGAACAGTATGGAGGTTCCTTAAAAAGCTGAAAATAGGGCTTCCCTGGTGGTGCAGTGGTTGAGAGTCCTCCTGCCGATGCAGCGGACGTGGGTTCATGCCCCAGTCCGGGAAGATCCCACATGCCGCAGAGTGGCTGGGCCCGTGAGCCATGGCCGCTGAGCCTGCGCGTCCAGAGCCTGTGCTCTGCAACGGGAGAGGCCACAACAGTGAGAGGCCCGCATACTGCAAAAAAAAGAAAAAAAAAACTGAAAATAGAATTACCATATGACCCAGCATTCCCACTACTGGGCATATACCCTGAGAAAACCGTAATTCAAAAAGAGTCATGTATCCAAATGTTCATTGCAGCTCTATTTACAATAGGCAGGACATGGAAGCAACCTAATTGTCCATCGACAGACAAATGGATAAAGAATATGTGATGCATATATACAGTGGAATATTACTCAGCCATAAAAAGAGACGAAAATGAGTTATTTGTAGTGAAGTGGATGGACCTAGAGTCTGTCATAAAGAGTGAAGTAAGTCAGAAAGAGAAAAACAAATACCGTATGCTAACACATATATATGGAATCTAAAAAAAGATGGTTCTGAAGAACCTAGGGGCAGGACAGGAATACAGGCACAGATGTAGAGAATGGACTTGAGGACACAGGGAGGGGGAATGGTAAGCCGGGACGAAGTGAGAGAGTGGCATGGACATATATACACTACCAAATGTACAATAGATAGCTAGTGGGAAGCAGCTGCATAGCACAGGGAGGTCAGCTCAGTGCTTTGTGACCATCTAGAGGGGTGGGATAGGGAGGATGGGAGGGAGGGAGACACAAGAGGGAGGAGATATGGGGATATATGTATATGTATAGCTGATTCGCTTTGTTATAAAGCAGAAACTAACACACCATTGTAAAGCAATTGTACTCCAATGAAGATGTTAAAAAAAAAAGATGTGGTACATATATACTGAATATTACTCAGCCATAAAAAGGAACAAAATTGGGTCATTTGTGGATGTGGATGGACCTAGAGACTGTCATACAGAGTGAAGTAAGCCAGAAAGAGAAAAACAAATATCATATATTAACGCATATATGTAGAATCTACGAAAATGGTACAGATGAACCTATTTGTAGGGCAGGAATAGAGACATAGACATGTGTACATGTAGAGAATGAACATGTGGACACAGGGTGGGGAGAGGAGGGTGGGGCGAATTGGGAGATTAAGTTTGACACAAATATACTACCATGTGTAAAATAGATAGCTAGTGGGAACCTGCTGTGTAGAACAGGGAGCTCAGCTGGGTGCTCTGTGACGATCTAGATGGGTGGGATGGGGGTGGCGGAGGGGAGAGGGAGGTCCAAGAGAGGGGTGATATAGGTATACATATTGCTGATTCACTTCATTGTACAGAAGAAACTAACACAACATTGTAAAGCAATTTTACTCCAATAAATAAAAAAAGAAGAAGAAAATGAACAACACTATTTAAAAATCGACAAAAGACCAGGAATTCCCTGGCAGTCCAGTGGTTAGGGCTCCGCACTTTCACAGCCGAGGGCCCAGGTTCGATCCCTAGTCGGGGAACTAGGATCCTACAATGTGCGCGGTGCAGCCAAAATTTTTTTTTAAATAAAAAAATAAAAATGGGGGCTTCCCTGGTGGTGCAGTGGTTGAGAGCCCGCCTGCCGATGCAGGGGACGCAGGTTCGTGCCCTGGTCCGGGAAGATCCCACATGCCGCGGAGCAGCTGGGCCCGTGCACCATGGCCGCTGAGCCTGCGCATCCGGAGCCTGTGCTCCGCAACGGGAGAGGCCACAACAGTGAGAGGCCCGCGTACCACAAAAAAAATAAATAAAATAAATAAATAAAAATAAAAAATAAAAATAAATAAAATAAAAATGGACAAAAGACCTGAAGCGACATCTCACCTGAACAGGCACCATACAGATGGGAAGTAAGCATATGAAAAGATGTTCAACATTATATACCATCCGGAAAATGCAAATCAAAACAACAACGGGATACCACTACACACCTTTTAGAATGGCCAAAATCCAAAACACTGACAACATCAAATGCTAGAGAGGATGTGGAGAAAACAGGAACTCTCATTCCTTGCTGGTAGGAATGCAAAATGGGACAGCCACTTTGAAAGACAGTTTCTTATAAAACTAAACGCACACAGTCATGCTCCTTGGTATTTACTCAAATGAGTTGAAAACTTATGTCCACACAAAAATCTGCACATGGATGTTTATAGCAGCTTTATTCATAATTCTCAAAACTGGGAAGCAACCAAGATGTCCTTCAGTAGGTGAATGGATAAACTGAGGTACATCCAAACAATGGGATATTATTCAGCGCTAAAAATAAATGAGCTATCAAGCCATGAAAAGACATGGAAGAATCTAAATGCTTATTCCTAAGTGAAAGAAGCCAATCTGAAAAAGCTACATACTGTGTGATTTCAATTATATGATATTCTGGAAAAGGCGAAACTAGGGAGACAGGAAAAAGGTCAGTGGTTGCTAGGGATTGAGGGGAGGGAGGGACAAATTCTTGGGGTATAGAGGATTTTTAGGGCAGTGAAACTATTCTATGATGGTGGATACATCTGTCAGAGCCCATAAGATGTGCAACACGAACATGGACTTTAAGTGATAATGACGTGTCAATGTAGGTTTATCAATTGTAACAAATGTACCCCTCTGATGGGGGATGTCCATAGTGGGGGAGACCATGCATATGGGGGGACAGGGGGTATATGGGAACTCTCCTTACTCTCCCATCAGTTGTGCTGTGAGTCTAAAGCTGCTCTAAAAAATAGTCTATTAATTAAAAAACAAACAAACGAACAAACCAGAATGTTGGCGTGGCAGTTCCCTTAGCAGATGCTGCAGCTGAGGCCCAGAGAGCAGAAGGTACTTGCCTAAAGTCACACAGCAAGCTTGTAACAGAGCCTGGGCCAAAACCAAATGTTTTGCTTCTCTGTCCAATCCATATCACGCCATGTGGCAAGGGTCAGCACATTTTTTTTTTTTTTTTTAGTTAGACAGTGATTTGCATGAGCACCTCTGAAATAGCTTAGCAGCTCCATTGTCTGCAAAGGGACAGAATGTCTTAGCCCTTAGTTCTTCACCCTTGGAGAGCAACCCCTCTGCTTCGCAAAAGATGAGTGCCACACCCAGGCCTCACTTCTGCTGAACCTTCAGGGCTCGGTGTGGCCCCGGAGGCGAGAGCCAAGAAAGGAGCCTGGGGCCTTTCTCTCTGTCCTGTTCTCAGCCCTCCAGCTTCTGGCCAAAGTCCAAAGCAGGAAAGAACAATTGGCAAACCCACTCATTAGGTCCTATTTATTCATTGTAAAGTCTCATAATTTGTTTTAAGGGAGACTTTTCACCTTGATTAATATCCAAGGCTCTCAAGCGTACATGAAGCTAGCTGCGTTTGAGTCTGTACAAATGCACCTGAAGTGTGCACTGTCTGCAGCTTCCAGCGGGCGACTAGTGCCTCTGTCAACACCATCCTCTGCGGATGCTTGTGACCCCGGCACAGGGTCTTATTTGGACTAACACATGACTACGCCCGCACTCTCCGAGTTTGCAAAGAGCCCCAAGTCACGCGTGGATAATTTGATCTTCGCTGCTTCCTTCGCGCTGAAAATGAGTTCATGAGAAGTAACTCTTCAGAGAGAGGTCTGCCTTTTCCTGCTCAACCCTAACCCCAATCTGCGGGCTCTCTGTGCCACCTAGGCCCTCACCCATCCCTACCCAACTCCGCTGGTGAAGTTCCTCCTCTTCTGGGTTTTCAGTATTGTGTGCCTACTAACTCTGGAGCTAAAATGAGCTCCCTTGTTTCTTCCTTATAATAATGACCCTCCTCCAACCTTTTACCCCCCCTCCCCCAGCTGCCATCCCACCTCACTCCTTCCCTTCACAGTGAGAGGTTCTTGAAGAAGAGCCCCCCTCACTGAGCCCTTCCTCTCACTCCGCAGTCCTTGTAATTTGGCTTCACCTAACCCACCCACCCCCATTCCCATCTGCTCAAAGATCAGAAGTGACTGCCAGACCCAATAGACCCTTTGCAACTCCTGTCTTGGGGGTCCCCCTGCAGCCCTGGGCACTGCTGAGCATGTTCCCCTTGCAACTCCCTGCTCCTGGGCCTCCATGGCCCTCTTCTGTTCCTCCTGCTGTTTCTACTACGATTTCTCTTTAGCCACCTTCATGAGGTTTTCATCTTCTGCCCCTGTTTGCTGTTAGTGTTCCCCAGGACTCTGCCCTCAGACCTCTTCTCCTCACTGGGATACACACACTCTCCCATTTCGGCCTCATCTTTTCAACCTCCATCTATGTGGTCCCATATCTATGGCCCCAGCCCAGATGTCTCCCCTGAGCCCCAGACCCATACTTCCAACTGACCCAATCCACTGACACTTCACACTTGACACATCCAAGGTGACTCATGACCTTTCCCCACACATTCTGCTCCTTCTACCGTGTTCCGCATCTTGCCGAATGGCTCCATCAGATACCCAGTCACTGAAGCCAGATATCCAGGAGTTATCCCAGACTCCTCTTTCTTGTTCGTCCTCCCCTACACGCAGTCTATCAATTTGTCCCACCAGCTGCACCTTCAAATATATCCAGAACAGGACCACTCCTTTCCCGCTCTGCTACTACCTTCCTGGTCCAAGTCACCATCCCCTCTCACCTGGCTGGTTGCAGTAGCCTCCAAACTGGCCCCCCGCTTCTACTCTCTCCCACTTCCGTCCACACCCTACATCATAGCCAGAGGGATCGATGCAGCAGAAACTGACCCATATCATTCCTCTGCTCAAAATATTCCAATGGCTTCTCATGTTACATAGAATAAAATTCAAACTCACTACCATTACATAAAGGAAAGTCCACATTCTGGTTCCCGCCTGCCCTATCCAGCCTTTCTCACGATAGTCCCCCCTCCCACCCAACGTCCCAGCCACTTTCCACAACGGGCTATCTCCCCTGTCTGGATCTTTGCTCATAAGTTTTCTCTCTGCCTGGAACAATCTCCCATAATGGCCAGCCAACCAGGTGACTACATACTCATGTTTCAAGACAGCAATAGAAACTCTTCCTGATACTTCAGGCTGAATCTACCTTTCCTCCACAGTGTCCTCTATAGCACCTGTCAGTCATTAACAGGAAATGCCTATGAAGCACCTACTATGTGCTGTTCCCATCCACTCTGTAGGTAACAAATTCTATTATGCTTCTTGCGTTTCTGTACGAATGAGCAGATGCATCTATATTTTCTTACTTTCTCTTCTTTTTACACAAAAGGAAGCATATTACAGATCTATATATTTTTTGCTTTTTGCTCTTTTTGCTTACCAACATATCCTAGAAATCACTCCCTATCAGTTCATAGAGACGGTCCTCCTCCTTTTTTACAGCAGCATGGTACTCCATTCTTTGGCTGTACCAAAGTCTATACGACCACTCTCCTATGTATGGACACTTAGGTAATTTCAAATATTTTGCAATTACAGACAACGCTGTAATGAATAACCTCATGCATATGCATTTCTATATTGTTGGAGGTGTATTGTCAGGGTAAATCCCTGGAAATGCGATTGGCGAGTCAAAAGGTAAATGCATCTATAGTTTTGTGAGATATTGTCAAATTCTCCCCCAAAGGATTGTATCCATTTTCTTTTCCACCAGTAATGTATGAGAGTCACCTCAGGCATTTTTGGAAGAGAGTTTCCTTAGGACGTTAGCTACGTTTCCTAGCTGCCCTTTGTGACCGATCCATCCCGATGCACACGAAGGCTGCTCAGCCACTCAGCACACAATTCTGCCCTTTGAGATTTCTCCTCCTGGGTGGAGCAACTGACAAAGCCACGCCCTGCATTGCTGGGTAATGCTCCTGCATCTTCTGCGATACACATTCTCTGTGAAGGAGAAACAATCAGCAAATTACACTGGCTCCACATGCGCAAGGCTCCAGGCCTATCAGAACGTTCTTAAGTGTCAGTCAGCTTGAGGAACGCAGGAGGAAATACAAGGAAAGTTTAGTACTTTTCCAGGCTCAACTAGCACCAACTTGGTTTGTTTATAGGCGCCTAATGAAGACAGGCATGCATCTTGTAAATAAATAAACCATCCTATTGAGAAAAATAATAATAAATGTAGTTTACTGTGCTTCCAGGATCACAAAGTGCTTTCTCACACACGCACATGCACACGCACACACACGTGCGTGCACACACACACAGACACGTTATCTCATTTGATCTTTACAATAAAAGCATCCATGCTGGAACAATTGCTTCCTTGGCCAATCTTTGATGTACATGAAGTGGTTCGTGGAATTCAATTGTGATTTATCCACCCAGACTTCAAAGGGTTAATGAGAGCTGAACTCCCAGCGACCTGAACTTGTCAGAGGCACAGGGTTGGAGGGAGCCTGGGAGCAGGAAGTGGTCAGGAAGCCCAGTCAGCCCCAGGCTCGAACCTCCCTGACTGAGAGCCTCAGATGAATTATGATGGAAAACCCCCAACTGCACTGTATCCTCTCCCTTTAATTGAGGCATTTAATAAACCGATTGCATCGTTCTCCAGAAATGAGGAAGGTTAATAATTTCCTTGGACGAAGATTTCCAAGCAGCCCTTGCGGCTTTGTGCAGACCTTCAAAAGAACTTCTGCAGACAGAGTCTGTGAAACTTTTTATACTTGTCTATTGAATTTTCACTAGGCTCCCCTGCCCTCATTAATATCATTAGGGTATAGACCTGAGAACCTGGCCAGTATTTGTCAGACATCCCAGAACCCAGGGGAGGGATCCAAAGCTATAAATCGGGTGATGCCCTCATGAGGCATTCCTCCTGCCAACTTTCCCAGCTGGCAGTGCCCTCCTGCTTCTCCCTGGGAGCCCAGGACACCCCACCATTGCACCATTGCCAGGAACTAATTGAAAGAGGCCTTCTCTTGACCCCTCAGCTCATGGCAGCAAAGTGTCCACCTGCTTCTACCAACCTGTCAGGCTGGCATACAAAATGTAAAATGACGAGGCAAGGCCATTTTGTCTCTTGGGCCTTCCCAGCTTCTCAGGGCTTCAAGGGCAGTTTGGTGCCCTTGGTGTAGAGCCTGTAAAGTCACTGCTTAAGGAAGCAGTTACGAGTGTGGGGTGTGGGATCAGACAGACCTGAACTCAGATCCCAGCTCTGCCCTTTGCTAGCTGTGTGTTATTGAGTAAGTTGCTTAACCTCTCTGAGCCTCATTTTCTTTATCTGTAAAGTCGGGGGAGGTGGGGCATAATAGTATCTATGTCACAGGAGTTGCTGTGAGGATTAAATGAGTTGAGGAATGTAAAATGCTTGGCCTGGTATCTGGTGCACAGCAGCTACTAGACTCCTAGTATGTCCCCACTGGAAGGGAACTTGGAGACATTTACTTGGACCTCTTATTTTCTACATGGTGAAATGGACTTAGGGAAAGGTTATCCACCCTGCTAATGAAAGAACAGGATTAAAGAGAAGCAGACTCATAGGTATAGAGAACAAACTAGTGGTTACCAGTGGGGAGAGGGAAGGGGGGAGGGGTAAGATAGGGGTAGGGGGTTAAGAGGTACAAACTATTATGTATAAAACAAATAAGCTACAAGGATATATTGTATAGCACAGGGCATATTGTTTATAAAATAACCAATTTTTATAATAACTATAAATGGAGTATAATCTATAAAAATATTGAATCACCATGTTGTATTTCTGAAACTTATATAATATTGTAAATCAACTCTAATTCAATTGAAAAAAGAAAAGATTCCCTGACCCTTTTCAATCCACTTTTTCAGTGCTTCTCTTGCCCAAGGAAGGGAACTCCCAAAGCAAATGGGTAGGTACTGAGGAGAGGCCTGACCTGCTGGAGCCCAGGGAAGGCAGATGACAAATGCCACTTTGGCTGGTGCAGTGTATGTGGGCACCCATGCTGACTAGCAAGTGATGACTTGTGAAAATTCTCCTGTCTAGGGTTCATGATTATCTACACCCAAGGCTATTTCAGCAAAGCCTTGGTTGACCATCCATTTGCTGTCATTTCTCCCTAATTGGTCTTCAACAGAGTTACCCCCAAAGAGCAAACATTTTGCTTTGGGAAGCAAAGCATTCATCCTCCTTGGGCTGTGAGCAGGGTGCCTCTCCCCAAGGCCTTTTGGGCCTGGCGTGGGGCAGTGGAGGAAAGGGACTTCTCTCCCCAGCTCACTTTGTGGTGGGAAGTTCTGTGGCTTTCACAAGGACAAGTGCAGAGGGAAAAAAAAGAGCAAGGATGCTGTGGCTCTTGTGATTGGCCGTCCACACAAGTGGTGTGTCAACGAACAGCCAATTCCACGCAAGCTCAGGAGTGTAGGCCCCTCCCCCTGACCTCACATAGCCCTTCATGAGGTTGCTGCTTGCTTGCTCCCAGACCCAGGAGCTCTGGGAGTTCTGCCCAGCTCAGCACTTCGTTATACTATGGAGGCAGGAAGGAACTGGCCAGTAAGTACTTAGCTCCTGGCTGGGCAATGGCCAGACTACACAGAGTTGGGATATGTGACTGAGAGCTGGTGCTGTCCTCACTGCACCCCCAGGCAGTAGAACTACAGAGCGCCCCAAATAATGGATACCAGAGACACTTCATTTCCTTCCCACTCCAAGCATCTGCATCGGCTTCCAGAGCCCCAGATGTGCCACAAGGCATCCATGAATTCATCCTACCAGAATCCACTTAGCCTTCTCTGCTTGGTTCTCTGATAACCTCCCTCTTGTGGGACAATACGACCAGGGGGCGGGGTGACCATGGGCAAGT
The DNA here is from genome assembly GCF_964341445.2 of Mesoplodon mirus. Lineage (NCBI taxonomy): Eukaryota > Metazoa > Chordata > Mammalia > Artiodactyla > Ziphiidae > Mesoplodon > Mesoplodon mirus. The sequence goes on along the minus strand of NC_138981.1, from coordinate 92,822,658 downwards.
CATTCCCCTTCTCGGGGCCTCAGTTTCCTCATCTGTAAAATGTGTGGGCTGAACTGCTTCACTGAGGTCTCCATAGCCACTATCCCCGGCCAGGTCACCATCATAACCTCCTGATTTGTCTCTCTGCTTCCACTCCCATCCTCCTTCAATCCATTACGAACACAGCAGCCAGGGGACCCTCTGGAAACTACGGATTAGATTGTACCTCTCCCCAGCTTAAAACCTTCCATCCCGCTTTAAGAAAAATTTGAAGACCCACAAGGCCCTACGTGATCTGGCCTAGTCTCATCTCCTGCACCCCGAGCCTGTCATTCCCTCTGTTCCAGCCACACCAGCCTTCCTGCATGTTCCACAAACACACCAAGCTTGTAACTGCCTCAGGTCCTCACGTGGCTGTACCCTCTGCCTGAGATGCCCTTCCTCAGTGTTTTGCCTGTTTACCTCATGGTCTTGCTTATGATCTTGGTTCAAGGTCACCTCCTTGGGTAAACTCTCCTTGAACAGTGTTGCCCCTCCACTCCCAACAGGCTAATTCAAGTCATCCTGTCATATACGCATTTACTGGACACTGTTTTTTGCCTTCATAGCCCTCTCCCAGCTATAATTCTTTCTGCAATTATTGAACATCTGTCTTCCCCACTAAACTGTAAGCTCTGTGAGGGCAGGAACCTTGTCTGTCCTGTCGCCCATTTTATCTTTGGTACCTTGTGCACTGCGTGACACATAGGAGGAGCTCACTAAAAATTGATTCAATGAATGAATGAATGAATGAAGCTCCTTGCAGCCCACAGTATCACCCCCCTAGCTCCTTAGCTTGGTCACTAGGTCCCCACCCTCTCTGGGGCTCTAACGCAGAGGTGTTGACCTATTGACCTCACTGTCAGGCAAACGTGGTCATTCCTAAAGCCAAATGCGAAAGACTTTGGTTTATGTCATTCAGTCCTCTTGCTCCTTTCCTTAGTGATTCAAGCCCTCCTAGTATCTATCAGGCACCTACTTTATGCCCGGCTGTGTCCTTGAGGCTGCTGGTCTAAATGTATTAGTCTTCCCCGACTTGGTCTGGGCTCTTCAAGAGCTCCCATGTAAACAAACAATTCTCACACATGGCAGACTGTGCTGAGTGCCAGGAGTACAGAGGAGAGAGCCACTGAGCACTGACTGTCCTGTGGAAACTTAGTGGAGGAAGGAGGAGGGCAGAAGATTGTGCAAGAGGGTGACCTGATTAGCGGTGGGGCACGAGTGCTTTTCCTGATAGAAAGGTGAACATCAGGGGAAGGACACCCATGTCCGGGGGAGGGAGCATTTGGGGAGGACTCTCTGTCCAGCGGGTGGCCGCCAGGGGCTGCTTGCTGGGGCGGCATGGCCACAAGCACCCCCAATCCACGCTCACACATTATTGGGTCTCACAACCATCCAGGGAGAAATATGCAGAACGCATTCCTTCCTCCTACTCAGCCCTGTAGATTCTTTTTTGTTTTTTAATCTTTTTGGCTGCACCGCATGGCATGTGGGATCTTAGTTCCCCAGTCAGGGATTGAACCCTCACCCCCTGCATTGGAAGCACAGAGTCCTAACCACTGGACCACCAGGGAAGTCCCTAACCAAAGTAGCCCTGCAGATTCTGATAGAATGGGTCAAGTGTGGGGTCCAGCTATCTGTGTGTTTAATAAACACCCCCCAAGTCATTTTTTATATAAAGGAAGCAAGTAGTAATGGATAGACCAAGGACTTTGCTGTCAATTTTTTATTTTTTTATTTAATTTAAATTATTAATTAATTTACTTATTTATTTTGGGCTGTGTTGTATCTTTATTGCTACATGCAGGCTTTCTCTAGTTGCAGTGAGCGGGGGCTACTCTTCACTGTGGTGCGCAGGCTTCTCATTGCGGTGTTTTCTCTTGTTGCAGAGCACGGGCTCTAGGCGCGTGGGCTTCAGTAGTTGCAGCACACGGGCTCAGTAGTTGTGGCACGCGGGCTCAGTAGTTGTGGCTCGCGGGCTCTAGAGCGCAGGCTCAGTAGTTGTGGCACACAGGCTTAGTTGCTCCTGCGGCATGTGGGATCTTTCCAGACCAGGGCTCGAACCCATGTCCCCTGCATTGGCAGGCGGATTCTTAACCACTGCGCCACCAGGGAAGTCGCCCCCTGCCACATCATTTTGAGGCAGGTGGTCCAAACAGAACACTTAGAGGAACACTGGTCCATTGGTCTGGCAGGTGACTGATGTGAGTGGGAACTTAAGTGGAAGCCTAAGAACGTAGTGCTCCCTGAGCACTTGGGATGCATCGCTGATTGATGGGAGAGGGAGTGGGCTTGCAGATAAGTGAGAGGGTCTGGTTGAGGGTGGGGCTTAAGGGTGTAAGAGTCCTGAGCCCATGACAAGAGTCCTCAGGGCCTAGGTGGCCATCCATTCCCAGGTGCCTCCCACCCCAGACCAGGGATCCCTTGTGTGCTTGGGTGGTTTCTGGGCCGGAAGGGAAGAAGTAAGATGCGGGTTTCCTAGAGGTAAATCGGGGACAGCGGAATCTCCAGGCCGTTCCATGCCTCCAAATAGATAGTGATGGAAACAAGTACACCGGGGTCCAAAGGCCTAGCCTATGGCTGAGAGGGAGCAATAGAGCAGGAGGAGGTGATACGAATGCACTTCATTCATTCATCCAATCATTTATTCATTCCACAGACCTGTGCTGAGGGCCAGGCACTATACTAAGCGCTGTGAGGCTTGATGGTGCCACCACCTGCCCACCATCAAAGCCAGAAACCAGAGTGTCATCCTAGACCCCTCCATCTCTCTTACTTATCCCCTCCAGGCAATCTGTTTACCAAATCTCATTGATTCCACCTCCTAAATATCTACCAATTCCAGCCCTCCTTCCCCAGCCCCTCTGCCACTGCCTTAGCACCAGAGCTCACTAACTCTTTCCCAGACCTTTGCAGAAGTTTCTTCACTGCTCTCGCTCCACACAGGCTTGCGTCCCTCCGATCCATTTCCCACACTGTGGCCAGACTGATGGTCTCTTATTTTGAAACAGCTTTATCGAGATACAGTTTACATACCATACAATTCACCTGTTTTAAGCGTACAATTCAGTGATCTTTGTATATTTAGAGTTGTGTAACCATCACCACAATCCAATTTTAGAACCTTTCCATCACCCCAAAAAGGTCCCTCGTGCCCATTAGCAGTCACTTCCTGTTCCCACCCCCAGCCTCAGACAATCACTAATCTACTTTCTGTCTCCACGGACTTGCCTTTTTTGGGCATTTCATATAAATGGAATCATGCAGTATGTGGTGTTTTGTGTTGGGCTTTGATTGCCTCTCTTAATACACAAATCTGCCCAATGAGATGAAATGAATGAGATGAAAACTAGGTGATGAATGTGTTAACTAACCTTACTGTGGTAATCATTTCGCAATATAAGCGTGTATTAAATCAGCACATACACCTTAAGTTTATACAATATTATATATCAATTATATCTCAATAAAGCTGGGGATAAAACCCTTGAACAGCTCCTCATCGTTCACCATCCAAACACCTCATGTTACTGTTCCAGGTCCTTCACACCGGACCCTATGGTTCCCTAACACACACCATATGCTCTTTCCTGCCTCCAAGCTTTTGTGCTTTCACACAAAGTTCCCCTGCCTGGAATGCTCTTACCCTCCCTCTAAAGAGGCACAACCTCTGCTATAATGTGTCCGACATCCCATTTCCCAAATTCTGTTCATCACTCCCACCTCTGTAAGCACTTTACACCTTGTATATGCTTTATTCATTGCACAATTCACATTGCCTTGTAAGTAACCATACATATCAGAACTCCCTAGACAGACCGTGATTTCCCTGAGGGCAGCAGCACTGTGCCCCCTGTATGCCATCTCTGTACCCTCACGTTGGGAACAGATCCTGGCTCAGAAGACACACTCAAGAAACGTTTGTTAAACCAAACAGAACTGCACGAAGACTCAGTCCAGAGACCGCCCTTGAGGAGCTCACAGTCTTGTGAGAAAGCAAAGAAAGCATTGATCCACCGACCTACAGTGACTGAGGCCCCACTCTGCGATGGTGGGAGGAGGGAGAGAATACAAAGGATGAGGCGTGATGCTGGCCATCATGATGTGGAGAAGATACACTCTCCACAGATCAACGCATTGCAATGGAATCAATGACATAACCAAATGTTAGGTGGTACAGTAGGGTGTGTCAAGAGCCCAGAAGAGAGGGGAGTGACCGTTGTTGGGACACTGTGACAGAGCATAATGGAGGAAGAACTCGAATGTGGAGAAAGATTTGGACAGGAGTGGGAAATGCAAAGAGCATTCTCGGATGGCAGTGAGAGAATGGCCTGAGCAATGTCTTGGGGCGGACGGGAGGATGGTTTGGAAGAGGGAGAGTCCAGGGGTGAAGGAATCAGTCTGGATGCTGGCGACTTCATCCAAGAGAGTGATGCTAAGGGTCTGAAGTAGGGCTATATCAGTAGGAATGGCTATGTGGCTGGAGTAGGGTTTCCAGATTTAACAAATAAAATTACCGGACACAATGCCAGGGACATACTTAAACTAAAAAAATTATTTTTTGTGTATTTGAAATTCACATTTAACTGAGCACCCTTGCATTTATCTGGCATCCCTACACTGGTGGAGAGCACGATTGGGCCAAACCTGGAAAACCTTGAATGCCACGTCAAAACGTTTACCCTGTGCCCTGGGGGTTGATGAGGAACCACTGAAGGGTTTCAACCACAGGACTGACAGATACCTTTCAGAACAATGGTTCAGGTAGTGGCAAGGGGAATGGGCTGAGGGAGTGGTGGTGGTAGCTTGAGGCTTTGACGGTAATTCAGGAGACAGACGCTCAAGGCCTGAGTCATGGCAGAAATGGTGGGCAGAGAGAAGGGGTGGAGTCCAGGAGAACCCAGCTCAAATCAGGTGACGCTCCACTAATGCTAAATACACACTGCGGGAGTAAGTTATGGGGATTGTGACTCAACACCCAGGGCCAGCAGGGGAACTGCCTCCAAGTGCGGGCATCGAGTAACTTCTCCCACTACCTCCTGAAGCTTAGTGGGAGGAGCCTGAGCAGCTGCCAGAGCAGAAGCCCCTCCCAGTCTTTCCTGGTCCGCTCAGTCCTGCACACTTCCCTTTCCCCTCGGGCTCCGGCACCGGTCCAGAGCACACAGTGTTCTCCCAAGCAGATGCATGAATTCTGGTCTGGGTGATTCACTGTCCCTGGCCAGAAGGGCCTGCCTGCTGGGCAAGGACCAGGCAACCCCGAAGAACATTCGAAGGGTCTCCACTGCCAACCCTTACAGGAAGGTTCGAATCGAGGAAAACAACAGGTGTCTAAACAGTGCTGGCCTTTTCTGGGGCGATTTTTAGCACAGCTGATGAAAGAGATGCCCCATCTTAGCCCCGCTGGCCAGGAACATCTAGAACACTCTCCTAGCTCAAGCCTAGCACTCCCTGGGGACGCAAGAGCCAAGAAGGCAGAGCCTGCTTTTGCGTGTTCATTTGTTTAGCACTAGCCCAGAAACTTGCACCGCCCTCTGATCCTGCCCCATCTCAGGCTCCTCCCACCGCACATGGATCTACACAGGCTAGGGCAGGGACCTACTGCTGACATAAGGGAAGGGGTCCTCACAGGCTGCAAAGCTGGGCACAGAGGGTGGGCTGAGATTTTTCCCACAAGCCCCGCTGTATTTCCTCAGGATCTGTGGGACGCAGTGGTCCCTCAAGGCCTGGGCTGGAGTTGCCAGCACCTTCCTTGGTAAGCTCTGAGGCCATTATGTCGTCAGTGAAGCGGCTCTCTAGCTAAGGGCAGTGGCTCTAAACTCAGATGGAGCTGAGGTCTAGGCCTCACTCTCCCTTTACTAGCTGTGGACCTTGGACAAGTTACTTAACCTCTCTGAGCCAGAATTGCTACTACCCAGGTGTAAAATGGTGGCAATTAGGATAGTTGAGAGGATTAAATGAGATTATCCACATAAAGCATTTAGCCCTATACCTGGCACTTAGTAAGCATTCAATAAATCTTAAGAAGTATAATTACCCCCCTTTGACTTTACGCCCATCTCCCCCCGTCAGATTTTTTTCCCAGGGTCACAGCTCAGAAAAGTCCCCCTCAGGCCACTTTTGCCTGGCCTCAGAGCCCTCCTCAAGGACCCTTCTCTGAGAAACTTTTAGTCCTTGCTCCACAGATGGTGGTCCTCCCAGGGCCTCTCATCCTAATTCAGAGCCACTTGACTCTACAGCTCAACCTTTTGTCTTTTATCTCTTGTGCCATTGTGGGAGAAGAAGCCGGAGAAGGAGGGCAAAGGGCAGGGGCAGAGAGCAAGATGGCTACGCCGGGCAGGGCCGAGGAGATGCTAAGGGACTGTCTGGTCAGAACTTTTTCAGTGCGGGAGAGCAGCTGCCGCCACGGAGTGAGCTTTGTGAGAATGCCCAACCCTGCTCTTGCCCAAAGCAGGCCTGTGTGCGGGGGTAGGGGTGGGGTCCCCTCACAGCCCCGATCTCTGATCTCCTGGGTGGAAGGAAGGAACAAGGAGCTCAAAGAACTCAAAAGATCACCTCCTACATAGCCCTCCCGGTGGCCCCTCAGCTATCATCCTCCAGTGCAGGCACCCATATGCCCCGATTCACACCACACACCGAAAACCCAAGGGGCAAATCTAGTCTTGAAAAGAGAGGGGGTCCTGGAGGGCCAGGCAGTGACCCACCACTGGAGGTGTTTGTTTGCTTTCCAAACTGCACACCAGGCCTCCAAAGGCACCTCCTTGTCCCTGCACCTCCCAGGAGTTATCAAGAGCAAGTGTGAAAATGTCCCCGGTGCTAAATCAATTCGGATTGCTATAGCAATCTAGCCTTTGATTTAACACCAGCTTTTTCCCAACTTTCACTGCACCTTCTAGGTAGAATCTAATTAAATCCTTTCCAATCTCTAGGAAAAGAGACAAGCACTTGAGAGGAAGAGGACACAAATAGCTGTATTCAAGCCGACTGCACAGAGAAAATAAGTAGTCAGTGGGGGAAAAAATACAGATGTTATGCTTAAAACATCTGGGAAATGGTATCAGTCCTGTAAAAGCAAGGCTGGCTGGAGGCGGGGTGGGGGGGGGGCTTTCCATTGGCCTTGCCCAGCTGTCTTCCTCCCACTCAGAACGAAATGTTCTGTCTTTTTGTGGTTATAACCTCTTTTCACTTGGAATGACTTGCCCATGCCTGGACCTTGCTCAGGGCTGCCGCTCTAAGACGCTCTCACGCAATCGTCAATTACCCAGTAAACCTCAGTGGACGGTCTCGCCCCAGCCCCCGCCCTCTCTCCTCCCCTCCTGCTGTCCTTGTCCCACTGGAAGAGTCCCTGTGGTTGGTTGTTAGGGGGCATCAAGGCTAATCGGCATCCCTTGCCTCTCGCTCACCCTCCCCTTCAAGCACATGGCTTCCCTGCGGCCGCCACCGGGAAGCGGGAGGGCGCGTGGGCCCTGCGGAAGCCAGACGAGGGCGTGGCGGGGAGGCCGGGCGGCCGCGGAGCCCTGCCTGGGTCCAGGAGGCGAGTCCTGGCTTAGTTACCAAAGGCACCTGGGAAGATCGGAGCTCTTTTGATTTTCCAAAAGCCTCTGATAGACGTCCTCACCCAAAGCTGCCCAAGAAAACCAAACAACCTACACTAACAAGGGACTTGGGAGGAGTGGGGGGAGGAAATGTTTGGCTTCAGAATCCCAGAACTAGGGTGGGATGAGGGGAGTGGGCAGGGCCAGACTGGCCTCCAGGGGCTTGGAGCAAAGCAGGGGTCAAATGCCTCAGGGCGCCCCCGAGTAAGGAAATGGGAAAGGGGAAAGCGGCCAGGGGGTGTCAGTGGTTCTCAAAGTTGGCTGCAAAGTAGAATCAAGTGAGGGGCTTAAAAAAAAATCCTGATGCCCGGGCTTCACCCCAGACCAAAGTTATTAGAATCCCTGGGGGTGGGACCCGGGCGTGAGTAGTTTTTAAAACTCCCCACATGGTTCCAGTGTGCAGCACAGGTTGAAACCCGCGGTGTAAAGAGCTGCGCAGAGCTGGTCTCCAGACCAGCGGCGCTGACCACGCTTGGGAGCTTGTTTAAACTGCAGACTCTCCAGCCCCACCTCGGCCCTACTGAATCAGCATCTGCATTTTTAAAGTAACCGCTTTATTAAGATATGATTCACATGCCACAAAATTCACCCTCTGAAAGAGGACAACTCAGTTGTTTCTACAATTAGATTCACAATCTTGTGCAACCACCACCTCTTTTTCTTTAAATAAACTTATTTATTTACTTTATTTTTGGCTGCGTTGGGTCTTCATTGCTGCGCAGGCTTTCTCTAGTTGTGATGAGAGGGGGCTACTCTTCGTTGCCCTGTGCGGGCTTCTCATTGCGGTGGCTTCTCTTGTTGTGGAGCACAGGCTCTAGGCACGTGGCTTCAGTAGTTGTGGCTCGCGGGCTATGTTGCTCCGCGGCATGTGGGATCTTCCCCGACCAGGCTCGAACCCGTGTCCCCTGCATTGGCAGGCAGATTCTTAACCACTGCACCACCTGGGAAGTCCCAACCACCACCCCTTACCTGGTTTAATTTTCATCACCCCCAAAAGAAATCTGGTACTCATTAGCGATCACCCCATTCCACCCCCCACCTCCCCTCCCCCCATTCCCTCCTCCCTCCCAGCCATGGGCAACCACTCTTATACCTTCTGTCTCTATGGATTTGCCTATGCTGGGTATTAGCATGTGCATTTTAACAGAACTCCCAGGTGATTACTCCGAGAATTACAGTTTGAGAAACAGTGGTGTGAGAGACCTTCTAGAAGCAGCCCTCGCTCGCTCCCCTCCCACAATCGCTGTCATGCAGACATGTGGGTCCAGAGTTGCTAGATTTTCTTTTTCAAGAGAAGCCAGAAATATGGGTTTCTATGTGAAATCTTCCACTTTTTAAATGGTTGGCAACTAATTCAAATTTTTGGAAAATACTGTTTGAGCCAAACAAAACATGCCTGAGGGCTGGATTCAGCCTGTCAGCTGCCAGTTTGCAACTTCTGATGGTCACCAGGTTCTTACCTACCCACACTCAGCAAAGTCCTTGCTACTCCAGTTATCTTCCATTTCTCCTTGTTCCATGGATGTGGGAGAACAACTAATTCATAGCCCCCTCATAAAATCCTCTGGTATCTTATTCTTCCCTTCTCCAAACCGACAGCTATGCATTTATTGAGGACCTACTGTGTGTTTTGTGCTTTACATCTCTTGAATCCCTTAAATCTTCACAAAAATCTTTATGGCAGATATTATGATTCCACTTTTAAAGACAAGGAAACGAGCTCAGAGAGGTTAAGTAACTTTCCTGATGTTGCACAGTAGCTAAGAGTCCAGCTCCTGGACATGGGTGCCTGGGTTCTTTCCACCCCATCACGCTGCCTCTCCTTTGCTCATTTTTGTCCAGAAGTCCCATTTTTCACCTTTTTCTTCTTCTGAACCTTCTTCATTTCCCCCAGATTCTGGACATATCTCTCTGATGAAGACTAGACTGTTACTGAGCATGGTCTCAGGGAGCCTAGGACCTAGGTTTCCTGGGGAGAGAGTCTCAATTCCAAACACTGAAGCTTGTTTAGCCTACATACACTCATCCTTGTCAAATATGCATCCTGATCTTTAGTTTGGAAAACGGGGCCAACATAAGTGAGCCACACTCTATTTTGAGGCTGATTCATCTTCAACTTGTGGTCAACTCCCTTCTTCACTCAGTGTTTTCTTGTTTATTTGTGTTGAGCCAAATTATGTTGTTAGGTTTTGTCGCTAATGATCCCCTTGCACTTGTCCCACGGAATTTCATCTGGTTTCAAAGGACCTTCTCTCTCCAACCCGTCCGACCAGAAGTCCTTTCCTCATCTTTTGTGGGTTTGGCCTCCTCCCAATTGTCTTTCAGTTTCAAGTCACTTCAGGCTTTGGGAAACTGTCTCCACCCTCCCCAAATGTCCCATCTGTCTCCTTCCTTCCACTGCTCTGGGAACCCTAGTGAGGCCTCCTGGGGATGGTGCAGACAGGTGGAGAGAGGCAGAATCTGTTCCCCTAAATGGGTTGGGTTGTGAGGAGGGTCTGGCTGTGGCTGGGAATGTTCCCTCATGGTGGCCTTAGGCTGGAAGCTCTCCTAGGCCAGCTCCAGATCTAGTTTGGCCCAGGAGGGTGCCAAGGGTCCATGGACCTCTATTCAGATCAGAGGCACCCTCAATCCCGGAAGACACTTTGACAGGAGGTCCCTTAACTCAGTTCTGGCCCCCTTAGGACATCCCATTGTCTGAAGGCTGTGGAATCCCAGGCCGGTTGCTAGGCACAGGGCTCTCAAACAATGTAGTGTGACAGCTCTCCAGCCCACCCCAGGGGCCTCCCCAAGCCACAAGGGTGTGGTTTGCAGTCTGGGTACATTCTGTACCCTCACTCCGGGTGCGTGTTTGTGGTTCTTGGTGCTGTGCAGCAGAGCCCCGCCCATGCCTTTCCTCTCCAGACACAAAAACAAGCTTAGACACCAAGAGGGGAGGAATTGAAACAGAGGCTGTTACTGTACAGCTGGCCCCTGGAGACTCCGAGATGGACCCGCCCCCTTCCCCTTCCCTGAAGGCATCCCAGGCGCGGAAGGCCAGCAGTGTCACCAGCTCTCTACGGCTGGTTCTTCGCTTCCCTCCCCCACGCCTTTCCAGATGGCCTCCTGAGATTCACCCAGCACCCGCCTAGGGGGATGCAAGGCAGTGGTCTTTGGAGACTGGCTGTCACTGTCTTCCCCAGACACCACGAACCATAGTTTTCCTCACTACGTGCAGGCACTGCTGTAAGCACTTGACATATCTCATTTAATCCTCACAACTGAAGAGAAGTCCCTGAGCTATTAGCAATCACATTGTACAGACAAGGAAACTGAGGCACAGAGAGGTTTGAACACTGTGCCCAAGGTCATACACTGCCAAGTGGCAGAATCAGGATTTGAACCCAAGTCTGAATCCCTGATCTTTCCACTTGGACTGGACTGCCTCCTTTTCCCCCAGAATGATCCTGAGGACTGGACAGGTAGCACCTCCTAGCAATCTTTTCACTGGAGAATAAACTGGCTTGGGCCTTGGAGGGGAGGACACACTCCCTGGAGAAGTTGAGACAAGCAGGCATGACATTTGCCCAGCTATAGGGATTCCCCAGGACTCCCTGGGAGTCAGGCCACACCCCACGCTGCTTCTGCTGGCTTGGCAGGCAATGTCTTCTCTGCAGAGGGTAGGTGAGTGCGTGTGTGTGTGTGTGTGTGTGTGTGTGTGTGTGTATACAGGCGCAGACTGGGGGTGCGGTGGGGGAAGGAGGTGGCTGAGGAAACGCGTCATCCCAGAGCTCTCTGGCACCCTCTTTAGGTGATGCACACTCACTGCCGCTCCTCTCTGACGAGCTTCTGCCATCTGAGGCTCTGTCCCTGGACCTCAAAACCCATCACCATTCCTTGTGGGCTGCAAGCTCAGAGGACCAGGCTGCTGCTGGGCCTGTTTAGTTTTTATTTATTTTATTTATTTATTTTTTAACCATTTTAAGTGTAAAATTCAGTGGCATCAAGTACATTCACCTATTGTACAACCGTCACCACTATCCATCTCCAGACTTTTTTTTTTTTTTTTTTTTTTGCTGTACGTGGGCCTCTCACTGCTGCGGCCTCTCCCGCTGCGGAGCACAGGCTCAGCGGCCATGGCTCACGGGCCCAGCCGCTCCGCGGCATGTGGGATCCTCCTGGACCGGGGCACGAACCCGTGTCCCCTGCATCAGCAGGCGGACTCTCAACCACTGTGCCACCAGGGAAGCCCCATCTCCAGACTTTTTCATCATCCCAAACTGAAACTCTGTACCCATTAAACAATAAATAACTTCCCACTCCTCCCTCTCCTCGGCCCCTAGCAACCACTATGATACTTTCTGTCTCAATGAATATGACTATTCTAGGTACCTCATATAGGTGGAATCATACAGCAGTTGTCCTTTTGTGACTGACTTCCTTCACTTAGCATAATATCATCAGTGTTCAACCAGTTGTAGCATGTGTTGGCATTTCGTTCTTTTCTAAGGCTGAGCAATATTCCACTGGATGTATAGAGTACATTTTGTTTACCCACTCATCCGTTGATAGACATTTGGGTTTCCACCTTTAGGCTATTGTGAAAAGTACTGTGAACATGGGTGTTCAAGAATCTGTTTGAGTCTCTGCTTTCACTTTGGGAAATCTGCCTAGGAGTGGATGTTGGGGTATTAGCGCATTCCCCGCAGCAGGCTAGTGGCCTGGCCCTCCTTGGAGGAAGCTTGCCATCACAGATTTCTGCCCGACTCTGCTTTGTCTCAGCACACCCGTCAGCCCCTCTAGGAAAATCTCCTCACTTTGCTCCATCCTACCGCCACGCTGCTGCCAAAGATCCCCAGCACCAACTCTGACTGGTGAGCCTCTCTGGCTTTCATTTACTGTTTCTGCCCTGTGTACTTATGGTCATATTCTCTCCCCTTGAAGACCATGTCAGTTTCGGTTGCCCTCTTTGTCAGCTCCCTAGGACCACGACCACAGCTGCCGTGGCCTTTGTACAACCAGTGGGAGGCAGTGTGGTGCAATGGTAAAGGGCGTGGGCTCTGGGGGCAGACTGCAGGGGTTTGAATCCTGGCTCACTCCTAATGTAACTTGGGGCAAGCTACTTGACCTTGCCACGCCTCAGTTTCTCCATCTGTAAAATGGGGACAATAAGGATAGTGTCTATCTCAAGGGGTTATGAGGAATTAAATGATCTAATAGACACAAAACCATCACTGCAGTGTCTGGTGCCTAGTAAACTTTAAATAAATGGGAGCTGTTATTTTGAGTCCCCTTTCTCCCCGAGTGCCTCCTTGACTAAAAAAAAAAACAAAAAAAAAAAACCCCAAACAAAGCAAAACAAAAGCAAGCACCAGTAGCAAAGAAACCATCAGAAGATGGCGGGAGCCACCTCAGTCTGTTTTTCAGGGAGGGTTGGTGTTGAATTTTTAGGCTCCACGCTCCACCATCCCCACCCCCTTCCCTGTGGCTTCTCAGGCTGGTGTCCCTCCACCTGTGCGCAGTGCTTTTGTTAAGTTAGTGTAAATAATATAAAGACTAGAGAGACTGTTCTCTTCACCCGCAGCGCAGCACATAGTGGCCATTGTGTGCTCATTAACCTGGAGTTGCTGTTGGGCTCTCACACAGGCAGATATGGTTCAGGAAAGTGGCCAAGGCAGCTGGCTTGAAGGAACCTCTCTCTCCCCTCAGGAACCTGAGACAGTGGGGATACAGTGTTTACGGTTTCCAGGCTGGGAGAGAAGAAACCAGGCTCCCGGGAGTTCATTCTTATCGTAAAGATAGCCCTATCTAGGTAGTCCTGTTGGTCACAGTGACATACTAATAGGGTCTATTAATAGGGTCAAGACCATCACTTCTGTCTCCTCGGCCATTCTCCAAACACTGATCAGGCACCTGTTACAAAGCAGGCGCCGTGGTACACACAGATAAGCAGAGGAAGATGCCTGCCCTCGAGGCACCCAGGCCAAGAAAGTGCAACGCTCCAGGAGCTCTGAGACTGAAGCAGGCCACCCCCCACAAGTCCTCCTGGAGGAGTGAGGCAAGACTTCGCAGAGGCAGTGCTGACTTTTGTGTTGACTCTTGAAAGAGAAGTTTGTTGGACTGAAGCAAAGCAGGCAAGATGGGGGACTCTCCCAGGGGACAGGACGTTTGTGCACTGAGGGCTGAAGCTGCTGGGGGTGGCCCATGCAGAAGGAATGCTGTAGGGTGGCAAGATGGGCAGGGGAGCGGGACCCAGAGCGTAGAGGAGTACTTTCTTATTGCTGCTGTTTGTTTTATTAGAGTTTGGACTTTTTATCATGCAGATTTTCCCACTGTGTTCCGTGGAGTGCTAAGCTTCCACAGAGAGGCCTCCGTGGAGCCTCTGGGGGGTGAGAGGGAGGAAGGGACGAGGATGGACACTGAGTGAAAGGGGCTGTAGGACTTTTCCCCTCTCCAACTAGAAGAGCTCCACGTTGACCTGTGTTAACAAGTTTCACTTGTTTCCGTAAAAACCTTTTTTTTTTCAAAGTTCCACTGCTTAAAAAAAAAACACCACCCACACACTAGTTTGCAAACCATTGCTGTGGACAATGGGCAGATGTCAAAGGATTTGACATAGAGGACTTGTTATATATGCTTTCTCACATATATACACATAAGTATGATCAATCAAAGATTATGATAAATCTAATATATATGTAAGTCAAATATATCACTTGCCTACTCCAGATCCTTTAGTATCTGCCCATTATCCACAGCAACAGTTTTTAAATATTAAAATTTATACAGATAAATAGAGATGGAGATAGAGGTATAGATATATCCGCTATATGTATGGAGAATGGATTACAGGAGGACAAGAGCAGAGGCAGAGAAAACAATTACAAGTCCAAGAAAGAGAATATGGTGGCCCAGTCTGGGGTGAAAGCTATAGAGGTGTTGAGACGTGGTGGGGATAGGGCTAGGTTTAGGAAGCAGAATTGGCAGGCCCTGGCAATGGATAGGACATGTGAGGTCAGGTAGAAGATGTCAAGTGTGACTTCTAGGTTTCTGCTTAGGGCCATTTCCTGACGTGGGGAAATCTGATTTGGGCAGTGACTTGAGCTCAGTTTTGACCACACTCGCTGGGGCTGTGAGACCTCCGAAACACCTTGTAAGTGCTTGGCTATATGAGTCTGGAGTTCAGAGAGGAGGTGTGGAGTGTGGCTGCAGATTTGGGGTTCATCAGTAATGAGACTGAATGAGCTCCCCGTCAGATTGAAAGCAGGGAGAGAGGAGGAGGGCCCTGAGGGCTGAGCTCTGGGCACCCCAATGTTTAGCGAGCAGAAAGATGAGAAGGGCCTGGCAAAGCAGATCGAGAAGGAGCAACCAGTGAGGTAGGAAAACCAGGAAAGTGTGGAGGGGCCCCCAAAACGACGTGAAGAAAGAATATCAACAAGGAGTAAGTGATCAGTGGGACAGCTGGTGCTGAGAGGCCTAATAAGTTGAGGACAGACAATTGATCACTGGAGTTGGTAACTTGGAGAGAACCAGGAACCTTGAAAAGAATGGTTTTGGTGAAGTGGTAGGGCTGGAAGGTAGATGAGAAAGGGTTGAAGAATGAATGGATTCAAAAAGAAGAGCGAATGGGAAGCAAGACATTGAACCCATGTGTGCGGACAATTCTTTCAAGAGTTGTGTTTTGTTTTAGAGAGGAGGGTGGAAATAAGTTCACCTTGAGGCAAGTTGAATTGGAGGTGCCTTTAAGACATCCAGACAGAGTGTCCAGTTCAGCAGATGGAGATATAGGCCTGGAGATTGGGAGAAAAGTCTGGGCTGTATACAGTTTTGTGAGTCAGTCATTCAATGGGTAATCACTGAAGCTCTGGGGATTGGTGAAATTGGATGAAGAAAGTCAAGGTGGCGAATAAAGATACAGAGGATTTGGTAGGGGGGCAGCTTGGAAGTTGAGGAAATTCCTGGCTGGCGGCCTGATAGGAGACAGTTAGCTTGGCTCTATTGGAAAGGACATAAAGCTGGTCCAGGGAAGGCTGATGGGAAGACCTCTTGAAGCCCAAGGCTGTGAGGGAATTGGGAGCTCTCTGTTAAGGCAGATCTAGATGGGCCCTAACTCTTGACATTTTATGATCTGGAAACTGCTTGAATGAGGCCATTCACTAGAGCAAGATACAAAATTAACCACTCAAGTTTCAAAAGGAAATGTACATCATGACTCCACTTATGTAAAATAAAAAAAACAGGAATCAATACTACAGAATGTTTATAGATATACACCATGTAGTAAAACTGTAAAACACAGCTAGCAAAGACCCTACCTCACCAACCACCAACTTCAGAATAATGGTCGTCAATGGGGAGGGTAGAAGAGGAACAGGGTAGGGAGAATGTTAACTGTTCTGCCATGCTGTATTTCTTTTTTGTTTGCTTGTTTAAAGGATTTTAGGTAAGTATGGAAAAAAGTGAACATTTGTTCAATCTGGCTTGTGGCTGCAGTACCACCTTCACTGGGTTGTTGTGAAGAATGGGTTAATGCACCAAAAGTACTTTGAACAGGCCTAGTACATTACTGCACTCAAGAATGAACTATTCAAATCAGCTATTATTGTTCCTGTATTTTTCTGTGCGTTTGAAGGATTTCTAAATTTAATAAATATGTATTTCTACTCCATGGAAAAAGTAACGATTAACTTCTGAGCACTTTGAGCTCCGATGGGAATGATCACTGTGCTAATTAATACCATTCATTATGATCCAGACCATCTACCCGCCGCAGCACTGCAGTGTGAAACGGACAATACTGCAGAGGCATAGAAAGAAAAACACAACTAGCTAAGCAGTGGACCCATCAGACCTTCTAGCTGCGTCTCCCTTGAACTTATTACGCTTTTCAGTTTGAATTCAGACTATTATGGTCTATAGGAGCATCTCTGTCAGTTTAGATGATTGGCAATTGCCGGAACCGCTTTTCTGTGGCCGAGGAGTAGAAGTGTCTCAGTAGCAAGGCCAGGACAGGCAGACCTGCAGCAGACGAGTGGAGTGAGTACACCCTCCAGCGGGAGCAGAATCAGCCAAACTGCTTAGATCTGTGGAGTGGCTAACAGAGGCTGGGAAACGCCCCGGGGGAAGGAGGCGTGTGTAGAGGCCCTAAAAAGAGCAGTACCAAGCATGAAACTGTGAACTGTTAAAGCTGGAAGGGACCTTAGAGATCACCTAATCTTTCTATCTTTATGAATTCAAAGACCAGGGTCCAGGGAGGAGACAGGACTTGTCCGACGTTGCCTAGCCACTCAGAGGCAGGTGTGGGAACAGAACTCAAGACTCCTAATATTTCTGGACGATCTTCGTGGTCTTTTCCAGAGACCACTCTGCCTTCCTGGCCTTGCAAATCCTTTACCTGGGAAACAAGGATGCAGCGCCCTTCAAAATGAATTCTTCTCTTCTATGGAACCCTCCCTCAAAGCTTTGACCAAGTTGGTCCCGAGACGTAACCTGAGCCCGTGATGGCTCTGTTCTTGTAGCACACACCACTGACATCATCCAACACAGGCCCGCTGCCAAGGGTGCAAGCTGGAACCTGGAGTGGATGGAGAATTGTTCGGATGTGTGGCCAGGCGCCACAGTCTTCAGTCCTAGAATGATCAAATCAAGCATGGAAAGGCTGCCCACAACGTATATGGAGGTGGGGACAATGGTGAGGGATGGGGGCGGGGGGGACCATGACAAGCAAGAGAGGCTCCCCAAGGCCAAGTGCAATGAAAGCCAGCTTAAATAAAAGGTTGGAGGGGAGAGTAAGAGCCAAGCAGGCCTGAGGGGAGTGCCAGAAGCCACTGAAAGGATATGATGGGGGTTAAGGCGGGTGTGGGGTGGGGACCGGAGTGAGTGAGCGAGCGAATAAAGTCAGGCGGTCGTTTAATTATTCCAACTTCGCCTTTTCTCAGAAAAGATTTCCAGCAGCTTACAAGGGCACACAAGATAAGTCAAGGCAGCATAAATTAAAGATGGAAAGAAAAACAAGAGTGGGCAGGACGTGGAGCCAAGAATTAGGGTAGGAATGCATACCATCAAAACCTCTGCTCCCACGAAGGGTGGGCCCGAAAGTTGGCTCTAAGCTTTCTAGCAGCCAACAGGAAAGGGGAAACCTTGTTACACAATTCACAATGTCCAGGAGATAAAAACAAAGTCGTTGCTCAGAAGGGCAACCGTTCCCAGTACTCAGATCAGACAGGAATTCCTCCCGGGGGTCCTCAGAGAGGATGTTGTGGGATACAATGAACGACATCCTTGACGACATCCTTACAACAGCGGTAGCAACAAGTTTCAAAGGGCTGTTTTTCATAAGGACCCTCACGATCGGCTGCCTGTATCCCACTGCAGCCAGGCAATTAGATGCTAAAAATAGCGTGTGAAGGTGCAGAACAGTGCGGCTAGTATGTTCACACTGGTGGGAAAAAAGAGGGTTATATATAGGCATACATATGCATAGAGCTCATCTGGAAGCATAAATTGGTAACAGCGGTTGCCTCTAGGGAGAGGAAGTGGAGGACTGTGGCTGGGATAGGAGAGACTTCCTTTTCATCGTATACCATTTTGTACTGCCTGGATTTTTGTTAACCATGTCTTATCTTTTCAATAAAAGCATTCGTTACTAAAATAATAATGACGTTCAGAGTTCAGAGGGTCAGCTGGGTTTTATCTCTGAGCCACAGACAGGCCCAGGATTTTGGGAAGTTCTCCTTGATGTTTAGGGAAAGAAGTTAACAATATTTATTGAGCAACTCCTGGGTGCTAAGGGCTTTCATTTCCATTAGCTCGCTGTAATCCACACAATAATCTTGTGAGAGAATCTACCTCATAGACAATCAACGCGGTTTCCTTGGAGAAGAGACCTGAGTTAAACTGATTAGTTTTCTTCGGACTATTGATTTTTGTAGGAGAGGTGAGCAAACTGGGAAGAAAGCAAGCAGCTCTGGGAAACTTAAAATAGCAGTTGCCTGGGGCATACTTACACTACAAAAATGATTCATTTCTATCTGAAATTCAAATTTAGCTGGCCATCCAGTATTTGTTTAACTTTTTAAAAATGCAGATACAATTGACAGATAATATTATATTAGTTTCAGGTAAGCAATATGATTCACTACATGTATATATTTCAGAATGATCACCACAATAAATCTAGTTAACATCCATCCAGTATTCTTTTCATGTTTTTTAATCTACTGTGTAACTCTAAGACTTTTATTTGGTGTATTTAAACCATATACATCAAATGGGATTATTTGCTATATATTCTGGAGATCGAGACCACCATTTTATTGTTTGTTTCCTGTTTGTTCTGTTTTTTTGTTTCGTTGCTTTCTTTTTCCAACTTCCTGTGGGTTACTTGTACCATTTTTAGAATTCTATTCTAATTATCTATAGTGCTTTAGGGTGTATCTCTTTGCATAACTTTTCTAGTGGTTGCTCTAAGCATTATATAATATGCACGTAACTTATCACAGCCTACTGGTATCGACATTTTTCCAGTTTGAGTGAAGTATAGAAATCTTATCTCCTTTTACACTCCATCATTTATAATATAGTGGGCTGTTTTCTTATTTTCTTACATTTTTTCTAGCTTTATCAAAGTATAATTTATAAGCATATAATTGTCTTAAATATCACTTCTGCATACATTGAGAACCACATCAGACAGGGTTACCAGTTTTGCTTCAACCATCAAACATAATTTAGAAAACTCAGGAGGAGAAAGAAAGCCTATTCTATTTACCCATGTTTTTGCTTACCATGTTCTTTCCTTTTTTCTGATGTTCTATGATTCTGTTCCTTCTTTAATCGACTCCTTTCTATTTAGAGAACTTCCTTTAGTCATTCATTCTTTCAGAGTAGGTCTACTGGTGACAAATTGTCCTTAATTTTCCTTCATCTAAGAACGTCTTGATTCTTCACCTTGATTCCTGAAGGATATTTGTGCTGGATTCTGGGTTGACATTTCTTTTCTTTCAGCACTGCTTCCTGGCCCCCATGGCTTCTGATGAGAAATCTGCTGTCATTTGAATTGTTTTCCCTCTATGGATAAGGTGTTGTTTCTCCCTCCCTGTGTTTTATTTTTTTAATTAATTTTTATACGTATATGTATACCCTCTCTTTTTTGTATTTTCTTCCCATTTAGGTCACCACAGAGCGTGGAGCAGAGTTCCTTGTGCTATACAGTAGGTTCTCATCAGTTATCTATTTTATACATCGTATTAATAGTGTATATATGTCAATCCCAATTCTCCCTCCCTGTCTTTAAAACTTTTTCTGTCTTTGGTTTTTAGAAGTGTGACTATGATGTGTTTGGGTGTGGATTATATTGGGGTTTATCCTGATTGGGGTTCACCCAGCTTCTTGAATCTGTGGGTTTGTGTTTTCTGCCAAATTTAGGAAGTTTACAGCCATTATTTCTTCTAGTACCTTTTTAGCCCCATCCTCTTTCTCCTTTCCTTCCAGAACTCCAATGTCATGAATGTTAGATTTTCATTATTGTAGTCGCACAAGTCCTCAAGGTTCTGTTCTTTGTTTTTTTTTCCATTTCCATCTACTTTCTCTCTGATGTTCAGAATGGGTCATGTCTATTGTTCTATCTTGGAGTGCGCTGACACTTTTGCTCTGGCCCCTGCACTCTGCTGTTGAGCCCATCCTTTGAGGTTTTGGTATTTTTCAGTTCTGAAATTTCCAATTGTCTCTTTATGTCTCTATTTCTTTGCTGAGACTTACTATTTTTTAATTTGTTTCGAGCGTGTTCATATTTGCTCATAGAAGCGCTTTTATGATGGCTGCTTTAAAATCCTTATCAGATAATTCTAACATCTCCATCATCCTGGTGTTGGCGTCTGTTGACGGTCACTTTTCAATCAGTTTGAGATCTTCCTGGCTCTTGGAAAGATGAGTCATATTTTATTGCACTTTGCACATTTGGGGTATTAGGAGATTCTGGATGTCATGTAAACCTTCTGTTTTAGTCAACCTGCTCAGACACCATCTTGCTGGGAGAAGGAGGACAAGGTCCCCACTCAGGCTCCACTGACATCCAGAGGCCAGGTAGGAGTGGGAGGTCAGGCTCCCCACTAGGCCTGCACTGGGAGGGGAGGGGGTATCTCCATTGGCACCATGGGGTGAAGGAACTCCTTATGGTCTGGTGGCAGTGAAAGTCCCGGCCCCATGCTAGGTCTTTCGTGAAACCACCCTGGTGTGTGTGTGTGGGGGGGGGGCGTGTTGGGGCACCTCCTTATGGCCTGCAATTGTGGTGTCTCACTAGGTCTTCCCTTTTCTTTGTGGTGTTTGGTTGCTGTAGAGCAGTTTTTATCTGAAAGTTTTCTGTCTCAGGCTATCTCTTTCCTGTTCCTTTGCCTAGAGAGAGCTGGGTTTTGTAAGGGCTTTTTTTGTCTGTGCCCACTGGCACTTCTGGATTGCCTTCCTCCCCAGCACCAAGTCCAGCATATATGAGACAAAAAGGAAACCCAATGAATTGTTGGGAATAAAAAAAAAAAAAAAGGAAACCCAAGGAACTCACCACTCTGCTTTTCCTCAGGTCCTGGGCTGCCTAGCTGCTCTGCCTTCCTCTCTCCATCTTTCAGAGTCTTATTTAAAAAAGAAACAACGAAATGTCAAGGGCTGTTATTTGACATCCTGTATTTTTACTTTCTAAATCTGGCAACCCTACCCAGGATCCCTGTTCCAAATTGAGGCAGTGAAGACAACTTGTGAATTTTGGATGAATTTTCAACCACATGGAGTGGAACAATAAGAAGGTTCTCCTTAACCCCTATTAACTCAGAAAATCCTTTTTTTAAGGGAATTAAGCCGAACAGCCAATTTTCTTGCACATTTCTGTTAAAGTTTTACTTTGCTTCAAGAACCTTGGCACACATCCCTTCCCATATATTTGTCAGTGACATTGAGTTTGTGCTAATGAGGCCCTCTGCTGTCTGCAGAGAGAAGGGCAACGCCATAAATCCAGAGGCTGTAGCAAATCTCTGAACTGGAACAAGGCAGAACAGGAGTTCATAAATTACATTCAGGTATTACAGTAGCTGATCCCCAGACTTTGGGGAGTTGTAATGCCCTAGCTCCGTGCAACTTCAAGATACTCCTTCCTTCTCTCCTAACAGAAATGTGTAGTGACATAGTTTGAAAAGGAAGGTTATGTCAGACTACCTTTTGGTTATTTATTGACAAGCTCTCTCCTTAACCCCCAGATTGGTGTGCTGGGAGACACCTTGGGACTTCACTGAGGCAGGCCTGGGCATGGCAGCCAGTACCATTTGCCAGAGAAAGGAAAGGACTCACAGGGACCAAGCTAGGACATGGAGTTGTACTGGCCCGGAACCCTCCAGGGCCTTTACTCTGCCATATTAAGAAGGAAGTACAATAGCGTCAGAGTTCGGGGGCCAGGCAGACCTCAACCTGTGGAGAGGGGGCTGGCTTTCCCACGAGCATTACCTTCTGCTCCATCCAGGCCTTCACTGAGAAGAGTGCGGAGTCGGGGCATGAAGGGAGGCACTGGGACCTGACCTTGCTCCCAAGCAGGGGAAGGAAGCCTGTCACAAGGGAGCCCAATGCATATTCCCAGGAGGCCCTGGGAAGGACATCACAGCACAGCCACTGTGTGTGCTGAAAACCCTGGAGAGTATGTATGAAACAACCACAGGATCTTCCCCACTGAAGCTTTTCCCTCTCTTCCTCTGACCCATGAGAACAAAATTACAACAGGTACCAACTCTTTAGTGTGCCCCTGCAGGCAGGAAGGAGGGGAGCTAACACTTACCGAGTGTCAGGAACTGTATCGGGCACTTGACATAATTGATATCCCTTAAGATTCACACAAGTGCTAATACTAACCGTGGTAATACCTACATTGATTGAGGGTTGGCTTGTGTGTCAAGTGCTTTTCTAAGCACTTCACATGAGTTGTTTCATTTAATCCTCACAGCACCACGTAAGGGCCTACTGTTATTACCCTTTTCTGGACCACACAGCCGACAAATGGGAGAGCTGGGATTTGAACTCAGGTTTGACTCCAATGCTCATGTTCTTAGTCACTACACTGAACTTTGGGTAAGTAGTGGAACTCAGATTTGAACTCGAGTCTGTGAAGAACTTGCAAACCTAAGGTGCCTACACGAGGAGGTCAGATGGATAGAATTGTGTGCAAAACCCCACCAGCCTGCATGTGAGGAGGCATGCACACACACACGCACACACACAGGAGAGAGCTACAGGCCAGAGTGGATCTCCAGCTGTTGCTGCCCTTGTGCTGGGCTAGCCAGGTAAGAGCCACAGAGGCAGTAGCTACTCCAGTGTGGAAAGTGTGGCCAAGAAGGGCCATGAGGGGACTCATGAAGTGCTGGTAATGTTCTGTTGCTTTGATCTAGGTGTTAGGTGTGTCCAGTGTGTGAAAATTCATTGTTATGTTATTCATCAATACAAAGTTGTGTTTTTTTCAAAAGCAAAAGGAGGTCTGGGAAGATGGAGTAGACGTACTTTTGCCAATTCCTTCTGCTAAGTACATCTGAAAACTCTGGAGAGTAGGTATGAAACAACCACAGGAGATTCTGAAAGGTGGAGAAGGCAGGCAGGCTAGGGTTTTTTGGACTCAAGGAACGACATGGTGGTTAGTTCCCTGAGTTTTCTTCTTGCCTCATTTTCCCAGACTTTGGGCTGAAGAAGCTGACAACCTGGAAAGGCTAATGGTTGCAGATTAAAAAGCCCCAGCAAAAGTCGTCTCTAGGAAAGGGGCAGCCTAGGAAGACAGAACATTTTAGATATGAATCTCTCTACTGTTGCTAAACACCACAGGAAAAACTGTGGCCCCATCGCTACCAGCAAAGGCTGAGGGGGGGAGCAGAGACTTCAGCTTCAGGTCCCCAAGCTCCCACCCGAGTCCCCTGCCAGATGGGGAGGGAGAGGAGGCAGAGGAGGGAGCTGGACTTTCATCCTCACTGGGTGGTAATGTGGTCCCTCCTCAGGCATCAGTGGAGACCATGTGGGGACCGAGGACTTCCACACCCACAAGGCGGTAATGCGACTACCCTTCCCTTCCTGGCTGGGTGGTGTCAGAAGCTCTAGTAGGACTTCCCTGGTGACACAGTAGTTAAGAATCCACCTGCCAGTGCGGGGGACATGGGTTCAAGCCCTGGTCCAGGAAGATCCCACATGCCGGGAAGCAACTAAGCCCATGCGCCACAACTACCGAGCCTGCGCTCTAGAGCCCGCGAGCAACTACTGAGCCCACGTGCCACAACTACTGAAGCCCGTGCGCCTAGAGCCCGTGCTCCGCAACAAGAGAAGCCACGACAATGAGAAGCCCGCCGCACCGCAACAAAGACACAATGCAGCCAAAAATAAATTTAAAAAAAAAAGCTCTAGTAGAGAGCTAAGACTTTCTCTGTCACCCAGCAGTAATGGAGACACACCCTTCCCACCCTGTGATGTCAGTGGAGGCCATGTGGGGAGCAGTAATGAGGAACTCCTACCCCTCCCAGCCAGGAGGTATCAGTGGAGGCTGGAACTCCCAATCCTGACCACCAGTAACGGGGAGGCTCCCTACTTGGTTGTCAGTGGAGGCGACCTGTATTTCGACCCCCAGCTGGCATTCCTGCGGTGGCACCCTATCCCCCCCTTTCTGTGCTGGAGCCATGTCAGAGGGAGCCAGCTGAAACAGAAGGCTTAGAAAAGATCCAAAAAGATTTGATCAGACACTACAGCAAAGAGGATCTAAGGATCATCAGCCATTAGGGAAACGCAAATGAAAACCAGGAGACATCACTACACACCTCTCAGAGGTGTGTAAACAAAAGTCAAAAACCAAACGGTGATACCACCAAAGGCTGGTGAGGATGAGGAGAAACTGGACCATTCGTACACTGCTGCTGGGAATGCGAAATGATGCAGCCACTGTGGAAACCAGTTTGGCAGTTTCTAAAAAAAACTAAACATGCAACCACCATACGACTCAGCAACTGTGTTTCTGGGCATTTATCCCAGAGAAATAAAAACTTGTGTTCACACAAAAACCTGTACATGAATGTTCATAGCAGTTTTATTCTTAACAGCCCCAAACTGGAAATACATATGTCCTTCGATGGGTGAATGGTTGAACTGTACATATATACCATGGAACAAACTATTGATAACTATCCCAAAAGGTGACATGCTGTATGATTCTATTTATATAACATTCTTGAAATGACAAAATTATGGAAATGAAGAACAGATTAGTAGTTGCCAGGGATTAAGGAGGGGGCAGGGGTGGGAGGGAAGTGGCTGTGAGAGCTCCTGGTGGTAATGGCACTGTTTGTATGTTGCTTGTATCAATATATTGATTCTGGTTGTATATTACACTCTAGTTTGCAAGATGTGCCTACTGGGAGAAAGTGGGCAAAGGGCATATGGGATCTCTTTGAATTATTTTTCACAACTGCATGTGAATCTATAATCATCTCAAAATAGACATTTTAATTAAGAAGAAAAACATAAGGATTCCGTTCAGTGTGGACACAAGGCTCTGAAGCCCTTGCCCCCCTCCCCCCACCCGCTTTCAGTGAGTCCCTGATTGCCATTCCCTAGCTGGGTTGCTGATGTAGCCTTCTAAATCCGGCCTTGGACCCTGTTAAACTGTTACCATAGATTTTCTTTAGTTAACCTGCTGTTGCTGCTCTTGCTTCACTATGCATACCTCCCAAATACACCAAAATAATCATCACTGTCATGGGGCGGCAGATTACAGGTTAAGGCTTTTTACACACGTCTCCCTAACTGTCTATAATGCTGTTGTAAACTGTCTGTAATTTTTTTTTCTTTTTTTTTTTTTTTTGCGGTATGAGGGCCTCTCACTCTTGTGGCCTCTCCCGTTGTGGAGCACAGGCTCCGGACGTGCAAGCTCAGTGACCATGGCTCACAGGCCCAGACACTCCGCGGCATGTGGGATCCTCCCGTACCGGGGCACGAACCCGTGTCCCCTGCATCGGCAGGCGGGCTCTGAACCACTGCGCCACCAGGGAAGCCCTGTAATTTTTAAAATATCCACATTTCTTTCGTTTAGAGGCTTCTTTGTTGGCTTCTATTTATCGTTCTCCTTAAGATAACCTATAATCCAGATTTTTATCTTGTGCGTTTAAAACACTTTTTACCTTTCTTCATTGTTCCCTAGCTTTCCTCCCATTCCACAACTTCCCCCCACTTTTCCTTATCCTTTGGATTCAAACACCCAGCTTCCTTAAGGCTGGCCCGGTTTACAGCCCCACTGCCTCATGGCTATCTGGAGAGGGCATTTGGGCAGAAATGTATTGATGACCACAACCTCTCCGCTGGCAGCAACGGCTGCCCGTTGGGCCCTCCCCCAGGCACCTTAAACTTAGCAGTTCCTCAGCTGAACTTCAGCATCACGCCCCATCCTCCAGAGTACCAGCATCCACCAGGCACTCAATCCAGAAAAATGGAAGTTGGCCTGGACCCCCTCCCCCCTCAACCCATGCATCAAAACGTCACCAAGTTCTGCTGCACTTTCCTGCCAAATATATTGCAGATTGGTCTCTCTACGAGCACTTCTCTCACCCTGGCTGCCCTCATCTCTCCCTTGGACAACTGCACGGCCCTGTAAACTGATCTCCTTCCTCCACACTCACCCTCACCTGATCCATTCTTCACATGCTGCCAGTCTATTTTAACTGTGTGGATCTTATCCTGTCAGTACCCTGCTTAAAACTTTCAGTGGCTTCTCTCTGCTCCTAAGATAAAGTTCACACTCCTAAGCATGTCTGACAAGTAGGGTACCGTATGATAGGGTCCTCAGTTAACCACACCAGGACAGTGTGTAAGGGCGTGCTATTAATAAGTACCCTGGGACAGTAGGCGTCCGGCCATTCTACTTATAAGATCCTTCATGGTCTGGTCTCATCAGCCCCGTTCCTCATTACGGCTCCCCATCTTACCCCTACACACATACACACACACACACACGTACACACACACACATACACACACACACACACACACACACACACCAGCTGCATTCTTTTGGATGTCCAGGTAAGCACATGCTATTCTGTGCGCCTGAAACACCCTTCTCCCCAGTCCTCCTTTGGCCAACTTGTAATCAACTGCTTTGAGTCAAAATAATTTTCACGAGGAAGCCTTCCCTGACTTCCACCACTGGCTCAGGTACCCCTCCTGTGCTCCTAGCGCACTTTGCTCTTCCCTCATCAGAGTTCCTATCACACCAAGTTGTAATGTCCTGTTTCGCCCTCTAGACGAGTGCCTCGGGTAGAGAACCAAGGCAGTTTCCTCTGTGTTCCTAGCATCTAGCACAGCACTTGGAATGCGCTTACACTGTGTGCACTCTCCTGTCTGATGAATGAGTGGGAATTGGGCACCACGTTGTCACCCTGACTGCTGGGGACATAAAAGGGAAGAGGGGACCTGGAGTTCCGGCAGGTGTTTAGAGCCCTGAGCAGGTCTCCCTTCCCTACAGCCCGATTGGCTCCCCCTGGTGGCAGTCAGACAGTAGTGACAGGCCCCGTGGTTGGTGGCTGCAGGAAAACCATGGGAGGGGGAAAGGGCCTCATCCAGGCTGGGAAGGGTCCTCATCTGGGCTGCAGCAGACCTCCTCTCATTGTGCTCCTCCCCTGCCTCGCTGCAGCCCCTCCGGCACACTAAGTCTCTACCGACTGTGTCATCAGAGGCCCTACCCCAATAACTTTGAGGATGAGGACTACAGTTGGGTGGAGTGGCTCCAGGCTTGCTTACATACAGAGAACCTCTGCTGTGTATCGCCCGGGTGAAATGGACAAGCCTGGCTGCCCTGTTTGTTTCACAGTAAGTCCCCTACATATGAACCTTTAAGTTGCAAACTTTCAAAGATGCGAATGTGTGTTCACATGTCCAGTCACGTAAGTTAGTTCACGTCTGGCATCCACTGTCACGTGCGTGCATCCTCTACAAGTGGTTGTGCTTTTGTGTACTTTACTGTACAGTACTGTATAGAGTACAGTAGTACAGTGTCTTTATTTCAAGCCCAGGGTGTCTGGAAGTAGTGTAAAAGCAGTAGTGATGTAGCTGGTACAGTACTACCCAGACATCACTGGACCGTTTTTTCAAGAGGGTATATAGAATTGAATCCAGCAAGGAACCAGAACCTGTGCCATCAATGTCAGGCGTGAGTGAAATTGCAGCTTGCCTTCCGTCTCCTGTTGCTGACGATCCTTCAGCTCTACCATCTCCCACCACCCCTCCTTCCTCCAGTCAGTAACTCTTCTTGCCTGTTCACTCAAAGCCAGCCCCTGTATGCCAGCTGCTGTACTGTACTACTTTACTTTTCAAGGTACTGTCCTGTAAGATTAAAAATGTTTTCTTTATTTTTTGTGTTTGCTTTTTATGTATTATTTGTGTGAAAAGTATTATAAACCTATTACAGTACAGTACTATATAGCCGATTGTGTTAGTTGGGTACCTAGGCTAACTTTGTTGGACTTATGAACAAATTGGACTTATGAACACGCTCTTGGAACAGAACTTGTCCGTAGGTAGGGGACTTACCCTGAATCAAAACCCCAAGATGTGAGTGAGCTCATGGCAACTGTTATGGGTGAAGAAGCAACAAGACCCGGCTGCAGTGGCAAGTGGACACGCCAAGTGTGAAAGTGAACTTGGAGAATATAGAATTGAGCCATTTGAAAAAACAAAGCAGGATGAAGAGGAATGGGAGGAAGGCCTCTTGTCACTCTGCAGGGTTTCAGACATTTTTGATTCAAAAAGAGCCTTCCCCTCCCTGTTTTTAATTTTATAGTTGGCCACTGAGCTTTTGGAGAAACGTACTGGGGAAAAGAGCTTGGAGAAAGGGAAAGATGGGGAAGAGTCCGACTCTGGTGGCTGGCTTTGGTGTCCCTCCAGACATGGGGTGGGGGCAGTGAGCTGTCACCAAGGGGCATACAACAGGTCAGCAACAAAGAGGATCACACCACGTGGACTCAGCTGGAAGAGGAGCCAGCCAGGTTTCTGAGGCTCTGGGGCGGGTAAGTTTACCAAGGGTTGGGATGGAAAAAGTTACCCTGCCGCTCTGTGTCTCCTTCCCTTTCACTCTGCAAACTAAAAACCAAGGGAACACGCTCAAGAACAGAGGGCCTAAGGAACTTCATGGCAAGATCAATGTCCTTCGGAACATCAAAGGCTAAGGGCAGGCTTCCCTGGTGGCACAATGGTTGAGAGTCCGCCTGCCGATGCAGGGGACACGGGTTCATGCCCCGGTCCGGGAAGATCCCACATGCCGTGGAGCGGCTAGGCCGGTGAGCCATGGCCGTTGAGCCTGTGCGTCCGGAGCCTGTGCTCCACAACAGGAGAGGCCACAACAGTGAGAGGCCCGCGTACTGCAAAAAAAAAAAAAAAAGCTAAGGGCATCCAGACAGGAGAGCTGGGGAGGAGGGATGGAAGGTGGTGGCCAGGCCCTCAGTGCTGAGACAGGAAAGCAGCCTCAGGAAGGGTGAGGCAGTGGGGACCTGTCCAGTCCCTGCAAACCCTTTACCTTTGCAATCTTAGAGGCCGTGTAGAGCAGCTACTCAACCATCATTACCACGGGTCTTCTGGGGCCGATTCAACTTCCTGAAAGCTTTAAGGAAAGAACCATCGCTTCTTCTTCGTATCACCCTCTGTATCCCTCACCCTCCATTTCAACGCTTCTCATTAATATACACTCACGGGGATTCCTGGTGGTCCAGGGGTTAGAACTCGGCAGTTTCAGTGCTGGGGCATGGGTTCAATCCCTGGATGGGGAACTAAGATCTCACAAGCCGGGTGGCATGCTCCCCCAACCCAAAGAAACAGTGAGCTCACCCCCATCCAAATGTACCAAATGTGACCATAGGTCAGTCTTCTGGTGATCAGACTTAAGGCAAACCCTCAGAAACTGACTTTACGCTGGAATTGCCTTGAGATTTGAAAACTAACATCTGGCCTCACATTCAATCTTCTCCCTGAAATAATAATTTTCCTAACACAGGTTTTTCTTAACAGCACAAAGGTTTTCTTCTGAGGCAGCTAACATCACCTGCCCCAGCAGAAACATCCCAGAAGAGCAACCCGAGAACCAATGGCAAGGCCTGATGGATCCTAACCCCTATGCGTGTTTAGTACAAGGGATCTGAATATGCCCGTTAACATCTTAGCTCCCTTGCCGCTGTCCGGCCAAGACTTTGGAAAAGGTGATTTAGAAGAAATATTTGAACGAAGCAAGCTTCTGCGGAACATCAAGCCTCATCTGTCATAATTTGGAGAATTTGCTTTATTCTTAAACAAGGAGTGTGAGACTCACCAAAAAAGATCTACAAGAGAAAACAGGCTTCAAAACGTGGCGAAAGAATACAGCAGCAGGGGGAGTCTTTAGCTGTAGCTCCATTGCCTTTCAGTCATGACCATCAAGACAGAACCTGTTTCAGGCAGGAGTGTCCAGGGGCCAATGACTGGTTCTGAGGGGAGGGACACCACTGAGTGTGCTTTTGGATAAGCACGTGCAAAAGGCTGAGCCTTTTAGAACAGGCTTACTGTCGCCGGCTGTTGGCAAGAGGCAGCAAATGACTAACAGGCACATGATCGGTCAAGTCTCAGCCTGGAAATGAGGTGTGAATTAACTTCAGTGTGTTCCCACCGTATGGCTGTGTGAATTCCAATCCCCCCCCTCCCATTTGCAGCTCCGAGAGGAAGGCAGCACAGATGACCCTGGTGACCTCAGTTACCTTGTGATCTGGGGTGGCGGGATGCTTTGGCCTCTGTAGAGGACTCCAAAGGCACAGGGCCCTCCTATAATCTCTTTTGGTTCTGTAATGCACTGGTCGCAAAAGGCCTTGTCAGGGTAGTGGAAGTGAATCCCTGGCATAGGCAGGGCAAGGGAAAACCAGAAGCAGAGGAGACTAGGGCTCAGGGCTGCAGGAGCCAATCAACTGAAGAGCCAGCCATCTCAAGGCTGGAGGTGCAGACTAAGGCGAGGCTGGGGGCTGGCTCTACTTCCTGACTGAACGTAATGGCTCTTTTTGCAAACAGGGCGCTTACCCACTCAGTGGTCTCCAGTCCGAGTGGTGGGCCCCAGGGAGGCAGTGCAGAGCTTTCTTCCCCCGTCCTCAGCTTAAAAGTTGCTGGGGAGGTGCCACCAATAACCTGACTCCTTTTTGGTGGCCTCATCCCCCTCCCTCTCCCCGCCAAGAGCTAGTTAAGAGGGAGGCTGGTAGGAGGGCAGGTCAGTAGGGGAGACGACGTTTCTCTTTTTAAAATTTCAAGTTTTCCATGATTCTGATAACCCTCAGGTTAAGGGCTACATGCTATTAATGGGCAAGCTAAGTAAACTCTTGAGCAGAAAATGCTTTTATTCCAAACGTGGAAAGCTCCAACTTGAGATGAAAGAAACCTCTGATAAAGGCATTAGGCTTGAGGGCTGCCCAGCTCAGCCTTGGTCCAAGGAATCTCCTTTTCTCCAGTTCTGAGGGTAAGGGGAGGTTAGGGCATATGGGAAATCGAACCTGGTGATGCCTTTTGCTCAGAAGCAGTTACGTAGCTATTTCCTTTCAACTGTGCTCTCCCTGCAACTCCAGCTTTTGTGCCTCCTCCCCCACCCCTCCAGGTCTGTTCCTGCTACTGTTCCCCAGTCAAGAATCACTTGCCATCCAGCACACTTGGGTCTCTCCCACTGGAGAGAAAAAGAACGGCCTCAGTGGTACTTAGGGCACTTTACTGGGTGTCACAAGGAATTGAATCTTGACCTTCCCCCCAGACATAGGGATCAAAGATGGGGACTGAGGGCCTTTCTTGAGGGCCTCAAAACCTCATCCTAGGAACTGGATTGTCCAAGGGGGCCCAGAGTACAGGTCTGATGTCAAAAGATTCTGACATGGCAAGCCCTGATCAACTGACCCAATACTTCAGGAAATGGCAGAATCAGCAAGTTATAGCATCAGTGCTCCATGTCAGCTTCTCCCAGAGCAAAGACTTGAAGTGAAAGAGGGCTAGAGGGTCAAAAGAACACACTTCATAGCTCAATTCAGTCCCTTTTCAATCACTTTTTTCAAAAGATCATTGTAAATATCCCAATATTCAACATAAAGCAAAAACAAAATCAGAACCAGGCTTCAAAGGCAAGGGAGCACTCTTCACAAAGCTCCAGAAGCATTTAGCATCCCAAAACGTCAGTGTCCTTATTTGACGATGCAAAAAGAAACTCACTTAACATTTTGGAATGTGCTATAATTAGAAGGGCTGAAATTAAATGCTAAATGTGTGTCAACTACTGATGGAGGGAAGTCTTATCACATTTGGCAAAATTGGCTCAAAATGAATAAATTGTAGAAACTACTCTCTTCCTCTGAGAAAATACCTAATTCCTATCACCAGGAATAAGAACCAGAGATCCAACAGGCATTATACAGCCTGTAATTCAGGTATAATGCACAGAATTACACTACATCTAGTTCTTAGTTAACCCCAGACAGCTTAAGGTCTTACAGTTGAATAAAACCGCTGCCGTGTCTACTCAGTGCAGTTAATAGCTTGGAAACAAAGAAGTAAGAGCTATCATTAGGCAGCCAAGACACCTAAACCAAAGCTTTGGCAGAGAGATCAGTACAGATACAGACCCACAATCGAACAGAAACTTTATTAGTTTCTTCTACAAGAGACAGGGACATCAATCTTCTTAACAGAAATCTCAGGTCATCTGAGAGGTCAAACAGGTCCAAGGAAGAAAGATGACAATTAAACAGTTAAATTACTCAAAAGGCACTACAACACCACCTAAAACCTACTACCGCAGTGGTAGTGGGCTAAGGAAGATTAAGCTACAGCGAAATAATCTCATGTAAATTGTTACAGATTATATAGCAGGAAGCGAGTTTGCTTTCCAGAAGACTATGGCACAATGATTACTTGGGACCAAGTTGATATTTGGCCAGGAAAAGAAGGTCAGGCCAAACGGAAAGGAACAGGGACAAAGGAGAATCCAAGTGACAGAATCCAAGCAAAGGGTGATGGATCAGGCTTTTTCCTCCCAAGAAGCATTTGTTGCATGGTGGGTTGCTTCCCCTCAGGCTCCTGCCCTAGAGCTGTTCCAGCCTTAGAGGGGCTCAGCAACCAGAGCTGGGTTCAGGCTGCCCCAGGCTCATGCTGGAATTTAGTACAGACTTTAGAGAACTTGTCACAAGTTCGGGGGTGGGGGGGGCGCTGAAGCATTCACATGCAAAGTAGTCTGAGCTTCCCCAAACACATTCAGACACCCTTACACAACTTTTTCCAAAGTCTGACATCTTGTAGCAGCTGAGCTGTAGTTAAAGCTGCAAGGCTCACAAGATCAAAGAAGCCAGGACAAGACAATACAGGTAGGAAATCCCAGCAGTTAATCTCAGTCTTTCTCTAATGTAGGAGAAACACTCATATACCTGATGTGGGATGTAGAAAGCTACACTGTAACAAGCTGGGTCTTCTGCTGGATTTTTCATCAAATACCAAAGGAAAATAAGGGGCGGGACACACTTTATTTTTTAAAAGCCTCAGAACTTATTCTATTATAAAGGAACATGGCTGAACAGGTAGGAGACAGATTCCCCATTGTGAGTTCTCCTGATGGCTTCTGCAAGGATCATGGAGATGTCGATCACCTAGGAGGGCAAGGCAAGCATCAGGTTAGTATCATACAGACAGAGATGACTGGCCAGTTTGCAGACACTGATAAGCAGCCCGATGAGGGTCCTTCCTCTTAAGACTGCTGCACTGTGCTGTTTCCCCAAGGGAGCCCACAGCCAGCTGCTCTTCATACCCACATTTTAAATATAACCAACCACTTGGGAAAGAGTCAAAACGCTTATGGAGGAAAAACTCTGACTCAGACTCACCAAGATGGTGGTAAGTTGGCATTTAAAAATTCTTAGGAATGAAAAAAGAATATTTAAGCTGAAAAAGAAATCCTTAAGAATGACATCAACCCTCCAATTCCACATATTTCTAGTGGATTATATTTCCGTATTTCTAATGGAAAGCGAATGGATTACTGTACATATTTTTAATTAAGCAAGGCCTTGTTTTTTTAGTGCAACAGCACTCAAACTTTATTGTCTGACAATAACCTGGGGAAATTAAAGTCCCGGTCCCATGACCTCTGGTTTTGTAGGCCCTGGATAGAGCAAAGGAATCTGCATTTTAACGAGAACCCTAGGTGATTAACTTAGGTGGTTTCCAGAGCACACTTTGAGAAACACTGAAGTTCTAAGGAGCATACCATCAGTTTAAAGGTTTTACATTATGTTTGCAGGGGCCAATAGTTAAGAGTGATACAGACAAACTGTAAAGCATGGACCTGGAAACTTGAGTGTATATCACAATCACTGGAAGAGCCTGTTAAAATGTAGAATCCTGGGCTCCATCCTCCAGAGATTCTAGGTCTAGTTGTTTGAATTTTTAGACACGTGATCTTTTTCCTTTTGGGTCACAGATCCTGATGACTAAGCCTTGAGAGCAAAGGAGGAAATCTTTAGAACCCACCCAGACACCTAATTCAACACATGTAACCACCTCCTAAATACTCAGTGGAGTCTTGTTTTGCAAGAATCTCAGCCTCACCTGTATTTTAGAGCAATGCTTCATCTTATCCTCCTGAGGTATGGTATTGGTGACAACTACTGCTTCAAAGCATGCATTATTAATGCGAGAAATGGCTGGGCCAGAAAAGATTCCATGAGTCAGGATAGCATAAACCCTGGTGGCTCCAGCTGAGAGAAGTCTAGAGGAAAAAGCAGAGTTGATTAGGAGTAATCTTACTTGTCACTATAAAATCTGAGTTAGGGAAGAATAATGTCTTAGTCAACTTGGGCTGCCATAACAAAATACCACACACTGGATGGCTTAAACAGAATTTTATTTCTCACTCGTTTCTGGAGGTTGGGAAGTCTAAGATCAAGGTGTCAGCAAGGTAGGTTTCATTCTGAGACCTCTTCTCTTGGTTTGGTGGTGGCCACCATCTCGCTATATGCTTCCATGCCCTCTTTGTGTGCATAGACCAAGAGGGGGAATGGGGGGTGGGGTTGGGAGGGAGCTCCCTGGTGTCTCTTCTCATAAGGGCACCAATATCATCATGAGGGCCCCACCCTCATGATGTCACCTAAACCTAATAACCTCCCAAAGTTCCCATCTCCAAACACCATCACACTGGGGGTTAGGGCTGAATTTTAGGGTGATACAATTCAGTCGATAGCAAGGAGAGAGAAACAGACTAAGAACTTATCTGAATAGGTTTGGATTAGTGTAGAAGGACTGTGGCACAGACTGCTATGCTCCACAAAATCTGTCTCCTCTTCTTCCTAGCACACAGCTGGACATTTCCTAGCCTCCCTTGCATAGTTAGGTGTGGCCATGTGACTTAATTCTGGCTATCTAAATGTAGACAGAGGCTTGTAAAATCTCCCATGGATGATCCTCCATGCTCCTTTCCCTTTCTGGCTGGCCAAAATGGAAATGTTAAAGATGCAGCGCGGGGCCTCCCTCGTGGCGCAGTGGTTGAGAGTCCGCCTGCCGATGCAGGGGATACGGGTTCGTGCCCCGGTCTGGGAGGATCCCATATGCCGCAGAGCGGCTGGGCCCGTGAGCCACGGCCGCTGGGCCTGCGCGTCCGGAGCCTGTGCTCCGCAATGGGAGAGGCCACAACAGTGAGAGGCCCGCATACCGCAAAAAGAAAAAAAAAAAAAAAAAAAAAGATGCAGCGCCACAAGACTGAAAGGGGAATACTCGCATTGGAGCATACCATGAACAAGAAAGAAACTTTACTGTGTTCAGGGAGTTGATCTGTTAAGAGCAATTAGCATTAACTTACTAATATGATAAAAGGAGTTTTATAAATGTATACTCCAGGATCCAAACCAGGAGAGCACACGAGTCTGTTTTTTTCTTTAAGCATCTATTATACATATATGCTAGGCACTGTGCAAGGCATGGATACCTGGAGATTTAAAAAACAAATTATGAGAAACAATGCTGTCCATACTGGCTTGGATTATAAGCAGTGGGGAGCCACTTAAGGTTTTAAAGGAGGCATGAGGGGAATCTAGTCTTGGTTTTAGGAAGATAAGCAACTAGGGTGGCAATGTGAAAGATGGACTGGGGAGGTAAGAGACTGGTGACTGGCAGCAGAGAACAGAGGGAAGGCAATTCAGAACAGTGCAGGCAAACAATGAGAAGGAATACGAATGAAGGTAGTAGCTGCGAAAATGAACAGTCAAAAGGTAAGGCCAGGGATTCTAGCTTAGGTAAAATATAAATATGAGAATCTATTTCTGTCTCCTCAGGCATATGGATTTCTTACCTTAACTTGTTTTAAAAAACTACCAAGGGACATCCCTGGTGGTCGAGTGGTAAAGAATCCCCCTTACAATGCAGGGGACATGGGTTCAATCCCTGGTCAGGGAACTAAGATCCCACATGCCACGGGGCAACTAAGCCCGTGTGCCACAACTACTGAGCTCGCACGCCTCAACTAGAGCCCGCATGCCGCAAACTACAGAGCCCACATGCTCTGGACCCCAAACGCCACAACTAGAGAGAAGCCCATGCACCACAATGAAGAGCCTGTGCACTACAACAAAAGATCCCGTGTGCCGCAACTAAGACCTGACGCAACCAAAAATAAATAAAGTAAATAAATAATAAATAAATAAATATTAAAAAACTATTAAAAGTAGAGTACTTAGAGTGATGAGATAATTTTGGAAATATAGTGGTGACAGTTGCACAGCATTGTGAGTGCAACTAATGCCACTGAATTGCACACTTAAAAATGGTTAAAACAGCAAATTTCATGTTACATAAAGTTTAGCACAATAACAAGGAAAAATAAAACTAAGAAAATCTAGAGAAAAAAATAATACTTATCAATTTACTTGCATTGCAATTTTAGCCTAGGGTGACAAAAGAAAGCTAGTTATCATCTCCTCAATTCAGTTCCAAAGAGAATCAGCAGGATTAGGGCATTCAGATAGCAGTTAGCTTTTTACTTCTAACCCCCAGCCCCACCACTAGGCACTCACTTGTCAGCTGCGTGGCAGATTGTACCACAAGTGTCAGCCATATCATCCACGAGGATGGCCACCCGGTCCTTCACATCTCCCACTAGCACCATGCGGTCCACTTCATTAGCTTTCTTCCGTTCTTTGTGAATCAAGGCAAAGTCCACATTCAACCGGTCTGCGATGGAGGTCACTCTGCAATACAGGGTATTCACAGTTAAAACATGTGCGTGTGCGTGTGCGTGTGTCTTAGGACAAAGAAAGGAAGTAAAGGATGGGCTTGTTTTCTGGGGGAGAAGACTCCTTGAAACCCAACAGTTCCCAGGGTTGGAAGAAAGCAACCGGAATTGACTGGCATCACAAACTGGGTTTCATAGACTAATGCCTCCATACCCTGAGAGCAGTTTATGAATGTATTAGTCAAACTTAGATTACAATTCATTCTGGGTTACCGTAGGGGAAGACAGACACCCTCACCAGTCCCAGGAAGCGGTATAATGAATGCTAGGGCATGTTCGTTTACTAGACTGGCAGCGAAAGGGGAGAGAGAGATGACTTGGTTAACTAATGCCGGGAGTGTAGATCACCCCAATTTGACATGCGGATGTGGTGAGAAGTGAACCTGAACTTGGTGGGAGAGGAGCAGTACCCAGCCCATTCCAATGCCCACGCCCACATCACACTCCCCTCAGTGATCCACCAACTGTCATTGTCAATTGTACCTGGACACCAAGCTTGGGAATTCCTTTAAGGACTGCTAGAAAAAAAGTTTTACCAATTAACTGGGCAAACCAGGCATCTTGCTGTACAGCTCAAAGCACCTCCAAATCAAAACAGAATTCTTTTTTTTAAAATTACAAGGCAATACAAACCAGACTAGAAGGTGGGATAGAAAACAAATCTTTCTGGCGACAAAGTACCATGTAATCACTCAAACAGCAATCCATTCAGTGTATATGACTGTGGTGCCCCAGTGACACATATGGCCACACTCCACCATGCCATCCTTTTTTATGTGTGAAGAGGCCTGTGCTTTGCGTTTTGTTTTTTAATGTAATACTGATCCAACCAGAGCATTATGTCCTATTTCCCTTGTGGCTATGGTCACATATCTCGAGTTTGTGCTGAATAAGGGAGAACCTGTGACCATATAATAAAGAACAAACAAGACTTGGACCACACCTAGGCAACATTTACACCTGATCTAAACAACCCATAGCCTGTGCTCTCCTTTCCTACTGCGTGGGCACATAACAACATGAGTTACCAATCTGGGACTTCCCTGGTTGTCCAGTGGTTAAGACTCTGTGCTCCCAAAGTGGGGAGCACAGGTTTGATTCCTGGCTGGGGAGCTAGGATCCCACATGCCGCATGGTGCAGCCAAAAAAAAGTTACCAATCTGCTTGGAATGATTATTTAGCCGAGGCAAATGCATGACCACTTAGTTCAAGCATCCCAAACCATCCACAGTCAATGGTCAACAAACTCAGTGACTGACAAAGTGTAAAGAGCTCAAAAAAGTCACTCCCTATATCCTTGACGGGAGGACTACGTGCAAGTCACAATCACACAGGAATCTCTACCTAGTCCAAAAACCCTGCCAAGACAGACGTGATAGCCATTCACTTTGAAAATCTTTCATCACTAAAAGAAAATTATAAACAAACAAACAAAATCATTTAGCAATAAGCCATCTACTGAAGGCAGTTTTTCTGTACCCAACTTTGGAAGGAAAATCGTGCTTGATTACTTATTTCAAATGTGACCATTTTCTAAGTCTCTGTGGAAGATGATTTTCACAAGTGTGACAACCACCGTGAGGGGGATGTGTTTTAGGCTCCGTCTCTAGTATTACAGATGGTAACTAGTGACAAGGGACTCACAAAGCCATACATCTGGCTGGAGAACAGAACTCAAGCTCTCAGCTTATCAGTTCTGTTGAAGTTCCTGAAATAAAGAGGTTGTTGAGAAACAGTCATTGAAGACTTGAATGGCTTTTGCAAAGATCTGAATTCGCGTTTCCTAATCATCTGTGTTTTGTAGCTCTTCATTCCATTTCCACAACAAGAACATGTGTCACGCTTTTGAATGCATTACTAACGAGGGAGCCGCTAAAGAAATGAAAAGCTCTTAGTCTGCACCACGTGAGCTGAAGCACTGCAACTGGCAATCCCTGGCAATCAGTTTGTTTAGAATGTTCAGAGCTTGGCTTAAATAAAATCACCACACTTTCTTTTCCTTCCTGCTTAATATTTTAATCTAAAGGATCAAAACGGTTTAACCAACCGTTTGGAGGTATGTAAAAGCTTACTTGTTCACTATTATCATGGGCTTTGATAGCAGGTGCCATTCATTAGAAAACCAAATTCCTCCCCCTCCTGATGGGTCACAGCGCTGTTGCTAGCCCTGCAGCGCTGAGTCACTGTTGGGTTATGGTCAAGCCCACGATGCCAGACTATTTTGTGCACCTCTGCTGTCTTTCAGGTAGTGACTCAGGCCAGTAGAAGAGGAGTGAGTAAAACCATATCCAGCCCATGTCCTAGCTACTGGCACATCCAAGTACTTAAAAACTGTCACTTCTCAGTATCTTGTAATAACCTATAATGGAAAAGAATCTGAAAAAGACTATATATATACATATATATATATATACACACATATATATACATATATCCACATATACATATATATATGTATGTATATATATATATATAGTCTTTTTCAGATCACTTTGCTGTACCCCTGATGCTAACACAACATAGTAAATCAACTATACTTCAAGAAGAGAAAAACTCACTTCAATAGAGAAACATCATTTTCTGACACAACTGTCTGAAAGCTTTCCCCAGTACGTTGGGAATAACATGACTTTCAGCCATACCTCTTAGCTCCTCCAGCATCGGGTGAAACAATCGTGCAGTTCCTCCATTCCGAGATGTTCTCCCTTATCCACTTGAGGACAGCTGGCTCTGCATACAAATTGTCCACTGGGATATCAAAAAAGCCCTATAGAAAGAAAGAAGCTGGGTCAGTTTTGCTTGTTTTCCTTCTCTTCCATTTACAAATAATGAACACAAAGAGAATAGTAACTTGCCAACAGAATACTTTACTGCAACATTCAAACTGATCAGAAGGCATGCCCGGTGTGGCAGACTGTAAAAACAGCCTCCTCGAATCTGGGCTGTGTAAGAGAGCCCAGCCACGATGGGCAAAGCCAGGCCTCAGCTACACCACAACTGACCACAGGCACGTGAGCAAGCTCTTGGGAAAAACGGCCAAGTCCAGCCAAGACCAGAACTACCCAGCCAACGTGCAGACCCACGAGGTAATAAATGCTTACTACCTTATGCCACTAAATGTTGGGCTGGTTTGTTAAGGAGCAAAAACTAACTGGTAAACAGGTTAGAGATGCTATGGTATATAAACTTAATGGAAGCCATTTACAATAAATGGTCACAGTAACTAGAAGTCAGGAGATCTGTGTTCTAACACTAGTTGCTACATATTAGTTGTATTTCACAACTAATCTGTTCCCCTTCTATATAATGGGTATAAACACCTGTCCCATATCTCACTGAATTCCCAGAAGCCTCCAATGATAATGATTGCAAAGTCTCTTCAAAAAGTATAAACTATAAGGTGGTATTCTGCTCCCCTAACTCTGTTTAGGATAGAAAGTAGGCTCCAATATCTATGGCTCTAAATTTAATGATGACAATAACAGCTCCCATTTATTTCATATCTTTCATGAGCCAGGTGTTATACTATGAATTTAATATCTTATTTGATACTCACAATAACAAAGCAGTGTGTGTTCAGAGAAGTTAAATAACCTGCCCAAGGTTACAAAGCTAGTTAGTGTCAGAGCCAGTATTCAAACTAAGTCTGATGCCAAAGCCTACATGCTTCCCAGAATCCCAGACGGCCTCCCTGTCCAACCACCCAACGTGGCTAAGATCATGATCTATGCTTAAGGTGAGGATGTTGAAAATGTCATCAATGTCTAGTTTATTTGAGCTGTACTTGGGCAGTTTTTGCTTCCCTACGGTTTTCAGCATTCAGTCCTCTCCTACCCCCTTTCTAATCCCTAATAATCCCTAAGCTAATACTTAGCTTCCACTGATACCTGAATTTGAGAAGCGTGCAGGTCCATG
The DNA here is from genome assembly GCF_964341445.2 of Mesoplodon mirus. NCBI lineage: Eukaryota > Metazoa > Chordata > Mammalia > Artiodactyla > Ziphiidae > Mesoplodon > Mesoplodon mirus. Next base: position 92,781,855 of record NC_138981.1, on the reverse strand, counting down.
GTGATAATATGATCCGCGCCTGCTACAGAGAGCATATTTGCGACAAGCTTGGCTGAGATTGGAGCCCGGCTCTAAATGGAGGGGAGGAAAGGAAAAAAAAAGCCAATTTGAGAAACAATTCATTTGCTCAAAAAGCACTTATTTACTGTGCACCTACTGTGTTTAAGGTACTGTGCTACCAGGAAATTCATAAAAAGTGACATAGCCACTGACTTTGAGTAGATCACAATCTGGCACAAATATGAAGTGGATTATCATTTTTCCAAATCAAGATACATATTTCAGAAAAGAAAATACCTTCCCCACCTTTCTTTTTCTTCATGTACATATTTTCTGCCTATTCAAGTGTTTCCAATGCTCCATTATTTAAATTAGGCAGACTTTAAAAATCTTTTTTGAAAGAATTCTATTAAAATCTCTTTTAACACATACATACCCAAACCTGTGTAATATCTAACGTGTCAACATTTAAAGACACATCACAGGATGGAAATTATAGTTTTATTTTATAAATTACACCACTCCCTTACTCATCCGGAGGCCAATGTTCCAGTAACCTCAACCCCCTTTAATAACAGGTAAACACACCTGGCTGCACCATAAAATAGCAAGGCCCATGCCCTTTACTCTACTCTGTAGGAGCACTGTATTTTACTGAAATAAAAATATCTGGCCTTCTCCCAGGCATTGTACGTAAAATTTGGGCATCAATTACAACAGACCTGCAAAGTTTTACATATATGCTTTATCCTCTAATACTCCAAATAAGGTGAGAGGTGTGTGTGTGCGTGCGTGTGTGTAATGAGACCAAGTATTCATGTAACTGACTTCAAGTTATATGAAGAGGTCACAACTAGAACCAAGAGGGTCCCAGAGGAGCTACCATAGTTTAAAAAAAATATTCTACTCCATGGGAGCTGGTGCTTAGTCTTATTGATACAATGAAAAAATAGCAGTGAGTTAGCCAAAAGTCACATACATATGACTGGAATAAAACAGACAGACTGCAAATGTGTTGCTTTATACAAACCAATCATGCCAATTGTTTTGAAAATCAGGTAATGCCTAAGATAAAGAAAATAATATCCTCTAAATATACATTTGATAATTAAGGAAGTTTTTTGACTTTGGGCAAGTGCTCCTGCTTCCCCTGATTTTAAAAAAAGAATTAAAGGAAAAAAAAAAGAGATTCCGCTCCTACCTTATCCTTCTTATCCTGCCGGGCATAAGGGAAGCATGGGATGACTGCAGTAACCCGACTGGCTGAAGCAATCTTGCAGGCATTGATCATGATCAAAAGTTCCATTAGATTATCGTTGATTTCACCGCAGCCACTCTGAACAATGTAGACATCCTCTCCACGCACACTTTCGCCAATTTCCACACTACAGGAAAAGGAAGGACAACAAAAACAATAGATTTTAAAGCACTATACTGTACATCTACAGACAGTAAGGTCTAAAAAACACAGCTTCCCCACTAGTATGCTATGAATGGGTTACAGCTGCATGTGGCCTTGATCCCCTCAGACTTCAGGAGATTCCCCAGAGGAGTCCCTCTAACAGAAACAGTTTACTGCCTCAGTTTACTCCAGTGTACTATACAGATATTACCTGCTTTTATAGGTGACATGACATGAAAAAGATTGGCTAAGGTACTTAGAAGTAACTGGACTATAATTTCAGTAGGCAGGCTGTATCTCATTTCATATATTGAATGCAAATCTGATATAGCATCTATGACTGTCACAATCCATATATAACAAAAGAAGTAGAAAGCTCATATAAGGAATGAATCACTACCATTCTATAATGATGCCTTCTACAGAAGATAGTAGTATATCTACCACATTGGCAGTTCACTGAACAAATATTAAATGTTCATCGCCAATCACTTTGCTTGGTGCCAGGGACACGATGGAGAACAGATGTGGTCCCTGCCTTCATTCTATGCTAACTGTACTCTGGTCCAATTAGTAATTCTTATTTTAAAAAATTCTACAGGAAGTTATTCTAATTATGGAGTAACACTATATTTTACCATAAAATGAAAGTTTTAATATTCATACTTGGATCCTTACCAAGAATAACTTATTAAAAAATAACCTTGGGCTTCCCTGGTGGCGCAGTGGTTGAGAGTCCGCCTGCCGATGCGGAGGACGCGGGTTCGTGCCCCGGTCCGGGAGGATCCCGCGTGCCGCGGAGTGGCTGGGTCCGTGGGCCATGGCCGCTGGGCCTGCGCGTCTGGAGCCTGTGCTCCGCAGCGGGAGAGGCCACAGCAGTGAGAGGCCCGCGTACCAAAAAAAAATAAAAATAAAAATAATAACCTCAGTGACACCTCAAAGCAACACCATTTCCCCAATTAATCCTCTAGGTGAGGTGGGGTGTGTGGGGGGGTGTACGGGCATGCATGCGTGTGTAGCGTGTGTAGGCAAGTAGACCAGAACAGCTGATAACCTGTACTGATGAAGAGAAGAAAAACTTCTTCAACAGGAAGTAATTCCATTGCCAGAAGCTGATATAAGAGCTAATTATTATTTAAAATTTATTCCTTTCCAATCCAAGTAACAATTGTTACTTAGTTCCCCAACTAGAGATTGAACCCATGCCCTCGGCACTGAAAGCACCGAGTCTCCAATCCCAGGATCCTACTTTTTAAAAAATGGGGTTAGCTTATATTGTAAAGCAAGAAAAATAAAAGCAAATGGTAAAAATCAAACCAGAAACCAATTAGAACAGGGAAGTTGAGATTCCTGGTAGCCAGAACAAAGAGGAAAACACATTTGTTCGGGATGTTTGGAGGTAAACCTTCAGGCACTGAAAAATGGGCAAAATAAACCCAAAGTAAACAGAAGAAAATATAAACATAAGAGCAAAAACCAATGAAGTTAAAGACAGTAAAACAATAGAGAAAAAACACTGAAACAAAAAGCTAGCTCTTGGGGCCTCCCCTCGTGGTCCAGTGGTTAAGAATCTGCCTTCCAATGCAGGGGAAGCGGGTTCAATCCCTGATCAGGGAACTAAGATCCCACATGCTGCAGGGCAACTAAGCCCATGCACTCTAGAGCCTGCGTGCCACAATTAGAGAGCCCATGCGCACCACAACTACTGAGCCCTTGCACTCTGAAGCCCATGCACCACAACTAGAGAGAAGCCCGTGTGCCGCATTGAAGAGCCCATGCACTGCAACGAAAGATCTTGCATGCTGCAATGAAGATCCCACATGCTGCAACTAAGACCCAATGCAGCCGAATAAATAAATAAATAAATAAATAAATAAATAAATAAATTCTGAGAGGGACTTCCCTGGTGGCGCAGTGGTTAAGAATCCACCTGCCAATGCAGGGGACACGGGTTCTAGCCCTGGTCCAGGAAGATCCCACATGCTGCAGAGCAACTAAGCCCGTGCACCACAACTACCGAGCCTACACTCTAGAGCCCGCCAGCCACAACTATTGAGCCCACGTGCCACAACTACTGAAGCCCGCACGCCTAGAGCCCGTGCTCTGCAATGAGAAGCCACCGCAATGAGAAGCCCGCAACGAGTAGCCCCTGCTCACCGCAACTAGAGAAAGCCCGCGTGCAGCAATGAAGACCCAATGCAGCCAAATAAATACATTAAAAAAAAATCAACCAATTGCACTGTATGGACCTTATTTGCATACCAATTCAAGCAAATTGTTTAAAAAACCCACATTTATGAGACAAATGTGAATACTAGCTAATTATTTGATATTAAGAGATTACTGTTAATTTGTTTCAGGCAAGAAAATGGTATTGTGGTTAAGGAAATATATATGGGTGATATGACATAATATCAAGGTTTGCTTCAAAATAATCCAATTGTGGGGGGGCTGGGGGAGGGGGAATAATAAATGAAACAAGATTAGCCGTGAATTGATAACTGCTGAACTGGGCGATGGGTGCATGGCAGGGAAGTCATTTACTATTCTCTCTACTTCTGTATATGTTTGAAATGTTCTATAACAGGAAGAATGAATGAATGAATGAATGAATACCACTCAGGATTAGGCTGCCTCTTGCATCTGCTCACTTATGAACCTTCTGCAGGCCTGCTATTGTGAACATTTAGAAGACTGAGGTTTATCATCCCTCACAAAGTAACTCACCTCACACTAGAGGTAAGCGGGTTCAATGTGTTTCTTCAAAAGGTTTTGACAGATCTGCTCATACGCTTTTACAGATACCCAGCTGACAGATATTTAATTTGGGGTGGAAGTACAACTTGATGGGTCCACCAGGATGCAATGGCTACAAAGCATTTTACGGCGGGATCCTGAAGTAGTGATGCTGAGCAACATGATGAACCGAACAGCAATTTTGTGGACCCCAAGACACAGCTGAACAGACATCTATTAATCACCAAGATCAGCCTTAGGAAACAAGTAAATCTGTCAGCAATGTCAACTATGCTAATGCCAAAATTGCTTTCTGGAGACATTGTTTTAAATTCAAATGGACAGGCTCGAGAGGGACAGAGAGGGCTTCCTGGGAGAGCAACTTGCATGCTATCCAAACTGTAGGCCCTAGAGCATCACTGTCCAGTAAGGGAGTCACTGGCCTCAAGTGGTTGTTGAGCACTTGAAATGTGGCTAGTGTGACTGAGGAGGTGAACTGAGATGCGCAGTAAGTGTGAAATACCACACCTTACTGTGAAGCTGGTATAAATAAAATAAAAAATATATCGATTTTTTATATTGATTACATGTTAAGTTTTTTTAAAAAAACACTCAGATGGACAGGACTAAATAACACCTTGTGGAGGTGAGCCTGCTCTGCAAGTTCCTCACTGTGGTGGGCCCAAACAAGAGGCTGCGGGAGTTTCAAGGGACTTCCAGATCTTTACTAACGCTGCCTGCCCTTTGAGAGTTTCCAGGCTGAGTCCCTTCTGTGTTTTATGGCACACAACTCTAGGGCCCTGACTGAGTACTTCAAATATCCAGCAACTTCAAAACTGAAGATATTTTATTTTATTTTTCAAGAAAATTTTATTTTATTTTGTTTTATTTTATTTTATTTTTCACTCCCTGCCCCTCCTGCCACCTCACCTCCTTGACCAAGCTCTCCACTTCTCTGGGGAAGAATGAAAGTCAGGCATATTGATTGCCAATAAAAAGCCAAACGTGTCCTCTACACCTGGCGTGGGAAAACCTATGGCTCTTGTTCCAGTCAAGAACACAGAATATCATCTGTGCTCCAGACATTCACTCACCAGTCAGACTGTTTGATTAGGAGCCAGGGAAGAGCAGTTTGAGAATTGATCCAAGACAGTATAACGGATGGGCTAATTATCTACTCTAAAGCTGTCTTATTATCAAGTAAGACCAGAAAAGAACATATTTAAGACCATGGTGGCTTATCTCTTTTTACAAATGCCTCAACTACCAAAGTCAATATAAAAAATATTCACACAATTGCTTACATTGTTCATTATGCTACTCGGTATCACTATTTAAGGATCCCACCCATAAAATTCGTAGAATTTTGTGCCTGGAAGTATCTAAAGAGTTTTATGAAAATGAAAACTACATAATCCATTGCATATGCCTTTATCCCTTTGGCTGCCAGGAAGCCAAGGGATACAGTTAAAGTAACACTAAATCAACTTCAGTAATCACTTTATGCCAAATTCTTGGCACAATTACTATAGTCCTTTGTTCTAACAGGCTTCTGATGTATCTACTTAAACTTTTTGTGCCTGTGACTATCATGAAACACTTTAAGTCCTTTCTTGAAAGCAGGTAAGGTATTAATTACAAAATTAAATTTTCACTGCCAACTTAAACATCAGAGAGCATTTGCTAAATACATAACTTTAGTAGAAGGGATTTTTTTTTAAAGTATATTCTAACATCACATAAGGTTTGAAAAGTAATTCTTAAAAAAAGTCACCAGCTCACTACCTAACAATCACCAGTACCATTTTTGTATTATATCACCTAATAAGCAACCAAAAGTGCAGCCGTTTCCCAAAGCCACACTTAGGACTAGCACGTACCCTCAAGCACAGGATGTTATGACCAAACATGTATCTAATAACTTTAAAAAGTTATTTAACTATATTAAAAATAAAGTGGTACACATAAACTAGGACACTGCCTTGTTTTACTGTACATAATTCTAATCTCACTAATCAAGACCAATCTTTCCCTCCAGTTAGTACTATGACATACAGACTTGCATAAAGCCTTTAAAAAAGCCCAGGAAGTATACTTAGATTATACAGCTCGGTCAATAAACAGTTCAGTGAATCCCAAAAAAACCTTAATATTATTCTTATGGTTTCCTCTAAGAGATGATAAGTTAGGCAGTGATGGATGGTAGGAGAATTGATGGTGTGCCTGAAACCTGTTTGCTCTTTTTTTTTTTTTTTTTAATTTATTTTTATTTATTTATTTTTTTTTGCGTTACGCGGGCCTCTCACTGTTGTGGTCTCTCCCGTTGCGGAGCACAGGCTCTGAATGCGCAGGCTCAGCGGCCATGGCTCACGGGCCCAGCTGCTCCGCGGCATGTGGGATCTTCCCAGACCGGGACACGAACCCGTGTCCCCTGCATCGGCAGGCGGACTCTCAACCACTGCGCCACCAGGGAAGCCCCTGTTTGCTCTTAATATCATCTACCACGGCAACGAAGAGCAGCACCAGCCGGCGTGCAGCAACAAAGACCCAACACAGCCATAAATAAATAAATAAATAAATAAATAAATAAATAAATTTATATATATATATATATATATATATTAAAAAAATCATCTACCAGGTGGAAAGACCTGGTTTAGCAATTGAAAGGGTAACAATCCTTGTTCTTTCCCTCTAGCTAATGGTATGTCCTCCAAATGGCTTTGGGCCAATGATTCTCCCAGCTGTTCTGGGGAGGCCAGATGACTGGCTATGTCCATCCAGTGAGAAAAACTGGCTTCTCCTTTACCCTTTCCTTTAGCATTAGACATAATTGCATCTGACAAGCACAAAATGTTAAACATAAAAAGGAAATAAAGTGAATCTAAAAGTGCCTTTTGATTGGTGGTATTCTTAAGAAAATCTCAAGAATTTAGATGGATGTTGGCACGTGCAAAATATATGGGATTAACTAACAAAGGTTATAGTTCTTAGGAAAATCCTAGGCAACCAAGGTTAAAGTCATCCCCCTCTCAGCCTATCCAGAGTAATCAAATAAACCAAAGTTATTTAACAATACTGAAGAGAATTGAGTCCAAAAATTTAGTACATATAACAAGAAAGAAACAGACTCACAGATATAGAGAACAAACCAGAGGCTACCAATGGGGAGAGGGAAGGGGGAAGGGGAAGATAAGGGTAGGGGATTTAAGAGTTACAAACTACCATGTATAAAATAAATAAGTTATAAGGATATATTGTACAACACAGGGAATATAACCAATATTTTATAATAACTATAAACGGAATATAACCTTTAAAAATTGTGAACCTCTTTGTTGTACACATGAATCATATAATATTGTACATCAACTATACCTCAATAAAAAAAATTTAGTACATTTAGAAGTTTCAAAAGCCAGATGAATACTGTAACAGCAAAAAATTTAAAGAAAATACTCAAGAGTTGGGCAAGTTACTTAACCTCTGAATCTTAGTTCCTTCATCCATAAAATGGGGATAGTAAGAGTACCCCCTCAGAGCAGTGTTGAGGGGATTAAATATTAGATATGTATAAAGTGCACAGCATAGGAACTAGCACATTTTAAGCATTCACTATTTACTAATTATTAATACCATCACTGCTGATAGCAGAACTCGTTCAACTTTTCTAGAAATCAATTTTGGCAATAGGTATTAAAAAGCCTGAGAGGGACTCCCCTGGTGGCACAGGGGTTAAGAATCCGCCTGCCAATGCAGGGGACACGGGTTCAAGCCCTAGGCCAGGAAGATCCCACATGCTGCAAAGCAACTAAGCCCGTGCACCACAACTACCGAGCCTGCACTCTAGAGCCCGTGAGCCACAACTACTGAGCCCACGTGCCACAACTACTGAAGCCCGAGTGCCTAGAGACCGTGCTTCACAACAAGAGAAGCCACTGCAGTGAGAAGCCCGTGCACCGCAACGAGTAGTCCCCGCTCACAGCAACTAGAGAAAGCCCGCACACAGCAAGGAAGACCCAACGTAGCCAAAAATTAAAAGGAAAAAAAAAAGCCTGAGAAGTGGTGTATACCCTTTAACCTAGTAATTCCCCTTTTAGATATTTATCCTAAGGAAATAATCAGAAACAGTCAAAAGATTTACATTCAAGAGTTTTCATATAAAGGAATCAGATCAAAACTTTTAAATATCTAATAGAGACTTGGTTATATAAAATTATAGTAAAACCATGACAAGACTATACAGCTATTTAAAACCATGTAGACTAAATATTAAGAGGAGAAACTACTCAAAATATATTGCTGAGTGAAGAAAGCTATAAACAACCTATCTTACTTTTTAAAAAAAGTACATAAACAAACAAACATCTGGAAGTTCATATATCAAAATGTTAAGTTTATCTTGGGTGGTGGAATTATTTGGGATGTCTTTTCTCCCCTCTGTCCTCTTCTATATTTTCCACATTTTCTGCAATACCATCACCACCCCTTACCAACACTGTGAATTTGTTAGACAATTTTCTAAGAACTTTACTCCTATCTCATTTAACTGTCACAATAGACTCTCGGTAGATGCTACTTTAGAGATGAGATTACTGAGGCAAAGAAAGGCTTAGGATTCAAACCCAGCTTCTCTGATCCCAGAGCCTGAGCCTTTAACCTCTCATAGCTATTTGTGTGTGTCATACACCCACATATATGTCTGTATGTTTCCTCAAAAAGAGGACAGCAGGGGTTTCCCTGGTGGCGCAGTGGTTAAGAATCTGCCTGCCAATGCAGGGGACACCGGTTCGAGCCCTGGTCCAAGCCCTGGTCCAGGAAGATCCCCCATGCCTCGGAGCAACTGAGCCCGTGCGCCACAACCACTGAGCCTGCGCTCTAGAGTGCGTGAGCCACTACTACTGAAGCCTGCACGCTCTAGACCCTGCGCTCTGCAACAAGTGAAGCCACTGCAATGAGAAGCCCTCGCACAGCAACAAAGAGTAGCCCCCGCTGGCAGCAACTAGAGAAAGCCTGCGCACAGCAAAGGACGACCCAACGCAGCCAATAAATGCATTAATTAATTAATTAATTAATTAATTAAATATATATATATATATATATATATATAAAACAAACAAACAAAAAAACTGGACATCAAAGGATGAGCCTGACTTCAGAAGAAAGCTACTCAAGAGAGCATCAACCCCTAAGATCCTGCCAAATTGCTGCAAAAGTCTCATTTGAGGATGGGCTCTGCAGTTCCCCATCTGATGACCCAAAGCACCCACTGAGCTGCCCTGTCCATGATCTTTAGATCCCAAGAGTCACACAGGGCAGCAGTTACCACTTATGCAGTGCAGAAAAGCCAAAGGTTTGGGAAGGGAGGTGAGGGGAAGCTCCATAAGCAACATATTCGATTATGTTCAATGAAGATTTCAGAACATCTAAGGAACCAAAAAGCTAATGATTAAGCCAGAAACAAGGCAACTTAACCAGTCATCAATTTTCCACATTGGGCTTAATCTTATCCAATGTTTCCAAGCATGTTACTGTCCAGTTGTTTAAAAATGAATTCAGGGGCTTCCCTGGTGGTGCAGTGGTTGAGAGTCCGTCTGCCGACGCAGGGGACACGGGTTCATGCCCCGGTCCAGGAAGATCCCACATGCCGCGGAGCGGCTGGGCCCGTGAGCCATGGCTGCTGAGCCTGCGCATCCAGAGCCTGTGCTCCGCAATGGGAGAGGCCACAACAGTGAGAGGCCCGCGTAACGCAAAAAAAAAAAAAAAAAAAAAAAAATGAATTCAGCCTTTTATTTCAGGGAAGTACATTGGGACTCCTGCTAATTCAGATAAATCAATCAGTAGAACACTAAAGTGTTCTCCCCCTCCCCTCTCCCAATATAGCCTCAGGTCCTGATGTGTTGCACTAGGCAGAGAGTCCACAAAGAAAAAAAAAGTCTTTGTATTTTTTCATGAAGCATAGGAAAAGGACTTAATAGTCACAGTTCTCTAAGGGGAACCAAAAAAACCTCTGAATGAAAATCATTCTTGTCCCCTAGCTATAGTGCCACTTGCAAAGTCTGGACCTGTTTTGTTTTATTACAGCCCATGAGTCATAATGCTGTGGTTAAAGCTAAAGACAACAACTCAGCTAGCCTTTCGACTAAGGTACTGCCTGGTTACAAATGGCATCAGTGTTTGCACTATCATTTGCATCATAACCAATGGTACAATGATCAAGAATCCAGAAGGAAGCTAGCTGTCCACTACAGATAATGCTTTTATCAGCAGGGTCTACAAAGGACAGGGGGAGTTACACTTTGGTAAACAGTTTAAAGAAAGAAAAAAGGGAACAAAAGCATTTAGGAAAAAATGTTCAAAGCAATCTTCACTAATTTAACTGATTCATTAGGTTTGGTGTAAACTTTCCCCTTAATAGAGGACTGACTGTAAGACTGCGGGCACTGCTCTGATTTGATCAACAGGGTACCAACGAAACACAAAAAAACACCTAACGGAACCAGAAGATGCTATGTTTAGGTGGAAGGGGTATTGAAAGGATCAGGTGACCAAGCTATCTCTAAGATGGCCCCAAGGTGCAGGAGCACGGTGGAAGTGAGGGGAAGGTGCAAATTTAATTAGCAAAGCAATGAAAACAATTCATTGCAATGCTCTACGCATTCCCGGCCTTCCACTCCATGATCTTTTCTCGATTATCTTAATATTCAGGGATAAAACTGTTTCCTAAATCCCCCGCACAACGTTAGAAGTGGGCAAGTTCAGGATAGACTTTGGTACTGAAAAATATGCTTTTGTATTGTCTGTACCAGTAGCTACACTTGGGAAGGTCAAGGATTCCAGAATTAAGGTTCCCTGAGATTTTCTGGATGGCTCAAACTCAGATGCTGGCAATCAGGATGCAGTTAATGCATCATTTTATCCGAGCGACTAGAGTTAACTTAAGTATGGCTCCGAGTCTAAAGATGTGAAAAGCCAACGCTTGCCAATAGAAGGGAAGTCCTCAGTATTAATTTTGGCGCCCTCAGTACATAATGTCAAATTCCCTCAACAGGAAATCCGACCGACACCGTTTCGAATTGAAAAGCTACTTCTTAGACTCTAGGAGAAGCACTACGAGGGCTCAGTACGCAGTAGGATCTCCCAGGCAAGCTGGTCTAAGAGCTGAAGAGAACCCAATCTGGTCTGGATGGCTCAAAAGCGAAGCGACAAAGCCACGTGTCCCCACTGCCGAGCCTAGGCGTCTTTTCCCTCTAGCCGCTCTAGGCAGCCACCATCCCCGCCTTGGGTCCTCCAGCCCTTGCCTTCAAACCCAGTAGCTTCGCCTCCTGCTCCATCTTGACTCCACCCAACCGCACGGTGAGAATGAACGTGACCCTCCCGCGAGAGGTAAAATAACGGAAACAGCCCGTGGAGCACGCTTGCCACAGAGCTGCCCCGTACCCCCACCAAAGCCGGCCCTTCGGAACTCACGCGGTGGCCCCATCCCCCTACCCTCTGCTGCCCAAGTGTCGCCTGGCCGCCCCGGCAGGTGAGACCGGTCGGGGTCCCAACTTCATCCTCACCAGGTCTCCTGGTTGCTGAATTTCTTAGTCACCACCTTGCCCAGCTCCAGGCCCAGGCGGTCGGCAATCTTCTGGGATAGGTCCTGGTGGGAGCTGCCGCTGAAGATTTTGATATTCGGCATCTTGGCCAACTACCCTAGGCACTCTTTGCTTAGTGATCGCTGCTGCTGCCGAGACCCGAACCGAGTCGGCCCAGAGACTCAGTACTAAGCACTTCGCATTGCTACTCCGCCATCTTACATTCCCGCCGGCGCGCGGCTCTAAATTGCCCAGCGCCGGGTAGGCGGAGTCAGCGGGGAAGTTTACACCCCGACCTTTCCGATTAGCTGAGCGCCGGCGAGGGGCGGGTCCTGGTTGTAGTTCCGCCTACCCCCGGCTGTCTCAGGGATTCACTGGAGGCCCTGAAGGGGGCGAGGCTAAGGAATCGCCCCGCCCCCTGTAACGAGGCAGTCCGAGAGGGCTGACTAAAAAACTCTGAGATACCCGCGCTTGGCTGGGGGTGGAGAGGTGCTGGTGACGCGTAGGGCCAGATCTTTCCCGCAAGTCACGCTTTTTTTTTTTTTTTTTCTTCAGCACCTGAAAGCAAGCCTGGCTCTGGTTTACAGTTTCTTTAAAAAATATCTGTTTATCAGGATGGCAGCCACAGTTCGTCTGAATGAAGGGGAGATTTCTCAACGTGATTGAGTTTGCATGTTTCTGAACATGATTTTTGTCTTTTTGTAAGGATGGGGCTGAATTAAAACACGTTTGCATCACAGACGCCCAGAGCACAGGCTCATCCAAAGGGCAAACAAGCAATTTCAGTGTCGCCTTTGCCTGGCAGGCAAGTCCCAAGGGGAAAGTGACTGAGGGCAGGCTACCTGAGTCATCCAGGGACACTGCAAGAGAAGTCTCATTTTGTTTTCAGCGCTGGGACCAAGTATGTTCAAACAAGTGATGAAGTATGGATTTTCCACAATATCTGGGCAATAAAGGTCTGATTTATCTGACCCTTGGAAAGGAGAGAAAATTTAGAATACTTATGGGACTTCAGATAAAGAACCCCGGATGAATCAGAAAACCTGGTTTTTGGTCCTGTCTGCCCCATGTTGTCCTCAGCATCATATTCTGCGTGTTGCTAATGTGTCCTTTTACACCACTATTTTATTATTTTTATGATGATAACTGCTAATTGGACCAAAGAGTGCCTTTATTCTCACCACATTTTCATTAAGCATATTCCAACCATGGGTTAGAAGTAAGAGAAAAATCATACAATTTTAGAATCATACAATTTTAGTTATGAGTACCATAATGCTCATAACTACAAGCTGTAAAAATAAAAGGGACTTCAAAAATCATCTAGTCTACTGGCTTCATTTTACATACGGTTGAAACTGAGACCAGAGATGGGAAGGAATTTGTCCAAGTGGCAAAGGCAGAAAATATTTAAAGCAGCATCCTAGCTTTCCCTTCCTGCTATTTTCAGCAGTGTCCTCAGAGGACCTCTCCTTCTGACCTTTTGTCATAATTTTACGAGTTCAGAAAGGTAACATAGGCCCAGGTGTATAGGAATACTTGAAGAAGGAAGCAGACTGCAGGGCAGAATATTAGTAGTCTTCCATCACATTTCATTCATCAAATATTTACTGAGTGCTTCACTGCATACAAGGCAGTACACTAGGCACTGAGGGGACTATAAAGTATTTGCCTCCAAGGAATTTGTTCTTTCAATATTTATTGAAATATTTATTGAATACTTCTAATGCACCGGGCCATGTTCTGGGCACTGAGAATACAGCAGTAAACAATCAGAAACCCCTGCTCTCACAGAGTTTATATTCTCAAACAATAAACATGTAAACGAAGAAATTGTATAATATATCCAGCGGTGATAAGCGATGTGGAGAAAAATCAAGCAAGGAAGTAGGAACATGTGCCATGATGGTGGTGGAGGGGAGGAGTCTAATTTTAAGTAGGGTGTAGTCAGAGAAGGCCTATCCGGGAAGGTGACATTTGAGCAAAGACCTCAAGGAGTTAAAGGAATGAGCCATGTTGATACCTGGGACAAGCAGAGGGCACTGCAAAAGCCCTAGGACAGGAGTGCATCTAACTTGTTTGAGGAATAGTAAGGAGGTTGATGTGTCTGGTGCAGAGTGAGTATTGGGGCCAAAGGGGTAGTGCACACCAGTAAGAAAACATAAGATCAGTGAACTAAGAGCAAGTGGTGGGAAGGTGCCAACCATGCAGGACCTTGTAGGTCATTTTAAGGAGTTTTGCTATTACTGAGTAAGGGTATTTACCAAAGAATGACATGATCTGACTGCTCTCTTAAAAGGAATAGAGCGTAAGCAGCAAGATAAGAAGCAGAGAGACCAGTTAGGAGATGGCTTCCTAATAGAGATGAGACATTTATACAAATATTTATAAGACATGGCACAATTTCATACACTACCATAGAGAACCCTGTGTTTGGGTAAAGGGTAAGCTGCTGTAACACAGAGCCTAAAACACAGTGGCTCAAATAACACAGATTATTTCTCTCTTGCATAACATGCTCCCAGGCCAATGGGACAGTTCTGTTCAATGCTAGGTCATGAGCACATCCAGGTTCCAGCCCATGGGAAGGAGGAAAGAGAAGAGGCAAGGGATTTCTTTTTAAACAAGTCACGTGGAATTTGCTCATTTCATTTTCCATCACATCCCTTTGGAATGAGCTTAGTCACCGTGGCAAGACCTTAGTTGCAAGTCACACCTACCTGCAGGAAACACTATGAAATGTCTTGTTAGGTGTCCCTGTACTCAGGATGCAGAGGAAAAAGGGATTTTGGAGGTACAGCTAGATATCCTACCCAAACAAAGTCATATGCAGACCCAGCAGTAAAAAATATCACCTCTGGGGGCTTCCCTGGTGGCGCAGTGGTTGAGAGTCTGCCTGCCGATGCACGGGATACGGGTTTGCGCCCCGGTCCGGGAAGATTCCACATGCCATGGAGCGGCTGGGCCCGTGAGCCATGGCCGCTGAGCCTGCGCGTCTGGAGCCTGTGCTCCACAACGGGAGAGGTCACAGCAGTGAGAGACCCGCGTACCACAAAAAAAAAAAAAAAAAAAATCACCTCTGCCTGGGACATCCTGGCAGTATTGGACATCCTGTCCAGACATCTTGGAGGTATTTCTGGCAGTGGAAGCACATGAGCTAGGCCTTGAAGGATGGGCAGGGTTTTGACAGTGATGAAATAAAATTCATATATTGTGGCAAGACAAAATGTTTCTCTGCCTGTTTGGGCCTCCTCCCTCCCCTTTAGTGTGTATTGTGTATCTGCACTAAGCAGACCTCCCTAGGAAATAACCTTCCTTTTCAGTCTTGTAAGGGGTCACCATGACCCACTACTCACTTTGTATGCACAGATCAGGATTATGTAAACTGTCAATATATGATTTGATGTATAACCCTATGTCTCAAAAACTTATATATAACTGTGTTTTGACCTTTAATGGGCTGAACAGTCCTCATAGCTTTCTGAAATATTGTCTCCCACATTATAATCCTCGGGTTGGCTTGAATAAAGTTTTCCATTTCTTTCTTAGATCGATTAATATTTTTTGACAACAGTCAATGATTGGCAGAAGGTGGTTCTCCCCTGGCAGGAAGCAAAGGTGAAGAAGTAGAGGTTTTGAGGAAAGGGATGTAGTCTGCTTTGGCTGGATTATCAGGTACCACGTTGAGATTTTATTCTGCCTGTGGTGGGAAGTCGCTGACTATTCTGGAATAAGGGAATGACATGATCATAATTGTGCTTTTGGTAAATTTAACTGTGTAAATTAATAATAGGGAAGAGATTGGAGGCAGTCAAATCAGGTTGGGAGAGTAAGTTAGTAACGTCCTTCATTGGGCCAGTAGCTGTAGGGTTTAAGAAGAGGGATGAGAGATGTGAATCTCAACCTTTTGGAAATCATGGACCCCTTTGAGAACTTTATGAACACAAGGGACCTTCTCTCCAGATAAATGATCAAAGAGCCCTGCGCTCATTAGATTAAAACTAATAATCCCATTAGGGCAAAAACTAAGTAATCTAATCAGAGAATTCCAGAATATAAATGTATGTGGGAAAAATGCTGTTGTGTTTGTTCCTTTTGTCTCTGTCTAGAAAGGTAAACAATGTTAGGGCACGGGAGATGGGTGTCTTAGTCCACATCTAAGGTAAGGTAGTCCTGAGGAGAAAGTTTAAAGGAGACTTGAGTTTAAGTCATCTAGGAAAAAAATGTCCTCAGACCTTTAGGGATGGATGAATGTGGACAAATTAGGCCATCAGAATAGGAACAATGTGTGCGAGGCTGGCATAAGGATCCTAAGATGTGAGGTTTTGAAAAGAGTATGCTGAGTTATATGTAAATGGTGATGGGTTCTGGAGTTTGATATCATTCAAAAGAAACATGCTGTGGGGCTTCCCTGGTGGTGCAGTGGTTAAGAACCCACCTGCCAATGCAGGGGATACGGGTTTGAGCCCTGGTCCAGAAGATCCCACATGCCGCAGGGTAACTAAGTCCGTGCGCCACAACTACTGAGACTGAGCTCTAGAGCCCGTGAACCACAACTACTGAGCCTGTGCTCTAGAGCCCGCATGCCACAACTACTGAAGCCTGCGTGCCTAGAGCCCGTGCTCCACAATGAGAGAGGCCACTGGAATGAGAAGCCCGCGCACTGCAAGGAAGAGTAGCCCCCGCTCGCTGCAACTAGAGAAACCCTGCGTGCAGCAACGCAGACCCAATACAGACAAAAATAAATAAATTAAATAAATAAATTTATTAAAAAAAAGAAATGTGCTGAGATCCTTCTATATGCCAGGGCCTCTGGAGGGTGGGTATACAGAGAATGAACAGTACACAATCCTTTCCCCCTAGCAGGCAAGACAGATAGTTACAGAAATAAGGTTAAGTATGGGGGGCTGGGGCGTGAGAAATGCAATCAAATTGAGAGGATGTGCGAAGGGTCTTGCAGGAAATGGGCCTCCTAAGACCAAGGATTGCAACCTTGAGAAGAGGGTTGTTGCAGAGAAAGAAGGGGTGCAAAAGGATGGTCATGTCATCCCAGGTCTCAGGTGAATCCCTGGGATGAGCTGCCAAGTGTGGGTTCTTGGCTTTACGCAGGAAAGAATTCAAGCCATAGTAAAGTGAAAGCAGGTTTATTTAGAGAGAAACACATTGACAGAATGCAGCCTGTCTCAGAAAGTGAGAGCAGCCTTGGAAGAAACATACTTGACAGACAGAGTGTGGGCCCTGAAATATGGGGTGGTTAGTTTTATGGGCTGGGTAATTTCTAGGCTAATGAGTAGGAGAATTATTCCAACTATTTTGGGGAAAGGGCGGAGATTTCCAGGAATTGGGTCACTTCCCATTTTTGGTCTTTTATGGTTAGCCCCGGAACTGTCATGGTGCTGGTGGGTGTGTCTATTTTTTTTTTTTTGGCAGCACTGCACAACAAGAGGGATCATGCAGGATCTTACTTCCCCAACCAGGGATTGAACCGTGCCCCTTGCAATGGAAACGTGGAGTCCTAAACACTGGACCGCCAGGGAATTCCTGGGTGTGTCATTTAGCATGCTGACATATTACAATGAGCATATAATGAGGCTCAACTTCTAGTGGAAATCAAATCTTCCACCATCTTGGGCCTAGTTGGTTCTAACCAGTTTATGTTGTGTCCTCAACGGCTATGTCATTCTTTTAAAGGTTGTGCCCTGCCCCCTTCCTGACTCAGGTTTATCAAAGGCCCTGGGGCAGGCGAATGCACAAGTGGGGTGAGGTGAGGTGAGGGAAGGTGTGTTGGGAGCTGAGGCAAGAAAGGCAACTAGAAGCCTATGATGGTCAGTTTTACATATCAACTTGTCTAGGCTGTGGTCCCAGCTCCTGAATCAAACACTAATCTGGGGGTTGCTGTGAAGGTACTTTTTAAAAAATTTTGGCTGCGCTGGGTCTTCATTGTGGCTTCTCTAGTTGAGGCACATGGGCTCTATAGCACACTCAGTAGTTGCGGTGCGTGGGCTTATATTTGCCCCGAGGCATGTGGGATCTTAGTTCCCCGACCAGGGATCGAACCTGCGTTGGAAGGTGGATTTCTAACCACTGGACCACCGGGGAAGTCCCGGTATTTTGTAGATGTGCTTAATATTCCTAATGGTTGTCTTTAAGTAGAGGAGATTTTCCTAGACAGTTTGGGTGGGTCTGATTCAATCAGTTGAAAGGTCTTAAGAGCAGAACTGCAGTTTTTCTGAGGAAAAAGGAATTGCAGCCTGCCCTTCCTGATGGCCTGCCCACAGATTTCAGACTTGCTGAGCCAGCCCCACATAGGTATAAGCCAGTTCCTTACAAGAAATCCCTTAATGTACACTTCCTACTGGGTCTTTTTCTCTGGTTGACCCTGACCTATACAAAACCAGATTGTGGAGAGCTTTTTTTTTTTTTTTTTTTTTGCGGTACGCGGGTCTCTCACTGTTGTGGCCTCTCCCGTTGCGGAGCACAGGCTCCGGACACGCAGGCTCAGCGGCCATGGCTCACAAGCCCAGCTGCTCCGCGGCATGTGGGATCTTCCCAGACCGGGGCACGAACCCGTGTCCCCTGCATCGGCAGGCGGACTCTCAACCACTGCGCCACCAGGAAAGCCTTGTGGAGAGCTTTGAATACCAGTTTCCCGGTGCTGAAGGAAAAGGGCTGGAATCCTGATCCCCAAATTGGAGAGGAAGGGAGGAGCAGGAGCACAGACTATTTTGTTCTAGAAAAGGCTGAGGAATGCCCTCTTGTCCATATTTCACATTTCCAACTAACTCCAAAGCTCAGACCACTGGGAGAATTTTGTAAACACCCACCTCCTTGGAAAGGCCCCCTCCCTTCCCCTCCCCACATAGGGCAGGTATGGCTTTGCTTCCTTCTGAGATTCTAGGCATTATAGGGGGGTCTAAATTCATCCATTTATTCAATCAGTCACTTCTGCAGGTATTTCTTCGGCAGCAACTATGGGCAAAATAACAGTGCTCAGCCTTTGGATTACAAGAATGAATAAAACACGACCTTTTCCTTGAGAAGCTTTACAGACTCATAAATGACTACTTTAACAGCAGGCAGAGAGAAAGAATTCCCCCTGTAGGACTAGAAGGAAGCAATTGCAGCAGAATCTCTCTTTCCTGGGCCTGCCACTTCAATCCCAGCGCGCAGGCTTTTTTTTTTTTTTTTTTTTTTTGGCTGCACCATGCGGGCTTGTGGGATCTTCCCCGACCAGGGACTGAACCCTCGCCCCCTGCAGGGGAAGCGGGGAGTCAACCACCGGACCACCAGGGAAGTTCACGCAAGGCTCCTTCTAGCGTCACCTTTGACTAGCTGGACCTCCTTGTCATCTTCAAGCAACCTTTCCTGCTCCTTCTGGGTATTGGCATTTCTTTCAAGACATTTTCTCTTTTCTGTCTACTGCCTATGTTCAGATTTTTCCCTCTCGAGGCCAGTGTGGCCTGTCATTGTTCATATCCTCAGCTTCGAATTTTCAGCCAACTCCTAATTCAATGCCAAATTGATGGCAGGTGGGCGTCTCTCTTTTGTAAGCACATCAGAGGGCTTTCAGGCCACCAGAAAGCACATCACATCTGTAGAGACAGCCCAGTGTGCTGCAGCCCACGCTGAGAGCACCAGCTCTCAGGAGTCAGCCCTTCCATTAGGCCCTGGACTCCCAAACTTATGTTCTCTGTGTCTTCAGCAAGCATGCAAGCTCTTTGAGGCCAGAGACCCTGCATTTCCCATAGCCTCTCGCACAGACCCTCAGAGTAGATGCATTTTATTTTATTTTATTTATTTATTTTCACTTGTGGGAGTTTTTTTAAAGGTTTTTTTTTGATGTGGACCATTTTTAAAGTCTTTATTGAATTCATTACAATATTGCTTCTGTTTTATGTTTTTTTTTTTTGGCCACAAGGCATATGTGATCTTAGCTCCCTCACCAGGTATCGAACCCACACCCCTTGCATTGGAAGGTGAAGTCTTAACCACTGGACTGCCAGGGAAGTACCTGGATGCTTTTTTTAAAATTTAATTTATTTTATTTTATTTTTTAACAGGGAAGTCCCTGGATGCTTTTTTTTTTTTTTTTTGCGGTACGCGGGCCTCTCACTGTTGTGGCCTCTCCCGTTGCGGAGCACAGGCTCCGGACGCGCAGGCTCAGTGGCCATGGCTCACGGGCCCAGCCGCTCCGCGGCATATGGGATCCTCCCGGACCGGGGCGCGAACCTGTATCCCCTGCATCGGCAGGCGGACTCCCAACCACTGCGCCACCAGGGAGGCCCCCTGGATGCTTTTTATTTTATTTATTTTATTTTATTTTTTAAAAATATTTATTTATTTATTTTTGGTTGTGCTGGGTCTTAGTTGCAGCATGTGGGCTCCTTAGTTGTGGCATGCAAACTCTTAGTTGCGGCATGCATGTGGGATCTAGTTCTCTGATCAGGGATCGAACCCTGGCCCCCTGAATTGGGAGCTCGGAGTCTTAACCACTGTGCCACCAGGGAAGTCCCCTTGGATGTATTTTAAATGCTTAAGGATTTGAACTGAAAAACATCGAAGATATATTAGGAGGTGAGTATTAATGGCTTTTCAAAAGGATTCACTTTAGAAGTCCTTTTAAAGAGCAAAGGGCACATATGTAAATCATGGTTTTATTAACAAACGTGTATCTTTTTTGTGTGTGCTGTGTGGCGTGGCTTGTGGGATTTTTAGTTCCCTGACCAAGGCCCTTGGCAGTGAGAATGCAGAGTCCTAACCACTGGACCACCAGGGAATTCCCAACAAAAGTCTATCTTAAAAGCAGCCCTGCCTGTTCCAGAAGATTTATCTCATAAAACAAAGTTTGCTGTTTTACCTTAGGATTTGCCTGGACCCTTTAGATGCATTTCACTCTCCTAGGGTTCCTGTGAGTTGATTTCCTGTGAATATAGGCTTTATTGTACAAGTTCAGTATCCCAGTGAGTTAGAATCATCTGGGGATTTAAAAGAGATGGGAGATTTTAGCCCCCCTTGACAGAAGGGAATTAGATGAAAGCAGCAGGGTCAAGCAGGCTCTGTGGTCTGTTCTGGTGCTTAACTTTTATGAGTTGGGGAGTTCTCCCAGTTTAATTACTGATCTGAGGAGTGTTTGGGTGATGCTAGAAGTACTTGCCTTTGTCCAAAAGATGTTTAATGTAGAGAAAATGTGCTTTTCTAAAGCTAAAAGACCCTCTAGTTCAACCCACTCCTTTTATATGGCAAGACACTGATACTCAGAGAAGGGAAGTGAATGCCCAAGGTCACACAGCTAGTTCTTGGAAGAGCTGCAGGTAGAACCAAAATCTCCTGGCACCTAATGCAGCTCTGTTAACAGAGTCAAGCTAGCGTGGGCTCAGGGCTGCAGAAACTGCAAGTCAGATCAAAGCCTCTTCCATTGTTCAGCAGGGGGAACATATGTCCGTTTACGAGTTGGCTCTTTGAATTTTTCCAGGTCCCTGGAGGCATACATGCCTGCTGTACCAGGTTAGAAAAGGGGCAGGAATGCTTGTCTTTGCCTCGCTTTCCTAGCAATTCCCCTGTCCTTGGGGGCCAAGAGTCATGCCATTGCCATATAGCATTTTCCCCCTTTTTTCCTATAAACTGTACTAGGAAGCAGGAATTGTAGTTACCTCCAAGAAACTGGAAAACAGCTCGCCCATACTGCAGATTTAGCTTCAAATTTAAATGAGGGGAATTCCCTGGCAGACCAGTGATTAGGACTCTGCACTTCCACTGCAGGGGGCATGGGTTTGATCCCTGGTTGGGGAACTGAGATCCTGTATGCTTTGTGGCTTGGCCAAAAAAGATTATTTTTTATATGAGGTAGGGAGAGACAGGTGGGCTTCTGAGTTTACAAGTGGGCAGGCTGAGGGATTGAGTGATTAGGGTTCTAGAGAAGGCAAAGAGAACACTGTTTACCTTGATGGCTTAGACCCTCCCCACTGGCATAATCCCATAACTGAGAGAAGGGATTTCCAGCAGCCACGTTACCAAGGTCACAGGCATGCATACCAATTAAAATATCAGATTCATTGCGTCCTGCATTAGATATGACTAAATCTAACTTTGTAGGAAGCCCTGAGGCACAGCATAAATTGCTCTGTGTGTTAATCAGATGGCTCAAAACCAAACATATGCCCATAATACCAGTTTTTACTTGGGGAGAGGAAGAGGAGGAAGAGGTCATTTTGAAGGGAGAACAGGCCTAGAGGGTTATTACCATGTAGGGCATTGAGAAGCCAGAAGAATGCTTGAGGGCCCAGGACATCCTGGCGAGAACAAGGGTTAGGGAAGGAACCAGGAGGTGGGAATCGAAGCCAGCTTTGCCTTCTAAGCCATCTTGCCATGATCTGAGAACTGAACTACCCCTGTCCCTTGCCATGGGTCTTCAAAAATCGTTTCTCCTGCTGCCCTTGGCATGCTGCCATAGGTTGGCAAACCACTAGGATGGGAGTGAGATGCACGGGAACTAAACACTGGGCACGGTAGCTAGAACTCGAAGCTGTCACCGGGAAGCTGGCTAAGAGTTTGGAGTTGAAAGCCGTTTCCTGTGACCTAAGCCTAAATGATGAAAAAAAATGAGAAGTTCAAGCCTCCTTGAATTATAGCTGCTTCTAGCGAAGAGGATGAGAATGAAGAGAGGAGAGGAGGGTGTCAGAGAAACAAGCTGGGATATTGGCCAAAGGCCAAGAAGAGCCTTGGGTCTGCCTGACTGTGTCCACTCCAGGACGTGGGTCTCTACTGAGGTAACAGGTGGGCTTCCCAATTTCAAAAGAAAGGCCCAAGGGGGAGGAGGCAGGCCTCATATATGCCTTTTTTAGGGGAAGGTGGTTTTGACGGAAAATAATGGATATTTGAAGGAAACAGACACCCAGTTTTCTAGTGCTGGGCTCTTGGTGCAAGCTTAATTAGTTTCTGTGGACCAGCTGCAAACGGGGTGGCTCGATTTGTACTTGTTAAGCTCATACAGCTAGGATTTGGGATTTTTATAGCTGTTTTATTCAGCACCACGTCATTAATCCTCCGAGCCTCAGAGAGAGGCTGAAGACTCAGTCATCTTCATTTTAAAGAGACCCAAACAGGTGAAATGACTTGTATCCCATCATATGGCAAGTCAGCGGCTGGGCTGAAGATAGAACCAAGCCCTGATTCTAGGGGGAACCGCTCACCTTAGCCCACATGGCCTCCCTGCTTTGCTTGCTCATTACAGATGTGGAAATCTCGGCTGGCACAGAATCTGGCTCCCCTCAGTCTGTGCCTGGAGCTGACCCTGTGCTAAAGTGTGTAAGAGGCAACACTGGGACTGAGAAGGAGGCTTTGATAACGCTGCCCCATCTCCTTCCTGGCACCCGGTCATGCCAGGTCTCTCATCCCCAAAGAAGTGCCTGACCCCTACCTATGCCCGGATCCATGGAAATAGGCCAGTCCTAGATGTCCTCCCCTTGGGGCCCACACCACTAATTAGTTCATCTGATGAACGCTGAGTGTGGGGTAGCAGGGTAGCAGGTGAAAGCTTGGGCTGGGCTTGGAAACCAACTGGCTTACCGCTTACCAGCTGTGTGACCTCAGGATAGTGATTTAGCCTCTCTAGGCTTCAGCTTTCTCCTAAGAAAAGTGGATATGCTCATAGTATCTCTCTCAAAGGATTGTTAAGGAGATTAAATGAGGTCGTGGGGAATTCCCTGGCAATCCAGTGGTTAGGCCTCTTTTTACTGCCGAGGGCACAGGTTAAATCCCTGGTCGGGGAACTAAGATCCTGCAAGCCTCTCGGCCTGGCCAAAAAAAAAAAAAAGAAGAAGAAGAAGAAGAAGAAATAAAACTTAGAAAAAAAAATGAGATTGTGGGGCTTCCCTGGTGGTGCAGTCGTTAAGAATCCACCTGCCAATGCAGGGGACACGGGTTCAAGCCCTGGTGCGGGAAGATCCCACATGCCGCGGAGCAACTAAGCCAGTGCGCCACAACTACTGAGCCTGTGCTCTAGAGCCCATGAGCCACAACTACTGAGCCCGTGTGCCACAACTACTGAAGCCCACATGCCTAGAGCCCATGCTCTGCAACAAGAGAAGCCACTGCAGTGAAAAACCCACACACTGCAATGAAGAGTAGCCCCCATCACTGCAACTAAAGAAAACCCACACGCAGCAATGAAGACCCAACACAGCCAAAAATAAAAATAAATAAAATAAAATTTAAAAAAGTGAGATTGTGCATGTAAAGTACTTAAAACAGTGCCTGGCATAGGGTAAATGCTTGTACACAGTTGTTTGTGCACACTTATGGGCAGCAGTCAAGTTTTCTGTGTTGTGCAAGGCTCCGAACCTACTACAGCCGCATATCCCTTTCAGCCGAAGCAGTGAACATAGGAATGAGGAGTCAACATGCAGAAGGACGGACATCACAGACAGGAGGGCAAGGAGGCTCAAACTGAGCACACTGCTAAGTGGTAGGTCTAGAACCTGCAGCTGGAAACGTCAGCGAGGTTGCCAGAGGATGTCCCCGTGATGCATGGGTGCATGGTCATGAGTGGGAAGCAGTTGCTAGACACCCAAAGTGAAACAAGCAGTTCTGTACTTGTGAGAAGGCAGGCCTCCATAACTTCCACCTCACGGTGGCTTTCAGCAGGTCAGGGCATTGAAACTAAGAGACCCGCCTGGCATCTGGAATCCAGAACATTTTGCCCGGGCCCGAGACTGAACCCTCAGAGGTCATTTCCTCCCACTCCATGGAGGACCTCCTCCTTGCTCCAGACACACACCCACACTCTGGCTTCCAGCCTACAGGATGGGGCATGGGGTGGAGTTATTACTGCCATTCTAGTGGCTGTTTGGAGGAATTTGATCCTAAGACATTATGCTAAATTTATGCTTCTTCCCAGTGCTGGCAGCTGATCCTTCCCCGCCCCTTTGGTAGTAAAGCACTGGCTGAGGCAGGTCCTTTCAAATCATTGTTGATGAATGAAATTGCCTATTATCCGCAGTGCCTTGACAACAGCTTGGAAAAAATGTGACTGTTCCAGCACCACAGGCATCCTGGGCCCACACCAATAGCATGAACCCATTTTCCTTGAATGGACTGAAGTTGGAAAGGAAGGAGTCAGGCTCTGGGGACTTGTGTCAGGTACGGGATGGCTGGAGAGCATCAGCTTCAGGCTCCGGCTCAGGCCAAAGCTGGTGAGCAAGATGCTGGTGGGAAGATGTCCCTGCCAGCCCCCACTCAGGGCTCCCAGCTCTGCAGAGAAAGGCCCTGGGACCAAAGAAAAGGAGCCCATCGATCACTTCAGGGAAGTTGGTGAAGCTTTTGGAAAGTAGTTGGTGAAACTCAGCTGAGTCCGTGGGACACTGGGCGATGGACCTGACTCCTCATCTTTGATAGGAGGATGCCAGGCTGCCTGGCCCCGTCCAACTGCACTGACCTGGATTAGTCATTCCCAGAGGAGAGAGGACCCTTTTCACGAGGTACAGAGCTCTGGGAGGACTCACTCACGGGAGTCATCTCATTCAACACTCATGCATTCAACAAATACTTATTGAAGAACTACTAGGTGCCAGGTGGGTACCGGGTGGGTGGGTACCGGGTGGGTGGGTACCCAGAGTATAGAAGCGAATAAGAATGCTTTCTGATTTTAAGGAGTTACCAGTGTAGTTCAGGAGCCCAAGTTTCTGGACTGACCAGTCAGGTCGTCTTGAGTGGTGCCAGGCCTCACTTCACACTGGCACCAACTTCCTGAGTCCCAATGTGATGTTGTGGGACAGTATCCGTGGTGGGCAGCATCCCTGATGGGGAGCTCCCAGTCTTACTGTGTTGTCTCCAGCTCCTCCTCCATGCTTGGCTTCCAAACCACTTATTTTTTTATTTTTAAATTTTATTTATTCATTCATTCATTTATTTTTAATTTTTTTAATTTTTTAATTTTATTTTATTCATTTTTTAATATACCAGGTTCTTATTAGTTATCTATTTTATACATATTAGTGTATATATGTCAAACCCAATCTCCCAATTCATCCCACCACCAACACCCCCTTCCCCCCTTGGTGTCCATACGTTTGTCCTCTACATCTGTGTCTCTATTTCTGCCCTACAAACCACTTCATCTGTACCATTTTTAGAGATTCCACATATATGCATTAATATACGATATTTGTTTTTATCTTTGACTTACTTCACTCTGTATGACAGTCTCTAGATCCATCCACGTCTCTAAAAATGACCCAATTTCGTTCCTTTTTATGGCTAATATTGCATTCTATATATGTACCACATCTTCTTTACCCATTCATCTGTCGACGGACACTTAGGTTGCTTCCGTGTCCTGGCTATTGTAAATAGAGCTGCAGTGAACATTTTGGTACATGCCTCTTTTTGAATTATGGTTTTCTCAGGGTATATGGCCAGTAGTGGGATTGCTGGGTCATATGGTAATTCTATTTTTAGTTTTTTAAGGAACCTCCATACTGTTCTGCATAGTGGCTGTATCAATTTACATTCCCACCAACAGTGCAAGAGGGTTCCCTTATCTCCACACCCTCTCCAGCACTAGTCGTTTGCAGATTTTCAGACAATGCCCATTCTAACTAGTGTGAGGTGATACCTCATTGTAGTTTTGATTTGCGTTTCTCTAATAATAGCGATGTTGAGCATCTTTTCATGTGTTTGTTAGCCATCTGTATGTCTTCTTTGGAGAAATGTCTATTTAGGTCTTCTGCCCATTTTTTGATTGGGTTGTTTGTTTCTTTAATATTGAGCTGTATGAGCTGTTTATATATTTTGGAGATTAATCCTTTGTCCATTGATTTGTTTGCAAATATTTTCTCCCATTCTGAGAGTTGTCTTTTCGTCTTGCTCGTAGTTTCCTTTGCTTTGCAAAAGCTTTTAAGTTTCATTAGGTCCCATTTCTTTATTTTTATTTCCTTTACTCTAGGAAGTGGATCAAAAAAGATCTTGCTGTGATTTATGTCAGAGTGTTCTTCCTATGTTTTCCGCTAAGAGTTTTATAGTGTCTGGTCTTACATTTAGGTCTCTAATCCATTTTGAGTCTATTCTTGTGTACGGTGTGAGGGAGTGTTCTAATTTCATTCTTTTACATGTAGCTGTCCAGTTTCCCCAGCACCACTTATTGAAGAGACTGTCTTTTCTCCACTGTATATCCTTGCCTCCTTTGTCATAGATTAGTTGACTATGGGTGCGTGGGTTTATCTCTGGGCTTTCTATCCTGTTCCATGGATCTATATTTCTGTTTCTGTGCCAGTACCATAGTGTCTTGATTACTGTAGCTTTGCAGTACAGTCTGAAGTCAGGGAATCTGTTTCCTCCAGCTCCGTTTTTTTCCCCTCAAGATTGCTTTGGCTATTCGGGGTATTTTGTGTCTCCATACAAATTTTAAGATTTTTTGTTCTAGTTCTGTAAAAAATGTCACTGGTAATTTGATAGGGATTGCATTGAATCTGTACATTGCTTTGGGTTGTGTAGTCATTTTCACAATATTGATTCTTCCAATCCAAGAACATGGTATATCTATCCATCTGTGTCATCTTTGATTTCTTTCATCAGTGTCACAGTTTTCTGAGTACAGGTCTTTTACCTCCTTAGGTAGGTCTAATCCTAGGTATTTTATCTTTTTGTTGCAGTTGTGAATGGGATTGTTTCCTTAATTTCTCTTTCTGATCTTTTGTTGTTACTGTATAGGAATGCAACAGATTTCAGTGCATTAATTTTGTATCCTGCTACTTTACCAAATTCATTGATTAGCTCTAGTAGTTTTCTGGTGGCATCTTTAGTATTCTCTATGGATAGTATCATGTCATCTGCAAGCAGTGACAGTTTTACTTCTTCTTTTCCAATTTGTGTTCCTTTTATTTCTTTTTCTTCTCTGATTGCTGCGGCTAGGACTTCCAAAACTATGTTGAATAATAGTGGTGAGAGTGGACATCCTTGTCTTGCTCCTGATCTTAGAGGAAATGCTTTCAGTTTTTCACCACTGAGAATGATGTTTGCTGTGGGTCTGTCATATATGGCCTTTATTATGTTGAGGGAGGTTCCCTCTATGCCCACTTTCTGGAGAGTTTTTATCATAAGTGGGTGTTGAATTTTGTCAAAAGCTTTTTCTGCATCTATTGAGATGATCATATGGATTTTATTCTTCAGTTTGTTAATATGGTGTATCACATTGATTGATTTGCATATATTGAAGAATCCTTGCATCCCTGGGATAAATCCCACTTGATCATGGTGTATGAGCCTTTTAATGTGTTATTGGACTCTGTTTGCTAGTATGTTGTTGAGGATTTTTGCATCTATATTCATCTGTGATATTGGTCTGTAATTTTTTTTGTAGTATCTTTGTCTGGTTTTGGTATCAAGGTGATGGTGGCCTCATAGAATGAGTTTGGGGGTGTTCCTTTCTCTGCATTTTTTTGGAAGAGTTTCAGAAGGATGGGTGTTAGCTCTTCTCCAATGTTTGATAGAATTCACCCGTGAAGACATCTGGTCCTGGACTTCTGTTTGTTGGAAGATTTTTAATCACAGTTTCAATTTCATTACTTGTGATTGGTCTGTTCATATTTTCTATTTCTACCTTGTTCAGTCTTGGGAGGTTATACCTTTCTAAGAATTTGTCTATTTCTTCCAGGTTGTCCGTTTTATTGGCAGAGTTGCTTGTAGTAGTCTCCTAGGATATTTTGTATTTCTGTGGTGTCCGTTGTAACTTCTCCTTTTTCATTTCTAATTTTATTGATTTGAGTCCTCTCCCTTTTTCTTGATGAGTCTGGCTAAAGGTTTACCAATTTTGTTTTTCTTCTCAAAGAACCATCTGTTAGTTTTATTGATCTTTGCATTTGTTTTCTTTGTTCCTATTTCATTTATATTTGCTCTGATCTTTATGATTTCTTTCCTTCTACTAACTTTGGGTTTTGTTTATTCTTTGTTCTCTAGTTCCTTTAGGTGTAAGGTTAAGTTGTTTATTTGAGATGTTTCTTTTTTCTTGAGGTAGGCTTTTATTGCTATAAACTTCCCTCTTAGAACTGCTTTTGCTGCATCCCAGAGGTTTTAGATCTTCGTGTTTTCACTGTCCTTTTTCTCTAGGTATTATTTGATTTCCTCTTGGATTTCTTCAGTGAGCTCTTGGTTATTTAGTAATGTATTTTTTAGCCTCCGTATGTTTTTGTTTTTTACATTTTTTCCCCCTGTAATTGATTTCTAATCTCATAGCGCTGTGGTCAGAAAAGATGCTTGATATGATTTCAATTTTCTTAAATTTACTGAGGCTTGATTTGGGACCCAAGGTGTGATCCATCCTGGAAAATGTTCCACATGCACTTGAGAAGAAAGTGTAATATGCTGTTTTTAGATGGAATGTCCTACAAATATCATTTAAATCTATCTGGTCTATTGTGTCATTTAAAGCTTGTGTTTCCTTATTAATTTTCTTTCTGGATGATCTGTCCATTGGTGTAAGTGAGGTGTTAAAGTCCCCCACTATTGTTATCTTACTGTCGATTTCCTCTTTTATAGCTGTTAACTGTTGCCTTATGTATTCAGGTGCTCCTATGTCGGGTGCATATATATTCATAATTGTTATATCTTCTTCTTGGATTGATCCCTTGATCATTATGTGGTGTCCTTCCTTGTCTCTTGTAACATTCTTTATTTTAAAGTCTATTTTATCTGATATGAGTATAGCTACTCCAGCTTTCTTTTGATTTCCATCTGCATGGCATATCTTTTTCCATCCCCTCACTTTCAGTTTGTATGTGTCCCTAGGTCTGAAGTGGGTCTCTTGTAGACAGCATATATATGGGTCTTGTTTTTGTATCCATTCAGCGAGCCTGTGTCTTTTGGTTGGAGCATTTAATCCATTCACGTTTAAGGTAATTATCTATATGTATGTCCCTATTACCATTTTCTTCATTGTTATGGGTTTGTTTTTGTAGGTTCTTTTCTTCTTTTGTGGTTCTCACTTAGAGAAGTTCCTTTAGCACTTGTTGTAGAGCTGGCTTGGTGGTGCTGAATTCTCTTAGCTTTTGCTTGTCTTAAAGCTTTTGATTTCTCTGTCGAATCTGAATGAGATCGTTGCCAGGTAGAGTAATCTTGGTTGTAGGTCCTTTCCTTTCATCACTTTAAATATATCGTGCTGCTCCCTTCTGTCTTGGGGAGTTTCTGCTGAGAAATCAGCTGTTAACCTTGTGGGAGTTCTCTTGTATGCTATTTGTCATTTTTCCCTTGTTGCTTTCAACAATTTTTCTTTGTCTTTAATTTTTGTCAGTTTGATTACTACATGTCTTGGCGTGTTTCTCCTTGGGTTTATCCTGCCTGGGACTCTGCGCTTCCTGGACTTGGGTGGCTATTTTCTTTCCCATGTTAGGGAATTTTTCAACTATAATCTCTTTAAATATTTTCTCGGGTCCTTTCTCTCTCTCTTCTCCTTCTGGGACCCCTATAATGTGAATGTTGTTGTGCTTAAACTTGTCCCAGAGGTCTCTTAGGCTGTCTTCATTTCTTTTCATTCTTTTCTCTTTACTCAGTTCTGTGGCAGTGATTTCCAGCATTCTGTCTTCCAGGTCACTTATCTGTTCTTCTGCCTCAGTTATTCTGCTATTGATTCCTTCTAGTGTATTTTTTCATTTCAGTTATTGTATTGTTCATCTGTTTGTTCTTTAATTCTTCTAGGTGTTTGTTTTTTAATTATTCTAGGTCTTTGTTATACAATGTTAAACATTTCTTGCATCTTCTTGATCTTTGGCTCCATTCTTTTTCCGAGGTCCTGGATCATCTTCACTATCATTATTCTGATTTTTTTTTCTGGAATTTTGCCTATCTCCATTTCATTTAGTTGTTTTTAAAACTTTTAATATAAATGTATGTATTTTATTTTATTTATTTTTGGCTGCATTGGCTCTTCATTGCTGCGTGCGGGCTTTCTCTAGTTGCAGTGAGTGGGGGCTACTCTTCGTTGTGGTGTGTGGCTTTCTCATTGAGGTGGCTTCTGTTGTTGCAGAGCACGGGCTTTAGGCATGTGGGCTTCAGTAGTTGTGGCTTGCAGGCTCTAGAGTGCAGGCTCAGTAGTTGTGGCACACGGTGTTAGTTTCTCCGTGACATGTGGGATCTTCCCGGACCAGGGATCGAACCCATGTCCCCTGCACTGGCAGGCAGATTCTTTTTTTTTTTTATAAGTGATTTCCATCATAGGAGAAGTTATGTTTTACAAAGGAGCAACAGCTTTAAATAAAAGGGTAACTTTTAACACATGGAATTTCAGGTTCCAGCCAATGTCAAAGATGGGGTGATTTGCAAAGGACAGTTTTCAGCTTATCAGAACTTTCCCAAAGGGTGTGACTCACAAATACCACACATATTCATTCTTCCTTCTCAAGGAGCAATAGAGTCCAGACCTCAGACATAACCAAACTCAGTACAATTTTAGCAAGTACATTCCAAAGACTGAATCTTTAATTAGAGTATCTTTTAGGTTCAACTGTCAGTGAAAGGGAGAGACAAATCTTGTCTTTTCTTGCCTGTCTGGCTTCCCCCCCCACTTCCTTCCTTTCTTCCTTCCTTGAGAAATTTCCACACACATTAAAAATGTAATTTGCTTCCTTCCCCCCCACCACCCCCCCATCCTTTTTTCAGTAAGGAAAGGCGATCCAGAGAGTCTCCACCTACATTTCATTAAGCACCATCCCACTGTTTTTCACATCAGCAATCAGTGTGGTAACAATGCAGAGTCACAAATCATTTCATATTGTGGTTATGTAGGGGGTTCAATCAGATTTTTTAAAAAATCCTTCTCCAGATAAAATCTTTAGATCAGCTCTTTAAGTATAATTGGGAGAGAGAATTAATAACAATTGAGTTACGTTTTTTCTAGTTTGCAAATTAAAAAAATCTTGACTAATGTAACATGCAAATCTATTATTAACTTTTCTGAGTCAATGTTACTAATTACTTCAATATTCCTTTTTAAGACTTGCTATTATATAGCTTTTCTATATTTTTGCTTGTTGTAATCTTCTAATCTCCTTTATACCACCACTTCTCCATTTTATTTTTTTATTTTTTTATTTTTATTAGTTTCTGCTTTATAACAAAGTGAATCAGTCATACATATACATCTGTTCCCACATCCCTTCCCTTCTGTGTCTCCCTCCCTCCCACCCTCCCCATCCCACCCCTCCAGGCAGTCACAAAGCACCGAGCTGATCTCCCTGTGCTATGCGGCTGCTTCCCACTGGCTATCTACCTTACGTTTGGTACTGTATATATGTCCATGCCTCTCTTTCGCTTTGTCACAGCTTAACCACTGCGCCACCAGGGAAGCCCCATTTAATTGTTTTTCTGGGGTTTTATCTTGTTCCTTCATCTGGTACAAAGTCCTCTGCCTTTTCCTTTTCACTTTGTCTATCTTTCTGTGAATGTGGTTTTCCTTCCACAGGCTGCAGAATTGTAGCTCTTCTTGCTTCTGCTGTCTGCCCTCTCCCAAACCACTTTAGCCACGACTTTTGCAAACATGAGAAAAAGCATCTGTGCCAAAGCTGTGGAAGGAAGTGACTCATCAGGGCTCCTGTAAATGGTTGTATAGTTTGTACAACTGGCCGTCAAAGTAAGTGGGGCTGAAATTACCAATTACCTATGTGCCCACAGGTCTAGCACCACCCAGAGTACTGTTTCTTTTTTTGTTGTTGCTGTTTTCTAATTCATCATGGTGGTTAGGTGCAGCAGGGAGAATCTTTTTCTAGTTGGCACAAAGGCATCTCATAGGCTAGAGGAGACCTGTGATTACCAGAAGGACCTAGAACAGGAGAAATAGAATCATCTCCCACCATTAGGTAACTCTCTGAAAAGCCAGAGAAGTCAGCTCTGCTTAGGGTCCTGCTGCTTCTATTGTATGGAAATACACCTCTCCCAAGAAATCACCAGAGGCCATTGCAAGGGATTGGCTAGCCTGAGCTACAAGGCAGTCAAGCTACGTTCTGTTGTGACGGGGCACGTTTCAGAGGGAGAGGCCCCATTTCCCAAGGCAACTTGAGAACTGACCTGAATCCCTATTTCCCAGTTCCCAGGCTGTCTGGTGCTGAGGAGCACATTGTTTTTATGTGCCCAGCCCGCCCCATCAGCTCTGAGGTCACAGCCATGGTGGCCAGGTAAGCCAAAGGACCCAAGGTCAAGAGAAAGAAGTAGACAGTATCCAAGTCCCATGACCAACAGGAGATTTCTAAGAGGGGCAAAGGGGAGGCGGGAGGAGCAGGGTCCTCATCTCTCCTCAACCACCGGAGCCCAGGTAGATGGGCGCAGAGGCCCGGGGGAGCACTCAGCAACCAACAATTCAAGGACACAAGGACACCCACACAGAGGCACTGCAAAGACTTATTGGGATAGTAAGATGAATAGATTTAATCATTCTTGTTTGAAAAACAAGACATAAATTAGTATATATATAGAATTTATATATTTTATGTAGTATATATAGTATATACAGACATTAGAAAATATGTTCTCTCCATGAAGCCGAGGGAGAGGTGAAGGATGGCGGTGGAATGAATGACACAGGCGGGGCCTGAGTGGTGAAGGGGCAGGATCAAGAAGTTGGGAGAAGAGGCAGACCATGTCAGCAGGCAGGCTCGTGGTGGTCACGGGGGGCAATGGTTCCCCACTGCCTGCATCTCTGGCCCATTAAACAACTTGGTCCTGTGGGACGAGAGGCAAGGAAGAGGGGGGCTGGCTTTTGCAGAAGGAGCTCCCCTAATCCTTGCCGGGAGGAATCGCCACTCAGGGGGTCCTTTATCGCACTCGGGGATACCAAGGATGGGGGGGGTGAAGCACAGTGTACATCTTTATAAAACTCACATAAGAATGGGAGGTTTCACGTGAGCCTCTCATGGAATGATGAAAGAGAGGCAGACACAGGGCACGAGCTTGTGGGAAATGGGGGGTATGGAGAGGAGAGGTGGATGAGAAGCAATCTATACAGAAGAAACATTGGCTTTCTTTGTTCCCTACAATGGGCAATTAGTAGGGACTCCGTGTCTTCACTCCCAGGAACGTTGTAGTGGGGGCAGTGATGGCAGCAGATGTGTGTCAAGGAGGATGCTAAACAGTGTGGATTCCCTTCCAGATGACTCCGGGGGAGTGGGGGTGGGGGGAGAGAGAGAGAGAGAGAGAGAGAGAGAGAGAGAGAGAGACAGGTGCCGGACTGCACCAGGTAAGGCGCTCAGCTTCTTTTCTTAGAGAGACAAATCCACAGGGTCAATACACAGCCAAAAGCATATACTCAGGGTTAACATATCACGCTAGCTTCCAGAAGTTTAAGATATAGTCATCAACAGCTCCCCCGACCCCTCCCCCCACCCCCCACCCCCCACCCCCCATCTGTAGCTAAGTCGGACTCCTAAGGACAGTCTATCTGGTAGAGAGATGTTGAGAGAAGCCACACGCTGGCAGCAACAGCCCCTGCGCTGGGCCGGGCCAGGTGGGCTCTGAGGCCTGCGCTGGGTCTCCCCAGGGCAGACGTGTTCACCAGGTACCTTACCCAGAACGAGCGGGATGATCCCAGATGCTTGTTCCCTAGTGGACTGAGCCACCCTGCCTGTCAGCGAGGGGCAGGGCACTTTGGGGATGGCTGGTGTGGAGCTACTGGGCCCGGGGGTGAGCGCTCCCCGAGGCTGCCAGCCTGCTGGGCCGGCCACAAACAGCTGAGCGTGGCTGTTTTCTGCAGACCCACTACCCGGGCACAGGCCCTCCGGGGTGGCTCCTGCCGAGTGAGTGTGAGCCCAGGGTGGGCGGGCACGTCTGGACTGTGTGCCCGAGCCTCTCCACTCGCTCGGCGCTGTGGCCTGCTGCTACTGCCACTGCTCCCCAGAGAAGCACAGGAGCCAAGAGGAGCTCAGGGCCCACGGGCCTCCTGCTTTAGGCCCGCCTCCGTCCGGCTCCCACGATGGAGCAGGAAGCGGACCTGATGTCACGTCTCAGCCCTAGAGAAGAGAGGCAATACAGCTCTGTGGCAGGCGTAGTGACCGGGGTGGGGGTGGGGCCTTGGCCCTCACAGTGACGCCCAGAGGCCAGGGAAGGGGTGAGGATACCCAGGGTGGCAGGTGCTGGGAGCCCTCAGGGACTGCCTCAATGCACGGAGCTGTCACTCCCTGGAGACTGAGGGCTCTGGGACCCTGACTGGCCCAGCAGACACCTATACTCACCACAAGATGCAAAGACCACAAAGCTCAAACCTGGGGCCACAGTTGGGGAAGGGGGGCAGGCCCGGGCAGATGGCCTACTTAATAAGGGTTTTTAAGGAGCGGGTGAATGTGCTCATAACAGTCGCTGAAGCGGGGGAGCCCGGTGTGTGACCCGCGGCCACTGCCTGCTGCTGCTGCTTAAGGCTCCGGGCGGTGGACTCCTCGGCTGCGCGCAGCAGGAAGGTGTAGTTCCTCACCACCTCTTCCACCTTGGCCAGCAGCTCTTGGCGCTGGGCCTCAGAGCGCACGATGAACACCAGCCGCACGAATGTCTCAATGAGGCTGCTCAGCACCTGGAAGCTGCCCGTGATGGCCGCCAGCATGTGAGTGGGGCTCTTGTCCACGTTGGCCACACGGCGGCAGGAGGCCCGGAGCTCCTTGAACTTGAGAGCCAGCTCGAGCTTGTACTCAGAGATCTGGGAGACATAGGGCTTGGGGGCGCGGGCCTCGGGGCTGGCCACGCACTGCCGCAGGACCGTCAGCAGCTCGTTGGTGTCCAGCCGGGCGGCCAGGAAGCCGTCAGGCAGGCCGTAGGCATGGGCCCGCAGGGCGTGGATCTTGGCCAGGCTCCCCTCGAAGGTGGACACCCGCAGGTCGATCTCCTGGGTGCGGGAGGCCTCCGGGCTGCTGCAGGTGGCGGCATCCAGCACCTGCAGGGTCCTGCTCACCACGGGCACCACCTGCTCGTCCAGCTTCATGCCGGGCAGGATCTTCATGGGGATGGAGTAGGAGAGCTCATCCTTGCCGTCGCTGGTGTCATCCGCCATGTCACACTTGCGGTAGTAGAAGCAGTAGCGGATGGAGCAGCACTTGCCGCTCTCGCTGTCCTCGTCCAGCTCCGCGGGCTTCCGGTACACCTCTTCCGGCAGTGAGAACACGGCCATTTGTCTGGGGCCTTTGGTCTCAGGGGCAACGTGGACGTAGGAGGGGTCTCCCAGGGTCGGGGATTCCAGCGACTTGCTTTTGGGACCCACGCCTAGGGGGTGGCCTGCCTCTACCTCCTTGGCCTCCCTGGGCAGCATGCCCAGAGGTGGGTGCGGGTAGACATCCGAGGTCAGCGAGGCCCTGTCGCCCTGGTCCAGCTCACTGATGCTGTAGCGGCGCATCAGCTTCCTGTAGTTGGGAGCTCCTAGACACTCGCCCCCCGAGGCACATGTGGTCAGGCATGAAACCCCGCTCTCAGGGTCCGATCGGCACTCTCGGGATTCCAGGCTGGTGGAGCGGATGCGCCGGACACTGGTGGGGCTGCCGAGGCTCAAGCCTGGGCCGGCCTCTGGCTGCCTCTGGGTAGGGGGGACCCTGTCCCTCTCCCTCCCCCCGAGGCCAGGCACCGGCGTCTGGGGGGCCTGAGGCCGGGCCCCCCGGCACATGCGCTTGCAATCACAGCTGCGCCTCTGCTCTCGGGACATGCCGGGCCCCTGCTGCACGGGGCTGCTGCGGAGCTGGCAGCTGCAGCGGCCTGGAGCTGGGGGTTGCAGGTACTCGGTGCCCGACAGCTCCCCCTGGCTTGGTGGCTTGAGAAGTTCCTCAAGGAACTCCAGTTCATACTGCTTCACCTTCTGCAGCTGGGCCTGCCGCTCATCGGTCTCCTTCTTCTGGCGGGTTGGGAAGGTGGCAGAGAATAAGTTGCGGAGCCGGAAAGGACCCCGGGACGATTTGGGTTTGGTGGGGCCTTCGGAGGCCAAGTGGGCTCCATCCAGGGTCGTTTCGATCTTTCTGGAGGGCATGGTGCTCACCTGCCGGCTGGCAGCCTGAGGCCTCAGCGGGCTCTGGCCTCGCTGCTGACAGCTGGGGCTCTGGCCTCGCAGCGGGCAGCTGGGGCTCTGCAGAACCATGGGGTAGCCGGCTCGGGGGACCAGGCTGGTGTCCTCAAGCTTGCTGCTTTGGGGGGTGCTCTCCAGCTGTCCCTTCTCCCCCTGGCCGGAGATGGTGCCCTGCTTGTGCAGGGAAGGCTTAGCACCCTCAGGCCCGCCCTTGCCTGCCACCTCCCCGGTACCTTGCTTGCCCATTGACTCTCGACTCGCTCGAGAAAGATAGCTTTTGGGAGGGAAACTTTGAATAAGCAGCCTGTCCTCTTGTGAGGAGAGGTGCAGGCTATCAGCTCGGCTGCCTGTGGGTGCTCTGGAGCCGGAAGAGACCTCTGGGCTCAGCTGCGGCTGGGAATTCCGTGAGGCCTCTGGAGCACTGGGACTCATTTTGAACTTAAGATTCTTATTGGCACTGCCGCTCATCATGCTAACTTCTGGCCTTCCCATACTGACCTCTGACCTCCCCATGCTGGCCTCTAACCTCTCCCCACTGTTGGGGGGGCTCCCTAAGGCCCCGCCAGGGGTAGACAGACTCTTAGTATGAACCACCTGCTGTAGGGTGGCCGAGATGATGGCTGGGGTCACACTGCCCTTTGGGTCCAGGATAAGCTTGGGGCTCAACCTGACCTCCTTGGGCAGGCTCTCCCTTAGCTCAGGGACCTGCTCTTCACTGAGGGACGGTGTGGCCACCCTCAGTGACATCTCTAGGCCTGCCCGAGTGTGGCCAGGCCCTTTGTCCTCAGGAACTGGGGACAGAAGGCTCAGATTCTTCTGCTCACTCAGCTGAGGGGACAGTGCTGGGTGCACAGCCAGGGCGTACGTTTGCTCGTGCTGTGGCTGCGCCTCAGACGGGGGCACCTTCCTCCGAGCGCCAGGGGTGCCAGGACTCTGGCCTGTGACAGCTGGCTGGAGGGATGGGTCGGGATCTGGGCGCCCGAGAGAGTAAGGGGCCGTGAGAACGGCCTGGGCTGCACAGCTCTGGATCCGGAAGGGCAGGTCCTTGCGGGCCAGGAGGCTGTCCTTGTTGAGATGCTGGGCCAGGAAGTAGGTGGTATTCTGGTGTTGCTTCATGGCTGACATCACCTCCGACATGTCCGTGAGCTCCGAAGAGTTGGTTTCGTGGCCCGAGTCCAGCGATGATTCAGGGGTGATTGTGGCCAGCACAATCAGACCTGGAGGGACAGGGATAGGGTCTGCAGCATTTACTCGTGTCAAGTCCTTTCCAACCATATGTAGAGAGTCTATGAGGGTCGAGGTTAGTCAGCAGGATTTCAAGCTGGAAAAAACCAGTCAGGCCTGGGGGGCCTGCAGGGCTGAGGGTGGGAGGTCGGGAGGGGAGGGGACAAAGAAAGGCAAGCCGGGAGAGGGGTGATGAAGGGCTGGAATCCGAAAGAGAAACAAAAGAGGCCTAGAGAAGATCTGGGCAGTTTGATGGCAAATTAACATGCAAATCATAGGCAAAACAATATGCTAATCATCACTATTTTTAGATTCAACAGCTAGGAAATTTTTGTTAATTGTCCTGAAGAGAGCCAGCAAAGAGAGCTCCCTCTCTCTCTGGCCCTCCTCATCTGGCCAGGCCTGCCTACAGTCCCTGCAGCTGAGGCCATTTAGCTGAGCGTGACCTCTCTCTGGCTATCACATGGGCCTCTAGCCTGGGAGCAGCCAGTGCTTGGAGCTCCAGACTCTGAGCAAAGAGAAATGCCAGGCCTGGGGGCCAAACACATGGGGGCTGCCCGACACCAAGGATGCGCTCACATACAGAAAAGGCAGGTACTCGCCCTGGTCAGCGAGGCTCCCTCTGACCCCAATTGCTTCACCCTCTCTGTCCCCACTTGCCCTCGCCTCACAGGCTTTCTCATATGCCTTATTCCTCCCAATTTCCTTCCTGTCACTGTATCACTGACCTCTTTGTTTGAAGGCGTATGTGTGTGGAAGGATGTATGTGTGACTATGGGTGCATGTCTGACATCCGTGTTTGTCTACAAGATGGATGTACGTGGGTCTATAACAGGGAATAGCATGCATGCTGTATAGTTTGCCCACCAAATAATAATAATAGTGGCTACCACTTACTGAGTCCCTACTATGTGCTAGGAAGTGTTTATGTACTTTGCATGAATGATCTCATTTAATCCTCACAACAACCCTACGTGATAGGACTATTGTTCTCAAATCCATTTAAGATGACAAAAGTGAGGCTCAGAGAGGGTTAAGTGCCAAAGCAAAGGTGACACTGAAAGTGTTGAAGAAGCCAGGACTTGGATGCGTCTGACTGAGAGCCAAAGCTCTTAGGCGGATAAAGGCCTCAGCCCTGAGCGGTGCGGGCTCCTGGCTCCCCTGATCCCAGGTCCCTAGGTGGTTAGTTGGTCATTTTGTTTTTCTTCCAGTCATATGCATGCTGGATGTTCTTTGCCTGTCTTCTATATCTCTCACAATCTTGCTCTGATCCTCCATCCTGGCCTGGCTCCGTAGCTGTCACGGCCCCAATGCCTGGGGTCCATCGGCAAGACATTTCCAAAGCGATGGAATGGTGAGAGCCAGAGCTCTAGCGGGGGCTGAGCAGCAGATCCCTGCCGCAGCTTCGTCGCTCCCCCGACCCTACCTAAACTGCCTCTGGCCCATGCACTGCCCTGACACACCACGCTGACTTTGACCTCTGCTTGGGAAGAAGAAATGTCACCTGCTGGGCCTGCCTGGCCAGGAGAAGGAAAGGGAGGCAAGAGGGAGGAGGAACGCGCTGTTACCTGCAGTCTGAGGGGCTGGGGGGTGTGGTCCATCCTCTGAGGCTGCCAGGGCTTCCAGAGCCTGCAGAGTGGACACCAGGGCATCATCTAGCTCCTGGGCATGATCTCGGACTGTCCGGGTCTGCACGCTGTCAATCAGTGTCACCGGAATCTCATCATACAGGAGCCCACGCAGGTGACGTCCTTGCTCCTGGCTCTGGACGGCCCGGCGCTTGGGGTCCTCTTCATCAGAACTGTTGTCTCGGAAACCAGGAGGTGGGGCAGCAATGGAAGGCAACAGCGAAGTGCCCTCATCTTCCTCCTCTTCCTCCTCCTCACTCCCGGGGGGTGGGAGGGACATCAAGTCTACCATATTGTCACGAGAGGAGCCAGACCTCCCACCTTTGCGAGGGCCCAGATGCTCCTGGAGTTTGGCTTTGCAAGAGTCACAGTAGAAATTCAGGGCTTCAGCCCCAAGGGAATTTTCCAAAGTGTAGGACCGGGCCCTGCTGGCACAAGGCTCATGGTCTAGGCTAGCTGCATCAAAGTCATCAGGGATCACATCATAACCTTGGCCAGAACTCTTGGACGTGGGGTCAGACTTGGTCCGGGGCCTGGTCTCCTCAAAGAAGATTAAGTTCTCATTGACATCTGTCCGGCTTTCCTGATCCTTCCTTTGTTCCCGCATGTGGAGGTAGCAAAAGCTGACAAGCTCAGAGTCGGCAGGCGGGGGCGTGCAGCGGCTCGACTTCCTGGGGCTGGTGCCCATGCTGCCCACATAACTACTCTCCTTTTTCCCCAGGTGGCCCCCAGTGACAGGGCGGTGGGCGCTGTGCATGTAATCTAAACCCAGAAAGAGAATCAACACATGAGCCCTGGTGCTGAGGACTGTGGCTGAGTTTCCTTGGAGTCTCGGGCCTGGGTCTCTGGTGCCCAGTTGGGTGGTAGGTACTGAGAGGGAGCATTATCTGGCTGCTAGAGAGGAGGGGAAGGGGCAGCCATGCTGCTGCTGCCCCTGAAAGTAAAGTGAGTAGAATCAAATGGCCTGGGCTGCTAATAGCCCCATCACCGGTGAAATGGGAAAAGGCATGGGCTGAGGTGGGGGTGAACACCTTGGTATCTGGGCACAGCTGGACACTTACACGGGTATGTCTGGTCTGAGAGTCAGCTCTAGGGTGAGGTTTGTTTTATGTCCCCCCTGGAACTGTCCCTGTCTCAAACCCCACTCTATTCAGAATCTGTCCCACCCCCAGTGCTCTGTTACACTCGTGTTATGCTGGATCTCTTGAGGCAGAAGGAAATGAATCTGACAGGTTAGTAGTGGTTCAGTGGGCAAGTGTAAAATAGGCTAGTACAATCCCAAGAGTGTGTATTTCAAAGAGGATTTTCGATGGAGGGACCCTAAAAGAATAGAGCTCAGGCTTCCCTGGTGGCCCAGTGGTTGAGAGTCCGCCTGCCGATGCAGGGGACACGAGTTCATGCCCCGGTCCGGGAGGATCCCACATGCCACGGAGCGGCTGAGCCCATGAGCCATGGCCGCTGAGCCTGCGCGTCCGGAGCCTGTGCTCTGCAACGGGGGAGGCCACAGCAGTGAGAGGCCCGTGTACAGCAAAAAAAAAAAAAAAAAAAAGAAAGAAAGAAAGAATAGAGCTCTACTAGTAAAATTCAGTGCATCTGAATGTGTAAAGCATATGAGGGATACGCTGGGATGTGGGAGGAGGGTGGGGGGAGCATTTTTGTCAATTCCTCAAATCATAGCATTTCTCTGTATTCATACAGGGCTAGCCTACCTGCTCTACATACATGTAGCAAAATGTTCTAGTCAACAGTTTTAAACAATGGTAAGTGTGTGCATCTGAGAATTATCCATAACAAATGCTTTCTTTCTGGTTTCTCTCTTTTAGTCTGTTTTGGGGACCCCTTCCCATGTTATCTGTGAGAATATACTCAGACAATGCCAATTCCCTTTGCTATCAGCAGACAGACAGACAGATGGCAGGCATTAACTTAGGCTAAGGTCATACACATGATCCTATTTAATCCTCACAACAACCCAGTGAGGTAGGTGCTATCATTATCCCCATTTTACAGACAAAGAAACTGATCCATTCGTTTTGTGACTTACACAAGGTCACATGAGTTGTAAATGGCAGTATGGATTCTTTTTTAATTTTTTTTTTGGCCACGCCACGTGGCTTGTGGGGTCTTAC
Organism: Mesoplodon mirus; assembly: GCF_964341445.2. Lineage (NCBI taxonomy): Eukaryota > Metazoa > Chordata > Mammalia > Artiodactyla > Ziphiidae > Mesoplodon > Mesoplodon mirus. The sequence goes on along the minus strand of NC_138981.1, from coordinate 92,740,150 downwards.
TTTCCTGACCAGGGATTGAACCTGGGCCCTTGGCAGTGAAAGCACAGAGTCGTAATCACTGGACCGCCAGGGAATGCCCTGGCAGTCTGGATATGAGCCCAGGTTTGAGGGTCTACAAAGCCCATGTTTTTTTTTTTTTCTTAAACATCTTTATTGGAGTATAATTGCTGAAACACACCACATGCTTTTGGCCTTAAGTAATAACAAGGTGAAATAAGAAATTAACCAAGTGCAAAACTTGCTGTCTTTCAAGTGAATTTTAGGGCTTTGATTTATTGTTTATGAAGGAAGTAGGCACTACTTCCTCAGAAGACAAGAATCAGCATTTGTAGAAGATAAAAGGGAGCCAGGTGCCTATTTCTGGATTCATTTGTAAAGCTGTGTGGGTGAGTGTAAAAAAAAAAAAAAAAAACAAACAACAGAGAAAAACAAGCGCAACCATACCCTGGGGGCCTTTCTCTCATTTCCTAGGTTATATACAGTGTATTTTTTTGAAATACGCATTCTTTGTTTTTACATCTTTACTGGAGTATAATTGCTTTACAATGGTGTGTTAGTTTCTGCTTTATAACAAAGTGAATCAGTTATACATATACATATGTTCCCATATCTCTTCCCTCTTGCATCTCCCTCCCTCCCACCCTCCCTATCTCACCCTCCCTATCTCACCCCTCTAGGGTGGTCACAAAGCACCAAGCTGATCTCCCTGTGCTATGCGGCCGCTTCCCACTAGCCATCTATTTTACGTTTGGTAGTGTATATATGTCCATGCCACTCTCTCACTTTGTCCCAGCTTACCCATCCCCCTCCCCATATCCTCAAGTCCATTCTCTAGTAGGTCTGTGTCTTTACTCCCATCTTGCCCCTAGGTTCTTCATGACCATTTTTTTTTAGATTCCATATATATATGTTAGCATACGGTATTTGTTTTTCTCTTTGTGACTTACTTCACTCTATATGACAGACTCTAGGTCCAACCACCTCACTACAAATAACTCAATTTCGTTTCTTTTTATGCAAAGCCCATGTTTTTTAACCATTACCCTATAGTTCATCATGGTTCTCAAGATGCTGGGAAAAAATCTCAAATGCCCTTCAAATTCCAGCTGGACAGGGTCAATGTGTCAGTGTTGCTTTTCATTAGTGCTTACAGCCATCACAAAAGCATGGTGCTGTCACTTAACAATAGAGCCCTGAAATACACGAAGCAAAACCTGACTGAATTGAAAGGAGAAATACACAAGTCGAATTGAAAGGAGAAATACACAAGTCAACGGCAACAGTTGGAGACTTCAATACCCTACTTTCAATAATGGATAGAACAACTAGGCAGAAGATCAACAAGGAAATAGAGGACCTGAACAGCACTATAAACCAACTAGACCTAATAGAAATCTATAGAATATGTCACCTAACAGTAGCAGAATATACATTCAGCTTAAGTACACCTGAAACATTCTCCAGGACAGACCATACGTTAGGTCATAAAATAGACCTCAATGAATTTAAAAGGAATGAAATCATATAACGTATGTTTTTTGAGCACAACAGAATTAAATTAGAAATTAATAACAAGGAAATTTGGGAAATTCATATATGCGTGGAAATTAAATAAAACATTCCTAAATAACCAATGGGTCAAAAGACGAATCAAAGGAAATTCGAAAATACTTGGACATGAATGAAAATGAAGACAGTATATGAAAACTTATGAGATCTAACTAATGTAGGGTTTAGAGGGAAATTTATAAACACCTACATTTAAAAAAGAAGAAGGATGTCACATCAATTACCTGACCTTCCACCTTACAAAACTTGAAAAAGAAGAGCGAACTATGGGAATTCCCTGGTGGTCCAGTGCTTAGGACTCCACGCTCTCAGTGCTGTGGCTCAGGTGCAAGCCCTGGTCAGGGAACTAAGATCCTGCAAGCCACACAGCACAGCCAAAAACAAAACAAAACAAAACAAAGCAAACAAAAAACAAACTAAACCTAAAACAAAACAGGCAGAAGGAAATAAATAATAAAGTATAGAGGATACAAAAATGGAGAAAAATCGACGAAACTAAAAGTTGGTTCTTTGAAAAAATCAATAATAATAACAAACCTTTAACTGTACAGACCAGGCAAAAAAGAGAAGATTCAAATTACTAAAATCAGGAATGAAAGAAGGGACATCACTGCTGACTCTACAGGTATGGAATCATTTATAAGGTGAATATTTTGAATAAACTTATGCCAACAAATTAGATAACCTGAGATAAAAGGACAAATTCCTAGAAATACACAAATTACCAAAACTGACTTAAGAAGACAGAAAATCTGAATAGGCCAATAACAGGAAGATAAACTGAATTAGTAATTAACTCTCCCCAAATCAATCAGGTCAGTCAGTCAGATAGTCCAGGCCCAAATGGCTTCACTGGTGAATTTTGTCAAATGCTCAAAGAAGCATTTATAGTAATTTTTCAAAAACCCTTCCAAGAAATAGAAAAGGAAGGGATACTTCTCAACTCATTTTGTGATGCCATAACTTGCTACCATAACCAGAAAAAGACATCACAAGAAAACTACAGACCAATATTTCTTATGAATTTAGATACAAAATATAATATAGATCTCAACAAAATACTAGCAATCTGAATCCAGAAACATATACCAAGAATTATACACCATGACCAAGTGGGATTTACTGCAGGAATGCAAGGTTGATTTAACATCCAAAAATCAATTAATGTAATACACCATGTTAATAGAACAGAGGACAAAAGCCACATGATCATCTCAATAGACACAGAAAAATCACTTGACAAAGTCCAACACCTTTCATGATAAAACTCGACAAAATGGAACTTCCTCAACACGATAAAGGTTAACTATAAAAAAAACCTAAGCTGGGCTTCCCTGGTGGTGCAGTGGTTAAGAATCCACCTGCCAATGCAGGGACATGGGTTCAAGCCCTGGTCCGGGAAGATCCCACATGCCGCAGAGCAACTAAACCCGTGTGCCACAACTACTGAGCCTGCACTCTAGAGCCTGCAAGCCACAACTATTGAACCCGTGTGCCACAACTACTGAAGCCCATGCACCTAGAGACCATGCTCCGCAACAAGAGAAGCCACCACAATGAGAAGCCTGTGCACCTCAACGAAGAGTAGCCCCCGCTCACCGCAACTAGAGAAAGGCCGTGTGCAGCAACGAAGACCCCAAACAGCCATAAATAAATAAACAAACAAACAAGTAAATAAAAACAAAGCTAACATCATACTTGATGGTGAAAGACTGAAAGCTTTCCCTCTAAAATAAGGAAAAGTCCAGAATTTCCATTTTCACCACTTCTATTCAACACCATACTTGGATTTCTAGCCAGGACAATTAGACAGTAAAATGAAATACAGTCATCCAGACTGGAAAGGAAGAAGTAAAACTATCTCTATTTGTAGATGACATGATCTTATATAAAGAAAAATCCCAAGGAATCCACTAATAAGCTATTAGAACTAATAATCTCAGCAAGGTTACAGGATAAAAGCTTAATATACAAAAATCAATTGTATTTTTATGCACTAGCAATAAACAATCTAATAGTAAAATTAGGAAACAATTCTATTTATAATAGCATCAAAAAGAATAAAATACTTAGGTATAAATTTAATAAAAGAAGTACAAGACTTGTATACTGGAAACTACAAAACATTTGTGAAAAAAATTTGAAGAAGATTTAAATAAATGGAAAGACACTCTATGTTCATGGACTGGAAGACTTAATACGGCTAAGATGGCAATACTTCCCAAATTGATCTACAGATTCAACACAGTCCCTATCAGAATCCCAGCTGACTTTGTAGAAACTGATAAGCTAATTCAAAAATTCACATGGAATCACAAGAGACCCAGAATAACCAAAACAATCTTAAAAAGAAGAACAAAGTAGGAGGACTCATACTTCCCAATTTTAAAACTTAACTACGAAGCAATGGTAATCAAAATTGTGGTACTGGCATAAGGCTTAGACATTATAGGTTATATGGAATAGAACTGAGAGTCCAGAAATAAACTCTCTTTTATGGTCAAATAGCCCAATTTAAAAATGAGCAAAGGATTTGAATAGATATTTCACCAAAAAAGATATGCAAATGGCCGATAAGCACACGAAAAGATGCTCAACATCACTAATTATTATGGAAATGCAAATCAAAACTACAGTGAGATACCACTTCACATCCGCTACAATGGATATAATAAAAAAGATGAACAATACAAGTGTTGGCAAGGATATGTTGAAATTGTAACCCTCCAACATTTCTGATGGGAATGTAAAATGATGCAGTCACTTTGGAAAACAGTTTGGCAGTTTCTCAAAATTAAACATAGAACAGCAATCTTACTTCTGGATATAAATACCCAATAGGAATGAAAAAATGCTTCCCTACAAAAACTTGTACATCAATGTTTATAACATCATTATTTATAATAGCCAAAAGGTGGAAACAACCCAAATGTCCATCAGCTGATGAATGGATAAACAAAATGTGGTCTATCCATACAAAGGAATATTATTAGTCAACAAAAAGAAATGAAGTACTGATACATGCTACAACATGGATGACCCTTGAAACATTATGCTAAGTGAAAAAACCAAGCTACAAAAAGACCATATATTATATGATTCCATTTATACAAAATGTCCAGAATAGGCAAAGCTATAGAGACAGAAAAGTCAGTTAGTGGTTGCTTAGGGCTGGGTGGTGATTTGGGGGTGGGGGAATGGGGAATGAGTGCTAATGGGTACGGAGTTTGTTTTAGAAGGGGTGAAAACATTCTAAAACTAAATTGTGGCAAGGGACTTCCCTGGTGGCTCAGTGGCTGAGAATCTGCCTGCCAATGCAGGGGACATGGGTTCGAGATCTGGTCCGGGAAGATCCCACATGCCACGGAGCAACTAAGCCCGTGTACCACAACTACTGAGCCTGCGCTCTGGAGCCAGCGAGCCACAACTACTGAAGCCCGTGCACCTAGAGCCCATGCTCCGCAACAAGAGAAGCCACTACAATGAGAAGCCTGCGCACTGCAATGAACTGCAATGCCGCAACTAGAGAAAGCCTGCAACCCAACACAGCAAAAAATAAACAAATAAATAAATTTATTAAAAAAATTGTGGCAAGGATTGTACAACTCTGTGAATATATTAAATACACTCAAAAACACTGAGTTGTGAGCTTTAAATGGGTGAATTTTATGGCTTAGAAATTATGTCTAAATAAAGTTGTTTATTTAAAAAAAAGCACAGCCCTGGGTACATGATGAACTCCCAATCATTATAAAAAGAGCAAAAATGTGCTCTGTACTTGAAAGGACCTTATGGGGTTTATCTCACATGATCCTGTCAATCCCTCATGAGGTAGGAACTATTATTATCCTCATGGTCACACAGCTGGGATATGGCAGAGCAGGGACTGGAACCCAAGTCTTTCTGATTTCAGATCCCAACCCCTGCTGTTTTCCATAAACCATGTTGCCTCTCTATACAGTCAATGTAACCACATTGAGTGGGTTCAATTTAGATCACAGTGGCTGTATCTAGGGAACTCTGGGTCATCTGGAGGAGTAGTATGTAATGACCTCTGTGCCTTAGGTAAGAAGTGCTCTAGGGGATGGGGGCTTCCCTGGTGGCGCAGTGGTTGAGAGTCCGCCTGCCGAGGCAGCGGACACGGGCTCGCGCCCCGGTCCGGGAGGATCCCACATGCCGCAGAGCGGCTGGGCGCTGAGCCTGCGCGTCCGGAGCCTGTGCTCCGCAACGGGAGAGGCCACAGCGGTGAGAGGCCCGCGTACCGCAAAAAAAAAAAAAAAAAAAAAAAAAAAAAAAGAAGTGCTCTAGGGGAGCACTGAGCCAGGAGCACAAACTATCAGTTCAGGAAGTCTCTACCCGCAGGCACTGTCCTTGGGTCCTGGCCATGTACCCGTGCTAACTCCCTGTGACACAGCTGAACAATCAGCATAGCCAGCCTGGCAATAAGCTGCCATCAGAGGTGGCTCCCAGGGGCATGTCCAATAAGCAGGTGGTGACTTCTCTCAGACAAGATCTAGAAGTCTGAAGGTGGCTTCCCTCCCTGCAAGATGGAAACATCTCCCGACATCAGGTTATCAAGGCCAGGTGATGCACAGCCTGCCACTCGGTACTGTGATTTGCAGATCCAAGGAGCAGCATGGGGCTGTGTGGAGGAGAAAATGTGCCTGGAAAAGCCCAAATCTCCTCTGGACAGGTTAGAAATGCCAGTAAAGCCAGGTGCGGTAGGCTGATGGCTGGGACAGCGTGCCTCTCAGATTGTGAATCTGCTGTAAATTGCTCATCAGCTTTCCCCAAGAGGGATGCCCTAGTCTGTGGCTGTGTACTCAACCACTCGGAAGGCTGACTTAAAAGGAATGCTTGCAAAGAAACAGGACGGTGATCCAAGTAGATCAGCATATATATATGCTCAAATATATATCTCACACACACACACATGCACACACACATACACACAGCACGATGTTGACCCAACCAGCTTTCTATTACTTGGCCGTGCTGTATTCTATAGTCCGATGATCATTACTGGTTATAATGACCTAGAAGACTTGGAATACATTCACGTTCTTTCTGAATCATCATTAAAAAAAAAGAGTCTGTTATGTTCAGTCTAGCTTTAGCACTCTGCATGTTGTGGAGTTTTAACTTCATGAAAATCAGTAAGCCATGCATGGGCTATGTAGTAGCCCTTAACCAGAATATTCAATTCACTAGACCAAACTGTTTTCTAACCATGGGAGAAAATGTAGAGTGCGTTCCTCCAACTGTGGTCCCAGTTGGGGCCCCCAAAGCCTTATTTTCCTGGATTTCCCCAGGACACAAGCGAATTCAAGGCTGGAGAGATGGTAGCTGCCTCTGGACTTCCCACCAGTGGTACAGCTGGAGAACTGGTATTTGTCTGAGCCTTTCTCAAGCCCAGGTGTTGTTCTGTTGTGTCAGCTGAATTTCCCCTAAATAAATGCAAATGTACTTGCTGCATTGACATTATCCCTTTAATCATCTGTCCATATTCCCCCACTAGACTGTAAGCTTGGTGAGGGCAAGGACCACATCTGTTACTCATGGCTCTATCCACAATGCCTGGCACATAATGAATACTCGAGAAATAGTTGCTGGGTGAATAAATGAAATACCTACTGTGGGGAAACTACTGATAAAGCCTAAGAGGTAATCCCTTCCTTCCCACTTCCCCCTTTTCCTTTTGTTTTCTCGGCCTCAAAGGAGAGGTGATGCTTTCCTTTTTCCACTTGTGCGTTTAACAGCATCCTTTTGGCCCAGCCAGCTGAACACTGAGTTGGCTAGCTGGCAGCCAGCAGCTGCAGAGGAACGAGAGTAGAGGGCCAGCCAGAGAGACCAGGCCCTGAGTAGGCTGGAGTTTTGGCCCCCGAGGGAAAAGCCCAGCTGAGGTTGGCAGGATTCCTCTTCCCTATAGGCCTTTGCTAAACAACAGTTAGCACTGGGGCTTCTGTTTTGAAATGAAAGTGCGGGCCAATGGAGGAAACCCATCTCACTTTGTACCAGGGACTGATGGCCCCTCACTGTAGCCTGGGCAGAGGTCTCCTCAGCGGTGCTGCTTGCTGTGCCCCTTGCCCGTCCTTGGGGCCATGGGATAAGATGTGCATACCAGCCCCCGAGAAGCGGAGCTGTGCAGCTCACCCTGTCCCACTGGCCAAGAGCACTGGGTGGCTGCTGTTGAACCCAGCATCTAACAGTCCCAAATGCCACACATCTGGGCCCCAAGCGTGGACTCAGGGCCTTGGGGAAGTGAAGCACTGCAAACAGCAGGGACACCACTGTTGTCCATGTGGCTCCTGTATGGACAGAGAAGCCTTGTGCTACAGGCAGCCTGAGCCCCCATCACTCTGCAGGCCCAAGGGGGCTCTCAGGAATCAGAGAGGGGCTCTAAAGCCATGCCCAGCGTTTCTAGAAGTCTCCTTTCCAGGCTGCAACACCTCCAAGAGAAATCGATTTGCCTTTGGAACAGCTTCCCTCTTCCCTTTCTCCCTCTCTATCCTGCTCAGTAAGAGGTATCATTGGGTGTGATGACAGAGAGGAAGACCACAGGGGACACTGACAAAGCTAATGCTGGCCTTGCCTTCCTTTGGCCATCAGAGGTTTGATAGTACAGATGGCCACCTGCTTCAGAGCTATTCACCTGGAGGCGTGTGGCAGCTCAGCCCCTGGGCTTCTTCTATTCTAAGTCAGTTCCTTTGCTTCTCTATGTGGAGCCTCCTTCATATGCTTTGAGGCCGCCTATCCTTTCCCACATCTGTGGTGGATTGCCTTCTAATTCCTGTGGACGTGATGAGATGTAAACGTGGGCCTGTCACGACGTTCGTGATGAAGAGATCACGAGGTGAGAGGGTGGGTGTAGGTACACGGCCCACGGGGTGCTGGTCATCCATCAGGAGTGTGTTTCTAGGGGCTTCCCTGGTGGTCCAGTGGTTAGGACTCCACGCTTCCACTGCAGGGGGCCCTGCAGTGGATCCCTGGTCGGGGAACTAAGATCTTGCAAGCTGTGCAGCATGCCCCCAACAACCAAAAAAAAAAAAAAAGGAGTGTTTCTACTCTCAAACTCCTCGCTCTAGATCACATGTGACTACGCCGTAAACCAAGACAGCCTTGAAGAGAGAAGAAAGAGTCAAGCGGCAAGGCAAGTGGATGGAGCCATCAGCACGTGAGGAGGGTGACTCCTGGGTGGTCAGTCTCAGCTTCCGACCGTGATGTTTGGGTGCAGGGATGGGGAAAGCCTCGGATCAAATATGTAGAGTACCTGTTCTTTGGGTCTCCCCCTTCTCCTCCTACTTTGGTTCGGGGCAGCAGCATCTGGACTGGGCCGATTTGTCCTGAGGCCCCTGTTTGTGTCATCACCAGGACAGCCCTGAGGGGTGGCTGTACTGAGTTGCCTAACTGGGAAGCCTTCTGTTTGGGGGCAGCACTTGACCCTGTTCTTAGTGATCGTCCCTTCCTATCTCCAAGCCTCCTGCTGGACTGCATTCTGGGCCTGCACAGCCTTTCCTACCCCAGCCTTCCTTGGCCTCTTACTTCAGGCAGCTCTGTCAATGCCGACTCTGATGGACAAAGAAAGGTTTTAGCTTCATTTTCCACCTCCACTTTCAACTAAGCCAGAACACCCGTGCATCTCTCTTAGATCACTGTAGCTCTAAAGCTTTGCCTTAGATCCAATGCAATTCTCGCATTGGCTCTATGTATTGCTCGTTTGCTATTTTTATCTTACGTTCCTTGATCAACTCAGACACAAGGTATTGTCACAGGCATCCTTTGTGGGACAGGCCCATCTGAAGGCCAGCTGTCTTTTCCACTGTCTTGTGCCACGTAGGACGCAGTGGTACAGCATGGGCTCCTGGTAAACCAGGCGCTGGCAGAATGGGGTGAGCATTCCTCCATGTCTCCAGGGTCCAAAGGGCCTCTGTTACACTGAAAACCGAGACTGAGCCCTACCTGCCTTGATCATTGGAGGTGGAAGAGGCTGGCTAGCAGGCCTGGAGAAGACCATCTTCCTGGAATCCAGCAGGAGGCGGCAGTACCCCGCAATCAGGCAGGCAAAGTTGGTGGCTTCGGGCCACTCCATCAACAGCACCAGAGGCTGGGGGAGACATGGGACCAAATGTGAGGACACAGGAAGGAGCGAGGCAGGTGCGTGTCCAGGAGAACAACAGCAAAGGCAAGATGACTTGCATAGTTATGAGAACATACTTTCTGAACCCCAAATTAAGGCACATAGCCTGACAAATAATTTCTTCTGATTTGAGAATTTATTTATAGTAAACTCTTACCCAGGTATCAAAACTAAATCAACCTTTAATTACACATTTAATGAACCACTTTTACTGAAAAAGACTAAAATAATATAGCATCACATGACTGCTGTGTGGCTGTTTGGGTTTTTGGGGGCTCAGCAGATGTGCAGGCCTGCCAGGAGAGCAGGGCTGAACCTGGGAGTCTAGGCTAGGTTGGGGAACATCCTTGACAGGAAGTTCCTCAAGTGCACAAACTATCTCTTGCTCCTCGCTATAACCCGCTATGGTACCCAGAACAGCTCCCCGGACATGGACACTGTGCAATCTGGTTCTCACTGTGTCTTCTGGGCCACAAAGTCTTTATGGTCTGCAGTCCTGCTCAGACCTTCATGCTCTCCCCATTTTCCTCTGTTTCCCAAAGTTCTCTCACGATGTTAACTGGTGCTCCTTAAAAGAGTTCCTTGGTCAAATATGTGGTGAAACGCTGAGTTAAACAAAGCTATGCAGATAGTTATACTTATGGGAATTCTCAGATCCTTTAATATATTAACGTGCACTGAGAAACTTCAAGAGGGCTTTAGTATTCCAACTTTTTCCAATTATTTGATGGAAAAATCTATTTTCATAGAACATCTCATGGTAGTAGGGTTGCTTTTTCTGTTTTGTTTTGTTTAACCCACGTTGGAAAATACTAGCATACCCTGTTGACTTCTGTTCCTGACCCTAAATCAGGTCAAATTAATCTTGGTGTTAGCTAGTTGACTGCTTCAGAGACCTGGCAATGATATACCAAAAAAATCAGCAGCTTTTTAAGAAACCTTCCCAATATCTGCATTGTAATTTTATGGTTTGAAAATAAAACTGGGTCAGACTGAAGTCAGCTATGAGAGTATTCTCCCTGCCATAGGGCAGTGGCCTCCAGATAAAGACCACTGAAGACTGGCTGAAGAGGGAGCCATGGGGTTGTGGGTCATCTCATCTTTTGAGGGTTCTCGGACCAGGCATTAAGAGCTAAAAGAATTAAGAGCAGGGAATGAGTCTCTTCTCTGACTAGTGAGGGGTGAGGAGTGATTAGGGCCCCCACTAGGGTACTGACAGTAAAAAGGGACATAATGAAGACTTGATGGAACTTGGTCACCAAATAGACTAGCCTTCTTTGGCCGGATCATCACCTTGGGAACAATTCTGAATCCAAACCAGCTCAGCTTTTAGCTAAAGTTGTACCAGTTTTCTTTGCTATCTCTCAGGATCCTGACACATAGCTGGAGTTGAATATTTTCAGTTTATATAGACCAGGGGTTGGCAAACTTTTTCTGCAAAGGGCTAGATCGTAAATATTTTAGGCCTTGTGGGCCACACAGGCTGTGCTGCAAGACCTCTGCTATTGTAGTGTGAGAAAAGCCATAGATCATCTGTAAGCTAAACAAATGGATGTGATGGTATTCTAAGAAAACTGTTTCCAGAAATAAGCAGTGGCGGGTCAGGTTTGGTTCATGGGCCATAGTTTGCCACCTGATCTAAGAGAAAAGCTTCTTTCCAGTTAAATACAATTGTCTGTATTCATTTTCACACCTCTCAGCTTGTTTCATTTGTCAACAGTGATCTCCTTGTCCACTGGAAATTCTTCTCTTGGCTTCTGTTTCTGAGAGGTGACACTGTGCTCTGGTTCTATAATCTCTGACCACCTCCATCTCTCTCTCTTCTTCTGCAACCTCCCCACCCGATGTCCCAGGCTCAGTGCTCAGCCCTCAGTTCTCCACAAGGGCATCAACTTTCACTTTTGAGTTGGGGATCCCAAAGTCACCATCTCTAGTCTATTTCCCCCTTGAACTCTTCCTATCTCAGAGCTCGTACAGTGCTGGGTCTATATCATACAATCTCGTGCTGGATCGAATCCTATCTTGAGTTGTTTAATAGTTATTGTTCATCCAATTATACAGCACACCACGGTAAGGCATTCGGATTCTGCCCCACAGGCAATGAGTTAGTGATGCTCGTATGGAACTCATTCAATACCATCAGGAAGAAAAAGGAACCATCCGTACTCGGAAGAGCAATGGCTCCTTTCTCCAGTGAGAAAGGGACCAGGGATGAGATGTTACCTTTGGGTCATCATTTGGAAGGGGCACAGGGGATGTTTGTACCTCCAGTTAACGCATGCTTCTCAATCACAACAGAATGGTCAACTCTGGGTACAACAAAATAGAGACAGAAGGGGAATAGAATGGGGGTGGGGGGAGAATAAGATGCCCTTCCTTTCTGCCTCACCCCCTACCACCAATGACAGAGGTTTGGGTGCGGATAGCTGCTACCACCATTACTATGAGGTCCCAAGACCTGCTAAGCTGGCCTCCAGAGCATTCACAGACATCATGGCCGTCCCCACTGCCACTGCTTTATTTCGGACCCTCAATGTCTTCCTCCAAGGCCAAAACTTCTCAAGGTATATGTGAGTGGGTCACAAGTGTGCTGAGATCCTGAGCCCCTCAGCCTCTGGGTCCTGTTGCCTCTGGCCACAAGGTGCCTCATCTGTTTATTCCAGTGGGCCGTACAAATTGTGGTATTTTCATGATATGGAAAAGGTGGGGACACACTAACCTCAAGACCTTCAATAGCCTCCTGATCGGCCTCTCTGCTTCTAGGCTCTACCCACTTCACCTCCATACTGCTGCCTGAGTGTCTTCCTAAAACACAACTCTCACTTAAAATCTTTCATAGCCCATCACCTAAAACCCACTGCCTTCCAACGTCATACAAAGCCTCTTGTGACTCAACCTATAGCTCCAAGCATATCTCCCACTAACTCTGCCCTCCTCCTTCCACTGTCCCTCACCATATGTCCAGCAACACCACATCATTTACAGGGTGCTAGAGAGGCCTTGTTGTTTTACCCATTCATACCTTAACCTATGTTGTTCCCTCTGACTGAAATGCTCCCGTGCCCCACTCTGTACACCCAGCAAGCTGCCACGCACTGGCTAGATGGCTCATGGACCACGCGACCTGTTGAGAGATGCAGCTGTGCATCCCAGAATGGGGCCAACGAGGGTCCTGCCCTCGTGGAGTTTATAAACCATCAGGAAATAAGACATAATGAAGGGAATTTCCTGGCAGTCCAGTGGTTAGGACTCAGCACTTTCACTGTGGTGGCCTGGGTTCAATCCCTGGTCGGGGAACTAAGATCCCACAAGCCTCGTGGTGTAGCCAAAAAAAAAAAGACATAACTGAAATAATCACACAGAGGAATATGATTACAAGGTATGATAAGCACTATGAAGGAAAAGTAGAGAGACCTACCAGAACAGAGAATATCCTGGACTGGGGTATGGGTGGATGGGTGGGTGTGAATGTGTGCATGTGTGACTACTTTGGTTTCAGAAGCTGGAGGGAGCTTCTTTGAGGAAATGGCATTGGCTGACAAACAGAATGAGAGACCACTGGACCAAAGCACAGGCTGACTGGCTGACTGACTGATGGACAGACTGACAGACTAGCTGGCTGCAGAGTAGCCTGACTCACTGATGTCCTGGCTGACGAGCTGTCTGCAGGACAGGCAGAATGCCTACCAGCCTGACATCCTGACTGGTTAGCTGCCTGGCTGGCTGGTCTGCTGGCCGATGGACAGATCAGAGGCTGAGTGCCTAACTGGCTGATTGACTTAACTGTCTGCCTTCAATTTCCCCTCTTCTCTCTTACCCCAAATACGGCCCAATGTCGGTGAAAAAACAGCATGAAGGCAAAACCTTGTGCCCAGAGAGGGCCGAACACAGCCCAAACTGGTTCAGCACAGCACATCAGCAGCCTCTCGTCTGCATCCACCCACAGTCCACTGGGCCCCAGCACTGGCCAAATGCAGGTGGCAAAAGGGACACAGAAGCAATTTTTGCCAGCAAGGGTAAAAATCAAATCAAAGGCAGGCAAGCAAAGAGACCGGATAGGTTTTCTTAGAAACCTTCAAAAACAACATTTTATTTTAAATAGAATTTTAATGATCATGACGTCTAATGTAATGCTTGTCCCGACAGAAAGCACGAGAGCAATAAGGCTCCAACACGAGAAGAGGAGACACACTGGCCCGCAAGAGATCCCTTGGGGCTTTCCTTTGATGGTTTCTTTTCCCCCCTTACGGGCTTCTGTGGTAATGGGGTACGGTAATGGCCCAGAGCTGTCTCAGTCCCAGACTGTGCTGTCTCCTGAAGAAAGATATGTGCATGCTACCACATGTTTGCCCCACTAAGAGCAAGTAAGCTGAGTGAAAACTGTAACTAAATATGCCCAGGCCATCTTCAAATGGAAAAGGAGAAAAGGAGAATGGAGTTGGAGGCATGGCCAGCCCTGAGAAGGTACAGCAGGCATTAATTTGACATGCTCTAGCCCCATCTCCTTCCTGGGGTGCCCTGGGAGCTCAAAAGCAGCCAGCACTTTGGGATGCCAGCTAGGGAGGGGACTGACTTTGGGGTAGCCTTACCTCATGCTAGCATCCCTGAAAACAGGAAAAAAAATTCGGAATCCAGGGGCCTGGAGGAGTAAGGGTACAAGATGACGGTCCTTGAGTCCCAGGGGACCAGTACCTTTGAGTTCTTGCCTCCACAGCACTCACTCAGCAAAGTGCAACCTTCTCGTAGCCCCCTCCATGCACCAACACGATGTCCTGTTTATCCTGCGATGTAGGCTCTCACCTCCTCACCCACCCACAATTTGGACCGTCCGTGTGCTGTGTGCACAGCACTGTTGTTCAGTGCACTCAGGATATAGGCAGCAGGCAGTAAGGGTTAGGTATGACTTGTGCTTTGTGTGCGCAAGACAGTAATGTGTAAGGGGATACGCATGCACTCTTAGTGACTCTATGTTTCATCCTCACTCTTTCTTTTCCATTACCACTGCTATTCCTCCAGCTCAGGCCCTGCCCTTGTCACTTCACTCCTGCACTAGCACTACGATCCCCTCCCCGCCTCCCTGGCTTGGCACTAGCCTTGCAAACATCCACCTGGTACACTGGTCCCAGTCAGCTTTCATCCTGTCACTCCCCTCTTCAAGGGCCTACAGTGGATTCCCACTATTCTATCACATTGAATCTCAATTCCTCGGACTGGCCTTTGAAGCTTTTCACCAGCTTGTTCTGCCCACTGCCAATCTCTCTCCAATCTCTTTTCTCATTATTCTCCTCTCCAGCCAAGCAACTATGCTTATCGACCTGCACATATGGCTTACTTATTTCTGTGCTTACTCTCTTCCTGTGAACACATCCCACTTCTCTCTGCTAATCCATGCCTATCACTTCAAGATCCAGCTTCAAATATCCTCTTGTGGGAAGCCAGTTCTGGTTAACCCCTTCATCTTCTTTTGTTCCATGTTCCACACCACACTTACCTACAAAATTTTACTTCATATGAACTTCTCCTCATTGTTGTTTTGCTTTGGCAAAAATAACAGGTCTTGTTTGTTGACTACTTACTCTGTGTCAGGCAGTGTCCTAAGACGTTTTACCTACATTTTCTCATTTAATCCTGAACGACAACCTTTGGAGGAAGGCACTCCATTTTGCAGTTGAGGAAATCAGATTTCAGAGAAGTTAAGACACCTTTTCAAGGCCACACAGCTAGGAAGTGGTAGAGCTGGGATTTGAACCTGGTCTGTCTGATTCCAGAACTCCATACATGTTCCAATGTGGTGTGATTAAGGCAGGCCACGTGCCTTTGTGAGTCTCCCCAATAAGAGTGAGACCCCTCCTGGGCAGCATTCATGTCCACAACTGTGGCCAGATCACTCCTAGAAATGAGAATAGTGTTCCTCACTCAGGCAACATCCACTGGCCCTGCTTGGGCTGGTTCCTCCCAGAGCTTTGGACCCAGAGGTCAGTGGTTCTCAAACCTGGCTGTACTACAGAATCACCTGGGAACTGAAAAAGAAATAAATCCTGACGCTCAGGCTGCACCTGACCAATTAAATCACAATCTCTGGGAGTAGGGTCCAGTCATCTGTATTTTTTAAAAGCTCTCAAGGAAATTCTATTGTGTAGCCGACATTGAGAATCACTCGTAGAACATAGGAGACTTGGTTGGAAATCTGTTTCTCAGTTTTAAACCCTTTTTATTTCTCAGGAAGCCATATCTCCCCTGCATGTCTTGTCTTTCCTCCCACGCTTCCCTACCTGTCCGTTTGGCTTCTTACCCGGCAACATCTGAGGAGGGCAGCAATCATTGGTTGAGGAAGTGGCCACAAGCCAATTAAATACCAGCTCCAGGCAGGTTCCTAAACCAATGGGAAGCCTGTGAATCACAGGTGGAAAACTTAACATATTAAAGCTTCCTGGGTTTCACAAAGACACAAATAAATAATTTGCTCTTTTAGAAACAGCAAACATTCCACCTGTTAATCTGCTAACAATATCTCCCCCTGGGAAATCCTTTAAGAAAGGAAACTTGCACCTCCTCTAAGAGCATCCGCCAGCTGGCAGGCAGGCCTTCCGCCACCCACACTGGTCACTGGGTGTTCAAACAGGAGAGCCATGGAGGAGGCGGCTGACCACGGCTGTCAGACTCTGCACAGGCGACAGCTGCTTGCCAGTCTGAATGAGCTGATCTATGGGAAAGGTTCTAAGATTCGAGAAGAGCTGGACTCTGGGAGGTGAAATGGGGACGAGGTTCTGCCTGCTCCGTCTCCCCAGGCCCCCTTGGTTCTGTTCACATACTCAGACACCCTCTCCTCCATGGATCCAAGTGTGCACGCCTACGGCAGGGCTCCCTAGCTGACGTACACATATCCCTTCAGCCTCGGGGGCAGCCAGGCGGGGCCTGGGGTGGCCAGAGTCCCCGGACCTGGTCCATTTAACCCAGTGTCCCGCCTGAATATAATTTTCTCTGTGTGCTGTGACACGAGAAAGATTGGGAAGCAATGGACTGGGAGGTAGCTCCAAGTTCCCCAATCCCCCTGCCCATTGCTGAAAACCTGTCGCAGGTTGATCAGACATTTTCTAGCCTTCCCTAGCACCGCCTGACCTTAATATGGGGTCAAGACAGTGTCCCAGAGGGTTGAGAACAGAAAGAAAGATGAGCCCCCAAAGGCCCAGGGTCTGAACCACTTCAGAATCACTGAACCTCACCTAATGGGTTGACACTCTGTTTCTCAAGTTTACTTCTTCCTCTGTTCCCAAGGCCTGTTCCTGGGAAGAAGTAGCCCCTCGAAGCCGTGCTTACCTTGGCATCCATGATGCTGGTCTCCACCCGGGCCACGCCCTGGTTCTCCCGGAACAGCTGGATCTTGCTGATCTTGCTGAACTCGGACAGCACAGTGGTGAGGTTGGTTTTGAGGTCAATAACATGGCTGATGCCGTGACGGGGTCCCACTAGGAGGGTGGTGGCCGACTGCTTCTCATCCTGGTGCCCCAGCGTGGCAGGCAGCATTCAAAGAAAGAAGGGCAGAGGAAGTGAGGAGAGGAGGCGGGAGGAGGAAATAGAAAACAGGCATTGGACCGGTTCTGCTGGAAGGTCTGGAAACATCTGGAGCTCAGTGCCAGGGCCAGAGGACAACCTCGAGGGGAAAATGGTCTGGGACGCCCCTGTTCTCAGGCCAGGGCCCCGGATCATCGGTCCAAATGGACACATTAGCCTCAGCAGAAGGGAGATTGAAGAGGGCAGCAGCAGGGCTGGTTCTAGCAAAATCATCAAATAGGTTTATTTTGGTGCCTCTGAAGCACCCTCTTCCTACCAAGCCCCAGGGATTTTCCATTTGTTGCCTTGGGCCACTCAAGTCTCCCACCTGGTGCTCTGTCTGAACAGGTGGCATCCTGTGTTTGGTCTTTACCCTCCCTCACCAACAGCCACTTGAACTTGCACTTCTCACCTGGTGCTAAAAGCTGAAGTGACAAAGTAACTCTGCCCAAGGTGTTAAAGGTTGACTGGTTAACACTTAATGACTGGAGGGGTGGAGGGGGACCTCCCTCCCTAAGAAGATATGTGCCCTTTAATAGGCACTACAGCAGTCTTACCCCATAGGAATGACCTAAAAGAATTTCAGCAGTGGGCTTTCCGTAATCCTCAAATCCCAGTATGTAAATGGCCACCTCTGCGCCTGATGGACTGGATTCCCTTAAGTGGTCGTGACAGGCTCCTTGGCGCCATCAAGCCTGAGCCCTCTGCCGGCCCATTCCCTGGCATTAACATCATCCCGAGGAACCTATTCCATCTGCTCTAGATACTTCGATAAGCGGCTTTCCATCAGTTGCCCCACGAGCATGACAGCGTGTTCCCCAGAGCATGACAAGCACCTGGATCCAGTCAGCAAGATGATTTGAATTTCCTTTCACCAAAGCTCACTAGGGTAAACTAGGCTGGGGCACAGTCTTAGGGGGACCACTTGTGCCCCGCTGGAGAGGAGCATTGCTATAGTGAAGGCCCTGGCAGGGAGGGGGGACATCTGGGCTAGGGGATTGAGGGAATATGGGTAAGAGCAATGAAACAGGGCAGGGCTCGGCAAACTCTGGCGCACAGGCCAAATCCAGCCCTCTGCCATTTTTTGTTCAGCTCACGGACTAAGAACGGTTTTATACATTTTTAAATGCTTGATAAAAATTCAAAAGAACCGTATTTTGTGACATGTGAAAATCACACGAAATTCACATTTCAGTGTCGGTAAACAAAGAGATATTGGAACACAGCCAGGCCCATTTGTCTATGCGTTGTCGACGGCTGCTTTCATGCTGCAATGGCAGGGCTGAGTAGTTGCGACAGGGACCTTCATGGCCTGCCGGCCAAGCCTAAACTATTCACTTATCTGGCCCTTTATAAAAAAAGTTTGCTAACCTCTGAAATTGAGAAAAGGGGGCACAAAAGAGCCTAGAGGGATACTGTAAACAAATATAGCCTCTTACTTTACATTTTATCTTTTCTTTTTGTCCGCATTGCACGCAGCTTGCGGGATCTTAATTCCCCAACCAGGGATCGAACCCGGGCCCTGGGCAGTAACGGCGCGGAGTCCTAGTCACTGGACCGCTGGGGAATTCCTGAAATTTTTTATTTTATTTTTTTGCCTCCTACTTTAACCATTTAACCAGAGGCGGGACCAGAGCACCACGGGAGGGAAGAGGGAGAAGAAGGAGGAAAAGGACAGAGCATGAAAGATCCAGTGGTGTCCCTCCTGTCCCCCCAGCCAAGGACAAGCACCCCCGAAGGGCTCCCTCCCCCTCACTGCCCTCACTGACCAGGCCCACAGTGTTGAACAAAACGCCCGTGAACGTCGGAAGTTCATTCAGGATTCGAAGATACTGGAGTTTGGCCTGAATTGCAGAGCCCTGTGGAAACAACCGACTCAGAAGTATGAGAAAGTTGAGGTGCACAGGAAAAGCAAACCCATGTTCGCAGGAAGGAGGGTCAACAGCTTAGGACAGGCACTAGTCAGACCAGTCAGCAAGCCCCACTGTGGGACACTCGGGAGAACCACAGGAAGGTTCCAGTTTGGACAGCTCTTGCCAGACTCTAGCATCCCATCTCCCTTCCTAAACCCTCCTCCTATCCCCTGATCCTCATTCCTGAAGAATCCAGCTTACTCATTTTGTTCCTCGGTTCATTTCGACGCCTTTCCCCAACTCCAACACCCCACAACATCTATACCTCTTTCCTGAGATCCCTGATGACCACTAGGTACTGGCCCTCCCCAACTAGGGGTCGCACTCAGTACCTTTATCCTGAGCACCTCTAAGTCTCGAGCCTGCTCTTCTTCTGGCAGAAAAGTCTCCATCAGTGGTACCCGCATCCCCTGGGCACTTGAGCCAGAAACCTGTGAGTCACACTGGACTCCTCCCTCAGCCTCTCACCTGAGGGCCACCAGTCACCAGATCATCTTGATTCTACCTCCTAACTCCCTCTCCACCCTACCCATCCCTCTTCTCTAGCCCCGCGGTCATTGCCTGGATGTCCCCCACTTGCATCACGGTGGCAGCCGGGTTACCTTCAGTACTAACACTCCTTTCCCTCCACCCCTCCGCATTTGCAGTTAGAGGGAGCAGCCTAAAACATAATCACACCACTGGCCGCTTAAACCCTTCAGTGGCTCCGTGCTGCCTACAGGGTGAAGGATAACCCCTTTCCACGGCACACGAGGCCCTCCGTGAACAGGTTCCTGCCAACCTCTTTGGCCTCCTCTCTTGCCCGCACCCCACTCAGGCAGCTTCCTTGAACCCTCCGCGCTGGTTTATGCTGATCTCTTTGGATCTCCCTGCCTGGGAAAGTCTTCCTCCCCGCAACTCATCTAGACAAACGTCTATCTGTCCCTTAAGACCCAACTCTGGCATCAAATGCACCGATTCCTGGCCTTTTCCATCTCCTTCAGGCTGGGCTGGCTGCTGTTCCTCCACGCTTCCAGGGCACCTGCACTGGTCGCACTGTGTTGTGACTGCCTCTTGTTTCCCCACCAGCCTGTGCCTGACTTGAGGGCAGAGACCGGGCCTTCTTCATCTTTGTATCTCCAGCCCAAGCACTGGGGGTGGGGGGCGCTCAGAAAAAGTGTTTGCTGAGGAGATGGTTGGGAGCCCTGAAGCTCTCAGCTGGGAAGAAAACAATCTGATTAAATATGCACAGCAAGGTAGGAATGGCTTAACTCTCCGGGGAAATCTGCATCTTAAAAGAGAAGCTAGTTGGTAATGCAGGGAATCTGGCATGGGTGGAATATAAGGGGGCAACTGTGTCCAGTGTCTCCATCTGCATGTGGATTCTGGTGCCCCTCACCACCCGCCTGCCTCCTAGGCAAGTAGACTGAGACTTGCAAGCCTGAGAAGGGCCTGCGGGGCTGGGAAGGCAGGGAGTGGGAAAGTGCAGGAGAGCACAGCAGTGACCTGAGTCCTCCACCTGCCACCCGGAGACCCATTCTCCAGGTCAGGCCTTGTCCCATGGGGCTGGGCTTTTATCTCCCAGAATTCCCTGTACCAGGGCTGATGAATTAGAAAGCTGATGAGGGACAGAGCAGTCGTTTCCACGGGAAACATGTCTCCCCAGGGTCCAGTGCTGTCCACACGGCAAGTGCTTCATCAGCACTGACTAAATGGGTGGAACGACCCAAGAATATTCTCCTCCTGCACCTTTGTCCCTTTGCTTTGAGGACCCTGGGCTCTCCCAGTGACTTGCCACTGAGCAGTCTCTGGGGGTGTCTCAGGCTTGGGGAAAACCCCTCTCCACAATCATGCCCCATATCTGGCCAAGCTAGATGTGTATCCAAGTCAAAAACAGTGGGGAGGGTTCCCCAGAAGACCACACCTGCTGGGAAACCACACAGGAGTCCCCCAGGGCCACTAGTGCCCGAGCAGGGTGCCCGGTGGCCTACTCTGGATACCTTGGTGCTGCTGGAAGGATGTGTTTGGTGCGCCTTCAGCTGCTGAGAGAGAGATTTCCGGAGGTTCTTCTCTTTGATGCCCTGTAGGAGGGAGGGGGGAAGAAAGGGTTCCAGGCCCCACTCCTTCCTAAAAGCAGAAGAAAAGTAAGAAATTAGAGAGACAAGGTGAGACAGAGAAAGCAAAATGGTAAGACAGAAACTAGCTGAAATCTGAGACAGAGATGGAGGAATGGAGATTAGGAGAGAGAGACAGAGAGGGGCCGGAGGCAGGCGAGTAACATTGGCCACAGTTCTCTAGTAGAAGCTGTAGCTCAAGGGCATCCTGGTCTAGGTGTGAGGAATTCCAATTCTCACTCCCATCCCAGGCCCACATTCCTAAAAAGCAGAGCACAGCTCAACCACTGCACCTTCTCCCTACACAGCTATTTGCCCCCATCCTGAAGGGCCCTGGCGCAACTCACTCCACATTCTTGAGTGAGATCTTCTGACTAGGTCGAGTAGCTGAGACAGTGATATAGATGTGGAGGGCAGCAAGGCCCAAAAGCATCTCTGGCTTGGGGTCCATTCCAAAGCGTTCTCGGATGACATCGTTCCGACTCTGTGAGAGAGGGCAGTCCAAACCCGTCAGTTAAAGGAGACGTTCCCTCCCCACCCCCCACCCCCCCACGGACTCCCTTATATCCTAGAAGAAACTCGTGGTGTAAATAAGCATCCTAGATCAAGCGGAAGAGGAAGATTCTGCCCTTGGGGAAGAGGTAACAGAGGAACCTCAGGTCTCAGAGACACCATTTGCTTCATTCAGCGGATATTGGACAGCCCCCTTCTCAGTGACAGGTACACACAATGGCAAGGCACAAATGGTCAGAACATCTAGGGCACTGCAAAAGTGAGACATGGCACCACTCCCTTTCTTTCCTCCTGTTACAAGAGACCTTTCTGCCTTTTCTCTGGGGCCTATACTCACCGCCCCCCAGTCCCAGCCATCGGAGGCTCCTCTAACAGCTCAGATGGGAACAAAGGAAGAGAGACACTGGGAGGGATTCTCTACAGGTCTCTGGCCCAGAAGCCCACAGTGAGAGATGGATTGCACGGATGGGGCAGATATTCTTTCCTTGGGGTCTGAAGATCAAAGCAGTGATGAGTCAGTCTTCCCTATGCTATCCTAAAAAGGGTCTCCTGGAACTACTGGCCCAAGGTATGTCAACCTCCAAACCCTGAAGGTCAGAATCCCAGCTATCAAGGATTCAGCCTTGGTTAGACCAGTTGCCCATTGTGCTGAGGTGAAACCAGGATGAGCTAAGAGACTAGAGAGCCGCAGTGGTATCACTACAGCATAGGAGAGAGTGTAAAAGGAATGCTCCATCAGTGATCATCTATGCAGAAAATCCAATGGAATCTACAAAAAAAAAACTACTAGAACTAATGAGTTAGCAAGGTTGCAGGATATAAGATCAATATACAAAACCAACTGTATTTCTACATGCTTGCAACAATCAGAAATTAAAGTTAAAATCAAAACCATTTACAATAGCATCAAAAAATGAAATAATTAAGGATAAATCTGTCAAAACATGTGAAAGACCTGTACATTGAAAAGTAGAAAACACTGCTGAGAAAAATTAGAGAAGACCTAAATAGATATATATTGTGTTCATGGGTTGGAAGACTCAAACCAATGTATAGATTCAACACAATCCCAATCAGAATCATGGCAGGTTTTTGGTAGAAATGAACAAACTAATTCTAAAATTCACATAGAAATGCAAAGGACCTAGAATGGCCAAAACAACTTTGAAAAAGAACAAAGTTGGAGAACAAACACTACCTGATTTTAAGACTTATTATAAAGCTACAGTAATCAAAAGAGTGTGATGTTGGCATAAAGATAGACAAATAGATCAATGGAATAGAATGGAGAGTTCAGTAATGACCCACACATACACAGACAACTGATTTTTCACAAAGGCGCAAAGGCAACTAAATGGAGAAAGGATGGTCTTTTCAATAAATGGTGCTGGAACAATTGGATATCCATATGGAAAAAAGAACTTTGGTCAATACCTTGTACCACATATAAAAGTTAACTCAAAATGGACCACAGACCTAAATGTAGAACCTAAAATGATAATACTTCTAGAAAAAAATAAGAGCAAAATCTTTGTGACCTTGGGTTAGGCAAAGACTTCTTAGATATGACATCATAAGCACAATCCATAAAAGAACAAATTGACAAATTGGACTTCATCAGAATTCAAACTTCTGCTCTGTGAAAGACATTGTTTGGAGACTGGAAAGACAAGTTAGAGACTGGGAGAAAATAATTGCAAATAACATACAAAAGACTTGTATCCAGAATACACAAATAACTCTCAAAACTCAATAATAAGTAAACAAACAACCCCAATTTAAAAAGTGGGCAAAAGATTTGAATAGACACTTCACCAAAAAAGCTGCATGATGACAAGGAGGCACATGAAAAGGTGTTCAACATCATCAGTCATTAGGGAAATGCAAATGAAAATGAGAATGAGATACCCCTGCATGCTATTAGAATGACAGAAATTTAAAAAATACTGCTGGGCTTCCCTGGTGGCTCAGTGGTTGAGAGTCCGCCTGCTGATGCAGGGGATATGGGTTCGTGCCCCGGTCTGGGAAGATCCCATATGCCGCGGAGCGGCTGGGCCCGTGAGCCATGGTTGCTGAGCCTGCGCGTCCGGAGCCTGTGCTCCGCAATGGGAGAGGCCACAACAGTGAGAGGCCCGCGTACTGCAAAAAATAAGTAAATAAAAATAAAAATAAAAATAAAAAATACTGCTAACTCCAAGTGCTGATGAGGATGTGGGGAAACTGGGGCTCTAACACACGGCTGGGGCTTATATAAAATGGTACAGCCACCTTGGAAAACAGCATTAGAGTTTCTTCAAGAAATTAAAGAAAGATAGATCTACTGTATGATCAAGCCATTCCATTCTTAGGTATTTACCCAAGAGAAAAGAAAGCATATGTCATACAAAGACTTGTACGTGAATGTTCATAGAAGTTTTATTTGTAGTAGCCAAAACATGGAGACAACCCAAACGTCCATCAGCAGGTGAACTGGTAAATTTTTATACATCCATACCATAAAACACTACTCAACAATGAAAAGGAATGAACTACTGATACACACAACAACATGGGTGGACCTCAAAATCATTATGCTGAGTGAAAGAAGTGAGATCAAAGTAAGTGTTCATACCGTATGATTTCATTTGTATAAAACTATAGAAAATGCAAACTAATCTACAGTGACAGAAAGCAGGTCAGTGGCTGCCTGGAGATGGGAGTATGAGTTACAAAGGAGCCTGGGGAGGCTTTTGGGGGTGTTGGATGTGTTTAATATCTTGAGTGTGGTGATGGTTTCATGGATATAAACATATGTCAAAACTTATCAAACTGCCATTTTAAATATGTGCAGTTTGCCATGTGTCAATTAGACCTCACTAAAGCTGTTCAGTATAAAAAAGGAATACAGCTGAACACATCATCACGAAGGGGAGAGAGAGGGTGGACAAGGTCTTGTCACCAAATTCCAAACTATTTGAACTAAACATCCATCTCTGCACACAGCAAACATCCACTCATCTTTCAAGGCTAAGAACATGCATGTATCACTTCCTCTGTGAAGCCTGCATTGTGCCCCTCCCAAGGAGAGTTGGCAAATTGCTTCCTGAGTGCCCCTACTGACATTGTACCCTGCCATCCTCATAATGCCTGTCACCCTGTCTTTATTTGTGCACATATCTGCCTATGAGCTCTAGCGATCTAGGATAGTTCTTTGACCACCTTGATTGCCAGCACCTAGCACAGGGCCTGGCCCAGAGTAAGTGCTCAGCGTATGTTTCTGGATGAACTGAATCGGGAACCATCTCCTTAGTGGAGCTCGGGATTGGGCATTGGGACCTCCTGTTACTCCAATGCACTTGTTAAACCAGGGTATGCTGTGAAGATGCCAGAGTTACTGGGGTTGCTTCCTCCTGAAAACTGATAAGATCTGTCTAGACAAACAGACAGGACTTGGAGCCAGAGCCAGCTCAGGTTGCCAGGCCAGCCAACTTGACCATGGCCTACAGTGGTAGCAGAAAATGAGAGAGCCTTCAGAGCTACCTGAAGGTTGGAAAAACTTACATAGCGACTTCATTGTGATGGCAGAACAGCCTGCCAGCTTGTTTGTCCATTGGTCTGTCTGTCTGTGTATCCCCAAGCCAGACTCTACCTGGATGTACAGGTACTCGAAAGCAGCAGGATCCCGACGCAGCAGCTCCACCGGGTCTTTGGGAAAGAAACTTATCCGGAAGAGGCATTTCATTCCATGATAGTGTGTCCGCTGCACTACCTGAATCCCAGGGGTGAGAGGTGGGAGGAAAAGAGAGCTGGGATCAATGGCTGGGTGCCAGGAGTCAGCTCGGCGGCTCTTCAAGGCAGGGCCTGAGGCAGAGCTAGGGTGCTGCTTCCTATTCTGTCTTCCGCCTGGCTGATTCCAATTACCACTGGGGAAAGTGATGAGGAGCTAAGTCTTTTCTGCCCTTCTGACCCCAAGTGACTAGAATTTTCGAACCGCTTATCACGCCTTGGCCTTTATCAGCAACCTAAGGCCCAGGACATGAGGTAGGAAGCAAGGGCTCCTGGCAACTTCTCTGGCTCTTCTTGCTGTGGGGCTAAGGCCTTTGCCTTGCAGAGGGGCTCAGCCTCAAGCAAAGGAAGTTGCTTATGAGCAACCAAATCAAAGACTTAAAATCCCATTTGGAGGTGTAGCTGAAACAAGCTGGCAATATACCAGTAACTGCTGAAGCTGGGATGGGTAATGAGGGTTCATTATCCAATTCCTTCTACTTTGGTGTATATTTGAGATTTTTCTTGTAATAAAAATGCTTAAAAATCCCATTTGGAACAAGAGACCAGTTGGATCCACAAGGCCCCTTGAGGGGCGGGGAGGTGCTTAGGCCTCCCTCCAGGCAGGACACCCACCTTTCCTTCACAGGTGGGAACCTGTGAGTCTCTGGACTGCATCTGGCTGAGAGCTAAACTTGAAAAATTCTTCTTTCCTAAATCCTTTCATTTTTGTGTGTCTGATTTCAGCTTTTGTTTCGCTTCCTTTAGACATTTCTTCCCAGCCGTCCCTCTCCAACTCCTTCCCTCCCTCTCTGGGAATATTTTTTTTTTAAAGCAACTGAGAAATTATTTATTTATTTGGCCGTGCCATGCGGCATGTGGGATCTTAGTTCCCTGACCGGGGACTGAACCCCCGTCCCCTGTATTAGAGGTGCGGAGTCTCAATGACTGGACCACCAGGGAAGGAAGTCCCCACTCCCTGGGTACATTGATTGGCCCTGGTTGCCTCTCTTACTCTCCATGGTGCATCACCACTGGTGAAATACTATCCAGCAATCCTGGATTTCCTTGGCCTTTTTCCAGAGGCTGGGAAGATAAGACACTTTCTCCTACTCTACTTTGGAACTTGACACGGGTGACATGCTGTCTGTGCTTGGTCCCACTCAGCCCGTTCCCAGCCCACATGTGTCCTAGCCTCAGGGGTCTCACTAGACTCCACTCGCTGACCCTTCCATATTATAGCCTTCACCTGAAGGTAAAGTTTCCCCTCGCAGGAGGAAAAGTCTAGCAGGGCCTCCAGGAGACAGTGGAGTTGACACTGCTCAATTCAGTCTTGCACGCAGTAAATCACCACCCCATGCTTTCCCCACTAGTGACCGCCAAGACTAACAACTGTCATGCCTTTCTTAGGTCACAAGAGACATTTTACAGAGTTTTATTTGGCGGTGCTGTGTGGCTTGTGGGAACTTAGTTCCCCGACCAGGGATTGAACCTGGGCCCTTGGCAGTGAAAGCACAGAGTCCTAACCACTGGACCTCCAGGGAATTCCCAAGAGACATTTTAAAAGGCCTCTGTGGGTGAGTCATAAAGATCTTGATTGAGAATTGGGACTTCTGGGAGCTGGCTGAGCATATCATGATGAATTTTCCAGAAGGAGAGTACCTGGTGGCCTCTTCTCTACTAAAGGCCATCTGCAAAGCTATCAGGCCAGGACAAAGGAGTTACTTACATAAGCCAGGGGCTGCTTGTCCTGGAGAAGCAGGAACTTGTGGTTCTGTTCTGGCCCGGCATACTCAAGGACAAGGGCAAAGTGCTCAATGTACCTCAGGGAAAGCCGGTCCTGTAATGTCACCATGACATCCTGTGGAAGACAAAAGAGCCTTGAGAGAGAGATCCCTTCCAGCTCTAAGATACTCTAAGCACCCAAAATGGGAAAAGGGGACTGAACATTAAGAAAGATAGTCCTGGGGAGAAGGCTGAGGCTGGGAAAGTGGGCCAGACAGAGACACTGGCCTTTATGGTGGCCCAGGCATGGTGCTCCAGGATGATGAGAATGAGCCAGGAGTGCTGTTCAGAGGCCTGGGCCCTGGGGCACACCACAGGTGCAGGGGGTGGAGGGAGGTGTTTCTGAACTTGGCCGGGCCAGGCATATGGCAAAAGAAGGTCATGGCCCTCCCTCCCCCTCTCTCTCCTTTCATTCAACAAATTGTCTCCTGAGTGTGTCCTAAGTGCCAGGCACTGTGTTGGTTCTTCCCTCAGCTTCTCACATAAGTCAGAATGTTCACTCTGGTTTGTCCGGCAAGTCTTTACTTAGGAATTAACAAAAGCCAAAGCTACAATTACATGATTAAAAGTAGACGATTTCTGGATTCATAACCTGAATTGAATGACTAGAGTTACTGGCAAAATGTTCATCTTTGATTTAGCTGGCTTTTAGAGACGATCAATTTAGCAACTTGAAAAATGCATCCATGCAGAGGAACAATGTCATGTGTTTTATGTACAGTCATGAATTTGACTACTTCTGCACTCTGTCTGCTCTGCTGCCCTACTTTTAATATTAGGGTGTCTGGAAGCAGATCCATGGGGGCTGCCCACATGTCAGTTTTGAGACTTCTACCATCTATTTGTTGTGACTTCAGCATACACTGGCCTCCAGCGTGTGTGTTCGTAGCATTGGCATCGCTCAGCCCCCGAAGGCCGGGAAGAAGCAGGCTTGGGAACGCGAAGCTCCCTTCCAGCCAGGGCTGCCAAACAAGCCCCTCAGTGAACATTGACAGCCGTTTAGCTATTCAAATGTTAGGCTGGAAATTGGTGGGTACTTGAGAATATCTCTTTGTATTATCCAAGTAGTCACAGAGGCGCCAGTGTTGCTGAAGTGCTGGCAGGGAGAGATGAGGTTTTCTCTGCAGTTCAGCTGCTTTGGGACTGTGGAGGGCCAAGCTGGTGATTGCCAACCGGTGTTACGAGTCTAACAGCTCCCATGCCAGGCTGTCAATTCACCCAGGTACCTCTCTGGGACAAGCGGCCTGGCAGCCTGTCCAAGTTCCAATGAACAGCCAGTGCACCCTCCCTGAAGTCATGGTAAGGTCACAAGCCAGGGGACGCTGCTGTCCTGGAAGGCTGGGGCTACCTGGAAGCACTAACGGCGGTGACACTGCGAGGTGGGAGGACGCTCAGAGGAGCCTCCATGGGCAAAGAGAGGAGTAAATGCTCCAGTGTGGAGACAGATCGACAACGGACATACCGGTCCATGATTTAACACAAAGGAGGATTCTGACACAGAGAGATACCCACATCTGGAGGAGGGGAACTTAGACACCCCTGGGTGGCCTAGTTTCAATGTCCCTCCCATAGACGGAAAACTTCAATAGTCAAGAGACCATTCTGGGGCACCCTAAGGAGTGTGTTTTGGTCCTAAGTCCCCTGTGGGACCCACCCAGGCCTAAACCTTCCAAAGAAACTCTCGGGTCAATCAACACGGGTGAGGCCCAGGCTTTTGCAACTCGGGTGCTACTGGCACTTTGGACAGGACAATTCATCATTCGGGGACTGTCCCATTCCTTGCAGGACATTTAGCATCTCTGACCCTGAGACACTAAATGCCAGTAGCATGCCAAACCATGGGGATGACCCCAAATACCCTCAGACATTCCCAAAAACTACCTGGGAGGGGGCAGTGCCAACCCTGGCTGAGAACCACTGGCAAGGCCAATTCTGAACACCTGATAACTCCTCTTAGGGAAAGTTTCCTGGCCCCGGGCTTGCTTTATTTATAGGGTTGTTTTAGCCCCAGCAGGGGAACCTCAGGATATTCGTGGGCCAAGGTGGGTTTTCTGGGCAGGCAGCACTGATTGCATGAAAACATTCATTCTGGGGATGGAATTCTCTTTCTGGAAAGAGTCCAGAAGAAGCAGGAGCAGATATTTCTATCCCAGAGCAGAGCTAAACCTGGGGGTTAATGGTACATCACCTCTCCTCCTCAGAACTAAGGGAATAACTACAACTTCTAGACGCCCGGCTGAGCCATTAAGAATCAGAGCTCATTAATTGCTCTTCCTGCGAAAGGAATAGCCAAAGGGACTGTTGGTGGACTTTTCAAATCTTGATTCAGTGCTTAAGAGCTGGTTGGTATTTAAAAAGCAAGCCATGGCTAAGCTAATCTCCTGAGAGATGGTTTGTTGATTTCTGTGTGTAAACTTGCGTAGGTGTTATTTTATCAATTTAAGTCACTTTTGCTTTATAAATGGTTTAATGATCTTCACACTCCTTAGCTCCTAAGAGTCTTGAAGGACGCAGTGCAACACAGACACGAAACAGTTAGCAGATGTGTGCACACACACACGCATACACACATGCATGCACATGTACATGCGTGTACGCATACACACACACACACACACACACAGTCGCTAGCACATAGCTGGGCATTCAACTTTCCCTCACCACAGTCATCCGAGGACTGTATGTTTTTGAAACAGGGTGCTTCCCTGAAGCAGGAGTTCAAAGGCCAAGACCACCTTGCTCTGGTAGCAAGCGGCTTGGTGCAGACTCAGAGGAACCCAAGGACCAGCAGTGGTGTGTGCTCCAGAGGAGAGCACCTCCTAAGAGAGGACAACACCAATCCAGGAGAGGAGACCCTGTGGGTACCTTAACAGTGGTCCGGCCATCAAACGTGAACGACTTGATCTGCCCATTTTCTAAGAAAACCTTCAGGACATTGGGGATGAGGAGAAGAGCTTCTTTCTTCATCATCTTCTGTGAACAGGCAGGGAAAGGACAAGGAGGGGGACTCATGTAGAGGGAGGAGGGAAGCCAGAGGAGGGGCATGGAAAGGAAGAGAAAGGAGTGAGTGAAGGAGACAGGAAGCCAAAGGTATGGAAGGACAGAGATACAGAGGAAAGAACCCATCAATGATAATGTTAATGTGGAGACCAGAACCGAATTCTCCAAGAAGACACTGGGCCATATCCAAAGCTCACCCTTCATTCGATGTCACAGCACATCCACAGTCTACTGTGGCTCAAAGCTCCACAGCTCAGAGGGGGCTTGGCCCATAGAGACCACCACACTCTGAAGGGCTGATGGAAGGCCTTAGGAGCCTGCCTCACTCACCTGCTCCTATCTCCTGACTCCTGCCTTTCCACCTGGCCTTTCACACATCGAGATCACTTCCATGTCCATGCCTTTGCTCTGCCAGTCTCCCTCCCTCAAAGCATCCTAGGTCTTCTGTGACCTGGCCCCTGCCTACTTCTCCAGAGTCATATCTTACCATTCCCGGTACCCACAGTGCTCTTTCATGCCTGCATACCTCTAACAACTCATCATTCAGGGACTGCCACACTCCCTGCAGGACATTTAGCATCTCTGACTCTGAGACAATAAATGTCAATAACATGCCAAATCGTTGGGATGACCCCAAACACCCTCAGACGTTCAGAAAAGCTTTCTGAGAGTGGGTGGTACTGACGCTGATTGAGAACCACTGGCAAAGCCCATTAAAAAAATATATTTAATTAATTTATTTATTTGGCTGCACTGGGTCTTAGTTGCGGCACACAGGATCTTCATCACCGCGTGTGGGATCTTCATTGCGGCATGCGGGATCATTTAGTTACGGCATGTGGGATCTACTTCCCTGACCAGGGATCGAACCCAGGCCCCCTGGATTGGGAGCACAGAATGTTAGCCACCGGACCACCAGGGAAGCCCCCAAAGCTCATTTTCGAATACCTGGGGCTACAGCAAGCACGGAGGGCCGGGGTCTAGCCTTACACTAGTAGTGACCTGGCACACATACACAAATCCAGTAGAGAACAACAATAACACCAAATCAAACCAACAGGTATAAGATAGCTAAGGTTTCCTAGATGAGGTGAATTGGATTTTGATTTTAAAGGAAGTGGCAGGTGTGGACTATTAGAGAGGCCAGACGAGAACACTCCAGATCTAGGGACTGTCACGAACAAAGTATGAAAACATAAGCAAGTCCTCCTGGGTCAGGGTGTGGTAGGAGGAGGGGGGTAGTGCTATTGTGACATCAGATCATTTCGTGATGGAGTCAAGCCACAGTGGGGAGTGATGGGATCTAAAGTTGGAAAAGTGACTCCCCGGTTCTCTCCCTGATCCCAAGACGCCTCGCTCCCGCCAAGCCCAGAGGCCCTGGATTCCCAGGCTGATGATGCTCAGCGGTGGCTGGTTTTATTTAGCACACTGGGTTGGACTCAGATAATTACTTAATTGATTTTGCTTAAAAATAGAGCTGGCAAGGAACACCCACAGGATTTATTTTTGCTCTGGCTGCTTAATAAAGCCCTGGAACACCAAGAGAAAGGGGTGATAGGGTAGCTGGGAGTCACCTGGGCCTGGACTCCCCCGGGACCTGACCAGTGGTGGAGCTGCTACAGTCCACACTGGGATGGTGGTGGTGGGAGTGTATTGTGACATCATTTCCTGAGCACAGCGAGAGTGAGAAGGTTGATCCCTGTGTCTCTCCCAGACAAAAGCCTCCACCATGCTTGGTGGCCTGTCTGGGAGCCCGTCCGGGAGAGACAGAGTAACCCTGGGGGGCTTCTAGCTACTCTGGGGCATTTATGTGCAGATTGGTCTGCAGTGGGGGCCGCCTTCTGCCTGTGGCTAGATGTGACATGTGGAGGGGGGAATCATGAGGGAGGAAGGGGGAGTGGGGAAGGGAGAGGAAGAGAGAGGAGGAAAAAGGAGGGAAAGAGGGGGAGAGGGAGGAGAGGAGGGATTCTTCACTGGGTGGCCTGGCCTTGGTGGGTTACTCAGTGATGCCGAGACGGGATAGGTTGTACCTATCTGTACTCTCCAAATTCAAGCCTCACTTCCTCTGAGTGTTCAAGGGCTCAGGACACAAATGTCCCCTTAGTGACTTGGACCTCAGGGTCTGCTTTACTCTGATCCACAAGGACTCCACACTGCTCCCTTTCCTCTCTGCTCACTGGCCCTGGCTTCTCTTCAACCTCTTCTTCTGTGACTGACATGGAGCCCAGCCACCAATGATTCCGACGGCTTAGCCAATGGGGCCCAGTTGTCACTTGGGCTTCACAGCCTTCCTTGAACAGGGATGGAGGAGGGCCTAGGTGGAGTTTGGGTATGAGAGTCAGGGAAATGGAGACGGAAGACACCTCTGTCCTCTATCCATCCCTTCGTCTGGGTGGCTCTGCCTCAAAGAACTACAGGGGTGCCTGGCGCCCCACTGATTTCTCCACTCAGGCTGGGCCTCCTAGCTTGTCTCAGCTGCAGCTGTTCCTCTCTACAGAAATGCCACGGGCCTCCCGAGAGCCCAGCCCAGGACAGCCTGTAAAAGCACACAGTGCCTGTTAGCGCCGGCTGTCCTTCCCTCACCCACCCCCATGGGATATCACCAACTTCTGCGGATTCCTAGAGGACTCGGAGTTGTCATTCATGGCCGCTTAATACACATCTTTCTGCGCTCCACCCACCTCTTCTCGTTTGCTTATCTGGAACAGATGGCTCAGTTCACGTTAACCCCACAAAGCAGTGAGAAAGAGTGGGCTGGCCATGACCCCCCCCAGATTGGCCGCTGCATGGCATGGGCGGTCAAGCATCACCTGCTCCTCGAAATCATACCACCCTGCGGTGGATTCTATACTGTCTCAGTCTGAGCCACTTGTACTCCCAACATCACTGAGAGGTATCCAGAGGCGGGGAACAGGCATTTATTTTGCATCCCTTGTAACGCTGGGAACACAGCCGGTGCCTAATAAAAGCTCTGTGACTTAATGAGCCTATACCATTTCCCCCAGGCTGCTTCACCCTTCATGCACAGTCTTCTCCAATTAAGACCTGGAGCTGTGGGATCACTTCAACGTGAAGAGAGCTCAATGTCACCTCATCTTCAGAAAACCACTATTTCTTTCTTTAAGTAGCCAAACGATGTTTATGGAGCACTGTGCTAGAGATGGAAATTTCTTGAAGCACCGTGAGGATTCTGAGTGTACTGATACATATTCCTTCTTCCCACAATGCCCAGGGCTTCTCTGGATGCCACATACCCCTCACTCAATACCCACCCAGAGCCCCGAGGTCCCCCTCCAACCCCTTCATAATGCTGTCCATTCTGAGGAGCAGCAGATGAGCAACTGGCCCAGAGCAAGACCTCGACGGCCAGGCCAACTCTGGCCAAGGGCCGAGGGGAGGAGCCTGAAGCTGCACTTACTGCATCTGTTTCTCCAATTGCCACCTGCTCAGAAAATCGGACCTTCACGGGATTGGATCTCAGCTTGGCCTTCTTCGCAGCACTGATGAAGGCAGATTTGGGGGACTGGAAAAAGAACAGAGAGGGCTGGTGAGTTCTTCATCCCTGGGAAAAACCTGACCTTTGTTGCATGGGACTTAAGATGTCTCCGTACGGGTACCCTTTGCCTTGCTGATCAATAAGCCAATAAATAAGTATTGATTCCCTACTAGGTTCAAGGCAATGTGCTAAGTGCTTCCTTAGGTGATTGGTATGTTCTGTGTAAGCTGGGCATGAATTGAATTGGAGTAAGTTGAATCCCATTATTAATGCTCAAGGCTTAGGGGAGTTTGCAAAAATTCTTTGTAATAACATGCACTGAAGTTTTATATGTTTGATTTCCTTAATGTGAGATATACCTAAATGGTGGTTTTTACCACATCTGAATATGAACATCACAAAGGATTTACAGAAATAATCTTATTCACTTCAAAGATATGCCCTGCCCCTAGGATGGAGGCTCATAGAAAATATTATTTTAGATGTGGAAGAAAGGAGGCCTAGCCCTCCAAAAGGATTTCTCCACAATTTCTACACTATTTGGGAGTAGAGACATTAGGGATTTTACCCAGGTGTCCTGGCTTCCTAGTTCTGGGCTCTCCACTACTTTGTTCATCCAATTCTATAAGAAATGCTCAATCAGCTAGGCTCTCCAGTTTTCGAAAACTCCCACAAATTCAGCAGGACGCATGGTTAGCAAATGCTGGAAACTAAGTCTTTCCTGGATGGGCCGTGGATTTGAGGAAATGCAGGAGTCCTGGTGAGGGGCACCCTCATGTCTTTGGGGGCATTTATTCATCCGTGTGACAAATTTAGGGAGGGCCCACTCTGTGCCAGGCACAGTTCTAGGTGATGAGGGATTCAGCAGTGAACAAGATGGGCAAAACTCCCTGGCCTCAAGGAGCGCCCATCCTAGCAGGGACAGACAGACAGACAATAAACACAGAAATATCTCTTAGGTAGCAAATAAGGACACGAGGACAAATCGAGCAGAGTGAGGGACTACAGCAGAGACTGAGGCCGTGAGGGTGGGGAGCGGCCGGGGTGTTATTTTAGATGGGACGGTCAGGGAAGACCTCTTTCAGGAGGTGACATTTAAGCGAGGCCTGAAGGAAGTGAGGTTGAGACCGCCATGAGGATATCTGGAGCAAGAGCCTTCCAGGAATAAAGAACAAGAAAGTCTCTGAGGTGGGAGGAGGACTGGGGTGCGTGGGGAACAGCCAGGAAGCCCAGTGTGGCCGGAGCAGAATGACTGAGTGGGGAGCCGGAGAGGAGCCTGGGGGCTGGATCACGTAGGGCCTTGTAAGCCGTGTCAGGAACTTTGGATTTTGCTCCACCAGAGGGTTTTGAGCAGACAGGGTCTGACTTGCATTTAAAACGGATGCCTCTGTCTGCTGTGTGGAAAATAGTACAGGAGGGTGGCAGCCAGAGGAGGGAGACCCGTTCGGAGTCTACTGCAGGAATACAGTTTAAAATATGATGGAGGCTTGGGCCAGGATGGTAATAATGGCGCTATGATCCCAAGTGAGTGGATTCTGGCTAGATTCTGAAGATAGAACCAAGATGCTATGTTGACCGACTGGTTGTGGGAGGTGAGACAGAGGAGTCAACTGGAAGAATGGAGATGCCATTTACTGAGATGAGGAAGGGGGAAATCAGGCTTGGGGCCCCTTCAAACCGTCTCCCCTACCAGCCTTGCCATGGAGCCTGCGAGCCCTACAATCAAGCATTCCTTTGTGTTAAGGCCCTGAAGGGTCCCCACCAGCTGGGAAGGCAATACATTAAGCTATTTTCTGCCATTAACGCTGCGGTTGGGATTCATTTACTAGATCAGCCACAGGAGGGCAGGGCCCTAAGATAAAGACACACCAGCAACAAACGTCCTCGTCAGCTCTTGGGCCCTGGTCCCAGCTGTGTTCTCTTCCGGAGCCAACAATCTCACTCCCCACAGAGGGCAGACTGCAGAAAGCCACTGAGTCCAGCAGAATGTCAGGCAGTGCGTCTCAGTGCTGGCTAGAGGGCAGAAACACCAGAGGGAGGAGCTTTAAAAAAAACCCGGGTTTTAAAAAAATTTTTTAAATTCCTGGGGATGGGGCCCAGGTATTGGTATCTTTAAGCTTCTGATGATTTCAAAATGCAGCTAAGGTTGGGAACCACTGAGCTAAAGGAACCTTAGGCTTCTCATCCTGAGCCACAGAGACAATCTGTTGGCAGCAGACAACATAGTACAAGGAAATCCAGGGCTGGAGATCATTGCAGAAAGTGATTACAGTATTGATTGTTCATGCAAGTCGAGAAATGCCTCTGTGTTGCACAGCTTGGTGCTCAAATCTTGGGTGGAGGCTGTGGGCTGCGGCAGGAGCAAAGGGAGGGGGCAAGATAGAAGGATCTGTACTTCTGTTCAGGCAGCTCTGCTTAACTCCGTCTCCACAGTAGTCACATCTCCACCGGAGGTGCCAGGCACAAGGTAGGTGAACTCTTCGTTCTACCTGACAGCCACTCTCTCTTTTCTCTGTGGTCATCCGTCATCGAATGCCCTCATGCACAGTGTGGAATGAGGCATCTCTAGAGACCTGAATGGGCCATTTAGTCCACCCTTCATTTTTACATAGGAAACGGAGGCCAGGGAAGAGGATACGGTTTACTCAATGCATCAAAATAACTGAGTAGCGGAGCAAAAAGCAGAACCCAGATTTTCTGAGTCTTGGATTAGCCATCATTCCCCACAGCAGACTGAACCTGGAAGTCCATTCCTGGTCTTCCGTTCACTGCTCTGGTTCTACCTTGGTCCTAGTGAATGGATTTGAACAAATGAAGAACCCTAACTGGTACCCTCTTATGCATCACATATGGAGAGGGGACAGCCTCCTTGCTATCCTCAAGGATTATAGTCATTTCCAGTGTCTGTTGTACAGCTGTTTTCAGCTTGTTTGTGCCTCATTCCTCATCGACCCTTGTCCTGTTGGTTTCTAAGACTCCATCCTATTCTCGGTCTTCAGCCTCGATCACTGATGGTGACTCACTCGTTGCCAGCTGGTCTCTGCTACATGTCATGGAGTCATGTCTAGCTTTATGCTGCGACACAGGTGACGCCTACCTTGCAGTGTGACTTAAGGGGCTCTCAAAGGTCGCCCTGTCCCAAAGCATCTTCAAAGTGCAAATAT
This sequence comes from Mesoplodon mirus, assembly GCF_964341445.2. Lineage (NCBI taxonomy): Eukaryota > Metazoa > Chordata > Mammalia > Artiodactyla > Ziphiidae > Mesoplodon > Mesoplodon mirus. The sequence continues at coordinate 92,703,185 of NC_138981.1, read as the reverse complement.
GGGGCCTGAAGTTCTTGATACTAGAGTCGCTCATTTGAATTAAAGTATTGAGAATTGGGAAGGCCCTGGTCAACATTCAAATGTGGTACCTAGAAGGAGTAATGAACCCACTTCAGGGGCCAGCAGACTATGGGCCTGTGTGGGCCAGCTCCTGCCCACCACATATTTTAGTAAATAAAGCTTTACTGGAACACAGCCATTCTCTTCATTTATGCATTGCCTATGGCTGCTTTTGTGCTACCACGTATGGCCTACAAAGCCTAAAGTATTTACTATATGGCCCTTTACAGAAGAAATTCACAGAGTCCTGCACTAACTCATTAGCATGCACTCACCCACTATGTCTAAAACTCACCTGATGATAAGAATCACTGGGAAATGCTCGTTAGAACAGAGATTTCTAGGCCTACACCAGACTTCAGAAGTCAGAATCTCTGAGAGGGCAGTGCCCAGGAATTGTTGGAAATGTCCTAACGCACTAAGCATAGACTGAGTGCCTTAAAGCTGGGACATCTGAGCTCCTGACTGACCCCATTTTTCCTCCAAGCAGCTGGGAGTCTCATTTTGCAATGGGCACCCTTTCTGGCTGAAATGAATTTTGGCCTGAAACACGGGACTAGAATTGCCAAGTACCTCTGGGGCCATTGCAAGCCCCTTGAAGTAAATAGGAAGCCAGCGGCTCCGTGGAATAAGCAACAGAAGAGAGAGGCTGCCTTTTCCCTCAGGACTGAATTAAGCAGCTGGTGATTCTTTGACCATTTTTTAATTTGGTGGCTCTATTAGTACAGATGTCAGGGTTGTGTTCACTTACACCTTGGCCAAAGACAGGTATACGGCCAAACGTTTTAGTGTATGACAGGGCCGCACTTTGCTAATTGTGAAAGGATTTGAAGCACATGGAGCTTAGGTTCCTGAAGCTTTGACAGCCTCCTGATTCCCCTTTCTGCTGCCTCATTTTCTTTGACACCTGAGCTTACTTATAAGCAGTTCCCATAGCAACCACTGTGGGAGCCGTAGACAATGGAGGGCCATCCTGGTGTCAGGGGCCCACTGATAAGGGACCCAGGGGTCTTTCCTTTCTGCATTCAAGACTGCCTAGAGAGGAACATGTCCTCTCCCCGGCTTCCAAGGTCCCCCACAAACCACACATAACCCTCACTCCCCATCTATCGCCTAGTTGGGTGTTCTGCCCACAGCTCCCTGGACACATGGGGCTTCTTCCCCCTTCTGTGCCTACCTCACGCTATCTCTTCACCATCCCCACCCTTCAGGGCCCCCAGCGTCCCTTTTGCTCAGCTAAATGCCACCTCTAAAACCCAGCTCAAACTCTACCTTGGTCCTGAACCCTTCCCCAACCTCGTCATTCCCCTCCCTGGATTTCCTGTAATACTCCTTGTGAATCCACACCACCATTGCTCATCTCCCTAACCAGGCTGTAAAAGAAGAGATGACATTTTATATTGCTGTGTCTTCCCCTAGCACCAAGTGCAGAGTAGGCAAATAGAAGGCAGTAGTTGATTGCTAGGGTTAATATCAAATTACTTCATCAATTCAGCAGATAGGGTTTGAGTACCTACTCTCTGCCAAGCAGTATACTGAAGAAGCTCTGTGGAAACTAATTCTTCTGCGGTGGTTCCCATTATTTTGGCTTTTTTTTTTTTCTGGACAGGTGGTTCCAAGCAGAGGGGACTGAGACTCTTTGGGTACAGGCTAAGTTTTCAAAACCAGAAAACTAGGGTTTCATTTGAAGGGACTGTCTGCTTGCTTTGCCAGGGCTATTCTAGGTCACAAGCCAGTACTTTATTTTAAAATATTTATTGAGGGCGTACGATGTGACAAGGTCTAAGGGTACCAAAATGAATACATATTCAGTCAATCACGGGGAATAGTTGGTCACTCAAAGATTAAAGAACACTCTTAAATACATAGACTTAATAAGTGGCTATCTATGCAGTATGGTTTGAGGGTCCCTGGGAAAGGATCCCTATGACTGCCCAAAATACTCCCCAATGATCTGCCATGGTAACAGTCATTCCTTTGAAAGGAAAATTCCATCAGAAAGAGACTACACATTAGACCGTGTACCCTGGCTACATATCAGAATCATTTGCGGAGAGTTTTCAAAAGATCAATACCTGGGCTCCATCCCCAGAGCTTCTAATTCAATTGGTCCGAGGCTAGAGCCCGAGGATCAATATGTTTAAGAGCTTCTCAGGAGGTTCAAATGTATAACCAGTAGAGTCATGTACCACAGTTTTCATTGCAGCTCTATTTACAATAGCCAGGAGATGGAAACAACCTAAATGTCCATCATCGGATGAATGGATAAAGAAGATGTGGCACATATATACAATGGAATATTACTCAGCCATAAAAAGAAACGAAATAGAGCTATTTGTAATGAGGTGGATAGACCTAGAGTCTGTCATACAGAGTGAAGTAAGTCAGAAAGAGAAAGACAAATACCGTATGCTAACACATATATATGGAATCTAAGAAAAAAATGTCATAAAGAACCTAGGGGTAAGATGGGAATAAAGACACAGACCTACTGGGGAATGGACTTGGGGATATGGGGAGGGGGAGGTGTGGGCTGTGGCGGGGTGGGAGGGTGGCATGGACATGTATACACTACCAAGCATGAAGTGGATGGCTGGTGGGAAGCAGCCGCATGGCACAGGGAGATCAGCTCGGTGCTTTGTGACCACCTGGATGGGTGGGATGGGGAGGGTGGGAGGGAGGGAGATGCGGGAGGGAGGAGATGTGGCAGCATATGTATATGTGTGGCTGATTCACTTTGTTGTGGAGCAGGGACTAGCACACCATCGTAAGGCAATTGTACTCCAGTGAAGATGTAAAAAAAAAAATGTATAACCACTAGAGAACCACTGAATTAGACCATTATCAGCCACAGAATGTAGGAGTGGCAGGGGCCTTAAAGATTGTCTGGTTCAATGTTTCCCAAATTCTACTGAGCATCAGAATTACTTGTGGCTCTTATTAAAAGTACAGATTCTGGGCTTCCCTGGTGGCGCAGTGGTTGAGAGTCCGCCTGCCGATGCAGGGGACACGGGTTCGTGCCCTGGTCCGGGAAGATCCCACATGCCGCGGAGCGGCTGGGCCCATGAGCCATGGCCGCTGATCCTGCGCGTCCGGAGCCTGTGCTCCGCAACGGGAGAGGCCACAACAGTGAGAGGCCCGCATACCGCAAAAAAAAAAAAAAAAAAAAAAAAAGTACAGATTCTTGGGCCACAACCTGGCTATCAGGAGATTTTCTTCTGGAGACTGTCAAGCTTGAACATGAGAGTCTGGTAAGAGACACCCATGAGACGCCAAGTACTACCATGTTCTGTGATGTAGGAGCTGTAACAGTGAGCACGTGCTGGGGGGCTTCAAGAAGCTTTCACTTTAACGCGAAAGAAGGTTCTCTCGGTTGATTTCTGCTATTCATAGTTGTGTGAGTACTGAACTAATGAATACTGAACAGTTGTTCCTGTTCCTGGGGGAAATGTGTGTGTGTGTGTGTGTGTGTGTGTGTATCTCACATAGATTATAATCTTAAATTCTAAAAACAACTCATTCTGGTAGATTCAATTTTCTTTATTTCACCAGTAGAAAATGAGGTTCTGAAGTGTTGTGACTTGCCTGAAGCTGCCCCATTAACAGAGTTGGCATTCAAACCCCATCCGACTGTCCCCAGAGCTGGAGCTTCCTGCACTACACTGCACTGCCCCCTACCATCTCCATCCTCTGGATGGCTCTGCATGACAGCTAAAACAAGAAGACAGAGCATCGTCTTGTTTGACCTCAGCTGGGAATGTGCATTGGGAGACTCAAAATGTTCACGCTGTGTGCATGTCAGCAAATGACCAGGAAACTGCCGTGAGTATGGATTGTGGAGTCACAAATAAATTTTAGGCAGTGGACGAACTTGCAAATACGGAATCTGTGAATACTGAGGATCGACTGTACGTGTATGCAAGGCTGACATTTGGTTGGGATGCACTGGTATGGCCATACCTGTTGTAAAATATTGAGGGATTCTCTCCCACTGGTTGGTAAGTAGTCAGTGCCCTAAGCTTCCTGGGTGCCACCTGACCTCTCCCCTGGGCCCTCTCTATAAAAGATCAACTAAAGGGTTAACACCTGGCACAGTTAGGCGGCCTGCAAGACTATGCTCCAGTGCCTGTGGCTGGCTTACATTTTGATTGGAAGGCCCCTACTGTACAGGTTGCTAATTGTTTTACCTATCACTCTTGTTTTACATATACACTCCTGTGTATATGTGCTCACCCACTTTTCAATGTTTCTAGGGTTTAGAGAGCACAAGGCCAAGAACTAGAATGTAAGCTCTCTGAGAGGAGGAACCATGTCTGTCCTGTGCACTGCCATATTCCCAGCCTGGAAGAGTGCCTAGAATAGTAAGCATTCAGTAAATGTTTGGTGAACAAATGAATGAACTAGAAACTCTCATTGAGGTTAGTCAGGCAAAGGTGTTTGGAAGACATGAGTCTCAAGCCAGGTCTTCAAGGAAACAGCCACGTGTTAGAAGAGACGTGGACTAGGACAAGGACAGAAGTCTGCAGGGCAGTGAGAACTAAGACACGTACAAAGGAGAGAAGGAAAGCAGCCTGGCCACGGCAAAGAGGCCATGGGATGGGCAGTGGGGGCATAAGAACTGGGGGACAAAGGGGTGTTGGGGGCACTGGGATGAGCGTTGGGACAGAGATGCAGGGGGGGTGTTAGGCTCTTCATTCTGCACCTAAGTTTGGACACTTGAGTTTAGTTTAGTTTTAGTTTACGTTGCCGTGATGGCTGGAAGTTGCATTTCCTTCATTCCTCCAACAAATACTTATTGAGTGCCTATTCTATGCCAGGTGCTGTTCCAGGCGCTGGGGATACAGCAGTGAACCACAGCCTCTACCCTCGTGGAGCTGACATTCTATTGAGAGAGACAGACAATAAATACCTATAAGTATAATATTTCATGGGAATGTAAAAATGATACAGCCACTCTGGAAAGTAGCCTGGCAGTTTCTTAATAAATTAAACATACATTTAATATATGACTGAACAATCACACTTTTGGGCATTTGTTCCAGAGAAATGAAAACTTAATGCTCATACACAAAAAAACCTGTACATGAATGTTTATAGCAGCTTTAACTGGGCTAGCCAAAGTCTGGAAGCAACCCCAATGTCCTTCAGTGGGTGGATGACCAAACAGTGGTACATCCATACCATGGAATACTATTCAGCAATAAAAAGGAGCAAACTATTAATACAAGCAATGGCTTGGATGAATCTCAAGGGCATTGTGCTGAGTGAAAAAAGCCGACCACCAAAGGTTACATACTCTATGATTCCATTTATATAATGTTCTTGAAAGGATGAAATTACAGAAATGGAAAACAGACTAGTGGTTGACAGGGATTGAGGGTGCTGAGTAGGGGCACCATAAAAGGGCAACATGAGGGATCCTTTCAGTGATAGAACTGTCCAGTATCTTGACTGTGTTGATACATGAAGCCACACATGTGATAGAGTGACACTGAAACTTACGCACACATTGTACTGACATCAGTGCCTCAGTTCTGATATGGTACTGTAGGTATTTAACATGTAGCCACTGGGAGGAACATGGTAAAGGATGTCACTGTACTAGCTTTGCAACTTCCTGTGAATCTACAATGATTTCAAAACAAAAAGTTAAAAAATATAATATTTCAGCTCTGCTGGGAAAATTAAGCAGTATCAGGAGATAGTGGCAGGTAGATTCTATCTTAGAAAGGATAGTCCAGGAAGGCTTCTACAAGGAAGTGACATTTGAGGAGACCTGACTAACAAAGTAACCCACAATGGGTCTCTGATCAGAGAGGTAAATTCCAACCATGCCACAAGCATCATTCTGGGGGTGAACTGGTAGCCATTTTCATGGCAGGTGATTGGGGAGTGAGGGCTGACTGCCCACTGCTCACTAGGCAACTAATCATGTGCAGTAAGGTGGGGAGGGAGGGGCCTATTGGTAACACCCACTGAGGGGTGGAGCTTGCAAGCCCTGTGACAGGAGAATTGGAATTGAGAAAGGCCTAAATACCAGGAAGCGTGTGTGTGTGTGTTTGTGTGTGTGTGCACGTGTGTGTGTGTGTGTTTGTGTGTGTGGTTCACATTGACACAGAAGATGGCTGGGGGCCATGAGGAGAGGCAGTAAATGCCAGAGTTTGATTTGAACCCCGTCTTCCAGACTCGTGAGCCCATGCCTTGCATCTATGCACTGCCCCTCGCTTTGCACAGAAATGTCATCTCTCTCTGGATAATCTTTCCCTCCATCTGTGCCTGGGAAATCCTGCCCCATCTCTCAAGGTAGAGCTCAGGTGCAGCCTCCTCTGTAAAGTCTCCCCTGATTTCATGTCTCCCATCCCCAACAGATGTGACCTCCCCCGTGGCTATGGGATGGGGTTGGGACATAAGTGCTGGGGTGCAGGGTAGAGTTGGGGACACTGGAAAGGGACAACTAGGCTGGTGGTGGGAGGAGGGCTCTGAGTTTTGCATGCTGAAGTTTTGCACCTGGGTGTGTGAATTTGAGTTAAGATGACTACAAGGATGTGACCTAGTAATGGACACTGTGCCTTCTGATTTCAACTTTTGAGAAGAAGGGTCTGGGGACTTTCACTTTTAATAAACAGTCCTGGTGACTATTATGATCAGGCAAGTTCAGGGAACACTGTTCTAGTCTAAATCCCTCAATTTACAGATGACGAAACAGGTTTAGAAAAGGGAACTAACTCACACAAGGTCACAGAGCCAGTTACTGACTGAACCTGGACAAAGATGAACCTGTTTGTCCAACTGTACCTCCCCAGCAACTTTACAGTAAATTCCCCAACACAGTGCTGTGTCTCACATATCGTAGGCCATTTAGTATACACCTGTGTGAATGAATAAATAAGATTAGCACCCACCATCTGCAAGGATTAAGGGAATCGGACACTGGACAGGGAAATTTTGATGGGGCACAGCAAAAAGGAGGTAGAAAATATGTCTGGAACTGGGGCAGGGGTGGGGCAGCTTAAGTGGGGCAAAGCAGAGAGCACAAGGCAGAACAAAGCACTGTGTAGCCCTTCAAGATCCTCAAGTCTGGGACGTGAGCGTAGACAAGATGTTCCGAAAGTATGCTTCTAAGTTCACTCCTAAATCCTTGGCTCACAACAATGTTGGTCTTCGTCTCTCTCCTCCCCTTCTCCCATGGCTATAACTTTCCAATATGGGGATACTCTTGTCTCAGTCAGGAGGAAAGGTGGATGGCAAAGAGGCTCACTCACCTGATGAGTGTGCAGAACTGTAAGAACGATGAATTCCTTAGCGCTCCTACAGAGAGAAGAGGGAACAGGAGAGTAGTGTATCATGCACTGGGTACTCATCTAGCACGAGAAGCAACACCAGAATTCTCCCCTGGGCTGCATTCAGGTATATGGATTAGGACAGAGGGCAATCTAAATATGTGCATGGCTGCCTCGCCTGCCATCATCTGTGGCGGCTGACATACATCATACATATAAGTTCACACAGGCGTCTGAAGATGGTATTACCATTATCTCTGGGGTTGTCATTTTTCAGGTCTTTTTAAATATTCCTTCTCACAGTCTCTCTGTAGAAATCCTCAAACCCTAGGAGCAATTTTATCTATAGGCTAAAAAGTTCTCAAGGAAAACTAAAGACCTGAATTATGGAACTCAAAGGGAGCACAGTCAGAGTCCTGGGAAACGTGTACAATGATTATTGGCAATTTGGTATTTAAGCAAGAGGAGAAACTGAAAGGACAAACCCAAAGGAGGTCATTTGGTCATCATGACTCATACTCAGCAGACTTGTTTTAATTGAAGGACCAAAAAAATGAGAGCCGGGAAGCAACAGATGGGAGGCAAGACTCTCCAGATAGCAAATATTCAAAAGGATGAAGAATTTGAAACTCTTCAGACAAGAATTATGCCAATGATCCAACAAGCTGTGAGGTATGAAAATTCTCTTCCAGGAATACATAATCCTTTAAAAGAACTAAAGGAATGGAAAGAGTTCGCCTTGAAGGAGCTTCTCCTCTCTGTTGGCCCTTTTCAAATGTTTCTGGGAACAAAGGTGTTCAGGAAGCAGAGTCAAGATGCCCTTGATTCTGGGTATTCAAGAAAGGCCAAGGCTCCCTGCTCAAGGACTTGGACCATTTCCCATATTCAGTGAGGCAGAGTCCAGGGATGAATCATCTGCAGCGTCTGGGAAGCTCCCAGGGGAAGGAAGGAGTTGTATTCCAGGGAAAACACCATAGAAAATCCTGTCTCTTGATCAGGGCAGGTGCCTAGTGTAAATCGGATTATGTGACTCCTGTGCTCCGGCCCCTGCCACGTCTCCCCATGTCATGTAGAACAAAGCCAAAGTCCTTGCAGTAGCTACAACTCTCCCCCTTCTTTACCCCACTCCACACGCTGGCTTCTCCCCTGTTCCCCAAACACACCAGACACACTCCTGCTTTAGGGCCTTTACACTGGGTTCTTCTTGCCTTCTCTAACATCCTCATTTCCTTCAAGTCTTTTTTTTCTTTTTTTTTTTTTTTGGCGATGCTGCGCAGCATGCAGGATCTTAGGATCAAACTTGTGCAGTGGAAGCATGGAGTCCTAACCACTGGACCACCAGGGAAGTCCCCAAGTCTTTCTTCAAATGTCACCTCCTCATTGAGGCCGACACTGGCCGTGCTATTTTGTTGTTGTTTTTTTTTTTTTTTTGCGGTACGCGGGCCTCTCACTGTTGTGGCCTCTCCTATTGCGGAGCACAGGCTCCAGACGCACAGGCTCAGCGGCCATGGCTCACGGGCCCAGCCGCTCCATGGCATGTGGGATCTTCCCGGACCAGGGCACGAACCCGTATCCCCTGCATCGGCAGGTGGACTCTCAACCACTGCGCCACCAGGGAAGCCCTGGCTGTGCTATTTAAAGTTGCACTCTGCACCCCTGTGCCCATCATTCCTGATCTTCTTTATCCTGATCCCCTTTCTATTCTTCAATAACATTCATCAACTTCTAGTATACTGTACAATACTTATTTATCATGTTTATTGCTTATGGTGTGTCTCCTTCCACTAGAATGTAAACTCCAATGGGCAAGGATTTTCATCTAGCTTATTCACTGCTGTATATTTAGTGCCTAGAACAATGCCTGATGCACAGTAGACACTCGCTATAATAAATATTTACTGAATGAATGAATGATCTGCTAGCCCCTGAGGTTATCAAATGAGTGAGCTCTGTCTTGACCCAGAAAGTGCTCTGGGCTCCCTCACAAAATCAGGCTACCTTGTTCTGGGGTGCAAAGGTATCCACTAGAAGCAAAGCAAAGACTTCCGAGGGGTCAGCCTGAAAGAACGCCAGCATACCCTGATGGGATTGAAAGAACTCACCCCATATTGGTGTGGTGGTGGAGTGTGAAGGGTGAAGGGTGGAGAGTGGGGGAATGCAATGCACAAACTGAACTTGGAGAAGAGACAAACTAAGGGTCATCAGGGACCAGACACATTCCAAGATATTAAGCTGGAGGGGGAGCATGTCAAGGAAGACCTGCTCTGGACTTCAAGAGGGAGCATTGCAAACCCCTCCAGAGCTAGCAAGGGGGTACCGCTCCTCTGCCTGTGGAGGGGAGGGAGGGGGTCTGGCGGCAGGTGGGCTTTGGGAGAACAAGAAAGACCAGTGGGATGAAAACACTCCAAATCAAGAAGGGTTGAGGAGATGGATGCGGAGATGGAACAGGCTACAGCAGGCAGAGAGGGAGAGCAGGAGGGCAAGCACAGGGTTCCATTTGAGGGGAGACAGCCCATGTCCTCCAAACTGAGGTCAGCCGTGGAATCTAGAGCTGTCATCTCTACCATCTCATTCCTTATCAACACGTGTATGCAAGGGGGCGTGGGGGTGCTGTGTGTGCATGTGGTGGGCATGTGGGAGTGCCTACGGTACGTGTGTGTGTGTGTGTGAGCAGGCATATTTGTAGTGCATGGTGCGTGTGTGGTGTGTGTGGGGTGTGTGTGTGTGTGTGGTGCCATGTTTTGTGTCTGTGTGTGTATGGTGTGCATGTGTGTGTGTGTGTAGTATGTGGTATGCATGGTGTGTATGTACGTGGTATGTGGTGGCATGGTGTGTGTGGGGAGGTATGTGGTGGCATGGTCTGTGTGGGGAGGTATGTAGTGGCATGGTGTGTGTGTTTGTGTGTGTGTGTGTGGTATGTGGTGGCTTGGTGTGTATAGAGGTAAAGGAGAGGAAAAGTCAATGTGATTACTCCACGGACAGAGGGTGGTGGTCCTTCTAACACCCCTTTCTCTCTTTCACCTACCCCTATCTGTGGAGGGCACTAAGGGGTCACACATACTGTGAGCAAAATCCACAATGGCAGGTTCCCTCCTTCAACCCACTGGCCAGGGATTTAGATTTTCTTCTTGTGTTTTTTTTTTTTTTGGTGGGGGGATGGGAAACAGTGACTTGCTCACATTGTACTTATCTCAGAATGTCCTTTGAATGGCTTGTTTGGTTCTCACTGCTCACTTGGTCTGTCTCATTGGTCGCTCATTATTCTCATTGGTCACTCGCTTGTTATCATTGGTCACTTACTGCACAGCAAGCCGAAAACCAAAGGGCATGGGTAAGGGGAGTAGCTGGGTGGAGGGAGGTGAGGTGACCTCTGGCAGGAGGCTGTCCAGTGATGTGAGCAGTGATGTCTGCTCACATCACTGGACGAGGCTAAGCCAGAGTGTGTGAGGGCCCTTGGGCCCCGGATGTCCTGGGTAGCCAGGAACTCTGGCTTGGGCTACCCTTCCTGGGAGGCCTCCTCTCTCAGGGCCAGGGAGAGCTGTGGCAGCCACAGCTACGCCACTGGTGGGATGGGGAGGGCCGTACTCAGCTCTTGCCAAGGCCCTATTACCTGATGAGTTCTATGAACCTCTCCCTGGGGGCTTCGCTCACGTCCTCCTCATTAATAGCCACAATCTGGTCACCAGCCAGGAGCTTGTCCTCAGAGGGGCCTCCTGCAGAGGAGAGGAGACAGGCGTGAGGGTTGAGAAAGCGCAGGCCTGGGTGGGAGGGAGTTGACACTGCCTGAGGGAGCTGACGTGGGTGCAGGCGACGCTGCAGGCCGAGTGGTGCCAGCGCAGGGCCGCTGTTTGAGCCCCGGGCCACTGCTGCCTGTGGTGGATGGAGGGCAGAGGACTGGAGAAAGAGAGTGGAGTGGCCCTCCTTTGGCTGGGAGTGCTGTGGTAGCAAAGGCCTGGTGCTCAGACGAGGTCCATGAGTGCTTCCTGGCTTGGGTCTAGAGAGGAGCACAAACTTCCGTTTCCCCAGGAGGGACCTGCTTGGGCCCAGAGAATGGCTTCCAGACTATTGGAGGGGCTACAGGTGATGGGAGGGGGCGAGGAATCTTCTTACTTGAACAATATCCAAACTCACTGGTCTGGAAGGATGTAGGCACTCACTTGCCTGGAGGCAGGGGGATGGACCAAAAGACCTGAAGGGTTTATTTTCTTTCACCTCTGAGACATGCTACTCTCCAAGAAATGAGGGGAACAAGGCATAGATCCTAAATCACGGGCACTTGGAAATTTCCTTTCCCTCCTTCCCATCTCTACTGTCGAGGTTTAGAAAGCAGATCTGCCTGAGGGCCTTACCTTCCCGGTTGGGGTGAAGGGTGGGTTTGAGGGGTGCCCCAGGCTATGCTGCTCGTGGTGTTTAGCAAAGACCTTCTTGGAGGAAAGCTTTTTAGAGATTCAGGGAGAATGAGAAGTTGGACCCAGCTTAACTCAAACCTGAAAGAGATGTTTAACAACATGTCGCTCTCAAACCAGCCTGGACGCTTACTGGGATCCACTCAAAAGGGCCAGATCCCAACTATGCCCCTCTCTACAAAGAAGTGTGCTATGCAAATTCCACAAACATGAACAATAACAAGGCCACTGTGTCACTTGAGCACCGCTCAATGGCTCTGGAGAGTGGGGCCTGTGTTCTAAGTGTGGCTCAGCCAGCAGGCCCAGTCTCCTGACAGCACAGTGACTTCAGAAATGGGGAGCATGGTGGTGAAGAGTCCACTCTTTGCAGCCAGCCAGGCAGGCCCAGACTCTTAACCTCATATCTGCAATTCACGAGTTGTGGACGAGACATTTAATCTCTCTGAATCTTTCTTTCCTCATCTGTGAAATGGAAAAATAACATCATAAGAATGTTGGGAGGATAAATGGGATGATGAATGTATAGCACTTAAAACAGCTGATTGATGTTGGTAAGAATTCAATAAATGGTAGTTATCATATCCTCCAAGGGACAATTCCTTCAACTCATTTCATTCCTCCTATCTACTTCTGCCACTTATGCCAATCTTTTAGGTAGAGGCCACTCTACCTATTCCCCCCCTTCCTTCCTTCCTTCCATCCATCCATCCCTCCTTCATTCCTTTTAAGGGAGGAGGTCCTCACGGAACTCAATCTCCATCACAAGCCTTGGCTCTCTGATGCAGTAGTAAGCTCAGTTTGCTGCTATTTTCACGGAATGGTTTGTTGGCTTGTTCAACCATAACTGTTCCTCTATAGGATGCGTCTTATCTTCTCTTGCGCTCTCAAAAACAAGTTCTCTGCAATCAGCCTGCCAGCCCTGTGGCCTCCTGTGGTCTCCCCTGTGGCTTTCCTTCTCTCCGCTTCTCCAACCCCTTCTTCTACATTCTCATACCACCTGCAGCAACCCTATGAATTCTGTCTCCTCTGAAGTTAAACCAGGGGCTCCTTAAGTTTTATCTGGGTCCCTCTTTCCCAGGACAAATTTGATTTCTGATCAGAGACTCAAAAACCTTTCGCCAAACTGCATGACTGACTCGGGAGCCTTACGTCAGCCATGAACTCTTATACTGAATTTTTTTTTTTTTTTTTACTTTATGCCCTCTAGTTGAAGAGCGAGCTTACAAAAATCTTTTTCTTTTCCTTGGAGGACTGCAAAATTCATCAAATTTCTGCTAGACCAGTTTGTACTCCAGCTGCTCCTCTTGACTGAGCGAGAAACTGTTGTAAACATCTAATGCCTCAGGCCCAGGAAGTCAGGAATAGAGCTCCTTTCCGTCTGTCTTTTCTGTCAATGCCTAGCAAGATTCAGAACAAAACAGTGCTCAGGCCCTTTCCCATTTCATTCATGACAGCAGGCTTTTACAGTTCCGGTGGGGTTCTCGCTTGGTCCACCCCACATGGTCCCATTCAAGCCCTGCTCCCCCGCATGGCATCACACAGGCTTAAGTGCAAATCCTAGCTCTGCTGCTTCCTAGCAGAGTGACCCTGGACAAGTCATTTTTCTTCCTCTATGCCTCAGTTTCCTCATTTGTAAAATAGGAATGGTATTACTTACCTTGTGCATGCAGCTGTGAGGATTGAACAAGATGATGTAAAGCACAAAGTAGTACCTAGATCAATGGTAGGTGTTGTATTGCCACTGTGGTATTCAGAGATTTCACTCTCCTCTTCCACCTATGGTCTAGATCCTGACTCCAGTCTTTAATGGATGACCTATTTCATGAACGTGTACTAGTCTCCAGAGCCTGATGGTTAGATTCTTGGGGACAGGAAATCTGTCTTGTATTTCCCTATAACCTTGCTGGGCTTAGAGTAGGCGATCAATACATATTTGTTGAATTGAATCGGATGAGTATTCCTCATCCAAGGCAGTATGGCTCTCCTATGAAGGCTCTGTGCAAAGGGAAGTTTTATTAAGACCCAGACCCTACTAAACCATTAACTACAGCCTCTGTCTAGAGCCCAAGCAGCCTCGGTGGTGTGTGTGGGTAAGTCTTAAAAGCCCAGCTCGGTCACACAGTTACTAGTTGGCAAGTCTTCACCCACTCTTCGTGAGTTCCTTGGCAACACAGTATACTCAGGTGCTCTGTTCTTTGGGCAATGTGTGGGCGTTGGGGGGGGGGTAGAAGCCAGGGCCACGGGACACTCTGAGGGACACCTACCTGGCCTCACAGATCGCACCACCACAGGCCTCTCACTGCCGGCCACGAAGCCAAAGCCATATATAGGGTCCCGGTGAATGGTCACTTGTCGCAGTGTCTCTGCTGGCAGCTGCTCACATTCCATATCATTTGCTCTCTCTTCCTGTATCACATGACTGAGGGGAAGGGGAAGATGGGAGCAAAACAAGATGCAAAGGCAACTAAGCCTCAGAAGCAGCTGGGAGGGACGCCGATAAGGGTGCTGCCCATGGCACCTGGGAGTTCACGCACGTCGCTTCCTACATCCTCCGGCACGAGCAGAGGTGAGGACTGCCTCATATTTCAGACTGGAGAAAGAAGAGTCTAGAAGGGAGAAGCCACTTGTCTACAGGACCAGGGCCAATAGAGGAAATTGGCGTCATGGAGCCTGACATTAGAGTCAGTCCTAAAAGGAACTAACAGCTGGTTAGTTCAAAAGGTTATCACCCATTGAACTGGCTATTAACTCCCTAAGAGAAACCAGAACCTTGAGGGAAGGGACCACAAAACAGCCAAGGAAGTGGGGAAGGAATGTGAAGTCATTTCAGAATGTGGAGCACCTTCATGAAGTCCTTGTGTAATTTTAAACTTCAATGTCCCTTAGGTTATATATAAAAAGAAACTACTGAGATGCCATATGTAAACAAACGGGCTCATGTGGAGGACCAGCACCTACACAACCGTGCATAATGCCAGCTTGTCTCAGTTAATGGGATAGCTGGAGAGCGGCTCCCATGGGCAAGAAGGGGAGCTGCCTCCTGTGGCTGCCGGAAGACCCGAACCCAGACGAGCTGGGAGAAGAGAAATCGCTGCCTCAGGACTCGAGAGAGATTATAGATAGCACTCCTGATGCTGACAGCGCAACTTACTGAAGCTTAGGAATTACACTAGGACTTTATAGAGGGTCTACAGTAAGGGCCAGGGTGAAGCATCCTGCAGGCAAGGATGGGTCTGAGCTCACTATTTGAATGAAGAGCCCTAAGGGGTGAGGGCGTGGGGGACCCTGGGCTTTGTGAACGCACTGTGTGCAGGGGCAAGGGAAGAGGCAAAAAGGGGAATGAATGGCCGGCAGGCAGGATAGGGCAGGTGGAGGTAGAAGAGAGCGGACCAGAGGCAAGAGGCCCAGAGCCTCAGCCCCTTGAATTGGCCTAATAAAAGGGATTGAGTTTCCTAGCCTAGGTGTGTGTATTCTCAAAAATTAAGGTTCCAGGCAGTGCCCTTCTGAACAAGATACAGAGGGCCAGGAGCTAATTAATCAAACTAGTGTAAGGTTTGGAAAAGAATTGGAAGGTTCTGACACGATGAGAGTGATTGTTGACTAGCGAAGAATATTCCTCGGGAGCAAGTGGTTGTAAGCAATTAGGTTGTTTATCAGGACACAGATTCGGTAGGTTTGGAGTAATCGTATAAAAGAGAAATTCATAGTCCTGGGCTTGTCTCTCTCATAGAAGAACTCAGGCAGGAAGACAGACTGTGGCTGATTTGAATCCGACCACATCAACTCTGGCTGCACTCATGCTGGCTTGGGCTCTGTCTGGTGCCCCTGAGGGAGGTGGAAGGAGCTGCTAAGATGAGGTCAAGCCTGCTGAAGATGAATTCAGAAACTGGCTCCTTCCCTCTCATGCTGGTAAGACAAATGGTCACTCTTCAACAGAAAGTCACTTGGAAGCTGGAACTTGGCTGGCCGGTGTTCTGGATAGGGACCCTCCCAGGACAGGGGCTCAGTGAGGGTGGCCTCAGGCTGGCACCTCTCTCATTTCTGCTCCTGGTGGCAGGCAGGCACTTGGCCTTGGAGGGAGCCAGAGAACATCTTCCTGTAGCCGCCATCTTGCCTCACCCCTACAGCTGCTTCCCAAACGAGCCCTTTGCCTCCTGTCATCCGACCTCAACTCACTGGCACTAAAGGCGCCTCTTCTTGGGATGACACCAGCTCATATCCGCCATGGGCACCAGCCAGGGCAATCTGGACGATGAGAGCCTGTCGGGCTGCACATCCTGGGGCATGGGGAGCGGGGACACTGCAAGGAAGATCCAGGCACCGTGGGAGCGCTTGCTACCCTGTCCGGCATGCAGGGCCCCCGGGCCACTGCAGCCTCGGTTTCGCTGCCTTTTTCTTTTTCCAAAGCTGGCATGCCAGTCTCCACTGGGCCTTGAGGCATCACCAATCCTCATGAAAATAGACACTCCTGGTGCCAGGGGACCCAACAAGCTAAGAGCCTTTTGTGACCCAAGTGTTCTGCTTTCCTGTTTTGACTATGTTAATCCATCAACAGGTATTTATCGAGGGCCTACTCACACAGTTGGAGCTTTGGGGGGCCCAAGAAGTTACAGATCTCCACCTTCAAAGATCTTCCAGTCTAGCAGGGGGCGCGGGGGGAGAGAGGGCAGGTCAGAGAGACAAGTGTACATTGAACAAGAGAATTAGAGTGGTAACTGAGAATAGTATATGAAGTCCATGATTAAGGCCCAAATTGTGTGTTCAGAGAACGGGGTGGAGGACCAGAGAGGGCTCCCAGGAGGAGACGGGAACCGTGCTGGATGGCCAGGAAAGGGCAGTGATGGGAAGAGTGACAAGAGGCTAAGCTCTGTCTGTGGGTGGCCCCCATCTCCCCACAAGGGACCCAGCTATTTCTCCCACAGTCACAGGCATGTCTCCAGGTGCGACTGGAGCACATTCAACCCTGGCTTGTCCCTAACAGAGCTGGACTACCTGTCCCTAATTGGATCCTCCCCCAATTCTGCAAGCAGCCATTTTTTCACACTGTCTGGGCCTTCCCAGCATCTGTGGTCAGTGAAGAAATACCTTCTTTAACTGACCAGAAAGCCATTTTGCAATGCAAACGGAAGCTGTCCCTGCCCTCCTGGGGTTTGCATCTTTCAGCGTCTGTGGCTGAGTCCCTCTGAAATTTGCTAAGTGCCTAGAGACTTGGGAGTGACACTGAAGTCAAGCGGTGACATATGACGGGAGCTCAGCTGTCCACGGGTCACGTGACTGCCATCCTGGGGGAAATACGCACTTTGAAAGATGCTTGGCTTCTGGCTTCTGGTCCCTTCGAACAGGGCAACCCTGAACAAAATTATGAAGCAGCCAAAGCTTATGGTCCTCTCCCCCTACCCTCTGCCCAGCTTTGTTTCTGGGATCTGTTATTTTCTTCTGTTTGCCCTAAAGCACGCAGTGCCTTCAACCTGTCCCTTTCCTACCCAAGGCCCCCAGAGGTGTCCCTTCACCCTGCGCCAGGCTTGCCCTCTCTAGTCAGTGACCCGGGTAAAGGTCTAGCCTTTTATCTTCTGCCAAATGATAACAACACTTTATAGCCATGTGTATTTTTTTCATTTTTACACCCATTACCTCATCAGAAAAAAGGTGCTTTCACATCCATTACTGCCTCACACTCGCTAACTGTCCTGCCAAATAGGCTAGGTCTCTGATCCTTCTCCAGCCCAGACTCCAAGGTGGAGGCCAATGAGGGCCTCAGCTAGAGCCAAATTTCTTGGACAGGGCCCACAATCCCAGCACCCACACCCACACCCACTCAGGGTCCTGGACCCTCTGGCTATTCAGTCTCCATCGCAGGGTTGGCCCAACCCTGCAGCCAAAGCTCTCCACATCCTGGCTGAGTCTGGCCGGCTGGCCCACATCTTAATTCATCTGTCTCTGATCCCAGTCACTCAGTGTCATTGGGAGAATGAAATGACATCATGGTTACAGAAACACTTTGGAAGGCTAAACGTATCACGTAGATGTAGAGGTGGCAACTGGTAGCATCATTCAGGGTGGCTAGAGGGGCAGAGGACGGGAGCTGAAGATAAACTTCACCCGCTTCCTACAATCCAGGCCCTTCCCCCATCAACTCCTCGCCTCTAAGTGGCAGCCCCATGATATGCTCTGCCCCCTCGTTTTCCAGGGAACTGTCCCAACGGCTAGACGACCTGCCTCCCTGTGGACACCCTGTCTCCAGTTCCACTCGAGGCTAAATTCATGTCCCCATCACTGTCCAAAGAGGGACTGGTGGCTGGAGCTCATGCTGACAACTGTTGTTGCTAGGCAGGATGTGGCTGAAGGACAGGTGAACTGAGAAGAAGATGAATTGATTCTCAGCTGCTGCTCTCTCCCCTGCACTTTTTGGCAGGAAGCTGATACATTTCTGACAGCTAAACTCCCAGGCATCACCTTTGAGTTCCTCATCCCTCCTTGCCTTTGGCTCCTTTTTCTTTACATTTGGTTGGCTCCTTGGGGAGTCTTGTCACTCCCCTTGCAACTGGCAGGCTATGGAGCCACATGGGGCCAATTAGCTCTCTGATTCCAGTCACAGGAGTCTGACTCTCCTGGAAGCTACAGAGATCCCGCATGGCAGCTGGGACCCCAGGAGATGCCATCTTCTCCTTGTGGCAGGGATGGGAGCTCCTTCCCTGGGACTGTGAAGGAGCTTCTCTGGGTGTCGCCTTACTAGTACCTTGAAAACTAACCCTTCTTCTGCTAAAGGAGCCCTCACTTGGGCTCCATACTCTAGCAGTGCAGCTCAGCCTTCAGTGTGTATATGCACCACCTGGGGGTATTGCTAGAATAATTCCGATGCAGTAGGTCTGGAGTTAGGTCTAACTTTCTAGCAAATTCCAGGGTGGTGCCCAGGCTGCTTGTTCATGGACCACAATTTACAATGCTATTCTCAGACGATGAGAGGGCCACAATTACGTGGGAAGGATGAGGTGCTTTCATTCTGTTGGATTATAGCACTGAAGTTAAAACACAAATGTTGAGAAGTTAGACAGCAGAATCAAAAAGAACTACAATCCTGCAGCCTGTGGAACAAAAACCACATTCACAGAAAGACAGACAAAATGAAAAGGCAGAGGACTATGTACCAGATGAAGGAACAAGATAAAACCCCCCCAAACAACTAAATGAAGTGGAGATAGGCAACCTTCCAGAAAAAGAATTCACAATAATGATAGTGAAGATGATCGAGGACCGCGGAAAAAGAATGGAGGCAAAGATCAAGAAAATGCAAGAAATGTTTAACCAAGACTTAGAAGAATTAAAGAACAAACAGAGATGAACAGTACAATAACTGAAATGAAAACTACACTAGAAGGAATCAATAGCAGAATAACTGAGGGAGAAGAACGGATAAGTGACCTGGAAGACAGAATGGTGGAATTCACTGCTACGGAACAGAATAAAGAAAAAAGAATGAAAATAAATGAAGACAGCCTAAGAGACCTCTAGGACAATACTAAACTCGCATTATAGGGGTCCCAGAAGGAGAAGAGAGAGGGAAAGGACAGGAGAAAATATCTGAAGAGATTATAGTCGAAAACTTCCCTAACATGGGAAAGGAAATAGCCACCCAAGTCCAGGAAGTGCAGAGAGTCCCAGGCAGGATAAACCCAAGGAGAAACACACCAAGACACATAATAATCAAATTGACAAAAACTAAAGGCAAAGAAAAATTATGTAAAGCAGCAAGGGAAAAACGACAAATAACATACAAGGGAACTCCCATAAGGTTAACAGCTGATTTCTAAGCAGAAACTCTACAAGCCAGAAGGGAGTGGCACAATATATTTAAAGTGATGAAAGGGAAGAATCTACAACCAAGATTACTCTACCCGTCAAGGATCTCATTCAGATTCGATGGAGAAATCAAAAGCTTTACAGACAAGCAAAAGCGAAGAGAATTCAGCACCACCAAACCAGCTCTACAACAAATGCTAAAGGAACTTCTCTAAGTGGGAGGCACAAGAGAAGAAAAGGACCTACAAAAACAAACCCAAAACAATTAAGAAAATAGTACTAGGGACATACATATAGATAATTACCTTAAATGTGAAAGGATTAAACACTCCAACCAAAAGACACAGACTGGCTGAATGGATACAAAAACAAGACCCATATATATGCTGTCTACAAGAGACCCACTTCAGACCTAGGGACACATACAGACTGAAAGTGAGGGGATGGAAAAAGATATGCCATGAAAATGGAAATCAAAAGAAAGCTGGAGTAGCTATACTCATATCAGATAAAATAGACTTTAAAATAAAGAATGTTACAAGAGACAAGGAAGGACAGTACATAATGATCAAGGGATCAATCCAAGAAGATATAACAATTATAAATATATATGCACCTAACATAGGAGCACCTCAATACATAAGGCAAAAGCTAACAGCTATAAAAGAGGAAATCCACAGTAACACAATAATAGTGGGGGACTATAATACCTCACTTACAGCAATGGACAGATCATCCAGACAGAAAATTAATAAGGAAACACAAGCGTTAAAGGACACAATAGATCAGATAGATTTAATTGATATTTATAGGACATTCCATCCGAAAACAGCAGATTACACTTTCTTCTCACGTGCACATGGAACATTCTCCAGGATAGATCACATCTGGGTCACAAATCAACCCTCGGTAAATTTAAGAAAATTGAAATCATATCAAGCATCTTTTCTGACCACAATGCTATGAGATTATAAATCAATTACAGGGAAAACAAAAACATAAAAAACACAAACACATGGAGGCTAAACAATACGTTACTACATAACCAAGAGATCACTGAAGAAATCAAAGAGGAAATCAAAAAATACCTATAAGCAAATAACAATGAAACCACGATGACCCAAAACCTATGGGATGCAGCAAAAGCAGTTCTAAGAGGGAAGTTTCTAGCAATACAATCCCACCTCAAGAAAAAAGAAACATCTCAACAATCTAACCTTACACCTAAAGGAACGAGAGAAAGAGGAACAAACAAAACCCAAAGTTAGTAGAAGGAAGGAAATCATAAAGATCAGAGCAGAAATAAATGAAATAGAAACAGAAAACAAAAGCAAAGATCAATAAAACTAAAAGCTGGTTCTTTGGAAGATAAACAAAACTCATAAACCTTTAGCCAGATTCACCAAGAAAAAAGAGGGAGAGGACTCAAATCAATAAAATTAGAAATGAAAAAGGAGAAGTTACAACAGACACTGCAGAAATACAAAGCATCCTAGGAGACTACTACAAGCAACTCTATGCCAATAAAACGGACAACCTGGAAGAAATGGACAAATTCTTAGAAAGGTATAACCTTCCAAGACCGAACCAGGAAGAAATAGAAAATATGAACAGACCAATCACAAGTAATGAAATTGAAACTGTGATTAAAAATCTTCCAACAAACAAAAGTCCAGGGCCAGATGGCTTCACAGGTGAATTCTATCAAACATTTAGAGAAGAGGTAACACCCATCCTTCTCAAACTCTTCCGAAAAATTGCAGAGGAAGGAATACTCCCAAGCTCATTCTACGAGGCCACCATCACCCTGATACCAAAACTAGACAAAGATACTATAAAAAAAGAAAATTACAGACCACTATCACTGATTAATATAGATGCAACAATCCTCAGCAAAATACTAGCAAACAGAATCCAACAGCACTTTAAAAGGATCATACATCATGATCAAGTGGGATTGATCCCAGGGATGCAAGGATTCTTCAATATACGCAAATCAATCCATGTGATACAACATATTAACAAACTGAAGAATAAAAACCACATGATCATCTCAATAGATGCAGAAAAAGCTTTTGACAAAATTCAACACCCATTTATTATAAAAACTCTTCAGAAAGTGGGCATAGAGAGAACCTCCCTCAACATATTAAAGCCCATATATGACAAACCCAAAGCAAACATCATTCTCAATGGTGATAAACTGAAAGCATTTCCTCTAAGCTCAGGAACAAGACAAGGATGTCCACTCTTGCTGCTATTATTCAACATAGTTTTGGAAGTCCTAGCCATGGCAACCAGAGAAGAAAAAGAAATAAAAGGAATATAAATTGGAAAATAAAAAGTAAAACTGTCACTGTTTGCAGATGACATGATACTATACATAGAGAATTCTAAAGATGCCATCAGAAAACTATTAGAGCTAATCAATGAATTTGGTAAAATTGCAGGATACAAAATTAATGCACAGAAATCTCTTGCATTCCTATACACTAACAACGAAAGATCAGAAAGAGAAATT
Source organism: Mesoplodon mirus (assembly GCF_964341445.2). Classification (NCBI taxonomy): domain Eukaryota; kingdom Metazoa; phylum Chordata; class Mammalia; order Artiodactyla; family Ziphiidae; genus Mesoplodon; species Mesoplodon mirus. Next base: position 92,681,121 of record NC_138981.1, on the reverse strand, counting down.
AAGGAAACAATCTCATTCACCATTGCAACAAAAAGAATAAAATACCTAGGGATAAACCTACCTAAGGAGGTAAAAGACCTGTACTCAGAAAACTATAAGACACTGATAAAAGAAATCAAAGATGACACAAACAGATGGAGAGATAAACCATGTTCTTGGATTGGAAGAATCAATATTGTGAAAATGACTATACTACCCAAAGCAATCTACAGATTCATTGCAATCCCTATCAAATTACCAATGGCATTTTTTACAGAACTAGAACAAAAATCTTAAAATTTGTGTGGGGACACAAAAGACCCCAAATAGCAAAAGCAATCTTGAGGGAAATCAAAGGAGCTGGAGGAATCAGACTCCCTGACTTCAGACTATACTACAAAGCTACAGTAATCAAGACAATATGGTACTGGCACAAAAACAGAAATATAGATCAATGAAACAGGATAGAAAGCCCAGAGATAAACCCACGCACCTATGGTCAACTAATCTATGACAAAGGAGGCAAGGATATACAGTGGAGAAATGACAGTCTCTTCAATAAGTGGTGTTGGGAGACTGGACAGTTACATGTAAAAGAATGATATTGGAACGCTCCCTAACACCATATACAAAAATATACTCAAAATGGATTAGAGACCTAAATGTAAGACCAGGAACTATAAAAGTCTTTGAGGAAAACATAGGAAGAACACTCTGACGTAAATCACAGCAAGATAGTTTTTGATCCACCTCCTAGAGTAATGGAAATAAAAGCAAAAATTAAAAAATGGGGCCTAATGAAACTTGAAAGCTTTTGCAAAGCAAAGGAAACTACAAACAAGATGAAAGGACAACCCTCAGAATGGGAGAAAATATTTGCAAAGAATCAACGGACAAAAGATAAATCTCCCAAATATATAAACAGCTCATGCAGCTCAATATTTAAAAAACAAACAACCCAATCAAAAAATGGGCAGAAGCCCTAAATAGACATTTCTCCGAAGAAGACATACAGATGGTCAAGAGGCACATGAAAAGCTGCTCAACATCACTAACTATTAGAGAAATGCAAATCAAACTACAAGAGGTATCATCTCACACCAGTTAGAATGGGCATCATGAGAAAATCTACAAACAACAAATGCTGGAGAGGGTATGCAGAAAAGGGAACACTCTTGCACTGTTGGTGGGAATGTAAATTGATACAGCCACTATGGAGAACAGTATGGAGGTTCCTTAAAAAACCAAAAATAGAACTACCATATGACCCAGTAATCCCACTACTGGGCATATACCCAGAGAAAACCATAATTCAAAAAGACACATGCACCCCAATGTTCATTGCAACACCATTTACAATAGCCAGGTCATGGAAGCAACCTAAATGCCCATCGACAGACGAATGGATAAAGAAGATGTGGTACATATATACAATGCAATATTATTCAGCCATATAAAGGAACGAAATTGGGTCATTTGTAGCGACGTGGATAGATCTAGAGACTGTCATACAGAGTGAAGTAAGTCAGAAAGAGAAAAACAAATATCGTATATTAACGCATACATGTGGAATCTAGAAAAATGGTACAGGTGAACTGGTTTGCAAGGCAGAAATAGAGACACAGATGTAGAGAACAAAGGTATGGACACCAAGGGGAGAAAGCAGGGGGTGGGTGGTGGTGGTGGGATGAATTGGGATTGACATATATACACTAATATGTATAAAATAGATAACTAATAATTACCTGCTGTATAAAAATTTTAATTTAATTTAATTTTAAAAAAAGAAAAAAGAAAACACAAATGCTGTCTTGGATAAAGAATACATAAAGCCATGCAAACAAAGAACTCACTGCCTGCATCAGAAAAGGAAAGAACAGGGAGGGCTCTAAAAGTATATGAAATAAGAAAAGTAAGGTTGAATTAGGGGAAAGGAGAGACAGATCTGGAGAGATGGGGCACCATTTAGCCTTACTGAAGAGTTTGGTCAGCAAAAGAACAGCCTGAGGACTCACAACATCTGGGAGTAAGTTGAGGAAGATGCTGAGAGAGCACGGTACTGAAAACAACAGCTGCCATTCACTGAGGACTCGCAATGCGCCAGGTACGGTGCACATACTGCCTCGATCCAGCCTCACGACAACCCCCCCCAAGTAGGAGATATTATCGCCATTTTCCAGATGCGGAAACTGAGAATTTGTGAAGAGAGATTAAATTAAACTTGCTCTGGAACACCCAGCTGTATACACTGTGGTGGAGCTACAATGTCACCCCAGGTCCGTCCAACTCCAGAGCCAATTTTCCCACACGATTTTGGCCAAGAACCCATGGGCTACGTAGCAGGCAATGAGTAGATGCTGGGGGAGAGTCAGCAGACCACTCCTCTGCCAGTGAACGGAGGGCCATGCCAGTTCTCTCTGTCAGAGCAGCCTGCCTTGAAGCCACCACAGTAGAAGGGGCATATCAGAGGCTCCAGCCACAGAACTGACTTCCTACCTGCCTGTAAGTCCACCTTCCCGTATGGGAGACTCAGCCCAGCGGGCCTCACATGCCTGTTAACTTCGGTCAACACCAAAGAGAAGTCCACTCAACTCTGGTCATCCCTCAGAACCCAGGGATTCTCATCCCCGTAGGGGTCTGTTCATCCCCTAATGCCACACTTCTCTTCCCTTCAAACCCTTCTGCTGTGCCCTCAGGAACTCCTGGTCAATGGCAAACCCCTCTATATCTTTCATTTACTCTCTGAAAGTGCCCTTTCACCTTCTTTCTCAATGGAAGCCTGGTCTATTCCTTGAGGACATCATTTGCCCGCCAGCCCTCTCAAGCGGATGCTGGATTATTTTCCCTCTCAAATCTCAAGACCTTCAGGGCCTGTGGCGGGCGGAGGTAGGTGCAGGTGCCTCCTTGCTTGCCAGTGCCATTCCTCCTTCCTCTGCCAAAAATCCTGCTCCCTTGAGGAACATGCCTGCCGCCCACCTCTACCACTCTATCTCCCTCCCCACTGCTGTCTATGACATCCTGAGTGGTCCCCACAACTCACTGAGAACTTCAGCTCCTAGTCACATGGGATCTTCCCCTTTGCTCTTTTTATTTTATTTTATTTTTGGCCACACTGTGCCACTAGCAGGATCTTAGTTCCCTGACCAGGGATCGAACCTGCGCCCCCAGCACTGAAAGTGCCGGGTCCTAACCACTGGACTGCCAGGGAATCCCCTAACTTTTTATTTCATTGTGGGAAAATGTACACAACATAAAATTTACCATTTTCATCATTTTTTAAGCACACAGTTAAGTGGCATCAAGTACATTCATGTTGTTGTGCAACCACCACCACCGTCTCTCTCTGGAACTTTGTCATCCTACCAAACTGAAATTCTGTATCCATCGAACACTGATGCCCAATTCCGCTCTCCCCACTGTCGCTGGCAACCACCATTCTATCTTTCTGGCTCCATGAATTTGACTACTCGAGGAACCTCGTATAAGTGGAACAATACAACATTAGTCCTTTCCTAACTGGCTGATTTCACTTAGGCTAGTGTCATCAACGTTCATGCATGTTGTAGCATGAATCAGAATTCCCTTCCCTTTTAAGTCTGAAAAATATTCCATTGTATATATGCACCACATTTTAGTCATCTGTCAATGGACACAGGTTGTTTCCAACTTTTGGCTATTGTGAATAATGCTGCTGTGAACATGGGTGTACAAATATCTGAGTCCCTGTTTCCGCTTCTTTTGGTTATATACCCAGAAGGGAAATTGTTGGATCATATGGTAATTCTGTGTTTAATTATTTGAGGAATTGACATACTGTTTTCTACAGTGACTGTACCACTTACATTCTTTAATAAATAAATTTATTTATTTATTTATTTTTGGCTGTGCTTGGTCTTTGTTGCTGCACGTGGGCTTTCTCTAGCTGTGGTGAGTGGGGGCTACTCTTCGTTGATGTGCGCGGGCTTCTCATTGTGGTGGCTTCTCTTGTTGCAGAGCATGGGCTCGAGGCACGAGGGCTCAGCAGTTGTGGCACGCGGGTTTAGTGGTTGTGGCACACGGGCTTACTTGTGTGTGGGATCTTCCCGGACCAGGGCTCAAACCTGTGTCCCCTGCATTGGCAGGCGGATTCTTAACCACTGGGCCACCAGGGAAGTCCCCCATTTTACGTTCTTAACAGCAATGCACAAGGATTCCAATTTCTTCACATCCCTGACAATACTTCTTATTTTCTACCTTTTTAATATTAAACTTTTTTTTTTTTTTTTTTTTTTTTTTGTGGTACGCAGGCCTCTCACCACTGTGGCCTCTCCTGCTGCAGAGCACAGGCCTCGGACGCACAGGCCCAGTGGCCGTGGCCCACGGGCCCAGCCGCTCCATGGCATGTGGGATCCTCCCGGACCGGGGCATGAACCCGTGTCCCCTGCATCGGCAGGCGGACCCCCAACCACCGTGCCACCAGGGAAGCCCTAAACATTTTTTTGATAATAGCCACCCTAATGGGTGTGCCCACTCCAACTCTTGATACCACCATTGGTGAATTCAACAGACACAGGGTGATGAAGAGGCCTCCAAAAACTGCTTCCTCTACCTTCACTCAGTCACTCACTCCATCATTACACCTAGATTTGGGGTCGTCATCAGATACTCGACCACCTCCCCAATCTCCCTTGCCAACATCCCACTCTGTATTCCCCATCTATCCTGCCAGTGTACCTCCGCAAGGACTCCCACTGCAGGACTAATCAAGATCACCTATTCACTTGTTATTCCCTTCCTTGGAAATCTGTTCCTCCATTCTTTGCAGAGCCAACTCTTTATTCACCCTTCAGGTCTCAGCTTAAATCTCATCTCCTCAGAGAGGCCTCCCTAAGCACTTGCCCCTAGTTATTCACTTTCTGCTCTCCTTCAAGCTCTTTCTTATTGTTACTTCCCTTCATGTTCACATCATTCTTTTGCAAGCACCTTCAACTTCCTTACTTCCTCTTCCTCTGCTATTCTTCCCTTGCAAACTCCACCCCTCGATAAACTCAACCATATGCATTATCCATGCCTGTATCCAAGTAGCTAAAGGCAGCTGGAGAAAAACCACACACTTGAGTAGATGGCTTTCACTTTGTACCCATGGTCTCAAACCTGGTATGGGCTCTCAATGCTATCTGGCCACCATTTTCTCACTCTCTTAGATGACTCTTTCATAGCTCCTCCTCTCTCCTAGATCTTCCTTCTCCACCTCCCCATTTGCCCCAACAAGTCTCAGCTGATGACCTTATTCCATGTTACTGAGAAAACAGAAGCCATCAAATGAGAGCTCCGTTATCTTACCACCACCAAATCTACACACCACCCTGTCTGCACCTGTCCCTGTGTTTTCTTTTTCCCCTTCTACTAAAATGGAGGATCTTTCTTTTCTCCTATCAATGGCAGATCTCTTCAGTTATGCTGTGGTACCACAGAGGGTACTCTTAACTTCTCAAGGAGTTTACTCCTTTGGGCATTCACTCTCTTCCCTAAGTCATCAGTCTCTTCACCTCTCCAGAATCGTGCTAGCACACTGATGGAAACCATCCATCCTTAAGAAAACTAACAGAAACCACCTGGCTCCACTCTACAATCCCCTTACACTGCCCCACTTCCTGCCCCCCTTCATGGAAAAATTGGTCAAGAGTTTTCTACACATATTTTCTCCACGTCTTCATCTCCCACTTGCTCCTCAAGCCACTCTAATCTGGCTCCCACATCTTTCAATTCCACCGAGTCACTCTTGTTAAGGTCACCAATGTCCTTCATGGTTATCTCTCAGTCCTCAGCTTACTCAGCCTCTAACCAGCTTTGGACACAGTTGACCACTCCCTTCTTCTTGGGACACTCTCCTCCCTTGGCTTCTGTGATTCCTTCCTGACACCCAACTACCCTTCTGTCCACTTTTTCTTAGTCTCCTTTGTGGGTTTCTCCTCCTCCACTTAATCACTGGATACTGCGGCTCTTCTCAACTCGGTCGCAGGCCTTCTCTTCTCTCTCTACTCTCTCTCCCAGGTGACCTCATCGGTCCCCTAGCTTGAAATACAATCTATGTGCAGACAACTCCCAAATTTCCAATTCTACCCACACCTCTTCTGTGAGCTCCCGAACTCCTACATTCCAATGATCTACTCTGACATCTCTGCTGCCATGTCTCACTGGAATCACAAACTTAACATGTCCAAAACTGAACTCTTGATTTTTTTCCCCCCTTAAGCCCAGGCCTCCCTCAGCCCTCCTCATCTTAGTACTTGGCACCATCACCTCTTCAATGACTCAAGCCAGAAACCTCAGAGTCGTTCTTGAGTTCTGTCTCTCCCTTTCCCTCACCCCCCACCTCTAAGCCTTCAGTAAGTCCTTGCAGCTGTTCTTTCAGAATCTGACCAACTCTCTCCATCTCCATGGCTGTCACCCAGTTCAAGCCACCATCATCTCTCCCCTGGATTGCTGCAGTAGCCTCCTGCCTGTTCTCCCTCCTGCTGCCCCCTTTTAAGCCTGGTCACTACAGATATTGCAAAAGCCTGAATCAGATCCCGTCACTCCCCTGCCTAACACCCTGTAGACGTTTCCCACTGCAAGTGAAGAACATCCAGAGTCCTTTGCCGTGGCCTACGAGGCCCTGTTGTGCTCTCCTCCTGCCAAACTTCTCTTATGCTACTCGTACTCTTGCCTAGAACAATCTGGCCCCACTGGTCTCCTTTCAGTTTCTGAACACATCAAGTTCTATGCTACCTCGAGGCCTTCCCACTTCATACTCCTTTTTCCTGGAAAGCACTTTCCCCGTTCTGCACATGGCTGATCTTTCATCCTTCAGGTCTCCATGTAAATATCACCTCCTCACAGAGGTCTTCCCTGAGAATTCGGCCCCTTGATATTCCTAACACTGCAACCCGATCTGTTTCCTTCGTGAGACTCATCAGGCTCTGTAATTATAGATTCATTTCTGTGATTATTTGGCTGTAAACCCCGTAAGAGTATTGACTATGTCTCTTTTGTTCAACAGTGTATCTCTGCCACCTAGTATGTACCTGGCACATAGTAGGTGCTACAATAAATATTTTTTTATTTATTTATTTTTGGCCGTGCCGCACGGCATGCGGAATCTTAGTTCCCCCGCGCCCCCTACTTTGGAAGAGTGGAGTCTTAACCACTGGACCACCGGGGAAGTCCCATATTTTCTAAATGGCTTGATGGATGCACGGGTAGGAGTGATTTTTAGGTTTATGGATTAGAATCCTCTGGCCATTCCATGCAATCCATTATCAAATGCCTACTGGTTCTGCCTCAGCCTGTGAAAGATAGGTTTCTAGTTGGGGAGTCTGGTCCACAGGAGAAACCCTTCAACATCTCTGCCCAAAGACAAAAATAGGGAGAGAATGGAGTAAAAGGAAGAGTACAGGAGGGCTACAGTCTAAGAAGAAGTGGGAACCAGAATGCCTCCAGTCCTTTTAGGAGTACCAGGGTGGGAAATCTAATGGCTACTCCTTCCCAGGGAAGGAATGTTTCTTTAAAGAGCAAACAACTCCTCTTTCGGAATGGCCAGAGGCCCAGGGGGTGGGCAGGATGACTTTGGATAGTCTTTTCCCTTCCTGAGAGCCTCTGGGTAGACAATTCCATTACTTTCCCAGGGCTGCCTCCTGGGCTTTTCTCCTTCTTTCCCTCCAGGTCTTCATGGCCCTGCAACTTCCTCCTTAGCTGAGCCTGGAGAGGGATCTTCTGGAAAACCTGCTGGCATCTGGATTCGTTTTCTCGTTGTCCAAGCAGTTGCTTTTCCCTTGAGGGCTGGAATGGAGGCACCTGTCACCTGTTCTACCAGGTCACAAGGGAGCAGGTAGAGAGACCAAAGCCATTTGTCCTTCCACAAATACCTGGGAGACTGGAGTCACCTCACAAAAGACCGACCCCATGAGGCTTCTGAGAGGATACTGCAGAGGACCCTCTTGACAGCCGACCCCTCCCCTCCCTACTTCTCCCCCCTCAGGGGCTACACATCCAATAGACTCAGACGTGTTGTCTAATAGGCCCAGACACGCTCCTAAACCCTCCGTGCTGGGGCTGCCAGCCCAGTGACAGATGTGAGGGCTGTGCCAGATGTGAGGCTCATGCCATATGGCACCGTGGGTCACCAGGTCTGAAGCTGCTGACACTGAGCTGTGGCGGAGTTAGTGGGGAGATGCCTGCATTATAGACCCCACGCACCTGTCACTGGCAGAGGCAGTGAGGGGGACTGGAGCAACGAAATACTCACAGGAGCTTGAAGAAATTGTCGTGTCACTCCAAGGGGCTCTGGGCACCCCGCCTCCACCCTCCACGTACCACACCAAGTATTTCTAAAGTAGGCAGAGACAGAGATTGACCGAGCCAGTGGGGGAGAGGTGAGGACAGGAGGGGAAGGCGGCTGAGCAGGAGAGGGGGCCAGACAGAGCCAGGAGGGAGGGGAGAGGCGAGATGAAGCAGAGAAACCCAGACAGAAGCGCAGAAATGAGACAAGAGGAGGGCCTTGGAGACAGTGAAGGAGAAAGGACAGGCCTGGAGAAGGCAAGCCTGGCAGAGAAACTGCGCCCGCCGACTCTCATTTGCCTTAGCTTTTTTTGGCGGCCCAGTCCTGTGCCTCACCTGCTCTCAAAATGCCCTCGAGCTGTCCCCAGCTCTGCCCTCAGGCTCCAGCAGTGCGCCGCGCGGTAATGAGAGCCTTCTGGTATAGGACTCCGGGCGATCAAGCTCTTTGGGGAAGGGCACTGCTATTCTGCCACACGGACAGCAGGACGGCACCCGCCCCATTTCACGGCTGGGGATGTGGCGAGCGAGGGGCAAATCTGAAATAGCCTGAGGAAGAGGACCCAGGACACCGTCTCAACTTGGGCCAATTCCCCAGCCACCAGAGGCTGTATTTTTCTTGTGCAAGAGAATGAGATCAAGAGGAGAAAATGGGAAGGGGAGAGAATTCCAGAAGGTGAGAGGGAATGGTCATGATGGGAAAAGTGGAGTTGGCAGGGAAGGGAGCAGTAGGCCTGAATTCTTGCCCTCAGTGAACACATCTCTCCGAGGCCAGGCTGGGCTGCAGAGCTCTGGCACAGAACGCTAAGCCGGCAGAGGGTCCCTGGCCACCCAGATCTTTCTCTCTTTTCGGATCCTAGCCTCTAGTCTGCCCAGGGCTGAACTGTAAACAAGGTTTGGAGGCCAGATAGGGGGAGCAGGTGTGGACAGGAGCTGCTGGGAACATCCCAACAAGTAGTTGCCCACAGCAGCCAAAGACCCAGGGCTCAAACAGCGGCCCTCTGGGGGCTGCTTGGCAGGCGCCGGCTGCACAGGGTTCCAGGCGAAGCCTCCTGAAGCCAAACGAGGGCCTACTCAGTGGGCTGGCTGTGCCATTTCCCTCCTCTCCGTGAGGCTGCAAGGCAGCGATGGGCTGGGCCACCAGCCTGGGAGGCTCCAACCCCTGACTCTGGTCAAACAGCTGGAGAATCTCAGAGCTGCCGGGGACTTGGGAAGTTATTTATTTTGCCCTTATCCACTCTCTGCAGATTTCCAGAAGCAGCAGGCTAAGGCTTTCTGGAAGACTGCAGCTGGGGACTACAGGAGGGGCCAGCTTTGGGCTCGAAGAGAGGGAGGGCATGGAGAACTGGCCCAGAGACAGACGGTGCTGAAGGCATGAAGAGAACAGCCCAAGTGGGAGAGGGGTGCTGGGGAGAGGTGGACTGGGGGAGCAAGTAGCTGGAGCTGACACAGGGAGACAGCGAGCGAGTAAACCTTCTCCTCGCTCCCTCTCTCACGTCTGGCTCTGCTGGGGCATAAGGTCCTCTCCCCAGTGCCCGCTCGGGGCAAGCCAGCCTAGTTGTAGCTGGACAGAGAAAGGCACATCCTTCCCGCTGCTTTGCCTAGAGGGCCCATCTGCCCCCTCCTTGCCTGAGATGATGCGGGTGGTATGTGAAGCCCAGGCACCATGCCCAGCAGGCACCAGGCAAACCTCTTGTGAGGGAGCAAACCGAGGAAGGCCCGACTTCCGCCCTGTGCACCAGCTTCAAGCTCTGTCCATCGAGTACATGGGGGGAGGGGGGACAGGGCAGGAATCAGGCCAAGAAGCAACTTAACAAAAGAGGCTATATGAGCAGAGACCCGGTAAACTCATGTCACCCCGTTGGGAGATGTCCAGCGATGCCAAGTACAGCCTCAGGGCAACGAGACACCTTTTATTCTGCCTAATGGCATCTTCCTGCTGAGAGGGAGGAAGGAATTAGAAGGTCTTTCCTAAAGCACAGGGAAGATCCTATGGTATCAGAAAAGGGGGAGCAAGGTTGGTGAACCCTCCACCTAAGGATAAAAGAGAAGGGCAAGAGCAGGTGCTGATTTTCTATCTCAGGGGGCGTGAGCTAGCACCAAACACTCTGCACCTCTTTCATGTTATTAGTTGGGTCCCCCTGTCAGTTTCGAGGATGCGAGTAGCAGTAAAACTGCAAACCTCAAAGGGCTTGTAGGCTTGTCTTTGGGTGAAGGTGGTCAGGTGATTATGCCATATTCTGCCATCAGGTTTGGGGGAGATAGAATCCTAGGGAATCCCAAGAACCCACAGGCTACCTACTTGGCAACACAGATTCAATGATGGACCCCAGACTCAATTCACTAATTCTGGTTTTCACTAGAAAACCAGACCCAGACATTGTAGAAAGACCCAAAAAGGGTGAAGAAAAATACCTATTTTTTTTTTTCGCCTAACCCTCAGTTACCCAGAACGTGCTATTAACCAGAAAAGCCCTTCCCCAAGCATTCAGGTTTTGGCATTACGGTGTATTTGTATTTCTTCAGTGATTAAAATCCACAGAACTGGGACTCTCTGTTACAGAATAATGCCAGCTCTGCTCCCACCTACCTTCTTGTAAGGGGAATAATAGCAGGGACTCCCTCCACCAGCTCTTAGATAGCATTCATTCATATACACAACAAAAATGTACTGAGCACCTACTATGTGCCAGGTACAGTGCCAGGCACTGAAGAGAAACTAGGGCCAGTCTCTCCCCTCAGGGAGGTTGCAGTCTGAGGTGGGGGCAGGAATGTCAACAGACATAAAAAATCATGTGTCACCTGGAACCACAGGGGTCAGCAGAGGATGCTATGGGAGTACAGAAGAGGGCCGTTCCCCCCTCCCCATGACTCCCACCAAACCCCAGCCCCACCCCAAGCTGAGTGGTGAAGGTGAACAGGAGTCCAGCAGACGGACAAGGCAGAGAAGGGCATTCCAGGAAAGGAGAAGATTCAGTAAAGAGGGAAACCTCTAGGTATTTAAGCCACTGTAATTAAAAGAAGTCATTGAAACAATGCAGGCAAAACTGAAGTGAATCTGTAATTTCTAGCCACAGGAATGAGGGCAGAGGACTAGTGCTACCCAGTGGCCCCTTTCGTGCGGCCTTCTGACATGATGCACTGAACTCAGGAGAGGCCACAGAGACAACCAGGGACACAGCCCAGCTCTGGATTACCAGCCACACATCCTATGCACCACCCAAAAGCTACACGTGGAAGACCCCCACCTCATGGGAGGGGGCAGGAGGGGTGGACCGCTAGCAGATGCACTGAAGTTCAGCCATAGTAATGGAGACCAAAGCCACGAAGCTCACACGCTGTTATGTCCACACCGAAGAGGGTCTGTGGAAGCCAGCTCTGTGAATGGGTCAGGGCTAATGGTGGGAAATTACAAACATCCCCACTGCAGGGCCAGACGTGCCTCAGGAAGAGCCCCTCGGAACCTGGCCACATTCTGTTCAGTTCACAGGGGCCATCCTGGGGGAAGGAGGGACAAAAATCAATAGGAATAGCAATACTTCTACACAAGTGTCTTCTGCAGTCTCTGCTACTGAAGTCCTGGCCGAAAGAGAAGCCCCCTCTCCCTCCGCAGGAGGTGGGAAGATGGTTTTGCTCAGCATTGCAAATAAGGTTCTAAAAACTTTTTAGAAAATCATTCCTAACAGTGGTACTCAGATAGAGCCATAATGTTGGATTAACAGCTCCAAGGCAGCAGACCAGACACTTGTCCGATTAATAAAACTTATAAAGCAGAACAACGTACTGATGTTACAGGCACAGCACTTAGTGCAACGACAAAACCCAAATCCATGCAGAACACTCCATGTTCTTTAGGAAGCCCTTTCTCCACCAACCTGTACAGTCCTTTCTTCAGTGCAAACAGGGCGCTGGGGAATGGAGGGAACAGTGCAGGGCTCTGGACACCTGGCGGAGGAGGAGATGGCTCAAGGAGTTGGCACAAATCTGCCAAAGGTCAGATCTCATCTGGACTTTGGAGGCAGAGGATCTGGGCTGGAATCCGAACTCTGTGGCAAGTTACTTAACCTCTTGAGCCTCAGTTCCCTCATCTATAAAATGGGGTTCATGATAGTACTTATTTCAAAGTACCTACATGAAGATTAAATGTACAAAGTAAGTGTTGACTCACTAGTGGCTCTTAGCAATCACGATTATCATTGTTCTGTTTAGATACTAATAGGATCTGCTGTCCTGTTACAGTTCACTTGGTTTGCCTCTCTCCACAGAATGTAATGAGGATGATTTGAAAATTGGTTCAAATCTCTTTGGACCTTGGGCCCTGACTTCAGATCTACAGAATAAATAAGCTGTGCTGTGAGGAAAACAAAGCCTGTGTTATTCCTTCATTAAAGTCAAATTGTCACCCTATTTCTAGTGGTTAACAGTCGGGGTGCAGAAGTAAGAAGTGGGGGCATGGAACACCGTGGGAGGGAAGCCCAGCTCTGCTTCTCACCAGCTGTGGGACCTTGGGCTTGTCCACCCCTCAATTTCCACCACCTCAATCTCCTCATCTGTAAAATGGGGAAAATATCAGGTTCTACCTCACAGAGTTGTTGTGAAGATTCAACACACGTAAAGCACTTACAACAACTGTGCCCGGTACACAGAAAGCGCCGAGTGAATGCCAGCTACAGTTCTGACTGTTCACGAATTCTCATTACTACCTAAAGAGGTCAGCACGATGCTTGGCACATAGTTAACAGTAGCTATTATGATCATCAGGACTCTTGGTACAGATGAGAATCTGGGGGACGGGGGTGGGAAGCATAAGGGAGACGGTCTTCTCTGAGAATGGGACTCTGTGACTTCGGATAAACTCACCTTTGTGATCTCAGACACCACTGTCCCCCCCACCCTAGATTTTTACACAGCTCAGGAAAAGAAAGTGACAGGTACGGGCCTGCATATTCCCACCTGCCAAGCTTTCTACAAGTAATGCATCACCTTGTCGGGCGGGCGGTCTTGTTTCTCACCGACGAGATGCTTCGTGAACGCTGAGGCCACGCGAGGGCAGGCCAGCCAGGGTGCGCCGGCCCTGGGGAAGCTGCGCCTAGAAGCCCCCGCACTTCTGACGTCGGGCCCCCGCGGGGGGGCGGAGCTTCGGGACAGGGCTGCTGCGGGGAGGGCGGGGCTCGAGTCCCCCAGGGGTCGCCCCTGCCCCCGCCGGCTTGTGCCTCGCGGCTTCTAGCTCTCCTCCCCCCTGGCCACCGCCACTTCCAGAGGAAAACTTCCCGCTCACGCCGCCACTTTTCCACGGGCGTCCAAACCCTCGGCCCCGCGCATCTTGTCTTCCAATCTCCTCGCGGGTGGCGCCGCGAAGGGGCACGCGGGTGGCCTGTCAACCCAAACGGCTCCTTGGGGACTGGCGGTGGGGGGCTGGCGGATGGTGGGGAGGAGGGATGTCGGCTCCGGACGCGCCAACTCTGTCCACGGTCCATCGACTGCGGGAGCCCAGCGGGCGCGCGCCCAGGACCAGGGACCCATGCCAGTGCCGCCCGGAGTCGCTGTGTGGGGCGGGCGAGTACCCCAGCACCCGGCTGCCGACCCCCCCCAACCCCACACACCCCGGCCTCATCAGCTGGGCGCCCCGCTTTCTGGTCCTTTCCCAGGCGATCCCAAACCCGGCTGCGCGGAGCGCGGTACTTACTGTCGAGGCCCCCTGCGGGCCAGGGCTGGGCGGCTGCCCTGCCCGGGGAACCCTCTGGCCACCCTCTGGCCGTCTCCCCCTCGCGCTGCCCCGGACTGTGCCCAGTGCCTACGGTAGCGGCAGCGGCGTCTGTAGGAAGAGAGAGATCACGCCTGCCTTAGAAACCCAGCCCCTGCTGTGACCAGAATCTTAAAGAAGGAGGCGACTGGCTCGGCCCCAGAGCCGCGGCTGAGCTGAGGTGGCGAACTAGCGAGGCAGCTGGTAAACACAGCGTCTGCTGCCTCTCGCCCGCCCCCCGCCCGCAATCCGCCGCGGAGGAGCTCCCCCCTCACCCTTCATCCTGGACAGGCCCCCGCAGGGGAGCCGGCGAGGGGGGCTCCAAGTACAGTGACGTGCGGATAATCCAGCTGCCGCTGGGTGAGCACTTACTAAGCGCCGGGCACTGTGCTTTCCATCCATTTTCTCACCTCAGCACCCTCCCCATTGTACAGAAAATAAAACCGAGGCTCAGGGGAGCAAAGGAAATAGACCCAAATGCAGGGGCTGGTAATGAGTTGGGGGGGGGAGAGATCAGAAACCCGAAGGGTCGCAAATTCGCCGCTGCCTGCCTCAAAAGCCACTTTGTGCTACTGCAAAGCAATTATTTGAATACCCGGGTCTCCACCTCCTGTTTCCCCATTTTCCTGCCAGAACTAGGGACAGGTGGCAACTCCAGGCCAGTTTGCTGGTGGAGGTGGGGTAGGGGCCCTGGGAGGTAGGATCCTGTCTGCAGTGCCTGGTGCCAGGGAGCGGTCATCCCTTTTTACCTCAGACTATTCACCTACTACGTGCCAGGCCTTGTGGAAGACAGAAGAAGGTCTAGGAGGTAGTCTCGGGCCAGGTGTGATCCAGGAGACAGGCAGTGAGCCTGTGAGGTGTGGGTTATGCTAGAAGGGTCAAAGGTGGCGGGTGCAGAGGCCCTAAAGGAGCAAGTAACCAGTGTCCTCAGACACCCACCGCAGAACCTTGGGGAACCGCTGGCGGGGATCACACCACCCACTCCTCTTTAAAGGATGAGTGGAAGGCAGCCTTGTTGGGAGACTGAGCCCCGTGGCTTCTCTCTGGGAGCTACCCTAATCTCCCTGCCATGGCAGTGAGATCTGTGAAATGGGAAAGATCTCTTACTTCTTCCTTCCTGGTAAACATGATGAAATAACACCGAATTTCTGCCCTTGTATTCTGATCATAAAAAAGAAAGCAGTTTTAGAACTTGTATTCCTCCCTGCCTTGCCCCTGCTTATCCACTCAGTCACTCATTTGGCAAATGTTTATTAGCATCTACTGTGTGTCAGGTACCATGGTAGGTGCTGGGCACCTCCACAGTTCTATGGGGGAGTCTACATGGGAGGTGGAAGGCACACAGGGCTGGCAGTTAGGAAACACATTTTAAGTCCTAGTTCTTTGACTAAATAGCTGTGTGACCCTGAGTGAGTCACGTATCCTTTTGGGACCTCAGTTTTCTTGTTGGTCAAACAGGGATAACAACACCTTCCCATCCTATTTCACAGGGTGTTTTGAGACTCAATGGAGACGATGGATGTGAAGGAGCTTTGAAAAGTATAAAGCCACTAGACAAATGTCAGGGATTAGTCTGTCTCCAAGGTGGGAGGGG
The DNA here is from genome assembly GCF_964341445.2 of Mesoplodon mirus. NCBI lineage: Eukaryota > Metazoa > Chordata > Mammalia > Artiodactyla > Ziphiidae > Mesoplodon > Mesoplodon mirus. The sequence goes on along the minus strand of NC_138981.1, from coordinate 92,665,510 downwards.
GCTGCTGGGAAGTAAAGCTTAAGAGAAATCCTGGCTGACTTCCCCAAATGGATTGCACTGAATTCCATCTTCCCCAAGTCACTGATTCTGCACTCAGGCAGAAGTCTCTGCTCTGTGAAACATCGTCTTCCGTCAGCAGTGCCCATGACACCAGGGTTAGTGATGACCTGGTCTTAAGCCAGGGAGATTGTCTGGGGGACTTGAGCGGAGCCAGGGGGGCAGTTTTGCCTCTGGGTCTCTAATTCCTGTTAACAGCAGCATCCTGCTCCCAAGTCGAGCCCGCCGGATGTGTCTAGATAGAAACCACTTGAGGCCCCCAGAGACACCCTTTCAGGAAGCACAGGGCTCATGTCAGACAGCAGTGGTGGCCTTGAGGGTGGATGCTCTCTCTGTTCTTTTGGAAGCTAGGGGTTCTGGGTTCAGCCCAGCTGACTGAGATCTGCAACAGAACTGGGGGAGCCTCTGGGAGGGTCTTCAGTGTGCTCAGTTCAGCCCTGCAAGCAACCTCAAATAGACCTATAGTCTAAATTATACTACTACACTTGTTATGCAACACACAGCTCCAAGGCAAATTCCCAAATTTCCAAGAAGTACTCTCCCCTACCCCCGGCTACCCCAAGTAAACACACTGTCTAAGGAAATACAGGGTCTTACCAGGCAAACAGCTTCCAGACAAATCTGCTAGCCTCCTTCCTTCTTCCCTCTCCCCCTTCCCACCAGACTGTCAACATGAAGCCCCTTCCATATAAAAATAGAGAACCGATGCAGAAAAGGGAGGGCTCTGGGGACCATGGCCGGGCGAGTCCAGAGCTGCACTACACAGCTCTGGAGCCAAACCAGGATGGAAGTCAGAGGTAGAGACAGAAAGGAGCCCGGACTTGGGCCAGGGCACCTCCAGTCAGTAGGCCCCTGGGGGGAGGTGCAGACTCCCAACCCAGTGTCCCTTGGCAGTCTCAAGGCGCCTCTCAATGTCCTCATAGATTCCATTGTCACATCCATCTCACCCAGGCTTCTTCTCTTAATAAAGTGCCCCTGTGGCCACGCCAGACGGCCTGATATTATCCTTCTTCACTCTCCCACCCTCCTCCCCAGCGTGGGCCACACAGTAGTGATTCAGGCCTCCTGGGTCACAATACAGTCTCCTGGGGAAACGCTTCCTGAGTGCCCAAGCCAGGGTGTGACGAAGCTTTGGGTGTGGGTGTATCAAGTACTCCTTCCTTGCCCCCTCAGAGTGGCCTAGGCCCTGGATTCAGAGTGTCAGCCTGCATCTTCCTCCCTGGGCCAGCTGCCACTGCTCTCCCCCCAGCTATATAACCTGAGTCCACTTTGCAAAGCCCTTCCTCGGTGATTGTCAATAAATCCCCCATCTATATCCCCCTGAAAGACCAGAAAGCTTCAAGAGCCAAAGGAATGAATCAGCCATGGTGAAATTTCAGGCACAGTGACAGGCAATTGAGGAGACATATTTGATCACCTCGTGTTTACCTATGTGTAAGGCTGGCCCTGAGGATATTCTGGCATTTTCCCTCAACTATAATGAAGACTTGGAATAATAGCAAAGGAAGCCATAGAAAACACACCAGGCTGGGAGCGGGGACATCTTGCTGCTCACCCCAGCTCTGGCGCTAATTAGATGTATGGCCCTGTACTTTCCCTTTCACAGCCCTGAATGCCCTCCAACTGTCCCCACCTCCTTCGGATCCAGCAACTAAAGGGTTAATGCCTGGCCCAGTAGGAGCTGATCATTCTGCCTGGTCAGTCGTCTAGGCGATATAATTAATATTTTTATTATCACCCCACTCTAGGATTCCACTCTAGTCTAACACCCCTTCCAGGCCATTTCTCTGTGAAGATGTGTCAAGGGCTTTCTGGATTGAGGTATGCCCCACTTCCTGCCTCTGAGGCAGGTGGGCCCTGGTTGTTTCACAGAAGGTAGAAGAAGAAGGGAGCAGGGGTGGCGGGGGTGACTGGCTCTGCAGTTAGTAGCAGCTGCCCTGGTGACTCTCTGTCCTGTGGTCTGGATGCACTTGCCAGAGGATGAAACCAAAACGTGTTGAAGTTGGAGGGACACTCCTTTCGACTATTACCTGAACGGGGCATTGATTCTGTACCCCTCCCTGGCCTCCCCCCTGCCCCTGCCACCTCACCAAGGCCTGTCAGGAGCTCTTATCTGCTCCCCAGGCCTACCTGGGGTGCCTGCCACCATTTTCTTTCCCTCCTTAGTAGCTGCCCACTTCCCTTCTGCTCTTAGCCAGAGCCAGCCTCCTTCCTCAGCATTGAAAAAAACCCCCCTCACTTGGCCTGTTTCCCCGCCCTCTGCTCTTCCACTTCCTTCTCCCTGCTAAGGCCTGGCTGCTCCAATGGGTGCTTTGCCCCTGTGGTGCGAATGTTCTGTTCTCGCAGGGCCCCGGTGTTAATTTGCTCTCATTTGTGAGCTGCTTTGTTAACCTAAGTGGCCTTTTCTCGATGTGTCGTGCTTAGTGCTGCTCCGGCTGCCTCTGTTACCTCCCCATCACACCTGCCTTAATCTTGTAATAAGAGGCCCTTCCCTGTGGAGAAGGGGTTGGGCTTTTTCAAAGCCCTTTCTGGTACAGGCTTTAGTAGCTCAGTACATCTTCACAACCACCTGAGGAAACACAGCGGGTGTGATTACTGATCCCTGCGGCTGGCAACGATGAGGAAACCGGGGCTCAGGAGAGCTGAGAAGCCCTGTCTGCTTGGAGATACAGTGTGATGGCCGAGCAGGCCTAGAACCACAGCTCTTTTCCATAGGACCCTGCATGCTTATGTCATTCATCTTCCACACTGTTCTCTGAGGCCCCAACCAAGACCCCACAAAGGTCACATATGCACACAAGCCCATATGCAATTTTACTTATGAATTTGTGAGGGCTCAAAGGACCTCTGAGGGTCAAGCCCCTGCATCAGTATTTTTTTAAAGCTGCCCAGGTGATTCTAATGCGCTGCAAGGAGTGAGAGCCACTGCTTGAAAGGAAGGTGTGAAAATTAGAGATGAGGGTGTAAAAGTTTTAGGAGTCAAGAGCTTTCTTAATAGCCTTGGGTGTCCCCAGTAAGAACTGAAGGGAGACTGGGATGGGAACTATGGCCTAGCTTCCCTGCCTCGGTTTACTCCTTTCTGCCTGAAGGAAATCATTCTGCAGGCCTTCACCGCCCCTCCCCAGCCCTGGACTGGCTTTGTAAATCAGTCAGCCCTGATTTTGCTGTGTGAAGGGACATTAAGAAAGAAATGCACCTCCCTCCCTCTCCATATATACATGTTGGCTAGTTGCTGGGTAAGCACATCATTAGTATCTTCTGCCTACAAGGGTGAAGCTGAATTCCCCTGAGTAAGGCATGGGGGTCTCTCTTGAGGTGAAGGTTAGAGACTTTCATGCCAATCACCTAGAAAGAGGTGCTCCAGTCTCTTACGAGACTGGAACTCCTAGGAATAATAATCCATCCGGATAGCTATCGTGGATTAATCACTTAGTATGTAATAGGCATTTCACTTACCTTTCCTCATTTAATCCTGACTCATCCTTCTTTTACATGCTAGGAAATTGAGGCTCAAGAAGTTACATTACTTGCCCAAAGGTCACCCAGCTAGTAAGCAAGTATGTTTTGTTTGGCCAGCTCAGTGTTTTCAAAAATTTTACAATTTACTGCTAAGATTTATAAATCCTCAGATTTCATACAAGAATCAGGATTTCTGACTTCTCTTCAGAAATCCTACCTGGCAACCCTGGGCCTTAAAGTCCCACCCAACCAGGATCAGCTGGCGCTAAGCAGCAAAACCCCTTCTGGATGAGGGATGCACTCTCCCAGTCCCCCCAGTCCCCATCATTCCTTCTGTCCTCTAATCATGGGGCCAAGTGTCAGCTGCCATTTAATATTGTTCTTGTAGTGCTGTGTTCCTGGTTTTATTTTTTATTATGTTTCCACTTTATTTTTTAAAAAAATTTTATTGGAGTATAGTTGATTTACAATGTTGTGTTAGTTTCTACTGTACAGCACAGTGAATCAGCTATATGTATATATATATATCCCCTCTTTTTTGGATTTCCTGTTTTTATTAAAAGAATAATAAAGAGGAGAATGAAACATTTCTTGGGCATACATCTGATCTTGCCCTAGTGAATACATTTACTCCTTTAGGTCTGGCCCTGTAGGCATCTGTGCCTAGGATTCCTCCACGCCTGTGCACTGCCTCTTTAATGTGGGGAGAGAGAAGGCTGGGCACCCCAGTTTGGGAGGGCACTTGTTGGTGGTTGGGACTATAGTTGGTCTCTGGTCCATGGAAGTGGGCTGGGAGTTAGGAAGGAGGAATGGGTCTCCAGGGGACCCCAACAGTGAAAGATGACTGAGCCATATCTTCTAGGGCCGACTGTCTAGTCTAGCTTCCTGGCCTTTATCTGTGAAATGGGCATAATGATAATAATAGTACCATGTCTACTTCATGGGCATATTAGGAGGATTAAAATGACTATATGTGTACATATACATTTAGAATCGTGCCTGGCTCAAAGGAAGTGCTCAACAAACGTTAGCTATTTTCATTATTATTATTCTCCATGTTGGTTTCCCAGAATCTTGTCATCTCCTAGCCTTTGACATATGAAACTTTCAGCCTGATCTAAACATTACTGTAGAGTATTAAAAGAGCCCTGGGATGCGTCAGTGTTACAGGGGAAGGTGAATCTCACAGATGCTTCTTCCTCCTGAAACCATCTCTTTCTAGCGCCAATCATGGAGGTTCTGGGTGACATTTTACTAAGTGAGATGATATTTCCTACTCTAGGGAGAAGGCAGCCTTGCCTTGCACACCAGAATGCCCTCCACCATCTTGTCTACCTGGCAATCTCCTACACATCCTTCTGGACTCAGCTCAAATCACTTTCTCTGGGAAACCCTCTCTGAGCCTCATCTGCCTCCCCAGGTGGAGTTACTATAAAAGTCTACCCTTCATTAGAATATGAGCTCATTGAGGGCAGGGCAGGGCATGACTTGTCCACTGGATCCCCAGTGCCCAGAACAAGTATAGGTGCTCAGTAAATGCTGGTTGAATGAACTGGGAGAAGGGGGATGTGGGGAAAAGAAAGGTTCAAGCCATGTCCTGGCTATTGTAAATAGAGCTGCAATGAACATTTTGGTACATGACTCTTTTTGAATTATGGTTTTCTCAGGGTATATGCCCAGTAGTGGGATTGCTGGGTCATACGGTAGTTCTATTTGTAGTTTTTTAAGGAACCTCCATACTGTTCTCCATAGTGGCTGTACCAATTCACATTCCCACCAGCAGTGCAAGAGGGTTCCCTTTTCTCCACATCCTCCCCAGCATTTATTGTTTCTAGATTTTTTGATGATGGCCATTCTGACCAGTGTGAGATGATATCTCATTGTAGTTTTGATTTGCATTTCTCTAATGATTAGTGATGTTGAGCATTCTTTCATGTGTTTGTTGGCAATATGTGTATCTTCTTTGGAGAACCGTCTCTTTAGGTCTTCTGCCCATTTTTGGATTGGGTTGTTTGTTTTTTTGTTATTGAGCTGCATGAGCTGCTTGTAAATTTTGGAGATTAATCCTCTGTCAGTTGCTTATTTTGCAAATATTTTCTCCCATTCTAAGGGTTGTCTTTTGGTCTTGTTTATGTTTTCCTTCGCTGTGCAAAAGCTTTGAAGTTTCATTAGGTCCCATTTGTTTATTTTTGTTTTTATAACCCTAAGTGTCCAGCAACAGATGAATGGATAAAGAAGATGTGGCACATATATACAATGGAATATTACTCAGCCATAAAGAGAAACGAAATTCAGTTATTTGTGGTGAGGTGGATGGACCTAGAGTCTGTCATACAGAGCGAAGTAAGTCAGAAAGAGAAAAACAAATACCGTATGCTAACACATATATATGGAATCTAAGAAGAAGAAGAAAAAAGGTCATGAAGAACCTAGGGGTAAGACGGGAATAAAGACACAGACCTACTAGAGAATGGACTTAAGGATATGGGGAGGGGGAGGGGTAGGCTGTGACGAGGTAAGAGTGTGGCATGGACATATATACACTACCAAGTGTAAAGTGGATAGCTAGTGGGAAGCAGCCGTGTAGCACAGGGAGATCAGCTAGGTGGTTTGTGAACGCCTAGAGGGGTGGGATAGGGAGGGTGGGAGGGAGGGAGACACAGGAAGGAAGACATATGGGAACATGTGTATATGTATAACTGATTCACTTCGTTATAAAGCAGAACCTAACACACCACTGTAAAGCAATTATACTCCAATAAAGATGTTAAAAAAAAGAAGACAAAAAAAGAAAACTGACTAATGCCACATGTTGAAATTATGTTTGAAATAGTTGGTGAAATAAATCACTTAATTTCAAAAAAAAATTAAAAAAAGAAAAAAAAAAGAAAGAAAGGTTCAAGCCACATTTTCGGGGGGCTCCCTGGCTCCCAGCAGACCTTCTAAGTCTGCTTCTGTGTGGCTCCCTAAATTCTTCAAACCAGCATCACAAACTCTCTGTGCCCCTCCCAGGCCTATTTTAAGGCTCACCTGTAAGGTAGATGGATGTGACCATTTTTTGGAGCCTTCCCCAACTTTCAGCATGGCCCTGCTCCTTTGAACAGCCCCTCACTATGATGGACCCGTGAGCTTCCATCCCCTAGGCTGTTCAGGGTGTCCCCAAAGCACTGAGCACTTCCTGGGGCATCCCTCGTGAGCATCAAAACTGAGATGTTTTATGTCCCCATAAAACATGTCAGGCCCTGCTCTCCCACTAGGTCTTCCTTCCCAGATGAGATATCTGAATCTCCGATGCCCCCATCCAAAGGGGATTTTGAGCCCTGGGAGGCTAGCTGGGGAGCCACTTCTGTGTGAGGAGGGTTCCAACAGTAATACAGCTGCAGTGAGATTTGTATCATCAACCCTGTCACCCTCCATTAACAATAACCCAGGGCAGCCATGGAAACCCCCCTCCCAGCCCTGCTCAGTGTGATCCTGGTCACCATCTCCTACCCCACTGCAACTGCCCTGCCCCATTTCCTCTGGATGATCTGAGTTATTTTACCAGGAGCAACCTGTCTGCGTGCCGAAAAACAACTTGAGAGCCATTAACGGGAAAGAGCATCTTTCAGAAAAGCCAGATGATTTTAAAGCATTAACGGACACCTTTGAAATTCTGTCTCAGGAGGAGATGATGTCTCGTAAGCTGGCACTGGGCTGAGGACTGCTCCGCACAGCAGCCCTCCAACACTGAGAACACATGCCCTAGAACCAAAGATATGCCAGAAGAGCCAGGTGACAGCCGAGGAGCAGTGAGAAAACCCAAAATGTGAGCTCCCAGAGTGCCAATCCCAAGGCACGCGTGCATGCACACGCGCGCACACACATACATCCAGAGACACAGGCGGGGCCACACGTTAGCACAAAAACACCACCCACACTCTTGCTATAAGACCCACGTGTGATTTGCCAACAAATTGCAAATTAACCTCCTAGTGAACAGATTAATGATATTCATGGTAATTTACACTCCAAGTTTGTTTCATAGCAACAGACTTTGAGCATTCTGGTTGCATAAGAATTCAAGGATTTTCAAGTTCCTGGAGACATTGTAGTAATTAACCTGATAAGCCTATGCAAATTAGCCCCAATTTGACACTGTCATTTTTGAATCCAATATCCAGGGTATTTGCCCAGAAGGTTGCCTGTCGCTGCTCCAACTCCTTGGCTTGAGGTGCTAGGCTGACAGATGCTAGTCTGCATTTGTCTATGCAAATGAGGCCCCAGAGCAGAGCTCCCCATCAGGCTGGGGAAGGGACTGGACAGTTACAAATGGGCTCCTTGCACTGTGATGAGAATGGACTCAAGGGTTCCAGGAGAAATGGGGAGGGGGCTCCAGTCAATTTGCACACCACTGACAGAGCTATCTTTTTAAGATCCTCAGTTTGAGGACAAAAATTCCTGACTTGCACAAGAGTTTGAGCTTTTCACCTGAAGGTCAGAAAGAAGCCTCTTTGCGGCCTGTTGCCAAGTGCCATTGGAGTTTTTTATCTTTCCAGAAAGATCAGCTTCTTAAAATAAAACCGAAAGCTGGGGTTCCCTGTTTCTTCCCTGGGAAGGTGAAGTTTAATTGGCTCTATTTCCCATTTTGAGCAAAAAAATCACAGAACGTACTCAACTCCCTCATCAAATCAATCAGCCTATGGGCACAGCATGTGTGTTCTCTCCATGGGTGGACTGGTTCCTGTCTGATAATGTTTAGCCTCAGAAGGTGGCCACTACTCCACCCGCCCCCCACAGAGCTCCATCCTTGACCTCCTTCTTGTTTGAGCTCTTGAACCACCAGGAGTCACTGAACCCCCGGGCTAATCTGCCCTGTGCTTCGCGCTCTGCAGGGCACAGTAATGAAATGTCACAGAGCACAGTATTCTTGGCCCACTGGCTACCCACTGCTGCCCCCAGCTCAGCTCTCCCCAGGACCTCAGCTGGTTGCTCATGGTGCTGCCACCCCACAGATTGGTTTAGAAACAGCTTTCTGGAGCCCCGACTTGGGGGCAGGGGGTGAGGACGGAAATACTGCAGAGAAACTGTCCAGGTCACCCAGATCCAACCTGCCCCTAATGGGGCTCAAAATTCTCTGGAATGCAAGGCCAGGCAAGGTGATGATCAGAGCAGCCTCACCACTCTAGAAGAGCTAATACTTGCAGGTGATAAAACACTTGAAACATATACCAGGGCCTTTCAGTAATGTATCTTTACCTGTCTTCCTCAGTAACCTTTGGTTAGGTCAGGATTTCAGAAGTGTTGGAAGGTCACCTGTGTAACTGTTGGCTTCCTCTCTGAATGCATACATCAAGCCACCAATCCAAGATGATGCCACCTCCCTCTTGTCTACCTTCCCCTTCTCACCATGTCCACGTCCCTATTCACCCAGCTACCAACCCCTCTTCTTTGACTGCCAACAACACTTAGTGTCCACCACACTGGCCCCCAGAACTGTGAGGGATGCACATCCATACATTTTGAAGCATTACCTGTGGATATGTCAATCAATAACCATACTATGATGATGGTGATGATGATAATAATAATAATAATAATAATAACAGTTCCCATTTGGGGAGCATTATACTACATGCCAAACACTTTACATGAGCTTGACATGCAATATCTCGTTGCATCTTCATAACAACCCTGTGAGCTTGGTACTATCATTAGCCCCATTTTGCAGACAAGGACACTGAGGCAAAGATTTAAGCAACTTGCTCAAGATCACACAGGTAATACTTGGCAGTGCTGCAAATCAAATGCTAGCTGACAGATGCCAGAGATTAAGCATTTAAGCACCATCCTAAAACATCTCACACGTGTATGTACCACTATTTTCCAAATGTGAGGCAGATGTCATAATGATTAACAAAATTACTTTAAAAATATCACATATTTAGATTACTTTGTGGTCATTATGTGTTTCTCAATCAATGGATACTAAGAGTAAAATAGCTGTAAGAAGGGTCCAGAATATGGGTCGTTGGCTTTAGCCAGATTGAGAACCGTGGGTATTCCCACCCCAGGTCCTCTCACCCATGAAGGCACACATTCTTTTTCCTGCTCATCTTCTGTTTTATCTCAAAGGACCTATGTGTCTCTGTAGCTATGATACAGTGGGGAGCCATGTTTAAAGCTATCTGTACATTCATTAAGCAAACATTTATTGAGCTCCTACGACCTGCCAGACACTGTTCTAGACACGGGGGACACTGCAGTGAACAACATAGCTAAAAAAATCCCTGTCTTCGTGGAGCTTGCCTCCTAGTGGCAATATACAAATAAATAGGTAAAATTACATGATATTTTAGAGAGTGAGAAAGTGCTTTAGAGGAAAAATGAAGCAAGGAATCAGGGATGAGTGGTTGCCATTTTACATAGGGTGGTCAGGGAAGGCCTCTGTGAGAAGGGGACAACTGAGCAGAGACCTGAAGGAAAGGAGTGAGCCCTGTAGCTGTCTGGGGGCAGAGCCTGCCTGACACAAGGAACCGCACAGGTGCAGGCCTGGGGATGGAGTGTGCCTGGGGTGGCCAAGGACTGCGAAGGAGGCGAGCTGTTGGAACAGTCTGTCTACGAGAATGTTGTATGTAGAGAGGTGGATTCAGAAATGGGCTCTGTCATTAGCTCTCCACGTGGCCTATGAGGGCCACCTTAACCTCGGTTGGTTTGCAGGACTAGCTCGGGGCAAAATTATGAGGCAAACGTTTTTGTCCGTCACTCTTCAACTTCCTAGTCCTTTCTTGTTTCCTCCTCGGGAGCCCATTTGCTCCCCATCTCCCCCAGCATTTGGGGCCTCTCCAGTCCCCCAGCCTGAGAAATAAAGAGTACAACTCGGGGGTCCCAAAGATCTGGGCTTGCCCCCTGGTTCCACCTGTGGGACTTGCTCTGGGTAAGTCATGTACTTCTCTGAGCCACAATTTCCTTCTTTTTAAAATGGAGATAATAAGGTATTCGGAGCATTAAATGAAATAAATGCATGTAAAATGTCGAGGCCTGTGCTCAAGAAATGGTAGCTGCTATTATTCATTCACACCCAGGTGTAAGCTATAGAGACAGTCTGTGTGCCTTGGGACCCCTGAAAGGCCTGTGGATTTCTTGCAAGGAAAATTCTCAAATACACCAATTGTGGGTTGTTAGCAAAGAGAGAAAAAAATGCAAGTAGAATCATTACTGTCGGGAGTGTCTTTAATTTTTAACATTACAAATGGGTACTGATACTTAGAAAGCATAGGAACTACTGGCATCAATTGGCACTGTCAGCATCATTGAGCAGGTGGGAAATTCAAAGGAAGCCTTGGATCTTCTGATCCAGCGTGAGGAGGTGTTTCCATAGTCTCTTCCCTCTTTACTCTGTTGCTTCTGCTCACATGGGAGAGTGGGAGAGGTCAGAATCATGGTTCTAAACCCAGAGTGGGCAACCTCTGGAGTTGGCAGGCCTTGCAGCCCAAAGGGCCTAATGGCATATGTCTTTTTTGCTTTCACACATCTCTAAGTATCATCCCGCTGCTCCTGTTACCTCCTCTTCCTGTACTCTGAGCAAACATTCCTGGCCAGCCAGAGAGAGTGGCCACTGAGAGAGTGCTTGGTGATGACATCCAGGAAACCTTGCTGAGGGCTTTGCCGTGACCTAACCAGAGCTTGGGCATGTCGGCCCCTTACTGTACAGAACGGTTGCAACCTGGACAAGTTTCTCACAAATCACAATTTCACATATCAAAGCCTATTTTCCGTTTAACTTGGATCATAAAATTGGAGATGTGTTTCTCAGAGGAGAAAAAAAATGGGGCCCTGAGACTTAATAAAAAGCATGTTTATGAATGCAATGCAGCAACACACCTGAAAATCACAAATGTGAGTGGAAAAAAATGAGAATTTTCTTATAAAATATTAACAATGCCCTCAAATGAGTCACAAGATCTGAATACAAAATAGCTAGTGTTATTTCGATGTTTGGCACAATAGGTTAAAGGCCCTAAAGAAAAACAACAACAGCTTAACTGAACAGAACACACTGGACTGAAAAGTTGCCCTATAAAATTGCCTTTCTAATGTTTTACAGCAGGGGACCAGGCACATTCTTTGGAGGCTCTGATCCTGAGCTCTAGCACTCTGGAGAAGCTGCTGGATTTCAGAAATGAACAGGTTGGTATGGCCCAGAGAATAGACAAAGCAGCACAGCCGTGGTGATGCTTAAACATGCCCCAGGAAATGAGTTAATTGGGGTCGTAGAGGTATAAGAAGACTTTCTGGTAACACAAGACTGGAAACTTCTGTAAAGTGAGGCTTTGGGTCATGTATAATGAATCAGTCCCCCAATTTCTAACTGTTGCTCTGGCTAATGTCTTTCTATGGAGTCTCTAGACAATGAGAAATTCCTATGAAGGGCTTTCTACCCTTGGCACTTCCCCCAAAGTATGTTGCAAGGAACACCAATCCCAGAAGAGGCTCCATAAATGCGTTTCGTGGACAAAAAAGTGTGAGAAATGCCTGGTTCTCTAAATCAGTGCTTCTCAAAATTTAATGTGCATACAAATCGACTGAGGATATTGTTACAATGCCGATTCTGACTTGGAAAGTCTGGGGTGGAGGCCTGAGATGTTGCATTCCCAGCAAGCTCCCAGGTGATGCATATGCTGCCAGTCCTCAGACGACACTTTGGGTGGCGAGGCTCTAAATGTCATCTTGGAGATTCATGATTCTCATTAGTATGTTAAGGGCTCTGTGAAACCCTGTAGTAAAGTTGAGCTTATCTAACCCAGCATTTGTTAAACTCATTTGTACTCGGAAACCTTTCTCTCTCGTGGTACCTATCAATCCCTCACACTCTGGGTACTGTGGAAGCCAATCTGGGAAGTGCTGCTCTAGCTAATACTACTCTACCTGGAGTGACTTCGCATCATCTGAGAAGTCTATATTTTTGGGTCGTGGCCATAGCCCTCATCTAGGGCTGGTTAATAGCCCTGCAGAGACAAAGGTATGCCAGGGCTGTGAACTGCCGTTGGTTTTCAAAGACTCCAAGCTCAATGACAGCGAAATACTATACAACTCTATTTACCTTCCTGCCATACTCACCAGTTTCCAAAATGCTTTACAACCTTAATGTGGTTTGAGCTGAAATGAAAGGGAAAAGTGAAGAGATTTGGAACAGAGAGGGGCAGGCATTTTCGAAAGAGGAATGAAATAAGATGAGCAAATGGCACTGAAGGCAGACGGGAGGTAAGGGACTCAGGGGTTAGCTGGGGTGAGGAGGAAGGAAGAGGCATCAGTAAGAGATGTCAGTGGGCAGGGTGTCCCAGAAGCACAATGAAGAGAGAATATACACTCTATAAAATCCAACCTCATAGAATGAGGAAGAAGAAGATACGAAGAGAAGAGTCTTCTTGTTTACCTGGCTTCCACCTGTACAGGTCTCAGTTATGTATTTTCCCAAAGTTCTGCTATACAAATTGTTTGGCCGGGAGGCCCTCTCTGGGCAGGTTTCTCATTCTCGTGGCATTGGCTGCCAGATGGAAAGGGACTGGTTGTCAGTTCATGTAGGAGGGCATCTGCTCACACCCGTGGTGGCCTGTCACTCCAGCCCCTATCCCAATTAGCAGATGGGTCCGAGAGAGCTCTCCAATTATCAGAAGCCAGTGGCAGACAGTGTTTCCAAACTGGAAAACAGGGAGGGATGGGAACTCCAGCCCTGGGAGTTAGACAGAGACCACAACTGAGCTCTGCTGCTCACACTAGCTGTGAGGTCATGGGGTAAGTTAGCCCATCGAAAATTCAGTCTTCTCTTCTCTAAAACAGGGTTAAGAATAGGATCTATCTCCCAGCAATTTGGTGAGGAATGATTAGCGTGATCCTGGTTAAGATGGTTAGGACAGTGCCTGACACAGAATAGGAATCCAATAACTGTTAACTGCTATTAGTATTATTCTTTTTTATTATTAATAAAGGCTGTTTAGTGCAGTTGCTTGGCACAAAGAAAGTACTTGACAAATGATCGCTGATATGATGACAGGATGACAATGACCATGACAATGATGACAGTGATAATGTTGCTGTTCTTGATGGTGAGGGAGCTTGCTTTGCCTCAGCCCTGCTTTGGCAGTAGCATCGGAAGGGGGTGTGCTTTGAAAGGCTCTGGGGTCTGATAGTCCTGGGTTTGAATCCTGACTCTGCTACTGGCTAGTGGGTGAGCAGTTTTCCCATGTGTAAAATGGGGACGATAATTCTACTTACCTCCCTGTTGTGAGCAGGGAAAGAGATGATGCATGTGGAGTAGGAAGCCCAGTGCCTGGTGCACTGTGAGCACCGATAGCTGTGAGCCGGCTAACTAGCCATCCAATGTCTGAGAACCTGAGAGAGCTCTGGAGAGCGAAGTGGCAGGAGTCAAGGTGCCCTTACAGTGCAATCTGAGAATCACAGGCCCATAAAAGGTGTACATACACACCACGTGCCTTTTCACACATTACCATTTCACACATACAAAAGGGAAATAACTTGTTCAGGCCCATATGCAGAAACCCACTCGTGAGCTGAGAACTTCCAGTGCATAGAAATTCCTGACTCAGAGTTTAAAGTGTTTGTTTTTCTTTTTTAAAATAGTGCCTTTTTGTTCAAGAAGAGTAGTTCCAAAAAAAGATGACTAAAACCCTCTAGACTGCCAGCACCAGGCATGCAGGTTTGGGTCACCATCAAATCCAAAACACCTAGTCCAGTGGCTGGCATACGATGGTGCCCAATAAATATCCACTGAATAAAACATTACGTTTTCATCTCAAAGTAGTTTTGTAGCAAGAGTATCTATCTATCTATTTTTTAGGTCATGAATCAAGGACGTGTTTATCAGCACTTGGGAAAGTCCCGTCAAGTCTGCAAATGGGCCAAATTTGAATATTAGCCATAAGGGCTAGACACCCACAAGTACACAAAGACTCCCTCAAGTGGATACACAGACAGTCACTCTCCAAATGCTTTGCCAACTTTGGTCCTCCCCTGCAAGACGTGGGCCCTGCTTCTTTGGATGGAAATAGCAGAGCATGCGTCTGGGATCGTTCTCAGAGCCAGTGGAGATACGGCGATGAGGCCATCCAGGGTCCTTGTCAAAATCAAGTGGATCTGGGGTGAAATTTCAATCATCTCACCAGCTGGCGCCAGAATCCCTCTTAAGGAGAGAACGGGGACTGTCATTAGGAAAAGATGTCGATAAGCTACTTGCCTTGACAGCATGGGTAGGCAAGAGTCAAGGCAACGGAAAAGACAGCATAATGCCAGGTGGTGAATGTGAACAGAACTTTGGGGTTGGTGGGGAGCAGAGGGGAGAGGAGTAGATGGAGGAGAGAGAGGGGAACTGGGGAACATGCTGGGAAGCTGGAGCCTGACTGGGAAAATGACCAAGGCCTCCCTAGGTCTAGGATTCCTACGTTTACACATTCTCAGTTGTTTGTGCAAGCTGCACAACAGAATCACCTGAGGGAGCTTTTTTAAAAACCTGGGATGTGGGCTTCCCAGGTGGCGCAGTGGTTGAGAGTCCGCCTGCCGATGCAGGGGATATGGGTTCGTGCCCCGGTCCGGGAAGATCCCACATGCTGTGGAGCAGCTGGGCCCGTGAGCCATGGCCACTGAGCCTGTGAGTCCGGAGCCACAATGGGAGAGGCCACAGCAGTGAGAGGCCCGCGTACCGGGAAAAAAAAAAAAAAATACTGGGATGCCCCTGGGGCCCCCCTTCAGAGATTCTAACATAATTAGTCTGGGGTGGGGCCTGGCATCAAGGCTTCTAATAGCTCCCCAAGTGATTCTGAACAAGCCAAGGTTTAGAACCACTGCTCCAAGTGGAACTCTTTCAGGAGAACCACGTGCTGGGGGTGAGGGATGAGGAGAAGGGAGGCCTTCCCTGGGAATGCAGAGGTCTGGGAGGATGGCGATTTGGAAGGATCTCGATCTGCTGGGCAGAGAGGACCACGGGGACGCCTAGATTACAGGGATAAGTGATGCCCGTTGTCTGATTTCCTCCTCGGCTGCCCAGTCCTCCCTTCCTGCCCAAGCAATTATGACTCCCAGCTCAGCTAGCCCATTATGCTTCTCCTTGTCGCAAATATAACCTCTCTCCCCTTCCCATCAAGCATTATTTGCCCTGGATCCCATTTCTTTGTGAGCCTGCTTTGGGCAGGTAAAAGCCAATGAATCCGATATATGAAAACTTTCCTCAGACCAAAAAAAAAAAAAAAGACATTTTAACAAAGGTCTTCAGAGGACAATGCCTTGACTCACAGCAATAATGACAAAGCATGGAGAATATATTCTGGGGTGGAAGGGACCTGTGGAGGTCCTCAAAGCACACCTTGTGAGTAGATGGCTAGCCATGAAGCTGATGACCAGAGATCCACGTCAGAAATGTCAGGAACAGCTGGGTCCATTCTTTGTGGGCGACTGGAGATGGCACCCAGGAAAGGTCCAGGCGTCCCCCAGCTTCATGGGGTTCTTCTGACATCCAGCCACCAGTGTCTTCCTCCCCACTCCTCCACCAGCCTTTCTAGCTCTTTACCCCTTCAATACAGCTCTGAAGAAAATAAGCTCCACAGGCCAAGCTACCCTGTTAAAAGCTCACTTCATCACGGATAAGGCAGGAGTCAGCATTTTAGTGGCACTTTAGCCTCTGCCAGAGAAGACATAGGCAGAGAAAGGCAGATCATAGGTGCCAATTCCCTGGTTTTTATAGGCCCAGGCCTGAGGGGTGGATCATCCTGTGACACCTCCTGAAGCGAAATGTGACAAATAAGTGCTTTTCAGTGGGAAAACCATTAAGCAGGATGGAACCAAGGAGGGACAGTCCTCCTTCCCCTGTGGCCCTCCCTCCGTCCGCTCCTGCCCTCCACACGGGGAGAGCCTAAGATAAGGTGAGGCTTCCAAGAGCCTAGGGTCTCAGAGGCTACCAGTGAGCTGTGGACACAGCTCTGTTTCCCAGAGTGACTTACTCAGAGGCAGGAGCTTGAATGGAACAGGCTGCAAACTCTACATCACAATGAAACCTGTTAGACGGATGGATGAAGAAGATGTGGTACGTATATACAATGGAATGTTACTCAGCCATAAAACGGAACGAAATTGGGTCATTTGTAGAGACGTGGATAGATCTAGAGACTGTCATACAGAGTGAAGTAAGTCAGAAAGAGAAAAACAAATATCATATATTAACTCATATATGTGGAACCTAGAAAAATGGTACAGATGAACCGGTTTGCAGGGCAGAAATTGAGACACAGATGTAGAGAACAAACGTATGAACACCAAGGTAGGGAGGGAAGCGGTGGGGTGATGAATTGGGCGATTGGGATTGACATGTACACACTAATATGTATAAAATGGAAAACTAATAAGAGCCTGCTGTATAAAAAAATAAATAAAATTCTAAAATTCAAAAAAAAAAAAAAGAATGAAGCCTGTTAATTTGCTGACCCCTTCCTTCACTGAACTGGGATTCCTGTCTTATTGAACACAGGACTAGAGTGCTTTTTAAAACCTAGTAAGCCAATTAAACCTGGGAAGGAACCTGCATATTTTCTAACATTATTGAACAAAATTTAAACACCTACTACATCTGAGCAGGACTAAACATTTAATTTGGTGCAGGATCGTTCTCTGAAGCTGGGAGATGCTTGTTTGGGAACTCTGCCTCGACCTTTTCCTCTGCTCCCTGGCCCCCCATCTGTCCGGTGTCCCTGTCCCTGAGCTCTCCCACCCCCGGAAAGAAAATCTCAACTGACAAGTTCCTGCAGTGGGATCCCTGCAAGGACGCACTCAGCCCTAAACCAGATTCCCGAAGACCCGCCTCACCAGCAGAGGAACCCAAGCTCCACGGCACAAGCAGCCTTTCCTTCCCCCTCACCAAATTACTTGGTTGGCTTAGCCCACTGGCGTGACTAAATTGGAACACTCTTCCAGGGTGTGCGGTTCCTTCCAAGAAGACTTCAAAGAACCCGGAAGCAGACATTTCTGACTGAGAGC
Organism: Mesoplodon mirus; assembly: GCF_964341445.2. Taxonomy (NCBI): domain Eukaryota; kingdom Metazoa; phylum Chordata; class Mammalia; order Artiodactyla; family Ziphiidae; genus Mesoplodon; species Mesoplodon mirus. Next base: position 92,647,975 of record NC_138981.1, on the reverse strand, counting down.
AAACTGATCTGGGGTTCCCTCTGTAACCCTTACCTCTTGGAATGACCAGATCTTCGGCCTTCCCAATTAGCTAACCATCTCCTTTGGGATTTGCACCCACGTCTGGGGAGCAGACTGAACCGTGAGAAGTCCGGGAGGTGGAGGATGGTGCTGAAGCAGGCACTGGGAAAACCAGCAGCTTCGAGTTCCCTGAGAGGCAGCAGAGGGACTACTGTTGGACTCTACAAAGCTTGGCTCCCTGTCCAGTCGGTATCCATCTAGAGTTGGACTTGCCCTGGTCTGTATATTCCCTAAAGGACCCAGGCTTGCTGGGCTTCTCTGCACCCCCCCGAAGAGCCCCCCACCTTCTGCCCTGGCCCCTGGCTCTAAGACCAGCACCCGACTGCATCCTGTCTCAATCCCCCTGCTCCTCTTGGCCGAGACCCGAACCCAGCTCCCCTCCCCCTTGCCCCAAGGAAGTCAGCAGCAGCCAGGGATGACGCAGCTTGTCAGGGCAGGAGATTGATGGCCAGCCCTCTGCTTTCTTTCCCCGCCCCTTCTTCCACTGTCTGGCTCCTTCCAGCTCTGGGATTTGGAGACGACGGAGGAGGCAGAGAGGGAAAATGCTTAGCTGTTCCATTCACATTCTTCTTGATTCAAGGGCTTTTGCTAGTCTTCATTTGAAGGGGCTCAGCTGAGAAGACGCTGGCCTCCTTGTCAGAGTGGAGGGGTTTAGGGAACTGGGTTCCCTCCCTGTTGCCTCCCCCGTGGCTGGCCCAGCACTGGTTCTGACCCGAGACCCCTTTCTGAGGCCCCTCTCATCTCAGAAGCACTTTGGGCAGTTTGCTTCAGGCCCACCTCTCACCATAATCCCCTGGCCTCTGAGAGGGCCCAGAGAGCTCATTTGGAAGCCTTGGGCCTGGGTCTTCACGCATTGGGGGAGGAGACGCTTTAAGCATCACCAGAAGGAACTGCTGGATCCCAAGGACTAACCTGTCCTCCCCTCAACACGCAGGTTTCTCCCTGTTCCTGGCCCTGCCACAGCTCCTCCGCTGCAGCTCAGGAGGACAGGGTGGGGTCCTGACAGGCACTATGTGGCTACAGCAAAGCTCTCCAGCCGAGAGTCCCTGGCCACTGTCGTCCTCCTCGCCCACCTGGCACACGTGGTCTCTGGCAGTGAAAAGCACCAACAGGAGGCCTCCATCCAGATAGGCAGGCAGGGAGCAAGAGTGAGCTGGCGTGCTGAAGGCAAGCCCCCCCACCACCGACCAGGGCCCCGCAGGCCTAGGGGCTGAGTGCTGGCTGCCGCAACTGACTACAGAGGGGCAGCTAGGAGGGCAGGGTGCAGAAAACTGGGGACACAGCCGTCAGAGTCACGATTCAGACAAACAGTTGGCACCAGACTACCAGGAAGGGAATGGGCATCCAAGACATGGTAGCTGAGCCAAACAGGTGGGCAGAGCACAGGAGCAGAAAATGCAGGGCTGAGAGAGCTGAGAAATCTGGGAGTCTTCCTGAGGTGGGCCTGGGGCCCAAGAGACCTGCCTCACTAGATCTCCCGCCCTCATGCTCAGAAGATGGCTGGCAAGAACAAAATGCCTGGGACCAGGGGGTACACAGGGAGGGGGAGAGCCTCACGGGGGAACTTAGGAACCTAAGCGTGGGTCACCATGGAGCACAGGAGCCCATGGCTGATGACAGCCAGAGCCGCCAGTAGTCTATTCAGTGCCTTTGTGTAAAAAGCTTAGAAGAAGCTACTCCCTCTGGGTGAACACAGCCCCATGAACATATGGCTTTGTCAGATGAAAAATGTACCCCTTCATCCAGGTGGACTCAGCCCGGCATGAGGGCACATGATTTGCAGAGCAGACTACAGGCGGGATTTCCTCCCCTACTTACCTCTTTGTCTAATCACCTTTATGCAGTTCACAACCTGCACAACTGTATGTGGCAACCCAGACTGCAACAAATAACTCCCCTACTCCTCCACACTGAGGCACAGAGAGACTGAGCTGCCGAAAACCTTGCCCACATCCCATCCTCACCGGTTTAGAAGCAAGGAAAGCCAGGTTCACCATTGTCCCATTGGACAGGGACAACAGTGAACCCAGCTGGGGTACCAGACCATTGGGAGGCTACATTGTGAAGTGGAGATAGAGAGGCCTTTTCCTTTTTGAGAGAGTTATTTTCTAGGTCCTTCTGCCTGTCAGCAACTTTGCAACTTTTTGTTTTTCTGTGTTTTTTTTCTGTCATGGAAGCAATATGCATGTCTTCTGCGTGTGTGTGTGTGTGTGTGTGTGTGTTTTAGGGGTCAAGGTTTTTAATGCAATACATACAAAAAACCTATATCTATTCTATCACCAACACTTATCCAGGAATTATTTTATATATATTTTTTAAATTGTGGTGAAGTATACATATCAAATTTAGCATCTTAATTATTTAAGTGTCCAGTTCAGTGGCATTGAGTACTTTCATATTGTTGTGCAATATACACGTGTCTTTTGCATCCCCCAACGTCTCACCTGCATTCCCCTCCCCCCAGAGTCCCCATGTAACCACCCTGCCCAACAGTGTTGGTATGAAAGCCAGCTCTCTGTGGCTCTGCTCTAAAGTAGAACCTAAGTAAGCTATATTACTGTGACAGTGCTCCTCAGTTCCCTTATCTATACATTGGAGGCAGATCAATGTCCCTTCCTGTTCTGAGGGTCTGTGACTATGAAAAGCCCATACCACCCCCTGCCTCAACGTTTGCTTCCTGACCCCTCCTCTCCGGCAACTCAACAGAGGGCCCTGTGGCCCTGGAAGCTGGGGTGGGAAAAATTACGAACCCCAGGGCAGAATCTGGTGACCGCTCGGCTCAGAGTTGAAGGGGAGAGTTGGGCCAGGTGCAGCATAGATCAAGCGCCTCAGCCCAGGACCCAGGGAGATAGATGGCTGAGCCCGTAGTCAGCCAGCAGCTTCCTACTAATGAGCACTTCACGGACATTATCTTCAGTCCGGAGTGGCCTTTCCAGCAAGTCTCTGCTGACAAAGGTGGGGGGGCTGGAGGGGGGTGCTGGAGACTGAGCGAGGACCTACTGGATCCTGCCCTGACTCCAGAGCATGGCTACCTTGCTGGGTAAGACAGGGAGGGAGGAGGGGCGAGCCTCTTCCAAGACTGAGCTTCTGTCAGGGCCACCTTGCAAAGATGTTTGAGAGAAAAAAGAACTCTCAGCTCACGGGGGTTTTGCCTGCCAGCATAATGTGTGTTATGATTTATAAACAGAGGACTGGAATAGGATTCAGGGGCTCCACCTGGACTAATTAATTAGCTGGGTGACCTTGGGTAAGTCCCTTCCCGTCGCTGAGTCTCGGTTTCCTTCTGTGTACAATTCGGAAGGAAATTGAACTAGTCAATCATCTCCAGCATTCTGTCCTATCCAGGTCTGTCCAATCTCCCACCTGCATTCATGTGTAATGATGACACTGCATCAGGCCCTGCTCACAGCCTGATTTCTTGCAGCCCTAGACGCCATTATTTTGGAACATGGCCATCAAACATGATGTGGAAGGGGATCCAATTTTCAAGAGGCTGAAGTGAGAGCTCACCACAGATTCCTTCTGGCCAGCTCTTTTCCAAACCATCCTGTTCCCCTCCCATTAGGCCTCACTGCTTGCTCAAGGGTTCTCTCTCTCTCTCTCTCTCTCTCTCTCTCTCTCATTCTTGCTCTCCCTGGCTTGCTCCATTCTCTTGGTGCCATTTACCCTTTATGGTGATTAATGTAGACACCAGGCAAATGCTGGCCAGAGGAGAATGCAAATTAAGTCCCTGTCCCTTGTGCACTGGGAGGGGCAGTCAAAAGCCCTTCTATCTGTGTCTGCTGAGGAGGGATGAGGCCTGAACCTGGTGGGTCTAGCAAAGCAACAGCAGGGGCAAAGTGACCCTTACAAATTACAGATTGTCATGTGCTTGGGAGGGCCAGACCCCACCCTAATGGCTCTGTTTGTTGAGTTCTGAACTGATCCTTAAGCCCTGCCAGCAGTGAGATGGATGGCACCTTCATACTCCAGCCAAGAACGTCTGGAAGGTCCCCCAGCACTGGGCTAGATCCTTCTCTCTCATCAGCAAAGGCTCAAATGGCCGACAGAACACGCAAAGGTAGAGCTGGGTGACCGAATCACAGGTCTTTCCTTTTGACTTCTCTTCCCGCCAAACCTTGGACCACCAAGCCATTATGGATCACCTTTCAGCAAGCCCTTCTGACACCCACCTAGAGGGTGTGTATTTTGATGAGATTTCAAGAGTGGAGACGAGTCCACAAAACCAACCAAAATGAACTGATGACAGTTTTAGCAACTTCTATTTCTGTGTCAATCAATCATGGAAGACTCACAAGCATCTCCATGGCCCACAGAAAGGGGTGAGGCAGAAACTGGACAGCCAGCCTCTGAATAACTTAGAGCCCTTAAGATACCTGTAAACATGAGCTGTGTTATGTTGCAACCTAGGGACCCTCCATGTGACAACTTTCCTATCACGCACCCCAGGTAACATCCAGAGTGGAAAACTGGCTGAGCTCTGCCATCATACCCGTCAACTAACCAACAATGGCCAACCACACAGCAACTCATTTTGCCTCCTCTCCATCATGTGTCCCAAATTTCCATGTGCCCTTGGGGCCTGTGACTCATCTCTGGTACAGTGTTTGGCTGCTTCCGACAACCATGTGTCCATTTCTCCATAAGCCTGCTCATACTAAGAGTTTCTTTTATTCCCTATGTTCTACTACGAATATTTTCAAATATACGAAGCTGCTAAAGTAGCCCTAAGACCAATACAATAATCACCTTTATAGTCATCACCTAGATTCAACATTTATTAACATTTTTGCTGTTTTTGCTTTATCTATCTCTGTATATTTACATATATTTTCATTGTGGTAAAATATCACAACATAATAGTTATTTTTTATTTTTATTATTTTTATTTTTTTTTGTTTGTGGTACACGGGCCTCTCACAGCTGCAGCCTCTCCCGTTGCGGAGCACAGGCTCCGGACATGCAGGCTCAGTGGCCATGGCTCACGGGCTCAGCCGCTCCGTGGCATGTGGGATCTTCCCGGACCGGGGCACGAACCCGTGTCCCCTGCATCGGCAGGCGGACTCTCAACCACTGCGCCACCAGGGAAGCCCCATAATAGCTATCTTTTAAACCATTTTTAAGTGTACAATTCAATGGCTTTAAGTACATTCACATTGCTGTGCAACCATCACAATCATCCATTTTCATAACTTTTTCACCATCCCAAACCAAAACTCTGTACCCATTAAACAACTCCCCATATTCCCCAATCCCTATTTATATCTCTCTCTTTTTTTTTTTTTTTTTTTTTTTTTTTTTTTGTGGTACGCGGGCCTCTCACTGTTGTGGCCTCTCCCGTTGCGGAGCACAGGCTACGGATGCGCAGGCTCAGCGGCCATGGCCGCTCCGCGGCATGTGGGACCTTCCCGGACCGGGGCACGAACCTGTGTCCCCTGCATCGGCAGGTGGACTCTCAACCACTGCACCACCAGGGAAGCCCCCTATTTATATCTTTTTAAATGCTGTATCAAAGTTTCAAACATCATGACACATCGCCCCTAAACACTTCATCCTTCGTCTCCTAAGAATCAGAAAATCCCCACATAATCACAATGCCATTCTCACACTGACGACAACTAACAATCTGCTATCCAGTTTTCGGGGTCTCCTTAAATAAGCAAAGGGTTCTACATGTAAAATGAGGGGAATGAGTCACACGTAGTCATTTCACAAACCATGGAGTGCTGTATAAATGTATGGCATTAATAACCTTATTAGATGATCTTGAAATTTTGGTTCAGCTCTAAAATTCAATTAGTGTTTATGATTTTCCAAAGGGTTCCACCTCCAGATCACCTGATATGCCAGAGGCAGCTGCCAACCCTGCCCTAGCACCCCATGGCAGGGAGACACTCCTGGGGGTGAGAGCCTTCATTCCAGCTGCCTTTTCTGCTCTTACGCCTGATCAGCAATCAACAAATATATCAAATAAATCCGTACAAATCCCAGACTGACTCCATAAAGGAGTAAAAAGGCCATATAAAGTAGGTTCTTGAGACTCGGAACACGAAAGGAGCTGTAAGTACCTGGCCACAGCCAAGGGGGCCTTCATTAGCACGTGGAGGACGGCAACAGCCAACGTGGCCGCTGGCCCAGGGAGCAATAGGTCCCAAAGAAAGTGGGGTGCCGAGGGCCCTCCCTCCCCACCTCTAGCACTGCCCCCACCTCTCCTCAAACCAGGTTCTTGGCTCTGTTAGCGCAAATATTTGAGCTCCTTGGTCTCCGTTTTTGTCTCTGGCTCCAGATATCTGCGCACAGTCACCAATCACTTGAGTTTTCAGCTGCTTTTTTCCCAGCCATCTTAACAATCAATTTCTGTATGATTGCACGGCTTGGCTTTGCAGTCTAGCACAACCAGGCACTGAGTCAAACATTTTCTTTTTTCTTTATTTATACCGTGTCTTGTTTCAGAAAGGATTTAAAACGAGGAGACAAACATTTAGTAAACATCCTGGACCAGATGCTCGAAACTGCGCTAGGTGCTGTGGGAAATGCAAGAGAGAACACATGGTTTTCTGGGGGTTTTGTTGTTTTGGTTTGGCTTTTTGTTTGTTTTTACCCTCAGTTGAGTTTACAATTCACTTGGGGAGACACAACTCTCTAAGGAGGCAACTAACCCACAATAGCTCTGGCCCGGGAACTGGGAGCCTGAACACCTGGGTTCTTGCTCCCAGCTCGGCCACTAGCCAGCTGTGTGATCTTGGAAAAATCACATCACATTCTCTAGGCCTCAGTTTCCTTACAGGTAAAATGAAGAAGTTGTGTATGAGCGTAGAGACAGAATGAAGAGACTGGTAATATTGATTTTCTGAGGGGACAGGATCAGAGGGGCTGGAGAGGGGGATACTTTTTTTTTTCTTGAAGCTTCTCTGTGTTGTTTGACTTGTAATGAGCATGCATTACTTTTGTGGTTAAATAAATCTAGCATTTACAAGTGGGGATGGATGGAACTTGCTAAATTCTGCTTTGGCTCTAACCACGGTCTGTGACTATCTGTGGCTCGGACAACACTGAGCCTTTGGCGTTGGGAGAAGGGGAAGCTCACTGATGGCTCTGACAGTCAGGAAAGGCTTCCTGGAGGAGGGGAGACTCCAGGCGGGTCTTGAAGGGTTGGCATGCTTTGGATTGGTAGAGACAGGGAGAGGGCATCCTTGGCATGGGGTGGAGATGGGCAATAAACTAGCTGAGACCATAACAGAAGACGGAGGACAAAGAGTAGAATAACTCTTTCCCAAGGCCCAGATGCATCTTGGGTTGGGGATGGGGGCATCCCAAGCTCGGGAGGGAGCTTGAGAGCAGGAACAACGCGGCTCAGTCCCCTCCCAGGGGGCAGACGCCAGGCCCACCTGCCATCACAGCAGCTGCAGAATCTGAGTGGCAGAAAGTCTAGAGGCCCCAGCCTGGTGCTCTTGGATCACGGAGTAAGCATAACACTTGGGTATTAGCTAATCAATCTCGTAAATTCATCTCTCTTTTACTGGGATCTGTCAGGAAGCTGATTAAATGCTGCGCGAGTGGGATTTGGCTCAGATGCTAGCCCGGAGCTTGGGGCTGAAGTTTTTCAATGTTCAGCTCATGCATAAAATTCATAGTTTATCATTACCCAGACTTGCTTCTCTAGAACTATCCAGATGGGAATGCTTCTCTGTGACAGTCCTATCCTGGGTGTGCCGGTTGCCTGGCCTCCCCCCCAGTTCTTTCTGCAGTAGGTGCTGCCCTGGGCCCCACCACCAGCTCAGCTCTGTCTGCAGAATCACTGAGCCAGGATGCCAACAGCCCTGGGCACTCAGCTGGCTCTTCCTCTTTCCTGGGGCCCCAAAGGGATTCCCTGGGGCAAAGCCAGCACCCTATACCTCCGATGTCCTCGGGCAAAACTGGGGAGTAGGCTGGATGTCTTTAAGGAGAGATGTATATGCCACCACTGCCACTCCCTGCCCCCATCCCTGGCTAGATGCCCTTTGGCTGTCTTTTTAGCCTGGGTGCCCCATTCATCCCTGCTTTCCTCTCTCAAGGCCCCAAGTTCCCCAAGTAACCTAGGCCTGGACTCCTACCCCGGAGGCCAGTCCCTCCTTTATCCTAAACCCTCAGCCTAACCAGGTGAAGTAATCCCAGCCAACAGGCTGATGGGAAAGGACCAGGGAGGAGACTGAGCCCAGACCACAACCTTCTTCAGCTTTGGTATCTCTGCTTCCCTTTCCCCTATCTTCTCTGAAGGGACAGTGCTTAGATTTGCCACCAGCATACTGCCTCTGACCTTGTTTCCTCGTCTGTAAAGTCTCTTCCAGCTCTGCTATTCCCCTTGCTATGATTCCACATACAATTCTAGCAGTCCCAATGGAATTGGAGACCCCATGTTCATTCCTACTGTCTTCCCCAGTTTCTAGGTAGCCCCCAAAGAATAATGATACTAGGACCAGCAGCTACCATGCATTAAGCACTCCCTGAATGCCAGGCCCTGTGCTTGTCCAGCTCTCAAAGCGGGGATCCCGTATGAAACTGCAGCCTGGCCAGGGGTGGAGGGATGAAGGCATCAAGACAGGCACAGATGTCAAACATGACTAAGCATCGGGTAGGTGCTTGCAACTGAACTGGAAGCTAAGGGGTTTGAATGGTGTGGGGCAGATACAGTGTGCCCTTGGGGGGTTAAGAAATGGGACAAATGATGAAATTTCAGTCAACAGAAGTCCAATCTTCTGATCCATCAATTGATCATATACACTTTTTCTTCACTTGGCTGTTTGGTAAAAGAGGCAAAGGCTAATGAAATAAGCCCGCATGAGGGAATGATTCAAGTAAGTAATTATCAGGGGATAGTCTGGATTCAGTACACATTTTCGCCTACACTTTCTCCATCCTATAAAAATAACAAAACTCCATCTTACAGACAAGGAAATCGAGGCTCTAATAGGATAAGCCACGGCCCAAAGTCACACTGCTAGTATGTGGCTGCATCGGAAGTGGAACCTGCATTCTCTGACTTCTAAAAATCAGTGTTCTGACTGATATACCATACTATCTTCCTGTGACCCCAAACATCGGGGCTGATATTTAGAAAGCAAAGTCCTTAGTCATCAAACAGAATCCATTTCACTGAGCCTTACATTCCAAGGCAAGAAAGGGGCCTCAGACTTTAGAGAGAATTTCAACAATGAATTGAAATGAAAACCCTCAATCCACCAGAAAACTGCATTACTATCTGCCCATTCCCAAATATTCTGGTCAACAGAGGTTTCGCTCCATCTATGGATAATTCTCTTTTAGGCATCTGGAAACAATGGCCGAGCTGACGTTTCATTGGCTCGGAGATTCTTCTCAAACCAATGATTGCTTCCCCCTTTGGATGTTGTTGAGGAAACAGCAGCTCAGGCTAAGGTTGGGGCAGAGGAAAAAGGAACCGCAGAAAACAAAAACACATTCCCAGCTGGGGCCCCTCTTCCACAGAGCAGAGCAAGACACTTGACAGGAGCTCAGGGAGGAAAGAGAGCTGGGATTAAATGGCCTTCACAGGCCAAGTAAAGATCCACTGCCACCCAGACAGCGGATAGAGAGCATAATCCCTTTCACAGACACCGTGTGTGTTATCCATGGGTGTGCAATGCGCCTGTGTACTGGGAGAGGAAATGTTCCTCTCTGGGAGCACACATACACAACACACACACACACACACACACATACATATATTCAAACACATTTGGTGTCCTTACTCTAAATTCAGAGCTAGCCCTGCTGTGGAGGTGGGCCTGATACTTCTGTAAAACAAGATTCTGGAATATACACCCATCCTCTCTGGGGAGTCTCCCATACCAGGCCTTGATTTAGTCAACTTGTCCTCCTCGGGCTGCTGAGCAGAAAGCCTGCATCAGCACCCCTGCCCTCTACCCCCTTAGAGGCAGTTTAACCTGTTGCAGCCTTTGTAGACCCTTTTGCTTCTTTCCTTTTCTTTACTTCTTGTTATTTGATTTTCTTCAGTCTCATCTGCACATAGGAGGTGCTTTATAAATGTTGCTCATTAGTGGCAGCAGGGCCAAGGGGTGGCTAGCGGAGAAACCAGCCTTCCCCATCAATCTCTAACAAGCACCTGCCCCCTGCCAGCTACCCCCAAGAAATATACAACCTAAGTGAAAACCATGTGCACAAAGGCAGCTTCCAGTCAAGGCCCCTCAACTCTCTACCAATGAGACTGTTGCCCCTATGTTCACTCTGTAGGACAATTGCGGAGGCCACTCTTTCAGGTTTTCTCTGCATTTTGCAATCCGAGTTTGCCCTCCTTATCTTCCCTCCATTCCTCCTGTCTTTCAAACTCCACTCTTCCTTGATTTTCTCTTCCCTCTCCCTTAGCCTCTCTCAACCCTTGTGCTTTTTTTCTTGATCCTCTTTTGACCCCTCAGATCTGCATATTCCTCACCTCACCTGCCTCCCTCTCCAGACTAAGCCTCAATTCTGGAATCTTCTCTATTCCTAATTCCTTGCCTCAGACTCCAAGGGTTTCAAGCTCTTCCCTCTCTGCAGCTATTGCAGATAAAGAAGAGGATGAGTCTGCTGTGAGCTGTGAGTCCAGGGCAAGTTGTAGCCAGCCCAGATCCCCACCTCCTGCTGCAGGGACCGAGGTTTCCCTTGGTAACGAACGAGGGGAGGGGATCTGCATCTCTGCAACGATGACTGTGCTCTTGGAGGAGCTTAGCATTTTGAACAGGTCCTCAACACACCTGCATCCGCTTCCCAGTTTCTTGATCTCAGAAATGTGTTTGAAAGGAAATTAGCCATTTGGTAGAAAAGTGTGCGCATGCGTGTGCATGTGTGTGTGTTAGGGGTGGGGGGGGAGAGTGTTGTTTCGCAAATTAGAACCTCTACTCCTGGCTCAGCCATGTGGAGATGGAGTAGAAACTGCAATGCAAAGTCCAGTTTGTGGGGCTCCAAAAGGTTGTATGATCTGGACCCAAAGCCTTCTCCCTTTGTAGCCAACCTCTGGTCCCACTGTCAACCTCCATCACATCCTGAAATCAGACTCAGGGCCAACGAACTGTGGGTAGGATAGAAAAAGGGCAGATTTGGAACCATGACCTGGGTCATGGTTCCAACTCTGCCACCTGTTATTAGCTGTGCGCCCCTGAGCAAGTCACTTCACCTCTCTGAGCCTCAGTTTCCTCCTACGTGAAATGGCGATCATTAGCGTGCCTAACCCATAGACCACGTAAAGCCCTCAGCAGAAGAAGACACACTCAGAGAGGTTTCCTTATTGGGTTGGGAAGTGGGGTCTGCATTGGGAGAGATCTGCCTCATTTGGGCTGGGTGCCCTGGGTCAGAGCCAGGTACATAAGTAATAGCAGCTACCATTTATTGGTCTTTTCCCTACATGAGCTCACAGTTCCTCACAACAACCCTGAAAGCTAGGGACTATTTATCTCCATTTTGCAGAGGAGGAAATGGAGGCAGCGGGAAATAAAACGACTTGCCCTAGGTCACAAAATCAGCAAGTGGTAGAGCCAGGACAGGAACACAGGCGCGATAGCAGGGAGGAGGAGGTGCCAGCAGGCAGTTGTTACCCACAGCACTGCTTTGCCCAGGGCTGGCTGGGCCCACCTACCCAAGGCCCAGACCCATCACACCCAAGGGAGCCCACAGCCCATGCAGCCCTTCTTTACTGTTAGCCAAGCTCACCACCCTGCAAACAGCGGCTTGGAGCTGACACGGCGGCAGTGGCCTGTGGGAGGCAGCCAAGGGCTAGCTCAGCAGATATGACAAACCCTCCTGCTTCAGCCCCTTGTGTGAAGCTAAAATTAACAACTTTCCCAACTGCGAACAAATGCAGTTGCTGAACCTGCATTCCCCTCTCTTGCGTCTGCTGCCACTGGGCTTCCTGGACCTCATCCAAGCTCCCTCTTCTCTCCCTGGCCACGCCCATAGGGTGGGTCTTGTGGGCAAGGGCTGGGGGCGCTGATACCTCTGCACAAATATGGGCCTGGATCAGAGGAGGGTTGCAGGGCATCTGGCAACTCCAGGTGTGGGTCAAACACCTCCCAGCTACCGCCCACGCTACCTTTTCATTCCTCTCTTTGCCCCTTTGGTATCCAATATCTCTGGCTATCACTAAGTCCAGTAATGACTTACGCTGACCCTCAGTTGGCCAGGATATTCCACCTTTCCACTTCACTGGGGACTTTGTAACACCTACCATCAATCCTCATCTGTTTGTGGCAGGCAGCCTCTAAAATGGTCCCGATAATCTCCAGTTCCTCATATTTACATTCTGTGTATCCACTCGCCCTGAGCTTGGGCTGGACCTTGGGGCTCATATGTAATGAATAGAATATGGTGGAACTGATGGGATAACTTCTGAGATAAGGTTAGCAAAAGACTGTGGCTTCTGCCTTGGGCTGGCCCACCCTTGGTCATGCATCTGCTTTCTCTCTCTGATGAATCATACTGGAAGAAGCAAGCTGCCATGTTATGAGCCACCTAATAGAGAGGCCCACAGGCATGACAAGGAACTAAAACTCTTGAAGTCTGCCAACAGCCACGTGAGTGAGTTTGGAGGCAGATCCTTCAGCCCCAGTTGAGTCTTCAGATATGACAGCCCTGACTCACGACTTGACAACAACCTCCTGAGTGGCCTTGAACTAGAGCCACCCACGTAGGACGCACCCAGACTCCTGACCCATAGAAACTGTAAGATGACAAATTTTGTTGTTTTAAATGGCTCAGTTTGGGGATCATTTGTTATGCAGCAATGGATAACTAATATACCCCCTGTATCCCATTCCCTCAAAGCTCTGCTTTATCCCAGGTAACAATGGCCAATGACCTAATGTTTTGATTTTTTTTTAACATCCAGCTAAGAGGATACCTTAATTCAGTTAAAAACGCTTGAGTCGGGGCTTCCCTGGTGGTGCAGTGGTTAAGAACCCACCTGCCAATGCAGGGGACACGGGTTTGAGCCCTGGTCTGGGAAGATCCCATGTGCCGCGGAACAACTAAGCTGGTGTGCCACAACTACTGAGCCTGTGCTCTAGAGCCCGCAAGCCATAACTATTGAAGCCTGCGTGCCACAACTACTGAAGCCTGCACGCCTAGAGCCTGTGCTCTGCAACAAGAGAAGCCATCGCAATGAGAAGCCCGCGCACCACAACGAAAAGTGGCTCCCGCTCGCCACAACTAGAGAAAGCCCACACGCAGCAACGAAGACACAACGCAGCCAATAAATAAATCTATTTTTTAAGCCAAAAAAACCCAAAACAAACAAAAAACACTTGAGCCTCTAGCTCACCACTAAAGAACAGTGGGGATTTTAGATGTTGGTAGAAGGCTAATGGAAAAGATTATTGGGGCAGAAATCCCACACTTTGTATACATTGGGTCCTGAGCCCAGGCAATGCTCGCAGCTTCTTAGAATCCCCAGCTGATCAAATTGTGACCAAAATAACTCAAGGTTCATGGCAATATCCACACTGTACCTCCTCATACCAGTTTCCTCCTTGGATAATAGTAGCTAAAGTCTAAGTACTTCATATATTGTGCAACACAGGGAATATAGCCAATGTTTTATAATAACTACAAATGGAGTATGACCTTTAAAAATTGTGATTCACTATATAATATACCTGTAACATATCATACATCAACTATAATTCAATCTTTTAAAAAGTCTAAGCACTTCATAATGATTAACTCATTTAATCCTCACAATAACCCCATTCTACAGAGGAGGAAACTGAGACACAGAGGAGTTAAGTAACTTGTCCAAGTTCGGAGTCAGTAAGTGGCAGAGCAGGAATTTGAGCCCAGGGTCATAACCATTTTCCTCTAGGGGAGCCCACGTGTACTGGGCAAAAGGATGGATTATGGTTATTCCAAGTTGTCAGGACCTTTCCTTTGTCTCCTTCTGTCTTCCTTTCATTTCATGCTCAAAAACTAACAGCAGTTTCCCACTGCCTACTGGATCAAGTCCAAAGTCCTCTTCACAATCTTTACCATAATTTGGCCCCAGCCCATGTATCTTTTTCTATTCTCCACCATACTTCTAGCTACAATAATCCCGATTTTCCCCCCACCCATAAGCTATCTTCCTGATTTTGTCCTACCTGGAAAGCCTGAAAGTTTCTAGCTCAAAATGACTAGGTGTGACACAGAAAAGGTTTTAGAGTCAGATCATGTGGAAGAATCCTGCAGACCCTTCCTCTTACAGTGGTCATCTCAGATTCCAAGGAGAAGATTCGGAATGCTCTACCTGAATGGAAAAGCAGCTCTCAGTGGTCAAAGCTCTGTGCCATGCACTTCAGCCAGCCAAACCCCATCTCCTCCTGAAAGCCTTCCCCACTTCCTTCTGCCCGTACGAAGTCTCTGTCTGAGGCACAGCATGGACTGTCCTTGAGCCATTCAATTCTGAGCTCAAACGTTACCTCTGCAGAAACACCTTTCCTGACTGTTACTCTTCATCTCCGCCCCTTGTTTCTTTCCTTCCTGGCAGTTATCAATACAAGTAGTTAATATTTATTTGCTGGCTTTCAAAACATATGTTCCCATTGAACTGTATGCTCCACAAGGAACGAGATTTTGTCTATCCTGTTCACCACTGTGTTCCCCGTGCCTATAACATGGCGGGACACGTTAGAGATACTCACTGAATATTTGTTGGTTGAATGAAAATGATGTTTCACCTGGAAGTTCCTTGTTTTTCCCCTGGAAGTAGGAGAACAAGTGTCCAAAGGGCAAAGTCCGTGTCATAGTCTTCAGTTTTCCATGGTGTGTAGCATAACACAGGATATAAGTAAATCCTGAGACCATACTTGTAGAGTAAAACTGTTGGGATGTCTTGCCCCAGGACTCAGTTTTTTCAACCCATTTAACTGCACTACCCTGACCTACTGGGCTGCTGGGGATGGGGAGTTGCAGAGTGGGCATGGGTTTTTCTACTGCACCATGTTCCAGTCTCAAACCTTCCAACGGGGTGAGCGGGGTGGGGTAGGAGGCCAAGGCAGGAGTGGGGAGTTTGGCAGGTTTTCTGCAGGTTCTGGGTAGTGGAGAGAGTCTTTGCAGGGGAAAAGGTACAGCAAAGTCAAAAGGAAAGATGGAAGGAGCTACCCGGACAGGCAAAAGCTGAAGTCCACATATGTCGGAGAAAAGGAAATCTTGGTCCTGGAGCATGAGGGGGCATTTGTGATATCCAAACTGCAGGGTGGTCAGGACATTTTGAGGCTTCAAAGCAAACTCTGGGGGTCTCTGTGTGAGTAGGAATGTGGACTATTACTGCAGGCCTCAGTGACCTGGCATGAGAGAGGGAGAGAGGGAGGGAGAGAGAGAGAGAGAGAGAAGAGAGAGAAGGAAAGCCTGGGGTCTTCCTGTCTAAAAATAGAAAGAATCTAGTGAGAGGGAAAAGCCCATTTCCTAACCTTGATGCAGTTAGGCAGCGAAATAAACTGCCTAGTGAGGAGGTTCAGTCACTGGCATTAGAGGCATTGAAACTAGGCAAGATCAGATCCTAGGGGGGTTCTCAGTACCAGCAAGCCCTTCCAGGCTGAGGGCAGTGGGGGAGGGCATGGGGGTACAAATGGATCCACTGAGAGGTCTTTTGCACGGTCAGTCCCCAGGGGCTCGGTCCCCAGGGGCGGCTGTGTGTGCGTGCGTGCGCTCACACATACGACTCACACTCCTACACCCAGCGTGGAGGGAAATGACCCTGCTCCATCTTGTCTGTTTCACTGAGGGTGAAAGGGGTTATCGCACTACAGAGATTTCATCCCTTCTCCCTACTGACAAGTCACTTCTGTGACCCTGACGCCCCTGCAAAGGTCCAGGTGTCCCGTAGGCCTCTTCAGTCAGGAAAGTTCCAACAACCTTGCAGATTTACCTTCACACACACAGGCATGTACATGTGTAGTCTGTGTACTTTCTCTAAATACATCCTCTCCCTCTCTCTGTCTCTGTCTCTCTCTCACCGGAGCTACTTTCAACAGCTATCAACTGGACTCCTTCACCCTTGTGACCCTATGGTTCCCAGAGGGCACCCCCTGCCTTTCTGACCCTCAACACTTCCTAGATTCTCTTGGCAAAAGACAGGAGTTTTCCCTGCCTCCGGGGATATCCTTGTTACCTCCCCAAGGCCCAGCGATGGCTACAGAAGTGCCCGTTCCTGCTCTGAGAATGCAGGGAAGATACAGACTCACCCGGGGTCCTGCAGAAGAGGCCATGTTCTTTTCTTTTTTTAACTTAAATTTTATTTATTTATTTATTTATTTTTTGCAGTACGCGGGCCTCTCACTGTCATGGCCTCTCCTGTTGCGGAGCACAGGCTCCGGACGCGCAGGCTCAGCGGCCATGGCTCATGGGCCCAGCCGCTCCGCGGCATATGGGATCTTCCCAGACCGGGGCATGAACCCGTGTCCCCTGCATCGGCAGGGGGACTCTCAACCACTGCGCCACCAGGGAAGCCCTGAGGCCATGTTCTTTTTCTTGTCTTCCCCCCATGCCATCCTCTCGTTCCTTCCTTTGGCAACAGAGAACTCAAAAGCCTCCCCTCAGTCCCACTGAAGGGAAAAGGAAAGAACATGACCCAAATGAAATGAATCAACTAGTACACTGAGAAACTGAAACTACTCCAGAGGCACAGGGAGGGAATGGAGAGCAGCGGGCAGGGAATGAAAGTGGAAAGGCCCCAGCTGAGAAGCCAATGACCACAAATGGCCCTGCAGGGGACTGGCCTGGCCAAAGCTGCTCTCCTCTGCTCAGCTGGCTCAGAGCCGAGAGCATCTACCAGGGCGGCCTCGTGGTAAAACTGGGAGGTAGTCTCCAGCATCCCCTGGCTTGTTTTTCTCCCCATTTTGAGGCTTTCTCCCAGACTCCCAGTGCTCTCTCCCTGCCCCTCCCCACCACAAAATTCTCCCAGCCCTGTCCCATTTCTGCAGAACCTTGGGTGCAGCGAGTCATTTGTGTACCCGCGTGTGAATTGTTGGGTCATGGGTGAAAGCTGAATCCGCCAAAGCTATTGTGTGGATGTTCACAGACTGTATTTGAGAAGGAAAAGAGAAGGACGGTGGTGGTCTGTGGTCAAATACATACTGAAAACCTTAAACAAGGATAGCAGGTTTCTCTACTGCGGGACTTCTCAGAGCCTCTAATATGGTAATGCACACTGTGAAGATCTAAGAAGGGGATCTAGCATTTCTCAAACTTATTTGGCCACAGAATCTTTTTTTTCTTTTTTGTAGAGCAGCTTACAAGGGTAGTGTAGGAACCTCAACAAGCTCCTGTTGAAAGAACTGAGAGGCTTTCAGCATGGTGAGCTGAGGGGTAGGTAGCAAGCAGCTCTTTTGAAAAAGCTGACTTAGTCCTGTTGAGGGTTGGTTACCTGAGAACAAGATGTTCTCTCTGACAGCTCTCCAAAGGTGAGAACTATGTAATACCAAGCTGTTCATAAAATCACTGTGTCTACTGTGTGCTGGTTAGAGGACCCCAGGAGGACTGTTCAGTTCTGGACAAGACCCCTAAGAAGCATCCTCACAAACTGGAGTGTTACCAAAGAATGGCAACTAAGATGCTATAAGGCCAATGGACTAAGGCCTCTTCTAGGTCCTGGACCAGTGTTGAATGTTATGAACACAGGGTGGAAGACATGTAGGCACACTTAGCCAAGGTTTTACATCACAATTCCAGGAGGTCCATGGACCTCCATGTTAAGAAGCTCAGCTGCACAACCATACCACAAAAGGAATCACTGAGATGGAAGTAACCTAAATGTCCATCAACAGAGGAATGGATAAAGAAGATGTGCTACATATATACAATGGAATATTACTCAGCCATAAAAAGGAACGAAATTGTGCCATCTGCAGAGAGATGGATGGACCTACAGACTGTCATACAGAGTGAAGTTAAGTCAGAAAGAGAAAAACAAATATTGTATAATATTGCTTATACGTGGAACCTAGAAAAATGATACATATGAACTTATTTGCAAAGCAGAAATAGAGACACAGACGTAAAGAACAAACATATGGATACCAAGGGAGGGGGGGTGGTGGGATGAATTCGGAGATTGGGATTGACATATATACACTACTATGTATAAAATAGATAACTAATGAGAACCTACTGTTTAGCACAGGGAACTCTACTTGATGCTCCGTGGTGACCTAAATGGGAAGGAAGTCCAAAAGAGGGGATACATGTATACGTATAGCTGATTCACTCTGCTGTACAGTAGAAACTAACACAACATTGTAAAGCAACTATACTCCAATAAAAGTTAATTAAAATTTAAAAGTAAATAAATAAAGTAAAAAAAATCATTGAGCAAACTGGGTAGATTTGAAACCAACTCCCCCTAAAACCCAGCTCCCCTCAGAGTTTATGTTTATCCTCTCTATCCAGAACGTTATTCCCTTTCTTGTCCCGCCCCTATTCCCCTCAGGATTGAGGAGTATCAAAGAAAAAGGGGGACTGAAACTGAGCAGGACCCTGTGGGGCCCTACCGGGTACAAAAGTCCCTCTGTGTCCCTGTTTCTTGTTTGTAGGAAAAGGTCTCCTAGGCTTTCCCTGAGTTCCAAAGAGCAGGCATAAGCACTTACTAATTAGGGAAGTGAGGGAATGCAGAAACAAAGGGAAAACATGTAAGCCATAAAAGTAATGATAATAGTTCAGCCATAAAACAGAATCCTAGTTCCTCCTCAAGAAATATACGTAACAATCTGATGCATATCTTTGAGGTGTTCAGCAGAAACTAAGACACCCCTTCCCCCCTGACCCCCCTCCAGGATGGTGACTACATGCCGACCACAAGACTGCTTGGAACCAGAAGGCTGATGATTAAAATTCCTGAACGACCACCCTGTTACCTTACTACCAACCAGTCAGAAGAAAGCCATGCACCCTGCAGCCCTCACCCCAAATGTTGCCTTTAAAAACACTTCCCTGAAAGCCATCCAGGAGTTGGCATCTCTTGAGCATGAGCTGCCCATTCTCCTTGCTTGGCGCCTTCATATAAACACTGTACCTTCCTTCACCACAAATCAGTATCAGTAGATTGGCTTTACTGCGCACAGGGAATGGACCCAAGTTCGGTTCAGTGACAGATTTAGTAAGAAAAGTCAAAGAAAATAGAAGTCAAAAGACAGACAGACTTGAAGAAACCTAACAGCTATATTCAGATTCTTTAAAGGCGCTGCCAGGAGGAAGAGGAAGGAAAGAAGTCACTGAAAGACTTTCAGGTCAATATTAAAAAAATGTTCTAATTAGACTTCTTCAACAATCAAATGGGCTACCTTAGGAGGCAGTGGATGCCCTGCTGATGAAAGTGAAAACGTGAAAGGGAGATTGAACTAGATGATCTTCTAGGACTCTTCCCAACCTCACATTTCCTTCTATCCATGTGTTTCTGTCTGTCACTGAGAACCTTCTTAGTTGATTGCAGACCAGAGTCACAGTCCTGCTGACAAACCAACCCCAAAAGGCAAAAGCAGGTGGGAGGTGGCCCAAGCTCTGAACTGCCTGTCCCCCTCAATCCTCTACTCCCACCTAAAGTCCTGTATCTTACTAGCCCCCTGACTAGGGCTCTCACAGGTTGCTCCGCACCAGCTAGTTGATCTGATAAACTAATCTGCACTAATGGGATCATGAATGCTAATGAATTAATGTGTTACCTTCCCAAGTGACATATTTGCATTTTAACAGAGGCTTTCAGGAGATAATGCCTTAACTCAAAGGAGTGATTAATGTTGAAATTTCGCCTGTTTGGCAGTCTAGTAAAGGAGATATTTTTGGAAAGGGAACCTTTTTCTACCCTTCACATCACACCATCTGCTAGAAGAGCAAAAAGTGTGTCGCTGCCCTTGAGGGGTTTACAGTTTATAAAGTTGGGGGATTACAATGGCTGACATTTATTCCACCTCCACCAAAGTGTCAGGCCCTGTGCTAAGTGCTATATAAATACTATCTTTGAATCCTCACAACAGCCCTCTAATGTAAGTACAGATTTTGCAGAAAAAGGGGCTGGGCCTCAGAGAGGTTGAGTAACTTAGTACCATTATTTCATTGACTCTAGAAATTAGAGGCAACATTTTCTTAGGTTTCCCTGAGGAAGAAAAGATGCGGCCAGCTAGCCTACAATGCACCATGGATTGCAAGAAGCACTTCAGTTTCAAAAAGGTTAAAATTGTGTTTTCGAAACCATGGAATATAGTAACTGGTAAGGCCGGGTCCAGAGTAGCTATTCTGCCTAATGCTGTTCACAGAATGCATATGGGAACTAGCTGGGCAACATCTTGATATAATAATATAATAGCAAGCACATAATATTTTAATACAAAATGATTATACAAAGACTGAGAAGGTTGCATACTGAGTCTCAGGTCAGTGGCAGCGTGTGCCGATGGGGTCATGAACCTCAGTGGTGGAGAGAAGCAGGGACAGGATTCACGGTATGCAGGGCTTGGGATTGAGGTGGGGGGATGCTGGTAGCAAATAACCTACTGTCAGACATCCTTCCACTAGGGAAGTAGGGTTTTGAGGGTATGGCACACTGGCTGGCTTGGCTCAAGTGAAGGGGTTAATTTGGGAAACCAGGAGAGATACCTTAGCAAGATGGGATGGGGAAGGAAAGTGAACTGGCAGATGGTTTTCCAAGGCCAGGATGAGACGTTTCAATTTGATATGGTGGACAAATTAAGCTACTGATTCTTGCAATTTAATGCCAGCATATTAGGAAAAGCTCATTCTGGCCACCGGGATGAACTAAAGCTCTCACGGCAAAGCCAGGTGCTTCCTGAAGGGGGAAAAAAACCCAGCACCGAACAAGGGGGTTGTGTCATCAGAGGCAGCAGAATTCCAGGGCACCTGGAACGCTGACCTCTCAGCACTCTCTCTGGATGTGCAGTGCCCTCTCTCTGGCTACATTCCTCCCCTGGGAGAGGAAGTAGCAGCACCACCTAGGTATGTGCCGCTCTTCCCTCCGCAATGGGCAGAGAGGTACAGACTGGATGATGTACGGCTCATCTCCCCTCCACCCACTAACTAGGGTTTGTTGAGACCCTACGATGTGTCCGTGTGTCCAGCACCACCCGGCGTGGTACATAGATCAAAGAGGCCCCTGAAGGGACTTCTCTGGTGGTCCAGTGGTTAAGACTCCATGCTCCCAATGCAGGGGGCCCAGGTTCCATCCCTGGCCGGGGGAACTAAGATTCCCATGTGCCGCACAGCACAGCCAAAAAAAAAAAAAAAAAAAGAGGCCCGTAAAGAGCTGACTCCCTAGCTGTCTGGATTCCAAAATGGAAGAGGAGGAACTGTGGGTGACAATTTCTTTTCCTATATTTTTCTGTATTCTCAAAGTTTTCCCCTCTGTATAGGTATTACTTTTTATAATCAGGGAAAATTTATAATTAAAAAAAGGAGGGCAACCAATGAGGGTGAGAATGATCAGGAAAGGCTGCACAGCAGAGGTTGGACTTGAGCATCTTAGTTAGAGGATGCAACGGAAGGATTTCCAGAGGTGGAGAAAAAGGGGGGCCCTGCAGGTGGGGGAACAGCAGGAAGATGAGTACACAGAGAGGAGTAAGCTGTGGGTGGGGTACAGCAGGGCACAGAGAGCAAGGAGACTCGCGGAGCTTCGGGGTCAGGAAGAAATAGGTCACAGGGAATATATATTTATATGGTGAAGCTCAGCTCTTGTGGAAGGCAGGCCTTGGATACCAGGGAGAGGAGTTTCTATTTGACATCATAAGCAGAAGGGAGCTATTATAGGCTCTTGAGCAGGGAAGTGACATGATGAAAGATGTTTTAAGGAGATTCCTTTGGCAGCAGTGTTGAAGGATCACTTGGCGGGAAGAGGGGTAGGTGTGGCAGGCAGAGGGACCAGTCAGGAGGCTGCTGCAGTAATCTGGGCACGAGGTAACAAGAGCCTGGGCTACGATGGCGGCAGTGGGAATGATCAAGAAGGCATGCATTCACGAGGCACTTGTGAGAGATGAACTGCCAAGACACGGTGGTGACTGATAGGAGGGGGAGGGGGTGACTGATTCCAAGTCTCAGCCCATGGGCTATTGAAAGAGTGATGGTGTCACTAACAGAGGCGGAGATCCAGGGAAGGGCTCGGGGCTGGAGATCAGCGTGGAGGGAAAGGTTGGAGAGGAGATCCTGAGTTTCACTTTAGCTATGATGAATCTAAAGTGATGGTAAACTCCTAAGAGAAAATGTCCTTAAAGGTAATCATGAAATGGAACTGGAGCTTAGGTTAAAGGCCAGGCTTTATCATTTCCTGCAGTCACCCAGAATTCCAAAGCAGGACAAGCTGTATTTAGACTGACTGTAGAAACCACTTGAGAGAGAAGAGGGGAAGAAAAAGGAAAAAGACCCAACAGCCAATTCTGATTTGGACTTTGCAGGTGACAGACACTAAACTGTGTGGTAACAGCAGGTTGGTGGGTCTGTTTAAACGCCCCCCCCTTTTCTCCGTCAGTGAGTGATTTCCCTACGTATTAGAAAGATTACAGCTTGACTCCAGGTGACAAGATGAATATGGAACAACAGTCGCTTTATTAATCATATCTGCATTCTCTGTGATTTCACCGAGAGTGGCAACAGAGCCAATGCGACACACAGCGCCCTCGCCAGCCCTTTGAGTGGGTTGGTTTTCAAAGTCCCAGCCCACAAACGCAAGATCCAGACTTTGGCTGTCTTGATACAGAATCGGAGGCAAGTCTCATTAAAAAAATGATCTGGGGGACTTTCCTGGCGGTCTAGTGGTTAAGAATCCGAGCTTCCACTGCAGGGGGCACAGGTTCAATCCCTGGTTGGGGAACTAGGATCCCACATGCCGCACGGAGTGGCCAAAAAGGAAAAAAAAATAATAATAATCTGGGTACCTCAGTTTCCCCCTGTGTCAACTGGAAATTCATCTGTAACTGACTTGTTTGAGTCTGGGTTAGAAGGGGGAAGATAAAGAGAATGACTACTGAAGGGGAAATGGATAGATGAAAGACAAAACTTGGGAGAGAAGCAGAGTGCAAATTGCAGCAGGATTTTCAAAATGAGAGGCCTTGACACTTCCCTGGTTGCCTCCTAAGCCAGTTGGCACCACCATGCCCTCTTCTTTTCCACTTTAAATGGGCTTTTCCACGTGAAGGGTCTTAAATGGGACAATCACCCTCCTCAGCGACTTGCACTCCCTCCTCCCAATCGCGCACTTCCATGAGCATCTTCCACTCGGGACTCCTGCCCACTTCTCAGCACCCTCCTTCCAACCAACACCCCTACCTCAAACCAGCAACCAGAAGACTGATCAGAAATCAGAACACAAACCTCCAGCAGGGAAATGCTGGAGACCGCTGGTCGACAGACTATGCATTGTGTGTGTGTGTGCACGTGCGTGCGCGTGTTCATCCACCAGTCTAGCCATCTGTTCCTCTGTTTTCCCAGTGGGTTTGGATCAGAGCAAAGAGAGAGGCCTGTTTGGGTGGCCCTGCTCCCTTGGCGGTTAGAAGCCCACAGCCGGGGCAGACTTACTCTCCACTCATTCATCTTTAGAAGACATCAATCCCTCCCACAAGAACCGGTAAGAGGAAGGGGGCTAAAGTCCCACAGATATCCCTTTATTGCAGTTCTCTATTCCCCTCCTACCCAGGGATGAGGGACTTGGTCGAGACACCTGCTCAGGGATGAAATTCAGTGGGCTGGGCAGGCAGGGGAGAGCTGGTGAGGGAAGCAAATGAGCAGGCAGGGACCTCTACCATCACCCTCCCACCCACCTGTGGGCTCCTCGCTCATTTCTCTCATACCAGCTGTAACAACAGGGCTCCAGCTGGCATTAAAGTGCTGTGGTAGCTCTTGCATGCCGCGGCACAGGTGTGACCTCCACTGGGATGATCCCAAGCGCTCAGAGGCATTTTCAACCTGATTCTACCAGGGCAGTTGAAAGGTGTCTCCCCTCTCACAGGTCTTGGGGGCTTGAAACAGACAGCCCCTGCTCACAGCCTCCCTGTTGGGGGTGTAGGACTCAGCACTCCAGCTCAGCTGTCCTCTCAGCCAGATTCTGCAGCCAGACTCCCCATTGCTCACTCCTTCAGGTCGGGGCATAGAAGGCCCGGGTGCAAATCTTTACTCGGGAATAGTTCAATTAACCCATTGTTGTCTTAGCTCCAGTGAAATTCTGCCACGTGAAGGCCCTGGGGCATGGGGGCAAAAAGAATGTGTAAGTATTGAGGTTAAGAGGAGGGTGTGGATGAGACAAAAACAAGTCAGGAGAATCTACTTAGTGGTTTACCAGCCACGTCAATGCCTTCCATGCCTTTTGGATCTGACCCTCCTCTCTCTGCCCACTGCCACCACCCTAATTATCTCACCTGGATTGCTGTAGTAATTTACAAGCTGGTAGCAATCCCTCCTTATTCCAATCAAGTCTGCTTCCTATGGCAGGGCTACCCATCCTAAAACACTTCAGTTAATCGGCCAATAGCCCTCCAGGGCCTCCTCAAGTCCAGACTCCTTACGCTGACATCAAAGACCCCCTAAATCCAGGTACCCCTTTCCCAGTAAGTCATTTTTCCCCACCGCACCTCTACATCCACCCTCTCCTCTAGTCAGATCTCCTCACTCTATTCAGATCACACCATGACCAAGCTCTCCACCTCCCGCCTTTCCCCTAACTGAAACAGGAGGGAAGGGGGCAGGGCACAACCTTTAAAAGAATGACATAGCCCGAGGACATGACATAAACTGATTAGAACCAACTAGGTCCAAGATGGCTGATGAGTCGACTTCCACTAGACCTTGAGCCTCAGTATATGCTCATTGTAACACATCAGCAAGCTAAATGACACACCTGCAGGTGCCATGGCAGTTCCAAGGCTGACCATAAAGGTCAAAGAGTGGGCAGTGGCCCAATTCCTGGAAATCCCCACCCCTTCCCCAAAATAGCTGGAATATTCCTCCCACTCATTACCTTATGAAATTACCCACCCATATAAAAACTGACAACCCCATACCCTGGTGCCGCTCTTGCCTTCTGAGATGGCCCACATTCTGTCTGGGGAGTGTGTTTCTCTCTAAATAAATCCACTTCTTACTTATCACTTTGCCTCTCACTGATTTCTTTCTGCGATGAGACATCAAGAACCTGAGCTTCATTAAGTCCTGAGACCATGTGTGTGATCTCAGTTAAAAGACTGTGGGTTCAGGTCCCAATCTGAGGTGCACAGTTTCATAACTATGCCTCCCCCTTGGAAGCCTACTCCTTTTCTAGCCAACAGTCTCAATCTCACACATTATTCACAACCACACTCAAGTTCAACCTCCTCTGAGAAGCCCTTCTCCCTCCAATCCAGCCCACACTGCTCACTCTCTCTGTGCCCTGAACCCCTATGATTATTACTGTCGAGAGCATGTAATGTGGTACATAGTTATTTCCCAACTTGTATTATTCTTAGTTGCTTCATATGAATAAGTATGATTTCTCTGCTAAATTATGAATATCTAAAGAGCAGCCCCTTGGCTCTCTCCTTCTCACCAGAACATTGGCATTGGGCTAGACCCAGGAGCACTCCTTGACTCCAAAATGAAGAAGGATGAGATGAATGAAGGCCCTCTGAGGATCTTCTCCGTCCGTTGCCTCCACTTTCTCAAAAGACACTCCAGGCAGTTGAGGAGCTGAGGCTGCCCAGAAAGGCCTAGCCAGCCAATCGGCTGATGCATCTCTAGTTTTTTTTTTTGTTTTTTTTTTTGGTACGCGGGCCTCTCACTGTCATGGCCTCTCCCGTTGCGGAGCACAGGCTCCGGACACGCAGGCTCAGCAGCCATGGCTCACGGGCCCAGCCGCTCTGTGGCATGTGGGATCGTCCCGGACTGGGGCACGAACCCATGTCCCCTGCATCGGCAGGCGAACTCTCAACCACTGCGCCACCAGGGAAGCCCGCAGCTCTAGTTTTCAGTCCACTCCTACCTCCTAAGGCTTTCAGAGTGATCAATAATGCTGCTTAAGTGATCAGTCTGAGACACAATGGGCTGCAGGGGCCAGTGTTTGATTAACTCAAGAGAATAAATGTCTGCTGGAAGAGATGGAGCAGGGAGGGAGGAGAAGAGAAAGCAGGAAGAAAGATGAGCTGGGGGAAGGTGGAGGGAGAGGTTTTATGACTGAGGGTCCAATAGCATGGAGCTGAGAGTAGTTCTCACCTGATCTGATTCAACAGTTGAAGCATGTTCTTACTGAGGCAACTAATGTGGGGACTTTCTCAGAGCCCAGTGAATATCCCGGGGCTGCTGGGCAATCTTTCACCTTGGCAGGACCATTGCTGAGGGCTTAAGAGGCTGCAGGCTCCCTACTGGATGGAAATTGGGTGTGGGATGGAGACTTCAGGGGACCCTAAGGAAGGACTTGGGTCTTGAGCTATGCTCACTGGCTGAGTCTACAGATATCTCAAGCCCTGGCATCCTTCGGTCCTCCACCCAAGACTGGTGACTGTGATATCCATGATAATATGCGACAGTTGGCTGATCTGCCAGGGTGATGTCAGCATTACCTTTTCTCTGTCCATTGGTGTACACACTACCGCTCCTCCAAGGCTTGAGGCCTGGAAATTTAATTATTTGGCAGTTGAGAAAAAATGCGGAGTTCCTTTCCGATTTTCTTTTTCTGGAGGGCCCAAATTTCTAGCTATACCACTAATCAAAGTTTTCTGGGAAAGATAGTGTTATCAGGAAAAAAACAGAGCAGATGGCTTATTACTGTGCGAAAGTTCCTCCTTTCATCTAACCATGATTCCTGCTGCTCTCATTAAAAACCCATCATTCAGATATGATATGATGGTATTATTACTCTCCCCATCACACAGGCTCAAAACCTCTGAATCACCTTTGACTCTGTTTCCTTCCTCACCCCATTCATCCCATTGGTAGGTAAATCAGGTTTCTTCTACCTCCAAAATCCATCTATCCACCTCCTTCTTTCTATCCCCAGCCAGCTACTGTAACAGCCTCCTAACTGGTCTTCACGCCTCCAGGATGGCCCCCTTTTAATCAATCTGACAAAGGGAAAAAAAGGAGAAAAAAAGAAAAGTGAGCCTGAAGCTAATCAAGCCTAGAGATAACTTCCACTTACAAGAGATGCAGGAGATAGTGGAACAAGCTAAATGACAACAAGGGGAAGCAAGCAGACCAGAATGTGGGATGATGGATGGAACAACTAACGTGACAACAAGTCAGAGACGGGGGACTGTCGAAAGGGCCTTAAGAGACATAATGACAAAATGTAATGTGCAGAGCTTTTTTGGATCTTGATTCTAACAAGCCAACTGTAACACATGTTCTGAGACAGCTGAGGACATTCGCGTATGGACTGGGTCGTGGATAATAAAAAGGACCATTGTTACTGTTGTTATACTGTTGTTAGATGTGTTAATGGGACTGTGGTTATATGGGAAAATGTCCACTCTTCTCAAATATGCGTAGAGAGGTATTAGGGGTGACATGACATGATTGATGTTTAAACTCTATTTTAAAATACTTCAGCCAAGAAAAAAAAAAGATGAATTAAGCAAATATGGCCAAGTTCTGGTAACTACTTAATGTGGATAATGAGTATATGGAGTTACCATACTATTTTCTCCATTTGGGGGTAGAAATGTTCATAATAAAGAACAGAAACAAGGGACTTCCCTGGCAGTCCAGTGGTTAGGACTCCACGCTTGCTTCCACTGCAGGGGGCGTGGGTTAGATCCCTGGTGGGGGAACTAAGATCCCGCATGCCTCGAGGCCAAACACAAAACAAAACAAAACAAAAATGATCGTCATCCACTATATCCCAGACTCCCTTCCTAGCTTTATCTTCTACTCCTACCTCATTTCTCTATGACACCTACCCTATGTCCTTGCTCAAATGATTCCTGTCTGAACTTCATTTCTTCACTTACTCAATAAATATCTGATAAGGACCTCTTGTATGCACTAGGCCCTGTAAATGCAAAGATGACTGAGGCTGAGGAAGACAAGAGGCCTCCATCATCTTTATATCCTTTCTAGCAACTAGCACAGCACCTTGCACATAATAGGTGCTCAATAAACATTTATGGAGCTGATGTGCAGGGGGAGATGTGATAGAATCCCTATCTACTATTAACTAGTATTCAATCCAACCCAAGAAATGCTTATTGAACACCTACATTGTGTAAGGCATTGTGTGTTACGGAGATAAAAAAGAGATGAAAAACACCAGGCTTTTTCCTTTGTTGAACTTATAATGTAGACCAGACATACACATATAATAAGATATATTTGCATGTGAGGGATATATGAATTAATGATTTAAGCAGTAATAGTGAGATGTATCCGTGATGTACTTACCAAATGTATTTTAGAGACGGTAAGTGCAGGAGGAGTTCAGAGGAGGGAGAGAAAGGCCTTCAGCCTAGAATGATCAGAGAAGACTTCACAGAGGAGGTGAATTTGAATGAGAGTTGAAGGATGGGTATTGTGTAGAGCACAGGCAGAGAGGAGAGGGCGCCCCTGGTGAGTGGGATGGCATGAACAAGAGCACAGCTGCAATAAAAAAAATGTACAAAAGACTTGTTTAGGAGAGCCTGACGAAAGAAACTGGGCTAGAGTAGAGGGTCCATGTAGGACTGTGTTTCTCAAGCAGACCAAGAACATCAGCATCACTTTGAAACTGAGCAGGACCCTGTGGGGCCCTCCAGGGTACAAAAGCCTTTCAGGCATCTGTCAGTTTCTTATTTTCAGGATAAAGGCTTCAGCCCCCTAGACCTCCCTGAGTTTGAAAGGGCAGATTCAAACAGTTGCTAATCAGGGAAGGGAGGGAATGAAGAAACAAGGGAGGAGCAGTCCAGAAACAACAGTGCAGCCTTGGGGCAGGAACCTGGCCTCTCCTCAAGGAATGTACAGAACAATATCTTTGAGCTCTTCTGCAGGAACTAAGGCTCCCTGCAGGATGGTAACTTCAGGCTGAGCACAAGGTTCGTGGAGCACCGCCCTGCTACCTCATCACCAATCAGAAGAAACCAATCAGAGGAAAGTCACACATCCTGCAGCCCTCACCCCTAATTCTGCCGATTAAGAACTCCTCCCCCCAAATCATTGGGGAGTTCGGGGTTTTTGAGCATGAGCCATGCGACTTCCTTGCTTGGCCCTGCAAAAAACCTTTCCCTGTTCCAAACTCCGACGTTTCGGAGTTTTACTTGGCGTCACTGTGCGTCGGCCACATGAACAAACAACTTGGGGGAGTCTGCTCAAGTGCATATTCCTGGACTCAGGCTCTAGACCTACTGAAGCAGAAGCTCAGATGGTGGGACCCAGGAATCTGCATTTTAACAGTTCCCCCAAGCGATTTTGAGACACATTAAAATGCGAGAATCCATGATGTGGGCAAAGAGTAGGAAATAAGCTTCAAAGAATACACAGTGTTAGGCCCACTCAAGGAGAGCCTTGAATACCAGGCTCAGGAAGCTGAAACGTACCCTACAGGGATCACCCTCTCAAAGACACTGATCTTTGACATTGACATTGAATAAAGGATATTTAGGAATATTAACCTGGCAGGTGTATTATGGACCGGAAAGGAAAGAGACTAGTACAGTGTAGACATGAGGTGGTGGCAGGGTCAGGGTGGACCAGGGTCAGAGATGGTTCTGTATGTAACAGGGAGGTCAGAGGAGCGAGGCATCTTTGGGAGACAATGAGATGAGTCTGTGAACGCTGAGTCTGTGACAGGATGGCAGACTATCCAAGGGGAAATGTTCAGCAAGAAGGTGGAAACAGAGGACTGAAATAGCGGAGAGGGGTTAAGTTTGGGCGAGAGAAGTGGGAGCGGAGAGCCATGACCCCCAGCTGCCAACAGAGGAAGCAGACACAGAGGAAGAGGACACTCAGATCTGAGAGGTCAGGAGGAGTAACGAGCAAAACAGAGAAGAAAGGAGGAGTCACTGAGGTGGAAGGAGACCCAAACAGTACAACCAGGCAGAGAGCATCTTCTAAAAGCTAGGCATGGCTATAGCAGTGTGGCTAATGCCGAGGTGAAGCTGAGGCTCAGAAAAGGTGACTAGCTAGGGATGCTCCCAGGGAAACCTGTTCATCTCTGTTCATCAACGCAACACAACAGGCACACTGGCTCCTCCATGTAACAGGCAGCACCCCTGCCTCGCCTCCCCCTGCCCCCGTGTCATGCCCACACTGATTTCCAAGCTCCTTTCTTCTAACTGCCCAGGGGAGCAGGCGCTAGCGTGCCACTGGACTGTTAACGTTCCACCGTAAGGATGGTGCCCTCAGAAAAGGGGGTGCTGCCTGTCGTGGGTGGGAAATCACACAGGACCCCAAGATCCCTTCCCTCTCCTTACCAGCTCAGCTGAAGGGGGACTGGAAAGGAGGGAAGGTGGTGCACTTCCCTCCCCTCCCCTCCCCTCTCTACGCCCCAGCCCTCAGATTTCACAGCAGGGCTGCAAGGTCCAGCCCACTTTCAGAGTCCTTCGTTTTGGCTGCTGATAACGCAAGAGAGTGCTTTCCTTTTTGAATTTATGGTAAGAAGGAAAACAGAAGTCCTTGAGAGAAGAGCCAGAACAGAGTTTTCTGCTTCGAATGCTAATAGCCTTAAGGCTGGACTACAGCTAAAGCTATCTTGGGTGTGGCCTCTTCCCAGGGGCCTGTCAGAGCTAAGGGTCTTTACCCAGTATCGATGGGGCCCCTCTCAGCCCCCCCCAAAAGGGATCTCCAGGGCCTCTGAAGGCATGAACCCCCTAGAACCCCCAGAAGCTGAGCTTGTCAGCGTGAGCCTCATTTCCCATAATTTGCTCCAGGTGTGTGTGTTTTTGTGTGTGTTACGTGCATGTGAGCGCAAGCGTGCTTGTGTGTGCGTGTCTGTTTGGAGGTACCGTGTGCAATTTGTGTGTGTGTGTGTGTGTGTGTGTGTGTGTGTGTGTGTTGTGACTTCATCTAGCCTAAAGGCTCCAAAAGAACAGGGATCCTTCTTCCATTGCATTGGTGCTGCCCTCTCAGGGTGCCTCGTCTGGTGCTGGGTGCAGAGCCCAGTCATTTCTGCAGACTGGGGGGGGTGGGTACAGAGTGCTTCCGCTGTCCTGCATCCACCTGTGCTTCCCTCCAAGGACCAAGGGGGGTACTACTGCAGTGGGGCGGTGCCAGACCAGTGCCTCTCCTCTGCCCCTGCCCCCCTGAACACCCCCCAACCCCGACCCCTTGCGCCCTCCTGCCTTGCCCAGCCTGCTGCTGTTATCAGCAATCCCAGGGCTTTCCTGTTGCACTTTTCCAATCTACCATGGCTCCCAAAGGACTGAGTTGGTGGCAAAATCCCCCGATCAGGCCACACAGCTCACTTCCCAAGACCCTGGGACTGCGCCATTTGCCAGAGAGCGAGGTCCTCAGGCTCATTCAGAATGGGTAGAGCCTCCTAGGAGTCCCCAGCCCCCTCACCCAGGGAGGCAGAAGCTCCACTGCAATCTCAGAAGCCACAGCAACGACAGCATGACTAGCTGGTGTTTATGGGGGCACTGGCTGGCTCTGGGCAGCTAGCCCAGCCAGTCTGCTGGGCACCTCAGATGTGGGAGATGCTAAGGGCCAGGAACCTGGGGCACCTACCCCCCTACTCTGGCCCGCCTCCTCTCTCTGGTGGTCATCAGCTCACACCTGTAAGGCAATTGTGGTGGTGACTGCCAATGGGAGAGAGGGGATGATCTCTCCACACACAGCAAGGAGTGTTTCTCTCCTGCTCGGATCATATCCCTCCCTCCTCCGAATCCTGCAGTGGCTCCCAACTGTCTCTCACATCAATTTAAACCTTCTCTCTGTGGGCCTCCAAGTCCTCCATAATTACATCCCACCTTCCCACATCCCCACTCCCACACACACGTCACGCAAAACTCGGGGCCAGACAGAGACGGTCGATGCCATCCATCCACAGCGGCTCCTGCCTGGGTCCTGCCACAGGTGCCTGAAATCACCACCAACGGAGCCGCTCCTCAGCCTCCTTTGAAAATGCGAATGTTAACTCAAGGGTGAAGGCAATAAACCACCATCAGCTATTAACACCTTGGCCAGACAGGGATTCTGTCTTCAGATTTGAGCGAGCTTCGAGCAAAGCCCCACCTAAGCATATAAGGGGGCGGGGGAGGGGACCTAGAGGCGCCTGGAGCAGCGGACGGGAGGGGTGCAGGGAAGGGGTTCTGACGTCGAAGCATCTCTGTCACGATTTTACCAAGGGCTACAGTCTGACTCGGCATCTCCACTTAAACCCGTCAAACCCACTAGTCCTCCCTCCCTCCCCCCAACCTGCTTCCCCCTCCACACATACATTGTCTTATTTCACCTCAGGGGTGCCCTCACGCCAAGCTGCTGAGATTGAATTGCTTCTCTCACGTGAAAAAAAGAAAATAAGCTACGAAATTGGGTAGAAGCTGGCATGTCTGCCTGGGCATGGACAAGTCTTGCTGAGGTCTCCCGGGGGAGAGCTGAGAGCCTTTCGCTCAGTGGAAATAGCAAAGGCTTCCTGGGAAGCCTCTCTCAGCTCCCAGGAAGCTGAGGGCTGGGTTCCCCCGTTTCTCCTGCAGTGAGCTTGATGGGCAGGGAAAGGGAAGGAGGGGCGAGGTCCCCCAGCCGAGGGCCCCAGTGGCTGAATTGCCACAGCACCCCAGGCCCTCAAGGCCAAAGTGTGTGCCTTTTACCCCAAGACTTCCAGTGGGGAAAACTCACTCGGGGCTTCTCTCTGAGTCAGCATAGACTCACCCACCCTCCACGCCAAGAAGGGCGCCCCCAAGGGAGCCTTGCTCTTATAGCAGTTTCTCCAATGGGCAAGAGTCCAGAGACAGCCCCGCCCTCTGCAAGAGCTGCAGGATGCTGAGACCACCTGGTGGACTCCAGGGCTCTGCAGCTGGACCAAGATGCCAAGAGGAGGGGGCAGGTCTGGCAGAATTCAGCGTACACCGTGATCAAGGGCTCTTTGGTGGCAGCTACAAGACAAGGGTGGGGACGCCACCTGCTTCTAATAGAAGGTGTCAAGCATTTTTGTCCCTGCAGTGGTTTCAGTGTGTGTGTATGGGTGTGCAAGAGAAGCCCAGGAGCTCGGGTGTGGATGGGCACGACTACAAGAGTTGGGAACGCTTTTGGCCAGAATGGAGTTCTTAAGGGCCCTGGTAGAGGGGTCTACAGCAGCTTGGGGTGGGGGAGGCTGTATGTTTATGCCTTGGGGGGCAGCAGGTGCAGTTGTCATGTAGTTTCTCAGGGACACTCTGAGACAACACACTCACTCACATACACTCACTCCAAGCTCAAAAGCACCCGGCTGGGGAGTAGAGAAGCGAGGGTGTGTGTGTGTGTGTGTGTGTGTGTGTGTGTGTACATGTGTTAGTGGTGCTGGGGAGGGGGTGCATGTAGCTGTTTGTGTTTGGGTGACTGCTTCCTGGTGGAAGGGGGCAACTGTAGCTGTGTGTCTGTGTCTGTGTCTGTGTCTGTGTCTGTGTGTGTGTGTATGTTTCGCCTTTGGATGAGGGTGACTGTGTAAGCTGAGCGCCGGGTATACGGTGCGGCTGTGTGTGCGTGTGTGCGTCCGTGTCCGCGTGTGAACATGGCCCCGGGAACCACGCACATGCTTCAGACAGCTGTTTCTGGCAGCCCGGGGGCTCGGGCTTCTTGGGGCACCCCGGCTAAGGGGCCACCTCCCAGCAGCCAGGCCCCGCGTCTCGCCGGCTCTCCCAACTGTGCCCACGGCCCCGGCGCGCACACAAAGGCTCCATAATGAACGCGCTGCGCTCCCCTGCGCTCGGCTCCTCAACCCGCACCCTCAGCGGCCGAGGCGAGCCCGCCACTCCGGCGACTCACTGGTCAGTGGGCACGCCACCGGCCGCTCCCCCCGCCCGCCCAAACTCCGGGCGGCCCGACGCTCGAAGCCCCCCGCCCCGGCCCCGGCTGCCGGGGACGCCCAAGCACCCGGCCTCCCCGATCCTGCCCGGGGCGGCACGCTCCCGCCGCGCCTCACCCCCAGCCGGGCTGAGACTGCGGGTGCGCCTTCCTTTAGGCAGCGCGCCTCTTACCTTCCTCCTCCGCCTCCCCTTCCTCCTCCTGCTCTTCGGCGGCGCGGCGGCGGCGGTGGCGCGGCGGCGGCGGCGGCAGTGGGACTAGGGCGCCCGTGTCCCTGAGCCCGGCACGGGCGTGGGGCTCAGTGGCGCCGGGCGGCGGGGCGGGCGAAGGTTGGCGGGGCGGCAGCAGCTGGCCCGGGACGCGGGGAGCTGGCGCGCAGGCGGCGGGCTGCGGGCAGGCTGGCAGCGGCGCGCGCGGGCTCCTCGGGCGGGCTCCATGGCTGCGCCGCGGGCGGCACCATCGCCGTGGCTCGCTCGTCTCTCGATCGCTCCAGGAGTGCGGCAGGCTGCGAGGTGACGGATGGCGGCGAGGCGGCCGGACGGCCGAGGAGGGGAGGGGAGAGGGGGCGGGGGAGGGGAGGGGAGGGGGAGGAAAGGGGGGGAGTACGGAATAAGGGGCCTCTCCGGCGCCTCCCGACCCTCGAGTGCGGGCGTCGATTTCCCCGAATGGGAACGCGGCTTAAAGGCACAGCTGCCGGCTCGGGTCACAACTAAAAATACGCACAAAATTGACAACTGGGGAAAGAATCTCCCAGGATACAACCCAGCCACCCAGCTACCCAGCCCGGCGCTGCCTCACTTTTTGAACCTGACCGTTCCGCCTGGGCTCTGCCGGGAACTGCTGGCAGCGAAGAGGGCAAGCCAATTTCCAAAGTGCACCCGCGAAAGTGGGGGGAATGGGGGTGGGGAGTGAACTGCCGAGAAGGGGCCACGGGAGCGCTCCCTTCGGGACTCCAATCCCCGGCCCCTGACCTTGCCTCCCCGAGCACCCCCTCGCCCCCTGTTTGCTCGCCTTCTGCTGGGGTTGCCCTCCCTGCAGCTCCCCTTCTGGTCGCCACCGCCAACGTCCACACGCACCTTGAGTTTCGGCTCCGGCTCCAGCTCGCAGCGCCTCTCCCCAGCACTGGAGTGCGAGCTGTTTCGAGCCCAGGCCCGGCCCGGGAGCCCACCTCAGGAAGAGAGCGATCTGCCAGCTGGCAGAGGTCCGCTTAGAGCATGCGGTTAGTTTGGTGAGAAGGGAAGGAGGTTAACATGTTTGTGCGTGTTTGTGTTCACCAGCAGATGGAGGGAGGGTCCTGCACACCACATGTAAACACACACACACACACACACACACACTCCCAAAGGAGAGCAACCAGGCACACAGCACAGTGCCTGATGAATGATCTCAGGACATTTTTAAGAGACACGCTGTGAATACTAATCATGTAGCAACCGAGATTCAAGGAAGGCTCTTGGTCTCCCAGGTGGCTCCAGACCCGTTTGGAGGAGTTCTGGGGATTTAGAAGAAAGGCCACTCTTCTTCTCCCCTAAGAGGTAGCCTCAGTGGGGACCCAGAGGGACTGGGAAACTGGACAGTGGGTCTGGGAGGGCAAAGTTGAGGCCAGGGAAAAGAAAAACAGAAGGAAAGGGTGGAGTTGAAGCCTCTGGTGATGCCAAATGCGTGGTGAATTTTTGCACGCCAGAGGCCCCTCGCAGACACAACTAACACTGGCACACTTGAGCCTCAGCAGTTCTAGGGTGAAAAGTGAGCCCTCCTCAGTTTCCCTTGTGTGCCTGGACTCTGGAAGGGAGGCTGTTGGGAAAAGGGGACCCATTCCAGTTGGAGTCTCTTCCCCACCTCCAGTTCTACTTAAGCATTTGGGTAAAGCCTCAGAAGAGGCTGGAGGGCTACAGAGGGGCAATCATGGGGCAAGAGGATGGTCTTGTGAGCTGCGTGGAATTTCCAGGATACAGAGGAGAGCTCCCAGTGCAGGGCTCTGTGGCTCCCCGCAGCTGGGATCAGCAGTGGACTAGCTGACTAGCAGATTTGCCCATCTATCCACTGAGCACACTTTTTGCTTCCTTCCTGGCACTTCCTACTGTGAAAAAAAGGATGGAAATTCCCTGCATCTGGATGGGTTAGCCTAGGCTGGAAAAACAAGCCAATGGAATTATTAAAAATGGATGGTGAGTGAAAGTAAAGACACACAGGGAGAGAGACACAGCATTCCTGGGCAAACGCACAGGCAGGCCAACACACAGGAAGATTCTCCGAAGAGCACAACACACACACGCGGGGACACACACGGATCACACGTGGGGCCACAGACACACTGAGCTAGTACCAAAAAAATAGTCTAGTCTAGCTAGAGAAGTGACTCAGACTTGATTTCTAATCCTTCCAAAAGAGAGAGGTGAAGAGAAGCAGAGAAGAGCTGGCCTCCTGCCTCCAGGGACTGGAGAGGGAGCAGGGAACCAGCCGTCTAGTATGAATAATGCTCTTTACAGCCAGACGGTCCCTAGCTGGTTTCCTTGGGGTGATGTCTCCGAGGCGGAGGCATCCCCTCCAGAGTTCCCTGATCCTTACCCAGTTTGTAGCTTATTAATTTTAACATTAATAACACATACCAATACATTGGTTTGTACCAGTTCTTACAATTAAAACTCAATGGGTTAATAACTAAAACAAATGCATTTTACAACTCTGATGAGCCACCTTCTGCTGCTTGCTGGGCTCGCTGGGAGCAGATGCCAGTCTCCAGTCATTCTGCTGTGCAGTAAACACAAGCAAATAAGGGGGTACTGAAGGGGAGAGAGTATTGGGAGGGTCTGTATCACTGGACATAAGCATGTGTGAGGGCTCCTGGGTGAGGAGTGAGGCAAGGTACAATTTAGAATAGAGATTAAGTACACAGCTTTTGGAATCTGCTTCTTATTAGAGGTGTAAACTTAGGTAGGTTACTTAACCTCTCTAAGCCTTACCTGTGAGATGGAGATGCTGGCAGAACCTACTTCACAGAGTTATTGGGGGTATTAAATGAGATAATGGATGTAAAGATCACAGATAATGGTAGCTGTCATTCTTTCTCAAGAGGAATCTGCCTCCTAGTCGCTTACTAAAAGGCTCCCCGTTTGGTTCTCACTCTGCTTGTTTCCTGTCTGAAGTGATGTAGGTTTTTTAAAAAAATAAATTTATTTATTTATTTTTATTTTTGGCTGTGTTGGGTCTTCATTGCTGCGTGCGGGCTTTCTCTAGTTGCGGTGAGCAGGGGCTACTCTTTGTTGTGGTACACGGACTTCTCATCGCAGTGGCTTCTCTTGTTGAGGAGCACAGGCTCTAGGTGCACAGGCTTCAGTAGCTGTGGCACTCAGGCTCAGTAGTTGTGGTGCACGGGCTTAGCTGCCCCGTGGCATGTGGGATCTTCCCGGATCAGGGCTCGAACCCGTGTCCCCTGCATTGGCAGGCGGACTCTTAACCACTGCACCACCGGGGAAGTCCTGAAGTGATGTAGCATTTGCATTGTGTCTTACTCTTGGCCAAAATGAGTTCTTGAGCCTACATGCACACTGGTGGATTTCATTTCCAAAAGGAGAACTCCCCCTCCCCCCCACCCTCCCTACCCTCCCCAGAATCCAGAATCACATAGTAGGATTTGGGTTTTATTGGCCACACTGTGCGGCCTGTGGCATCCTAGTTCCCCAACCAGGGATGGAACCCGCGCCCTCGGCAGTGAAATCGCGGGGTCCCAACCACCGGACCGCCAGGGAATTCCCAGTAGGATTTGTTTCTGTTTTTGTTATTTGACAAGCTGTCTGCACCCCCATGCTCAACAAGGAGGAGGGAGAGCAGGACACAGGGTACAGAGAGGGTTCTTCAGCTTTCTTAACCCTGTGCCCAAATGCGGCAAAATAAACACTTGCATGTAAAATTGGGACCCTCAATCCAGTCACACTGAAATTTGGTGAGGAAGATCCCCTCAGGATAAACATTTAGTCTCTTCAAATCTCATGACAATTGGATGACGAATGACGATCTTCCAGCCAGAAGTCTATTTCCTATTGAAATCAATACATTGAGAAGAAGCTAAGAAGTGGCACTATTTTTCTCCCCTGCACACTGAGAGTGGATGGAGGCAGCCCAGCCTCACTGGCACCTTGGACTGTAATCGACAGTTAACAACCAAGCAACTCAACTCACCTTTAACTGAGAATACAGGAATAAATGGGCAGAGACTCTCTCGGCCTTCAGTAATAATAGTAATAATGATTACCATTTATCGACCCATCACACACTTTGAGCAGGGCGCTCTGCTAATGCTCCTAGGAAAAGGCGGATGGTTCTTCATCCCAGGGAATACAATTAGTTCCACTTCCCTGGTAGGACCTCCAGCCAGCCCTGAGAACTTTACATGCATTAACTCATTTCAGAATTATCACAATCCTCTTACTTAGGGAACATGATCATCCTTTTTTTACACAGGAGATAGTAGCCAAGACTCAAATAGCAGTAAGTAGTGGAACCTGGATTCCAACCACAGAATGAGCATTAATAGTAATAATAATGATACTTGCTAACTTTTATTGAGCACTTATTATGGGCCAAGCACCATGCTAGCATTTTGCATGCATTTGCAAGTGTAATCCTCCCCATAAACCTGATAGAGTAGGTACTATGATTATGACTATTTTAAAGGAAAATGAAAGAGTAAGTATTATGATTATGGCTATTTTAAAGGCAAATGAAGGCTCAGAGAGGTTAAGTAATCTCCTCAAAGTCACACAGTTAGTAGGGCCTAATCCAGGATCTGAACCCATGCCAATTTGACTGCAACAGCTGTAGTGTCTCCAAAAAGGCTGTGACTCCCAGCCTTCAACTGGGGTTATACAGTGTAGACAAGATGGTAGCCTTTTCCAGAGACATACTCAACTACCTGCCTCTGCTGGGACAATCCAGCAATCCACTAGCACCCAGGGAAAGATGAATAAGTGAAGAGCAGAGTATCACCAATGGCCAATGGCAAGAGCAGGAAGTGCATCTGCCTAAGGCAGCAAGGCCCGCCCCCACTCCCAGTGGGCTAGGCAGGCCCTGGGGTGGTAGAAGGACGGATGGCATAATCAGAACCATCAAGGAGGAAACTACTCACTTTGTAATTTTTCAGCCCCAGCCCCTTGGTCTCCATCTTGCTTTTTGGCAAGACGCCCACCAATCCTAAAGCATCTGGGGCCAACCAGGGCCCTGATGTTTGGGACAGGGTGGGTGGAGAAAAATCGAGAGGAACCACCTGATTTCCTGAGCTCCTGGGGAACCTGGGAGCTACCAGGAAAGCAGGACGCCAGAGAGAAACCAGAGAAAAGTGCAGACGGAAAAGGGCCATTTCAAAGAAATTGTCGCTAGGATTTGTCGCTAAGAGGGCTTTTTAGTGGCCCTTTGTGTGCTGAGCCTGCCGACCCAGTGTGGGCTGGGAGACACTAAGGGACCAACTCCTGGGCTGATGAGCTGTAAACTGCCAGCCAGTCCTTTCCCAAGCCTCGCTGGCTGGTGCCCTCTCCCCTCCAACGCAGCTGCCTGGCGGGCCCTGCCACCTGCTCATTCTGTGGGTCCCAGCTAGCTCCCAGCTTCCCAGTCTCAATTCATGCCCCTGTAATTCAAGAACTGTAGTTCTTCTTACAGGGGTGCCCTGTGACCAGAATAGGGTCTTGGCGCCTCTCTGAGGCTTGGGGTCAGAGGGACGCTCTTTGCATCCATAAATCGCAGACCTCTTTGCTGTTGCCGGCTGCCTAGCCTTCCCTGCTTCTGCTCATCTCAATTACTCGATGGGGGTTGGCTTAACAAGATTTCCTAGCATCCCCCCACACCTCCCCTCAGTAAGCCCCTTTCTTCCTGGATCCTCTTTGCATGCCCTTCCCTAGACAACCCCTCAGGCTCTGGGTGTTTCCCAAATGCAATCTCTGTCCCCCATCAAAATGTATCCATCCCTTGTCCTAGTCTTAGATAATCCAATAAACTAATCTATACTTAGGGAAACACAGACTGTAACTGGCAGTGCTTCTCAACTTTTACCGACACACACACACGGAGTCCCTAAGAACGGAATAAATGAGAATCCAGCCGTGAAGGCCAAAATGGCCCAAAGTGTCAGATTTCTTCAAAGTCTCACAATTTATTTCAGAAACATGAATTTTCAGATTCTATTCCATAGTACGCTGGTGTTTGACTTAGCATGTAAGTATTGCATAGCTCGAAAATCCTTGCGTACATTGAAGCTCCATAAAAGTGCACTGTGTTTATCCCGTGGCTCTGTGTACCCCACAATAGGTACAGGCACCCCCATTCGAGCAGCTCTGAATGAATGCATCATCCCAGAACCTGCTTGCTTTTGACCCACTATCTCTACTGAAGACAGCGGTGAACAGAAAGAATGACTGGAACAGTTTGGAGTGTTGGGGAGTGGAAGAGTGTAGGGGGAGCCTGTCTTCTCGTGAAGCTCAATTTCTCCCACAGGACCCGCAGCAGAACCAGCTGTACCCCTAGGTGCCAGAGGGCAGCGGCAGCCTCCCACCTGGCATGATGCAAGCCTTCCCCTTACTCACATTCACCGCCCCCCAGCTGCGTGTGCCAGAAATTCTCCTTTGGGTTAAGGCCCAGCCTCCGGAAGATCCTGGTAAATTGCACATGTTATCTGGAATGGACAGCACATTAAGTCATTAGCGCCCATTAATGCACTCACCTGAATAAATCTATCAGATTGCCTGTCACCTCTCGGAGGGCAGAGCTGTGAGGGAATGAGACAGTGACCAGGGACGTTTCCTTGGGGTGCAGTGGGGTAGGGTGTCCGAGCTTGGCCGCAGCCTTTCCCCAGCTGTGGTCCTGTTGCAATGAAAATGCTGATTCCTGGGCCCCACCCTGGACCCTCAGACTCTGTATTTAGCAAGTGCCCTGGGACCAACCTGCATCCAAGCACAGTCAAAGCAAGGCTGAGGAGAAAGAATGCTGCTCTGGGAGAGTTGGGGGCCAGGGCCAAACGAGAGGCCATTGAAGGGAGGGAATAAGAACATCTCCCCACCAGCAGCCTTGCATTGCCCTGGCCCTACTCTGGAGCTTCCCTTTTCCTCTCTCTCTCTCTGTGTCTCTCTGTCTGTCTGTCTGTCTGTCTGTCTGTCTCTCTCTCTCTCTCTCTTTCTTTCTCTCTCTCTCTCTCTCTCTCTCTCTCTCTCTATCTTCTGCACTACTGGCCCTCCCCGCCCACCTCCCTCATGCACAGGGAGCCCCATGGAGAGAGAGCCAGTGGCTCAGGAAGGCCTTGGAGTAGGAGCTGAATTGACAGACTCTGGGGAATTGCCCATCGCTTCCTTGTGTGCCTCCCTTCTCTCCCCACTGCTGGCATCTTAGGAATGTTTGCCCTCCTGGAGTTAGGAAGCAAAACACCAATTTCAATGGATGCTGACAGAGCCCGTCAGATGCCAAGTGCTTGCTGCTGCTGCCGCCACCAGTACAGCTCTTCCCCACAAGGGATTCCGGGTGTGTGCTTGGGACACTGCTGCCAGGACCCAGCCTCCTCACCCTTTCTCATATCTCTCTGGGTTGGGGTGGGAGTGGGGTGAAATTTGAAAAGGAGAAACTGGATGGATGACAGGAAATGTTCCCAGGCTGGTGAGCAGAGGCCTGGGTGCTTCTGATCTGATAGGCTCTCCATCCTGGCTGGGCCACTGTGTGGTCATGGATGCTTGACTTAATCTCTCTGTGCCTAAGGTCCCCCTGGAAAAAAAAAAACCCAAAGGAGGGTTGAATATTTGCCCAGTGCTTTTCATGGGGATGCAAACTTACAAAAGGATGCACCCGGACCTTTTGGGAAGGAAAACACACCCAGAGATAAATGTCCCTTGAAAGACTCTAGGGAAGAAAGAGTGTTTAAATCTACCTCCCCTCAAAGCCCTGGGGGTCCCCAGTAACCTGATAAATGAATTCTTGCTAATGTGCTGGTGAGTGCTAATGGGCCAATGAGTTCCCCTCCCAAAAGTTTGTATTCTTGTCCAGAGCTAAGCTATCAATGTCTTTCTCCAAAAGTGTGATGAACGGTGGGAATGTTTGACACGGAGGCAGGTGGCTGAGGAGTTTGAGAGTATGGAGGCCTTTCCTGGTTCACCCTCAGACCATCTCTAGTTGGCTTTTATTTGATTTTCACAATAACACTGTGAGGCATGTAGGGCTGCTATAATCCCCATCTATAGATGAGGAAATTGAGGCTCAGACTGACTAACTGACCGTCCAGGACCACACAGGTAGGAAGTGATTGATTCCTGGTGACAGTGGCCCTCCCTCTTTTCCATGCTGACTCCACCTGAGCACGGGGCTCAGGAACACCAGGCCTGGAGGTTCAGCTGGCTTCTGCCATTCACGTTTTCTGTCTGTCACTAATTTCTCTTTTCTTCACTCTATCTTTTCTGGACCTCATTTTCTTTTTTTTCTATCTATCTATCTATCTATCTATCTATATATCTATCTATTTATTTATGGCTGCGTTCGGTCTTTGTTGCTGCGCGTGGGCTTTCTCTAGTTGCGGTGAGCAGAGGCTACTCTTCATTGCAGTGCGTGGGCTTCTCATTGCGGTGGCTTCTCTTGTTGTGGAGCACGGGCTCTAGGCATGTGGGCTTCAGCAGTTGTGGCACGCAGGCTCAGTAGTTGTGGCTCATGGGCTCTAGAGCGCAGGCTCAGCAGTTGTGGCGTATGGGCTTAGTTGCTCCGTGGCACGTGGGATCTTCCCAGACCAGGGCTCGAACCCGTGTCCCCCGCATTGGTGGGCAGATTGTCAACCACTGCACAACCAGGGAAGTCCTGGACCTCATTTTCTGTTCCTCTGCCTGCCATTCACCAGACAGGGAAGAAAAAAAAAATTAGCTTTGCAAGGAAAAGCGGGCATTGGTTTGTGTGTTTCAGTGAGCTAAAGCAATAACCCCCAGAAAGGCCTGACTAGAACATTCTCACTGCTGGACTGTCAGTAACTTGCTGTGCTTGGCCTGAAGTCAATTGATTAACCTTTCTGTCTGCGAGTTCTCATCTTTTCAACTTGCAGAAGACTTGCCACGTTCCTGGTGGGGTGGGCCTTAGGAAAGGACGGGGAGAGGAGAGCGGGTGGGAGATGGGGATGCCTAATGAATTACAAGAGCTGAAAAGCACTTTGCAACCATCCCTAAGTGATGCATCGATATTGAACGGCATTTTCTGCCTCAAAAGTCATGGCTCCGAAATGGGAGGCATTTATTAACGCACTGCAGGCAGTTCCCTGGTAATCCAAGAAGCCTCCTATTTAAGGAAAAAACGTAATTATAGCTTCTTTTCCCTATCTCTTTCTCTTGTTCATTAAGACCAAAGGACATTTGCTCAGGAAATCAGATCTTGGTTTCAGAAGATTTCATCTGCTACCACAAATTGAATTTCCCACCTGGAGTCAAATTCTCTATTTATAACAGAGATATCATCTGCCCAGAAATCTGTCCTTGGTCCGGGCCTAAGCTTGCTGAGTTGTGCTTTGAATGATGACCAGCTCCATGGGCTTGGTGGGCCTGAGAGAACGGAGGCCATGGTCTCAGGGTGTGGAGGCTAGACTGCATCTTTTGGAGAGACGCTCGGGCTCCAGCTGCTTTGTCAACTGAGGCCTGGCCCCTCTCTGCGCTTGAGCACATTTTCAGTGGCTGCAGCTGCAAGAGGTTTCTTCAGGGCTGTGCTGTTAGGCTTGGTCTCTCTGTCTCCACCCCCGATCCACCATGCCTCAATAAAGCCATCTTGCCAAAGCAGGGCTGGTGGCAAGACACCCCCCTGCTCAGCTGCCTGTAGCATAAAATGCAAACTCCTCTGCTAGCGCCCATCTCCCACTTAGTCCATACCAAGAAGTGCTCACTCCACCAGGCATGGCTCCTCACTCTTCCTTGCTTCTACCCCGCCTCCTGCACTTTGATCTTGCACTTTCTCCAGCCCATGTTGCTCTCCCTCTTCTCTGCCCGGCCACATCGTGTCCCTCCCCTAGGCTCCGGACCCATCACCTGTGGAGGTCCCATCCTCCTCAGAGTACTGAGCCCTTCTCACTGCACCAGCCATTTGGCATGTATCAGAGAGTGAGTGCCTTGTTGCAGCACTTGTATTTTCAGCTTGGACTGTAATTTGTCCTTTTGCGGGCATAGCCCAGTCTCCCTACCTTTGTGGGCAAAGGCCAAGCCTTGAGCTCCTTTTGATCTCCCAAAGTGCCTGGCCCGATACTGGGCCAGGGAGGTAGCTGGGTTCAGGCTGCCTGCAGCTCTGCAGTCTCCGGTGGCTGCTTTGTTTTCAGCCTTCAGGGCCTCCCCCTTCCCATCCCCTTTTCTTGCCCTTCATTGGAAGCTCCTAGCACCATTCAGTAGCTTCTGCTTTTTATTAATCATTTTGGTGGTCCTTCCTTGGACCCTCTTCAGTTTCTCTGATATTAATCAATCCAGAGGTAGCCAAGAAAAAAACTGGGAAGTCAGGGAAGTTGGTCTTTCATACAACGTTCCCTCCTCTGGTGGCTCAGTGTCTGCAGTTGAGCCAAATAAACATTGATTTCACTTCCTGTTCCCTGAGATTAAACTTTACTAAAAAAAGGCATGTAAATGTCCTTTTTATAATTAAAAACAATTGTGATTGCCTAGCAAGATGCTCTGAGTTCCTGAACCCTGAGTAGCTGGAAGCTGGGAAAAGGTGATTGTTCTAAGAAAGTCAGAAATGCATTACTTCCTGGGGCTCAAAGTGCGGCAGTGGGAATGTGTCCTTAGCTGAAGGAAGAACCTTTCTCTGTCCTGGGAGGGATCACTTTTAGTCACTTTGATGGCCC
Organism: Mesoplodon mirus; assembly: GCF_964341445.2. Lineage (NCBI taxonomy): Eukaryota > Metazoa > Chordata > Mammalia > Artiodactyla > Ziphiidae > Mesoplodon > Mesoplodon mirus. The sequence continues at coordinate 92,603,208 of NC_138981.1, read as the reverse complement.
AGGAAGTTATCCAAGTGCAACTACTTCAGCCTGGCCTGGGAGATCTTTTGAATCAAAAGAGTGGGTTAGTTGGGGAAGGGGTGTGCACCATTTATTGGTTGGGGAGCAAGAGCCTATGTTTACTGAGCCTCTGCCACGTGCCAGGCATGGTGCCATGCAAGTTACATCAACAGTCTCATTAAATCCTCAAAACATTTCTAAGAGGTAAATGCTTTTATCCTTGACCATAGGTGAGGAAACAGAGGCACAGACAAGTGAAATAACTTACTAGTTAGTAATCGGCAGCATTGGGACTCAGGCCCACGTCTATCTGATGCCAAAGCCCATGAACTTCACCACCACTCTATTCTGCCATGACAAATAAAACTGCCTTTGAGGAGCCAGCATCTTAAAAAGGGCTACCCTGGGGCTTCCCTGGTGGCACAGTGGTTAAGAACCTGCCCGCCAATGCAGGGGACACGGGTTCGAGCCCTGGTCCGGGGAGATCCCACATGCCGCGGAGCAACTAAGCCCTTGTGCCACAACTGAGCCTGCCCTCTAGAGCCCACGAACCACAACTACTGAAGCCTGCACTCTAGAGCCCGCGAGCCACAACTACTGAGCCTGTACTCTAGAGCCCGCAAGCCACAACTACCAAAGCCCACGCGCCTAGAGACCGTGCTCCACAGCAAGAGAAGCCACTGCAATGAGAAGCCCCATGCACCGCAACGAAGAGTAGCTCCCGCTGGCTGCAACTAGAGAAAGCCCGCACAGCAACGAAAACCCAATGCAGCCAAAAAACCCAAACAAACAAACAAAACACGAAAAAGAATTATTCTTTAAAAAAAAAAAAAGGGCCACCCTTTCACTACTTTCTCTATACTCTCAAGGCATGCTTTGAAGCTATTAACTGTGACTTTCTTTTTTCATCAGGGTCTTAACAGCCACAATGTGCCCCATGCCTTGCCCTGCATCTTCTTTACTTATCTAGTACAGAAAGCCAGTGGATGAGAGCACAGGCTCTAAAGCAGACTGCCTGGGTTCAAATCCCAGCTCTGTCACTTTTTAGCTGTGGGAATTTGGGTAAGTTGCTTAATCTCTCCATGCCTCCTTTCCCTCATCTATAAATTATAATAATAATAATACCTCACAGAATTGCTAGGATACTTAAGTGAGGTAATGGATGTTGTGGAGATGGATGGTGATGATGGTTGCACCACAATGTGAATGTACTTAATGCCACTGAACTGTAAACCTAAACATGACTAAAGTGGTAAATGTTATGTGTATTTTATCACAATTTTTAAAAGCAATCCTTTTAAACATAAATTCCTTAACCTTGTAATGTTCCTAGGCACTTGAGGACACATAGCAAATAAGACAGACGAGGTTCCTGCTCTCATGGGGCTAACATTCTAGAAGGGAGGGAGAGACAAAATCTAGTCAACAAATGAACAAATAAGATATTTTCAGATATGAAGAAAATGAAACAGTGATGGGGGAAAGCCACTTTATTTATTTATTTAGCTGTGCTGTGTGGCTTGTGCGATCTCAGTTCTCTGACCAGGGGTTGAACCTGTACCCTCAGCAGTGAAAGCGCGGAGTCCTAACCACTGGACTGCCAGGGAATTCCCAGGGGGAAGCCACTTTAGATTAAGTAGTGGAGAAATGCTTCTCAGAGGAAGTAACATTGTGACAGTTAACCTGAATTCTGAATGATAAAAGGAGCCAATCATATGAGGATCTGGGGATAAAGACATTCTAGGTAGAAGGGACAGCTAGTGCAAAGGCCCTGAGGTTTGAACTAGCTTAGTGTGAACTAAGAACCTAAAGAACGCCAGTGAATGTGGAGATGAGTTTGGAGAGAGACAGAGGCCAGATCCTGGAGGGCCTTACAGGCCATGGTGAGGGTTTGGATTCTAGTCTAAATGCAACAGAAAGCCACTAAACAGTTTTAAGCAGGAGAGTGACATGATTTGAAAAACTACTTTAAATAGATCGTTGGCATATGTGTGAAGGATCGATCCAGGTGAGAGATGATGCTGGCTTGGGCTAAGATGGCAGCAGTGGAAAGAGACAGAAGTAGATAGATTCTGGATATATTTGGGAGTTTGACAAGCTGTACTGAAGGATTGAGTATAAGAGATGAGATAAAAGGATGACCAAAAGGATGACACTTAGATTTTCCCTGAGCAACTGGATGATTGGTGGTGCCCATGTACTAAAGATGATGGAAAGTGGGGGAGGAGTGATGTTGCGGGTAGAAATCAAGAGTTCTGTCTTGGCTGTGTTAAGCCTGAGTTGCCTATAAGACACCCAAGAGGAGATGCCAAGTAGACAGTCAGATGAAATAACAGCAACAAACTTTTATTGATGCTTACTGTGTGCCAAATACTGTCCCAGATGCTTGACACATATTAGATCATTTAATTCTCACAACACTGTGAGGTCAGGAATTATTATCATCCCGCTTTACAGAGGGACCTGTCCCCAAAACCAATTCGACTGTAGTACCATTTATGAGTGTATACAAACCTCATCATTTAGCATAGATATGCCCACTGTACTAAGGCAGAAGGATGGTATTTAAAAAGATGAGGAAATAGGGCCTCCCTGGTGGCGCAGTGGTTGAGAGTCCGCCTGCCGATGCAGGGGATACGGGTTCGTGCCCCGGTCTGGGAGGATCCCATATGCCGCGGAGCGGCTGGGCCCGTGAGCCATGGCCGCTGGGCCTGCGCATCCGGAGCCTGTGCTCCGCAACGGGAGAGGCCACAACAGTGAGAGGCCCGCATACCGCAAAAAGGAAAAAAAAAAAAAAAAAAAAAAAGATGAGGAAATAGAGGCAAAAAAAGGCTAAACAACTTGCTTAAGGTCACATAGTAAGTGGAAGAGCCAGGATTCAAACTCGGGCTGTCTGACTCCAGACCCTGTGCCATTATGTCATATGTCTGGAACTCAAAGAGGAGATGAGGGCCACACATAAAAATATGGGGGTGTTCATGTTAAAAATGCCATTTAGAGCTGTGGGACTGGATGGAATGATCTTGGAAGAGAGTGAGAAAGGGGTTTAGGGCTGAGCCCTAAAGCATCTCAAACATTTAGAGGTAGAGTGGAGGAAATGGAGTCAACAAAGCAGACTAGGCAAGGACAAGGCAAGTCAAGAAGGTTGTGGCATCATGAGAACCTAGAAAGGAGAGTGCCTCAGACAAGCTGTGTCCAGTGCTGCTGAGAGGGCCAGTATATTGGGGACAGAAAAGTAACCATATTTATGGGCCCCAATGCTGAAGAGAAAGAAGGCTAGTTTCCTAAAACTTGTATAATGCACAGCCCCTTCCCTCTTCCCTTTTGTCTTCCCTCCCTCCCTTCATCAATTCAAATACACCGAGGTCCACTTCAGTACTAGAATCTATGGAAGGTGACCAAAGTGTTCAGACCTAGAATCTCACTGCATCCTATTTAGTATTTGCTTTGGAAAGGATTTCAGAGTCAGTCTCAGGTTACAAGAGAGGGTTCAGTCATGCCTGACCTGAAGAAGGCTGCCAGTGGGACAAGGCAGCCTTGGGGTGTTGCTGATTTACTGAAGGCAAGGAAACTGGCTCCAAACTCAGCAGGTTGGGCCTCCTCCCTGCCTTCCTGTGAACGTGGCCTCCGGAGCATGGCACCTGATTACAATCCGCTGGACACTGCTTCACAGTAAGCTGTAAACAACTACCACCATGTCTTTCTCAACACATAAAGACTTTCCAGGGGACAAACACTCTGTAAATCATTTTTATGTGAAGACCCAGAGACCTGTTTTGTCTTGCTCAGGGGTTCCCTGATTCAGGACTATTATCAGTTCAATCTATGGGTGGTCACTATCCAGCTCTCAGCAAAACCTGTTCTTTTCCTAGGAGCATCTTCTACCTCTGGTCCCTGCTGAGCCTTCCTTGAGTAATCAGTAGGTCTCCTCCACCTTCCAGGTCTCACAGAGACTTACACTGCTTTGTTTTTCTCTTCCTTGAATTGTCCTTTGCTTTGTTCCCACCATGAAGAGTGGCACCTGACTTTCATCTATTTTCAGAGTGGGGACTTGCTGGCTACATTCAGGGCCAGAGGGACCTGTCCCCAAGAGCAATTCTACTGTAGTTCCATTTATGAGTGTATACAAACCCCATCATTTGGCATAGATATGCCCACTGTACCAGGACAGAAAGATGATATTTAAAAAGATGGGGGGAGAGACTTCTCTGGCGGTCCAGTGGCTAAGGCTCCATGCTTCCACTGAAGGGGGCACAGGTTCTATGCTTGGGCAGGGAACTAAGATCCCACATGCCCCGCGGAGCAGCTAAAATAAATAAAAATAAAAATAAATAAAAATAAAAAGATGGCGGAAGAATTCACTAAATTCCTCAGGTGAATCTAAATTCAATTATATATACTTATATGTATATTTGTATATTCACATATGTACATATGCAAAACTATATACAAAATAGTATAAACATAAAACTAGATCTAGATCAAGATCTATTTATAGATCCATATCTGTATATAAAGCAAAGGAATGGAGACCCCTGGTTTCCTAAGACATACAGTGCCTCACAACCTCCCGAGATCCAACTTTTCCAGCAGGACAGGTGACTTGAAACAATTTTATAACCCTCTCAGTGCCTGACCTATTACCATACACATACACGTACATAGCAGGTCCTTAGCAGGTATACGTTGAATCTACTAGAATTAAATGTGGGTTGGACCTTGGCATCTGACGTTGCTAATATCTGTAGGGCTAGTTGGGGTTCTAGTTCAGCGTGATCTTTATTAAGTCACTTTATCTTTCTGGCTCTGACTTTTGACATGTGCAAAAAGAAAAAATTAAACTAGATGATTTATAAAAGGTCTTTCCAATTCTGGTTGCCAATGATTATCCGGCGCTAGGGTCTACAGGAGATGGAAAGGATCCAAGGGGAATCTCTTCTTTAAGAAAATGTAGCACTGAAAGGCTCGCAATGACTGGAGAAGAGTGCAGTTGGGGAAAGGATGAGCAGGTATCTGAAGCTAGAGGAGCAGGTGAATGTGAGAGGAAATAAAGGACTTTTCATTCCATATAATAATAGCTAACATACTGAACCCTAACTAGACACCAGGCCCGTTACCTGTCTCACTGAATCCTCACAATTGTACGAGTTAAGGACTGTTGCCATTCTCATTTTAGAGATGAAAGCCTGGCACCAAAAAAGGTAAGTAAACTGGCCATTGGCAGAGTTGGCTTGCAAACCCTGGTGATCTGACTCCAGAGCATGTGTCCTTAACGACGGTCCTGCCTCCAGAGACAGGAGAGGAAGATGATATTGAATGTGCAGTTCCATTTGGGTATTTGGTGAGCAACTCGGAGAAAAGGAAGCCAAGCCAGGTGAGGAGCTGGGAAGAACCCAGTTAGACATTAGGAAGAAAGCAGTTCGGCTCTCAATCCCTATATAATACTATACTAAGGCTGACAGATTCCTCAGCACCCAGAGTGTAGTAGCTGTGTTCTAAGGCCTGAGACTCCTGGGTCCCTGGGGGTGGTAGCAAGGACAGTGCAAGCTGCCAGCCCGGCAGCAAGCTGTGTGCCGCCACCAGCTTTTGCAATCACTGAGAGCAGGAACATCATGTCCTGCCTTTGCCCTAGGCCCTGAGGACCGTGCCCAGCACGGGAGGAGCATTTTTTTGTGCTTCCCATGCCAAGCCCTCCCCACTTATGAGAAATGGCCTCAGTATTCATCTCTCTCCTTACAATACTCCATCCTCCTTCACCTGAATGAACCTGTCAGTTGTCTCCTGAGGAGGAGACGCAGACAGAGCTACATTCAGCAGTAGTTCAAAATGAATCAAATAAACTCCTGTCTTTGACTTATTCTAGAAAGAGAGTGACCACAGTGCCTACTGAATATCTTCAAACTCACCCAACCCGGGGGAACCTGACCAGAGGGAGGTTCCAGGAACCTGGTAGACAAAGCTGAAACCCTGAAACCATTTGCTGCCTCCCTGGAAAGGGGGAAATGTCTCTAGGACTGCTGACCAGGAACCTTCTCCCTGGGAGCCATCTTGCCTCCCACCCCAGATTTTTCACTGGCCTTTTTCCAGGCTGGCCTCTTCTAGGTTCCCCTCACTTTTTTTTTTTTTTTTTGGAGGTATCTGATTTTTTTTATTTTTTAAAAGATTTTTTTGATGTGGACCATTTATAAAGTCTTTACTGAATTTGTTACAATTTATTTATTTATTTATTTATTTATGGCTGCGTTGGGTCTTCGTTGCTGCACATGGGCTTTCTCCACATTCTTTTTTTTTAAGTTTTAATTTTTATATTTTTTGGCCACGTCACACGGCTTGCAGGATCTTAGTTTCCCAACCCGGGATTCAACCTGGGCCCCCTGGAGTGGAAGCACGGAGTCCTAACCACTGGACGGCCAGGGGAATTCCTGGGTTCCCCTCATTATAAGAACATTTTCTCCAGGAAAACCCAGTCAGCCCACGGGGGTTTCTGAGGGGTTGTCTGAACCTCAAAAATCTCTGTAGGGACTTCCCTGGTGGCACAGTGGTTAAGAATCCACCTGCCAACCCAGGGGACACGGGTTCGAGTCCTGGTCCGGGAAGATCCCACATGCCGTGGAACAACTAAGCCCGTGCACCACAACTACTGAGCCTGTGCTCTGGAGCCCGTGAACCACAACTACTGAGCCCACGTGCCACAGGTACTGAAGCCCGAGTGCCTAGAGCCTGTGCTTCACGACAGTGAAGCCACCGCAATGAGCAGCCCGCCCACCAAAATGATAAGTAGCCCCCGCTCGCTGCAACTAGAGAAAGCCCACGCGCAGCAACAAAGACCCAGTGCAGCCAAAAATAAATAAATAAATGTATAAAAAAAAATCTCCGTACCCATGACTTTGCAGTGGTCAGGCGTGGGGCTGAGGTCAGGAGGGAGAGGCCTCACAGGTCACCTTTAGTCGCCTAATCAGGAAATGAGCAGGTTTGCCCAAACCATTGACCCGGAATCCCCCAGATTCTTAGGGAAGTGGCTCTATGAGATTATGACAGCTTGTTTTCCTTGTTCCCTACTCCAGCCTCTCTCGTTCTGACCCCCAGATAATCTACAGCTCAGCCACCAAGCAGTTTCCAGATTCCTCTTCAGAGCTGTCGGGGAGGACCGCCAGATCAACTGCATCCTATGGACCTGCCTCTGCTTACCGGCAGGCACAAACCCAGGCCAAGTGAAAGGAGGCCATCTCCCACCTGGTGTCAAAATGCTGGAGGCTCATCTCACCTAGCCTAAGAGGTGCCTCTGCTCTTCCCCATTCCTTACTCTACCTGCAGGAGGTCCATTTAGAATTTCTTTTCCCCTTCAAGGCACTCCTTGATGTTCTTTTTTTTTTTTTTTTTTTTTTCAGTACGCGGGCCTCTCACTGTTGTGGCCTCTCCCATTGCAGAGCACAGGCTCCGGATGCGCAGGCTCAGTGGCCATGGCTCATGGGCCCAGCCACTCCATGGCATGTGGGATCTTCCCGGGCTGGGGCACGAACCCGTATCCCCTGCATCAGCAGGCGGACTCAACCACTGAGCCACCAGGGAAGCCCTGATGTTCTTTTTAAGAGGATTTCAGTGCTGGAGGGATAAGTACATACCTGATTTTCCTCAGCTCACACCCCCACTAGGAAAGGTTTCCAGCCCTTTCTGGGGTATTATTTGGCTGTAGACCCTTTCTCATCTAATGCCCATCCTTGCTCTTGCTCCTTGCTGGGGCATTGCCTTTCCACAACAGGGCATTTTCTTTTCTTTCTTCCTTTCTTTGGCCATGCGGTCCAGGCAGGATCTTAGTTTCCCTACTAGGGATCGAACCCACGCCTTCTGCAGTAGAAGCACGGAGCCCTAACCACTGGACCACCAAGGAATTCTCCCAGGGCATTTTCTATCTCAACTGCCAGTTTGTCCTAAAGGGGAAGTTTGGACAGACCTTTGAATGAGGAGTTCCCAGCGTGGTATGTGTGGTACAACCCTGACTCCTGGGTCACATTCTGTGCCAGGCACTGTGGTAAAAGAGAGTCTTTTCTTGTCATCGTGGAGCTGACAGTCTAATGGGAAGAAAGACAATAACTGAGTCATCACACACATAACTAAAGTAGTTACAAGTTGGGATCTGTGCTCAAGCAGAGAATAACAGGGGCGAGAGAAGTTGACTTCATTTTTATCAAAATGACACACGCATCTGGTTAAAAAACCCACACAAACACTATAGAACAACTTCGAGTATAACAAACAGCATCCTTTCATCCTCTCTCCTCAACCTTCAGTTCCACGAGGCTGCTACTTTTAACCTTTCTCTTTGAATTCTTTTGCGGATTGACCTTTATTTCTCTAGATAACATGCTTCTGTCCTCTTTTCTTGATTTATCAACTTGAAACATTCATCTACTGTATTTCTCCTATGATAGATGAGTGTGCAGTGGTCAACAGTACACACACTTTCATTCTCCACTCCTCCCAATGTAGATATATAATACTGTAGTTCTATTACTAAGTACAGTTGTAACATTAAATAATGTACGTAAACCCTTACGTATTGTTCCATCAACTATAGACTGCCTCTCTTGACTCCCCACTTTTGTCACATGGAACTGTTTAAGTCTGTACCCTGACCTCCACCTCTTTCCCCCTTCTACCTCTAGTTTCTGTCAAATGTGTAATTACTTTTACATTGTCAAGGTTGATAACATTTACATACTCTTCTATAGCTGTGATTATATGCACCATGCTTTATTTATCGGTTGATTCTAAAAGTTGACAACTAATAAATACTGTTTACATTATTGTGACTTTAAAAATATAATTCACTGCAGACAGGGACGTATTATGATTTTCATGGGCCCTTTCTTCATAAAAGAAAGGATCAAAAAATATGTTTTATGGCTGTATTAGTAAAAAGACAAATATATTCATCTTATATATTAAAGCCTTTTCTTTGACCTAAAAGTTCATTTTTCCTTCTGATTTCAAATTAAATTAAAACAAGGAATTCCCTAGTGGTCCAGTGGTTAGAACTCTCTGCTTTCACTACCGAGGGCGTGGATTCAATCCCTGGTCAGGGAACTAAGATCCCACAAGCTGTGCGACCAAATTAAAAATAGATAGATAAATAAATAAATAAATGAAAAGGAAAAAAAATAAAAAGAGACCAGATTTTAAAAAATAATAAAAAAAGTAAAATAAAACATTTTTGTGGTTTCCAACTTCATATAATGGAATCATACATATGTATCCTTCATGTGTGATCTTTGTTCAATTAAGTTAGTATAATTTTTACAATCTTTAAAAACAGCTCTATTGAGGAATAAGTGACCTACAATAAATTGCACATGTTGAAAGTGTACAATTGCTAAGTTTTGACATATGTATATATCTGTGAAACAATCACCACAATGAGGATATTGAATATATGCAACATCCCCAAAAGTTTCCCTGGGCCCCTTTGTAATTCATTCTTCCCATCCCTAGGCAACCACTGCCCTGCTTTCTGTCACTACAGATTAGAATTTTCTATAACTGGAATCATGCAGTATTTATAGTTTTGTGTCTGATTTCTTTCACATATCATATTTGTGAGATTCATCCATGTTATTGAGAGAATCAATAGTCAATTCCTTTTTATTGCTGAGTAGTACTCCAAGGTATGGCTATACCAAAATTAGTTTATCTATTTGCTTTTACTGGGCATTTGAGTTATTTCCAATCTTTGACAATTGTAAATTTAGCCTCTAAGAACATTTGGGAACAAGTTTTTGTGTGGACATATGTCTTCCTCTCTCTCTAGGAGTGGAATGACTAGATCATATGGTAGGTATATGCTCAACTTTATAAGACACTACCCAAATGCTTTCCAAAGTGGTTGTACCATTTTAAAATCCCACCAACAATCAGACTTCTAGTTGTTTGACATTCTTGTCAAAACTTGGTATTGATATTCCTTTTAATTTTAACTTCTAGTGGCTGTGTAGAGGTACATTGTTGTGTGCAGTTTTCTTGGGCTGTATCCCGCAGGCTTGCAAGCCCTGTACTTGCCCAGCTTCAAGACTGAAGAAAGAGCCCAGAGTCAGCGACAGAGACATCAAGGGTTTAATGAATGGGGGACCTTACGCGTCTGAAGTGACACCCCACCAAGTGTGCAAACGGTGGGCAGGACATGGCTGCAGTCTTTGCTGGGGGGCAGGGGAAGAGGGAGGTTACCAATTATAGAGGGAATTGACATCAGGTTGGCTCATCAGTTACCTGGGAAACCAGCAGAGGAGCACATCCCTTACTGTCCCTTGGTAAACTATCATGGTGGAGATGTTCTGATCTAAAGATTAGAACAATCATTAGCTGGAGCCAGGGGCAAGCATGTAGGCATTTACAGGTTAGGCTCTATGATTAAGAGGGAAGGTCAGTCATGTGAGTAGGGTGTAGGTAGAGCAGGGACTGGTAGAGCAGGGGATGTACAGAGAGCAAGGGAAGAGCCATCTTGTGTGGTCTGACCATACAAGATTTAATTCTCATTTCCTGAATGACCATTTTAATGTGTTTATGAGCCATTTTTATACCTTCATTTGTAAAGTGGCCCTTCAAATCTTTTGCTCATTTTTAAAAACTTGTTTGTTTCAATAAATCTTATTATTGAGTTGTAAGAGTTCTTTATATATTCTGGATACAAGTCATTTGTCAGATATGTGATTTGCAAATATTTTCTCCCAGTTTTTAAGCTGTCTTTTCATTCTCTTCACAGAGCAAAAGTTTTACATTTTGATGAAGTCCACTTTATCAATTCTTTTCTTTTGTGGATCAAGCTTTTGGAACCATGTCTAAAACCTATTTTCCTAACCCAAGATCATGAAGATTTTCTCTTATGTCTTCTAAAAGCTTTATAGTCTTAGGTTTTTACATTTAGATTGAATATTCATTTTAATTCATTTTTATATTAAGTATGAGATTTAGATCAAGGTTCTTTACTTAACATACAAATTTCTAATTTTTTCAGTATTATTTGTTGACGACTGTTTTCTCCATTGAATTGCCTTTGCACCCTTGTCTCTCTCTTTTTAAAATATTTTTTTCTTTTTTTAACCTTTGTCTCTTTTTATAGGTCTCTGTCTGGGCTCTCTTCTGTCCCATTAATCTATGTGCCTACCCCTTCACCAATATACCACATTGTCTTGATTACTTAACTTTATATAAATCTTAAAATCAGTGTGATTCCTCTAACTTTATTCTTTTTTTCATATATTGTCTTGACTTTTCTAATTCCTCTCCCTTTCCATATTAATTTTAGAATAAGCTTATCTATAGCTACAAGAAACCTCTGGGGGTTTTGATAGACATTGCATTAAAGATATTGATCAATTTGGTGAACTGATATTTTAACCATGTTGAGTTTTCCAGTCCATGAACAGGTATGTCTCCCCATTTACTTAGGTTTGATTTCTCTCGTAAGCATTTTCTAGGATTCAGTATATAAGCCTTGCACGTGGCTGGGAACTGTAGCTTTGAAAAAATTGCAGTTGACACTTGAATGACGCAGGAGTTAGGGGCACCAACCCTCTTCACTGTTGAAAATTTGCACGTCTTTACATTCGACCCTCCATATCCTCGGTCGTTCCTGTAGTACTATAGTACTTATTGAAAAAAAAATAAGTGGACCTGGGCAGCTCAAACCCGTGTTGTTCAAGGGTCAACCATAATTCTACATTACATTTAGTTGGCTTTTTAATTAGAAAACTCATGTCTTCCATCAACGTTGGGAAATTTGATCATAGTACTCCTTTGATAATTTTCTTTTTCCTCCTTTTTGGAATTTCTAACAGTTAGATGTTAGACATTGAACCTCTTGAATTTTTCTTTTTTTTTGTTTTTAATATTTATTTATTTATTTGGTTGCACCGGGTCTTAGTTGTGGCAGGTGGACTCCTTAGTTGTGGCATGTGAACTCTTACTTACAGTATGCATGTGGGATCTAGTTCCCTGACTAGGGATTGAACCTGGGCCCCCTGCGTTGAGAGCGAGGAGTCTTATCCACTGTGCCACCAGGGAAGTCCCCTTGAATTTTTCTTCTTTATTGTTTTTCTTTCCTCCTTTATTTCTCATCTTTTTTATTCATTGTGGGAGATTTCCTTATCTTCATCTTCCAATCCTCTGTAATAGGCAGAATTCTAAGATGGCCCTCAAGACTCCTGCCCCCTAGTGTACATGCCCTATATAATCCCCTCCCTTTGAGTGTGGGTGGGACCTATGAATATGATGGGATGTTACTCCAATGATTAGGTTATATGTCAAATGTGAGGGGATTTTGCTGATGTAATTCAAGTCCCCAATCAATTTCTTTTTAGTTAATCAAAAGGGAGATTATCCTGGGTGGGCCTGACTTAATCAGGTGAGCTCTGTAAAGGAGTAGGGTTCATTTACAATGTTGTGTTAGATTCAGGTGCACAGCAAAGGGAGTCAGTTATACATATGCATATATCCACTCTTTTTAAGATTCTTTTCCCATATAGGCCATTACAGAGTAGTGAGTAGAGTCTCCTGTGCTATACAGTAGGTCTGTATTAGTTCTCTATTTTATGTATAGTAGTGTGTATATGTCAGTCCCAATCTTCCAAAGTATCCCTCCCTTGTGCCCCCTGCCCCACCCCGTTCATCTTTTGAAATGAGGCAGTAGAGAGTCTGACTGGGAGCTGGGTGCATGAACAGACCTTGTCAATGGGCAGATTTTGCTTAAGGATGATGGGAGAGGAGCTGGTTATGAATCTTTGATGGGGGATGGGGGTCGGGGAGAAAGGTCCAGATACCAAACTGCAGAAGGCTTAAGTCTGAGGCACTAACACCCAACTAGCTGTCCTAATTCTGTCTAAATACTTTGTTCAGTTTCTGTAAAGAAGAAACCCTTTGTTTTTAGGCTGGCAAGTAAATATTGGGCTGCCGGATAGTCTCCATGTAGGAGTTTGGGGGTCAACCCTGCACTGTACAGACCTTCAGTTGTGAGGCCCTGTTGTCAGCTTCCCTTCTCACTCTCACTCTTTGTCATCCTTGCAGTCTTAGCAAGGCCAAACCTTGCTAAGGTTTGCAAGGTAGGCGGGCTGCCTCTTTATCTGCAGCACCTCCACACATAGTTTAAGCTGATTGTTTGCTCCACTCTGCTTCATCAGTTAGCACTCTTCCAGATGCTTTCTGACTTCAGAAATTTATTTAAATTTCTCATCCGCTGATGGCTCCCCTCGTGTTCTCTGTATTGTGGTGGGTTTATGCAGTTTTAAATTTCTGTACTATTATTTTAATAAGGTCTCTGGAGGGAGAGGACTTACATGTTTGTGCTCAGCCTACCATCTTGAACTGAAAGAAAATGTACAATGAGGATAATAGTGGTGCCTATTACTTTTTTGAGGATTAAATGATTTACACATGTAAATTGCTTAGCACAGTGCCTGGCACATATTTGATTATTTATAAATATTAGTTATTATCATTATTATTGCCTTGACAAGCAATTGGGGAATTGTGTTTCTGGATGGGAAATCTTTTCCTGATGCCATGGGAAACCACACCAGGCAGGTGACCACTACATCCACCATTGAATTAAGTCCAAGATTCAGTGCCTTTGGTTCTAAAAAAGCAATGCTTCGGGAAAAAAGCTTTAGGTTTGAGGAGAAGTCATGGGGGTAGAGGGGTGGTTGGAGGGAAGAGCTACATGTCTCAGAGGGCAAGCCCTGAAATGGAGGCAATGAAGCAGAACCAGAGTGACAAAATCTCAATTTTCCCTTGCAGCAAACTGGGAGCCAGCTGTGCTGATGGATGGAAGGTGGTCTGCAGCAGAGCTGCAGCAAGCTCAAGTAGAGACCAGAACCAAGGCAAAGAAGATGACAACAAAGGGCTCAGATTTGCCGTTGACTCAAGGAAGCCAGGAGGCATGGAAGCAGGAACTAGGAGGTGAATGAATAGGAACTGGATTTGTTTTTCTCTCGGAAGGATTGGAAGTCTTCCCACTAGCAACTCTTTCCTTTCCTTGTTCATCAGGCTCCCTTGCTTCCTCCTGAGTGATTGTGGGCACTGTACCTTGCTACACCCACTAACCCCAGAAGGGTGAGTCGCTGTGGGCCTGGATCCCCAGTCCTCCCTTCCAGCAGAGCCAGCTCCCTGAGGATGGGGCTGACCTTATATGCAGTGGGAGGAGGGAGCTTTCCTTGGTTTTCTAAATATTTAGCAGATCTGCCAAAATACGATCTTGACCAGAGATACCTCCCTCGCTAGCCTGCTACGCTGCTTGAAATCCCACAGTTCATTTCGGTTTGGTGTCTTCAGAGTTCCTAGTTACAGTGCAAACATCATGGGAAGTTTGGTATTCAGGCATGACTCCATTACCAGCCAGAAGACATCAGGTCTAATTCATTTGTTCAACCAAACAGCCCCCTTGCAGATTTCCCAAAAGAGGTGGGAAAGAAAGGGTACCTATACCTGGCAGGGAGAGATGGACAAGTCAGATCAGGAGCAGGGGTACCCTCCAAGAAATCTTCTCAACTTGATGGGAGGTTGGAATGCTTTCCAAGGTCCCTTCTCTTCCATGATTTTAAATTTTTGAGACACTAGAGGTAAAATAATTTGGCAATTGCTCTTGTTTATCTGGAATTCCATGGTATCCAGTCACTTCAGAAAGAGAGGGAATGACAATGTGGCCTGGGAAGTGGGTGAAATGCCTGAAGAAGAATTTGGAGCAAAGCCCTGGGAGGCCCCATCCTTCACAAAATCCTTAGGGAAACACACCAGAGATAAAAGATCCCTGAAACTTCACATAGGGTTATGATTCTATCCCAAACATACTCTGTTTTCTAGGATAATCACTTGCTTTCTCTGCCTCAGTCTCTTTATCCATACAATGGCCACGGCAATCCCTGCCTTATCTATCTTCACAAAATTGTTGTGAGGATCAAAAGAGCTGACAGCCATGGAAGTGATCCAAATTGTCAAGAATTCTTTAGATATAAGATATTTTTATATATTAAGCTTCACAAGGACATGGTAGCTGGCCTCAATTGGAAGGAAGATTTTTTTTTTTTTTTTTTTTGCGGTACATGGGCCTCTCACTGTTGTGGCCTCTCCTGTTGCAGAACACAGGCTCCGGACGCACAGGCTCAGTGGCCATGGCTCACAGTCCCAGTCGCTCCACGGCATGTGGGATATTCCCGGACCGGGGCACAAACCTGTGTCCCCTGCATCGGCAGGCGGACTCTCTACCACTGCGCCACCAGGGAAGCCACTGGAAGGAAGATTTTTTAAAAATAACTTTTTTTTCTGATTATGAAAGCATTATATAATTATAGAAAATATAGAGAGGGATCAAGAGAAACATTAAAATCACCCTTAATCCCACCCAGAGACAGGTACTTTTAAGGATTTGGATTTTGGTGTATTTCCTTCTAGTCTCTTTTCCTCCATGAAGGCAAAGACTGTGTCTGTTTGTCCCACCACTGTATCCCCAGAATCTGCCAATGTACCCAGCACACTTTAGATCTTCAATAAATATTTGTATAATTAATGAGTACATATACTTATTTTAATTTAAAAAATTCTGTGTGTACATTTTTATATCCTGCTTTTTTTTTTTACCTAATTATAATCTGAGTATTTCCTATGACATCAAATATTCCTTGGGACTTCCCTGATGGTCCAGTGGTGAAGACTCCATGCTTCCAATGCAGGGGGCACAGGTTCGATCCCTGATGGGGGAAATAAGATCCTGCATGCTGCACGGCACGGCCCAAAAAATAAGTAAATAAAATAAATTTAAAAAGATAACACTTCCTATATAAAATATTCCTTAAGATATGATTTTCCATGTCTGTACTGTATTCCATCATATCGGTATATCAGCTCTCTATTATTGGACATCTGTATTGCTTCAAACTGTTTGCTATTATAATTAAAACTGATAAATATCCTCATAGCAAAATCTTTGTGCCCATACCTGTTTGTTTCCTTTGGATAAATTCTTAGCAGTGGAATTCCTGGGTGACATAGTAAGCACATTTAAAAGACTTTTAATACATGACTAGATTGCCCTCCATGAAAGTTGTACCAATTTACTTACCTTCCAGCAGTCTATGTTTTTTTTTAAATGCACATAAGTTTTTGATTTTGACTTTGTCATGTCTATCTATATTTTCCTTTTGTGACTTCTTCCATTGCATTTATGCTTAGAAAGTCCTCAGGGAAGGTCTTTTAAAACGATAAAAGGTCAATTTGTATGCGGTTCCTGCTTTTGCAATGCAATGTATTCATGGAAGCTTTATCATAAGACAGTCTACATACTGGGAAATAGACCAAGCTTATGCATACACATAGCTGTCTTCATCTATCCCAATTTTATTGGTTTCATCAGCAGAAACTAATGAGTATGTGGGTGAAGGCAGCAAGGGGTGAAGTATAGGTGCTCAGAAAGCAGTGTTGCAGGGCAAGCAGTGAAGAACATCACATGCCTCTTAGTGGTTCCTCTGTCTTTCTTGGATATTAGAGAGTTTTCACGCAAACTCAGTTCAGAAAACCTCCACCCTCATGACTTAAGTGCCTCCCATGGGCCCCACCTCCTGATACCATCACGTTGGCATTAGGACCGCAACATATGAATTTAAAGGGGACACAAGCATTCAGGCCATAGCACTGCTTTAATAAATTACCACAAATTTGGTGGCTTAAAACCACAGAAATTTATTCTCTCACAGTTCTGGAGGCCAGAGTCTAAAATCAGTTTCACTGGGCTGAAATCAAGGTGTCAGCAGGGCCTCACTCCCTCTGCGGACTCTAGGGGAGAATCTATTCCCTGCCACTTCCAGGTTCTAGAGGCTGCTAGAATTCTGTGGTTGTAGCTGCATCACCCCAATCTCTGCCTCTGTGGTCTCACTGCCTTCTCTTCTTCTGTCTGTGTGTTTAATCTCCTTCTCTATCTCTCTTATAAGGATATACAGGATTGCATTTAGACTTTACCTGGATAATGCAGAATAGCCTCCTGTAGTGTAAGGCCTAGAATTTCATGTGCTCCCTCGATATCTTTGAGACTCACAGGGCCTCAAAGTCCTAACTGCTTTCTCTCATCCAGCAGGAAAGAATCCCAACTGGTTAGTCCCCCTATCAGCTGGATCAGCTGAACCTCACTCAGCCCAGTCCTCAACCTAACTGGTTTTGCCTCCCTGGCCGCCTGTGAAGTTATTCAAACAAACCAATCACAGTCTCCCTTGGGAACCAAAGGGTACCACACCCTTCTGTTACTACAAAGCCTGCCAGCTTCCTACAGTCCCTTCTGCTTTACTCTATTCCTGAGTGCAACCTCCGTGTGGCCCTGCATGGCACTTGGTGTCCTCCTCCTCTGGACTGTGACTATATGTGACTAATAACTGCTGTCCATCTCATCTGTCCAGTGTCAGGTGCCATGTATTTGACCATCCCCAGAACCCTAAAGTGGGACTCTCTCCCTTGCTAGTGGGGTGACGAGGAAGGGAGCAAAACATATCCCCATTTCAAGATACGTCATTTACTCACATCTGCCAAGACCACCCGCCCCCCACTTTGGCCATATAAGGTGGCATTCACAGATTCCAGGGATTAGAGGTGGATCTCTTTCGGGGGCCATTTTTAGCTACCCACAGTAGCCTTTATTATTATTTAAGAGAGTGCAAGTTCACAAACCCCTTGGTAACTCTAAAGATATAATTATTTAATTTGGTATATCTCTGAGTTCCCGCTGACTTGTCTGTTAACAAATACCAAGAACTTAATTTTTTTAAGGAAAGTGAGGCAACATTGCAGCGTAAAGAATTTAAGGTTAATTTTGAACATCACTTAATGGTGGGGATATTCCTCTCTAGTTAAATCTTTGTTTCAGTTCTCCCCTCATATCTGATTTTCAGGGCTGTGGCAAAAGCTGCTGCTTGGCCCCTCATATCCATTCTCCTTTTCTTCCATAGTGATAGAAATTTTACCTGAGTACATTGCTTCCCAGAAAAAAAAATTATATTTCCTTTCTTCACTTCCAGCTAGAAGTGGCCATGGGTGTGAGCCAGTGGTATGTAGCATTCAGGCTACCGGGATATAAGCTTAAGTGATGTATGTCAGCTTCTAGAAAACTTCTTTAAGAAAGCTGCCCATGTCCTTAATTTCCAATATATACAAACAGCTCATACAACTCAATAACAACCCAATCAAAAAATGGGCAGAAGACCTTAATAGATATTTCTCCAAAGAAGACATACAGATGGCCGATAGGCATATGAAAAGATGCTCACCATTGCTAATTATTAGAGAAATGCAAATCAAAACTACAGTGAGGTATCACTTCACACTGGTCAGAATGGCCATCATTAAAAAGTCTACAAGTTATAAATGTTGGAGAGGGTGTGGAGAAAAGGGAACCCTCTTACACTGTAAATAGGAATGTAAATTGGTGCAGCTACTATGGAGAACAGTATGGAGGTTCCTCAAAAAACTAAAAATAGAGTTTCCATGTGATCCAGCAATCCCACTCCTGGGCATATACCCAGACAAAACTATAATTAGAAAGATAAATGCACCACAATGTTCTTTACAGCACTATTTACAATAGCCAAGACATGGAATCAACCTAAATGTCCATCAACAGATGAATGGATAAAGAAGATGTGGTACATATATACAATGGAATATTACTCCGCCATAAAATAGAATGCAATAATGCCATTTGCAGCAACATGGATGGACCTAGAGATCATCATACTAACTGAAGTAAGTCAGACAGAGAAAGACAAATGCCATGTGATATCACTTATATGTGGAATCTAAAATACAACATATATGAACATATATATGAAACAGAAACAGATTCACAGACATAAAGAACAGACTTGTGGTTGCCAAGGGGGAGAGGGGGTGGGGGGGAAAGGATTGGGAGTTTGGGATTAGCAGATGCAGACTATTATATATAGGATGGATAGACAACAACGTCCTAATGTATAGCATGGGGAGCTATATTCAATATCCTGTGATAAACCATCATGGAAAAGAATACAAAAAGGAATATATATATATATATATATATATATATATATATATATATATATATATAAAACTGAGTCACTTTGCTGTACAGCAGAAATTAACACAACATTATAAATCAACTATATTTCAATAAAATTTTAAAAAAAGAAAGCTGCCCATGTCTTTTGCCTCTTCTTTGAGCCTTCCTTCATCTGCCTCTTTAGAATGCAGATGTGGTGGTAGGAGGTCTAGGTTGGAGGTCCACTTTGGACCATGAAGACAAGGGCCATACTGTAGGAATGGCAGAACACTGAGCTAGAAGTAGCCTGGATCTTTGAGGACATCATGGGACAGAACCACCATGAGCCTGACACTCACATGAAAGAGAAACTATACTGTTGAAGCCATGGCTATTTTCTTTTTTTGTTTTTTTTTGCGGTACGTGGGCCTCTCACTGTTGTGGCCTCTCCCATTGCGGAGCACAGGCTCCGGACCCGCAGGCTCAGCGGCCATGGCTCACGGGCCCAGCTGCTCCACGGCATGTGGGATCTTCCCGGACCGGGGCACAAACCCGTGTCCCCTGCATCGGCAGGTGGACTCTCAACCGCTGCGCCACCAGGGAAGCCCGCCATGGCTATTTTTGAGTTTTCCGTCATTAGAAGTTGAACTTAATCCTAATCAAAACAATTTTCTCCTCCTATTCCTCCACCACCTCCTCCTCGTTTTTGCTCTCCAGAAGGCCTACCTGCTAAGAGAGTTCAGTTATGATGACCTTTGTGCAACATCCATGTTGCCAGCTTATTCATCTGGCCTCTCCATTCTTTGGTATCTCATTCCAATAACCTTGTCCTTTATACCACGTCAGCCACCCATGACTGTTCAATCTGTAAAGTCAGTAACCCAAACACCCCACTGTATGACCCCAGCTTCCTCTTCTTCTTAACTACTTATTCAAATATTCCAACTATGACCCTTTTGACCTAATCAGCACCTTCAGTATATAGACCCCTTAATTTTATCAGTCCATCAATCTCTCTTTTCTTCCATTCTTATTCTGCTTACATAATTCATCATTTCAAAATTTTGCCACTGCCTCAGACTCTCTTGTACCTCCAATTTTTGCTGCACTTGCCTGGTAAAAGCCTAATTATGGATGAATCCTATTATCTAGTTTCTTGATTCTTTAACCCAAGCACCCAAGCACTGCCAAAGAAGTTAATACAATAAGGCAGACTGGGATCACTATAAATTTATGACAATAGGTTATTCCAGTTAAACATAGCATATTGAACGTCTACCTATTCCCTCATTAAGCCCCATCAAAATGGGAGTAAACAAAAAAATTTCAAGTATAAACCCATGAGAACAAATTTCAGAAAAGGAGACCACAGAGGATAAGAGAGTATGAACACATTTTTTGAAGATGGAAAGAAATTGGAGGAGATAGCAGAGCTGAAAAGGTTGAATAGCAAGCCCATGAAAACGATGACGTTGATGAGAAGCAAGCCAAGTCACCTACAGAATTCCAGAGAGGCTCAGGAATTGGAGGTGCTAGTTAATGAGTAAAGGATGGGAAATGACTAGAGGTGAAAAGAAGGAGTTTACTTGAAAACCTGTGTAAGAAAGAGTTACCCACTACCTTGGCCCACCGCGAAGCTCTTCCCCCATCCTAGTAGGAGATAGGAGATTTATTCCACAGAGAAACTGAACCAGAGAGACTTTGGTTTGGGGGTTATCAGGCACAGAACATGGTACCATTTGGAAATGGTGTGATTAAGCAAAAGTCTACATATCCAATGGTGGAAACCACCCCCCACCGCCAATACCTCTTGTGTCACGTAGCTCCAAGCATGTTAGCAGCTAGCTATATAGTAGTCGCTAGGCAAGGGATTGGAAGTTTGCTCTCCAGAGAAACTGAACGGCCCAGAGAAGAGATCTACTGATACAGGCAGTCTTTCATTCATGGCAGGGGGAGACCATAAAAATGACTGTTGCAAGCTGGATCATGCAAAATGACTTTAATAATCAATAGGAAAAACTACAATTATCCCATGACCTTTAACATTTTTTGGTCAAAATGTTAAAAACTCTCTTACCGTTGGGTATAAATGTATAGGGAAATGATGAAAATGTAAAACTGATATTTACTTAGTATTCTGCAATTTAAAACATTAGGAACATTGAGAATAAAAGTGCTTTATTTTTTTTTGAGGGGAAAACTTACCAAGAAGTAGTTTGAACAGTGCTTCCTTCTTCTCATAGTATAATTTACAATATGGAGCAAGCATCTTTTCTATGCCTTGGCTTGGAAATTGTCATACTCTTTTCTAAATTTGGATCAGCTTCCATCATTTTATCCTTTGCACTTTCAATCTTGTGAAACATCTCTGAGGGGTCCTTTAATGTGAAGTTTTTTGCCAGCATCACGTCCTTTGAGACATCTTCATCCTTTTTGCACAACTGCTTTCCTGATTTATGTTGATCCTCACTAAGATGAAGTTCCTCTGGCTGCATATCTAGAATCTCTCCTTTATGGCCACTTCATGATCCTTCATCTTTTGTCATGAAAGTTATGGATGGAGTTGCCTTTTAAAAGAGACCTCTCTCCTCATCATCAAATGGTTGATGATCATTATAACCACCTGCCTCAACTAAGCCTTGGAACCTTGGTGCAAATTTTATAGCAGTACCCTCATCTGTGCGAGTAGCTTCACCAGATAAATTAATATTAATCAATTCATGTCAACTTTGGAAATGATTAAAGCAGCCTTTACTGGTAATAACTTCAGTGCTTTGGCCTGAACACTAGCCAGATTGATGAGGATTTTTTTTATTACAGTCTTTAATCCAAAGTAGAAGTAAACACTCCATTTCAATCATAAGCAGCTTTCTGTCCCTAGTGCAATTTAAACTAAAAGTTGTTGATGTAACTTTACCTTTTTAGAAAATATTGATCAAACTTGTCCAATGTTGTTTGTACCATAGTTTCATGCAGGCCTAGGTCTTGTCCTGTTTTGCTTTGCTGTAGCCATTTTCGAATCATACCCAATTTCATTTCCAGCATTTTCATTTTTTGGCTGTACTTTCATCTTTGTTAGCCAATTCCCCCTTTTGATTATCCATTTTTGTAAGATGCCGTGGGGATTATCAGCGGGAGACAAGGGGTCAACACAACTACAGTACATGCTTTGTAGTCTTTGCATGAACTGAATAATAGATTCACAGGAACCAATCACCAATGGGCTTTGAAAGAAGTGACATGGTCTCTTTTTTTTTCAATTTTATTTATCTTTGGCTGTGTTGGGTCTTCGGTGCTGCACGCGGGCATTCTCTAGTTGTGGTGAGCGGGGGCTACTTTTCCTTGCGGTGCGCAGGCTTCTCATCGCGGTGGCTTCTCTTGTTGTGGAGCATGGGCTCCAGGTGCGCAGGCTTCAGTAGTTGTGGCACACGGGCTCAGTAGTTGTGGCACACGGGCTCAGTAGCTGTGTCCCGCGGGCTCTAGAGCACAGGCTCAGTAGTTGTGACACACGGGCTTAGTTGCTCCGCGGCATGTGGGATCTTCCCAGACCAGGGATGGAACCCGTGTCCCCTTAATTGGCAGGCAGATTCTTAACCACTGCGCCACCAGAAAAGTCCAGTGACATGGTCTTGATGCACATCTGTTATTTACATAGTGATTTGTGGGCTGAAGAGCTAGCAGCACAGTTTGTACTTTATGCAATTGCTTACAGTTAATACACTTTGGTAATTGAAATTTGAACTGTGCTATTGGGGGACTGGTGGAAGCTGAAATTTGTTCATATAGGAATCATGCAAAATGAAGATTGCTGGTATTGACTATTGTTTTCCCTCCAGTGAAATGTCTGTGTTCCTGCGCAGTCATCTACAGTGAAGCCTACCAGTTAGTAAGTCTTAGAAGAACTTGCATGTAAAGTAAATGGACAGAGGAAAGAAGGATGTAAAAAACTAAAATAGAAATGGACAACAGAGGATCACCAGGCATTTGAGGAAAGCTTTTAACACGAAAGAAAGAAAACAGTGAGAGAAAGGGGGGGCGGGGAAAGAACTCAAAGGAGACAGAGACAATGCATAGAGCAGGAGACTTTTAAAAACCAATAATTAATACCCTTAGAGAGGTAAGATAGTTCATGCACTAAGCAGAAATCCTTAAAAAAACGAATAGAGAGCAAGAAAGAGCTATTAGAAATTAAAAACAGTATAACTGGATTTTTAAAAATATCACTGTAAGAGTTGTAAGATAAAGACTCTTACCCAGAAAGTAAACAGATAGTTATATAGAAAATCAGAGAGAAAAGATAAGAAACATTAGAGAATCAATCCAGAAGGCCAAAATTTAATCAATAAGAGTTCTAGGAAGAGAGAAGAGAAAAATGGATAGGAGCAAATTATAAAAGAAATAGTGTACACTTCTGGGAATGAAGGATATGAGGATCCAGATTGCAAGAGTCCAACAAGTGCCCAGCTCAATTAATGAAAAAGGACATGGACTATGACAGAGCATCATGAAAACTCAAATGCTGGGGATAAATAAAAGATAGTAGAAGTTTACATAAAGGAAAAACAGGTTACATACAAAGGATTGGGGAATCAGAATGACATCAGACTTTTCAATAGCCATATTGAAAGTTAAAAAATAATGGGAGGGCGAAGATGGTGGCTTTGTGATCTGCCTGGAAGCCACTGTGCAACCTTCCAAAATGAAGGCAACTGCCTGTGCCATCTTTGCACAGCTGCCGGTGTACAGGTACCTCAGTTACCTCAGGGCCGTGTTGGACACTGAGGGGACCGAAGTCTCAGGCTGAGCAGGATGAACTATCATTACAGACTATAGTTTCTGATGTCTCTGTGACTCCACTGCTTGGAACTGACCCAGCCCAGGGCAGGGGGGACTCGTCCGATAGTCGCCCTGGCTTCTGCTAACTCATTGGTTTCTTCCCAGGCCCCTGATTCTCGAAGGAGGGTCTGCAGCGCCTCGAGGGGCTTTAAGACGTTCACTGGTGTGTTATTTTTGAATAAAGCTTGAGAGCTTTGGAAGCCCAGCCGGGGCAGTGCTCCTTCACAGAGATTCAGGGTTAGCCTAGTGACTGAAGGCCTAAAGTTTGGGATGCCCAGGTAATGGTTCCTGCCACTTCATCAATAAGCTGTGACAAGAAGTGGAGAGTAGTGTGCCTTCTACTTGGGTACTGTGAATTTTGCTGACACAAAGGATGTTCTCTATCTGGTGATGGACAGATCCTCGGAACTTCACGTCTTTCCTGCATTAACCCGCATGAGCAGCTGTCAGCCTCCTGGGGTGGAGGGAGGGGACTGCCTAGAAATTTGGGGGCCAAAATCAATTAGGTGGCCTTTACTTGGTCTTACCCAAAGGATTCCAATAAAATATTTTAAAGCAAATAAAAAATAGATTGGTCTCAGTGAAAACAAGATGGTACAGAAAGGTTTAGGGACATGAAATTTTAACCACCAGTGAATGAGCATCACAGTTGACATCTAGCTGTACCTCTTTGCAGCGACATACAAAAAGTAGATTTGCCACATATTGACACCAATGTTAAGGATTTCTAGATTGATTGTGATAGTATTCTAATATTTGAGGTTTTTATGATACCATTAACACAGACATCCAATTTGCCTTTTGATCAATTGGTGAAAACATAGGTTGTCCAGATATATTTTTAAAAAATATACTGGTGGTTGCCAGGGGCAGGGAATGAGGAAATGAAGCATTACTGTTTAATGGGTATAGAGTTTCCATTTTAGACAATGAAAAGTGTTCCCGGGGATGGATGGTGGTGATGGTTGCTCAATGTGATGAATGTGTTTATTACCACTGAACTGTATGCTTAAAAATGGTAAAGATGGGGAGGGGGATAAATTGGAAGATTAGGATTGAAACATACATGCTACTACATATAAAAAAAGGTAACTAATAAGGAGCTATTGTATAGCATAGGGAACTCTACTGAATACTCTGTAATGGCCTATATGGGAAAATAATCTAACAAAAAAGAGTGGATATATGCATAGCTGATTCACTTTGCTGTATACCTGAAACTAACACGACATTGTAAATCAACTATACCCCAATAAATTTTTTTTAAATGGCAAAAAAAAAGAATAATGGGAAAATGTTTTCCCAATTCTAAGGGGAAATTCTTTCTAAAAAGAATGTTATGTTCAGCAAAACTGTTAATCAGGATTTAGGGTAGAATAAATAAATTTTCAGACATGCAAGTTCTTAGAAAACTTAACTCCTATGCACCGTTTCTCAGGAAGTGATTAGAAGAAGTGCTCCAGGAAACAGGAACATTTGCTACCCAGGAAATAGGAGATTCATCATAGAAGGGGAATGAAAGGAGGCAGTAAGATGAGAACTGTGTAGCAGGGGACTTCCCTGGTGGTCTAGTGGATAAGACTCCAAGCTCCTAATGCAGGGGGCCCAGGTTCGATCCCCGGTCAGGGAACGAGATCCCACATGCTGCAACTAAAGATCTCACAATCCACAATGATGATCCTGTGTGCCACAACTAAGATGCAGCACAGCCAAATAAAAACAGAACAAAACAAAACTGTGTAGCCGGCCTAGAAGGCAATGAGTCTAAATTGGAGCAAAAAGTTGGAGGCCTGTAGGACAGATATCTCTATTTAAAAAAATGGAACTGATAGAATACGATATCTTTGATCATGGTAAAAAACCAATATTCTTGGGAGAGTATAATTAAAAGAATATTGATAATACCCAAATAGTAAGCCCACAATTTTTTTTTAAAAAAGGACCAATTCACTCTAAGGAGAAAAAAGCATGTAGAAGAAAGAAAATATAATCATAGTATACTACTTGGCTCAGCAATGAAAGATATTAACAAAGTCATAATAATGTAAATGATGAGTATCAGGGAATCCCCTGGTGGTCCAGTGGTTAGGACTCCGAGCTTTCACTACCAAGGGTGTGACTTCGATCCCTGGTCGGCGAACTAGGATCCCGCAAGCTGCATGGTACAGCCAAAACAGAAAAAAAAAGATCAGTATCAATTTAAACAATAACTGTGACGTAACTCTGTTGGAAGAATGGAGGGTAGAGAAATCTGTGTGTGTGTGTGCGTGTGTGTGTGTGTGCGTGTATGGTGTCTTAAAGAGCAAAACTCTATCTCCTCCTTAAATTATGGATGATTTGATGATTTTTTCCTCTCTAAATTAAAATGTCTTACTATAAAACTATACTAATCTAGACAGTGTGGTATTGGTGTAAGAATAGATAGATCAGTGGAACAGAATAGCATATATATACACATACACGTATACATATGTAAAAATATAATATATATAAATTCAACATATATAAATTATATATACATATATATGTATATATATGTATATACATATATATATATATATTTATTTACAAATGTACCAAAGTAATTCAATAGGGAAAATATACTCTTTTTAACAAATAGTACTGGAAAAACTGGATATCCTAATGCAAAACTGAAGCTCTATTATTACCTCACCTTAGACACAAAAATTAAGTTGAAATGGATCATATATCTAAACATAAAATCTAAAATATAAAACCTTAGAAGAAAAATAATAGGAGAAAATCTTTATGACCTTGGGGTAGGCAAAAGCTTCTTAGAGCACCAAGACACCAACCACACAATAAAAATTAACAAATTGGACTTAACCAAAATTGTAAAATTTTACTCTTCAAAAGACACCATTAAGAAAATGAAAAAGCAAGTCACAGATTGGGAGAAAATATTCACAATACATAAATCAGATAAAGGAACTGTATCCAAAATTTATAAAGAGCACTTACAAATCAACAAAAAGAAGACAAACAGCCCAATTTTTAAAAACGAGCAAAGGATTTGAAGAGACACTTCACAAAAAACATATGTGAATGGCAAATAAACACATTAAAAGATATTTAATATCTTTAGTCATCAAGGAATCACAAACTAAAACCACTACTCATCCAGCAGAAAGGCTAAAATTTAAGATATTGACCATAGCAAGTGTTCATGTGGATGGGGTAAGCTGGAACTCTCACACAGTGCTAGTGGGAATGTAACACAGTACAACCAATTTGGAAAACAGTTTGGAAATTTCTTAAAAAGGTAAACTTACACCTACTACATGACCTAGGTGTTCTACTTCTAGGTATTTACCCAAGAGAAATGTAAGCCTATGTCCATACAATGACTTGTATACAAATATTCATAGCAGATTTACTTATAATAACTCCAAACTGGAAACTACCCAAATGTTCCTCATTTGATGAATGGAAAAACAAATTGTGGTAAATCTATATAACATAATATCACTCATCAGTTAAAAAGAACAAATTATTGGTATATTAATCATCATGGATGAATCTCAAAATCATTATGCTGAGTGAAAGAAGCCAGACCAAAATAAGTACATACTGCATGAGTCCATTAATATAAAATTATAGAAAATGCAAACTAACATGCAGTGACAGACAGCAGACCACTAGAAGTCTGGGGATGAAGATGGAGGGAGGAATGGATTACAAAGGGGTACAAAGAAACTTTAGGGGGATGATGGAAACGTTTGTTATCTTAACTGTGGTGATGGTTTCACAGGTGTGTACATGTCAAAACTGAGTGAATTGTATACTTTAAGTATATGCAGTTTAATGTACTTCAATTACACCTCAAGAAAGTTTTAAAATATTTTTAAAAAGAAACCAACTACTGATACACTACAACATGTATGAATATCAAAATTATTATGCCAAGTGAAAAAAAGGTGCAAAATATGTAGTACATATTGTATGATTCCATTTATAAGAAACTCTAGAAAAGACAAATCTAATCTATAGTGGTTGCTGAGGCCAAGAATGGGCTGTGGAAATTAATTGAGAAAGACCACAAGGTGTATACAGTTGACAAAACTCATCAACTATTCACTCTAAATGGGTGTATTTTATTATATGTAAATTATATTTCAATAAAGTTGATTAAAAATTAAAACCATTACTATTTTTAGATGATATACCTGGTTACCCAGAAAATTCAAAATAATCTACAGATAAACTATGAGAATTAATAAGTGAATTTAATAAGATCATTGTTAATGAGATCAATAAACAAAAATCAATTGGATTTCTATATACCAGCACAAACAACTTAAAAATAAAAAATTTACAACTATACCATTACTCTGGATTGGATCTTGGAACAGAAAGAGGACATGAATGGAAAAGCTGGTAAAATCCAGATAAACGCTGGAGCTTAGTTAATAGTAATGTACCAATGACAGTTTCTTTTTTCCAATAATTAATTAATTAATTAATTAATTAATTAATTTTGGCTGGGCTGGCTCTTAGTTGCTGCTCCCGGGATCTTTATTTGCGGCATATTAACTTCTTAGTTGTGGCATGCAAACTCTTAATTGTGGCATGCCCGTGGGATCTAGTTTTCCAACCAGGATCGAACCTGGGCCCCCTGCATTGGGAGTGCAGAGTCTTACCCACTGGACCACCAGGGAAGTCCCAACAGTTTCTTAGTTTTGACAAAAGCACCATGGAAATGTAAGATGTAAACAATAGAAAAAATTGTAGGAGTGGTATACAAGAGCTCTCTGTACTATCTTTGCAACTTTTCAGGAAATCTAAATTTAGTCCAAAATAAAAAGGTTATTTTTAAAAAAGCAACCCTTAAAAATAAAAAATAACATAAAACAAATTGACTTAAATTTCTATCTAATGATAGAATTATTCAAAAAATTTAAAAACAGTAATTTGACTGTACATCTCCAGTGGGATATATTTTACAGAGATAAATAATTGTAAAGAAACAAATAAAAACAACAATACACCTTAATCCTCAGTATATCAGCAGAAATAGTCATCCCATTTAGAATCTGGATCCAATGTACACTTTTTGATATTTATATTTTTGTCATCTTAACAAGTAATTTACAGAAGTAAGAATGAAGACAAATAACTTTATAAAAACATTTAGGAAGGATTTTAATATAAAAAATAATTTTGTATCAAGTAAATTTTGCACAAAAACATCATAAACAATATAGAATGTAGTCACATGGCCTCTTAGCATAAAGGGATGGTTCAGGTCCATGTCACAAGATATTGCATAATAAAATATTTCCTGTTAACTGACTGTCATTCTTTTTTTTTGTGAGTCTTTTTTGTTTTGTTTTGTTTTGGGGGGCTTTTTAATCATTCCTTGCTGTCTTTAGAGATATATTATAGTCTCATCAATTATTGAGTTTGAGAAAATTTATCTAGGATATATATCTTCATCTGAAGACTCATAATCTGAGATTTCACTTACAGAATCAATTTCACTGTCATAATCTGAGTCTGGAGTGCTGTTATCTTTCTCATTATATTCATTCACATTCTGACTCATCTAATAATTGTGAAATACTCTCCTTTGTTAATTGCCATTATGGGAAGACATTTTTAAAAATTTTGGATTCTCAAATGGGTTTATTAAAAATTAAAAGTACATTACAAAACAAAAGCAAAACCCCTAAACCATTTATAATAGCATTGAAAAATATTCAATACCTAAGAGTGAAACTAGGAAAATTGCGCACAACTTCTAAACAGAAATTTCTGAAACACGTTTGATAAGAAGTAAAAAAAGACCTAGATAAATGGGTAGATTGTAAATGAATTGTAAATCTCAATATTGTAGAGATGTTAATTCTTGCTGATTTGATCTAGAAATTCAAGACAATCCCAATCAAATCCCAGAAGTTTTTTCCAATGGTGGAAAATAATGGGAATTCCCTGGCGGTCCGGTGGTTAGGACTCCCTGCTTCCACTGCAGGGGGCACGGGTTCCATCCCTTGTCAGGGAACTAAGATCTTGCGTGACACCTGGTGTGGCCAAAAAAATTTTTTTAAATTGAAAAAAAAAGAAAGAATGAAAATGACAAACCAAATAAAATTTATATGGAAATACAAAGGGCCAAGAATAACCAAGGCAATATTGAAGAAGAACAAAACAACACATAATACCAGAAACTAAGCTATATCTAGCTACAGTTACTAAGATCATGTGGTATAGATACAAGGACAGACAATTAGACCAATGGAACAGAATAGAGAACTTAAAACAAATGCATATCTATAGTCACCTGATTTATGTCAAAGATGACATTGCAGTTCAGTGGGGAAAAGAGTAGTGTTTTCAATAGATGGTGCTGGATCACTTGATTATGCATACAGGAGAAATTATATGTCAACCTCTTTTCATATTATACACAAAGATGAATTCCATATGGATAGCAGATATAAATGTGAAAGGGAAAACAATAAAGCTTTCAGAAGAAAATTTAGAATACAGAGCAGGCAACTCTCAGAAGCCAAGTCTGGGGCAATCTGAACAACAAAGTTAATAATGATAGCAATGAATTATAACCCATAGAATAAAAAGGGTCCGTATAAAACAAATATACATGGGTCCATACTCATGTAAGTAAATAAGTGAATAAACAAAGTAGGGGAGAGATAGATATTTCTTACAGAAGAATTCCAATTAATAAATGTAGAAGGAATAATGGAGATAGATCATCATCATGAGTCAAACACCACAGTAATATTTATTTCAAGCAGGAAACGCTGATGGATGCTTAAATTACTGGGCAAAACTTGAGGAGGAACAGGATAGTATGATAGCCTCAAAGTAGCTCCTTTCAAATATTTATCAATTACAAAGGGTAAAACAACTTTATAGTGGAGAAACCTAATAGACACTACCTTAACCAAGTAATTAAGGTTGCCATGACCAATAATAGGGCATGTTGACATCATGTACCCCCTGACATGATGCACTGAGAAGGACACAGCATTACCTCTGTGATATTAGTGCCCCCCCAAAATCATAACCTCAATCTAATCATGAGAAAACGTCAGACAAGCTCAAATTGGCAACATTCTACAAAACTAGTACTCTTCAAAAGTGCAGGATCATTGTAATATTTTCCTATTGTTGCAGTGACAAATTACCTTCGTGGCTGAAAACAAAACAAATGTATTCTCTTACAATTCTGGAGGTCGGAAGTCTAAAGTCAAGGTATCAGTAGGGCAGTGCTCCTCCTGGAGTCTCTAAGGGAAGAATCTGTTTCCTTGTCTTTTCAACTTCTAGAGGCTGCCTGCCTTCCTTAGTTTGTGACTCCCTTTTTTTTCATTGCTCCATTATTTTGCTTCCATTGTCACATCTTCTACTACTGACTCTGTTCTCCTGCCTGCCTCCCCCCTTATAAGGACCCTTGTGATTACATTGGGCCCACCTGGATAATGCAGGGTGATCACCCCATCTCAAGAACCTTAACTTAATCACACCTGCAAAGTCCCTTTTACATGTAGGCTAACAATCATAGGTTGCAGAGATTAGAACATGGACATCTTTGGGGGCCATGATTCAACCTACCACAATCATGAAAGATGAAGACTGAGGGAACTGGCACGGATTGGACATGAGACTAAGGAGACATGATAATTAGATGCAATTAGATCAGGAGCAGAAAAAGGACATTAGTGGGACAACTAGCAAAATTCAAATAAGCTTATAAATTAGTTAATAATGTATCAGGGCTTCCCTGGTGGCACAGTGGTTAAGAATCCACCTGCCAATGCAGGGGACGTGGGTTCGAGCCTTGGTCCAGGAAGATCCCACATGCCACGGAGCAACTAAGCCCATGTGCCACAACTACTGAGCCTGCTCTCTAGAGCCTGCGAGCCACAACTACTGAGCCCACGTGCCACAACTACTGAAGCCCGCGTGCCTAGAGCCCGTGCTCCGCAACAAGAGGAGCCACCACAATGAGAAGCCTGTGCACTGCAACAGAGAGTAGCCCCCACTCACCACAATTAGAGAAAGCCCGCACACAGCAACAAAGATGCAACACAGCCAAAAATAAATAAATTAAATAAATTTTAAAAAATAATGTATCAATGTTAATTTCCTGGTTTCTCTAGCTGCACTATGGGTATATAATATGTTAACATTTGGGGAAGCTAGGTGAGGGGTATACAGAATTCTCTAATATTTTTGTAACATTTTCATTAGTCTAAAATTATTTCAAAATAATTAAAAGAAAGACACAAACAACAACAATAAGAGCACACAATAAGATACCACTACACACCAACCAGATTGGCTAAAAAAAAAAAAAAGACAATACCAACTGTTAGTGAGGATGAAGAGAAAATTGAATTGTCATTCATCGCTGGTGGGAATATAAATTGGTACAAACATTTGGTAAGCTCTTTGGCAGTATCTTCTAAAGCTAAATATACATCCTACCCTATGACCCAGGGATTCCATTTCTAAGCATATACCAAACATAAGTACAAATACGTTTACCAAAAGATATGTACATGCCTTTCACTGCTGCCATAGTCCCTGAGAGCCTGAAAAAGGGGAAGTGAGAGGGAGCTATCAACTGTCTTCAGACGGTGGCAGCAGTGGTGGTGGTCACTGCCATTGGTCACTGTAAAGCAGGGTGGGCAGGAGGAGGCAGTGGTTTGCACGAGCCACAGGGAATAAACACTAGAAGGATAAAGAACCACCAAAAGCAGGGAAAAGTGGGAAAAGTTCAAAAGGATAAAATACAGTAGAACCAGAGTGCTGCTGTTAAAGAGCTGGAATTACAGAGCTTGAAATTACCACTGAAAAATGCCAAAATGTTGGGCCCTTCAGCACCTCTTCATAAGGATACCAGTAGCTGCATGTCATATTAAGCCTGACACATGGCAGATCACTGTGCAAATCATTTTGCAGAAATCCAAATTGATTCGCTTATAGTTCATCTGAACTTTGGATAGACTCTTACTTATTGATAGTTTTTCTCCCTAGTTTTCACCATCCTATTTCCACCCACTTCTGGTTCCACCCAGTTACTAAAGATGATTGACTTATGCATGTGAATTAAACCATTATTGTTCACGTTTTTACTCTCCTGTCTCTCAACATTCCTCTTAATTTGAATATTTCAACCTGAACATTTCAAATAGGTTTGCTATTTGCATGCCAGTTTTCAAACTTTAAAATATCACATCCACCTTCACAACCGCTTTATCCTGTGAATTCCCCTCTATTAGGACATTAGAGCATACTTGAAAGATGTAGAGAACTGGTACTGGTCCAGAACACAGTAGCCCAAAAGGCTGGGAAAATAATACTAACAAAGTAAATGTTAAAGAACTTTGTCACATGGTTCATTGTTCTTTAAGTATGTGAAAGGTAATATTGACTGGTTGTTTTCTAGTCTTACCAAAGAGAATATGGGGGAAAATTTGGTTAAATTGCAGAATATATATATATATATATATATATATATATATATATATATATATATATATATATATATATATATATATATTAGTTAGAAGCAAGGGAAAATTTGGCAGTATGGATTTTTAAGTAAGAAAACTGAAGCCTTGGAGATTGGTAGTAAAGGATACAGTGGTTAAGGGGAAAGTGCTTTAGGTGAATCGTTACAAAATAAAAGTTCCCATTCCTGCTCACCATAAATGTCACCACATGGAAATCACTACCATATGATCCAGCAATTCCACTCCTGGAAATCATTTAACTTCTGTGGCATTGTTTCTTCTTCTCTAAGATGATTTGATGAGCTTAGGATTTAGTCTTTTTTAATTATATTAGATAGATTAAGCAGGATCCTTCTTGAGGGAAATTCCCTGCAAGATGTATGGCCAATTATATTTTTCAATGTAATAAAATACTGTTCAAGGTTATAACTGCTGCAGTGTGATTTTTGCCTTTTCCCTGTTTTGTTTCTTGACTGAAGTGTATTGGTATATATTTTCTTTTTCTCTCTAAAATAGAATGTTTGTTATTCACTAATACCACTTCTGAATATAGATGTAAAAATCCTCAAAAAAAAAACTACTAACAAACTGAATCCAATAGCATATCAAAAGTATTATACACCATGACTAAGTGGGATTTACCCTGGGGATTCAAGGGTGATTCAACATAAGAAAATCAATGTAAAACACCACATTAATAGAAGGAAAGAAAAAAAAAACCCATATGATCATCTCCATTGGATCAAAGGACATTACTAAGAAAGTGAAAAGGCAACCTACAAAATGGGAGAAAATATTTGTAGATCATATATCTAATAAGGGTCTAGTGTCCAGAATATATAAAGAACTCTTACAACTCAACACAAAAAGACAAACAATCCAATTTAAAAACTGGGAAAGGGGACTTCCCTGGTAGTGCAGTGGTTAAGAATCTGCCTGCCAATGCAGGGGACACAGGTTCAATCCCTGGTCCAGGAAGATGCCACATGCCACGGAACAGCTAAGCCCATGCACCACAACTACTGAGCCTGTGCTCTAGTGCCCGTGAGCCACAACTACTGAGCCCACATGCCACAACTACTGAAGCCCGCTCACCTAGAGTCCATGCTCCGCAACAAGAGAAGCCACCGTAGTGAGAAGCCTGTGCACCACAATGAAGAGTAGCCCCCGCTCGCCGCAACTAGAGAAAGTCTGTGTGCAGCAACGAAGACCCAACGCAGCCATAAATAAATAAATTTATTTATTTATTTAAAAAATGGGCAAAGGATTTGAATAGACATTTATCCAAAGAAGACGTACAAATGGCCAAGAAGCACACGAAAAGATGCTCAACATCATTAGTCATCACAGGAATGCAAATCAAAACCACAGTGAGATACCACTTGATACTCACTGGTATGGCTATTATAAAAAAAATAATGAATGTTGGCAAGGATGTGGAGAAATTGGATGCCTTGTACATTGCTAGTGTGAATGAAAAATGATTCAGCCATTGAACTAAATAGTTTGGTGGTTTCTCAAAAAATTAAACATAGAATTACAATACAACCCAGCAACTTCACTCCTAGGTATATCTACAAAATAAATGAAAACAGGTACTCAAAAAGATGTAAAATCATATCTATAGCAATATTATTCACAATAGCCAAAAGGTGGAAACAGCCCAAATGTCCATCAATGGATGAGTGGATAAACAAATTGTGGTATACACACACAACGGAATATTATTTAGCCATAAAGAGGAATGAAGTACTGATACAAGCTACAACACGTGGATGAACCTCAAAAACACTATGCTAGGGACATCCCTGGCAGTCCAGTTGTTAAGACTCTGTGCTTCCACTGCAGGAGGCGTGGGTTCAATCCCTGGTGGGGGAACTAGGATACCGAAGACGCATGGTACAGCCAAAAAAACCAACAACAAACAAACAAACAAAAGAACACTATGCTAAGTGAAAAGAAGCAAGACACACAGACACAACAGGGCACATATTGTATGATTCCATTTATATGAAATATCCAGAATAAATCTATAGAGACTGAAGGCAGGTTGGTGGTTGTCAGGGGCAGAGGGAGGGGGAAAGAGGAGTGAAGAGCATCTGCTTAACAGGCACAGGGTTTCCTTTTGGGGTGACAAAAATGTTTTGGACCATGATAGTGGTGGTTGTTGCACAACATTGTGATCATACTAAATTCCACTGAATGGTTCACTTTAAAATGGTTAATTTTGTTATGTGAATTTCACCTCAATAAAAAAAATTGAAAAAAAAATAGAATGCTTGAGTTTGACTTGTTGCCTATTCACATATGTCCTGGAAATAAAAGTTTCTGTCCAGTACTTAAGTGCTGGCTTATTTTATAGCTAACATTTAAGGAATGTGGCCATAAATGAGCTCATGAATTACTTGAAGTAGGAAAATTATTTAGAGAGTGACAGAGGGGATTCCTTTTCAAGCAACTTTCTCATTGTAACATTTAATCTATGGGCATATAACTAGAAACATTTTATGAATATTTAGAATCAATAAATTGCTCTGAAATTCCTGAAGTTAACTTTGTAGGATTCTACCATAGGATGGTGTCTTTTTTTTTTTTAGCTTTTTTTCTTTTAGATTTGTGTGTGTGTGTGTGTGTTTACAAAGTTATGTTTTAAAATGTTTGAGTGCTTTCTGAAAAGTGATTTGTTTGAAAGACATTTAAGACTTTTTGAGTGTTAAAAAATATATATACACACAAGAATGTGGTATTTTAGTAGCCCCAAACTGGAAATGATCCTAATTCCCTTTAACAGTAGAATGACTAAATTAACACAATGAAATAATATATTGCAGTGAGACTAAATACACTACTATAACACACAACAATATGGATGTATCTCACAAGCAATGTGGAGAGATAAAAGCTAGACACATAAGAGTGCATGTTGGATGATTTCATTAGAATTCAAAAATAAGGAAAATTATCCCATGGTATTAGAAGTTAGGATAATAGTTATCTTTGCAGGGGCTAGTTACTGAAATAGGTTACAAGGGGACTTCTGGGGTGTTCTCTCTCTCTTTTTAAAAAAAATAGACTTCATTTTTTCAGCAGTTTTAGGTTCACAGCAGTATTGAGCATAAAATACAGAGATTTCCCATATCCCCCCTGCTCCCACACATGCATAGCCTCCCCCGTAATCAATATCCTCCACCAAAGTGAACCTATATTGCTGCATCATAATCATCCAGAGTCTGTAGTTTACATTAGAGTTCACTCTTGGTGATGTACATTCTATAGGTTTGGACAAATGTGTAATGACATCCATTACAGTATCATACAGACTAGTTTCACTGCCTTAAAAAATCCTCTGTGCTTCACCTATTCATCTCTCCCTCCCCACTAACCTCTGGTAACCACTGATCTTTTATTTTCTCCATAGTTGTGCCTTTTCCAGAATGCTGAATAGTTGGAATCATACACTATGCAGCCCTTAGGTGTTCTTTTTTTGACCTGGATGCTGGTTATGTGGGTGTGTTCAGTTTGTGGGAATTCATCAAGCACATCTGATTTGTGCTTCTCTGTATGTATGTTATACTTCCATTAAATATCCAAAAACAGGCAAGCAAGCAAGCAAACAAACAAAATCCCTCAAACTCACATACCCTTTCAGCTAACTGCCCTGTATCTCTTCCCTCCTCCTTACCACAGCCAGCTTCTTGAGTTTTATATATTCACTGCCTCTATTTCCTCACATTCCACTCATTCCTCAACCCACTCCAATCTGGCCTTCTGTCCCCATAACTCTCCTAAAACAGCTCTCACAAAGATCACCAATGGCTTCCCATGTTGTTAAATCCAACGGAAAATTTTCTATCCTCAGTTTGCCTCCCTTCTCAGCAATATTTAATACAACTGACCACTTCCCTATTTCTTTTTCTGTCTCTGTAATCATCCTCCATGGGGGGTTTAGCTTTCGAACTTTCTTCCCTTTTTTTCAAATTCTCTTTTTAATTGAAGTCTAGTTGATTTACAATGTTCTGTTGGTTTCACGTGTACAGCAAAGTGATTCAGTTATACATATATATGTATATCTATTCTTATATACTCGTCCTTGTTTTTTGAAGCATTCTCTTCCCATGGATTTTTGGGACCCAGTGCTCTCATGGTATTCCTCTTACCTCTCTGGCTACTCCATCTCTGTCTCCTCATTCTCCTCTACCCAGCCATTAAACACTGAAGGTTTCCTGAAGCCTCAGCTCTAGATTTTCTCTTCTCTCTCTACACTCTCTCCTAAAGTGATCTCATTCATGCCCGTGGCTTTCCACACAATTTACATCCTAACTCCCAAGTTACAGCAACATCCCAGACTTCTCTAAGTTCATACTCAGATATTCAATTACCTAATTTACATATCCATTTGAATATTTCACAAACATCTCAAACCTAAACATCTCAAAACTAAACTCTTGATTTCTCCCTGCCCCAAGCCTTTTCCTATGCATCTCAATAAACTGCACCAGCATCCATCCATTTGCTCAAGCCAAGGAATTTTTGTGTATTCCCCAGCTGCTCACTCGCAAAATCCGGGCATCCTGTACCACTCTTCTCAAATGTCACTTCTAGCCATGAAAGAATGTGCTAGAAGATAGGTGAAGGTGAAAGATTTATAGCAACCTGTTCTAAAGTTTTCTCTGAGGTCTGGCCAGGTCAATAACTAGTGGATGTTGTGGTACAGTTTACCCCCCATCCCAAATTCTACAGATGCTGGAAGCATTGGTTGTTGATGGCTCACAGTTGTAACCATCTCTTGCCATTGCTATTAGTCAAAGGTGACCTTGCCCTAGGTTATGCTTTTTTAGGCAGGGTGGGGTGTGGTAAACAGCACACATCTAATGACAGTAGAAAGGCTCACCAAAGGTTCACACCCCTTGCCTCAATTTTGGACAACCCTGAAAGGCTATCCCAGCTCCAGAGCTCCCCATAGGAACAGCTGTGGCTTTCCAGTTTGCCTTCTCCCTCCCTTCTCCCTGCTTTCTGCACTCCCTCACAGGCAGAGGTCCCGAGTGTACTCCCTAACAACCTTCCTGTATGCAAATCTCTGCATCAGAATCTGTTTCTAGGAAACCTGACCTAAGATAACAAACTCAAAATGGGCCTACCTGGAAGAGCAGAGGCAGAAGAGGCAACACTCCAATTTAATATAAAGAGAGAAGTATTACTATCAGGGTGGGGCAGAT
Organism: Mesoplodon mirus; assembly: GCF_964341445.2. Taxonomy (NCBI): domain Eukaryota; kingdom Metazoa; phylum Chordata; class Mammalia; order Artiodactyla; family Ziphiidae; genus Mesoplodon; species Mesoplodon mirus. The sequence continues at coordinate 92,564,620 of NC_138981.1, read as the reverse complement.
GGGGATGGAGCAACTCTACCCACAAGGAAGCCAAGATGGCTACAGTTCAGGCAATGAATGGGGAAAGCTGTGCTTCTAAAGGCACAGCTAAGAAAGATTTCACCTCCTCTCAGCAGCAAATTTCAGCTGGGCCCCTTCTTATGTAACTAGTCCAGGTAACCCCTCACTTCTGTTTCCTTAGGAAAGTAAACTCCTGCCCACCAAGCCCAGAAAATGGCAATTTGCTCATGGCCACACTATTCAAAGGCTAATGGTGGAGGTTCCTTCACCCTCTGTGCACATCTGTTCCCCATACAGACACAGACACACATACACAGAGAAACAGACACATACACATGCAAACACAGACCACCCACAGACAGACAGACACATACACACACAAAGTATTGCTTACTACAGACCAGGGCCTAAAAAATTTATTTAAACAACTCCCTGAGGATATTTATATTTTTGACAAATACGTCACCAAATGTGAAGACAATACTCCAACTCAAAGAAGAAGGGATTTTACACTTGTGTTTTCTGCAGAGTTTTATAGTTTTATCTCTTATATTTAGGTCTCAGATACATTTTTATATATGGTATGAGATAAGGGTCCAAATTCATTCTTTTGCATGTGAATATCCACTTGTTCCAGCACCATTTGTTGAAGAGACTACTTCTGAGCCATTGAAATGTATTGGCACCCTTGTTGAAAATCAGTTGCCCATAAATTGCAGGGTTGGCATTCAGTTCTTTCTTTCAAAATAATGTGTTATATATTTTATTTATTTATTTCGTTGAGCTAGGTCTTAGTTGCAGCAGGCGGGCTCCTTAGTTGCATGTTGTGGGCTCTTTAGTTGCGGTTCACCAGCTCCTTAGTTGTGGCACGTGAACTCTTAGTTGTGGCATGCATGTGGGATCTAGTCCACTGACCAGGGATCGAACCCAGGACCCCTGCATTGGGAGCGCAGACTCTTCACCACTGTACCACCAGGGAAATCCCTGTTATATATTTTAAAGACGAAAGTAATATATGTTCATTACAGAAAAATATATGTGAGCAAAAATGAAGATCGCATATCATTCCACCTTCCAATCTCAAGGTCACACATTCTACTATGGTTAACATTTTAAAAATATCCTTCCAGACTGTTTTCTGAAGTGTAGTATATTACAAACATGATATACTACAATGCTGATTTGCGTCTTGCCTTTTAAAAAGCTTCGCAATGTCATTGATATATTTCCATGTCAATAAATACAGATCCATATCACATCATTGGTTTTATTGACCTCGTGACAGTCCATGGTATCGATACGGCTTCATTTTTTTCACCTCTTCCCCTATTGTTAGACATTAGGTAGTTTCCAACGTTTTCCCATTGTAACATAGCTGTCACAAACACCCTTATGCATACATACATCTTTACACACCGGTCGAGTTATTTCATAGGTAGCAAACTGACAACCCACTGGCTGGCTGATTTTTGCTCACCGTTGTGTTTTGCTTGGCCAGCATACCTTTTTTTAGTAAAAATGTTGTTTTGAATTTGGATGATTTGTTAGCGTATATTCCTAGAAATAGAATTGCTGGGTGTCATGGCATTCAGTGCTGATTTAGCAAGGTTCTGCTATTTGCTTGCCCCCAGATGGTCATTGGTCTCTTTCCCTGAGCTAATGCCATATCGGGTGGGTGGATGACAGACAGAATGGTGTGAGGCAAACCTTAGACTCGTTCTCTGAGTTTACTGAGGATTCAACCAAAAAAGGTCTCTTTGGGGATGTAAGACACCAGACTAGGAGGACTACTGGATTAAGAATCAGAATACCTGGATCTAGTCCTAACTCTACTATCATATAGCTCTGTGACTTTGGGCTAGCTATTACAGCTCTCTAACTCTCATTTCCTTACAAGGTTGTTAGGAGAATCAAATGAGATAGTGCATGAAACATGTTTTGAAAAGTGCAGAGTCCTATACAATTACAAGGCAGTACTATTTTTGTAAATTACCAGAAGTGTGCTTACATGGGGTCAAACAGATATAAGCTTAGAATGCAAAGCATTGTCTGCTCTCAGAACTCTGCTTTTAGAGGAGCTCCTTTCCAAGGACAGACATGATTCTAGGTTGCCAGGATCTGATCTGGTGCACTCCAGTTCCACAATCATCTACGGATGGTTTCACATGCCAGACCTTGTGGGTACAAGAGTGATTATGATTAGTCCCTGTCTTTTCAGAGCTTTACAGTCCACTAGAAAGAGACAAATATGCATTGAGATCATCAGAAAACAGAGGGATAAAGAATGTAATAGAGAGAGCCAAGACTGCAATGCATAAGGGGAGCACTCAAGGCCTGAAAGGGGGCCTTTTGAGGCAGGATTCTACAAATAGCACTGAGGAGGAGAAAGGACCAGGGGGGGTGTGTGTGTGTGTGTTTGTGTGTGTGTGTGTGTGTGTGTGTGTGTGTGGTTGTCTATGCCAGTCGAGCCAATCTGGGGCTAGACTTTATCTTAGATTCTGTGCTCATTTCTATGCATTTACATTTTCTTTTTTTAGTATTGTGTTTCCCTTCATTTCCTAGTCAAGCTCTTTTTGAAAAATGCTAATCTGGTCTTCGCTGTACTAACAGGAAAAGAGATTTGTCTACACCCATGCCAAGAGACTTGGAGAACCCAGAGTGTTCTGGAAGCCAATCTTGCTGGTGAAATAAAGAGCCCCTTTGGAAACTAAGGAAGAGCTTGGAGGCGCTCCTTCCTCCCTGGGTGCCTGCTTCATCTTGCATTCTTCCCGGATCATTTCCAGACCCCTCACCCTCCAACCATGTGTCTGCTGCCACTGAGGAAGCAACAACCAAGATTTTAGAAAAAGCCAACTAAACATCTTCTTGCCCTTCTCTATAACCCCCCTCCTTCCCCCACTTTGGGTCATCTGAACTTTTCCACTACAAATAAAAAAAACAAACGCAATGATTATTGAAGCCAGAGGAAATAAAGGATGTTGTACTACTCTTAATGTTTATTAAATTTGGACTTAATCTTCTTCATCGCCATTAAGCCTCTAAACCAGCCAATATACTTAAACGAGGTGAAATGAAAAGACTTACTGTAAGAGATGACAGCAGGCTCTTCGGGAAATGAAAATCTCCAGAGATTTCCAAAGTGAGAGTTACTGAGCCAGGAAGGGGAAAGAAAGAAAAGGATTTTTAAAGCTTAATAAACAAGATGTCAATTAAGTCTCAGGATTAAAAAGCTAAGCAATGTCAATGTTATCGATAGGAGGAAGGGTTAACTGGAGCCAGGGAATTAATAAGTGCTGTGTTGTTTCTAGATTCTTCTTTGATTCATTTTTTTGGGAACCTGCTGGCGGTGCCTTTCCTGTCTCAGTTTATCCCTCTGCTACATAGGAAGAAACACAGGGTGATGAGGAAATTCCTAGCTGCTTGTGTAAAGGTTCAGAAAAGGTCTTTCCCCATTAACCAAGTCCCTAATCCTGTTCTGACACTTTTAAGGCTGTAATTCGGGCGAGCTCCGTGCCTAGTGACTACAGACTGAGACTATGCCATTTTAGGAGGGAAGATGTCAAAGTTACCCAATAACCCAGTATAGGCTTGGACTGGGAAAACGACCTCTGCTGGGTTCCGGAAGTGCCTGGTTTTCTGTCACCTTTTTGGACAAAAAGCCCTTTCCCAGAAGCTCTCCTTTACACCCCACCCCCACCCCCTGCTCCCTCCCAGGGCACACGAGAAGCAGCTCTAAGGCGTGGGAAGGACACCTCCCAACTTGGGAGGTTTTCCAGGGCCCCAGTTTCCACCAGCCAGAAGTTTGATTTACTGGCACCATCTGTGGGAAGACAAATGGCCCCTTCTGGCTGTGCTGGTCAGATGCAAGGAAGAAAAGGAGAAAAAAATGGAGGAAGGCAGATTAGTAAATCAATAAATACCCAAGTGACATATAACGAATGAACAAATACAAATTCCTCACAGGAGGTGGCGGGTGTCCTGAGATGGTGATGTTGAAGTGGAAGGGGTGACACTATCTGTTTTTTTTAGCCCAAGGATAATCTCTTAAATTCTGGGTACAAACAATACAGTATAACTCTTATGGTTGCTATGACAACGCAAATCCCTCTCCTCTGATGTCAGGCTGCCCTCCCCCCCTCCTTCGGAATCCAGAGTGCTAGTTTTCTTTCTGCTGTAAATGCTGTGCTTGGTTTCAAGGGCTCAATCATGGGCTCATCTAATAACTCCCTGCCTCCCGGGACTGTTTGTTCCGGATCCTTAAGGTCACATTTCTTTTGGGGAGGAGGGAGTCTGACATGTGAGAGACTAGACCAAGGCAGACAGATAGTTCCAGTGAGGCATGTGACCTATTTCTGCTGATGTCTGGGTCGGTCTCTGACCAATTGAGGGTCCAAACCTCTCCTCCCTCCACCTTGCACTGGCCTATGCTGTGGGAGAAATCCAGACCTGACTTTAGGGTAACAGAAGACCAGGACCTGCTTTGGGAAGCAGGCTGCGGGCTATGGTATAATTTGAAGTCCTCCTGCCAAAAATCTCTTCCCTAGTTGGTCTGACTGAAACTCTCATTATTAGAATCATTTTTATAGATGAAAGCCTTAAAAGTAGCTGTCAAATGAAAACACTGCCCGCGCATGGGAAGAATAACTAGCTTGCAACACCCCAGCATAAATCATAAAGGGAGGACAGAGCTTTTGAGGTACTGGGACGCAGGATAGATTAAGTTTGAAGCAGAAAGGGAAGGAATCGGTTCATAACACTGGGCACTCCTCAGGACCCACTGTCTTTCCACATTCCGCACAAGCCTTTCCCCCTTTCTAAGTCCTAGCTCAATAAATCTGGAAGGCATTCTTTTGTTTGTTTGTTTGTTTTTTGACAATGTAACTCTATATTTTCTTCATGATGTAACTTTATTTTTATTTATTTTTTATTGAGGTATAGTTGATTTACAATGTTGTGTTAGTTTCAGGTGTACAGCAAAGTGATTCAGATATATATATATATATATATATATATATATATATATATATATGTAGTTATACCATATCTCCTTTTTCAGATTCTTTTCCCTTGTAGGTTATTACAGAAAAAAAAAAAAACCTGGAAAGCATCTTGATACTGCCCTCTCACCAGTCGAGTCCAGCTAATCATTAATTCATGTCTCATCTGGGCTACTTTCCTGCATAAGCCTCCTAACTCATCTCACTGCTCTCATTTTTGCCCTTTCCCCACCCATTCTCCACCCTGCAGCCAGAGTGATTACTCAAAAATGAGAATGCAATCATGTCACTCCTCTGATTAAAACATTTCAATGGAGTCCTCTTGCCCATTGGGTAGAGTCCAGCTTACTGAGCACAGCATTTAAGACCCTCCACACGGGACCCAGCTCCTGCATCTCCAGCTATATGTCACATCTCCAACCCTAACCGAACACTTCCCACACATCCTACGCTCTGGCTACAACTAACTGCTCCTTGTGATTTGTCAAGCTCATCACGTTTCTGATCTTTTTCTCAAGAGGCTTGCTCTCCCTGGAACCCCCTTCCATTTCTTTCCCCTTTACCTAGTTTACTCGTATTTGTCTTTCAAGGGTCAGCTTGTGTGTCACCTACTCCAGGTCTTTCCTGACCCCTTCCCCTGTCTCAAGTCCAGATTAGTTACTTTTTTGCCAGGGACCCATAGTACTTCTGCCTCGCTCAGGAAATTACACCAACCACATTGTCTTGTAATTATTTGTTGATTATCTACAACTTCCAGTAGACTGCGAGTTTCATGAGGGCAAAGACTGTGTCATTATTCATCATTATATCTCTAGTCCTTAACACACTATCTGTCAGTCGGCAATACCCAGTAAATATGTGTTGAATGAACAAATGATACCCAGATTGTGTGGATAAGCTGTCGTTCTTGGTAGGGGAGAGATGGCAAAAGGGGGAACTGAAACTCAAGGGGAAAAGGATAAGTAAAAGGTCAGGAAAATTCTGAAAGACAGCGTTTGAAGAGAAACAAGGCCTATCAGATATTAAAACATGTTATGATGCTACCTTAAAACAGTTGAGTTCTTGAGGAAAAAAAATGCCTATTAACAATCCTCAATACGTGTGGGAAATTAATACATTTCAAAGATGGCATGTCAAATCAATGGGGGAAAAGATGAATTATTCAAAAATTATACTTGCATAATGGGCTAGCTGAATTATCTAACTTACTCTTTATGTCAAAATTAATTATAAATGAATCAAAGATTTTAATGTGAAAAATGAAACCTTAAAAGTATTAAAAGAAAATATGGGAGAATTTAAATACATATAATCCTGGAAAGGGGAAGGCCTTTCTAAGCAGGCCACCAATCTAGAAATCAGTGAAAAGATTGATAAATGTGTCCACATAAAAATTTAAAATTTCTGCACAGCAAAAATATACATAAACAAAGTCAAAAAACAAATGACAAGCTGCAACAAGATATTTGCAGCACTATGACAAAGGACTAATTTCCTTAATTTCCAAAGAGATCAAACAAATCAACAAGAAAAACACCAACAAGCCCAAAGACAAGCAAGCAGATGATATGAACTGCCAGTTCACAGAAAAAGAAATGCAAATGGCAAATAGACATATAAAAAAAAGTTTAACCTTGCTCCTAAACAAAAGAATGCAAATTAAAACAGCAAGATGCCCTTTCTTCACCTACTGTACTGGCATATGTTTAAAAAGATTGATAATATCCAGTGTTGATGAGGGCATAGGGGAACAGACAATTTAGCTACTATAATTTTTAATGTACATATCCTCTGACCTAGCAATTTCACTTAAATAGCATCATGATTAAGAGCACAGGCTCTGGAGTCAGACTGCCTGCATTCAAGTTCTGTCTTGACAACTTAGCTTTATGACCTTGGGAAAGTTCCTCAAACTTTTTTTTAAGCCTCAGTATCCTTATCTGCAAAATTGGGATAATAATAATACTGTCTTAGTCTGTTTGGGCTGCTATTAAAAAATACCAAAGACTGGGCAGTTATAAACAACAGAAATTTATTTCTCATAGTTCTGGAGGCTGGGAAGTCCAAGATCAAGGTGCCAGCATAGCCAGGTTCTAGAGAAGGCCTTCTTCCAGGTTGCAGACAGCCACCTTCTTGCTACGTCCTCACATGGTGGGAGAAACAAGGGGGTCTCTCTGGCCTCTTTTAGAAGGGCACTAATTCCGTTCATGGAGGCTCTGCCCTAATGATCTAGTCACCTCCCAAAGGCCCCATCTCTTAATACCATCACATTAGACATTAGGGTACATGGGCATTAGGTTTTCAACGTATGAATTTTGGGGGCGAAGACACAAACATTCAATCTAGGGCAAGTGCTTACCTCATAGAGTTGTTATAAGTATAAAATGAGATAAGACATATAAAGTACTTAGCACAGTACCTAGCATATAATAAGCATACAACAAATGTGAGCTGTCATTATTATTATTGTGCCCAAAGAGGCATTTATTAGTAAGCCCATTGCAGTATTATTTATAATAGCAAACACAAACAAAACAAAACACCCTAGAAACAACCTAAATATCCATCAATAAGGAATTGATTTACTAAATTATGCCATACGGTGTAGTGCTATGAAACCATTAAAAAGAATGAGGAGAGGTATACCTATATGGATCAATATGACTAAATCTCTAAGTTATGAAGTGTATAAAATGTATGATTCCATTTGTGTAAATAAAAAAGGAAGTATGTCTCTCTCTCTCTCTCTCTCTCCACACACAAACACACACACACACACACACACACACACACGTATGTGTTTTTTTTTTCTGGAAGGTTATTCAAGATACTGAAAGTAATGTTCATCTTTGGAGAAAGAGTCAGGTAGGGATAGGTGAAAAGATGGAAAAGAGAGTTCTGCCTTCCACTGCATACTTTTATGCACTGTTTGATGTTTTCATCATGTACATATATAATTTTTTAATTTAAAGAAATGACCTGATAAACTCTGATCCTGTCACCGTTCACAACCCTTCAACTGCTTCCCACCTCACTCTGAGTAAAAGCCTAAGTCATTCCAATGGCCTGCAAGGTCCTCCTGATCAGACCTCTTGCTCTGCCATTGACTCTCCAACCTCATCTCCTGCCATTCTCTCCCTTGCTTCCTCTGCTCCAGTTACTCTGGTTTCTGTGCTGCTCCACAAACATACTAGCCAGAGTCCTATCTCAGGACTTGCTCTGACTGTTTCCCTTTGCCTTTGAAGGTATTCACACGGCTCACTCCCTCACTGCCTTTAAGTCTTAAGCTCAAACGCCACATTCTCAGTGAGGCCTCCTCTGCCCCTGCCTCATTTAAAATTGCAACTCCTGACATTTCTACCCCCATATCCTGCTTTACTTTTTCCCACAGTATTTATAACAATCTGATATACTATATATATTCCTTACTACTTTATGGCCTATCTCTCTCCACTATCATGTAAGATTCATGAGGGCAGGAATTTGGGTCTGTTCCATTCATATTCATTGTTCTATCTCTAGTGCCTAGTGTCTCACAAATAGTAGGTACTTAAAAAATATTTGTTGAATGAATGAATAAAAGATTTCCAGGCAAGAAGGAGCCCAAGAACTCAGCCCTTCTTTTTCCTTATCCCAGAACCCTTTGGGATTCTCCCTTAATCCTCTCCCTTTTGAATTTCCAACTTCTCCTTTAACCTTGTGCCTGGCACAAAGCTCAAAAAATATTTGTTGAAGAATGGATTTATATATTCATTCTGAGATATGTGATCAGCAACTAAAGAGTAAAAGCCCAGGAGTATTTGAATTTTAGCAGGGATCAAAACGTATTGGCAAAGGGATTAGCCAGCTTCTTGGCACCCCCAAGATCTCCCCACAGTAACTGGTACATTTGTCACAAACTTTGGAGACCCACGGCCTTCTCTTTCCCCTTCTACTTATTTAAGGACCCCATGGGCCTAGCAGTAGCTTTAAGATTACTGTTTGATTTTTAACGTTCCCAGGGCCTAAAGAGAGTGCCTAACAGTAAAGACAAACTCACATTGCAAACTATGAATATTCTTAAGGAAATACACACACATAAATAGGTATGTACACATGTAATTATGTGCATACACATTTACATTGTCAAAAATATATCAGGGCAATTTCTAAGCAACTCCCCACAAACAACAGCAATATTTTATATTCTTAAAACAATAAAATCCTTGAAAAATTCTTGGTCTTGCCAAGTCTTGTATCTTTTATGGGTCAATAAAAAGGTAATCCCAGATCCAGTCATTTCTAGATCATTAAGGTTGGTTTCTCCTCCAAAGAGGGAGGAGACAGGATGACCTCTGCTAATAGAATTATACCTGGTTGCATGTGGGAGGGGCTGTGGGGTTCAAGCGTCTTAGAATCCTCTCAGCTCCCATCCAGTGTCCATACTTTTCTTCCTCCAGCACTGACTCAAGTACCCTCTCCAACACCCTTGTGGAAACTGGTCATTTCTGGGAGGTGGGAATGGTGGCTGCAGAGCTTAGAGTCTGATGGGAAGTTGTACTATCTGGGATATCGAGCAAGACCTCATGGCAGTATCCCCCGAACCAAGTGATTAGCAATAAAGTCATAAGCATGAAAGAGCTCAGAGAGGAGAAAAATGGTGGAATCAAATCCATCAGCTTAAGAAAACTAAGTCATTGGTCTGAAAGAATGTCCTGTTGTTCAGGCATCAGGTCATTTGATGCTTATAGAGAAAAGAGTCTACTTGTAACTCAGTGGTTCTTAAACTTTAACATGCCTGTTAAAAGTCAGTTTTGTAGGCCTCATTCCCATAGGTTCTTACTCAGTTAAGCTGAGGTAAGGCCTATGAATCTGCATTTATGAAAAACCCACAGGTGATGCCAATACAACTGGCTCTTCAAGGACCATACTTTGAGAACTAGAGCTTTTAATGTTTTATCTCACCACTTGTCAAGTTTTAATGTGCATATGAATCACCTGAAGATCTTATCAAAATGTAGATTCTGATTGATCAGGTCTGAAGTGGGGCCTGAGGTTCTGCATTTCTAACAGGCTCCCTGGGGGTGACAGTGCTGCTGGTTCACAGACCACACTGGCTACTGAGAGTTTAGCGTATGTCCCCTGTGATGGTTAATCTTATGACTGGGCTACTGAGTGCCCAGACATTTGGCCGGACATTATTCTGGGTATGTCTGTGGAGAGGGGGGTTCGGGATAAGATTAATATCTGAATCAGTAGACTGAGTAAAGCAGATTGCCCTCCCTAATGTAGGTGGGCCTCATCCAATCAGTTGGAGGCCTGAATGGAACAAAAGGGTTGAGTAAGAGGGAACGCCTCCTGCCTGACTGATAAGCTAGGACATCCATCTTTTCTCATTTTTAGACTCAAACTGAAACATTGACGCTTCTTGGGTCTGAAGCATGCTGTGTGTCAGACTAGAACTTATATTATCAGCTCTCTTGGTTCTCAAATCTTTGGACTCAAACCAGAACTGCACCATCACCTCTCCTGGGTCTCCAGATTGCTGACTGTAGATCGTGGGACTCCTCAGCCTCAATTAGTGCACGATCCAGTTCCTTATACTAAATTTCTATGTATATCTATATCTGTGTCTATATCTATATTTATGTCTATATCTATATGTATCTATTTATCCTATCAGTTCTATTTATCTGGAGAACCCTAACTAACATACCACAGTTCCGATTTGAAAATCCAGTCCCCCAGTGACTGGGCACTGTATATCAATGGCAGGAGATATCAATTTATATTAGGATTCTGGAGACCTAAAGGGTCACACTCCTTGGAATTAGAAGCAGGGGCCAAAATCTGCTATGGGCTCCTGGTTCCCTGGACCCCTGGACCCCATAAACAAAAACAACTAGTGTTTACTGAACTCTCACATTGTGCCAGGAACTATGGCAAATACTTACATGAATTATCTTATTTGAAACTCCCAACGGGTACAATTACTATGGTCATTTTATGAATAAGAAAATGGAGACTCAAAGAGCTTTGGTAAGTTAAGTAAGAGGAACACAACCTTACTCCCTTCTTTAATTTCCAAAAGAAGTTTTGGTAAGTGCTTCTAGGGGGGTTTGAACCCAGGCAGTCTCACAGCAAGCCCAAGCTTCTATCCAAAATATGACACTGTCCTCTCTGCTGGTCACCTGTGTCATTGCCTGATTCACATGAGGGGCGAAGGAAGATTTCAGAGACACATCTGCCTACTGGTTAGCCGGGAGACACTATGAAAAAACTTACTTTGGTTTTCCCCTTCTCCCATGACCATAGGTTGTTTACATTATTAAATATGGCAACAGCTCTCGACTCTGCATGGCTCATTTTTGAGCCAGGGCTGTATGTTGGGTTTCCTTGGTGTAGGTAGGTTACAACTAGTACCTTCTTCTGGCTCATATCAGCTCTGGGTTGACTATTTTCTGTAGGCCAACAGTATTTATGGATCTTGTGTACATGCCTCAATATTGTAATTATCAGTAGACATCAGCTTCCAGAAGACAGGATCTAGCAGTTTGGATGATGGGCAAGGGGCCTGTAAATTTCAGTCCCAGGAGACACTTCCTATCTGCGTAGGTGGCAGTAAGCAGAGTGATGGACCAGATGAAACAAACAGTTCCAGGAGTGGCCCAAGTTCAGATCCAGTAAGAGCTTTCTTAGAAGCTCCCCTTTCTGAAATAGCCCATAATTCTCAGAGGAGAGGAGTATGGCTGTTTCAAAAGCCAAAAACAAACCCTCTCTGAGCAGATGAAACCTTCTGCCACAGAGGTAAATCTCAAAACTAAAAAACTGGACAAGGAGCGATCCCAATGCCCAGCTATCAGTCAATCCAAGGGTGAATCAGATAGCACACAGGATGGGGGGCAGAGTCAAATCAGTTGAGTCAACGGGGCCCTTAACTGTCAGAATGAAAAGTATTTCTCAGCTCAACTGATGGCATTAAGATCACAAAGTACTATGGCTCATTTATGGCGGTTGTTGGTACATTTGTTTAAGGATCACGTGTGTGTGTTTGTGTGTGTGTGTGTGTGTATCCCCTTACCTCTTTTGTGTGTGGGCCTCTTCTCTGCCCCACTGTGCAATTATTGCTGCACGAACTCAAAATTCTTTTGGGCCAGCAGTCTGAGTGGCTTGGCCTAACATTCACCCTTTGTGCAGAGTGAGGTATTAGTGAGGCAAAGGAACTGGGGCCTGGCATAAGCTCTGAATAGATTTTTGTGGCTTCGGCTGAAGATGCCTGTGCTGTCAAAGCCTCCATGTCTATGCGTTTGCATTTGTTTTCTAATTCCAACCGTACCTCTGCTAAACTGAGGATTTGTCCACAACTGGCCAGCATCCGTCCTGGTTCAGGATTCTAGGTAATGCCTGTAGAGGTGGAGTAGAGGCAGATGGAGAGTGGAAGACAGGAGGGGAAGGCAGGCCACTGAGGTTGATGTGTTCTTCTTGCTTGAGACCGCCCTTCCCTTTTGATGTCTGTAACAGAAATGGCTGTACTACTACTACGTAATTTTAACGTCTCAGGCTGTGTGAGGAAATGCCACCAGTGCACCTGATTTACAGCTATCCAGAAAAGAGAGGTCAGCAGGACCCCTGGGCCCAGATCTTGAGCTCAACACAGCATCACATTCTGGCTGATGCTCAGGGGCTTGTTTGTCTCAGGGAGCAGAATGGGGGTCCCTCAGAAATATTGATCCATCTATCCTGCTTCTCCCAGCTCTCCAGCACTAACCAAATCTGTAGGTGAAAAGATGGATCCAAGGGAGAGGTGCCTCAAAATCAGAAATCTGTGTGGGTTTCTTCGAAAGGTCTGGGGACTTGAGGGGCGGCAATGTAAAAATTATTGGAGCCAAATCTGCACATCACCTCAGCTTGCAGATTTTCCTTTCTTTTCTTTTCTTGTGACTTCATTTTGTGATGGCAAAAAAACCCTCGAGTGGCTTTCTTAATTAAGTAAATTAAGGCCAGCTTGCACCTTTGTGCAAGAGAAAGAGTATTTCAGGATCTTTTGCCTGATGCCTCTTTAGTGTCCCCCTACACCCACCCTTAGCTATCTCTCCCCAGAGACTTCCGGTTAGGGAAATCTGACCAAGTGGCTAGATCTAACCACAGTCTCCTGGCAAGAAAGGACACTGCAGGCCCCAAGGACAGTTCAGTGTGATGAAAGGGGAGTCAGCCATTCTGCAGGGCTTCTTTTCCTCTGCTCCCCACTCTGCTTCTAGCTTCTGCATCTGCTGTTTTTGTTTGCCTTGGGATGTCAGGCACAACCTCAGTCCCTTCTTTGATTTCCAAAAGAAATCTACTTGTCTCCAGTATTCAGCAAGTCTGGGTAGACTTTACTGTTGTTGGGGGTAGAGTCCCAGGTAGGGGATCCCAGGATGGAGGCTTCTGCCAGATCCCTTGCATTCTGCTCCCTCTCCTCTCTTCTCTGCTCTTTTTACACTCCTCCTCCTAGATTGTGTTCCTACCTCTCATGCAGTTTCTTCTCACTCTATTAGAGCATCTAGCAGATTAATCATCTAGGCCTCAACAGATTTAAGAACGTTTCTTTTGTGTACCAGTAGCCACCCTTTTTAAAGGGAGGATGGGATTATAAATAACTCTTTATTCTTTTGCAGGGTCATTCATCCTCATATTTTCCCATAAGACAGATGGAAAAACTGAGGTCTTAGCCACCTAGCAATCCAACAGTGTTGCTCAGCTCCAGACACAAGTCCTCTGTATACTAGCCTGGTTCTCTTTTCTTCCGGTTACTCTCTCTCTCTCTCTCTCTCTCTCTCTTTGTAGCAGCTTTGCCAGCTGTACATATTCTAATGTGAAATCTTTTCTGGATGGTGGATGATCTTGTTGCTATGCCCTTGGCTCCATACTTCTCTAGAATCTCAGGGGAAAACACCATCTCCTCAAAAGCTGGGAGCTCTTAGAATGCAGCCAAAGACCCTTCCAGGATCCATGAGAGCTGTCCAGCTTGTTTGGGGTGTGTATCCCACTTTTCAAAACCCACTTCAATACTGGCTGAGAGGGAAGAAGTCGGGGAGAGATGACTGGAAAAGGTGGAGAAAAGAGCTCTGTCCCAGAGGATCTTTTTTAAAGCCAGATAGCCACCCATCACCGTGGTCAAGGCAGGCAACCCAGTTCTGGGCTTGTTCGGGAAAGATCTGTCCCTCCCCCTTGCACAAAGACCGCCTGCCTCTGAATTCCGTATGCAGGGAGACATAGCAGAGCTGGGGGAGGGAGCGGTGGCGAAGGCAGAGGTGGTCACGACATCTAGGAAATGTTATCAGAGCCCACTCGAGGTTTTGAAAGGGGTACGTTTCGAAAACCACAAATAAATGTGATTTTATGCAACAGGAAACAAATGTATGAAATTCATTAGCCTCGAGTTAGCGTAAGCTGAAATTATGTGTAAATACCTTTTAAGAAGGGTTAGATGCATTCATAAATTTATGCATAGCCGGTTACTAAGGGCAACGAGCATGTTTTCATAGGAAGCTGGAAACAGAAGAGACTTTAGAGATCGGCTAATCTCTAGTCCTCCGGCCCCCTCCCACCACCTCTGCAGTGACGGGCCATCAGCAAGGGGCCTCCTGAAGCCAAAGAGGGCACTAGATGGGAAATGGGTGATTCCTAGTGGTCTCCCAGGTAACCCCCGCCCTCAATCTTTTTCTTCAAAGTTAAGTTTTAGCGAGGTGAGAGGGGACAAACCGCCTTAAATGCCTCTAATTAGCTGGAGGAGCCACAGAGACGCATTGTGTCTCTTGGGGGATGGGCAGAGGGCAAATATGAAAAGACGGAGAAGAAAAAGATCCTACCTTGCCCTTGGAGAGATCATAGTCTAATAAGGGATATAAATAAGTGAGAAAATATTATGAGATTATGTACAACACAGCAAGGTACACCCTGGGGGTGTTGAGAAGGGATGAGTGCTGTGTACAAAGAAAGAGGGGAGCAGGGCACATTAGCTTCCCGATGTGAGAGAACCTGAAGCAAGTGGCAGCGTTTACTTAAACACACAGGGAACGGTTAGCCCTCCCATCATCCAGTCAAGCCTAAACTCCATTGTAGCACTCACGGTTCTTAAGAAACAATGGGCATAGCGCCCCCTGGAGTTGTGCATCTCAGCAGCCCTCCTCAAAAATCAGCTACTGTGACTCCGTCATTTCCAGGTGAGGAAATGGACGCCTGGAGACATGAATGAATGAACATGTCACACAGCTATTTCACGTCAGGGTGGGGCTCTACCTCACTTCTCCCAATCTGCAGTCCAGCCCTCTCACAACACACGCCTTGAGATCCCTTCCTCGGGGCCACCCTTAGCCAATACACATTACAGTGAAATAAGTTTCATTAATTAGAGTTCGAAACGCTTCTTTCTGTGAATGGGAAATAGGGTATCCCTTCCCCTAGGCAGATGCAGACCCTCGCAGGGTGCTCGGCTTGGCAAAGGGACCCCTCAGCTGGTTGTTCTGTGTTGGACACCCTGTCCCAACCTGTACAGTAGCCCTGCCCATTAGCGACATGAATCCTGGGCTGTGGAGCTACTCCAGGAAACATTTGTCATTGTAAAGACCCAGCTCCTGCCCGAGCCAATCCCTCCCCTCCCTGATCACCCAGCCCTCAGGTGATGGCATTTCAGTGGTGGAAGACATAGTCCCTGTCGAGTTTCTTTCCGACTTTGAAGTCTGGAAAGCGCTGTGGACTCCCTCAGGCTATAAGACAGTTCATAAACATAAGATGTTATTATCTCACTATTAAATAAACAGAACAACGATTAAGTCTGATCTGAAAAAATGAATCAGCTTCCTTCACGCTGCTGGAAGTTCTCAAACGAGGTGCCAAACTTCATTTTTAGTGCCTGTTGAATAAACAGCTCACTCAGCTGCCTTTCTCGTAGCAGCGCCTTCCAGCTTTGCAATTCCAGTCACCTCCTCACGTCAGGTGGGACCTCAGCTGCCAAGAGCAGTCAGTCTCCTCCCCCTGCAACTCTCTGAGGGCTGTGGGACCAGAGCTAGATCTCGTCCTCTCCCCTCTGGCCCATGCGACTTGTCTCCCTCCTAAACCATCTGCCACAATTAAGCACAACAACAGAAACTCTTAAAATTGAGCCCTTACGAGCTCCTCTTTTTATTGTTCCTCAGTATCCTAGGGCCCAGAAGATAAGATTGAGCAAGAAGCCTGGGGGGAAAATTTCCCCCCAGGGCCCACCACTCAGTAGTGCTTAGAATTCTCCCAGGAGTCTGATTTCTTCCTAATGTGTGACTCCGAGAATCCTTAGGTAATTACAAATAGTTCTGATAAGGAGAACACACAGTACCAGTCACTCAAGCTGCAATGTGAATGTGTTTATCATATCTTTTTCCAATGAGACAGAAGGAATCAAGAGACATGCGAATATCTCACCCTGTAACGGAATGGATGTACTCCACCAAAGGTAGCTGTAAAAGGAGTTCTAGTTCTTCATTAACTGTTTCCTTTCTCTCTTTTTCCTTCTTTCTTTCCTTCCTTCCTCCCTCCTTTCCTTTCCTTTCCGGGAGATTATTTCATTCTCATTGTGGTGTTAAAGATTGATGGGCAGAATTTCCCTGAGCCAGTAAAAAGCCAGTTAATATAAATCATCACTAACTCCCTTCCTTCCTCCCTCCCTCCCTCTCCCTCTCCCCTCTTTCCATTTGGAAGGCTATAATAAACGGACTTATTATGGGGGAAATTCCTTCAATAGGCCTAGTTTAACTGTCCAATAACAGTTTAGTGGGACTTCAGTGGGAGAAACAGGAGAGGCTGTGAATGGCAGAGGGGTTCTTGTTCTTATCTGAGACTGTGCCACTAGGATTTAGCTGCTGTGTAAAGCCTGATATCTGAGTGGGGTTAAGACTGGTGGTGGAACCCAGCATGTGCTGCTGGTTTTAGTGGGAGGAGGGTTTTTGCAATTCTTTTGGAGCCTAACTATCCCTTTAGCCATCAACCTCCATCTCCTGGGTCATGCCAGGAGTTTCTGTCTCCTCACTTGTGCCTTCCAGAACTGTTTCTCACACATTCCCTCCACTTTTAAAAATTAATAGACCATCTTTTAGAGCAGTTTTAGGTTTACAGAAAAACTGAGCAGAAAGCACATGTACCCCCCTCCCTCTGCACCCGTTGCCTCTATTATTAATATCTTGAATTAGTGTGCTACGTTAGTTACAACCGATGAACCAATAATAATATATTATTATTAATTAAAGTCCATAGCTTTCATCAGGGTTCACTCTTTGTACTGTACAGTTCTATGCATTTTGATAAGTGTATAGTACTGTATCCACCATTACAGTATCATACAGAATAGTTTCACTGCCCGAAAAATCCCCTCTGCTCTACCTATTCATGCCTCCCCTTTAGCCCCAGCCCCTGGCAACCACTAATCTTTCTACTCTTTATAGTTTTGCCTTTTTTAGAATGTGATTTAGTTGGAATTATGTAGTATGTAGCCTTTTCAGACTGGCTTCTTTCACTTAGAGATATGCATTAAGTGATATTAAGTGTCTTTTCATGGCATGAGTGCTCATTTCTTTTCATTGCCGAATAATATTCTATCATCTGGATGTACCAGATTTTATTTATTTGCCTATTGGAAGATATCTTGATTGCTTCTAAGTTTTGGCAATTAGAAAGAAAGCTTCAATAAACATCGTGTGCAGGTTTTTGTGTGGACCTAAGTTTTCAACTCATTTGAAAACTACTAAGGAGTGTGGTTGCTGGATTATACAGTAAGATGATGTTTAGCTTTGTGAGAAACTGCCAAATTGTCTTCCAAAGTGGTTGTACCATTTTGCCTTCCCACCAGCAATAAATGAGAGTTCCTGTTGCTCCACATCCTCCTTGCCAGCATTTGGTGGTGTTAGTGTTCTGGATTTTAGCCATTCTAATAGGTGTATAGTGAATGGCATCTCATTGTTTTAATTTGCAATTCCCTAATGACATGATGTTGAGCATCTTTTCATATGCTAACTTGCCATCTATATATGTCCAGTGAGGTTTCTTCTCAGATCTTTCACCCAGTTTTAAATTAGGTTGTTTCCTAAGTTTTAAGAGTTTCCTATATTTGGATATTAGTCCTTTATCTCTTTTGTGTTTTGGAAATATTTTTTCCCAGTCTGTGGCTTGTTTTTTCATTCTCTTAAGAGTGTCTTTAACAGGGAAGACTTTTTAATTTTAATGAAGTCCAACTTACTATTTCTTTCTTTCATGGACTATGCTTTAGGTATTTTATCTAAAAATCATCACCAAACCCAAGGTCACCTACATTTTCTCTTATGTTATTTACTAGAAATTTTATGGTTTTGCACTTTACATACAGGTCTAAGATCCATTTTGAGTTAATTTTTGTGAAAAGTATAAGGTCAGTGTCTATGTTCTCTCTCTCTCTTTTGTTTCTTTTGCTTGTGGATGTTTAGTTATTCCAGCACCATTTGTTGAAAGGGCTATCCTTTCTTCATTGAATAGCCTTTATCTTTCTGTCAAAGATGAGTTAGCTATATTTGTGTGGGTCTATTTCTTTTTCTCTTCCAGTTTTATTGAGATATAATTGGCGTACAGCACATTGTATTAGTAAGGTGTACAGCATACTAATTTGACTTATATACAACATGAAATGATTACCACAAACCACAATAGTTTAGTGAACATCCATCATTTCATATAGATACAAAATTAAAGAAATAGAAAACATATTTTTCCTTGTGATGAGAACTCTTGGGATTTACCCTCTTAACAACTTTCATGTATAACATACAGCAGTGTTCATTATATTTATCATGTTGTACATTACATCCCTAGTACTTATTTACTTATAAATAGAAGTTTGTATCTTTTGACCACCTTCATCCAATTGCCCCTCCACTCCCCCTCTGCCTCTGGTAACCACAAATCCGATCTCTTTTTCTATGGGTTTCCTTGTATGTTTGTTTGGTTTTGAAGTATAATTTACCTACAACACTATGTTAGTTCCTGTTGTACAACATAGTGATTCGATATTTCTATACATTTCAAAATGATCACGACAACAAGTCTAGTTACCATCTGTCACCCTACAAAGATATTACATAATTATTGACTATATTCACCACACTGTACATTTCATACCAGTGACTCATTTATTTTGCAACTGGAATTTTGTACTTCTGAATCTCCCTCAGCGACTTCTCTCCTCTCCCCACCCTCTGTGGGTCTACATCTGGGTGCTCTATTCTGTTATGTTGATTTATTTGTCTGTTCCTTTCCCAATACCACATTGTCTTGATAACAGTAGGTCTTGAAGTTGGAGAGTGTCAGTCTTTTGACTTTCTTCTTCATCTTTTTCTTCATATTGTGTTGTTTATTCTGGGTCTTAATACCTTAGCATATATACTTTAGAATCAGTTTGTCAATACCCACAAAGTAATGCTCTGGTATTTTGATTGGGATTGAGTTAAGTCTATAGATCAAGTTGGGAAGATCTTTGCATCTATGTTTATGAGAGATATTGGTTTGTACTTTTCCTTTCTTGTAATGTCTTTGTTTGGATTTAATATTAGGGTGATGCTGACCTCACAGGACAAGTTAGGATGGGTTTCCTCTGCTTCTATTTTCTGAAACACACTGTAGAGAATTGATATCATTTTTCCTTAAATGTTTGGTAGAATTCACCAGTCAAACCATCTGGGCCTGTTGTTTTCTCCTTTGGAAGGTTATTAATTCTTTTTTTTTTTTTTCGGTACGCGGGCCTCTCACTGCCGTGGCCTCTCCCATTGCGGAACACAGGCTCCAGACGTGTAGGCTCAGCGGCCATGGCTCACAGGCCCAGCCCTTCCATGGCATGTGGGATCCTCCCGGACCGGGGCATGAACCCGTGTCCCCGGCGTCGGCAGGCGGACTCTCAACCACTGCGCCACCAGGGAAGCCCCAGTTATTAATTATTGATTCCATTTCTTTAGTCAATATAGGCCTTTTCAGATTATCTATTTCTCCTTGTGTGAGTTTCGGTAACTGTGTCTTTCAAGGAATCGGTCCATTTCATCTGAGTTATCACATTGATGGGCATAGAGTTATTGCTAATATTCCTTTGTTTTCTTTTTAATTTCCATGCGATGCCCTCTACTTTTACCCCATTCATTCATTTAAAAATTATGTTTTGGGGCTTCCCTGGTGGCGCAGTGGTTGAGAGTCCGCCTGCCGAGGCAGGGGACACGGGTTCATGCCCCGGTCCGGGAAGATCCCACATGCCGTGGAAGGGCTGGGCCCGTGAGCCGTGGCCACTGAGTCTGTGCGTCCAGAGCCTGTGCTCCAAAGCGGGAGGGGCCACAACAGTGAGAGGCCCGCGTACCACAAAAAAAATAATAAATAAATAAATAAATAAAATAAAAATTATGTGTTGAGCACTTACTATTAAAAACATGAACTCAGCATACATTCATTGAATGTCTATTATATGCTAGGTACTGTGGTAAGGTTAGGGATAGCATGGCATTGTCCTCTTGGAACTTACATTCTAGTGAGGAAGATCGAGTTTGAATAAATAAATAAACACATCAAACAACTGCAATTGTAGTGGATGCTAAAGAAGGAAATAAACAGTCAGGAGAAAACTTCTATAGCAAGGGTGGGCTGGGAAAGCCTCTCTAAGGAGGTGACATTTTAGCCGAGAATTAAAAACTGAGAAGGATCCAGCCTTGAGAAAAGCCTAGGAAAGAGCACTGCAGGCCAAAGGAACCACATGGGTGAAGATCCTCCAGAGAAGGAAGAGCTCACATAGGAGAAGATGAAATCCCTTCAGTGTGTCTAGAGCATAGTGAGCAATGGAGACAGTAGCCCCAGAAGAGGTCTGAGAGGTAGGCAGGGGCTTGATCCTGGAGGACCTTCTAAGTCATGGGAAGGAGTTTGGATTTTCTAAATGAAATGAGAAGCTTTTGAAGGATTTTAAGCAGGAGAGTGACACGATCTGATTTACATTTTTAAAAGATCACTCTGTGATCTTTCCTGACAGCTGTGAGGAAAATAGAATGGAAGGAAATGAGAGGGAACAATCAGGGAAACCAGATAGGAGCTATGACTTTTGTCTAGGCAGAAGGAGCTGGGTGTCTGGACTTGAGCAGGGAGGGCAGTGACAGTTGAAATGGGGAGAAGTAAAAATGAATGAATTGGGATCTATTTTGCCAAGCACAGGACTGGACATTACAAGCTGTATTAGCCGGGCCATCCACGGAAGGATGCCTTTCTCTACCTCCAGTTTGAGGATTTCTTCCTCAAGAACCTCAGTTGCTCAGGAGCCACAAAGTGACCTCACTGGTTTCTCATATTATCCCAATAAGCTCTGGGAGTGACTATTATAGTTCCCTGGGCTTATCAATGACATATGTTCAGGGATCACAATTTCCATCTCAAACAGGTGTTTCTACATTCTGGGCACATTCCAAATAGTGCGGCCCTGAGGATCTCTGTTCTCATCTCTCCCAGCTGGGTGACATTTAGAATGATTATTGTTCAGTAGCACTCAGACTTCTACTAAATGGTATGGCAGAAGGAAGAACCTTGACTATCAGCGTGATTAGACAGTGGAATGGATTGCCAGAGGAGGTTATGAAGTTTCCTCCAGCCAGACAAGCTGCTGAAATATGAAGACATTATGTACCAACGTGAGCAGCATCTTTATATTCTAAGGGTGGGTAGAGAAAGCAATTCAAGTGACAGGGGGAGTAAGGTGGAAGGACACAGTCAGTGCTAGGTCATGGGTGGCTGCCAAACAACGCAAGCCAGGACACACAGCCAGGCTGGGCCAGCAGGTGAATAGGGGAGCTAGAATGAATGCCCAGGGAGCTAGTTACCGTGAGTTATGAGGTTGAAGCCAAGGTCTGAATCCAGGGTGTAAAACCAAACGGGAGGACACAGACAAGGTCTGGAGTCTGAATAGACAGGAAAGAGTAATCCTGCAGAGGTCCAAACCAGGCAGAAAGCAGTGTCAGGAGAATCCTGGTCTAATGGTGGTATTGGTCTGTGGCTGGGCTTCAAGCTAAGAAGAGAGAAATAGGTGCAGATAAAATCAGAGTGGGACAGGTTATCTCCTGAATCAGAACAGCTAGGTGGGTCCACATCATAGCTCAGCCAAGGATGTGCCACTGGATCTCAGAAATGGGACCCATCTGCCCTCTGCCTTATTTCGAAGCTTCCCAGAGAAAGGCAGTTTCACAGATTTTTGTGACTTCAGCACAATGCTACGGGCTCTGGGGGATGGGGCCTCACTGGGTGATCTACTGCCTCTATTTTCTGTGGTCTGTGGACATCCTTTTGACGTGGCAAACAGATTGAAAGTAAAATCAAGTTCACAACATAATCACAAAGAGGAATTTCTCTGACTCTGCCTTTTCCTGTATTTGCCCCTCTTCAAAGCCTTTCACTAATCCAACTATTTCTGCGAGTCTCCCAGAGGTCTGTGACATAGGTTCATTAACGATATCCTTTCACCTCCCCAGTGGCTTCCACCATTTCCTCCTTTCCTCTCTAGCTCCCTGGGGTGATAATCTGCTGCCAAGTCTTCTGATGCCTGTAACAAAGACATTGATGCATTCAGGTGGCCGCTGCTGGTGCTGTCGCAAAGCTGCTTCCCACCCAGCTGGAACTACTAAAGCCAGTGCTTCTGATGTGCTCTGTGTACTCAATGCCCCACAGAGATTTTAGTGAAATAGTCCTTTAAATTGGTACTTACTCTTACAAAGCCCTCTCTACTTAGGACTCAGGTATGAGTCCCGGGAGGTAGATCAGAAGATAACCAGGGTAGTGGCCTCTGGTGGGTATTGTGTTGTTGCTGTTGTTGTTATTTGTTTTTTGCTCTTCCCAGCAAGCTTTTCCACTCCCCTTCAACTGGTTATAGCCTCTACTCCTGGCCTCAGGGATAAGTATATGAACTAGAGCTGGCCAGTCACAGAACATCCATTCTCTTGGCAACAGTGATTGGACCGAATGATGGGCACATGACCAAAAAAAAAAAGGCCAGTCAGAAATGTTCCCTGGGATAGATCCATGGACTCTGGGAGATAGAATTTCTCTTTGTGAGGCTTTGCCTGCTGACAGCCATGTCTCTTTCAATATGGAGAAGACCAGTGTGCAAGAAAGGATGAGACAAATGGGGAAAGAGAAGCAGAGATAAGCAGAGATGAAATATAGACCCAGAGAGTTCTGACAATGTTGAGTTGTTAATTACAACCTGAGAGTTACACTCAACATCTTCCCTCCCCCTCAACTCTGAGGCCTAGGAGGGATCTTAGATGTCCATTCTTTCTTCCATTAGGATGCCATCTTTCCTGCAAAGCTCTTTCAGCTTCTAAACACATAGTTTCTCAGTGGACCCACCTCCTAGACCCTCCAGACAGAACAATACATATGTGAATCCAAGGGTGAATCCAATTTAGGCTGCTAAGTTAGGCCCCTTCCACATAATCACTCATTTAACAAATATTTATTGAGCTCTTACTATGTGCCAGACACTGTTCTAGGAGCTGAGAATATAGAAGTGAATAAAATAGACAACATTTCTACCCTCATGAAGCTTGTATTCTGATGATCATTAGATAACAAATAATTACACATATAATTTAATCTCATCAGTGTTATGAAGAAAAATGGAGCAGGTTAATAAGATAGGAAGTGATGGGGTAGAGTACTATTTTAGGCAGTATGTGCTGGGGAGGCCCTCCAAGGAGTGAACAGTCCTGAATAAAATGTGGATATGAGTCATGTGGATATTTAGGAGAAACATAGTTTAGGCTAGGTAGACAGGAAGTACGAAGGCTTGGAGGTGCTTGACATGTTCAAAAACAGCAAAGGAGGCCAGTGAATTAAGGTGAGTTAAAAGGAGGAGTGGTAGGAAATGAGGTCAGAGAGGTAGCCAAGGGCCAATCTGCAGCAGGCCTTGGAGGTTGGGGTAAGAACTTTGTATTTTTCCCTAACTGTGATGAGAAGCTATTAGAGTGTTTTGATCTGGGGATTGGCAGTATCAGATTGACCTTTTACAAGCATCCCTCTGGCTGTGGTGGAGATAATGGATTGTAGAGAGTGAAGCAGGGAGGCAAGACAGGAGGTTATTGTGTGAGTCCAAGTAAGAGATGATGGTGGTGCCAACTAGGGTGGCAGCAAGGGAAGCAGTGAAAAGTAGGTGGATTCAGCATCTATTTTTCTTTTTTTTTTTTGGTTTTGTTATGACCAGAAAACAAGTGAGAATTTTTAATTCACAAAAGATGAAAACACAAGACATTGATCTCATTATACATACAGTATTACAATAAGCTGATTAGCTGTGGACTATGAAAACATTTAAGACTTCACATACGCACATGTGTACTTTGAAACAAGAAACACAGGACAATTTTAATCTTTGATATGTCATAACTACCAAGAGAAAGAACACTGATTTGAGTCTAATTGTTTTCCTGGCATGCAATCACTATATAGGCCAGGCCGAAAGCATACTGTATATTTTTAAGGACATCTTTAGGCAAATATAAACATTCTCATTTGGGAGCTTTTTCTCCCCACCCAAAACAATCTGCTTTTTCCATCGCTGTCAAGTAGCTTGGTTTGTTATCAGTTTAACAAGATCACGACAACAAACAACATTTTCACCACAAAACTCAGGTGAGAGGTTTTTACACAGGTCATACAAAAAATATTTGTTCCCAAGAAAGGCAATCTCTAAATTATAGATGCAACCCTAATAAAAAGAGTCTTGGTTACAAATCATTCACTTTCAAATATTGATGAAGAAATAAAGAATGGAGGGGTGGGTAGGGGTGGGTGGCAGAGGCACTGGCATGGCAGGGAGCACAAAAGGTGTGAAATGAGGAAAACATTTGCCACAGGAAATACTGGATTCAGTTGATTTTTTTTTAAATGAGGTATTATAAGAGTGTGTCAGTAAATGCAATAAAACCCCCAAAATTAGAAACCAAAATGCACATTTCCAATGGAAAAATCTCTAAACCTCTTATAGTTTTCTTTATTTAGATTAGACATTTCATGTACAGCAGTTAATCTAGAAAAATACATTTAAAAAATCTTCAGCAGACCATGCTCTCTGTAACAAAACTTTCCAAACCCTGTTTTATTATACAAACCAATCTACAATAGTAGTGTAAAAAGAAATTCTCAAATTTAGCAATGTCATTTTCGATCTGACATCCGTCTAATTTACATATGGGTTTCCACTATTCGTATTGCAGAGCTAGAATTCTGTAATAATTTTTTTCTAATGTATTCTGTACATATTAAATAATCTAAAATGTTCCTCTTGTAGTGCATTTACCATTTAGCAAGTCTATTCAGCATTTTTCCAGTACCATTTGCATTACAGTGATTTGCCTGTAAATGTAATTAAAATCTAAAAGTGCACACAGTTAACTTTCTTAAATAATGGCCTATTTCTGGAGGAAACCTAATATTTACAGAAAAGAATTACCAATATAGTGATTAGAAATGGGGGGTTAGAATGCACTCTGAGACTATATAGCACAATTATATACATAAGCTAAAGGACAGTGAGTCTTTAGCCTGTATTTACATCAAATAATGTTGGTTTCCACAGGGTCATACCAAGAACTCAGTATGGCACTAGATAGAATTAGGATTGTTAGCTACAAGTCAGTGTAGAACAGACAGCCCCAAAATACCCTGAACTGGCTTATGCTAAATTAAAGTCCAGTATATTACAATGTTTTAAATACTATTAGTGTGCTGCTGTGCTACTCCGTAAAGACAGCAAGCCTTCATCAAGGGATCGCATCTGGCTTATAGTGGGTCCTAGCAGTCAAAATGCCAGTGTATGCAGAAACCCTGCAAAAAAAATACACAGGTTTCAAAACAGATATACTACATTTTGTTTAAAATGCCCAGGAGTGTTTTCAAAATAACTGATGGTAAGTATTGTTTTATAGAGTGATGAACCTATTGAATCATAAGAAGAAATTCTACGTTATCCAGTTTGAGGAGAAAAAATGTAGTATCCTTACCAAATTATCCAGTGTATATGACTGGTTAGAATCGCAAGTTTTGACTTTTACTGAAATTCAGAGTATGAAATGCAAACATTCAGGATAAAATTAATTCAAACGTACACACAGTTCTATCAACTTGCAAAGAAGCAGCAAATATGAGGGCCTATCCCACATCTGGACTCTCCCATTCCTTTCTGATCCCTCAGAAAAGTGCAAAATCAAAGAGTCACTGCTTGGTCCAAACATAAAATACATCAGGTATAAGGACTTGGAATCTGATGAAATCTGGCTTCTATTCCACAGGTTGTCTTCAATAAGAGTCAACGTCCGAAGATGGAATTTATCACGAGAAGAATTAACTCTACAATCTGATTCTGGTAGACAGTATGAACTGCTATGCTACCAGTCTCATTCTCTGGCTTTAACAGAGTGGGACCAGACACAATTGCTATACTCTGATACGTCATTCTGTTTTTTTCTCCGTTTTCTATAACTCTTTTGAGATGTGTAAAGAGAGTCTACACTGTGTCCTGATTTGGCTTTGGCAACTGTTTGATTAGATCCTTCACAGCAGAGACACGCTGTCTTGGTTCTTGTTTAACTGCATTAACAAAATCATTAAAATGATCGAATGTAAGGAGAGGTACTGGTAATTCTCGAAGAAACATTTTCAGTGCTCCAGTGATGACATGAATATCTTCCCATTTACTATCCTTCAAGTCCAATTTCTCATGACTGCAAACCTCAGCTTCTGGATCACTGCAAGGTTGCCACTAACTCTGTAAATCCCATCAACATCCAACCCATATTGTTCAACATGTTCAATGCACAATTGCACAAATTTTGGCACTGTGCCATTCTCTCTCTGACACAGATTAGCAAGATTGGTTCCAAATACCTAATCTTTAATATAACCTTTTTCACGAACAGCTTGCAAAGTGGGGCGTCGTGTAAGAAACTTCTTTAAGTTGTTCTTGTTTTCTTTTTTTCTGTTCTGAAGAATCTCTGCTAGATACTTTTGTGGAACGCAATTTCTTCAGATCCTTATGGTCCTTTTCTTTATTGCGCTTTTCTATTCCTGGTGAATCTGGTATATCTTCCTCAATTGCTTCATCAGGTTCTACTGTCTGATTACTGATAGTGCTACTAAGAACTTTAAACCACTCATTGATAACAGCGTCATTATCAAACTGAATCAGCACTTCCGTTCCTTGACGGGGTTTCAGCTCAAATACATTCTTTTTGCTGGATTTATCCTTTGAATCTCAATCATCGCCCTCTTATGGTCCACCGTGAACTCTGGTTTGGACTGATTACTCCCAAACCAGCTTGTGCTACTTCCTTGAGTTTTGGTAAATAGTAAAGATGAACCCTGCAACATGGCCCAAGAAGACAACTAGTTCTTTCAAACCTTTTTCCCATTTTCAGTAACTTGTGTTACATTTAATAATCCATATTTCTCTTGACCCTTTGGACTGCTGGCTGTATCTTCGTTCTTTGGTGAAGAGGGAGAAGACTCATTTTCAGAGTAGCAGGGTTTTGAGGCAGTTGGAGATTCCTTGTCATTGGTGTTCAACACAATGGTGCTATGTCTCCACTTTGTTAACGCTATTGGTTCTTGCAGCCGCCTGTCCAGACTCCTACTTTTAATAATTTCTCTTTGCTGCTGAGATGAGGCATTATACTTTGGCAACTCCCATTCTGACCGAGATCCATCTGCACTGTAGTAATATTGTCTACCTTGATCGTCAGCATGCTTGAGCCACTCTTGATCTCCTGGACTTTGGGAATCTCCTTTGCTGATGTTTGTATCTCGAGTCCAATGAGGGGGTTTCCGAGTTCTTTCCTGTGTTCCTCTGTTATAGTAAAAACAATGCCCTGAACTATCTTTATGAGGTTCCCATTTTCCATTAATCTGAATTGCTGGGCTTCCGGGGATTGGGGGGGAGAGGCGACTGGGATATTTTCAGTTCTTGCAGGTTAGCGTAGACAGGAAAATCTGGCCGTCCTTGATTTGGAGGTGTTGTCGTCCTTATCTGCTCAGTGGAGCTGCTGCTAAGCTTATCACCGGACTCTGAATCTTGATGTATCCGTTCTGAGCCTTCTCCTGCTGAATCACAAGACTGTTCCTGGGAGAAGCCAGCTTTCTCTACATCCAAGAACTCTGGACCGGGAAAGTGACCAAATAAACGTGTCCTATTCTGGCCAGAAACTTTGGGAAAATGTGAGTCACTGTTGAACTTTCCATTATTATGGGTCAGGTTCAGGCTGAGGTTGACAGTCTGACCTGGAATATAATTGGGTCCAAAATTCTGACTGGCATCACGAATAAGACCTGTTCCTTTAACAGACGGCAATGGCTTTCCAAAACTTGAAAGCTCGGGCAATTTGTTCACATTTTCTGTTGACCTCTGAAGGTGGAGTCTCTGCATCATTTTCACAGAATGGTGCGGCAGCCCCGCTGCCTGTTGCACAGGCGGCATCAGGCCTCTGCGGCCGACCTCCCTCAAGTACTGGGCAGGCACATAAAACGCTTTGGAGTTCTCGTCAAGCTTGACCTGCCACCAGTCATCGCTGATCTTCTTCACCAGGATGTATCGCTCCCTTTGTTTTATCACGACCTTTCTGTCCTTCACTTCATATTCTTTTTTTTTTTTTTTTTTTTGCAGTGCGCAGGCCTCTCAAGAGGCCTCTCTTGTGGCTTCTCCCGTTGCGGAGCACAGGTTCTGGACGCGCACGCTCAGCAGCCATGGCTCACGGGCCCAGCCGCTCCATGGCATGTGGGATCTTCTCGGACCGGGGCACGAACCCATGTCCCCTGCATCGCCAGGCAGACTCTCAACCACTGTGCCACCAGGGAAGCCCCGCTTCGTATTCTTAATCATACTGCACTTCAATATACACGTGCCCTGGAACAATCTTCCCACCTCTTCAGCAGTTTTCTTTCCATAATATTCACCTCTCAAAAAGGATGCTTTGCCACATTATGACTCTGTGGCTTGTTGGAGCAATATGGCTTAGAAGGAGAACTAAACATCCAGTCTTACATTTAAACCGAGGGCCCGGTGGCCTCACGGGGGCCGGCTCCGGCGGGGAGCCCAGGCGAGCCCGAAGGGTGCTCACTCGCCTGCAGCCGGGCCGGCGCGTCCCCATCAGCATCCATTTTAAAGGCAAAGCCAGTTAAAGCGAGAAAGCTGTGCTGATGAATTGGACATGGAGTGTGAGAGAGGGTCAAGGATGACTCCCAGTGTCTCAGCCTGAGCAACTAGGTTGATCGGGGTGACGTTTTTTGAGATGGGGAAGAATGAGAGAGGCACAGGTTCAGGGATGGGGGAAATCCTCAGTTGAGTTTGGGACCTTTTAAATTTGAGGAGCCCATTAGGCGTCTAAATGCAGATGTGAAGAAGATTGGAGAAAGGAAATATATATCAAACAAAGGGGTGCAAAGTGCTTGGATGGAAAGGGAGAGTTTCGGAGAAGCAAGCAGAGTTCCAGCAACACCCAGGCAGAGCACGTCACACTGCCAAAAATGGAAAGAGAGCAGATAACTTATTTTTTTCTCATTATCTCCCTAACCAGGGCCGCAACGGGAGAGGCCACAGCAGTGAGAGGCCTGTGTACAGCAAAAAAAAAAAAAAAAAAAGGAAGCAAATTAGAGAGGTTAAAGTTATCATTAGAAAAGAGAGGTAGAAAAAGAAAAGAAAAGAAAGGTAGAACTGAGCAAGTTTTGACTGCCAGCTTTTCTTCCTGACTTCTGCCAACAGGGTGTGCAGTTTTGTTGATGACGACTTTTTTTTTTTTTTTTTTTTTGTGGTACGCGGGCCTCTCACTGCTGTGGCCTCTCCCGTTGCGGAGCACAGGCTCCGGACGCGCAGGCTCAGTGGCCATGGCTCACGGGCCCAGCCGCTCCGCGGCATGTGGGATCTTCCCGGACCAGGGCACGAACCCATGTCTCCTGCATCGGCAGGCGGACTCTCAACCACTACGCCACCAGGGAAGCCCGATGATGACTTTTTCTTGGCCCTGTGCAACAACAGATCGACCACAGAAGAAAACTCAGAGTTTCAGCATTCAGAGGTCACAGCCAGGTAGTGGGGACGGGAGCCAGCCTTGATCAATGCAGAATTGACTTACAATTTAATGCCTTTTTGTTTCAAAGTAAGATACCAGAAGAAGACAACTCAGGGGCAGGCTTCAAATTCCTCCTGCCAACACTGAAACACTAATAGGAGGAGTTGACATCATTGAACACAGGCTACACAGTATCAGGAGAGGGTGACCTGTGGAAAGGGCATGACAACGAAGAGGTAGTGGGAAAAAGAAAGGGCAAAGACCTAAAAGGGAAGGCCAGGAAAGTGATGTACAGAGAAATATCAAAGGAGGGCTAGACCTATAAAATAGAAATTGATGGATGAGGGGATGAGGACATTAAAAAGATCTTTAAGAGGCTTCAGGGACTGTAAGAAAGAGGGCAAAGCAGAGATGTCACGTGGAACATCTTACATAACAAGCAGCTAGTGAAAGCTATTGTAATATATAACATGATGGAAAGAAGGGTGTGCATGTGGAGGAGGCATCCCAGCACATAGTGTCTGCATATAAATAAAGAGTGGAAATTCTATGGCTCCCCAGCCAGTGGAGCCCTGATAAAACAAAAGTAGATGCTACAGTCCCTCTCTTTTAAACAGAAAGGAGACTGAGGCAGTGTGGTGACCAAGCATTTGTGTCAACAGAGTGGCATTAAGCATCTCAGTTCTGTCATTTAAAAGGTGACCACTTTGGGCAAGTTCCCTTGATTTCTAAGACTCAGTTTCCTTGTCCATAAAATGGGGACAATAAAACCTAAATCACTGGGTTGTCATTAGCATTAGCAATGTACGGACGGTGCCTTGCCCATAGGAGGCACTCACCATTATGACTACTAGTACTAGTACTCCTACTACTTTTTCTATTGATTCTATTATTCATCCATCTTTTTACTTAAGAAAAATGAAATAAACAAACAAAATACACTGTTGAGGATTATCCCAGCCCTAATGAAAACTTCTTTTTTCTCCTGGTAAGGAAAGAGAGTGAACCAAAGGAGGAAGGGCAAAAGGCATGACCTTAGACATAAAGCCTTATTCAAGTAGGAGAATGCTGGTGTGTGTGTGTGCGTATTTGTGTGTGTGTGTGTGTGTGTGTGTGTGTGTGTGTGTGTACAGCAAGCTGTCAGAGCAGGAATAACATACAGCTGGCCCTCTGTATTGACGGGTTCTGCATCTGTGGATTCAATCAACTCTGCATGCAAATGCTTGGGGAAAAAATTCCAGAAAGTTCCAAAAAGTAAAGCTGGAATTTGCCACACTGTGGCAACTATTTACATAGCAGTTACATTATATATACAGCTATTTACATAGCATTTACTTGGTATTAGGTATTATAAGCAATCTAGAGATGATTTAAAGTATATGGGAGGATGTGCCTAGGTTATATACAAATACTCTGCCACCTTACATAAGGGACTTGAGCATCCGTGGATTTTGGCATCCATGGGAGTCATGGAACCAGTCCCCCGCGGATAAGGGGGGACTACTGTATTAAGACCATAGATGGGGAAAGGGTGAAGATTAGAGTTTAATGTGTTGAAAAAGTGGTGTCGACCATTTGTGAAAAGGTGTTTGGTGATAGGAAATGAACTGTAAATGGGAAGAATATCTTGAATCTTTTATAATTAAAAACCCCATGGAGGAAACTTACACAAACCTCTTAGATAGCCTCATCCACCAGAGGGCAGACAGCAGAAGCAAGAAGAACTACAATCCTGCAGCCTGTGGAACAAAAACCACACTCACAGAAAGATACAAGATGAAAAGGCAGAGCGCTATGTACCAGATGAAGGAATAAGATAAAACCCCAGAAAACAACTAAATGAAGTGGAGATAGGCAACCTTCCAGAAAAAGAATTCAGAATAATGATAGTGAAGATGATCCAGGACCTTGGAAAAAGAATGGAGGCAAAGATCGAGAAGATGCAAGAAATGTTTAACAAAGACCTAGAAGAATTAAAGAACAAACAAACAGAGATGAACAATACACTAACTAAAATGAAAACTACACTAGAAGGAATCAATAGCAGAATAACTGAGGCAGAAGAACGGATAAGTGACCTGGAAGACAGAATGATGGGAACCACAGCCGCGGAACAGAATAAAGAAAAAAGACTGAAAAGAAATGAAGACAGCCTAAGAGACTTCTGGGACAACATTAAATGCAACAACATTCACATTATAGGGGTCCCAGAAGGAGAAGAGAGAGACAAAGGACCCAAGAAAATATTTGAAGAGATTATAGTTGAAAACTTCCCTAACATGGGAAAGGAAATAGCCACCCAAGTCCAGGAAGAGCAGCCAGTCCCAGGCAGGACAAAGCCCAGGAGAAACAGGCCAAGACACATAGTAATCAAATTGGCAAAAATTAAAGACAGAAAAATTATTTAAAGCAACAAGGGAAAAACGACAAATAACATACAAGGGAACTCGCATAAGGTTAACAGCTGATTTCTCAGCAGAAACTCTACAAGCCAGAAGGGAGTGGCATGATATACTTAAAGTGATGAAAGGGAAGAACTTACAACCAAGATTACTGTACCCGGCAAGGATCTCATTCAGATTCGATGGAGAAATCAAAAGCTTTACAGACAAGCAAAAGCTAAGAGAATTCAGCAGCACAAAACCAGCTCTACAACAAATGCTAAAGGAATTTCTCTAAGTGAAACACACAAGAGAAGAAAAGGATCTACAAAAATAAACCCAAAACAATTAAGAAAATGGTCATAGGAACATACATTTCGATAATTACCTTAACGTGAATGGATTATTTTATTTTTTAACATCTTTATTGGAGTATAATTGCTTTACAATGGTGTGTTAGTTCCTGCTTTATAACAAAGTGAATCAGTTATACATATACATATGTTCCCATATCTCTTCCCTCTTGAGTCTCCCTCCCTCCCACCCTCCCTATCCCACCCCTCTAGGTGGTCACAAAGCACTGAGCTGATACTGCTGTGCTATGCGGCTGCTTCCCACTAGCTATCTATTCTACGTTTGGTAGTGTATATAAGTCCATGCCACTCTCTCACTTTGTCACAGCTTATCCTTCCCCCTCCCCACATCCTCAAGTCCATTCTCTAGTAGGTCTGTGCCTTTATTCCCGTCTTGTCTCTAGGTTCTTCATGACCATTTTTTTCTTAGACTCCATATATATATGTGTTAGCATATTGTATTTGTTTTTCTCTTTCTGACTTACTTCATTCTGTATGACAGACTCTAGGAACGTGAATGGATTAAATGCTCCAACCAAAAGACACAGGCTTGCTGAATGGATACAAAAACAAGACCCATATATACGCTGTCTACAAGAGACCCACTTCAGACCTAGGGACACATACAGAATGAAAGTGAGGGATGGAAAAAGATACTCCATGCAAATGGAAATGAAAAGAAACCTGGAGTAGCTATACTCATATCAGATAAACTTTAAAATAAAGAATGTTACAAGAGACAAGGAAGGACAGTATATAATGATCAAGGGATCAATCCAAGAATA
Organism: Mesoplodon mirus; assembly: GCF_964341445.2. Lineage (NCBI taxonomy): Eukaryota > Metazoa > Chordata > Mammalia > Artiodactyla > Ziphiidae > Mesoplodon > Mesoplodon mirus. The sequence continues at coordinate 92,531,025 of NC_138981.1, read as the reverse complement.
ACATATAACAATTATAAATATATATGCACCCAACATAGGAGCACCTCAATACATAAGGCAACTGCTAAGAGCTATAAAAGAGGAAATCAACAGTAACACAATAATAGTGGGGGAATTTAACACCTCCCTTACACCAATGGACAGATCATCCAAACAGAAAATTAATATGGAAACAAAAGCATTAAATGACACAAAAGACCAAATAGATTTGATTGATATTTATAGGACATTCCATCCAAAAACAGCAGATTACGCTTTCTTCTCAAGTGCACACAGAATATTCTCTAGGATAGATCACATCTTGGGTCACAGATCAAGCCTCAGTAAATTTAAGAAAATTGAAATCATATCAAGCATCCTTTCTGACCACAATGCTATGAGAGTAGAAATGAATTACAGGGAAAAAAACACAAACACATGGAGGCTAAACAATACATTACTAAACAACCAAGATATCACTGAAGAAATCAAAGAGGAAATCAAAAAATACCTAGAGAAAAATGACAATGATAACACGACGATCCAAAACCTATGGGATGCAGCAAAAGCAGTTCTAAGAGGGAAGTTTATAGCTATACAAGCCTACCTCAAGAAATAAGAAAAATCTCAAGTAAACAACCTAACTTTACACCTAAAGGAACTAGACAAAGAAGAACAAACAAAACCCAAAGTTAGCAGAAGGAAAGAAATCATAAAGATCAGAGCAGAAATAAATGAAATAGAAACAAAGAAAACAATAGCAAAGATCAATAAAACTAAAAGATGGTTCTTTGAGAAGATAAACAAAATTGATAAACCATTAGCCAGACTCATCAAGAAAAAGAGGGAGAGGACTCAAATCAATAAAATTAGAAATGATAAAGGAGAAGTTACAACAGACATGGTAGAAATACAAAGCATCCTAAGAGATTACTACAAGCAACTCTTTGCCAATAAAATGGACAACCTGGAAGAAATGGACAAATGCTTAGAAAGGTATAACCTCCCAAGACTGAACGAGGTAGAAATAGAAAATATGAACAGACCAATCACAAGTAATGAAATTGAAACTGTGATTAAAAATCTTCCAACAAACAAAAGTCCAGGACCAGATGGCTTCACAGGTGAATTCTATCAAACATTTAGGGAAGACCTAACACCCATCCCTCTCAAACTCTTCCAAAAAATTGCAGATGAAGGAACACTCCCAAACTCATTCAATGAGGCCACCATCACCCTGATACCAAACTGGACAAAGATACTACAAACAAAGAAAATTACAGACCAATATCATTGATGAATATAGATGTAAAAATCCTCAACAAAATACTAGCAAACAGAATCCAACAACACATTAAAAGGATCATACACCACGATCAAGTGGGATTGATCCCAGGGATGCAAGGATTCTTCAATATATGCAAATCAATCCATGTGATACACCATATTAAAAAATTGAAGAATAAAAAACATGATCATCTCAATAGATGCAGAAAAAGCTTTTGACAAAATTCAACACCAACTTATGATAAAAACTCTTCAGAAAGTGGGCATAAAGGGAACCTTCCTCAACATAATAAAGGCAATACATGAGACACCCACAGCAAACATCATTCTCAATGGTGAAAAACTGAAAGCATTTCCTCTAAGATCAGGAACAAGACAGGGATGTCCACTCTCAGCACTATTATTCAACATAGTTTTGGAAGTCCTAGACAGGGCAATCAGAGAAGAAAAAGAAATAAAAGCAACACAACTTGGAAAAGAAGAAGTAAAACTTTCACTTTCCACAAATGACATGATACTATATATATAGAATCCTAAAGATGCCACCAGAAAACTACTAGAGCTAATCAATGAATTTGGTAAATTTGCAGGATACAAAATTAATGCACAGAAATCTCTTGCATTCCTATACACTAATGATGAAAAATCTGAAAGAGAAATTATGGAAACACTCCCATTTACCATTTCAACAAAAAGAATAACATACCTGGGAATAAACCTACCTAAGGAGACAAAAGACCTGTATGCAGAAAACTATAAGACACTGATGAAAGAAATTAAAGATGATACCAACAGATGGAGAGATATACCATGTTCTTGGATTGGAAGAATCAATATTGTGAAAATGACTATACTACCCAAAGCAATCTACAGATTCAATGCAATCCCTATCAAATTACCATGTCATTTTTTACAGAACTAGAATAAATCATCTTAAAATTTGTATGGAGACACAAAAGACCCCAAATAGCCAAAGCAGTCTTGAGGGAAAAAAATGGAGCTAGAGGAATCAGACTCTCTGACTTCAGACTATACTGCAAAGCTACAGTAATCAAGACAATATGGTACTGGCACAAAAACAGAAACATAGATCAATGGAAGAAGATAGAAAGCCCAGAGATAAACCCACATACCTATAGTCAACTGATCTATGACAAAGGAGGCAATGATATACAATGGAGAAAAGACAGTCTCTTCAATAAGTGGTTCTGGGAAAACTGGACAGCTACATGTAAAAGAATGAAATTAGAACACTCCTTAACACCTTACACAAAAATAAACTCAAAATTGATTCAAGACCCAAATGTAAGACTGGACCCTATAAAACTCTTAGAGGAAAACATAGGAAGAACTGTATTTGACATAAATCACAGCACGATCTTTTTTGATCCACCTCCTAGAGTAATATAAGTAAAAACAAAAAATAAACAAATGGGACCAAATGAAACTTCAAAGCTTTTGCACAGCAAAGGAAACCATAAACAAGACAAAAAGACAACCCTCAGAATGGGAGAAAATATTTGCAAACGAATCAATGGACAAAGGATTAATCTCCAAAATATATAAAGAGCGCATGCAGCTCAATATTAAAGAAACAAACAACCCAATCCAAAAATGGGCAGAAGACCTAAATAGACATTTCACCAAAGAAGACATACCATTGGCCAAAAGCACATGAAAAGCTGCTCAACTTCACTAATTATTACAGAAATGAAATCAAAACTACAATAAGGTATCACCTCACACCAGTTAGAATGAGCATCATCAGAAAATCTACAAAGAACAAATGTTGGAGAGGGTGTGGAGAAAAAGGAACCCTCTTGCACTTTTGGTGGGAATGTAAATTGATACAGACACTATGGAGAACAGTATGGAGGTCCCTTAAAAAACCAAAAATAGAATTACCATATGATCCAGCAATCCCACTACTGGGCATATACCCAGAGAAAACCATAATTCAAAAAGACACATGCGCCCCAATGTTCATTGCAGCACTGTTTACAATAGCCAGGTCATAGAAGCAACCTAAATGCCCATTGACAGACGAATGGATAAAGAAGATATGGTACATATATACAATGGAATATTACTCAGCCATAAAAAGGAACAAAATTGGGTCATTTGTTGAGATGTGGATGGACCTAGAGACTGTTGTACAGAGTGAAGTAAGTCAGAAAGAGAAAAACAAATATCGTAAATTAATGCATGTATGTGGAACCTAGAAAAATGGTATAGATGAACCGGTATGCAGGGAAGAGTTGAGACACAGATGTGGAGAACAAACCTATGGACACCAAGGGGGAAAACCACGGTGGGGTGGGGATTATGGTGTGCTGAATTGGGCGATTGGGATTGACGTGTATACACTGATGTGTATAAAATTGATGACTAATAAGAACCTGCAGTATAGAAAAACAAACAAACAAACAAAAAACAACTAATACTAAACTTTCTTTGGGTTATTTGTATGGAAATTTGTTAATATAATAGTTTCAGACATTAAATAAACAAAAAAAAAAACAACAGAAAAACCCCCCATGACATGGCTTAGCCCTTCATCTGTCTGGCATAAAACAGGGGCAGCTCGAACGGAGAGACAGAGAGGAACTGGATAATCTTATCCTTTTCCGAGCTGTCTCTTTTTGCTTCTCTTCTCTTGCCTCAGAGAAGAGGCAACCGTCCCAGAGCCTCAGAGCTGAGCTGGGCTACACGTCGATAAATGCTTGCCTGGTAGAGCTGGGGAGGTTTCTTTTCTTTTCTTGGCCATGTGTCTTATTTTAGTAATAAGCAACAAGCAATACAGAGAATGCTCAGACTGAGGGGGAAGAGGATAAGACAGACAATCCTCACAACTCTGGTGAAAGCCTGTTCCTGGGGGTGTGGGTAGGAGCACTGCCCACGGAGAAATGCGTTTCATCAATGGTTCTGAAGAGGAAAAGGAGCCCCAGGAGGGGACAGAGACTGGAACAAGCCACACAGGGAACCAAATCAAAAAGCTGCCAGTAAGAAGAGCAAGGCTTATAGCAGCCCCAAAGTTAAAAAGCAGAGAGCTTAGAAATGCAAAAGGCTACCTACCTATGCTGTTCTTCGGGGCGCAGGCTGGCTGCTGGTTTGGGGTCAAGGTCAGGGGCTCAGAGAGGCCCTAGGAAGAGGAATGGCTACATAACTTGCAAGGCTCAGTGCAAAATGAAAATGCAGGGTCCTTTGTTCAAGAACTATTAAGAATTCCAAGACAGTGACAGCAGAAGATTAAACTAAGCCTGGGCCTTATTGAGCATTGGACCCTGTGGGACTGCATGGGACCCACACCCATGAAGCCAGCCTTACCTAGGAACTTTTTTTTTTCCTGCGGTACTCGTGCCTCTCACTGTTGTGGCCTCTCCCGTTGTGGAGCACAGGCTCTGGATGTGCAGGCTCAGCGGCCATGGCTCATGGGCCCAGCCGCTCCGCGGCACGTGGTATCCTCCTGGGCCAGGGCACAAACCTGCGTCCCCTGCATCAGCAGGCAGGCTCTCAACCACTGCGCCACGAGGGAAGCCCTACCTAGGAACATTTTTAAGTGGATCCCCAAATATAGGCTCATTTTATTTTATTTTATTTTATTTTATTTTTTGGTCACGCGGCCTGGGGGATCTTAGTTCCCTGACCAGGGATCAAACCTGTTCCCCCTGCAGTGGAAGCATGGAGTCTTAACTATTGGACCGCCAGGGAAGTCCCTCACTATTTTACTTAATAAATCAAGATGATAGGGCTAGAATAACGTTTGTGTTGTTTTGTTCCAAGCTTTGTTTTCTGAATTTGAAAACTTTTATATTATTTTATATTGTATAATATATATTCTATTAAAACAATGCAATTGTCTAGTCATAACAGTAAATGAAGAGAAAGTGTGAATATCTCTTGCAGATGTGCATGAATGGCCAAGCACCTGTCCTTTAAATAGGAGCTCTGTTTCCTATTTCCTTTAGAGGCCCTGGTCATGTGTGATTTTGACTGAGGCTCTGGAAAATGGAGAATAAAGGAGGGGAAGACTATGTCCAGGACTCGCCTTCTCTCAGCCCCATTCTGCACATATATTCTCATTCTGGGCTCTTCTCCCAGCTCCCCTCCCTCCCAAATCTTTCCCTGAGCTCTTTAATGTTCATTCTGTTTATTTGTCACCCCTTGTGGCAGCTGTTAAACCAAATCCTTACTTTGGGACTTGATAATTAAATGGAAAGAATTAAGCATTTATCCTGCCTTTCCAGTAGGAACTATATTTCAGCATAATTAAATAGCCATAGTTTCATTTAACTTTGTATTTATTTAACACTTACATAGTACTTACCATGCACCAGGCCTTATTCTGATTGCTTTAGTAATACTACCTCCTTTAATTCTCATAGCAACCACATTTTACAGATGAGGAAATTGAGGCACTGAGCAGTTAAGTGACTTAGTCACACAGGTAGCAATGGTGGGACCAGGATTGGAATATAGACAGTCTGACTCCAAAGTCCATACTCTTACCGCTGCCCTAAGCTGCCCTGGTTGAACAAAGGAAGTTCTTTCTTGAAGAATGTCAGCTAGTAAATAGAGATGGAGTGATAGAATTAAGAAACTATTTTTAAAACTCTCATGAATTCACTGATCCAGGCAAAAATTTTCAAGTGGCATTAAAACTATTGTGTGGATAGTTGATGCGGAGCTGGACATCTGTGTGGGGCTAAAGTAACAGTCCACAGACTATTTTCTGGGCATCGGGAGGCAAAGATAACTCTGTAATGGATCTGGCTGCCATCATGCTGATGCAGTGGTCAATCATAGCATTACTACCGGTGGAGCAACCAGACGTGTGTCTTCTGATGTGCTGCAGTATGTGACACAATGCTACGTTGATGTACACTAGCCAAAGACATTGGACTTGAATGTGATCAAGCCTTTAGACCTAACGTCCTGTTTACAGGAAATATAGGAGATTGAGGAACAGCTAAATAATACCACAAGCAAGCATGTAGACAAATCCCAAAAGTGGGACGTTCTTCAGAACAACTGGCCTGGTTTCTTCAATAAGTCAATTTAACATGAAATTAAAAAAGAGTGTTCTGAAGTCAAGGAGATGTAAGGGACATTATCAGATGAATGCATGATTTTGGACTGAATCCTGATTTGGACAAACCAGCTGTAAAGGATATTTCTGGAATAATTGGGCAAAATTTGAGTACGGGGCTTCCCTGGTGGCGCAGTGGTTGAGAGTCCGCCTGCCGATTCAGGGGACACGAGTTTGTGCCCCGGGCCGGGAAGATCCCACATGCCACGGAGCGGCTGGGCCCGTGAGCCATGGCCACTACGCCTGCACGTCTGGAGCCTGTGCTCCGCAACGGGAGAGGCCACAACAGTGAGAGGCCCACATACCACAAAAAAAAAAAAAAGAAAAAAAATTTTTGAGTACGGTTTGAGCATTAGAAGGTGTTAAAGAATTTGTACACTGAAGTAAAGAATATATATGATTATTTTAAAAATGTCCCCTCAAAAGTAAATTAAGTCCTTCACTCTCACTCTTTTACAGCATGGTCTGTCCACTTCTTTGGTCTGAGTCCTGGCTCCCTGCTTGCACATTGCTTCCTGCAGCAGATGTTGTTGATGCTCCACCCATGTCTTCTGGGCTTTTAACATTTCTGTCCATGCTAGTCTGACTTCCAACTACCAGCTCCTCTGTCTCTTTGCCTGGAGTTTTTTCTCCAGCCCCCAGAGCCCTCTTTGCCTGCACATGGAAGAAGCCAGAAGTACCAGGGGATGCATGACCTCCCTAAGACAGCTCTGAATCAATAACTGACAGGAGAGGGTTATCCCTCAGGTGGGATAACTCTGAGATGCATGTTCTACTGTACTTCCTAGAATTCTCCAGCATGATTAAGCTCCAGTTATCCACAGTGGTAATTTGCTTTATAGCACACCCATTTATTGGCTTTCTTCTCTCCCATATCTCACTTCCCCACTCCTTTATGGGAATTTCCTACAATCACCTCCCAAACAGAGTACGTATACTGGAATCCTTATCTCAGAGTCTGATTTGGGAACAATCCAAACTGAAACATTTCCCCTAGAGCTGTCTCCTGTGGGAATTGCTCTTTCTCCCAAAGTCGGAGAGCAAGAGAGACACCAACAGCTTTTTCCTAGCGCCCTTCTTTCACTCCTGTGCAACATTTCTTCCTTCTTTCATTCTCACACCATTTACTCCTATGCCTCCTCATTGCTATCATTTATCGGCATCCTGGTCACTACGCCAGATCCATGGAAGATTCTGGTACTCCTCTGTACTCCCCTTCCTGTCATTAGCCCGAGGGCCCCATATAGAAGTCCCAACTCAACTTCTTGGTGCCTTCATCTCAGGTTATCTTCAGCTCTGCCCCATTTCACCCACTGCCTTAGCCACACTATGGACCTCATCATCACCCACTGCTCTATCTCTGAATCTCTAAACTCCAATTTCCATCCTTAAACTGTAAGATTCCACTTCACCAGCTGTTTTTCTTTTTTGATATTTGGTTTTGGACCTGGCTGCACCTGCCCTATAAGCCCCCACCCAAAGTCAGTCATATAATCTACCTTTTCTGAGAACTGCTGGAGAAGATCACCCAAGCTTGAAGATCATTGACATGGTCTTCAGCCTCATTTGAACTCTCAGCTCTTAGTCAATCTTTTGCTTATGGTTATCAGCCTCTCTCTCTAGTAATGTTCTTGACAGTTGCCTAGGACCCTTCTCATTCGCTCCCAACCTCTTCCAACTGGGTTTCCATTTTGCCTCTGAGTCTTGGCTCTGTCCTCTTTTACACTCTTCCTTTTCCCATCTAGTGGTTCCATTCTTCCTCAAGGACTTGGCTCAAATGTGTATGCACAACATTTCCTCTAGCTGTCCCTTCAGGACCCCAACTCTGGCTCTAGGCTTGGACTGCCAGCTCTGCTGGGCCCATCCAACTTCACTGCTTCCCTAGTGCTTTCCCCTCCCCTCTCAACCACTAAAAGGGGATTCAGACAACTCCTATTCATCAATTCATCTTTTCAACAAATAGTTGTTACATATCTCTTGAGCCTGGTGACAGGTGCACTGCCAAGAACTATGCTAGGTGCTGGGATATGATGGTAAATGAGAAAGACAACATTTCTGACCTCATGGCCTTGCACACTGTGACATTACCATTGAAGAAATCTGATAGAAAATATTAATAGTAAGAAGGAACTACTTTAGGTAGGGTAGTTAGGGAACACCTCTATGAGGAAGTAACATTTGATTCAGGACTTGAAGCTTTAAAAGGAAGCAGACATCTGAAGAACCCAGTGGAAAAGCATTTTAGGCAGAGGGAACTACAAATGAAAGAGTTCCGAGGCTAGAAAGAGCTTGATACATAACGCAAATACAGAAGGCCAATATGGACGAGGCATAGTAAGTTGAGGGGAGAAGAGTAGGAGAAATGCATGGGGCCATATCTGGTAGGAGTTTGAATTTTATTTTAAGTGTGATGGGAATCCAGTAGAGGGTTTTGATCAGGAGAGTGACATGATTTAATTTCCATTTTTAAACGATTACCTTATCTTACAGTTTGGGCAAGAGATGAGTTTCCCTTGAGTTTGAAATTTATTTTAAGTGTGATGGGAATCCAGTAAAGGGTTTTGATCAGGAGAGTGACATGATTTAATTTCCATTTTTAAACGATTACCTCATCTTACAGTTTGGGCAAGAGATGAGTTTCCCTTGGGCTAGGATAGTAAAAGTGGAGGTGGGAGAACTGGATGAATTAGAAATTCATATTGGATGTAGAATGGTCAGGATTTGCTGATGGATTAAATTTGGGGAGTAAGAGAGAAGGAGGAATCAATGATGACTCCCAGGTTTCTGACATACGTTAGTGTCATTTTTCTAAGATGGAAAACATGGGGAAAGACAGATTGGGTGGGAGGAGGGTGTCAAGAGTTCTATTTTACAGGTGTCGTATTACAGATGTCCAATAGAAGTCCAAGTGTTGATTTTAAATGGGCAGGTGTATATGTGAATCTGAAGTTTAGAGTATTTTTAGGGTCTTCACTGGGAATCATCAGCATAAAGATGGTATTTAGAGTCATAGACAGTGATGAAACCACTTAAGGAATGATTTGAGAGAGAAGAGAAGAGGGAGCTCAAGATAAAATATGGGTAACTCTGATATTTAGAGTTCAGGTAGAGGACCCTGAGAAGTAAAGATTGGTTAAAAAAAATATGGTATTTACAAAGCCAAAGAGGAAAAGTTTCAAGGAAATAAGGAGTGATCACCTATGTCAAATGCTAATGAGAGGGCTAATAAAATTAGGACAAAAATGTAATCATTGGATTTTTTTGGGGGGGGAGTCAAAAGCCCCATGTTTTATTATTATTACTGAAGAAGGAGCACCTAAAAAAAGGGTTTGAAGGGTTAAGTACAAGGTCTTAAATTGATCATTTTTATCCTTTTGTTTAATTTTGTCATTCTACCCTTTCTCAAGCTCCTTTGTAGATCACAAGTAGATTTATTTATTTATTTGTTTGTTTATTTATTTACTTTTTAACACCTTTACTGGAGTATAATTGCTTTACAATGGTGTGCTAGTTTCTGCTTTATAACAAAGTGAATCAGCTATACATATACGTATATACCCATATCCCCTCCCTCTTGGTCTCCCTCCCTCCCACCCTCCCTATCCCACCCCTCCAGGCGGTCACAAAGCACCGAGCTGATCTCCCTGTGCAATGCAGCTGCTTCCCACTAGCTATCTATTTTACATTTGGTAGTGTATATATGTCCACGCCACTCTCTCACTTCGTCCCAGGTTACCCTTCCCCCTCTCCGTGTCCTCAAATCCATTCTCTACGTCTGCGTCTTTATTGCTGTCCTGTCCCTAGGTTCTTCAGAACCATTTTTTTTTTAGATTCTATATATATATGTTAGCATACGGTATTTGTTTTTCTCTTTCTGACTTACTTCACTCTGTATGATTATTGGATTTTGCAACATAGATATCTCTGGGGATTTGACAAGAGTGGTTTCAGTAGATTGATGGGCATAGAAGCCAGACTGGAGTGGATTTAAGATGAAATAAGGCGTGAGGAAGAAGAGATTGCATGTGTAGGCAATTCTTTCAAGAATGTTTTCTGTTAATGGATACAGAAATGTGGGGAAGCAGCTGGAGGGATAGTAGGGTCAAGGAAAAGTTTATTTGGGGGATAGTAAATGCTAACTCATGAATTATATGCTGCTAAGAATTGTATGTTGCTAAGAATTATTTAGTAGAGAGGCTTCCCTGGTGGTCCAGCGGTTAAGACTCTGTGCTCCTAATGCACAGGGCCCGGGTTCGATCCCTGGTCAGGGAGCTAAGATCCCACATACCACAACTAAGCCCACGCGATGCAACTACTGAGCCTGTGTGCTCTAGAGCCTGCACACTGCAACTAGAGAACCCCGTGCACAGCAATGAAGACCCAGCACAGCCAAAATAAATAAATAAATAAATAAATAAATAAAAGAATTATCCAGTAGAGACAGCAAAAGTCCTCATAAAGGAGAGAAGTGATGTCGTGGCAATGACTTCTAGATATCCTCTAATAACTGTCTCCTCCTCTTCCACGATAATAAAACTCCCAATTCATAGCTGGCCTCATGACCTACTAGAATAAAGGTTATACTTTCCAGCCTTCTTTGCTGCTAGATGTGTCAATATAACTATCTCTGGCTAATAAGATATAACCAGAAGTGTCATGTGACAGCTCTTGGGAACCTTCTTTGAAAGACAGCTGGCACATGCCCTTTGTCCCATCTTTTGTCCTTTCCTCCATCCAGTTGCCTGAAATTTGGATGTGATGGCTGGAACTCAAGCTACTGTTTTGGGCCTTGAGGACAAGGGCCACATCCCAGGGATGCACTGAGTTGAGAGGCACATGAGCTTTGAAGATTTTGTGGAGCAGGGTCACCATATCAACTCTGGACTGCCTACTTTCATTCCTTTATGTGTGAGAGAAATAAACTCTCTTGTCTAAGCCACTATTATTTTGGACCCCTGTTGCTCACAGATGAACCTAATCCTAACTGATTTAGGTGGGATCCAATGCACAAGTGAAAGGAATGGTCTTTAACAGCAGACAGTTCATCCAATATATCAGAAAGTAAGGGTACAGGTAGAGGTAGGTGGGTAGATGTGGTGGTGAGAAAGTAAGGAAGTTCTCATTTAATTCATTCTCTTTTCTCAATGCGGTGGGAGGTGAGGTTTTCAGCTGAGAATGGAGATGGACAGTAGAGGGTTGTATGTAGAATAGAGAAGGTATCAGACAGAATTTAATATCTAGAAGAGCAAGGAGATGGCTTTGACATCTGTGAGGAACCCTCTATTAGAGCTGAATTATTTCTCTCCTTATTTCTACCAGCCCTGTTCTCCTGAATCCTTGACTCCATGATCACTTTTTTGTGCTTTATTTTCTAGAGTACCCTGATTCCGATATCCTCATGATTTCCACCCAGTACTTCCAAAGCTGTGCCCTCTCCCTGAGTTCCCCAGATAGGATTCCTCTGGGATCTCAGTGCTTTCCTAAAGCTGAACTAGATTTGCCATGCCCTTGTTGGACTGGATTGGCAGGTTTTAACACCCCACCCCACCCTGGTCTCACCATTTACTTTTCTGGTTTGCCTCATAGGCCTTCTAGCTTTCTCTCTCTTAAGCAAACTCTGGCCATCAACTGACACCTTCTCCACTTTTCATCCCAATTTCCAGCTTGCCCTTCTTTCAAACCCTAGTTCTTGTCGCGCTTCCTTCAGGAAGCCTTTTCTAACTCGTTTCATCTACCTTGATTTTTAAATTAGTGAATGAATAAGTTGACACCTAGTATGTGACTAGAATTGATTTCTGTCTCTGAATAACTATCCATAAGTATCCATATACTTATAATCTGTACCACATAGTTGAACACGTGACATGTGGAAGTTTATTCCTACTCTTTGCACTCTCCCCTTTCTTTCCTTGCACCTTAACCTCTTACTAAGAGTGGGCTTTTTGCAAATAAAAGTTTCAACATTTTCCCCCTCCAAAATGAAGCATTGGAGTCATGCTTCAAGATGAGCTCGATACTAGCAAGAGAGGTTTATGTTGTACATGTGTTACTCTGAAGAGCATGAAAGACCATAGATAGTGTTTCTTGGACCAGTTACATCAGACCCAATCTGGAGAGCTGGTTAAAAAATGAAGATTTCTATGAGCCAAGAGACATATGTAAAAATATTTAGGGCAATGTTATTTATAATAGCCAAGGAAACAAACAATAACAACAACAAAACTGGAAACAACCCAAATGACCATGAACAAGAGAATGGATAAATAAATTGTGCTGTACTCACAAAATGGAATACTGCATAGCAATGAAAATGACTAAACTACAGTCAAATGCACCAACATGAATGAATCTCAAAAACAGTGTTGAATGATAAAGCAAGTTGCCCAAGAATATAAATAGTATGACATCATTATATAAAGTCCTAAAACAAGCAAGCTAAATAGTTTTTTTCTAATTCAAAGATACAATCACATGTGGAAAACAATAAGAAAAGCAAAAAGTAATTAATATAAAATTCAGAAAAGTGCTTGCCTCTTGGAGGAAGAGAGAGGAATGCAACTGGGGAGGGGTACACAGAGAAATGTTCTATTTATAAAGCTCAGTGTTTGGTACATGGGTGTTCATTGCATTACGGTTCTTTAAATTATACATATGTATCATATATACCCTTTTGTATGCAGACCTCACAGTGAAAAATTTAAGTGTAGATTTCTAGTCCCTGCTCAGATCTACTGAACCTGAATTATTAATAGTGAAGTTCCTGAATCTACGTTGTCATTTGGTACCCTGAATGGTTCTGTAGTCAGAACTACTGACATGAGGCCTCTTTACATACATAACCCATAGAGCCAGGAACCTGGAGCTGAAAAGCAGGCTAGAAAAAGACCCAAAGGTCTGTGGAAGAGAAGAGAAAGAGAAACTATAGAGCAAAGGGACGCCAGATACCCCTTCCAGATGCCTATGTGTTGCCTGGTAGAAGACCTGAGGTTTTGGAAAAGTCAAGACAATTTGTATACCATTCTTTGAGTTCCATATTTTAATTGTGATTGGTCATAGAAAAGCCTTTTCTATATCTACACACCCTCCCAGATATTACAGGCATAAGTAAAGTGTTACATGAGGTTTTTTGTTCATCTTACTACAAGTTCCACAACAGTATGTGTACTAGTCAGCTAGGGCTGCGATGACAAAATACCATAGACTGAGTGGCTTAAACAACTGTATTTTCTCACAGTTGTAGAGGCTAGAAGTCCGAGATCAAGGTGTCTACAGGGTTGGTTTCTTCTGAGGCCTCTTTCCTTGGCTTGCAAATGGACACCTTCTGGTTGTGTGTTCACGTGGTTGTCTCTCTGTGCGAGCATGTGTTTGGTGTCTCTGCCTGTGTTCTTTTAATAGGGACACAGTCATATTGGATTCGGGCCCTTCCTAATGATCCCATTTTAACTTAATGTCCTCTTTAACGTCCCTATCCGCTGCATTCTGAGTTACTAGGGATGAGGGGTTCAACATATGAATTGGGGAGGGGCGCAATTCAGCCCATCACAGTATGGAATGTGTATTTTGGTTTTGTTTGTTTGTTTTGGTATGACCTTTATGGTACCCTGCAGAGAGCTGTGCATACAGTGGTGCCTAATTCATATTGATTGCTTGATCAGTAACTCAGCTAAAAGGTTTGGTGGGGAAAAAGGTATAAAGCAATGTGTAAAATGGATTCATCTTTCTCCAGAGTTGACTGGTTGTCGCATGTTCATCAGATTGACTAGCTGATCAGTTATCTTCAATTCAAAATAAGCCAGGCATTAAGAATCCAGGAGACATTCACTCCAAAACATTATAAAGCATTAAGCTGCTTGAAGGCTGAGCTCTTAGCAGTTTGACATTTCCTTTAAAAGCTGTTGGAATCCCTCTCTCCAGGAAACCCCGTCGGAGGGAGCTTAGTGTTTTACTTATCCAAGTCTTTGCAGCAATGAATTAAACATGTACCGAAAAGGGAGGCGTCAAATCTTGCAGTATCTCCCTGTCCCATGCTGAGCTGGCACGTCCCAAGGACAAGGCCAATCACCCCGTCATGGAATGGCGGAGTCAGACAGATGTATTGGAGAGGAGGAAAAAAAGCAAAGAAAACACTTCCCTTGGCAAAGAAAGAGCCTTTGATTTAGAGCTGCTGAGACTGTTTCTTTGACTCCTACTAGCACCGGCCTGCCCTCTGGGGGATCTGGCAGGCATGTGGGGATTGGGAATAAGGGAAGGAAGCAGAAGTTTGTAAAGGAAAGACACAAAGCAAACCTGGCCAGACCCTGCTAATAAACATCCAATGTGCACATCCACATCTACCACTTCATTTCACCTTGACAACAACCTTAGGAAATAGGCAGGACAGGTACTATTTCTCTCTCATTATAGATATGAAAAGAAGCCCAGAGAGATGGAGACGTGTACAGACAGCTGGCTGGTGGTAGAGCTGAGGCTAGAGTCCAGGGTTCCAGGGATCTTTTAACAGACTGGTTCTCCTTGGATTAAGAATTAATCTAATTTTCCTGCCACCACAATTTTATATACGGAGCAGGGGGAGATGATTTACACCACAGATTTTAGAATGAGAACGTAACCTTGGAAATCATCAGAAGAGAATACAAGAATTCAGGGAAAGGCCCAGTGGGACTCCAGAGGTCTATTTCTTTCCATAACTCACTTTGTAAAACCACCTCTGTGAGATTGCCTGGCTTGTGCCTCCTCTGAAATATCCAACTTATCCAACTTCAGTAGTGACCCATGAGGTCTCCCTGTGCCAAGCCCTGCTTACCACTCTGACCTCCTCTCTCTCCAAGTCTCTACTATTGTCCCACGATCCAGCCAACAGGACTGTGAACAGTTCCTGGAGCATGCTGGATTCACACCTCCCAGCCTTCTAACACTTGCTTTTCTGCCTCCTTCAGTCTCATGAGCTCTCCATTCTCCCAGTCTGTTAGTCACTTCTTGGTCTCCCTTCTCTACCAAGCAGGACCCCATGGCATGCCCCCTCAGCATTATTGTCCCTTTGCTAGCACCCTTACACTTCATTCACACACACCCAACCAAACCCCAACTGGGGACAGCACAACGCGACTTCTCTGCTCCTACAGTTGAATGGCTAAGCACTGCTGGAGGCATATCCCACAACTCTGGAGACTGCTGCTCCTATAAACTTCCAGTCTCTTCAGCTAGGCCTGCAGCCCACTCATCAGGCCTCTCACTTGTCCATGGTCCAATCCCTCTCACACTCTTCTCGATGATGTCTCCAAACTTTTCACTACCCTCCTCAGTCCCTTTACTTGACCTTGCTTGCCTCCCTCTTGGCAGAAAACTTTGCTTCCTACCTCACTGAGAAATTTGAGGACATTGGGAAGGATCTCTCCAACTTCCTACTCCCATCAACTACAGCCTCCTCTCCATCTGCACCCATCCTTCCTTTCTTCTCCCCCAGTTTCAGAGGGTGAGGTACCCTCTTCCTGTTTAAGGCCAACACTTCTACCCAGGCCTTGGACCTACCCCTCCTGCTTCCTCCAGGACCTTACTCTGTCAGATGACCCCTTTCTCCCTCATCCTCTATATCTCTTCCTCAACTGGATTCTTCCTCTCAGCCTAAAAATTCAAGTCTCTCTTATAAAAACAAAACAAAAAAGCCAAAACAAACCCAAACCTTTTTTTGGGGGCCCTCTTTCTTGATCACTTCTAGCTACTATTCAGTCTCTTTTCCTCTCCTTCTCATCTAATTTTCTCAGGAGAGTATTCTACATATGCTATGTTCACATTCTTTTTTTTTTTTTTTTTTTAATACACAGGCCTCTTACTGTTGTGGCCTCTCCCGTTGCAGAGCACAGGCTCCGGACGCGCAGGCTCAGCGGCCATGGCTCACGGGCCTAGCCGCTCCGCGGCATGTGGGATCTTCCCAGACTGGGGCACGAATCCGTGTCCCCTGCATCGGCAGGCGGACTCTCAACCACTGCGCCACAAGGGAAGCCCTGTTCACATTCTTTACATTCACTTCTCAACCAACTAAAGTCTGGCTTCTGTCCCTCCCCTACTACTTTGCTAATTACTCTTGCTAAAAGTCACTAGTTGCCTACTCCTTGCCAACTCAATGGACACTGCTCAGTTCTTAGCAAATCTCTCTGAGGTTTTTGAGATTTCTGACCACTCCCTCTTTAAAGAAAAAAAATAACAGGCTCTTGGCTTCCACAGCCCCCTGTTCTCCTTGTTAATACCCGTTATTTATCCCTCTGCACGTGTGTAGGCTCCTTTTCTGCCACTTACCCCTTCACTGTTGGTATTCCCCACTGTTGTCCTTAGCCCACTGCTTTCATCCTGTGGTAGTTTCTCCCTGCATGATCTCATTCATTCTCATGTTAGTAACTCCTCTTTTGGTTGGAGAAAAACAAAAAAACCCTCACTCAAATTATCCTCGATGGCTTGGCTTTGATTTGAGGCTGCACATAGACTGAGATGGGAATTCTATCAGGTAGTGAAGCAGCTTCAAGAATGGGCAAGTCCCTCCATCTTTTTCTTGGGCCACATGCTCACTTTCTCTGTCTCTCTCTTTTTGTATCCTTTTGTCCAGTGTCTACTCCATTCTTCTCTTTCTACTGCCTGATATCCTTTGTTTATCCATTGTTTTTGTCCCCTTCTTACTTCAGCTTCAAATGGCCTCAGCTTGTCATGTCCCAATTTTCTACAATTTTCCATCTTCGACTTCCAGTGTTAACTGGCCTAGAGTCTCTGTAGTTCTTAGTTCAAAATCCTTAGAGAGAGAGAGATTCTAATAATCCCACTTTATCTTTTTCACCAGGCCATGGGTTATAAATCTCTGGTCAGTTCACAGATTGGCTGCCCTTGGGTCAGGGACATACTTGGTTCCATTGGCTGCAAGCACGGCAGGTGGAGGGGAGTAGGTTAGATGGATCATGTAGCACAAACTATAGCTGCTTGGACATCAGTCAGTGGATGCATTAAGTTCCCTTAGAAGTACTGTGGTCATGGCAGGCCATGACTAATATCCCCAGTGTAATCTCACATCTAAATCTCTAGCATAGTCTCTCCCCAGGGCTTTAAACGTTTTAAATTTTATTTTATTTTATTTTATTTTATTATTATTTTTTTGCGGTACACGGGCCTCTCACTGTTGTGGCCTCTCCCGTTGCGGAGCACAGGCTCCAGACACGCAGGCTCAGCGGCCATGGCTCACGGGCCCAGCCGCTCTGCGGCATGTGGGATCTTCCCAGACCGGGGCACGAACCCGTGTGCCCTGCATCGGCGGGTGGACTCTCAACCACTGAGCCACCAGGGAAGCCCAAAACGTTTTAAATTTTTAATATTAAAATGGAAGCATTTAAATTTCAAAATGCATGCTAGGCATCACCTCTCGGATACTCCCTAGGCACATTAAACTCAACTTGTCCAAAAGGGGAAATTCTCCATTTTCTTCTAAACCAGCACTACCTTTTGGATTCTCTATCGTAGTTGATGGCACCACCATTTTATTGCTCTTTCTATCACTGCTGTTGTTAGTACTATCCATAAAGCTACCCAAACTAGAGATCTGAGTATCATTTTGAAGTTTCCTTCACATAAATCATCCATATTCAATTGATCACAAAGCCCTGCCTATTTTACCTCCTGATTTTTTTTCCCCATTCTCTCCTTTCCACAGTGCTCCAGTTTAGGCCACCATTATTTTTCACGTGGATGGTAGCAACAGCCTCCCAACTGGGTTCCCCTTTTATGGTCTTGTCCCTCTATAACCCATCCCTCACACCGCAGTAGAGTGATCTATATTTCTGAAAACATACATGACCATTCCTCTTCTCTGTCTTAGATCTTGCAATGACTCTCTGTTGTCTACTGGATCAAGACTAAGCACTTAAAATAACGTACAAGGCCCTGCTCTTCCTGTGCTCCAGCTCCTCAGCTACCACGACTTGCCTTTCATTTCACATCTCAGCATCACCACACTGTTTATTCCCTCCACACAAAATGCTGTTTCTCACCTCTATGCCTTTGCTTCTGCGGACCCTCTCTGCTTGGAATACCTTCGCCCTGTTCCTTCCTCCACATGACGGGATCATTCAGATTCTGTTCAGGTATAACTTCCTCCAGGAAACTATTTTGTCTTCTCTCCTGTTTCCAATGTGAACAAGGCAGTCCTCTATGTTCTAATTATGTCCTGGTCTTATTTCTAGCATTGCGTATCTTCCCACATTGCTCTTCAGAGGGCAGAACCTGTGTCTTATTCATATCTATATTACTAACACCTAGCATAGGTCTTGGCATGCAGTAGCGGCTCAATTTTTGTTGAATGCATGAAAGAAGGAGAGGAAAAGGACGCTGAGGCAATAATAGGCAGGCCGTTGAGACAAAGGAGATGGGGAGGATGAGAGGAAGAGGGAGGGAAGATAGAGAAGATGGGAGGGGAGAGTGAGAGAGAGAATGAGAGGAACCACCACAGTGGGTCAAAATCATCTTTCCTCTGACCTAACTCAGAGAAACTAGCCAGAGAGCCGGGAGCTGGCTCATCCCCCTTTTCCCTCTCCTAGAATCACAAAAGCTGGCAGAGCTATGTCAAGGGCTGGGCACAAGAAGCCCTGGAGATAGATGGAAATGCAAGCTAAAGAGCTGTCAGCTGGGTCACTGCTGACAGCTGTAGCAAAAGGGCAGCAGACTATAAGAGGATGTGGTCCTGCTGGGCTGCTGGAACCAGAGATGGGAGAGCCATTCGTTATTAATAACCATAACTAGGCCGTGGTGGCACAGAGAGGTGACTGCCTCCAACTGGCTAGGATTCCACTTTTCAAATAAGCCATCGCTTCTCACACCTGTGGGTAATGGCGCAGTTCCCAAAATGAAGCCACAGTCCTATCAGCCAATCCCAGGTGGTTTGGGCTTTTAAACCACATAGAGAAATGACAAATGACAAGGGCTTTGAAATAAGAGGCTGAAAACCTAGGAATTATGATAGTGTGGCCTGGACTCAAGGAAGACTAATCCTAGTAGAAGCAGAAAGAAGTCCCTTCCCCTGGAACAGGATGCTCCATCCTCCTGTTTCCCCCAAACCACTCCTGGCTCAGGCTTCCCCATTTCTGTCAAGGATGTAAATAGCCTCTCAGTCACCAGGCTCTTCCTCACTATTTAATCATTAATTAGCCAGACTTGCTTAATCTTTCTATAAAATTTCTCTCTGCTCTTCCCCAGTTAAGTTCTTTACACTCAGGTTAACATATAACATAGTTACCTCCTAAAGCCCAAAGTCTTCAGTGGTTCCATGGTGTCCAACAAATGGAATCCACACTGCTAATCCCAAGCTCTCTTTCCAGTTTTGTTTCTTACCATCTCCAGTATCAACCTTTTACTCCTGCCAGTCTAGAAACTCGCAGTTTTCTGAACTCTCCCTTATGCTGTCCTACATCTGGGCTTGACTTGAGGATTCCTTCCACCTAAAATGCTCTTCACCAATCTCTCCCCCCGGGACATCACTGCTAAGTCCATACTCAGAGCCAAGAACAGCCCCGTCATTTACTATCAGTGTGAAATTGGGCAAGTTCTGTTGCCCGCTTAAACTTCCATTTCCTCATCAGTAAATGGGGGTAAAAACAATACCATTCAGGGCTGATGAGAGAAATACATAAATTTTTAAAAGGCATTCAGTGCTCTAGTTATGTTCAGAAGAGGGAATTATTGAAAAGATAGCAGGTTGCTCACAGAATCAACTGGAAAGTCTGGCTATCCAGTTCAGAAAAGGGTCAGGGACCAAGGGAAGCTGGGAAGGGAGACCCCTAAGTAGCTCACATCTCAGGGTCAGTCTAACTAAAATGCCACTGCTGATGCTACCTTGCCACGGGTACCACCCTTGGACTCCTGACCCCCCTCTGCTTAAGTGCTCCGTGAATGGTAGCTTTCATATTAAATCTTCACCATCTTTTGAGGCTCAACTCAATTACCACACTAATAATACCTCCTGCCCCCCAGTTTCCAACATCCTGAAATGTTGATATTCTCACTTGATCCTTTCAAGCACCTGGTCAGGTAGAAAGTAGCCAGCTGGAGCAGAACTGGTTAGGTCTAGGATACATGGCCAGTAAGTGACAGACTGAAAGCCAGGTCTTCTGACCCTAAATTCTATAACAGTAAAATTTATTTGGTGATTACTATGTGTCATGCACTAATCTAAGAGTTTTGTGTGTATTAACTTATCTAATCTTAATATAACCCTATGAGATAGGTATTATTATATAGCCCCATTTTACAGTTGGGGAACTGAGGAACAGAGAGGTTTAGTAACTTGCCAAGGTCATAGAGCTGATAAGTACCAGATCTGAACCCAGACAGTTAAGCCTTAGAGTCTATCTTCTTAACTGCAACACCTAGGCCAGAGTGCCTTCAGAGCCTAAGCTCTTAACTGCTGTACCGTATTGCATTGCAAGTCTGAGATTCCTTTTATGCAGACTAATGTTCTTCCTTTTTCAGTGACCAGCCCAATCACCTCAGCTAGAAGTGATGCCACACACCTAGTTCATCTCTCACGCTACAGGGTAGATATGAAGCATTTACAAGACATTAAGTTCCTTGAGGGCAATGTGCTATATCGCTTGTAGCACTTTGTAACTGGTGAGTGATTGAGTGAAGGAGGAACTGAGTGAAAGAGAAAAAAGACAAGTGAATTCAGCTATGGAGAAATGGGCATTGGGTCCAGGGTGCATGTTGGGGGAGGATTACAAACCTGGTCAAGCTCCATGTCAGAGGCCCATATGATTAAGGCCCAGGGATGACTCTGAGGGTTCCCCAGCATCCCAAAGCTGAACTGGAGCCCAAGGTTTGCTGATGATTGGACCTTGTCTTAGTTTGCTAGGGCTGCCATAACAAAATAACACAGACTGGTGGGCTTAAGCAACAGAAAGTTATTTTCTTATAGTTCTGAAGGCTGAAAGTCCAATGTGCCAACAGGCTTAGATTCCTTGAGGCCAATCTCCTTAGTCTATAGATGGCCACCCTCTTGATGCCTCTTCAAGTGGTTGTCCCTCTGTGCCTGCATGCCCCTGGTGTCCCTTTTGTGTGCTCAACTTTCCTCTTCTTTTTTTTTAATAAATATATTTATCTTATTTATTTATTTTTGTCTGACTTTGGGTCTTTTATTTTTTTGGTTGGGGGTAGGAGTTTATTAATTAATTTATTTATTTTTGCTGTGTTGGGTCTTCGTTTCTGTGCGAGGGCTTTCTCTAGTTGTGGCAAGCGGGGGCCACTCTTCATCGCAGTGCGCGGGCCTCTCACTATCGCGGCCTCTCTTGTTGTGGAGCACAGGCTCCAGACGCGCAGGCTCAGTAGTTGTGGCTCATGGGCCCAGTTACTCCGCGGAATGTGGGATCCTCCCAGACCAGGGCTCGAACCTTTGTTGGTGCACACGGGCTTTCTCTAGTTGTGGTGAGCGGGGGCTACTCTTCATTGCGGTGCATGGGCTTCTCGTTGTGGTGGCTTCTCTTGTTGTGGAGCATGGGCTCTAGGCACGCGGGCTCAGTAGTTGTGGCTCATGGGCTTTAGAGCGCTGGCTCAGTAGTTGTGGCGCACGGGCTTACTTGCTCCACGGCATGTGGGATCTTCCCAGACCAGGGCTCGAACCCGTGTCTCCTGCATTGGCAGGCGGATTCTTAACCACTGCACCACCAGGGAAGCCCCTTTCCTCTTCTTATAAGGACATCAGTCCAATTGGATTAGGGCCGACCTTGAGGGCCTCATTTTATACTTAATTACCTCTTTAAAGGCCTATCTCCATATACAGTAACATTGTGAGGTATTGGGGTTAGAGCTTCAACATATGAATTTTGGGGGATACAATTTAGCACGTAACAGAACCCTTCCCCCATCTTACCCTTGGCTTTTTCCCAACTATGGTAGAAGGGAAATGGGTGTGCAGTGGAGGTAAACGCATTGAGTCACACTGGGCCTTGTTCACCTACCCGGGGACCTTAGGCCTGTGTAACTCTATGCATTTGCCTTGGGCCTGAAGTGGGTAGAAAGTATCTTTTGAGATTGGACTTAAGGTTAAACAGGACAATGCTGGCAACTTTAGTGCATCCCTTCCAGATATACAGAAAATGAAAGTTGTGCCATCTGGCTTTTAATATTCCACTTGGGTGCTGTCTATTTAGTTAATAAAAGAAAACCCTAATCACTGTCCTTTGCTAAGCGAGCTGTTATAACATCTGTTTGAAAGCCCCCTACACACAAGTAATTAAACAAGCACCGTGTCCTCTGGGGGTGAGGAAGGGAAGTCAGCTGTACTGCCAGTGTTCTCCAGCTGCACAATGCTCAACATCCCAGAGTGCTAGTTCATTCAGCAGCTATTTACTCAATGTCTACCATTGCCCAGGCCCCAAGGGAGGAGGTGGGAATAGAGACAGAGAGGGAGGCCTAGTTCTTGCCCTTAAGAAGCTTACAGTCTAGTGGCGGAGAAAAATGGGTAGCCAGATAATTCAGTACAGTGATCAGTGCTCTGGCAGAGGGAGACACCGGGTGCTGTGCGAGGCGAGGAGGGGCATCTCACCCGGCCTTGGGAGCCAGAGCAGGTTTCCTGGAAGAGGAGGAGATGAAGAGCTCAGTCAGGAAGAGGGACTTCCCTGGTAGCCCAGTGGTTAAGACTCTGTGCTCCTGATAAAGGGGGCATGGTTTCCCTGGTTGGGAATCCTGCATGCCACACAGTATGGCCAAAAATTTAAAAAAAAAAAAAGAGAGCTCAGTCCTGAAGAAGCAGAAGTTAGAAGTTAGTGAGTTAAAGATGGGAACAGGCTGGGGTGGGAAGGTGAGTAGATGCTGCAAGCAAGGTGATTGTGTTGCACAAGTCCAGGGGGCACCATTCACCCTGTGGTCTATGATAGAAACTGCCCCTGGAGTTATGTGACTCAGTGACAGAAAGGAATCAGCCTCCCAATTTTCCACAAAACCTTTTTTTTTTAACTGGTTGGTGCTTTTTCTCTTTCCTTTTTTTCTTTTTAATTTTATGTTGGAGTATAGTTGATTAACAATTTTGTGTCAATTTCAAGTGTACATCCAGAAAACCTTTAGAAAGCTAGACTGAGAATCTGGACAAGGTCTTATGCTAAATGCAAAGAAAAGGTCTTTAGGAGGAGGTTATGGCACGAGGGAAGGGGGCACGAGTGGGTTTCTAGGTTCCTACAAAGACTGAGTTGAGATCTCCACTGAAAGCATCTCACCATGCCCCTAGACCTGGAAACAGTGCTGGGGCCTGGCTGGAGAAAGGAAAGGCTGTCAGGAGGTAAAGCTGGAGAAGGCTGCAACTTCAGACCAGGAACGCTAACAGGCAAGACTCATCCCTAATGGAAACCAGGAAAGAAATTCACCGTCAGTCTCATATTTTACAATCAGGAATGGCTCATTTTCATGAACCCACTTTTAATACGAGAAAGCCCTGGGCAAGATTGCGAAATAAAATAATCATACTCCTTTCATTCATACTGTATTGTGTGGTTTACATAAAGTTTCATTTTCTTATTTTTTTCATCCTAGCTTCACAATAAGCCAACGAGGCAGGTAGAACAGGGATTGCCACTCCCTTCTGCCAGATGATAAAACTGAGGCCCAGAACAGTTAAGTTACCCCAATTCATAGGGAAGCAGCAGAGCTAGAATTCAGGCCCTTTTAGACCTGGTGCATGCTTGTTCCACTCACCATGGAGAAAAGCCTGCCTTTGACAGCTTGCTGGCAAGCTCCCTCGCCCCAGCCTCCTGCCTTGGGGCATCACACTCCTTACATCCACTTCGGATTTTTCACCCATTCGGCAGCTACCCTTTCTAGGCCACATGACCTCATCCACATCCAGCCTTTCTCCTATCTCAGGAATGTGTCCAGGTAGAGAAGCTCTTTTTAAGGTTCTACTCCACGGGAGGGGGGGAGAACTTACCCACTAACCTAATTAATATTCCTGAGAGGTTTGGGAAATGACTGTTACCCCTCCCAGAGAACAGTGCACTTTAAGTTCTCAATGCCTTAATCCAAAGGATGGACTCCAATGGTGAGAATTCTAGAGTTTTGGCCTATTTGAAGCACACTCAGATCCTACCTTGTACGTGCCCCCAGCACACACACACCCTGGGACTAGCCCCACCTGGGTGAGCTAACAAGCTACTCATCTAGTCCTTTGCCCATAGGTTAGACAACTGCCTTCTGCCCTCTGAACCCCACGTACCCAGGGACCACATCTCCTTGACTCACAGCTGACCACTGGCACGGTGGCCAGCTGGCACCGTGAGCTCTCCAGGGAGAGCCAGCTTCGGGTGCTAACGGCACACTCCTGCCTGGTCTGGAGAGCCGGCCCCCCACCATAGGTGCCCCCTTCCTGCCCCTCCAGGTAGCTGCAGCTTCCCTCTCCTTTCCCCTGGGATGCTCTGGGATTCTAGTCAGGTCGGAGCCAGGAGGCGTGCGGCCCAGGTTTGTCACGATGGGAAAATGGAAATCATGGAAATCACAATCACAGAGCACACGTGCGCTCTGTGCTGACCGAGGTACCAGTCCTGGGGCAGGTCGGCTCAGGCCTCTGATAAGACCCTGGGAAGAGAAAGGAGGAGAAAGATTTCACTTAAAAGCCAACGAAGCCCAGAAAGGACAGTGCCTTTCTGTAGGAAGGGCTTATGCCTGGCACTGAGCTGGAGGAAAGCGGCCATGCTCCCCATAACTGGGAAAAGGGATGGAGCTGCACAGGCCTGGTGAGGGGGGAGTCCTGGGGGCGCTGGGAGGGAGAGCAGGAGGCCCATTTAGCACTTTGCTCCTGCGGCCTCCCTCGGGCTGGCAGGTACAGTGGGGGAGTGCCCATTCCTCTCCCAGCAAGAACTCTGTGGAGCCATCACTGTGGGAAGGGCAGTCCTTTAGTCCTCTGTGCTACTTGCCCGCAGGGCTGAGCCCCTGGCCCTGATTTGCCCTCTGGGCTCCTCCCTCAGAGCCCCTTCCCGTCCCTGGTCTCTCCTATCCAGGCCCTCAGTCAACCCTGCTGTCCTCCAGCCCCCTCCTTCCACGGTGAGGACTCCACAGTTTAATTATGCTCCAGCACTGTGTTTCCCTGTTCCCCTGGCTATAAAACTGCCTAATTTAGCTCTCTAGATCTATTTAGAGCTCTGATTGATATGACAGTTGGAGCGTATATCTCCCCCACCTCTGCCCTTTATTTTCTTTATTTATTTTCTAAAATCTGTTGGCCTTTCTCAAGTCTTCACAACTGGAACTGAAATTAGAGCTGTAAAGCACATCATGCCAGTGGCTGCAATGAAACTAAATCTCTGTTCAAAAACGCTTATTCATATTGTATTCCAAATGTTCTATTTCACGTGCCAAAGCTTTTACCACCAGCAACAAGCCATTGGAGAAATAAGTACTAAATGTAAATCGAGTTAGACCAGCCATGGGTCCTATTTGAAATGACTGGTCAGAACAGATAAATTCAGAGTGAAGTGGAAAGGGAATTCCTTCTAATTAGGAAACAGGGTTTTGTATACCCTCTCTATCGATATGTTTTTGTCTCCCATTTTTATCTTCTGTGTAGTAAGGAAGAAAGAAGTAGAGAGAATGGGGCAGCTGAAAAAGCAAATGAAGTTAAAGTAGTTTGCATTTGCATAGTGTAGGTCAGTGGTTCTCAAACTTGAACCTGAATCAAAATCACCTATGGGTCTGGGGCAGGGCCTGAGAATTTTCATGCTAACATGTCCCCAGGTGGTACTAATGCTGTTGGTCTGGGGACCACACTTTGAGAACCACTGCTTTAGGGGCTGTGCTGGGCAGGCTTGAAGGTCAGGAGTCTCTGGTCCTGGGAAGACTTGCCCAGTGGCAGGGACTGCCCCGTGTGCCCTGGAGGAGGTTCTAGCTCAGCGGGCAGAGCTCAGCAACCCGCTCCTGGGGAGCCTACAGTGGCCAAAGAGCACAGGTTACGCCCGGGACCTCCTGTCAAAGGCCTGGTCTCTTCTGGAGTCGTCTAACTCCTGCCAAGTCATGCCTCCCTCTTTCTGGGTGGCAGATGGATCTGTAGCACTGATAAGCCCGAGGGAACGTGGCCTAAGGTGAGCCCCAGGCTGCAGAGCAGGCGTGGTTCTCCAACTGAGCATGCATCAGAGTCTCCTGGGGCAGGGGTGCTTGGGAAAAGCCAGATTGCGGGGCCCACCCGCAGAGCTTCTGAATGTTAGGTCTAGGGTGGTGGTGGCTGAGAATGTGAGTTTCCAGCAAGTTCCCAGGTGATGCTGACTGGTGCCTCTTGGCCAAGAGAATAAAAAGGCTTCTGTGTTCTTATGACTGAGGCAGAGAGGCTGCTGAGAAAGATGCAGACCAGGAGCAGCCTGAGCAGAGACTGGCTATTTACTTGGCACCAGACTAAAAATTCTGAGTGACTAGATTTTTGTTAAGGATTAGTGAGAAAAGCACCGAATTATATACAGCATTTACTCATTCTAAATATATTTGAAACTAATCATGTTATTTACGTTCAGCTGTTTCAACAAAGGGAAGAGGCTTTGCAGTAGGCCCTTTACATATGTTACCTCATTCGTTTCTCACAACAAACAAATGGAAAAAGACATCAAAAAAAAAAAGTCTTCATTTTTCCAGATGAAGAAACTGAGCCTCAAAGAGCTTGAGTGACCTGCCTAAGGTCACACAGCTGATAAGAGCGGGACCTGAGTTGAGGTCTGGCTCCAAAGCCCTTTCCGCTATACCCTGCTCACGAATGCATCCTTATTGAAAGAGCAGAGGAAGGAGGGAGAGTGTTTTCAGGGAAATCACGATAGAAACAAAATATCTGCCATGGAGAGTAAGTAACGAGGATGGAGGCTGAAGGGATAGGTCAGGACTAGACTGTGAAGGGCCTTGAAAGTCACCCAAGGAATTTGTACTTTATCATAGTCAATGGGGAGCTGTTGCAAACATTGTAGCAGGGGTGGGATGCTAAATTGGGTGTAGCCTAAGAGCCCCGGTGAGGGGGAGTCCTGGGGGTAAGAGCAGAGGGCGTGGAATCACAGAGCCCTGGAGCTGGAATTCCTCTTAGGCTCTCTCTCTATGACATCCATCCAGGGATTTGGGACAAGTGACCTTAGAGACTGGGTCAAAGGGTGCTAGGAGAAATGCCCCTCATGCGCCAGGAGTGCCCTGCACGGTAATGAGTACATGTGTGCGTGGAACAGTTAGAGCTGTTACAGGTTCATCCGCCAGGAGGAAATGCTAGGCGCCTTCCTGGCCCCTCCAGGCTCCTCCACTTGCCTGGGACAATGGCTAGGGGAAGTCAGCCTGGACCAGGCTGAAATAAAAGAGATCACGTCAGTGGCTCAGGGCTTGGAACCCAAGGACCTGGACCAGGTGAGGCTGGCCTTGAGGACTAAAGCTCTTCCCCAAGACACAGAGAGGCGTGCTAGGGATTTTCAGAGGGCCCACCACACCCTGCTAACGCATTTCCTGCTCTTCATTTTGCAGCAAGGCCCAGGGGTTCACAACTGGCACCTATGCTGTGCCCACCGTCAGGATCTGCTCACTGGAGTCCTCCCCCACCATGTGTCGGCTGCCACTGCAGCCTGTTTGGTGGTGGAGTATGTGGAACCTCGCATTATGGCCTGTTTACAACCCGGTGGAGCCACAGTGATGGAATTTGTATGGATTCCTTTGCTGCTTCTGTTTATTGCTGTACAGTGGCAGCGAGGCCCAAAGGAGACCAAACCCTCGACTTTCAACAGTTCCCGGGCCCCTCCGGATCACCCCTTTGTCTTGGGGAGCTGGAGAGGGGCTGAGAGGAGGCCTCTGACCCCAGTTAACAATCAGGAGGCCAAGTACTTGGGAAGACACAAAGCTTTTGTTTAAACATCAAATCCCCCAAGTAGTAAACAGGCCAATACTTAGTGCAGTGTTCACAATGCTCCACAGCAAGTGAGACAGATGGACCACAGGCCTTAGAAGAAGGCCAGGAAATGGGCATTTTTAGAAGTTCCAAGACTTGAGCCAAATAAGAGTGAGGGCCAAACAAGGCTTTCACAAGTGTTGTGCTGGGCTGAGAGGGAGAAATGGCAGTGGGTCACCGTGCGAGGAAGATTATGGATGCTCGGTCCGGACAGAAGGGTGCTGGTTAAAACCTCACCAGAATGGACATTTATTGTCCCTGCTTCTGTGTCCTGCTTAATATGTTTCTCTCATCTGTAAAGACCAATCTCTCTGTTATTAAAACATTTTATCATGAAATTATTCAGATATACAAAATATGTAGAATAGCCAAATATACACCCATTTATTCACCATTGTGTTTAAGAAATCAGACCTTACAAATATAATTGGCATCTCCTGTTTACCCCATTCCCATCCACTTCCCCACTCCCAAGGAAGAGTACCCTGATTTGGAGTTTATCATTCCCTTGCATGAGAAAGCACCT
This sequence comes from Mesoplodon mirus, assembly GCF_964341445.2. Lineage (NCBI taxonomy): Eukaryota > Metazoa > Chordata > Mammalia > Artiodactyla > Ziphiidae > Mesoplodon > Mesoplodon mirus. The sequence continues at coordinate 92,502,243 of NC_138981.1, read as the reverse complement.
TCTTTGTTTTCTGTTAACCCATATTCATCAGTAATTTCAAACCTATAGGGCAAAACTCACCACCTGGTGCAAAATCATCCCCGATTAATCACACCTCACCTAAATTTCTTTATTCTCTCTTCTAAGGTTTACATCTTCCACTTTTTTTAACTCTGTTCCCTTTTACCTGTGGATTCATTCCTTGATAACAGTAAACTTCCTTTATGGGCTCCCTTGATCCCTCCAACCAGCACTGATGTTAGTTCTGAAGGGAAAATATAGTTGGCTTTTTTTGTGTGTGTGTGGTATGCGGGCCTCTCACTGTTGTGGCCTCTCCCGTTGTGGAGCACAGACTCTGGACGCGCAGGCTCAGCAGCCATGGCTCACGAGCCCAGCCGCTCCGCGGCATGTGGGATCTTCCTGGACCGGGGCATGAACCCATGTCCCCTGCATCGGCAGGCGGACTCTCAACCACTGCGCCACCAGGGAAGCCCTATAGTTGGCTTTTAAGTTAAAATAGTCCTGGATTCAAATCCTGACTTCATCACTTACTAGCTCTGTAACCTTGAGCAATCAGCTCCTTTCTCTGGGCCCCTAGTTCCTTATCTATAAGATGGGATGGCGGTCACAGTAAGTTTGCTGAGAAGATCAAGAAAGATAACATATTGGGGTTTATCATCCCCATGCATGTGAAAGTCATCTTCAGTGTATTGAAGTCCACAGCTATCATTAATTTCAAACTTGTAAGCACTGATTTGGTTGCTTGTGCTTATTTGATTCACCTATTGGTTACGCACTGTCCCCTGATACACTATAATCGCTCCATGTGCGTAAATGTCTTGTCTTCTCAGAAAAGCTGTATGCTCATGAAAAGCAGAGAGTGAGCCACACAGAATGACAATATAATTTATTGCCCAAGCCAAGATATTTTTTAGAGTAGGGAAGGGGTGTTAATAATTGCATCAGGTCCCAGCATAAACAAGGACTGTCCTAAGGGAACCAGGATATATGGTCATCCTAGTCATATATCTCTTCAGAATCTCCTCCAACCCTCAGCCCAGTGCCAGGTGGGGGGTAGATTCTTGCTAAATCAATGCTGTGGAGTGGAGTTGAAGGGCTGGCAGCCTTGGAAGTTAGCAAACATGGCTAGCCTTGTATAGCTCATCCCTTCCTCCCTCTGTCTCTTGCACGCCCTTCTCCTTATTCAGCACTAATGTCACCCCCAAATGGTACATTCATCATCCCAAATTAGCCATTATTAAAGCCATTCATTTGCAGGGCTGCAGCTAAAATGAATTGTGTTATTATTCCAGTTATGGCAATGAATGGCTGAACATCAAAAGCCATCTTGATTTTGCAGCAAGAAGGCAATCAATTATCGTGTCCTGCTGGTTTGTCCAAAGCAGCATCTAGCTTGCTGCTGGTGAAGAAAGTCTCCCTCGGGCTTCCCTGGTGGCACAGTGGTTGGGAGTCCGCCTGCCGATGCAGGGGACGCGGGTTCGTGCCCCGGTCCGGGAGGATCCCACATGCCTTGGAGCAGCTGGGCCCGTGAGCCGTGGCCACTGGGCCTGTGCGTCCGGAGCCTGTGCTCCGCAAAGGGAGAGGCCACAGCAGTGAGAGGCCCGCATACCACCAAAAAAAAGTCCACCTCCCCACCTAGTCATACACACAATTCCTTGGGCATCCCCTCATGACACTTGAGAGCCCAAGAAGGAGAAGGACATATTTCTTCTACCAGTCTGGGGTCAATTTTACCTCTCAAAACCTGGGGTCTTCTTCCACTACAGATGCAAGAAAAAAGTGTCCTTGTGTTTTCTTTCTGATTGTGGTGGCCAGATTGAATGGAGGAATACAGCAAAAAAAAATTGCAGCTCACAAATAACCCTGTGAGCAGTAAAAGCCTGCTTTACTCCAAAGAAGAATTTGAGTTTACAAGAAAAGTATTGGAAAATTATTCCCCTATACCCTTGCCTTCTGTGATTCCACTTTTAAAAGCATAAGGGTTGGGACTTCCCTGGTGGCGCAGTGGGTAAGAATCCACCTGCCAATGCAGGAGACACGGGTTCGAGCCCTGGTCCGGGAAGATCTCACATGCCACGGAGCAACTAAGCCTGTGCACCACAACTACCGAGCCTGCTCTCTAGAGCCTGCGAGCCACAACTACTGAGCCCACGTGCCACAACTACTGAAGCCCGCGCACCTGGAGCCCATGCTCCACAATAAGAGAAGCCACCGCAGTGAGAAGCCTGCTCACCGCGACTAGAGAAAGCCCACGCAGCAAGGAAGACCCAGTGCAGCCAAAAATAAATAAATAAATAAAAGCATAAGGGTTAAGTCTAATTAAAGCCAAGCCAATGGGAAAAAAAAACCCTGGGGTCTTCTTGGCTTTGAGGCTGAGGTATGAGACTCCTCCTGGCTTATACTGCTTTCATCTCTCCCTTTCTGATCCCTACAGACCCGGGCAGTGAGCCAGACTTGGGGTGATTCGTTGGTTCAGTCCCCTCCACTGTCCTGCTTACCTACACTATAGGCTGGTCTTGTTGGAGGCAACGTTGCAAGGCCCAGCGGCCTCATTTCTGGGTTCCTCCTTCTTGAGTCACACAGTTCTCTGGATCCCCACCCTGGCTGCCCAGCACTATCACGTTGCCATGTTACTGATGCATGAAAAAGGCCTGAGGCAAATCATCTCCCGGTAAACACCTGCATCTTAATAGGGTCTTTACTGCTTTACCTCAAAGAAGTGATTTAAACTCCCAGGGTAGGACAGTGCAGTTTGGGATGGAGTGATGGTGACAATCTTGCCCAGATAAGGTATTGATTAGCAGGCTCTTTCTGGGCTGGGAATAACGATGACGGTGATGAGAATAATAGCAGTGACTGGGCTTTGGCTGTTTACACTGTGCTAGACATAAACCAAGCAGGCCGGGCTCCTCCAAACCCCACTGTGCACAGCCTTGAGCTGTTGGGAAGATTAAATGAGCTAAAGTATTGCAACACTTCAAAGCATATTTCCTGAGGGCTGTACTGGGTAAGGTGCTGTGAGCTCTGCTACTTCTCCTCATGGCACACTTTGGCTCTGCTGCCTGTAGCCAGAGACCCTCACTGATAGTCCATCTCCCCTTCTCCCAGCTTGGCTTTAGGAGTCGGGCCTGGGGGTAAGACTTAGCAAGAGTGTGTGACGTAGAGCAAGTTTTCCAGGCCTGTCTCCTCATCCACAGGTAGTGGGAACAGAGGCCACGTTAATTAGCTGAAATGAAGTTCTCTCAGTTGGACAGTGCCCCCAAGGGCTACCACTATAGAAATTCATTTGCCTGTGCCCAGTGACAGAAATTACACAAGCCCTGACATTTCCCCCAAGCCCCAGAAACAGAACTGTGTGAGACTGTCAGCCCCAAGGTTCTCTGTTCACCACCACCCCTGCACTCCTGATCTGTATTTCCCAATGTGTTGTGCACACACACACACCACATGTACACACACACCACATACACAGCCACACCCACAATACCTCCCCCCCCAATCTCACCCCGGCACACACACACACACACACCCCTCCCCACCCCCTTACCCCTCACACACACACCCTGAGGAAACTTTCTGGTGAGATCCTCCTAAGAAATGGGCTACGGGGACAGAAATGGCCCTCAAGCATCAGCCCCCAAATACTTGCCAGCTAATATATGGATTTTTGATGTATATTTGCATTGTCTATGGGAACACAAGCAAGATTATGAAGTATTTGATCAATGTTTTTGTTTATGTTTCTAGCCGCATTTCTGCCACTACCATGAAAAGGAAGGCCTCTATTTCCAGGAGCAAAAACAAGTATGAGAAGTAAGTGACTTGTCGAAATGGTGTGACAAATCAGAAACTGGACTGGAACAGCAAATGTAGCTTCAGAGTTTCTGATTTGTTTCCTCACTTTTAAGTTATCTCTGAGTTGAGAGTACTCATTTATTTGTTCTGTTGGGCCAGGAAGATCCCAAAGATTACCGTGGTCCTGCAAGTATCCATCCAGCTTGTCTTTCTCTATTCCAACTTTTTATATCCCAATGGAGAGCAACAGCCTTTAAAATACAAAGCCCAGTTCTTTAAAAAAAATCTGTAATTTTTTTACAATGTAACAGTAAAACAAGCTTACTTCAGATGTTTAGAGAATGAAGATAAGCTGAAGTATACACAACCTGTAAGCATTTTGCTGCATTTTCTTTTTGTCTTTTTTCTGTATGTGTGTTTCTAGACATATTTCAAACCACATTTCCTGAATCCTGAGACACATATTCTTCATTTCTGAAATCAGGATGCATCTTATAATGGATGTCAAAAGTGATTTGCAAATGGCCAGACAGAAGAATCTACTGTGACATTGTTGTCATTGCCTGTGTGTGCGCAGACTTAGCCGGGTGTCGAGGATATCTGTTCATCTGACTCTCACTTCAAGTGAGTTATTTGCATTGGTTGCATCACTCATGGTTAAATTTTTAACTTAAATTTGGCTTTCTCCCTAATTGTCACTTAAAATGTCTTCTAAAAATTACACTATGATGCATCATTGAAATGAAAAATTATTGTGTCTGCAGAAGATTGCCTGTCATAGTGCAGACAATGCAATTAAAGACAGTAGAAATTGCCAGATCTCTTGGAATAGATCATAAAATTTTCAAAACTAGGAAAGGTGGGTGAGACCATTGCATGCATTGTGAGGGACTATTACTCAGGCACTGAACGTCTATCTGTCAAAAGCTTCTGAGTGACTTTCAAGAGAAAGTCTGATTGATTTCTAGCTAATGTAATTGAATTGAAAAAAAAATAGACAACGGAAAGAAAAAAAGAAACTATGAGTTTAACCGAAGAGGAAATGTGGATGAACTCCCAAGATTCTTCTACATGCTTTGATATGATCTTGTCACATCATCACAAGCCAGGGTTATGAAAAGCAGCCACATCTCAACACAATATGCTGCGACACTGCCAATGGCCAAAAGTAATTCAGAAGGATCTTTAGATTCTGGAACGTGAAGAAAGGTTAGACTCTACTTTTGGGGGTGTTCCTGAAGAAGAAAGTGGTATAAATTGTATGTATCTATGCACATTACTATCAGCAGAATACAATTTGGGTATATTAAAGGTAGTGTTCCTTTTCCCCCAAGCTATTAATAAACCAATTTCTTACAATCTATGTCATCTCTGAATTGAAAAAAATAGGATCATACTGTATGTACAGTTTTGGATTATGCTTTTTCATTTAATATATCATGAGCATTTTCAATGTGGCTGAATATTTGAAAACCTGATTCTATGGCTTGCTATTTTTTAGTACGTGACTATACTGTAATTATTTCAACCATTCCCCTATTATTGGACATGTAGTGTTATAAATAACACTGAGATCAACATCCTTATCTTTTATCAGGAATTCCTCAGTTGAAAGACATAAAAATTGTGAAGGCTCTTGATACACGTTGAAAAACTGCTTCTCAGAAAGGTTTTGCCAATTTACAATTCCACCTACAGTGAATGAGAGTGTATTCCATCAGTACACTTTTTTTCAGTTGAAAAATTGGCCTTTGCTAATTTGATAGACAAAAAAAGATAGCATCTCATTTATACTTGCAGTTCATCGATTACTACTGAGGTTAAATGCTTAAAAATATTATTGTTGGCATTCATATTTTTTGTGTACAGTTTGCCGGTTCATATCCTTTGCTCCTGTGTCCACTGGAGTCTCCAGGTCTGTCAGATTTGTTTCCAGTTATGTCCAAGATGCTGTTGATGTCCCATATTCCCTGGCCCACCTGATTTCACCTGCAGCTGCAGTTTCCAGCATCCTGACAGTCATCCACGTTAAGTGGACTGTCTTTCCTCTCTGTCTGCGGCTTTCTTGGGCACAACAGAAGTTTGCTCTGCCTCCCCCAGGTGTGCCCTGGAAGTGCAGGATATTTTAACACCACTGAGGCTAAACTTCAACCAGTGGAGATGGAAGTCCATGGACAAATATCACAGACTCTGTCCTCCAGCAGGATGATTCTGAGACACGTCTTGCACACTTTCTCAGCAAGTCGCCAGCAGGCCTGAGACCCAGCTGCCCACAGGTAACTTGCACATTAACATTCTCCATATTAGTTTTCTTCCTTGTCTCACTTTCCCTATTTTCTTTTTGCGCTTCCTGAGATCACCTCCCAAATAAACCACCTGTACCCAAATCCTTTTCTGAGGGTCTGATTTTGAGAACTGAAAGTAAAAAAAGAAAAAAGAAACCAGTATGTTTTCTGTCCGCATGCCTTTTGACAGCAATGTTCATTCTCTCAGATCGAACTCCTCCAATATGAATGGCATATTTGAAAACAAACACAGAAGAATGAACACTATCCCCTTAGTAAACTTCAGAGTGCAGGACACGGCAAGGCAGATGGTCCCGTCACCTGGGGAATACCAGTTGGTTGCTTCCAAAACCTTGCAGGAGATGTCTGGACTCTCAGCGTAAAGACAAAATTAGCTTTCTGTAAGGCTAAAGATCAGAGTCTGGATTGAGTGAATTCAATAAGGTAAAGTCAACTTAAGCAGGCTCACGTGGCTTTTTGATACATAGAGACTTCAATAACGTTTGTATTTATATCTATATTTCTCTATCCTCCACAAATATATTGGTATTCTGGTCTTACATATAGCTATACTGGCATGCCAATTTATTAATTTACAATGAGAAATACAATTGTTAAACAGGCTAAAATGCTTGAGTGGGCAGATCAGTGTATTCTCTCCCTGTGGACAAGTTGTACGGGGAGCCAAGTAAATTATCAAAACATTGCTTGGTGAGCATAAAATGAGAACAAGGGGAGTTAGTTGATCATAAAAATGATCTCTCAGATTAGACAACCTGAAGCACTCTCATCAAGTATAGGGCCAGCCTTGCCAAAGAACCCATAATGCTGGGTTCACTTGGCCAAGATCATTCTCTTGGATGGAGCTGGCTGGTAACTGTCATTTCTTTGCTTCTAGCTGGCCAACTACTTTCTATTCACTCCAAGAAGTGTATAATACAATTAATTTGGTTTCCACTTACCAAAATTATAGTTGCATTCCAGTTCTGCCTCCTTAAGGTTTGTCCTAGTTCACCTTGAGCAGAGTTTTGAGAGTTTGCAAAATTTCCAGTCATGTGTTTACTGATAATTTCCTGGTTGATTTCCAGATATCTAATCCTGTGCCTTGCATGTGAATTTTACTAGTTTAACTCTCAGGTGGCAACTTAATTTACTTTTTTTGGAGCGGGTAAAGTGTATATAGGGAGCATCACATATGTGCCCCCACCCCTGTTGAGATGAAAACTACTTTCAACTCAACAGATTTCTGCCTTCTTTTCCAGCTTCATCTCCCTCAATCACTCTGTGTTCTAGTAACAGCCTTCAATGTGCCATCCCCAGAATAGCCAATGCTCTTTCTCCTTCCCATAGTCCACACATGAGAGAATGTGCTTCCTGTCCTCATTCCCCAATGAACTCATCTATTCTTCGAGATCCAGCTAACATAGCACTTCCCCTGAGATTACATCCTTGAACCACCTCCATCCCTACTTCAGCACCAAAGAAATGGACTCTTTCTCTTTAGTGTTGTCACAGCACTTAATTCAAACTTCTATCAATCATACCATTTACCCCATTGTACTACAGTAATTTATAGGTCCACCTTCCCAATAGACTATGAGATCCCTGGTGGCAGAGGCTGGAGTCTTATTTATTTATTTATTTATTTATTTATTTATAAATTTATTTATTTCATTTATTTTTGTTTTTGCCTGTGTTGGGTCTTCGTTGCTTGCACGGGCTTTCTCTGGTTGCGGCGAGCGGGGGCTACTCTTCATTGCTGTATGCGGGCTTCTTATTGCGGTGGCTTCTCTTATTGCGGAGCACGGGCTCTAGGAGCGTGGGCTTCAGTAGTTGTGGCACGCGGGCTCAGTAGTTGTGGCGCACAGGCTTAGTTGTTCCGTGGCATGTGGGATCTTCCTGGGCCAGGGTTCGAACCCGTGTCCCCTGCATTGGCAGGCGGATTCTTAACCACTGTGCCACCAGGGAAGCCCCGTATTTATTTTTATATTCCCAGTGCTTAGCATAGTGCCTAGCCCTCAGTAAATGCTTGAATAAACGAATTATCCAAAGTCAGACAGCTAAGTATCCGGGAACTGTTATATTTCGAAAACTGTTGTCTTGAAACATATATGACAGAAAATCATCAAGGGTCGTTTAACAAAGTTGACAGAGAGCTATGAGCTAATATCTTATGCCATCCAGTCATTCATCAACAAATATTTGTGCCCAGCACTGGTGACATAGCAGTGAGTATGATACACAAGGCCTCTATTTCATGGAACTTACATTTCTATTGAGGGGAGACAGATGATAAGCACTTAGATAATTAAAATAATTTCCAGATTGTGGCAACTATTGTGAAGAAAATAAAGCAGAGTGACATGAAAGTAAGTGATCTGAAGAAAAAGGGTTTTCTTTGATTAGCTGGTCATGGAAAGCCTTTTTGATAGAATGACATTTCATCTGATATCTGAATGATGAGGAGGGGCCAGGTATTCAAGGATCTGAGGAAAGAGTGTACCAAGCTAAAGGAATGGCAAGTGCCAAGTCCCTGAGGTAGAAAGAGGCCTGTGGTTAAAAGAACAGAAAGAAGTTCTCTGGGGCTGAAGAATTTGTGAGTGCTGGAAGCATGGTGCAGGATGAGCTCAGAGAGTTGATAAGAGCCCAGATCATGCAGAGTTGTGAAGCCACATGAAGAAGCTTGGGTTTTATTCAAAGTTCAATGGATAAGCACTGGAGGGTTTTCAGTAGGAGAATGATATGCTTTGATTTGCATTTTAAAAAGATCACTAGCCTGTTGCAGGATAATTATACATAGAAACCAAGATTCCCATAAGCAATACAAAACTGAAAGCTATCACTAATTCTGCTACTTCAACAGCACTCAACAGCACTCAGTCTAATGGTACACTGATACACAAGGGAGTGAAAAACCAACTTAAGGTTCTAATATACCCTCCAGAAAGTTAGTTGAGTGGCACCACTTTTACAGATGGTTGGGGCAGTTCATGAACACCTTACTCCTTTATAAAGAGAACTTTAAAGAATGCAGAGTCCACTCCAGCTGGATATTTAAAAATGAAGAGGGAAGAAGAGTAGTCCACAAAATGGCCTAGAATAGGCTGGGGAGGAGACTCTTTGGTCCATGGCCAGATTCATCATTAAGGTATAAGTAGCTTTCAGCTCACTTTTAGTGGTCAATAATCTGTGCAGAAAACCCCACCTAAACTCCCTAACAAATGTTTAGGAGTTGGAAGAGAAAAGGGCTGAGCAGGAAGCTGTCCACAGAGCACCCACTTTCCCCTCCTGATAAATCACTGCAGAGAAACTACACAGCTGCTTGGTCTCATTCTCAGCTCCTCTCTGCCAGCTGCAGGATTGGGAGCAATACAGGTGCAATTACAATTCCACCATAACATAACCTGTGTGCCCTGTGAGGTTCTGGATTTGAATTTCCCTTAATAAATCTTAGGAGAGATATGGGAACAGAGGCCCACTGAAGTATTCTGTCAGAGTTAGGCTTTTTGCTTAGAGTGAACCAAGAAGACTTCTGGTGAAGCCTGAGCAAGACAGAGCAACGTCATCAACTAGGGAAGAATTTTGAGGCAGAACCATGGAGGCTATTTCAATCTCAACCCCTCCCCCACAAAGAGGCAGGAACATTGGATAAAGAAGGCAGACCTAAGACTCATATCTTAGAAACCGAACATGTAGAGGGTTGAGCCTAGCAAGAGGGGGGAGATTTAGAATACAACAAGGAGGAGGTCCAGATGGATGCTGCAAACTGCCGGGAATCTAAGGTAACGCACTGCCAGAGGTACTAGTGATGCTGATGAGACAAGGTCTTTGCATGAGAAAGAAGAAAACAAAAAATCCAAGGCATTGAGACTACCTAGATGGAAGAAGGGGGCTACTAATACTGTTTGTCCCCAAAGGATATTTAGAATCCAGGTGTTATAGGCAAGGGGATCAGGGTCCAGCTGTGAAAGTGAGGAAAGGGTTTTAAATTCTTTCCCCTAATGGGTACACAAAAATTAAGGTAGCATCTAAGCCAGGGGTACAATTGAAACATCAGGTGGGGGAATTGAAGTTGCTTCTAAATTAATCAGGGGAGTTTGGCCATGTAGATTAAATTCAAAGTACTAAGACCTTAACCAGTATTCTGGCATCTATATGAGGGCCCCAAAGAAGGGAAGGGACTGGAATTTTTTAAATGAGCACCTGGGGAGAGGTTTTGCTAGTCCTTCAGTGAAAAGGATCCCCAAGAAGAGAGCAGGAAGAGAACTGAATGGAGGAGCTACATGCTGTGAGTAAAATGGCCTACCTAGTGAGAGGAACCTAATGGAAATGTGTGGGAAGGGCTGATTAATTAACTGACTTGTATGCAGGGATATAATTATAAATCTCCCACAATTCTATTACAGCACCTCCAGTAGGGGCAGTCATTTACTTCATAGCCCTTGAGCACCTGAATCAACAGTGCATGTTGTGCGCCTTCCCCCTCCATATGAGACCATCATCCAGAATTGACTGGAGAAGATTACAGATTGTATATGAGCAGTGCATGGAATTGTACTAAGCCAGGCGCATGTGGGATGAAGGGTGGAGGGAGAAAACAGTGACCTCGAGGTAGGGAGCCCATCTTTGAAGCTGCTGATTGGCTACGCAGGTGCCAAGGGCCTATTAAGGAATATCAGTATCTATTGCCACCCGCCCCTCCTCCCCAACATATTGCAAAGCTACTTCAGCCTAGGGAAATATGATACCTCGTCAATTGGTGGGAAGACAGAATAGCAATTGCATGATATGCCGTCTGGAAGACAGCTGAAGCTGCACGTTGGATGCAGGACATTAAGGGAAGGAGTGAATGTCATGGCTCCTATAAAGGGACATATCACAAAGGAATCCATTTTTGTAATATTGTTTGACCTGATGTGCTTGAAATATAGCAAACTGTCCAACTCTGTAACACTTGAAAGATTTTGGCCTGACAGTTCCTGATTCCTTCAATATGGGTGGCATTTCATTTAGAAAAATATATGACCATCGCCAGAAGAGATATAAAGCTGAGAGAGAGAGAGATCCCAGCAATAGTTAGCCAAAGCTCTATTGGCCTTTTTCTCAACCTTGGGTTGATCTGTCAAGTCTAAATTGTATTTTCACAGAGCCTTTAGTTACTGTTTCAAAGTGTTCACAGAGACAGTGGGCTATAGGGGTAGAACACTGAATTACACTCGGACCATCTGAGTTCTAGCAAGTGACAGAACAAGGATATGAGTAGCTTAACCACCCCAAGCTTCAGTTTCCCCCGCATAAGGAGGAGCCAAACCTCATCTACCTCACAACGTTATTTTGAAAATCAGCTGAGAGAAAATGGATGTGCTTTGTAAACTGAAATGCACTCTATAAACATGAGGGATTATTGCTTATCATCACCATAGATCAGGGTCAACAATCTTTTATTTGTAAAGAGCCATATAGCAAATGTTTTAGGTTGGTCAGATTTGGCCTGTATACCATAGAATGCCAACCTCTATCCCAGATTATCAACATATTTTGGGACTGATGATCCACCTTCTCTGTATTTTGTAAGGTCCCCCATAAAATCTATCTTGACTGTAAAACTATAAGGATTATCTGAACTCTCCAGTTTTATTAAGGTAAAATTCACACAACATAAAATTCTCCATTTTAGCCATATTAAAGTGTACCATTCAGTGTCTTTGAGTACATTCAAAATGATGTACAACCATCATTATTATCTAATTCCAGAGCATTCTGATAACACCAAAAAGAAACCCATGCCACTAAGCAGTCACTTCCCTTTTCCCACTTCCCCCAAATTGGCAGCTGCCAATCTGCTTTCAGTTTCTATGAATTTGCCTGTTCTGGACAGTGAATGTAAATGGAATCATGCAATATGTGACTTTTCATGTCTTGCTTCTTTCATTTAGCATAATGGTTTCAAGTTTCATTGATGTAGCATATATCAGTACTTCATTTTTTATGGCTAAATAATATTCCATTGTATGGACATTTTGTTTATCTACTCATCAATTCATGGATATTTGGGTTGTTGCCACTTTTGAACTATTAAAATAGTGCTGCTATGAACGTTCATGTACACATTTTTATGTGCACATATGTTTCTGTATTTTCATATTCTAAGTATATATCCATTTCCCTTGGGTATGTGGTTAACAGTGGAATTGCTGGGTCATATGGCAATTCTATGTTTAACATTTTTCAGAACTCCCCAACTGTTTTGTACAGTGGCTGCACCATTTTATATTCCCACCAGCAAAGTATGAGGGTTCCAGTTTCTCCACATGTTCATCAACAACTTGTTTTTTTTTTCTTCTTTTTTTTTTTGGCTGCGCTGCATGTGGGATCTTAGTTTCCTGACCAGGGATTGAACCCATGATCCCTGCATTGGAAGCAGAGTCTTAACCACTGGACTGCCAGGGAAGTCCCTTTTGTTTGTTTTGTTTTTGAATAATAACCACCCTAAAGGGTATGAAATGATATCTCATTGTGGTTTTGATTTGCATTTCCCTAATGACTAATGATGTCATATGCTTATTGGCCATTAGTATATGTTCTTTGGAGAAATGTCTACTCAAATCCTTTGTCCATCTTTAAATCGGGTTGTTTGTCTTTTTGTAGTTGAGTTGTAAGAGTTCTTTTATGTAGTTTGAATATTAGACTCTTTTCAGATACATGATTTGCAAATATTTTTTGCATTTTGTGTGTTGTCTTTTAATTTTATTGATAATGTCTTGATGCTCAAAGTTTTTAATTTTGGTAAAATCCCATTTATCTATTTTTTTATTGCTTTGCTTTTAGTGTCATTTTAAAGAATCCATTCCCAAATTCAAGGTTACAATAATTTATACCTATGTTTTCTTCTAATAGTTTTATAGTTTCAGCTTGTACATTTAGGTCCTTGATCAATTTTTAGGTTTTCTTTTTTTAATGCAATGTGCTGGTTAATTTTATGTCAACTTGACTGGACCCCAGGAGCCCAGATATTTGGTCAAACATTATTCTGGGTGTTTTTGTGAGGGTGTTTTTGGATGAGACTAACATTTAAATTAGTAGACTGCCCTCTGCCAATTTAAAGGGTAAAGTAGAATGCTCATGTGGATGGACCTCATCAGATCAGTTGAAGGCCTGAATGGAATAAAAAGACTAACCCTTCTCTGAGTAAGAAAGAGTTCTTCCTGCCTTTGAACTGGGACATTGGCTTTTTACTGCTTTTGGACTCAAACTGAAACACTGCCTCTTCCTGAATCTCAAGCCTGCCAGCCTTTGGACTGGAACTACACCATTGGTTCTTCTGGTTCTCAGGCCTTTAGAATTGGACTGGAACTACAGTCTCCTGAGCTTCCAGCTTACCCTCCACTCTATCATAGATCTATCTATCTATCTGGAAGAACACAAGAATGTGTGCTCTCACTACTCCTATCCAACATTATATTCCTATTGGCTCTGTTTCTCTGGAGAAACCTAGTACATATTATGTGAGGTCTAACTTCATTCTTTTTACATGTTCATATCCAATTATCACAGCCCCATTTATTGAAAAGATTCTTCTTTCCTCATTGAATGTCTTGCAGTAAATCAACTGACTGTAAATGTAAGGGTTTATTTATGGACTCTCAATTCTATTCCATTAATATATATGTCTATCTTTATGCCAGTATCTCAGTATTTTGATTATAGCAGCTTTGTAGTAGGTTTTGAAATCAGGAAGAGTTTCCCAACTTTGCTCTGCTTTTTCAATATTGTTTTGGCTATTCAAAGTCCCTTGCAATTCAATGAATTTTAGGATCAGCTTATCCCTTGCTGCAGAAAAAGGAAGTTGAAATTTTTATAAAGATTGCATTGAATCTGTAGATAAATTTGGGTAGTATTGCCATCTTAACAACATTAAGGCTTCCAATCCATGACCATGGGATGTCTTTCCATTTATTTAGGTCTTCTTTCAACAGTATTTTGAAGTTTTAAGTTTACAAGTCTTATACTTCCTTGGTTAAATTTATTCCTAAATATTTTATTCTTATTAATGCTTTTATAAATATAATTTTCTTAATTTGGTTTTCAGATTGTTCATTTCTAGTGTATAGAATATAGAAGTACAGCTGATAGGCATGGGAGGATGTAGAGTTTGCCTCTCCTCACAACTAGGGCACCTGCCGGACACTGGTGGGGGATCTTGACGCCCAAGGAGACAGGAGGAACCCCCGAGTGACCAGGTAGAATGTTGGGGGGAGTGAGGGGGGAGGACAAATGGAGGCCAGACAGGACCAGCACCCCTGAGGGGTGACAGGGAGAGGGGAGGTGTTTCTTGGCCTGGAGGGACCCTTGAGACTTCAGAGGATCAGGGGAGGCATGGAGAGTGTTTCCCCCACCCACTCAGGCCCCAGGAAGCCTGCTGGGCTCCCAGGCCTGGTCCTCCACCCTCCAAGAACCCCTCTGGCCAAGAGGGAACTCGGGGTGTAGGAGGGAGGGACGAGGGGGTAAGAGGAGGAGAGGAAGACAGGGTGTACCCTCAGGGATCGGAGGATTGGGGGGAATACTCCTAGCATTTCCCCACCCACACCGGCCCAGGGAGCCTGCTGGGGTCCTGGACCTGGTCCTCCATCCTTCAAGGCCAGAGGCACTCCTGGGCACCTCCTGCTGCATTGAGCCTCAGCCCCACCCCACCTCCCAGGGCCTTTTCTGGCCCAGTGGGTCCTAAGCATAGGCCCCGCCCACTTCCTAAACCCTTCACCTGCCTAAGCCCCACCCCCACAGCCAAGACCTTTGCCATCTTTTTTTTTCCTCTTTTTTGCCATTGTGTTCTATTTTACCTTCAAGTTGTTTCATCTATATTTTTATATTGTTATTTTTCTAACATATCTGTTAGTTTTCTAATCTTATTCTATTCTTTACTCCTTGTTACTGTTCTGCTCCTTTTTTCCTTTTTATTTATTTATTTTTTTGCCTCCCCACGCAGCTTGCAGTATCTTGGTTCACAAACTGGGGGTCAGGCCTGAGCTCCTGTGGTGGGAGCTCCAAGTCCGAACCACTGGACTAACAGAGAACCTCAGACCACAGGGAATATTAACGGGAGTGAATTCTCCTGGAGGTCTTCATTATGGCACCAAGACCCAGCTCTACCCAACAGCCTACAAACTCCAGTGCTGGAGGCCTCAGGCCAAACAACCAGTAACACAGGAACACAATACCACCCATCAAAAAAAAAAAGAGATGACAAAAAAATATGTCACAGATGAAGGAGCAAGGTGAAAACCTATAGGACCAAATATATGAAGAGGAAATAAGCAACCTACCTGAAAACAAATTCAGAGTAATGATAGTAAAGGTGATCCAAAATCTTGGAAATAGAATGGAGAAAATACTAGAAATGTTTAACAAGGACCTAGAAGAACTAAAGGGCAAACAAACAAGGATGAACAACACAATAAATGAAATTAAAAATTCTCTAGAAGGAATCAAGAGCAGAATAACTGAGGCAGAAGAACAGATAAGTGACCTGGAAGATAAAATAGTGGAAATAACTACCACAGAGCAGCAAAAAGAAAAAAGAATGAAAAGAATTGACGGCAGTCTCTGAGACCTCTGGGACAACATTAAATGCAAGAACATTCACATTATAGGGGTCCCTGAAGAAGAAGAGAGAAAAAAGGGATTGAGAAAATATTTGAAGAGAGTATAGTTGAAAATTTCCTTAATATGGGAAAAGAAAGAGTCAGTCAAGTCCAGGAAGCACAGAGAGTCCCATACAGGATAAGTCCAAGGAGAAACATGCCAAGACACTTATTAATCAAACTTTCAAAAATAAAATACAAAGAAAAAATATTTAAAGCAGCAAGGGGAAAGCAACAAATAACATACACGGGAACTCTCATAAGGTTAACAGCTGAACTTTCAGCAGAAACTCTGCAAGCCAGAAGGGAGTGGCAGGACATATTTAAAGTGATGAAAAGGAAAAACCTACAACCAAGATTACTCTACCCAGCAAGGATCTCATTCAGATTCAACGAAGAAATTAAAACCTTTACAGACAAACAAAAGCCAAGAGAATTCAGCACCACCAAACCAGCTTTACAACAAATGCTAAAGGAACTTCTCTAGGTAGGAAACACAAGAGAAGGAAAAGACCTACAATAACAAACCCAAAACAATTAAGAAAATGGTAATAGGAACATACATATTGATAACTACCTTAAATGTAAATGGATTAAATACTCCAACCAAAAGACATAGACTGGCTGAATGGATACAAAAACAAGACCCATATATATGCTGTCTACAAGAAACCCACTTCAGACCTAGGGACACATACAGACTGAAAGCAAGGGGATGAAAAAGATATTCCATGCAAATGGAAATCAAAAAAGAGCTTGAGTAGCAATTCTCATATCAGACAAAATAGACTTAAAAATAAAGACTGTTACAATAGACAAAGAAGGACACTACATAATGATCAGGGATCAATCCAAGAAGAAGATGGAACAATTGTAAATATTTATGCACCCAACATAGGAGCACCACAATATATAAGGCAAATGCTAACAGCCATAAAAGGGGAAATCAACAGTAACACAATAATTGTAGGGGACTTTAACACTCCACTTTCACCAATGGACAGATCAACCAAAATGAAAATAAATAAGGAAACAAGTTTTAAATGACACATTGAACAAGATGGATGTCATTGATATTTATAGGACATCCCATCCAAAAACAAGAGAATACACTTCTCAAGTGCTCATGGAACATTCTCCAGCATAGATCATATTTTGGGTCACAAATCAAGGCTTGATAAATTTAAGAAAACTGAAATCATATCAAGCATCTTTCCAACAACAACGCTATGAAACTAGATATCAATTACAGGAAAAGATCTGTAAAAAATACAAACACATGGAGGCTAAACTATACGCTACTAAATAGCCAAGAGTTCACTGAAGAAGTCAAAGAGGAAATCAAAAAATACCTAGAAACAAATGATAATGAAAACACAACTACCCAAAACATATGGGATGCAGCAAAAGCAGTTCTAACAGGGAAGTTTATAGCAATACAATCCTACCTCGAGAAACAAGAAACCTCTCAAATAAACAAACTCTCCTTACAACTAAAGCAATAAGAGAAAAAAATAACAAAAACCCCCAAAGTTACCAGAAGGAAATAAGTCATAAAGATGAGATCAGGAATAAATGAAAGAGAAATGAAGGAAACAATAGAAAATATCAATAAAAGTAAAAGCCAGTTCTTTGAGAAGATAAACAAAACTGGTAAACCATTAGCCAGATTTATCAAGAAAAAAAGGGGAAAGACTCAAATCAAAAGAATTAGAAATGAAGAAGTACAAGTAACAACTGACACTGCAGAAATACAAAGGATCATGAGAGATTACTACAAGCAACTCTTTGCCAGTAAAATGGACAATCTGAAAGAAATGGACAAATTCGTAGAAAAGCACAACTTTCTGAGGCTGAACCAGGAAGAAATACCAAATATGAACAGACAAATCACAAGCACTGAAATGGAAACTGTGATTAAAAATTTTCCAACAAACAAAAGCTCAGGACCAGATGGCTTCACAGGCAAGTTCCATCAAACATTTAGAGAAGAGCTAACACCTATCCTTCCGAAACTCTTCCAAAATATAGCAGGTGGAGGAACACTCCCAAACTCATTCTACAAGGCCACCATCACCCTGATACCAAAACCAGACAAAGATGTCACAAAGAAAGAAAACTACAGGCCAATAACATTGATGAACACAGATGCAAAAATCCTCAACAAAATACTAACAAACGGAATCTAACAGCACATTAAAAGGATCATACACTATGATCAAGTGGGATTTATCCCACGAATGCAAGGATTTTTCAATATATGCAAATCAATCAATGTCATACACCATATTAAAAAATTGAAGGCTAAAAACCATATGATTATCTCAATAGATGCAGAAAAAGCTTTTGACAAAATTCAACACCCATTTATGATAAAATCACTCCAGAAAGTAGGCATAGAGGGAACCTACCTCTACATAATAAAGGCCATATATGACAAACCCACAGCCAACATCGTTCTCAGTGGTGAAAAACTGAAACCATTTCCACTAAGATCAGGAACAAGACAAGGTTGCCCACTCTCACCACTATAATTCAACATAGTTTTTGAAGTTTTAGCCACAGCAATCAGAGAAGAAAAAGAAATAAAAGGAATACAAATTGGAAAAGAAGAAGTAAAACTGTCACTGTTTGCAGGTGACATGATACTATACATAGAGAATCCTAAAGATGCTGCCAGAAAACTTTTAGAGCTAATCAATGAATCTGGTAAAGTATCAGGATACAAAATTAATGCACAGAAATCTCTTGCACTCCTATACACTAATGATGAAAAATCTGAAGGAGATATTAAGGAAACACTCCCATGTACCATTGCAACCAGAAAAATAAAATACCTAGGAATAAACCTACCTAAGGAGGTAAAAGACCTGTACTCAGAAAACTATAAGACACTGATGAAAGAAATTTAAGATGATACAAACAGATGGAGACATATATCATGTTCTTGTATTGGAAGAATTAACATTGTGAAAATGGCTATACTACCTAAAGCAATCTACCGATTCAATTCAATCCCTGTCAAATTACCAGTGGCATTTTTCACAGAACTAGAACAAAAAATTTCACAATTTGTATGGAAACACAAAAGACCCCGAATGGCCAAAGCAATCTTGAGAAAGAAAAATGGAGCTGGAGGAATCAGGCTCCCTGACTTTAGATTCTAGTACAAAGCTACAGTAAACAAGACAGTATGGTACTGGCACAAAAACAGAAATATAGATCAATGGAACAGGATAGAAAGCCCAGAGATAAACCCATGCACATATGGTCACCTTATCTTTGACAAAGTAGGCAAGAGTATATAATGCAGAAAAGACAGGCTCTTCAACAAATGATGCTGAGAATACTGGACAGCTACATGTAAAAGAATGAAATTAGAACATTCCCTAACGCCATACACAAAAATAAGCTCAAAATGGATTAAAGACCTATATGTAAAGCCAGGCACTATAAAACTCTTAGAGGAAAACATAGACAGAACACTCTATGACATAAATCACAGCAAGATCCTTTTTGACCCACCTCCTAGAGAAATGGAAATAAAAACAAAAATAAACAAATGGGACCTAATGAAACTTAAAAGCTTTTACACAGAAAGTAAACCATAAACAAGATGAAAAGACAACCCTTAGAATGGGAGAAATTATTTGCAAATGAAGCAACTGACAAAGGATTAATCTCCAAAATTTACAAGCAGCTCAGGAAGCTCAAAAAAACAAACAACCCAATCCAAAAATGGGCAGAAGATCTAAATAGACATTTCTCCAAAGAAGATACACAGATAGCCAACAAACATATGAAAGGATGCTCAACATCACTAATCATTAGAGAAATGCAAATCTAAACTACAATGAGGTATCATCTCACACCAGTCAGAATGGCCATCTTCAAAAAATCTACACACATTAAATGATGGAGAGGGTGTGGAGAAAAGGGAACCCTCTTGCACTGCTGGTGGGAATGTAAATTGATACAGCCACTATGCAGAAGGGTATGAAGGTTCCTTAAAAAGCCAAAAATAGAACTGCCATATGACCCAGCAATCTCACTACTGGGCATTTACTGTGGGAAAACCATAATTCAAAAAGGGTCATGTACCACAGTGTTCATTGTAGCACTATTTACAATAGCCAGGACATGGAAACAACCTAAATGTCCAATGACAGATGAATGGATAAAAAATATGTGGTACATATATACAATGGAATATTACTCATCCATAAAAAAGGAACAATATTGGGTCATTTGTAGACATGTGGATGGACCTAGAGTCTGTCATACAGAGTGAAATAAGCCAGAAAGAGAAAAACAGTTATTGTATATTAACGCATATATGTGAATCTAGAAAAATGGTACAGATGAACCTATTTGCAGGGCAGGAATAGAGACACAGATGTAGAGAATGGACATGTGGGCACAGAGGGTAAGGGGACTGTGGGACGAATTGGGAGATTACGTTTGACATAAATACACTACCATGTGTAAAATAGCTAGCTAGTGGGAACCTGCTATAGAGCACAGGGAGCTCAGCTTGGTGCTTTGTGACCACCTAGATGGGTGGGATGGGGGGGGATGGGAGGGAGATCCAAGAGGGAGGGGATATATATATACTTATAGCTGATTCACTTCATTGTACAGCAGAAACTAACACAACATTGTAAAGCAATTATACTCCAATAAAAAAAAAGAAGTACATCTGATTTTTGTATATTCTCGTATCCTGCAACTTTGGTGAATTCATTTATTAGCTCTAATACTTTCTTTGTATGTGGATTCTTTAGGGGTTTCTATATGTAAGATCATGTCATCTACAAATAGAGATAGTTTTACTGCTTCTTTTCTAATTTGGATGCCTTATATTTCTTTTTCTTGTCTAATTTCCCTAGCTGGAACCTCCAATACAATGTTGAATAGGAGTGGTGAGATCACACATTCTTCTGTTGTTCCTTATGTTAGGGTGAAAGCTTTCAGTCTTTCACGATTATGATGTTAAATTTGGGTTTTTAATAGATTCTCTTTATCATTCCTATTCTGTTTGTTGAATTTTTTTTTAATAAATGAAAAGGTACTGAATATCGTCAAATGCTTTTTCTGCCTTAATTGAGATGATAATGTTTTTTCCGCTTCATTCTTTTAATAAGGTATATTATATTGATTGATTTTCATATGTTGAAACACCCTCACATTCCTGGGATCAATCCCACTTGTTCATGTGTATAATCCTTTTGATATGCTGCTAGATTTGGTTTGCTAGTATTTTGTTAAGAATTACTGAAACTACATTCATAAAGGATATTGGTCTATAGTTTTCTTTTTTTTGTGATGTCTTTGTCTGGCTCTGGTATCAGGGTAATGCTGGCCTTAGAATAAATTAGGAAGTGCTCTCTCTATTTTTTTGGAAGAATTTGAGAAGGATTGGTTTTAATTCTTCTTTAAACATTTAATCAAATTTGCCAGTGAAACATCTGGTCATGGACTTTTATAATTCATTCCATTACAGTAAGTTCAGTAGTAATGTCCCCACTTTCATACTTGATTTTAGTGGTGTGAGCCTTCTCTCTTTTCAAAGAACTAGCTTTTGGATTTGTTGGTTCTCAATGTTTTTCTGTTTTCTATTTTGTTTATATTTGCCCTAATCTTTTTATTTCCTTCCTTCTGTATGCTCTGGGTTTAGTTTGTTCTTCTTTTTCTAGTTCCTTAATATGGAAGATTAGGTTATTGATGAGATCTTTTTTTCTTTTTCAATCTAGGCATTTACAGCTATAGGTTTCCTTCTGAGCACTGGGTTAGCTTTATCCCATAAGTTTAAATGTTGTATTTTCATTTTTATTCATCTTTAAGCATTCTCTTATTTACCTTGTGATTTCTTCTTTGATCCATTGGTTGTTTAAGAGTGTTAATTTCCACATACTTGTGACTTTTCCAGATATCCTTCTGTCATTGATTTCTAATTTAATTCCATTGTGGGTGAAAACATACTTTTTATGATCTAAATACTTTAAATTTATTGACTTGCATTATGGCCTAATATATGATCTACCCTGGAGAATGTTCCATGTGTACTTGAGAAGAATGCATATTCCTCGGTTGTAGGGTAAAGAGTTCTATATTCTTTTAGGCCTGCTTTGTTTATAGTATTATTTAAGTCTTCTGTTTCCTTGCTTATCTTTTGCCTAGTTGTTCTATCCATTATTGCAATTGAGATTTGAAGTTTTCTAATCATTATTGTTGAACTGTCTATTTATCCTTTCTGTTCTATCAGTTTTTGTGTCACATATTTTGGGGCTCTATTGTTCGCTGTATATATGTTTATATTGTCTTGATGGATTGACCCTTTTATCATTATATAATGTCCTTCTTTGTGTCTTGTAACAATTTTTGTCTTAATGTCTGTTTTGTCAAATATTAGTATCCACTCCATTTCTCCTTTGGTTACTGTTTGCATGGAATACATTTTTCCATCCTTCCACTTTCAACCAATATGTGTCTCTGGTTCTAAAGTGAATATCTTGTCTGCAGTGTATAGTTGCATCATGGTTTTTATCCATTATTCCAAACTCTGCCTTTTAATTGGAAAGTTTGCTCCATTTATGCTTAATGTAATTACTTATAAGGAAGGACTTACCTCTGCCATTTTAGTATTTGTTTTCTATATATCTTACATCATTTTGGTTCACTGATTCCTGTTATTGCCTTCTCTATTTTAGATATTTTTTAGTATACTAATTTGATTCAATTCTCATTTTTTTTACTACATAATGTTGATCATTTTTCCTGGGGATTACAATTAACATCTTAATTTATAACAATCTAGTTCTAATTAATATCAACTTAATTTCAATAGTTTACAAAAACTTTTCTCCTATAAAGCTCTGTCCTTCCCCTTCATATTGTTCTGATCACAAGTAATATATTTATACATTTTGTATTCACCAATACAGATTGCCTTATGTTAATTGTATTTTAAATTGTATAGGAAAAATAGAGGAGTTACTAACCAAAAATACAGTAATACTGACTTTTATATTTTCTTATTTAATTATCCTTACCAGTGTTTTTATTTCCTTATATGAATTTGAGTTATGTTCAGTGTGTTTCCATTTTAGCCTGACAGATTCCCTTTGGCATTTCTTGTAGGACAAGCCTATTATCAATGAACTCTCTAGGATTTTGTTTATCTTGGAATGTCTTAACTTCTCCTTCATTTTTGCCAAACACAATATAGAATTATTGGTTGACAATCATTTACTTTCAACACTCCGAAGATGTCTTCCACTGCCTTCTGGCCTTCATGGTTTCTGATGAGAAATTACCTGCTTATCTTATTGAGAATCCTTTGTATGTAAGTTACTTCTCTTTTGCCACTTTCTGAATTATTTTTGTCTTTTGACAGTTTGATTATAACATGATCTCTGGATTTATCCTTTTTGGAGTTCTTGAGTTTACCGGGCATGTAGATTCATGTCTTTCATTATAACTGGGAAGTTTTGGGTCATTATTTCTTCAAATATTCTTTCTGTACCCCCCCATCTCCTTCAGTGACTAACATTATGCATATGATTGTACACTTGATAGTGTTCCATAGGTCTCTGAGGCACCATTCATTTTTCTTCATTCCCTTTTCTTTTTGCTCCTGAGACTAGATACTTTCAATTGTCCTATCTTCATCTATTCTTTTTCTTCTGATTCAAATCTACTATTGAACTCCTCTAATGAATTTTTAATTTCAGTTGTAATTTTTAACCTGAAAATTTCCATCTCGTTCCTTTTTATAATTTCCATCTCTTTATTCATATTATCTATTTGGTGAGACATCATTCTCATGGCTTCCTTTATTTCTTTGTACATGGTTCCCTTTAATCTCTTTGAGTATATTTAAGTTAGTTGATTTAGTCTTTTTCTAATCAGTCCAATGTTTGGGCTTCTGCAGGGGCAGATTCTATTATTTTTTTTTCTTGTATGGGCTCTACTGTTATGTATGTACATACGTATGCGTTTATTTTTCATGCCTTGGAATGTTTTTTGTCGAATACTAAATATTTTGACTATTATGATATGGTAACTCTTGAAATCATGTTGCCACCCCTCCCACCCCACATAGTTTTCTGTTGTTCCTTGGTGTGTTTGCTCTTGTTTGTTTGTTTAGTGACATTTCTGAACTAATTTCGTAAAGTCTGTATTCCTTGCTGTACATGGCTATTGAAGTTTCTGTTAATTTAGCTTAGTAGTCTGTTAGTGAGTAGAAAGTCACAAAACTCTTCCACAAAGATTCAGGCCCCATTTTTTCTTGATTAAGCATGTTCCTGGTTGCTATAAACCTTTGATTAGTTTCCGGAGCTCCAATAAAGTTGATTCTGATAGTTTTTGCCCATTTATTCACTGTTTTGTTGGAGGGATGGGCCCTTGCAGTTCCCTACTCTGACATTTTCACTGATAAACTTAACTTGTTCAGTTTCCTTCACCTCTCTGGTCTCAGCTTACTCACCTGATAAATAGGAATAATATAACATATATCACCAGGTTGTTGTAAAAATTAAACAGTGCCATCTAGCATGGTAGGCTAGCAATATATTTTTTCCAAAATGCTACTTGGAAAGAGTATCTCACTAAGCCTTATAGATCATTACCACCTTAGCTCTAATTGGTTTCCAAGGAGATAGTGGATCTTGAGAAAAATGTGGACGTAGGACAGGTGAGTTGGATTAAGCAGAGGACAACAATTTGGATGCTACTGGCAACTTGAGAAGTATTAGACACTGCCTAGGGAAAGGAGTAGAATGAAAAGGCAGGAAAGACAAATTTTTACTTTATAATTTTGTCCTAGATCAATTACCAGTGGCCAGCACTTGTGACTTAGCCTCACAGAAAGCCTCTGAGACACACAAAAAGCAGAAGATCCTTTGCCTATTAAGACCTCATTTGATTTATTACCTTCTCCCAAGAACTTTCCCAATTTGTCCAATCCACAGAGATTTCTCCATCTTTATTCTGACTTATTTTTTAGTATTTATTTATTTTTATAGCTGTGTTGGGTCTTAGTTGCAGCATGTGGGCTCTTCATTGCAGTGTGCAGGCTTCTCTCTAGTTGTGGCATGTGGGTTTTCTCTTCCCTAGTTGTGGTGTGCAGGATCCAGAGTGCTTGGGCTCTGTAGTTTGCATCACGTGGGCTCTCTAGTTGAGGCGTGTGAGCTCAGGAGTTGTGGTGCATGGGCTTAGTTGCCCAGCAGCATGTGGGATCTTAGTTCCCTGACCAGGGATCAAACCCATGTCCCCTGCATTGGAAGGTGGATTCTTTACCACTGGACCACCAGGAAAGTCCCTATCCTGACTTTTTTTTTTGTATTATTATCCCGACTTTAAATCATAAATTGCTTTTGTCCCATTGTAGTTTTAACTCTTATTGTATGCTAACTCATCTAATCCTCTACTGCCCCTCCCTACTTGTACTACAATCTCCTTGAGAGTGTATTTTGACATTTATTTATTTGTATTTGTTATAGCATTCAACAAGTGCTATGCACATAGTAGGTATCCAATAAACATTTAAAAATATTTCTAGCATGATAAAAAAAAATCACTAGCTCAAAAAATAGATGGAGGGCTTCCCTGGTGGTGCAGTGGTTGAGAGTGCCCCTGCTGATACAGGGGATACGGGTTCGTGCCCCGGTCCGGGAGGATCCCACATGCCGTGGAGCGGCTGGGCCTGTGAGCCATGGCCACTGGGCCTGCGCGTCCGGAGCCTGTGCTCCGCAGTGGGAGAGGCCACAGCAGTGAGAGGCCCACGTACTGCAAAAAAAAAAAAAAAAAAGATGGAATTCTTTCAACATCTCCATGTCAAGGCAAATCATTTGAGTGATAATTAGTTTTCTGAGCTCAGCTATAAGCTTTGTCATGCTTCAGCAGAGAGCAAGGGTCCTATATAATAGTCAAAATGGAGCAAAATTCTTGACCCAAATCAAAGAAATTCTCTTTCAAGGAGAACCCTTCAATTTCAAAGTCCTTCTGCTCACTATTAATTGAGAGTTACCTCCTGCTCATATTAAAAGCCCCAGAAGCTCTTTTAACCCAAAGAACCCTGGCTTCAAAGTCAAAATTCCTAGGGACTTCCCTGGTGGTCCAGTGGGTAAGACTCCACGCTCCCAATGCAGGTGTCCTGGGTTTAATCCCTGGTCAAGGAACTAGATCCCACATGCATGCCACAACTAAGAAGTGCACATGCTGCAACTAAGAGCCTGTGCCCTGCAACTAAGACCCAGTGCAGCCTAAATAAATAAATATTTTATAAAAAGTCAAAATTCCTAGTACATTGTATTGATTCTCCATCCCAGACCTTTTAGGAAGCAACAGAAGCTTTGCACTTGCCCATTTCCTGACAGGCTATCAAGTCAGTTAACTCTGGGATGCATCAGTCCATTCCTCTAGTATCCAGGCAATCAGAAAGTGATCATAATGATAGGGGGTCCTCCCCAACCTGTTGGTTTCATTATCCTTCTTGATTAATAGGGCAACCTGGCCCATTCTACAGAGCTTCTTCCTGTCTTTGTGTTATTGGCCCTTAGTTATGAAAGCTTTTGCCTGGAAAGCTGTGTCACAGGTTAATGTGACTATTTTTTTTTCCTACCCAGATTCACTTTACTGGAAACAAACTCCCTAGAATGTTGCTTAGATAGTTGTTTATCTTTATAACTTGAAAAGGCCATGTTCATGCTAGGGGCTCTGGGTGAATCTCACCATTGTTATTTTCCCTCTGTCACCTCCCACTAGTCTCATCAGCTAAAAAGATCCAAAACAGACTGTGAAAGAGAGTAGGTCAATGGGATGCAGGGCTTGGCCTTCTAAAGGGCATGCTTTTTTCTCAAAATGGTTTGTCACTGGACACTGGAAGACAAGGACATGGATGTCTCTCTAGGGCCTTCCCATCTTGAATTTGAATGAATAATGATCTTTGCTTTATGGGTGAATCAATAATGATCTTTGCTTTATGCTTTTCATCTACCCTGGCCCAGGGTGAATCAATAATGATCTTTGCTTTATGCTTTTCATCTACCCTAATACGCTGCTCAGAGCATCATCACTGTTAAAACACGGGGTGGAAGGCAGTTTCTTTGTGTTGGAAGGACAGTCACATTTTCTTTCCAGTTCAGTCTTCAACTCAGGATTTTAGCTTACTACTTTCTCTGAGGCTTGAAGTTGGGGGGGATAGTGGGTGGTCCACCCTACTATTTAAAAAATCACATTGGGGCTTCCCTGGTGGCGCAGTGGTTGGGAGTCCGCCTGCCGGTGCAGGGGATGCGGGTTCGTGCACTGGTCCGGGAGGATCTCATGTGCCGTGGAGCGGTTGGGCCCGTGAGCCATGGCCGCTGGGCCTGCGTGTCCGGAGCCTGTGCTCCACAACGGGAGAGACCACAGCAGTGAGAGGCCCGCATACCGCAAAAAAAAAAAAAAAAAAAAAAAAAAATCACATTGTAGCTTCTCTGGAGATGCCTCTGTCATCTGGACGGACAAGAATACGAAAAATTGAGCTATGTTCTGGACATGGGAGAGCCACAAGGCTGGATGGAAAGCAAGGACTGGGACAGCCCCAAAGCCTGGTTCAAAGGCTACCCCCTCTGGAAGATTTAATGTTCTCTCCTTTGTGTTTCCAGAGCACTTAAAAAAATCTTTAAATAGTATTTCTTTATTTTTAGTTGCTCAATTAATATATGAATACATTCTTAAAGGATTCAAATAATTCAGGAGAAGATAAAGACCCACTTACCTACCTCTTTGCCCTGCAACCTTAATCCCCTCTCCAGAGGTAACCCCTATTAACAGAGTGGTATACCTCCTAGACATCTTATATGTACATGCAAACATATATATATTATATACATATATATTTGTACATTGAAAACATTCAGTGTTTTCAAAACATGTATAGAGTATCACACTGTGTATTTCATTCTGCAGCTTTTTTCCTTCTAAACTAATGGTTCTCAAATGTTAGTATGCATCAGAAACACCTGGGGTGGCTTGTTAAAACACAAATTTCTGGGGGCTTCCCTGGTGGTGCAGTGGTTGAGAATCCGCCTGCCGATGCAAGGGACGCGGGTTTGTGCCCTGGTCCGGGAGGATCCCGCGTGCCGCAGAGCATCTGGGCCCGTGAGCCATGGCTGCTGAGCCTGCGCATCCGGAGTCTGTGCTCCACAATGGGAGAGGCCAAGGCGGTGAGAGGCCCGTGTACCACAAAACAAACAAACAAACAAATAAAAAAAACCACACAAATTTCTGACTCCCACCTCCAGACTTTCTGATTCAGTAGGTCTGGGATGAGGCCAAGAACTTACATTTCTAAAAAATTCTCAGGTGAGCTGAAACTGATGGTCAGGGAACAAACTTTGAGAACCACTGCCTTAAACTTCACTTTATTCTAAAAACTGCTGCATAGCATTCCATACTAGCATCATGTATATACCCCTTCTATAGTGTTTATCATGTGTCATTTTAGTTAACAATCTTCTCTGCCATCCTTGCCACACTCCCACACTCACAATGTATTGAGCTCTGTGAGGGAAGAGATTGCAGCTTTGATTTTTATAGCCCCCATAGTGCCTGGCATGTAATATATACCAAAGAAATTAGTGATTGAAAAGAATAAATGACCAACTGATCTGAGGGGCTATTTGAAGCTGAGTATTTGTGTCTGGGGGGAGGTCCAGTAAGATTTAGGAGCACTAGACATCTTGGACTCCGTTTGAGCTCTGATGAGTCACTGATTTATCGATGGGAAGGGTGTGTGTGTGTGTATGTGTGTGTGTGTGTGTGTGTGTGTGTTAGGGTGGGGAAGGAGAATGTACAGTAGGAGAAAAAGCTGTAAGTTGATTTCTTATCTCCCCCACCTCTTCCTCACCCTTCCAACCCTTCCCACACTGTCCACTGCCTTTTTAAAAAAGCAGTGGCTTATATGAGGGCGGAATAAATGGCCTCTGTCTGTGCTCAGATGCTAATAATTTGCTGTTTACTCATTACCAGAGGTAGAAATCACTCCTCTTGCACTTGAGTATTCTCGTCTATAAGGTGGAATGGCACTGGAAAAGGATACTCATTTTACACTTTGAGTTTAGCACTTTTCATTTGAGAATCATAAGGCATTCTTACTGCTTTTGTCCTTATCTCCTCTGCCTGTGGCCTGATAATTTGCTATCAGAGAAACATTTACTACAGTCATATGCAGATGCCTGACATAACTCCAGCGGACTTGTAGTATGTTTCTCAGTCACATTTCTTTACTGAGGTGTGAATTACAACCCTCTGCTCATTGTGTCATGCAACCAAAATCACTTATTCATACTATTAACTACTATTAGCGTAGTGCCATGCTAAAACTTGAGGGCCATAAAAGAATTTTAAGGTGAGATTTCTGTTCTCAAGGAGCATAGGTGTTAGGTGGAAAGATTAGACATTTACACATGAAACATTCAAGTAGCAATGCATCATGATGTATGATTAGGTGCCAATGTGTATAGTATAAATTTGTGTGGTTCAATATGTAGCCACTAGCCACATGTGGCGATTGAGCAACTGACATGAGACTAGTCAGAATTGAGATGTGCTATAAATGTAAAATACACCCCAGATTTCAAAGACTCAGGACAAAGAAAAGAATGTAAACCATCTCATTAAGAATTTTTAAGTTGATTATATGTTAAAATGATAATATTTTTGATATATTGGCTTAAATAAAATATGTTAACTGTATTTCTCCTGTTTCCTTTCACTTTTTAAAATGTGGTTACTAGAAAAATTAAAGTTATATATATATATGTGGCTCATTGTCTTTCTATTGAACAGAGCTGGTATAGATAGCTGTGTTGTAAGAATTCATAGAAAGCTGAAGCAGTCACAGAAGAGATGGGACTCTTGGTAACGAAAGATGAAAACTCAACTCAGCTTAATTAAGCACACACACACACACAAGGTGGAGGTGGTACTTTATTGATTCAATTAACTGGGAAAACTAGAGACTATATTTGGGACTGTAGGAAGCCATCTCATGCACCATGTGAAAATAACATTGTCGAGACAGGAACAATTCTGATGATGCTGTTGGAGCCCCAGACTCACAATGTCCTAGGTAAGCAACCCGAGCAGGAAAAAGAGACTCTTTTCCTCTAGCTTCAATAAACAAGTCTTATTTCTGTTTTGTATATAAGTTCATTTGTATCTTTTTTTTAGATTCCATACATGTGATATCATATGGTATTTGTCTTTCTGTGTCTGACTTACTTTACTTAGTATGATAATCTCTAAGTTCACCCATGTTGTTGCAAATGGCATTATTTCATTTTTTTATGGCTGATGTACAAAACAGAAATAGACCCACAGACATAGAGAACAAACTTATGGTTACCAAAGGGGAAAAGTGGGAGAGGGATAAACTAGGAGTTTGGGATTAACATATACACACTACTATATATAAAACAGGTAACCAACAAGGACCTACTGTATAGAACAGAGAACTATACTCAATATTTTGTAATTACCTATAAGGGAAAAGAATCTGAAAAAGAACATATATATATAATATATATATATATAATATATATATATAGTATGTGTGTGTGTGTATAACTGAATCACTTTGCTGTACACCTGAAACTAACACAACATTGTAAATCAACTATACTTAAAAAAAGAAAAAAAGACAAGTCCTGAGGAGGATCCTTATTGGCCCAGCCACACCTGTGGTTGGGAGAAGCAAGAGTTCTGTGATTATGAGGTTTACTAGGGTTATATGGAGAGGGGGAAGTGTTCTTCAATGGAACCAGAAGAAGAGAAGTAGGGAAGAGTAGAAAAAAAAACAGTTACTATGTCCACTGCAGCTGGACTATATATATGTAAATACAATTTAGATAAGAATATAAATATAATTTAGATAACTAATGTGCTACACAATGCCAGATGCAGACTTGTTTTTTCTTTTAGTTAACTTTATTTTTCGAAAATTAATGTCAAGGCCGGGAATTCCCTGGCGGTCCAGTGGTTAGGACTCTGCGCTTCCACTGCAGGGGGCACAGGTTCCATTCCTGGTCAGGGAACTAAAATCCCACAAGCATCAGGGCACAGCCAAAAAAAAAAAAAAATCAATGTCAAGGAAATTAAAAAAAAAGTTTTGCCTCACCACTCCTCTCTGGTATGTATTGTCTCCTCCCCTCTAGAGAGCCAGTGTACTGAACTTAGACCCAAGGCTGAATTAAGGCTCTGCCATTTACTTGACATGCAACATTTATAAAATACTTATGTCTTGGGACTTCCCTGGCAGTCCAGTGGTTAAGACTCTGTGCCTCCACTGCAGGGGGCACGGGTTTGATCCCTGGTTTGGGAACTAAAATCCCACATACTTCACACAGCATGGCCAAAAACAAACTAAGATAAATAAAACTACAGAAAGAAATGCACAGCATTTGTGCTAATAAATGTTTACGAACCAGTTCCCTGGGTAAAAAGTGCTCTGATTCATAGAGTTTACTAATTTCTGTGGTGTAAATACTCCCACCATGGCAGATTTCAAGTTACCAATGTAAGATCACTGAACACAAGGTTAGGAATAGATGTGCAGAATCAACACTCTTCATATCACCTTTACAACTCAATTCTCTCCTCAAGCTTTGAAACCATACTGCTGTGCCCTTCAAAGGGGACTATAGAACAAAATGGAGAAGTTATCTTTTGTGAATATTGTCCTGGAAATTCTCTCCTGATATCCCTTCTTTGTCTGGCTCTTTTGATTACCTCAGATGAATCGCCTGTAGCTATCTCAGCTTTTCTTTGGGCCTAGTAGAAGTTAAGCAACTACTTTGTGGTTTTAGGGCTACTGGCTGCCATATGAATGGAGATCTTTTATAGCAAAGGTCAAAATGGCTTTCCAGGAAAAACCAGTCAGGAGGCTTAAACTGAAATAGTAAGAGGTCTTATCTCAAAGGAATTTCAAAAACAGTTTCTCCTCTCAAGTTTGCCTGTTTAAAAAATAAAAGATTGACATCACTACATACCCATTTAAATGACTAACAAAAAAAGTAGTGAGACCACCAAATACCAGTGAGGATGTAGAGAAACTGGACCACTCATGCATTGCTGGTGGGTATGTAAAATGGTACAGCTACTCTGGAAAACATTTGGCACTTTCTTAAGAAAAACTAAACACGCCACTGTAAAACCACCCAGTGATTGCACTTCTGGGCATTTATCACAGAGAAATGAAAATTTATATTCACACACAAACCTGTGCATGAATGTTCATAGCATCTTTCTTCATAATAGCCAAAAATTGGAAACCCAGATGTCCTTCAATAGATGAATGGTTAAACAAACAGTGATACATCTATACCATGGAATACTACTCATCAATAAAAAGGAGCAAACTATTGATATACACAGTAACTTGAATGAATCTCCAGGAAAATTATGCTGAGTAAAAAAAGCCAATCACAAAAAGTTACACACTGTATGATTTCATTTATATGACACTCTTGACAAAATTATAGAGATGGAGAGCAGGTCAGTGGTTGCCAGGGGTCAAGGATGGGGATATGGTGGAAGGTGAAGATGAACTTGGCTATCAATGGCAACATGAAGGATCTCTGTACTGTTGAAATTTCAGTATTTTGACTGTGATGGTGGATACATGGACCTACACAGGTGATAAAGTTGTATAGAACTGCACACACACACACACACACACACACACAAACACACTGAGTACAAGCAAAATTGGGGAAATCTGAGTAAGACTGGTAGATTATATTCAATATCGACATCCTAGTTGTGATATTATACTATAGTTTTGCAAGATGTTACCATTTGGTGAAATCAGACAAAGTACACAATGGCTCTCTCTGTATTATTTCTTACAACTGCATGTGAATCTACAATTCTAAATTAAATGACTAATTAAAAAGTCAGAGAAATGCTAAAAAAAAAGAATAAAAGAAGATCCTCAACCTCAGAATTCTCCAATGTGATAAAGTCCTTTCATCTATTTGCTTCCGCCAGATGTCTCATCCTTTAGCACTGACCTTTTCTACATTAATATCTTCACTTAAATGCCTTTACTTTTTCACTTGCCCCCAATCTGCTACTGTGTGTTGTGTGCATCATGCCAAGCACGTCTTAGTCATCTTCTCCTGTCTCGTTTCACACACTTCTTCTTACACATAGTATTCTTATTGGTAAACTGTTTGTCTTTTTATAAATCTGGTGATTTATAAACAACAACAGGGACTTCCCTGGTGGTCCAGTGGCTAATACTCTGCACTCCCAATGCAGGGGGCCCGGGTTCAACCCCTGGTCAGGGAACTAGATCTCACATGCCACAACTAAGAGTTTGCATGCTGCAACTAAAAATCCTGCATGCCACAACTAAGACCCGGCACAGTCAAATAAATATATAAATATTTAAAAATAAAAATAAAACCAACAACAGTGTCAAAGACACTGGCCCAGGGCCTTGCACTGCCTGTCTATCTCAGTTAGATCTGGCAGCCTTACTTAGTCTTCCAGGCTAGGCCTTCCTTAAGCCATGCCACTCTCCTGGATTTTATTTATACAAAGGTAATCTAGAAAACTCTTATTTTTCCATCATGTTAGAGTGTGCTGTTTAAGAACAAGGGCTTTGGAATTGGACAGACCTAGGTTTCAATCAAAGGTTTGGCACTTACTAGCTGTGACCTTAGGTTACTGAGTCTGTTTCCTCATATGTGAATGCGGGTAATAATAAAATCTACCCCATAGGTTGCTTTGATGATGAAATGAGATAATATATGTTAAATGCCTAGCATACAGTAAGTGCTCATTTATTATTTTCTGAGATCTTGGATCATCTTTACTAGAATTACTCTAAATTCTTTTATAGGTAGTTTGCTTATCTCTTCTTCATTTAGTTGTTCTTGTGGGTTTTTATCTTGTTCCTTTGTCTTAAACATATTTCTCTGCCATCTCATTTTATCTGACTTTCTGTGTTTGTGGTCTCCTTTCTGCTGGCTGGAGGGTTGTAGTTCCTCCTGCTTCTGTTGTCTGTCATCTGGTGGTTGAGTTTGGTTCTGAGGCTTGTGCAGGCTTCCTGGTAGGGGGGACTGGAGCCTGCCCACTGGTGGGTGGATCTGGGTCTTGTCCCTCTGGTGGGCAGGGCCGTGTCAAGGGGGCATGTTTATAGGTGGCTGTGAGCTCAATATGGCTTCAGGTACCCCGTCTGCTGATGGGTAGGTCTGTGTTCCTACCCTGCTGGTTGTTTGACCTGAGGTGTTCCAGCAATGGAACCTGTAGGTTATTGGGTAGTGCTGAGTCTTGATGCCAGAATGGCAACCTCCTGGGGAGCTCACACTGATCACTATTCTCTGGGGCCTCTGTCACCAGTGTCCTTGCCCACAGTGAGTGCTCATTTATTATTTCATTACTCTTGCACTTTCTGCCTTTAAACTTCACAGCATGCCAGCTTTGCACCCTCAGGCTTTTTTGTGTATGTATCCTAGGCCAGGATCAACTTTTCCATTCTTTTGCCTCCCAATGCCCTGCATGCTTTTGCTACCTAGTGCCTTTATAAAGCTAAAACAGATGACTATGTTCAGTACAGAGGAAGGATGTGACTACTGACAAGGGATATCTCAAGGTTCAGTACCTTCCTTGTTTGAGTCCTAAGCCAAGACTGCCCTGAAATCTTTTCTTGCCTTCTCAGGCTTTGGATCAGTTTAGCAATGTCCCATCTAGTAAATATCAATGAGCTGGTAGGCTTATCCTTTTTCCCAGTCCCACCATATCCCTTAGGCCCTAGAGCTCAACTGATCTCTCCTGCACTAGTCAGAAATATGGTTGCTTTACTCAGATAATTCTAGACAGGGTGGTAGGATAATTCTTCCCCCACAACCTAAAGGAGAATATTTCAAAGCAGTTGGAGAAAGCAAGCGACACCAACATTATCACAAGCCTTTCTTTCCCCATGTACAAAAGGGTGGTGGTTCTCAAAATGTGGTCTCTGGACCAGCAGCATCAGCATCACCTGGGAGTCTGTTAGAGATGCAAGATCTTGGGCCCCATCCCAGACCTTCTGAATCAGAAAGTCTGGAGGTGGGGTTCAGCAATCTGTGTGTTAACAAGCCCTCTATGTGACTCTGATAAACACCACAGTTTGAGAGCCACAGGTGTAGTGGTTAGAAGCACAGACTCTGAAGTCAGATTGCTTGGGCTTAACTCCCTGCTCTTCTGTTACTAGCTATGTGACCTTGGGCAAATTACTAATACTCCCATGTCTCAGTTTTCTTACCTGCAAACTGGAAATAATAGTACTCTCTCTCCTTGAAACTCCCACTATTTTTTCTCTTGGCTTCAGTGACACCTCACTGTCCTGGTTTCTTTTATACCTCACTACCCCTCAGCCTCTTTTACTGGTTCCTTGTCCACTGATTGACCTCTAAATGTTGGAGGCTCCATGGCTCAGTCCAGGAACTTCTTCCTCTTTTCTATTCTATTCTATCCCTAGACAAGGCCATCCAATCACAGGGCTTTAACTATTATCTACCTGTTGTTGACTCCAAAATTAATTTGTATCTCCAACTCTCATATCACCCAGAACTCAGACAGGTATATCTGATTATTTGACACCTCAGTTTGGAATTTTATTAGGCATCTCAACCTTTACATGTCTAAAACTGAATTTTTAATATGTGACCAACTCCTTCTCCTTGAGTCTTTCCCATTTTAGTAAATGATGTCACCATTCACCCAAGTCAAGAAACCTGGGAATACCCTTGAGTCTTCTCTTTCCTTTTAGCCCTTCATCCAGACCATCACCAAAATCCTAACTCCAAAATACATACAGAATTGTCCTTGTCTCTGCTCCCTATTGCCTTACTCCAAGCCACCACCACCTCTGACATTGGCTACTGCCAGTAGTCCCCTAACTGGTTTCTCTGCTTCTGTTCTCACTCTAAGATGGTTTATTGTCTAAAAATATCAGGGAGATCTTTAAAAATGTCAATCTGACCACCTCACTCCTCTGTTTAAGACCTTCCAATATCTTTTCTGAACAAGTATTCAGAAGAAGAATGAAATCCAGGCCCCTGACCCAGGCCAACAAGGCCTCCATGATTTAAACACTGACTGCCTCCCCGACCTCCTCTCACATGACTCTTCCTGTTGTTGATGATACTCCTGTCACACCAGCTTTCTTTGCATTTCTCCAACACGTCAAGCTCTTTCCTGCCTTCAGACTCTTGCATCAGCTATTCCCTCTGGCTGGAACATTTCTCTCCTAGATCTGCAAATGGCTGGCTTTTTACCATTTAGATCTTGGCTCAAATGTCACCTCCTCAGAGAGCCATTCCCTTATCAACCAATCAAAAGTAGACTCTCCATCTCAATCACATTACTCTATTTTTATTTTGTTCATAGCACTTATCAAAGCACCTGTCATAATATTTCTTTGTGTGTTTATCTGTCTCTTTGCACTAGAATGTAAGCTCCATGGGAGCAGGGACCTTTCTTGCTCACTGTTGTGTCCCAGTGTCTAGCACTGTGCTGGCACATAAAAGGCTCTCAATAAATATTTGCTGAATTAACGAATATTCTCAAATACAGTCAATCCTTCAGTAATCACAGGGGATTGTTTCCAGGGCCCCCTGCAGATACCAAAATCTGCAGATGCTTGTCCCTTATATAAAATGGTATAGTATTTGCATATAACCTATGCACATCCTCCTGTATATGTTAAATCAACTCTAGATTATAATACCTAATAACAATGTAAATGCTATGAGAATAGTTGCCAACACGTGGCAAATTCAAGTTTTGCTTTATGGAACTTTCTGGAATTTTTTCGAATATTTTCAATATGTGGTTTGTTGAACACACCAATGCAGAACCTATGCAGAACCTATGGCTACGGAAGGCCAACTGTAGTTGTAGTTCTAGGAAAATGGGTAGTCCTCCACCTGTATGCTGGAACATGCCAGACATAAATTCCTACATGCATACCTATATTCACACCTAACCTTAGGCTCCTGTTTTCTCTGAGCAACTCTGACTCTCTCTCTCCATGTATACAAAATATATAATATATTCCCTGTATATATATTTTTTCAGTAAATGTTCCTAGAATGAATAAATGAAGGAATGAACTTCTACAACCTCCTCTCTGTTTCACCTAGCACATAGATACAAGCAACAGTGATGATTCTGATATTTGCTTAGCCATTATATTGCCCTAAAAGCACCGCTCTCCAAATGAAGGAATAGGGCTACCTACATGTCATAATGGAAGAAGGTAACAGTTAAAGCAGTTAGCAAAGGCAGTGAGTGGCACAGTGAGCCAGCTGCAGGCTATGTGTGTGCAGAGGGGGTGGTCTTCAGCGGGGAGGGGAGGAGATGGAGTGCTTTGGCCACTACAGTGGTTCTCAAACTTCAGTACTGATAAGAAGCAGTGATTCTGATTCGGTAGATCTGGGGTAGGGGCGACCATCCATGCAGGTTTGTCCAAGACTTTCCCAGTTTTAGTACTGAAAGTCCAACGTCTGGGGAAACCCCTCAGTCTTGGGAAAACCCAGATGATTGGTCACCCTGGTTCTGAGTCAGTTATTGTAAAACAACACCCCCAGGTGTTTCTGATGCAGGTTGTCCCCAGGCCACACTTTGAGACACTGCAACATGAACAAAAGGTTTGGTGGAGGCCCAACTTGCCTCACTAACTCTGAGCTACATTCTGATACCAAATAATAGGGTTGGCTCAGCTGCTGCTGTTCTCTTTCCAACCTTGGCTAAAAGGAACACTTTGTAAGGCTTCAACTGATTCAAGAAGATTGAAAATACAGGGCTAAGTGATTAAACCTCTTACAGATGGAAGAACATTTAAATGCCTGAATTGCCTGAGTACTTTAAAAATAAGGAGAAATGGCCAAATTGTATCACCCAAGAAGGTCTAAAACAATCAACTAAAAGGAACCACTCAGAATGTGAGTGGCATAGTGTCATTTCTTCCCAGTCTGCTGACCTCTTCACTTCAATGGCGGTGGGCAGAGTTGTTAAGTAATCTATGAAATGTTAACCTTTCTATCATGGCTGTAGATGCTGTCACAGGAATAAATTTGAATTCAGTCAATGAAAGTGTGTCAGAGGACACGGATCTCTCTCCTCAATCATCTCCAATTCTTTCAAAGATTTTCTGCTCAGTTGTCATTACGATTTGAAATGCATTTCAGTTTCTTCACCTTAGATTTCATAGTTGAAGTGTGTACAATTAAGGATACAACTTTTAGTTTCAAATAAGCCAGTTTGAAGACAGACAACTACCTAAGTACAGGTGTATTTGCAATACAGGTGCTATTTACAGTTTTTGGTATGTGTCAGCGGGGATGTGGAGAAATTGGAGCCCTCATACATTGCTGGTGGGAATGTAAAATGGTGCAGCTGCTGTAGAAAAGTTTGGCAGTTCCTCAAACAGTTCAACATAGAATTACCATATGATCCAGCAATTCTATTCCTAGGTATATGCCTCAACGAATTGAAAACAGACTCAAACAAATACTTGTATGCAGATGTTCACAGCAGCATTATTCACAATGGCCAAAAGGTGGAAACAACCCAAATGTCCGTAGATGGATGAATGGATAAACAAATTGTGGTATATATACATACAATGGAATATAATTCAGCCATAAAAAGGAATGAAATCCCTCCATCCAGAGTGGAGTTCAGACATATGCTACAACATGAATGAACCTTAAAGACATCAGGTTGAGTGAAATAGGCCAGGCACAAAAGGACAAATATGGTATGATTCCACTTACATGAAATATCTAGAATAGGCAAATTCATAGAGACAGAAAGTAGGCTAGAGGTTACCAGGGGCTAGAGGAAGGGAGAAATGAAGAGTTATTTTTCAATGGGTACAGAGCTTCTGTTTGGGGTGAGGAAAATATTTTAGAAATAGATTGTAGTAATCATTGTACAAAAATATGAATGTAGTTAATGGCACTGAATTGTACACTTAAACATGGTTAACATTTTATGCTATATATATTTTAACCTCAATTAACAAAAAAAACCCTGGTAGTGAGTAGGCACTAAGTAGTTGGGGGTGGTGGTAGGCTGGAGGAGAGGATGAGAAGCCTGATGCCCTGAAGGTAGTTGCCTGGTAAGCCTGTAGCTTTGAAGATAGGATTATGTAGAGCTCAGAACACTGCAACAAAGATACAGAAGGTAGTATATAAGGTGCCACTCAGGTGAGTGGTGCAGGTAGTCCTTGGGGCACACTTCCATAAGCTACAGAGTACAATAATGGGTAAGTGATGAGCAAAGTCTTGTTAACTGGAAATTTGAGTGAGTGAACAAGCATCTAGGAGCCTAGCATAGCACCTATAGGTGCTCTAAAAATTGTGTTGCATTATTATTTTTTTTAATTTTAATTTTTTTTTTTTTTTGCAGTACGTGGGCCTCTCACTGTTGTGGCCTCTCCCGTTGCAGAGCACAGGCTCCGGACACGCAGGCTCAATGGCCATGGCTCACGGGCTCAGCCGCTCCACGGCATGTGGGATCTTCGCGGACTGGGGCATGAACCCGTGTCCCCTGCATCAGCAGGTGGACTCTCAACCACTGCGCCACCAGGGAAGCCCTGTGTTGCATTATTGATTGATGGGAGGAGTGCTCAATAAATCTTTTTGAATAAATAATTTCATATTATTGCCTCTTTTTGAGATGCCTTTTTCCTCCATCTCTGAGGAAATCCTGTCCCTCATCCCTCAAAACTTGGTATAAATACAGCCTCCTCTGTGAAGGCTCTCTTGATTTCATGTCCCCTACCCTAAATATGTGACCTCCCCTGTGACCATGAGGAGTTATGACGAGGCATTAGTGCCATGGTTCAAGGGAATATTAACACTGGGGCAGCTAGGCGAGAAACGCCAGGAATGGTCACAGGTTTGCACTAGGAGTTTGTACACAGAAGTTAGGGTTGCTACAAAGGAAGGGAGCTGAGGGTCAACCAACAACAAAGTAAGTAAGGGCAACCCCCGCCCCCCGCTAGTGATTGGTCAGAAAAATGAACATAAGCTACAACTGGAGGGAAATCAGTCAACCAATAAAAAAGTAACCCAGCCCTAGCCCCCTGATTGGTCCCAGTGACACATTCAATCCATATAGAAACCCCACTCTTTATCTTTACATTAATGTATGGCCTTGTCTCCTTCTGGAACATTCTTTCTTTTCCCATCTCTGCCTGTGGAAATCCTGCCTTGTTCTTCAAGGCCCAGTTCAGGCTGAAGCACCTTTTATGAAGGTTTCTCTGTTTTCATGTCTCCCATCCCCAACAGGAAGATGAGCCCACTCATAATGCAATGAAAAGGAGATATGGGGGCACCAGACCCGGAGTGCAGGGCATTGTTGGAGGCATTGGGATAAGAGAGATGAGAGAGTGTTGGAAGGAAAGACTCAGGTTTTGCATTAAGATTTTGCACCTTCGTTTGTTCATTTACATTGTGGTTACTGTACATAACAAAGCAACCAACCCTGACCTCTGAGGGTAAGAGCTAAGCCAGTGAGATAGGAACACAGGTATGAAGGCAAGGAGTAGGCAGTGATACCTAAAAAGAGAAGGTAAAACTACTCATTGGCAGAGCTAAGATTTGAACCCAGGTTCTTTTGGCTCTAAAACCCATGAAGTCATTCTTTATATCAGTT
Organism: Mesoplodon mirus; assembly: GCF_964341445.2. NCBI lineage: Eukaryota > Metazoa > Chordata > Mammalia > Artiodactyla > Ziphiidae > Mesoplodon > Mesoplodon mirus. Next base: position 92,461,823 of record NC_138981.1, on the reverse strand, counting down.
GTTCTCAGACTTCAGTATGTATTTGAATTACCTAGGGAGCTAGTTAAAATGCAGATTCCTGGGCATCATAGCTGAGATTTTGATTCACTATATTAGAGCCCAGGAATTGGCATTTTAATAGACTCCCCAACTAATTCTGAACTCAGTTGTCCAAGGACCACGTTCTGAGAAACTTTTCTGTTTCCTGGTGCCATGACCTCCATCCTTAACCCATTTCATAATTCATCTTTAGCAGTGTGATAGACACCTCATTTTAGAAAAGACTCTTTTCCCCATTCATTGGTCTTGGCACACCCTTGTAGAAAATCAATTGACCACAGATGTACAGGTTTATTACTGGACTCTCAGTTCTTTCTCAATGTACAATATATCTCAATTATCTATATGTCTATCCTTATGCCAGTACCACACATCTTTTTAAATTGAGGTAAAGTTCACATCACATATAAATCACCATTGTAACCATTATAAGTGTACAATTCAATGGCTTTTAGTGCATTCACAATATTGTGCAACCATCACCAATATCTAACTCCAGAGCATTTTCAACATATCAAAAAGAAACCTTGTACCCATTAAACAGTCACTGTTCATTCCACTTCCCCCACTCCCAGCTCCTGGCAACCACTAATCTGCTTTCTGTGTCTATGGATTTGCCTATTCTGGACATTTCATAGAAATGGAATCATACACTATATAGCTTTTTGTGTTTTCAAGGTTCATCCATGTTGCAACGTGTCAATACTTTATTCCTTCTTATGACTGAATAATATTCCATTGCATGGATATACCCTATCCATCAGTTGATGGGCAATTGAATTATTTCTGTTTTTTCACTCTTATGAATAATGTTGCTATTAATGTACAAGTTTTTTTGTGGACATATATTTTCATTTCTCTAGGAGTGAAATTGGTGGGTCAGATGGTAACTCTATGTTTAACTTTTTGAAGAACTGCCAAAATGTTTTCCACAGTGGGTGCCCTACTTTACATTCCTACCAGCAATGTGTGAGGGTTCCAATTTCTCCACATCCTTGCCAACACTTGTTATTTTCTTTTTCTTTTTTTTTTTTTTTTAGTTATAGCCATCCTACCAGGTGTGAGATGGTATCTCAGTATGGTTTTGATTTGCATTTCCCTAATGACTAATGATGTTGAGCATCTTTTCATGTGCTTATTGGCCACTGGTATATTTTGTTTGGATAAATATCTATTCAGCTCCTTTGCCCATTTAAAAATTGAGTTGTCTTTTTTGTTGTTAAGTTGTATGGGTTCTTTATATATAATATTTATGCTAAACCTTTATTAGATATATGATTTGTAAATATTTTCTCTCATTTATGGGTTGTCTTTTCAGTTCCTTGATAGTGTTCTTTGATGATCCAAAGTTTCAATTTTGTTAAAGTTGAATTTTTGTATTTTTTCTTTTATCATTTGTGTTTCTGTCATATTTAATTATAATTCATTACCAAATTCAAAGTCATACAGATTTTACCTTTATGTTTTCTTTTAAGAGCCATATAATTTTAGCTCTTGATTTAGGTCTTTGTTCTGTTTTGAGTTAATTTTTTTATATGATGTGAGGTATGGGTTCACCTTCATTCTTTTGTATGTGGCTATTCAATTGCCCCAGGACCATTTATTGGAGAGACTATTATTTCCCCATTGCACAATCTTGACACCTCTTCAAAAATCAATTTTGTGTTGGTTAAAGGAGAAATAAATACATAGAGTGTATGGGTTTCTATCTGACTCTCAATTCTATTTCATTGATCTTACATGTCTATCTTTATGCCAGTGCCAAACTATATTGATTACTGTAGTTTGTAGTAAGTTCTGAAATTGAGAAGTGTGACTCCTACAATTTTGTCCTTTTTCAAGATCATTTTGGTTATTTAGGGTCTCTTGAAATTCCATGTAAGTTCTAGGATAATCTTGTTCATTTCTGCAAAAAAAGGCAATTGCATTTTGATAGGGATTGCATTGAATCTGTAGATAGCTTTAGGCGATATTGTCATCTTAACAATATTTTGTCTTCTAATCCATGAACATAATATGTTTTTCCATTTGTTTATGTCTTCTTAATTTCTTTCAACAATGTTTTGTAGTTTTCAGTGTATAAGTCTTACACTTCCTTGGTTATATTTATTCCCAAGTATTTTATTCTTTTTGATCCTATTGTAAGTTTAACTGTTTTCTTTTCTGTTTTTTTTTTTTTTTTTTGCAGTATGCAGGCCTCTCACTGTTGTGGCCTCTCCCGTTGCGGAGCACAGGCTCCGGACACGCAGGCTCAGCGGGCATGGCTCACAGGCCCAGTCACTCTGTGTCATGCGGGATCTTCCCGGACCAGGGCAAGAACCCATGTCCCCTGCACCGGCAGGCAGACTCTCAACCACTGTGCCACCAGGGAAGCCCAGTATAACTGTTTTCTTAATTCCTTTTTCAGATTGTTCATTGCTAGTGTATAGTAATACAAAATGTTTTGTATGTTGATCTTGTATCCTGAAACTTTGCTGAATTCATTTACTAGCTCTGGAAATTTTTTTTTTTATTTAGAATTTTCTGTATATAAGATCATTCCACAGGTGAATAGAGATAGATTTTTCTAATTTGGATAACTTTTATTTCTTTTTTGTGATGAATTGCTCTGGTTAGAACTTTCAGCACAGTGTTGAGTGAGAGTGGACATATTTGTGTTGTTCTTGTCTCCCAGGGAAAATCTTTCAGTCTTTCACCATTGGGTATAATGTAAGCTGTGAGTCTTTCATAAACACCCTTTTTCAGGTTGAGGGATTTCCCTTCTATTTCTGGATTGTTGAGTGTTTAAACCAACCTTATATTCATGGGATAAATCCTGCTTGGCCATGGTATATAATCCTTTTTTTATGTTGTTGGGTTCATATTGCTAGCATTTACTGAGTGTTTTGCTTCTATATTCATAAGGGTTACTGGTCTTTAGTTTTAATTTTTTGTGTGATGTCTTTGTGTTCTGTGTCAGAGTAATACTTCATAAAACGTGTTAGGAAGTTTCCCTTCCTTTCAATTTTCCTGGAAAGTTTGAGAAGGACAGGTGTTTATTTTTCTTTAGACATCTGGCAGAATTCACCATCTGATCTTGAGTTTTTCTTTGTGAGAAAATTGTTTTATAACTCGTTCAATCTCTTTACTTGTTACAGATCTAAACAGATTTGCTACTTATTCTTAAATCAATTTCAGTAGTTTTCATGTTTTTTAGGAATTTCCCCATTTCATCTAGTTTATCTTATTTGGTGACATACAATTATTCATAGTATTCCCTTGTAATAATTATTTCTATATAGGTTGCTGGTAACATCCCCTCTTTCATTCCAATTTTAGTTCTGTCAGTCTTCTCTCTTTTTTTTTTTATTGGTCAGTCTAGCTAAAGGTATGTCAATTTTGTTTATCTTTTCAAAGACAAAATTTTGGTTTCACTGATTTACTCTATTGTATTTCTATTCTCTATGTTATTTATTTCTCCTTTAATCTTTGTTATTTCCTTCCTTCTATTTGCTTTTGGTTCAATTTGTTCTTTTGTGTGTGTGTGTGTTTCTCAAGGTAGAAGGTAAACTTTTTGGTTTGAGACCTTCTTTTTTAATGTAGGCATTTACAACTATAAATTTCCCTCCGAGTACTGGGTAAATTTCATCTCCTAAGTTTTGAAATGTTGTGTATTCATTTTCATTCATCTGAAAGAATTTTCTTATGTACTTTGTGATTTTTTTAATCCCTTGGTTGTTAAAAAATATGTTGTTTAATTCAACATAGTTGTGAATTTCCCAAATTTCCTTCTGTTATTGATTTCTAATTTCATTCCACTGTGGTTGAAAACATATTTTGTATGATTTATATACTCTTGAGAGGGCAGGCAGCAGAAGAAAGAAGAGCTACAATCCTGAAGCCCATGGGAAAAAAACCACAATCACAGAAAGATAGACAAAATGAAAAGGCAGAGGACTATGTTCCAGATGAAGGAACAAGATAAAACCCCAGAAAAAAAACTAAATGAAGTGGAGATAGGCAACTTTCTAGAAAAAGATTTCAGAATAATGATAGTGAAGGTGATCCAGGACTTCGGAAAAAGAATGGAGGCAAGGATTGAGAAGATGCAAGAAATGTTTAACAAAGACCTAGAAGAATTAAAGAACAAACAAACAGAGATGAAAAATACAATAACTTAAATGAAAAATACACTAGAAGGAAACAATAGCAGAATAACTGAGGCAGAAGAATGGATAAGTGACCTGGAAGACAGAAAGGTAGAAATCACTGCCTGGAACAGAATAAAGAAAAAAGAATGAAAAGAAATGAAGACAGCCTAAGAGACCTCTGGGACAACATTAGACACACCAACATTTGCATTATAGGGTTCCCAGAAGAAGAGGAGAGAGAGAAAGGACCCAAGAAAATATTTGAAAAGATTAGAGTCAAAAACTTCCCTAACATGGGAAAAGAAATAGCCACCCGAGGCCAGGAAGGGCAGAGAGTCCCAGGCAGGACAAAGCCCAGGAGAAACACAACAAGACACATAGTAATCAAATAGACAAAAATTAAAGACAAAGAAAAATTATTAAAAGCAACAAGGGAAATACAACAAATAATATACACAGGAACTCCCATAAGGTTAACAGCTGATTTCTCTCCAGAAATTTTGCAAGCAACAAGGGAGTAGTATGATATATTTAAAGTGAAGAAAGGGAAGAACGTACAACCAAGAATACACTACCCAGCAAGGATCTCATTCAGGTTTGAAGGAGAAATCAAAAGCTTTACAGACAAGCAAAAGCTAAGAGAATTCAACACCACAAAACAGCTCTACAACAAATGCTAAATGATCTCTAAGTGGGAAACACAAGAGAAGAAAAGGACCTAAAAATACAAACCCAAAACAATTAAGAACTGGTAATAGGAGCATACATATCGATAACAATATAAAATGTGAATGGATTAAATGCTCCAACCAAAAGACGTAGACTGGCTGAATAGATACACCAACAAGACCCATATATATGCTGTCTACAAGAGACCCACTTCAGACCTAGGGACACATACAGACTGAAAGTGAGGGGATGGAAAAAGATATGCCATGCAAATGGAAATCAAAAGAAAGCTGGAGTAGCAATTCTCATATCAGACAAAGTAGACTTTAAAATAAAGACTATTACAAGAGACAAAGAAGAACACTACATAATGATCAAGGGATCAATCCAAGAGGAAGATATAACAATTTTAAATATATATGCACCCAACATAGGAGCACCTCAATATAAGGCAAATGCTACTAGCTATAAAAGAGGAAATTGACAGTAACACAATAATAGTGGGGGACTTTAACACCTCAGTTACACCAATGGACAGGTCATCCAGATAGAGAATTAATAAGAAAACACAAACTTTAAATGACACAATAGGCCAGATAGATTAAATTGATATTTGTAGGACATTCCATCCTAAAACAGCAGATTAAACTTCTTCTCAAGTGCACAAGGAACATTCTCCAGGATATATCATATCTTGGGTCACAAATCAAGCCTTGGTAAATTTAGGAAAATTGAAATCATATCAAGCATCTTTTGTGGCAACAATGCTATGAAATTAGAAGTAAATTTTAGCGAAAAAAACGTAAAAAACATGAACATATGGAGGCTAAACAATATGTTACTAAATAACCAAGAGATCACTGAAGAAATCAAAGAGGAAATCAAAAAATACCTAGAGAAAAATGACAATGAAAACACAATGATCCAAAACCTATGGGATGCAGCAAAAGCAGTTCTAAGAGGGAAGTTTATAGCAATAAAAACCTACCTCAAGAAACAAGAAACATCTCAAATAAACAATCTAACCTTACACCTAAAGGAACTAGAGAAAGAAGAACAAACAAAACCCAACGTTAGTAGAAGGAAAGAAATTGTAAAGATCAGAGCAGAAAAAAATGAAATAGAAACAAGAAAAGCAACAGAAAAGATCAATAAAACTAAAAGTTGGTTATTTGAGGAGATAAACAAAATTGATAAATCTTTAGCCAGACTCATCAAGAAAAAGAGGGAGAGGACTCAAATCAGTAAAATTAGAAATGAAAAAGAAGTTACAACAGACACCGTAGAAATACAAAGCATCCTAAGAGACTACTACAAGCAACTCTATGCCAATAAAATGGACAACCTGGAAGAAATGGACAAATTCTTAGAAAGGTATAACCTTCCAAGATTGAACCAGGAAGAAATAGAAAATATGAACAGACCAATCACAAGTAATGAAATTTAAACTGTGATTAAAAATCTTCCAACAAACAAAAGTCCAGGACCAGATGGCTTCAAAGGTGAATTCTATCAAACATTTAGAGAAGAGTTAACACCCATCCTTCTCAAAATCTTCTGAAAAACTGCAGAGGAAGGAACACTCCTAAACTCATTCTACAAGACCACCATCACCCTCATACCAAAACCAGATAAAGATACTACAACAAAAGAAAATTACAGACCAATATCACTGATGAATATAGGTGCAAAAATCCTCAACAAAATACTAGCAAACAGAATTCAACAACACATTAAAAGGATCATACACCATGATCAAGTGGGATTTATCCCAGGTATGCAAGGCTTCTTCAATATACGCAAAGCAATCAATGTGATACACCATATTAACAAATGGAAGAATAAAAACGATATGATCATCTCAAGAGATGCAGAAAAATCTTTTGACAGAATTCAACACCAATTTATGATAAAAAACTCTCCAGAGAGTGGGCATAGAGGGAACCTACCTCAACATAATAAAGGTCATATATGACAAACCCACAACAAACATCATTCTCAAAGGTGAAAAATTGAGAGCATTTCCTCTAAGATCAGGAACAAGACAGGGATGTCCACTCTCACCACTATTATTCAACATAGTTTTGGGAGTCTTAGCCACAGAAATCAGAGAAGAAATGAAAGGAATACAAATTGGAAAAGAGATGTAAAGCTGTCACTGTTTGCAGATGACATGATACTATACATAGAGAATGCTAAAGATGCCACCAGAAAACTATTAGAGTTAATCAGTGAATTTGGTAAAGTTGCAGGATACAAAATTAATGCATAGAAATTGCTTGCATCCCTATACACTAACAATGAAATATGAGAAAGAGAAATTAAGGAAACAATCCCATTCAACATTGCAACAAAAAGAATAAAATACCTAGGAATAAACCTACCTAAGGAGGTAAAAGACCTGTACTCAGAAAACTGTAAGACACTGATGAAAGAAATCAAAGATGACACAAACAGATGGAGAGATATACCATGTTATTGGGTTGTAAAAATCAATATTGTGAAAATGACTATACTACCTAAAGCAATCTACAGATTCAATGCAATCTCTATTAAATTACCAGTGGCATTTTTTATGGAACTAGAACAAGAAATCTTAAAATTTGTATGGAGACACAAAAGACCCTGAATAGTCAAAGCAGTCTTGAGGGAACAAAACGGAGGTAGAGGAATCACACTGCCTGACTTCAGACTATACTACAAAGCTACAGTAATCAAGACAATATGGTACTGGCACAAAAACAGAAATATAGATCAATGGAACAGGATAGAAAGCCCAGAGATAAACCCACACATCTATGGTCAACTAATCTATGACAAAAGAGGCAAGGATATACAATGGAGAAAAGACAGTCTCTTCAATAAGTTGTGCTGGGAAAACTGGACAGCTACATGTAAAAGAATGAAATTAGAACACTCCCTAACACCATACACAAAAATAAACTCAAAATGGATTAAAGACCTAAATGTAAGACTGGACACTATAAAACTCTTAGAGGAAAACATAGGAAGAAGACCCTTTGACATAAATCACAGCAAGATCTTTTCTGACCCACCTCCTAGAGTGATGGAAATAAAAACGAAAATAAACAATTGGGACCTAATGAAACTTCAGAGCTTTTGCACAGCAAAGGAAACCATAAACAAGATGAAAAGACAACCCTCAGAATAGGAGAATATATTTGCAAATGAAGCAACTGACAAATGACTAATCTCCAAATATATAAACAGTTCATGCAGCTCAATATCAAAAAACAAACAACCCAATCAAAAAATGGGCAGAAGACCTAAACAGACATTTCACGAAAGAAGACATACAGATGGCCAAGAGGCACATGAAAAGCTGCTCAGCATCACTAATTATTAGAGAAATGCAAATCAAAACTATAATAAGGTATCACCTCACACCTGTTAGAATGAGCATCATCAGAAAATCTAGAAACAATAAATGCTGGAGAGGGTGTGGAGAAAAGGGAGCCCTCTTGCACTATTGGTGGGAATGTAAATTGTTACAGCCACTATGGAGAACAGTATGGTGGTCCCTTAAAAAAATTAAAAATAGAATTAGTATATGACCCAGCAATCCCACTACTGGGCATATACCCAGAGAAAACCATAATTCAAAAAGACACATGCACCCCAATATTCATTGCAGCCCTATTTACAACAGCTAGGTCATGGAAGCAACCTAAATGTCCATCAACAGACGAATGGATAAAGAAGATGTGGTACATATATGCAATGGAATATTAACCATAAAAAGGAACGAAATTGGGTCATTTGTAGAGACGTGGATGGACCTAGAGTGAAGTAAGTCAGAAAGAGAAAAACAAATATCGTATATTAACACATATATATGGAATCTAGAAAAATGGTGCAGATGAACTAGTTTGCATGGAAGAAATAGAGACACAGATGTAGAGAAAAAATGTATGGGTACCAAGGGGGGAAAGCAAGGGGTGGGAGGTGGGGGGTTGGATGAATTGGGAGATTGGGATTGACATATATACACTAATATGTATAAAATAGATAACTAATAAGAACCTGCTGTATAGCACAGGGAACTCCACTTCACTGTACTGAAGAAACTAACAGAACATTCTAAAACAACTATACCTCAATAATAAATAAATAAATAAATAAATAAATAAATAAATAAATATTCTTAAATATATTGACACTTTTTTTGAAATGTGTTTTGTCATTTATTATGTCCTACTTATTGTATAATATAAAATAGTAAGTTTCCAATATGGGCAAAAGATTATGTTCAAAATCTTATTTCTTTTAAGTTTTTAAAATTAAATTCTATTCTAAGCTATAATATAGTTTTGGCAGCAACATCTAGAACTTTCTTCCCACCTGAAATACCTTTGTGTCCTTAAATTTCAATTCAAAATTCAGTTGAAATTGATAATATTCCCCAGAAATTAGCACATATTCAGAAAGACTTCAGACAAGAACCAACTGTACAATATATCTGTAATGAGCTACTTAAATCATGCTATCATATGCAATTCTAGTTTTAGTCTGTACTTTTCTATCATGAAAATGATAGAATTTTGCCACATTTCTATACATCTTAGTCACAGAACAGCAAGACTTGAATTACTCTTTTTGTTGATTCTTTTTTTTAATATTTTTGCTGGAGTATAATTGCTTTACAATGGTGTGTTAGTTTCTGCTTTATAACAAAGTGAATCAGCTATACATATACGTATATACCCATATCCCCTCCCTCTTGGTCTCCCTCCCACCTTCCCTATCCCACCTCTCTAGGTGGTCACAAAGCACCGAGCTGATCTCCCTGTGCTATGTGGCTGCTTCCCACTAGCTATCTATTTTACATCTGGTAGTGTATATTTGTCCATGCCACTTTCTCACTTCATCCCAGCTTACCCTTCCCCCTCCCCGTGACCTCAAGTCCATTCTCTACGTCTGTGTCTTTATTCCTGTCCTGCCCCTAGGTTCTTCAGAACCTTTTTTTTTTAGACTCCATATATATGTGTTAGGATATGGTATTTGTTCTTCTCTTTCTGACTTACTTCACTCTGTATGACAGACTCTAGGTCCATCCACCTCACTACAAATAACTCAATTTCATTTCTTTTTATGGCTGAGTAATATTCCATTGTATATATGTGCCACATCTTCTTTATCCATTCATCTCTTGATGGACACTTAGGTTGCTTCCATGTCCTGGCTATTGTAAATAGTGCTGCAGTGAACATTGGAGTGCATGACTCTTTTTAAATTATGGTTTTCTCAAGGTATATGCCCAGTAGTGGGATTGCTGGGTCATATGGTAGTTCCATTTTTAGCTTTTTAAGGAACCTCCATACTGTTCTCCATAGTGGCTGTACCAATTCACATTCCCACCAGCAGTGCAAGAGTGTTCCCTTTTCTCCACACCCTCTCCAGCATTTATTGTTTCTAGATTTCTTGATGATGGCCATTCTGACTGGTGTGAGTGATACCTTACTGTGGTTTAGATTTGCATTTCTCTAATGATTAGTGATGTTGAGCATCCTTTCATGTGTTTGTTGGCAATCTGTACATTTTCTTTGGAGAAATGTCTATTTAGGTCTTCTGCCCATTTTTGGATTGGGTTTTTTGTTTTTTTGTTACTGAGCTGCATGAGCTGCTTGTAAATTTTGGAGATTATTCCTTTGTCAGTTGCTTCATTTGCAAATATTTTCTCCCATTCTGAGGGTTGTCTTTTTGTCTTGTTTATGGTTTCCTTTGCTGTGCAAAAGCTTTTAAGTTTGATCAGGTCCCATTTGTTTATTTTTGTTTTTATTTCCATTACTCTAGGAAGTGGGTCAAAAAGGATCTTGCTGTGATTTATGTCATACAGTGTTCTGCCTATGCTTTCCTCTAAGAGTTTTATTGTGCCTGGCCTTACATTTAGGTCTCTAATCCATTTTGAGTTTATTTTTGTGTATGGTGTTAGGGAATGTTCTAATTTCATTCTTTTACACGTAGCTGTCCAGTTTTCCCAGCACCACTTATTGAAGAGGCTGATTGACACTTATTTTATAGCTTAACATATCTTCTATCCTGAAGTATGTTCCATGTACACTTGAGAAGAATGCATATTCTCTTGTTATTAGGGGGCACGTTGTTCTGATGTTTGTCATGTCTGCTTGGTTAATAGTGTTGTACAAGTTTTCTATATCCTTGCTGATCTTCTGTCTAGTTATTCTACCCATAATTTATAATGGTGTGTTAAAATCTCCAACTACTCTTGTTGAATTGTCTATCTTCCCCTTCAATCTGTCTGTATATATTTCAAGTGCTTTGGATTTCTGTTGTTAGGTACATATATATTTGTAATTGTTATATCTTCGTTTTGGATTAATCATTTTGTCCTTATGAAATGTCTTACTTTGTCTCTCTAAATAATGTTTGTCTTCATGTCTATTTTGTCTATTATTAGTCAGCCACTCCAGCAATCTTTTGGTTACTGTTTGTGTGTTATATCTTTCCCCCTACTTTTACATTCAACATCTATTTATCTTTGATTCTAAAATGAGTCTCTTGGACTTTCCTGGCAGTCTGGTGGTTAAGACTCTGTGCTTCCAGTGCAAGGGGCATGAGTTCAATCCCTGTTGGGGAAGATCCTGCATGCCACACAGTGTGGCTAATAAATAAATAAAATAAAATAAAATAAAATGAGTCTCTTGAAGACAGAATCCAGTTGGATTTTTTTAAAATATAGATTTTATTTTTGTTTATTTATTTTTGGCTGCATTGGGTCTTTGTTGCTGCGTGCTGGCTTTCTCTAGTTGCGTCAAGCAGGGGCTACTCTTCATTGCGGTGCGCAGGCTTCTCATTGCGGAGGCTTCCTTTGTTGCAGAGCACGGGCTCTAGGCGTGTGGGCTTCAGTAATTGTTGCTCGTGGGCTCAGTAGTTGTGGCTCACAGGCTCTAGAGTTCAGGCTCAGTAGTTGTTGCGCACGGGCTTAGTTGCTCCGCGGCATGTGGGATCTTCCCAGACCAAGGCTCAAACCGGTGTCTCCTGTGTTGGCAGGTGGATTCTTAAACACTGTGCCACCAGGGAAGCCCTCCAGTTGGATTTTAATTTTTATCCATTCTGCTAATCTCTACCTTTTGATTGGAGAGTTTAATTCATTCATATTTAATATAATAACTGTTAAGATAGGATTTATGCCTACCATTTAGCTATTTTTTCTATGTGTCTCATGCCTTTTTGCTTTGTTATTTCTCAATTACTTCATTCTTTTGTGTTAAATAGATATTTTCTAGTGTATTATTTTAATTCCTTGTCTTTTTTCCCCACTATATATATATTTTTGAGTATATTTGTGGTGACTCTGGGGAGTATAATTAACCTCCTAATCTATATCAAAATAGTTTAGATTATAACCAATGGAATTTCAATAATGTAAAAATCTGGTCCTACATTGCTTCATCCACCCCTCTTCTGTCCATATTATTGTCACAAATTACATCTTTATATATTGTGTTCATCAACATAGATTTATAATTTTTGCTTTATGAAGTTGTCTTTTAAATCAGATATGAAAAATGTAGTTACATGCAAAGAATACATTTGTGCTGTCTTTTATATTTTCCTATGTACTTATTTGTGAGCTTTCTTTATTTCTTCATGTTGATTCAAGTTAATATCTTGTGTCCTTTTATTTCAGCCTGAAAAACTCCATTTAGTATTCTTGGAGAACAGTTCTGCTAGAGATGAACTCTTTCAGTTTTGGTCTCTCTTAATTTTTCCTTTATTTTGAAGGTAGTTTTGCCAGATATAGAATACTTGGTTGACCTTTAAAATTTTTTCTTCCAGCACTTTTAATATGTCATCCCACTTCCTTCTTACTTCCATGGTTTTTGGTGAGAAATCAGTTGCTAATCTTATTGAGGAGCTCTTGTGTATGCTTACTCATTTGTCTCTTCCTGCTTTCAAAATTCTTTGTCTTTTGACAGTTTGATTATGATATGTCTCAGTGTGGATATCTTAGTTTGTCCTACTTTGATTTCATTGAGTCTCTTTTATATGTAATGTGTTTCATCAAATTTGGGAGTTTTTCAGTCATATTTCTTCAAATATTCTTTCTGCCTCCTTTTATTTTTTTCCTTTCCTTCTGGGACTCACAGTATATGTATGTTGGTATGCTTCATCATATCCCACAGTTCTCTGAGTTTCTGTTCAGTTTTCTTCATTCTTTTTTCTTGCTGCTCCTCATACTTGGTAATTTCAATTGATCTGTCATCATATTCATTGACTCTTCTGTTCTAATATGCTGTTTGAGCCCCTCTAGTGAAATTTTTATTTCACTTATTGTACTTTCGAACTCCAGTATTTCTATTTGATTCAGTTTTATAATTGCTATCTCTTTATACTGTCTATATAAAGAGACACTATTCTCCTAATTTTCTTTAGTTTCTTTAGAAATTGTTCCTTTTACTTCTTTGAACATATTTAAAATAGCTGATTAAAAGTTTATATCTAGTATTGCCAATGTCTGGGCCTACTCATGGACAGTTTCTATTGCTTGGTGTTTTTCCTGTGTTATGGCCATAGGATTTTTTTCATGTCTCATAATTTTTCATTAAATACTGGATATATATATATATGTTTTTTGGCCACACCACGTGGCATGTGGGATCTTAGTTCCCTGACCAGGGATCAAATCCATGCCCCCTCAGTGGAAGCGTGGAGTCTTAACCACTGGACCACCAGGGAAGTCCCAATACTGGATATTTTGAATAATATAATTTGACAATCCTAGAAATTATGTTGCTCCCTCCCCCTTGGGTTTATTTTTATTGCTGGTTTTTGTAGTTGTTTTTTGTAGTTGTTTGCTTGTTCAGTGAATTTTCTGAACTAATTCAGTAAGCTCTATATTCTTTGTCATATGTGGCCAGTGACGTCTATGCTCAAGTAGCTTAGAGGACAACTAATGACTAGGTAGAGATTTTATTAAATGCCTAGAGCTAAAAATCTCACAGTTTTTGCCAAGGGACTCTGCAAGCATGTTGGACACACTTTCAACTGTCAGCCAAACACTTTACAACTCTGCATTAGCTTACGCTTCCTGCATGCACAGAACCACAAGTCAGCCAGGGGTGGGTGAAAGTTTATGGCTTTCTCAGGTCTTTCCTGTGTGTGTGCACAGCCCTATACATGTGCCTGGTCTTCTAGATTATAAGAAATATGTACTAGCTTTTCAAAGTCCCTACAGACAAATCATTTTTAAGTTTTTCCTTTTAAGCTTTTCAGGTAATCTATGGTTTGCTCCAACTGTTATCCATTACCTTAGACATCTATCACATTAAAACACTTGCTGAAGTCTTCACAAAGTTAATTTCTCAATACTCCAAAGCAACGTATCATTTTGTTTACATTATTTCCTAGAAAACCAATGAAAGGTAAATTTTAGCTCAGTTCAAGTCAAACTATTTCAAAACAATACAATTCTCTAAGCACTTTAAATGTAACTGAGGATCAGGTTAGCAAGCTTTCTCAGAGTCTGGTTGCTAAATCATTTTAGGCTTTCAAAAAAGAAGAATATTTAGAACTAGCAGTAAGTGGGAGAATGCTATCACAGTAAATGAAAGTGACAATGATTCCTTGCCATATCAAGATTCATAGGTATTAACCAACTTCCAAGCTGTGAAATAGTAAAGATACAGTATTTGTGATGGAAATAGTCTGAGATACAATTTAGTCCTAGGTTTGTCTGACTCTGGAGATGATTTTCTTTAATTACTAGGTTATATATTTCCTCTTCTCTCTGTATCATGTCAGTTATATGATAAAAATCTGGATTTACTGGATCAAGGCTAAACTCTTCTTCTGACTTTCAAGTTCCTCTCTAATTTTTCTTCCACCTGCCTAGCCAGATTTATTCTCTGCTAATTCCTAAAGCAATCGTCCAATTTAGTCAGATCACAGTATGCATACTGTGCTTCAAATCTGTCATATTCATTTCTCATTCTGGGCATTCACTTACCAGGAGTGCCCAAATCTCAGCCATCCTCCAAAAGCCAGATCAAGACCCATCTCATGTACAAAGCTTTTCCTGATGTAGTCCTCTGAAAACTTATAGAATTTATCATCGTAGCACATAATTTTTCCATCTGGTTTATTTTTCAATGATTTTAAAATTGAGGTATAATTTACATACCATAAAATTCACCCTTTTAGAATGTACAATTCAGTGGTTTTTAGTATAATTCACAAAGATATACAACGATATTTTTATTGCCTACTCTTTACCTCATTGGTGAGAGAGGGAGTCCGACCCTAAGATTATGGGGATGGCCAAGCACATGACACCTGACACTGGACAGGTGAGATTGACAGCAGTTTATTAATCGCATATACTCAATCCCCAGGGGAAGGCACATGTCACACAGGGCCACAGAGGAGTTGTACTTGGGAACAGAATGAATATGCAGGGGCTGTTGGAGGCAGACTTTGTAGTATCAGGAATGTGGAGTGATCCTTGGTTCCCACATGAGAATGTGATTGGTTTGTTTCAATAATTTCACAGACTGGCAGGGAACTGAAACCTTTTACTTAAAGATAAGCAGGAATTTTGCCTGATCCCTGTGATAAGGAGGGTTATTTAGCCAGGGGACCTTATCCACAGGAGTAGACTGGGGAGGATGGCTTACAGTTAGGCTATTAGATCCACACCTTCCCCCTCACTTTAGATGTCAAGGAAGTACATAATATTGATCTACAAACCATCTCCACTTTCTAGGATATTTTTATCACTCCAAAAAGAATCCCCATGCCCATTAGCCCATTCCTCCTTTTGTCAGATGTAGGCAACCATAAATCTACTTTCTATCTGTAGATTTGCCTATTCTGAACATTCTTTATATATATATATATATATATATATATATATATATATATAGAGAGAGAGAGAGAGAGAGAGAGAGAGAGAGAGATAGTTTATTGATTTATTTATGTATTTATGTATTTATTTATTTATTTAGTTTCACCAGGTCTTAGTTGCAGAAGGCAGGCTCCATAGTTGTGGCTCACCTGCTCCTTAGTTGCAGCACATGTGCTCCTTAGTTGCGGCTGGCAGGCTCCTTAATTGTGGCATGCAAACTCTTAGTTGTTGCATACATGTGGGATCTAGTTTCCTGACCAGGTACTGAACAAGGACCCCCTGCATTGGGAGCTCAGAGTCTTAACCACTGCCAGCAGGAAAGTCCCTGAACATTCTTGATTATGGTACTTTTGTAGTAAGTTTTGAAATTGGGACATGTGGGTTCTCCAACTTGTTTTTCTTCTTCAAGATTTCTTGGGCTATTCTTGGTCCCTTGCATTTCCACATACATTTTAGAATCAGTCTGCCAATTTCTGCAGATAAGTTACCTGGGATTTTGATAGGGTTTGTGTGGAATCTGTAGATTAATTTGAAAGGATATTACCATCTTAACAATATTAAGTCTTCTAATCCATGATCATGGAATGTTTTTCCACTTATGTTGGTCTTCTTTAATTGCTTTCAACACTATTTTGTAGTTTTCCATGTACAAGTCCTACAGTTCTTTTAAAAAATTATTCCTAAGTATTTTATTTTATTTTATTTTATTTTATTTTATTTTCTAGTCATGCCACGTGGCATGTGGGATCTTAATTCCCCAACCAGGGATCGAACCCACATTCCCTACATTGGAAGCATGGAGTCTTAACCATTGGACCACCAAGGAAGCCCCAGTATTTTATTATTTTTGATGCCAGTGTAAATGTAATTGTTTACCTAATTCATTTTCAGATGGTTTATTGCTAGTGTATAGAAATATAACAAATTTTTGTATGTTGATTTTATTTCCTACAGCTTTGGTAAACTCATTTATTAGCTTTAAGAGGTTTTTTGAGGGATATTTGGGTTTTTCTATATACAAAATTCTGTAGATTTTGTTCTGTATACAAGATCATGTTTTCTGCAATAGTTTTATTTCTTCTTTTCCAATCTGGATGTCTCTTATCTCTTTTACTTGCCTAATTGCCCTGGTTAGAACATCCACTTAACTGTTGAATAGAAGTGGTAAGAGTGGACCTCCTTGTCTTGTTCCAGATCTTAAGGGGAAAACTTTCTGCCTTTCACCATTAAGTATGTTGGCTGTGGGTTTTTCATAGATGCCTTTTATTAGGGTGAGGAAATTTCCTTCTATTTATAATTTTTTGAGTGTTTTTGTCATGAAAGGTATTTAATTTTGTCAAATGCTTTTCCTGTATCTGTTGAGATGATCATGTGGTTTTTGTCCTCTATTTTATTAATATGCTGTGTTACATTGATTGACTTTCTTTTTTTTCTAACATCTTTATTGGACTATAATTGCTTTACAATGTTGTATTAGTTTCTGCTGTATAACAAAGTGAATCAGCTATATGTATACATATATCCCCATATCCCCTCCCTCTTGACCTCTCTCCCACCCTCCCTATCCCACCCCTCTAGGTGGTCACAAAGCACCGAGCTGATTTCCCTGTGCTATTCGGCTGCTTCCCCCTAGCTATCTATTTTACATTTGGTAGTGTATAAATGTCCATGCCACTCTCTCACTTCATCCCAGCTTACCCTTCCCCCTCCCCATGTCCTCAAGTCCATTCTCTATGCCTACATCTTTATTCCTGTCCTGCCCCTAGGTTCTTCAGAACCTTTTTTTTTTTTTAGATTCCATATATATGTGTTAGCATACAGTATTTGTTTTTCTCTTTCTGACTTACTTCACTCTGTATGACAGACTCTAGGTCCATCCACCTCACTACAAATAACTCAATTTCGTTTCCTTTTCTGGCTGAGTAATATTCCATTGTATATGTGTGCCACATCTTCTATATCCATTCATCTGTTGATGGACACTTAGGCTGCTTCCATGTCCTGGCTATTTTAAATAGTGCTGCAATGAAAACTGTGGTACATGACTCTTTACATCGATTGATTTTCGTATGTTGAACCAACCTTCCATTCCTCAGATAAATCCCACTCAGTCATGGCATATGATCCTTTTGATATGTTGCTAGATTTAGTTTGCTACTATTTTGTTGAGAACTTTTACATCTATATTCATAAAGAATATCGGTCTGTAGTTTTCTTTTCTTGTGATGTATTTGTCTTATTTAGGTATCAGAGTAATACTGGGCATAGAAATTTGAAGGAGCTCTGCATTAGTTAGGGTGCTCTAGAGAAACAGAACCAATAAGATATATATATATATATGTGTGTATATAGTTAGAGATGTAGATTTATTATAAGGAATTGGCTCACATGGTTATGGAGGCTGAGAAATCCCATGATCTGCCATCTGCAGTCTGGAGACCCAGGAAAGCCAGTGGTATATTTTAGTCTGAGTCCTAAGGCTTGAGAACCAGGAGAACCAATGGTGTAAATTCCAGTCTGGGTCTGAGGCCTGAGAACCACAGGTACACACGGGACAAGAAAAGATTGATGTTCCAGCTCAAGCAATCAGGCAGGAAGTGCCGAATTCTTCCTTCCTTCACTTTTTTGTTTATTTAGGCCCTTAATGTATTAGATGATGCCACTCACTCTGGGGAGGGCAAACTGCTTTACTGAATCCACAGGTTCAAAATGCTAATTTCATCCAGAAATCTCCTCACAGACATACCCAGAAATAATGATTAGCCAAATATCTGGACACTTTGTGACCCAGTCATGTTGAGACATAGAATTAACCATTACAATCTCCAACCTCATTTTGCTCCCTCCAGTGGTCTCCAGGCTGCTTGTTTTCACCATGATTGTGGCCCATTGATTTTCAAAGTTACTGTGGAATCAGGGAGAAGGTGGAGGTGGGAATACGGTAAATTAAAATGCCACAAATCTTGCTATTTTTACTCAGATTCAGCTATTTTCCTTAAACATTCCCTGGATCGTTGCAAGCTTTTTGTTAATTTCTAGAGTCCTCAGTCAATTCTTGAGAATTTTTCCTAGTTTTCTCATTGCTTTTATGGAGAAGAGGATTTTCGGTGGTCCTTACACTACCATTTTTACTAACATCCTGCAATATAACATATATATATATATATATATATATATATATATATATGTATGTATATTGCTTTTGTATCACATGCTACTCATATTTTCCAAAATAAACTGTAGATTTTTTGACTGTATACTTCTATACACCACCTCTACAATGTCTAGCAAAGAAGTTCACTTACCAACGTTACTGGAATTGAGACTGAGCTCATTGTTTCTTTATGTCTTTATGTTGAACAGGTTGTATTTGTGAAATAAAACCAGCTGTCATCTACAAACAGACTCCCTTCTTGGTGGAGTATATTCACCAAAACTTGAAACACTGCACAGGTGAAAATGGCAAAAAAATAAAGTCCCAAGCTGCAAAGGCAGAAAGAGCAGTGATGCTCTGAATATAATTTTGCAGCTGATTTTCTCCTTTACTTACTTTTTTAAACAAACTTTTTATTTTGAAATAGTTTTAGACTCACAAGAAGCATCAGAAATTGTGTAGAGAGTTTTCATAGTTTACCTACCTTCCCTTAATGTAACTATCTTGTGTTACCATAGTACAATTATCAAAGCTGAAGAGCTAGCATTGGTACAATAATATTAACTGAACTATAGACTTTATTCATATTCCTCAAGTGAGTTTTAAAGTCTATAGTGCAGAGAGGAGAAAAATGGAGGATGCAGAGAAAGAAGGACTGCCTGAAGTTGTCTAAGGCCAAAGGCATTGAGTAAAAGGGAGCAAGTTGAGCCAAAAA
The DNA here is from genome assembly GCF_964341445.2 of Mesoplodon mirus. Lineage (NCBI taxonomy): Eukaryota > Metazoa > Chordata > Mammalia > Artiodactyla > Ziphiidae > Mesoplodon > Mesoplodon mirus. The sequence continues at coordinate 92,442,228 of NC_138981.1, read as the reverse complement.
TTCAGGATAGGCACTGTATAGTGCCTCCTCTTAATTGGCTTCTGGGGAGTGTGCCTTTCTGTTACTGGTCTTTTTGTGGAGGGTGCTTTTGGGGGGCCTTTTTGTCAATGCGTGAGGCAGGGCATATTTTTCTTATTTGCATAAAGATTCCATGTTAAACTTGGCCTTGCCTTTCCCTGTACTCAGAGTAATCTATAAGTTAAATGTTGTAAACAAAAAATTAGCTTTGCCCTTACTACCTATCTGTTCAACTCCCCTCTCCCCCATACCACTCCTGAATGTGGGAATATTTAGACAATATATTTAGATAAAAACACTGCTTAGGAAGAAGGGTGATATTGTCCTTTACTGCATGGAGTATGAAACAAAAAAAAAACAATAAACAGATAGGCAGGATGAGGAAAAAAGGTTGCTTTCCAGCGCCTCTCTAGTTGGGTGTTCACAATGAAGCTTCTTAAATTTGTACTAGCATAAATTCAGTGTAAGACCTATTCATACATATGTGAATGTATTTTAAACTCAAATAGAAACATTGCAAAATTATCTTGTCAGAAGAGTTGACTAAAAGTGCATTGCACTCAAATTCTGTTACTTTGTAATATATTACAAATCATCAACTGCTCTTCTCACAGCATAATTTATGGATGATTTCATGGTAAAATTAAATGGGAGAAGCCAGAGTGTGACAGTGAATGTTTTAAATGCATTTTATAATGCTCAAATCTAGTATTAGGAGACTAAAAATTAATTGTTCTAAAATAAACTCCAGATGGATACAGTTTAAAAGTAGAAGATGAAGCCTTAAAACCACCAAAATAAAAATAAGTAAAGGGACTTCCCTGGTGGTGCAGTGGTTAAGAATCTGCTTGTCAATGCAGTGGACACGGGTTCAAGCCCTGGTCCGGGAAGATCCCACATGCCACAGAGCAACTAAGCCCATGCACCACAACTACTGAGCCTACGCTCTAGAGCCTGCAAGCTACAACTACTGAGCCCGCATGCCACAACTACTGAAGCCCGCATGCCTAGAGACCGTGCTCCACAATACGAGAAGCCACCACAGTGAGAAGCCTGCACGCCACAAGGAAGAGTAGCCCCCACTGATGCAACTAGAAAAAGCCTGTGAGCAGCAATGAAGAACCAAAGCAGCCAAAAATAAATTTTTTAAAAAGTGGATAATCTTTCTACAAATATACTACATAAAAATAAAAAATTCCTATTAAAATATTATAAACAAAATTAAAAGGTAAAGAACATTCTGGGGGCAATATTTGTAAAATATATATTACAAATAACCAAATTTGACAAATCAATAAGAAAAAGTTAAATATTCTTATAGAAAAATGATCAAAAGAAAAAACAGTCCTCAAAACAAGAACATAAGAAGCTAAAATTGTTTAACTTCACTAGTATGTCCGTAGTGTAAATGCCCAACAATTAGCTTTTTTGATTGTAATATAAGTGCCTGACATTAAGCTTTTGAGTTTTGAGGCATCCGTTTCAAAGACATCTGTCTTCAATAAACACACTGCCAGTTGCACAAGTAGATACAGAGCCAGGCCACCCTGCCTGTGAAGTTCCCCTTTTAGAAAGCCCTGGGTGACCTAGATAACTGACCCATTACTTTTCCCTTCCTGTGATTTAATTCCTGCTCTTATGTTTTAAATTCACCAATAAAGGGTGAATCAAGGGACCTTGGACACTTCACACTTGAACCCAATAAAGGCAGAACCCCAGGTCCACACAATATCTTTTTACTCATGACCTCTCCATGTGGCCCTCGGACATGCTGTGTACTGTCCAGAATGTGTAAGTAACATATCTCATTTTTTCAAAGTTTACTGATGGTTGTTGCAGAAGTGGGTCTTGCAATCGTAATAAGAACCACAAGGGCCAGCTGGGGAACTGTCTATGGGGGCACCTCACAGGTAGCATAGTCCCAGGTAAGAGCCACAGGCATTCCTAGCTGATAGCATCACTATCAATAGGTGGAAACCAACATAAAACAATGTCGAAGAAGGGTATTTGTCAAAATGACATGATGCTATTTTTCCTTATTAAATTGGAAATGATGCAAAGGCATGATGACTTTCAGGATTTCTTCGAGTGTAGAGAAATGGGTACTCATATATTGTTGGGGGAAGTATACACTAGTATAAGCATTTTGATAAGCAAGTTGGCTAAACTTATAAAAATATTTTTAAATGTGTATATCTTAATAATTTCACTTCTAGGAATTTAACCTAAGGAAAAAAGTATGAGATGTAAACAAAGAGAATGTATAATAATGCTCATATCAGTATTATTGATATAGGAAAAATTAGAAACAGCCAATCCATTATTATTGGATATTTAGAATCAGTAAATTGTATTATATACATGTGATGGGATATTGAAACCATTAAAAATCATTGTAGTGGACACTATTATGTGCATACAGATCCTGCTTCAAGACAGAAGGCCTTATTCCTCCAGCAGCTAGCAGAGCTGCTGGCAGATTATCCTCAGCTGTCAGCCTTTTCTGGGAACTCAGCCCAAGAGAGTGACCTATCCCAAGGTTAACACTCTCTTCCAAGGTGCAGTTTGCATTCAATGACCAGTCAATGCTGGAATATAAAGGTTCAGCCTCCTTGCTCCACCTGGGGACAATTCTGGGAGATTATTCCAGATTCAGAGCTCCCTATGTGGTCTGCTAAGGCCCTATGACTGCTTTGCAGCCCAACTTCTCTCTTTGTCCAATATTGTTTCCTTTCCTTCCTTCAACAGGTGTTGATCTCAAGAGCACTCTCTAATATACTTTTGCCGAGTTGGAGTCTGTTTTCTGGGAAATTCAATCTACAACAGTTGTGTTGAAGAATATTAACATGGGAAGATATTAAAAATATTTTGCTAAATTAAGAAAGCTGACTGGCCATGGCAAATTAAACTAACTGAAAAACCCTTTTGATACAGACCTCTATGAGTGCAAGATAAAAATATACAAACAGGGTTTCCCTGGTGGCACAGTGGTTGAGAGTCCACCTGCCAATGCGGGGGACACGGGTTCATGCCCTGATCCAGGAAGATCCCACATGCCACAGAGTGGCTGGGCCTGTGAGCTATGGCCGCTGAGCCTGCGCGTCCAGAGCCTGTGTTCCACAACTGGAGAGGCCACAACAGTGAGAGGCCTGCATACCGCAAAAAAAAAAAAAAAAAAAAAAAAAAAAAAAAATATATATATATATATATATATATATATATACACAAACATTTTTTAAATTGCATAACTGAGTTCACAAGAAATCAAGGAAAACTCCCAGATGCCAGAAATGAAGAGGAAATGGAAAATCAGAGTTGTAATCTTGTGAGTGGGAGTTGTGGTTACCCTGGGAAGGGAGGTTTTGTTTTGTTTTGTTTTTTAGTTTTTTAGGTTTTTTTTAGTTTTAATAATAAATTTTATTCAACCCAATATGTCAAAATGTCATTTTAATATGTAGTCTATATAAAACATTATTAATGAGGTTAAAAAAATTTTTTTGCACATTAAGTCTTTAAAATCAAGCAGGGAAGGGAGTCTCAACTTTTAAGAACCACAGGGACAGGAGACGAGGTCTTGGGCCCAAGGGTCTCATCATAAAGGTCCCCTGGGAGGGCTGTACTCTGTATAAAAGTTTGGAGTAGAAAAAAATCTGCATCTTTGGCATAGGGAAACAAGCAAGTTTATCTCACTGACTAAATCAAAGATGGAAGAAAAAATTTCCTCTGAGAATTTAAAGTACAGGTCTGGAACTCATGTGAGCTTTGGGTTTTAATTTATCCTACCTGCATGACCAAGGAACCTGTACACTGAGGTTCTTGGAAGAAGCAAAGGTAAAACTGCTTTGAAGGGCTGCTCCCACAACACAGACTGTAAAATTTTTTCTCAGAATGTTTTTAAAGCCCAATTAAAGAAGATATTTCAATTTTAAAAAACCTACAAGATTTAGAGAACAAACGTATGGACACCAAGGGGGGAAAGTGGGGTGGTGGTGGTGGTGGTGTGATGAATTGGGAGACTGGTATTGACATGTATATACTAATATGTATAAAATGGATAACTAATGAGAATCTGCTGTATAAAAAATAAATAAAATTCTAAAATTCAAAAATTCAAAAAAAAGTGAAAAAAACCCACAAGATTAAATGATCTACCATGAGTGAGAGTCAGTGGACACAATCACCAGCAAGATTAGAATCCTGAGAATCATTGAGCTAGGGGATAATAGATTTGAGAAAATTATCCAATGTTAAGGAAAAATAGAGATGGAAAATATGTCTGAGAGGCTGAAAAACATGGAGGATAGAATGAAAGGTCCAGGGACTTCCCTGGCAGCCCAGCGGTTGGGACTTCGCCTTCCAATGCAGGGGGTGTGGGTTCGATTCTGGGTTGGGGAGCTAAGATCCCACACACCTCGTGGCCAAAAAACCAAAACATAAAACAGAAGCAACATTGTAACAAATTCAATAAAGACTTTTAAAATGATCTACATAAAATAAAGAAAGGTCCAACCTTAATCTAAGAGGAGTTCTAGAAGGAAAATAGTGAGAATGGGAGAAAGGAAATACCTGAGTACATAATGGCAGAGGATTTTCCAGGACCGATGAAAGATTTACGAACAAGTGCCAAATAAAATAAATAAAATTAAATCTATATGCAGACACATTATAATCAAACTGCAGAACACCCGAAACAAAGAGAAGAATCTTTAAAACTACCAGAGAGAAAAGATAGATTATCTCCAAAGGAACAACAATGAGATAGACAGCAGACTTTTAAATTATGAAATATAGTCCAGAAAACAGTAAGTAATATCTTCAAAGTTCTGAAGGAAAATATCTGTCAACCTAGATTTCTAAGCCCAGCTAAATTATTATTCAAGAGTGAGGGCAATAAAAACATTTCCAGGAATGAACTGAGAGAATCAAGAACTCACAGACTGTCACTGAAAGAAATACTAAAGAATGCACTTCAGAAAGGAAGCACTAATGTGGATAAAGGAATGGCGAGCGAAGAATTGGTAGACATGTGGGTAGATCTAAATAGCATCGGTCATGAAAAAACAATAATGAGGAGGATGAATAATTTGGGGGTATGAAAACAATGTTGGAGAGGCATAGTTTAGTTAAAACTTTCTATGTCTTTGAATCGTGTTAAGGGGGGAGAACTATTGAGAAACTTTAGACATTTGAAGTAAAACAAACAGTATATATAATTCCAAATCAGCAGGAGGAAAAGAGAATTTTGAAAACTGACTAATAGAAAAAAATGGCAAGAAAGGAGAAAAAGAAACTTAGAAAAAAAGCAGAATAAGACAGAAATCCCATGATAAGGTGATATAAATAAATCCAAGTGTATCATTCATCACAATAAATATAACTGGATGAAAACATGTGAGAATCTTTGTTGCATTTAAAAATCCAAAATTTATCTAAATTCTGTTTATAAAAGTCATACCTAAAACATAAAAGCATAGAAAGTAATGTAAAAAGATATGCCAGGCAAATACTAATCAAAGTTGATGTAGCTATGTTAATGTAAATAAAACATACTTTAAAGCAAAGAGCATTATTAGGGATAAAGAGCGTCACAGAATATTGATAAAAGGAATAATCCACCAGGAAGACAGAACAATTTTACGTCTGTCTGCAGCTAACTATATTGCCTTAAAATACATAAAGCAAAAATGGGCAGAATTACAAGGAGATAATGAACAAATCTATCATCACTGGTAAATTTTATCGATAATACACCTCTTCATGTTGATACAGAAAGCAGGCCAAAAATTAACAAGAATGTAGAAGATCTGAACAACACAGTTTAAAAAAGAAAAACGAGTTGAAACACAACATTGTAAATAAACTATACTCCAATAAAATTAAAATATTAAAAAAAACTTGAGTTGATATATATAGATAGAATTCTGTGCCCAATAATTACAGAATACTCATTCTTTAAAAATACACATGGATCATTCATTTATCACACTTTTTTATCACAATGCAATACAATTAGAATTCCCAGAAACAAAAAGATAATTTAAAAGAATATACTTGGAAATTAAAAGAAAGTAGGTATTAAAGCCAGATTGTGTGTTATCATAATATTTGGGGGAAAACTAGTATCTGTCTTATGCATTGAAAGAAAAAGTTGGAAAGAGGCACTAAAAATGGTAAAGAGTGGTTATATATGGTTTGTTAGCTTACAGGTGATTTGAAATTTTGCTTTATTTTTTTTCCTGTAGTTAAATTTGTTTTTTTCTTTTTTTAACATCTTTATTGGAGTATAATTGCTTTACAATGGTGTGTTAGTTTCTGCTGTATAACAAAGTGAATCAGTTATACATATACATATGTTCCCATATCTCTTCCCTCTTGCATCTCCCTCCCTCCCATCCTCCCTATCCCACCCCTCTAGGTGGTCACAAAGCACCAAGCTGATTTCCCTGTGCTATGCAGCTGCTTCCCACTAGCTAGCTATTTTACGTTTGGTAGTGTATATATGTCCATGCCACTCTCTCACTTTGTCCCAGCTTACCCTTCCCCCTCCCCATATCCTCAAGTCCATTCTCAAGTAGGTCTGTGTCTTTATTCCTGTCTTGCCCCTAGGTTCTTCATGACCATTTTTTTTCTTAGATTCCATATATATGTGTTAGCATATGGTATTTGTTTTTGTCTTTCTGACTTACTTCACTCTGTATGACAGACTCTAGGTCCATCCACCTCACTACAAATAACTCAATTTCGTTTCTTTTTATGGCTGAGTAATATTCCATTGTATATATGTGCCACATCTTCTTTATCCATTCATCTCTTGATGGACACTTAGGTTGCTTCCATGCCCTGGCTATTGTAAATAGAGCTGCAATGAACATTTTGGTACATGACTCTTTTAGAATTATGGTTTTCTCAGGGTATATGCCCAGTAGTGGGATTGCTGGGTCATATGGTCGTTCTATTTTTAGTTTTTTAAGGAACCTCCATACTGTTCTCCATAGTGGCTGTATCAATTTACATTCCCACCAACAGTGCAAGAGTGTTCCCTTTTCTCCATGCCCTCTCCAGCATTTATTGTTTGCAGATTTTTTGATGATGGCCATTCTGACTGGTGTGAGGTGATACCTCATTGTAGTTTTGATTTGCATTTCCCTAATGATTAATGATGTTGAGCACTCTTTCATGTGTTTGTTGGCAATCTGTATCTCTTCTTTGGAGAAATGTCTATTTAGGTCTTCTGCCCATTTTGGGATTGGGTTGTTTGTTTTTTTGTTATTGAGCTGCATGAGCTGCTTGTAAATTTTGGAGATTATTCCTTTGTCAGTTGCTTCATTTGCAAATATTTTCTCCCATTCTGAGGGTTGTCTTTTGGTCTTGTTTAGGGTTTCCTTTGCTGTGCAAAAGTTTTAAGTTTCATTAGGTCCCATTTGTTTCTTTTTGTTTTTATTTCCATTTCTCTAGGAGATGGGTGCTTTATTTTTAAAGAGCTTTTCTGTATTGTTAAAGTTTCCTACTTGGATCATGTAAGCATGTACTTTTTCTCTAATTAGAAAAAATTCAAATGAATTTTACGTAGGATGAAGTGTAGAATCATAACTTGCAATCATAATTGCAATAGCCTCCTAAGTGGTCTCTCCATTTTCATTCTTGCCTCCAAATACATCCTCTTCTCCAAAGAACTTAGAATAAAATTGAAGTTCCTAACCTTAGCCTGTAAGGTTCTACATGACATTGCTCCAGCCTACATTTCCAACCTTACCTCCAGTCACACTTGCCAGATTCATTCTACTTCAACCACACAGGCTTTAATTTCCTTGAACTTTACGCTCCAGGTTCTTTCCATCCTGGGTCTTCACATTTGCTACTCCTTGCAATTAGAAGCCTTACCACCCTCCTTCCTTCAACACTCTCTTTGCCGGGCTAAATCCTAGGTATTCTCCATGTTTCAGCTGAGTATGAAATCCTTAGGGGAGCCTTTTCTGACCTCCTTCCCCAGACTAGGTTTGGTTTCTCTGATATTCTCAAAGCACGCATTGTTTTCCTTCATACTAATAATAAACTTGAAAATATGTGTTTATGTGTTTACTTGGTTATTGTTGGTCTCCCTTGCTAAACTATTTGCTCCATGAGGACAAGGACCACATCCGGTTTGCTCATTGCTATATTCCCAGCACGTAACATAGTGCCAGGCATGTGGTAAATGCTCAGTGGATATTTGTTGAAAGAATGCATTAATGAGTGCATGAATGAATGACTGAATCCTCACAAATGCAACTAGAGATTATAAAACCAAAAAGGAAGGTAAAGAAGCTCATGAAGGAGAAGGCTAATAATATGCCACAATCGTGGTTTTAACTCCCTTTTGTATTCTCTTTTTCTACATTTGCTTTAATTGACTATTCCCCTTTAAAGAGAGAAAAGTCCTGTGAATTAGCTTAAAAACAAAACAGCAAGGACAACAAAGTTGTTACTTCTGAGGCCAAGGACAGTGAAGTAGCATGATTTGTAGATGGGTATAAATTACTGGATCACATTTCATTGTCTTGAAGCTCTGTTTCATTATATAATTGATACAGTACAACATAACCAAAGCCCAATTCAAGTTGGCCTGGATATGCTCTATCTTCTCTTCCAGGGACAACTTGTACATATTCAGTCAGCTTGAGTAATAATGGTCTTTGTAATTAGGGCCAGTACGTGGGAAGAAGAGATACATTTTCCACTGACTCACTGTTGCTCCCTAGAGAAGAAAAATATTGGCTACTGCTTAGGCTTACTCCAGAGTTTACAGTTTAGGGTATAATCTTAAATTCTTAAAATACAGCCTTTTAAAAATATGTTAAGAAAGCAAAGTAGGACACTGTTAATTCTGTGACACCATGGACTTAAATTCACAGACACTAACTTCCTTTCAGTTAATCCCACCCTCAGAAGAAATTCATGGTGGTAATTTCAAAGTCAAATTCTCTACAAGAGCTTGGTGTTTTAACATAACCACTTTTTCCAAAATCTCAGTCTTTTCCTTCTATTTGATCTAGTCATAAACTAGATGCTTCATAGTTATCTGCATATTTAAACCTAGACAATATCTGCTTGAGTATTTAGTACCTTAATAGTTCACATCTTTCCGCTGTTTATCTCTTTTCAAAATTTACTCCCAGGTAACTCCAGAGTTCTACAATGTCGTGTGAGACCAAGTCAACAAGTTTTAAAATACAAGTTATTCATAAATAATTCTAAAATAAACTTATGCAATACAGTACAGAAGAGACAGGGTACAAATTCATAACATAAGTATGTCCAATTATGAATAAATATACGAAATGAGAGAGAACAGGATTTGTAAATGCACCACACTTTTCTTTATATTCCTTTTAAATGTCAAGGATTTCAATTACTAAATATAAACAGAGTACTCAAAAAGGCATTGTTAATAATTATTAGTGCACAAAAGGAAAATATTTTTAACTTAAATAGATCCAAACACTGAGAACAGGACCGAGGAAGCCAAATAACACTGTGTGCTCAAGAGTATTTCTTATTCAAGTAAAACATGTTGTTAGTATGGCACATCAAACTATTTATAATCCTCTGTTATTTGTATATTCCAGAACAATAGTGAGAGCCTAAACAGAGAACACTTGAAATCATTTGATTAAATCAACATAAAGGAAACTAAATAAACTTTTCTGGTGACAGTAATGACCAATTGCTATGCAACTGATTGTATCATGGTATAATCAATTGGCTTAAGTTCTTCAGACTACTGAAATAAGTAGACCAAAGATTTCATGGTCATATTTCAGTTACTTAGCTGACCATGTAGTAATCTAATTGGTTAGCCTGTAAATTCTATCCAGCTATCACTATAAATATGGAATAGCTTATTAGTATGAGAAAATAGCATTTCCTACTAGATTAATAGAAATGACTGTAAATGATGAGAATAGCATTAGAATTGAATTTAGGCCCTGCCTGAAATATGTCAGAATAATAAAGAGAAGATAGAAAACATTAACCAATTTTTTCAAAGTTTTTATCAGTGGTATTTTACCACTTTTCCTCCTTATTCATGTTGTTTCAGAAGAAATTAATAAAATCCAACTCTTGTTTCATAGTCATGGTGACCTCGAGAGTCTCAGTTTCAACGATATAGAAAGCTTTGGCATTGCTGCATTCCACAGGATGGGGAAGGGTTACCAACAGTTTCCTAAAAAACAAAACAAAATAAAAACTTAGAATCAGTGATATCAAGACAATGGGAAGCAATATATATCACCACAATGTTAGGAACCAAAAAACTATTTAGTATACTATTTTTTTTGGCCTTAAAAATCCAAGCAGTGGTTTTGACCACCCCTCTTTTTTTCTAAATTGACCTCATTTTGCATTATATACACATAGTCTCAGGCTATGTTTATTGTCATAGAAATAGAACCATTGCAACTTTAAGTTGGCTGGATAGATCTATTGCCAGTCATACCTATGTGTAGATGGAATGTGGCTGCCTGATAGAAACCTGAAAATTGGAATTGTTCTAACTAATTCTGCTAACATAACTGAGTCTCTACTATTAATTTAGGTGTAGTTATTGAAACTCAGGCCTGGAATGATTTCAATATCAGATCAATGAAAGTGCTTTTCTCTGCCTGCTTCTGTTCTTTCTACTATACATTGGCAAAAATTTCCTGTGAGAGATTGCTGAGCATAGTTTGCAGTTTATGGCTCAGTTGCTGGATAACTGTATGCTTTAGATGCATGGTTGGGATGAGACATCCATAATTCTGTCATAGTGGTATGAATCTGAATTATGCATAGGGTCGGCACATGCTGGTATCTGAAGAAAATTAAATACATGAAACACTTGTTACCTCAGATTCTCAGTAGAGGAGGCTTGAGTATCTCTATAAAAAGTGGACAGAGGGGCTTCCCTGGTGGTGCAGTGGTTGAGAGTCCGCCTGCTTATGCAGGTGGATGCGAGTTCGTGCCCCGGTCCGGGAGGACCCCACGTGCCGCGGAACGGCTGGGCCCGTGAGCCATGGCCGCTGGGCCTGCGCGTCTGGAGCCTGTGCTCCGCAACGGGAGAGGCCACAGCAGTGAGAGGCCCGCTTACCGCAAAAAAAAAAAAAAAGTGGACAGAAAAGATCCAAATCAGTATAGGAAATGTGGTAATTTTTAGGGGTACTTATTGAATATTTGTACAAAGCACTAGTATTTGAAAACAAAGCCCTTGAAAATCAATTGCTTCTTTGCTCATTTGCAAAGACCTAAGTTCAGGAAACTGGGCTCATTAAAAGTATTTATCACACATCTCTGGAACCTATAGGAGAAATTTTCTGTTACTCTTGTTCCATTCCAGATATTTGGGGTAGGAGAAACAACTCTCTCCATTTGAAGTAATGAAATCGCGATGTTTCTTAATATACCCTGTAATATTTAGCATCTCAAAAAAATGGGTGCAAAAACCATTTAGAGTCCTTTTTTTTTTTTTTTTTTTTTTGGCCATGCTGCACAGCTTGCAGGATCTCAGTTCCCTGACCAGGGATTGAACTTGGGCCCACGGCAGTAAAAGCACCAAGTCCTAACCACTGGACCACCAGGGAATTCCCGAGAGTCCATCTTTTTAAAGTTGTTTACAATATAGGTTGTACTAGAGTTAGATTTGCTTTATCCCTTATTCTACAAATGATAGTATATTCACTTTTAAAAGAAAGCAAAGCTCAGTGGTGGTAGCTTCATTGCACTAAAAGACAACTAAAATCAGATGAAGAAGGAGTTCCAATGATAATGTGCACTTCTCTATCCAGAGAGAAATAAATTCAAAAGAGAAAGTGGCCATTGGAATGATCCGTCTATCCCTGCATTTTTGTCTAGTCCTTAGTAGTACAACTTCCCATACTAAAATTTTGAGTAGAAACTATGTAACTTATTTAGCCTCTTAGAAGAAGGAAAATACTGTGTGATATCTGAAGTGAGAGTTATATTTTAAACAATATAAAATTCTACTAATACTTAATCATATACAATTCATTGAAGAACAGGACTGTATTTTATTTCCGTGTCCCCCCAGTGTCTAGCAGACTTCATAAATGTTTGTTGACTGAATGAATAAATGAATGAAAAGCAAACAGGTCACCACAAAATGATATCTGAATAACTGGTATAAATTTGTACTATAATAAAATATGAATGAACATTTAAACCCAATCCCTCTGCCTCTACTTTGAAAATATATTTGCCTTTTAAGAAGCTACAGTTTAGTCACTGATCAAATGTTTATCCAGCGTTAATTTTTATTAGAAATTATTTAAATGCAAACAATAATATATGAAAGTAAAACCCCAAAATTATCTGTACAGTGAACTCTATAGACTCACATGTTTACATTTATATTAGAGAATTCAAGTTGATGTGTTTTTTTTTTTGCGGTACGCGGGCCTTTCACTGTTGTGGCTTCTCCCGTTGCGGAGCACAGGCTCCGGACGCGCAGGCTCAGCAGCCATGGCTCACGGGCCCAGCCGCTCCGCGGCATGTGGGATCTTCCCGGACCGGGGCACGAACCCGTGTCCCCTGCATCGGCAGGCGGACTCTCAACCACTGCGCCACCAGGGAAGCCCCAAGTTGATGTTTCTTGCAAGAGATTTAAATAAAGGACAACCTTGTTCTGTGCATATTCACATAATGCACTTTTTATTTTAGGTAGTTAATAAATTATTTGATTCACATATCTGGGATAAAAAAGGACATGGCCTTTTTAATGTTTCCTGTTGGAGACATGACTATTTTCAAAGAAAGTGCAGAAATAGCTACTGAGCTGCAATTCACTATTCCATTCAGAAAACATTTTTTTTTTAGGTGTTTACGTCTTTGAATATCAGTCAACTCTCAATCTATTGGGTTGGCCAAAAAGTTCGTTCGAGTTTTCTCCTAAGATGTTATGGAAAAACCCGAAAAAACTTTTTGGCCAATGCAATAAATCAAAGGACTACAGCAAAAGTGAGATAATCTAAAGCAACACACAACCAAAAATTAATTCATACTTGTCTTCAGAGTGTGTTTTTATTATCACATTCAAGGAATTCATTTATGATATTCTTAGAATTCATCTTAAAAACTAATGAAACCCCATATGAAGATAAAGTCAGGAGATTCTGAGACATTATACAATTTCCCCTATCTTTCTTCCTTTCTATCTACTCCATGTTGGGAATCTATATACCAAAACAACATTGTAAAAAATGAAGAATTCAACAAACTGTTTTATTTCTTTTCCATCTACAATGCTAAAATTGAGTTTTATTTATAATTTTAATTCAATTGACTATCAATAGACTGATATTACTAGTCAATTCAGTTAAAATAAATTCACTTGTTTTGCCTTATAGATACATTAGCAGAATGTCTGCTCTTATCTTTCTAGGAGCCGGTAAGCATAGTGTTACATGTGTCAAAGTTAGAAACTAAAGAAAGTAGATGTGAATATCAATAAACTAAAAAACAAGACACATTTCCAATAATACAATTTCAGGTAATAGCATGGCTCCAAAGCATGTTCAAGTGTTTAGGAAAAGTGATAAAAACTTTAATTCCATCTTCTGTCTTCTATCTTAATTAATGAATCTTTTTCTTAAGAGACAGGACCTTCACACACTGAGCATTTAATGTATAAGTACTGTAAGATCCAAATGACCTAGTGCAGCCTACATTCTATGTGGAAAAATATCTCTGTGTGAGTCTTTCATTTAGTGGGCTCTGATAAATATCTGGAATGATAGCATAGCCAGAGCAGCTGCCTAAAGATGGATGGAGACAGTGAGAACTGCTAGGGGAACGGAAATTAACTCCATAGTGTGTAGATATGTGTGTTCTTTTAACAAGTGCACAAATATCATGAAAAATTTGACTGTTCATTTAACCAACTTTCCTTGCAAAGGTTGTGTGGAAGAGTAAATGCATGTGTAACGTAATGGAAAAAAATTACATTACTCCTTGAAGTGGATGGTAGGAATAAGGAATGTAATTTTTATAACATGAGACATTTTTTTGAGTGAATACATTTTTGAAATTATATTAAATAATGAGAAAATATTTGATATGTATTCATCTGTAGATCATTTGGGGTTAAATGCATCTACTCTAGAAATCAAGGTTAAGCTATGCATGTTATGTTGGGTTGTTTACACACAGAAGTCTTTTGTACCAGAGATATAATTTTGTTATTTTCTTGAAGCCCTACAATCAAAAAAGGACAATTATAGGTACTGATAATGGAAGGAAGAGAATGTACTAGGAGCTGACTGCTCCCCGCACCCAGTTTGAAACGTCTATGAGTTACAAAGAACCACTGCACTCAACCCAAGTGTGCTCACTGCTATACAACCAGATGAAAAGTGAACAAAGCAGTGAGACATTTAGACATTTTATCTAGCACTTGCCAGGTTCTATAGATTCCCTCCTTATAGAGTTAGTTTTGAGAGACAGGGCTGATTTATCCAGGTTTCAAGATAAACATTTTTATCAGAATTTTACCATATACATTGTGTTTGGCAACATGATTTGAACTTGTATAATAACAAGACTATTTTGAAAATATCAAATGTTTAATTGAATTATTCCATTATCATCTGCATTATTTTTAAATGTATTCATGCAACTTGAGGATCTAGTGATAAATTAGCTGTTAGAATTTTTGTTTTAAGCAATTGATAAGACTTTTTGTTGATTTTTAGATGAATATAATCAAATTTAACCTTAGAGCCCCACAGTATCCAATACGCTTAAAGATAGCTTCTTTCATGCCATCACTGTACCAGAAAGCCACATGCAAGACTTACAACTTAAGAGATTTTCACCTCTAGCTATTTTTCCTGACAGATAAGCAAACTGTATCTGAATGTCAAGGACTATGTCTTGGTGGTATCAACCTACTCCAAATGTATGCATGTAAAGTGGGAAAAAATCTAGGTATTTACAAATATATGTTTATATTACCTAGATCAAACATCTGAATGATTGACTTTTTCACTTTTCTTCAGACTTTAGGAGTGATACAAAATAATTACGTACACTTTTATAAAGGATATTGACTAAAGATTCATTAATATTATAATATTCATTATTCTAGTTCTAAGTTTTACTCACTTATTAGGAGTACGGAGGTCAAAGATCATTTCCTGAATGTTGATTTCAATTTCAGAAAGGTTCGTATTTGGCAGTTTAATTTTAATCTGAAGGAGAAAATGCAAAATACTGTTGTCTTGAGGAACAGTTAATTTGAAGAGTGAAGTAAAATATAGGGGAATGAGAAGTAATATTTATTTAATGTCGACTATGTGCCAGACTATGCTCTTTCCTCATAACAATCTTGAGAAGCAGTGATTATTACCCCCATTTTACAGATGGAGAAACCAAGATACAGAAAAGTTTAGTGAGTGATCCAAGGCAACTGTCTGTAATTTGACTAAGATCTATCTGCCTCCAAAGCTATTATAGAAACACTTTGGTTACATGCCTGTATATTAATTGCTTGAAGGTGCATACTAGTGCACCTGCTAGAGTTGGGGACCTTCAACTACTTTTATATAACTGAGTACTTTGTATAAAAAGTGGTTAGTTCTCATGTTGGGTGTGGGTTGGTGATGCCATGTTGTAGTCTCCTGGTATAAACTCCCATACACATTTCCTGGAGAAATGTAGGGGTCCAGAAAAGTTGTTGACAGAACAAAAGAGAAATAACAATATGACCTGTACACAAAAATGGGACTATTTATTGATTTAGTAAGATTTCACTTAAAACTGTCTCTTCTCAATTATGAGCTAGAAGACTTGAAATATTGGATATCTGGTGAGTTCAGAGCTGTAATAGCAAGCATAAAAGCAACAGGTTATAAAGGAAATACATATCAAATAAGTAGTGGGAAAAATTGGAATTCCTTATAAGAAGCTTAAAATAGGCAATAGTGTTTTTGTGATATAAAGTATGTGAATAAATACATGTCTGTGAGTTATATTTTACTTTATTAACTCTGTATATAAACAAACATTTGTAAATAGAGTTCTACAGGCAGGTCCTACTATCTAAATATATCTTTTAGTTAATATTTTCATTAAACAAAGAATTACCTCCTAATTTATATTTTGAAAATTCAAATCTTCTTAATTAGATGTTTTTAATGAGAAAAATACAACATTTCTCAAAGAGGTAGTTATAGGGGCTCTACCTCAAATTAAATGAGCAGTCTACTGGACAAGAAAGACCTATTCTTACTTCAATAACATTCAGATCTGATAGTCAGGTTGAGATGTTCTTTAGTTGCAGGATGACTCATTTCACCTGGACTAAGAAGTACAAATATTTGTTTATTTAGTTTGCAATGTTTATCTCTTTCAAGGTAAAAAATTATTTCCCCAGGGTTGAAATGACATTTGAGTAAGGAAAAAAAAATTATGACAAGTGATATTTAGATACAACTTTTGGGTAGAACTTCAAAGTGGTTCTTAAAATTGTTTGCAACTCTAGTTAAGGGTAATTCAGAAACAACTCATTAATTTTTCCTCTTGAGGAAATTAAAATTGTGTACTAAAATGGTTTCAGAGGAGGGACAGGAGAAGGAACAAATTAAGTTCCTTAATGATACACATTAATATCTCATAAAGTAGAAGATTCAATGAAGAGTCAACAGAAAAACTCCTCCTGAAATATGAATCAGACTTCTTCAGAAATACTTTTATTGAATACCTGGAAAATAGACATTGTTATTATTGACTTCGAACTGACTGTACCCAAGACCTAACTTGTCCAGTATTAGTAAATACAGTATGTCACTGATCAAACAAAGGGATTGATGTTCCTCCCTTTACATAGGAGGCAAACTGAATTCATTTCAAAGAAAAATTATTTTAATAGGTAAACTAATGAAAATTGCTAAAAATGTCATTGGGAAACTTTCAACCATTTGGGAGCTCAACCTTTGGAGTCAAACTTGGGCTTGAATTCTGGTTCTGTCTTCAGCTGCAGACATCTGAAGGCTTTACTGGAGCTAGAGAATCTGCATACAAGGTGACTCACTCACATGGCTGTTGGCAAGATGGCTCAGTATTAGGGGAACCACTGACCAAAACACCCTCCCTGGCCAGGCCTGACAGTAACCACTTGCATGAGTTATCTTACAACAGGAGGTCCTGGTAAGGAATGCAGAACTAACAAGCTACTACCAACCGAAGAATTCGGGAAAGGTTAAAAGGAGACGTCAGTCCATATGTCCTACCAACCTCCCAGAATCCTCCTTGCTGGAATCCATCTTGGCTGAGCCATGCTCACACCAGCAAGAAGGACCCTGAGTCAGAGTGACTGGCCAGAGACAACCCGGAAACTAACCCCATTACCATAAAACCTGAGGCTGAGAGCCATGTGGCAGAGCAGTTCTCCTGGGTTCCCTTACCCTCCTGCTCTCCGCCCAGGCGCCCCTCCACAATAAAGTCTCTTGCTTTGTCAGCACGTGTGTCTCCTTGGACAATTCATTTCTGAGTGTTAGACAAGAGCCCACTCTCGGGCCCTGGAAGGGGTCCCCCTTCCTACAACATCTGTTCTTCACCACATGGACTTCTCCATAGGACTTAGGGCCCTGAGTGTCCTTACGACACAACAGCTGTCTTCTCCCCAGAGTGAATGATCCAAAAGTGTGAGACAGAAACCATGCCTTTTTAAAAACTGTAGCCTCAGAAATTATACACTTTCATTTCTGTAATATCCTATTGGTTATACAGGCCAGCCCCATTCGATGTGAGAGGGGACTACACAAAGGGATGAATATCAGGAGGTGAGAATCATTGTGGGTTATCTCAAAGCCTGGCTACCACCATACCCAACACTAACTTCAATTTACACTTCTGCCTTCTGGCCTTATGAATAAAAAGTAACAGGAAAAGAGTCCACTAATTTAAAGTTTGTGAGATCCCTTTTTCCCACGTTCAGCCTGTCTTCGGGCAAGTAGTTGAAACTACTCCTTTAGTCTCTCTAGGAATTCACTTGGGGGCTTTCCTGGAAATGGGTAAATGTAGGTCAAATTACTTACAGATTGTTTTTCATTGTCATTCATTTATTCTCCTCTATGTGTTGTAACAGAGCTGGCTTAATATGCCAAAACCTTTGGGGTGGGGTCCTTAATGTGAGATTGTCATTCTGAGTTTTAAATTTCCTCTTTATTGTCTTGTTCTTATGCTAAACTTATACGACAAGGTGGTTCTTAAAGACATTATATTCCTATAATCTATAAGTGATTAATACAGGCTCCCCAGGTCCTCTGATGAGTGTCTTCGATCATATTTTAAGTTGTTTGAAAATTGAAATGAGAAGGCCAAACAGCAAGTGTTCGTTGGAGATCAACCATTTTAGGCTTCCTCCTGAACTGTCACTTCCTGAATGCCAGAACAAAAGAATAAGTGGTACATACCTTATATATATAACTTGACCAGTCTATGCTACCTACTGAAATTTTAGTGAAGCTTAAGATATACAGAAAAATTTGGCCTGTCACTTTGGAAGATAGTCTTACTTTACAGGTTCTAGATATTGTAAAAATATTTTCATTTGACAGAAATACAGCAACTACCTCCAATATACTTGATTTTTAGCAAAGAAATTAAGACTATATGAGTTTCCATTTGAAACATAACAACATTAGGAAACAGAAAAAGTTTGGGTAGGACCCATTCTGAATTGCTTCAGTGATTTAATTTCCCATTGTTTTACTATGGAAACGCATGTGAGATATTTTTTCCATTGCAGCCATAATAAATATTTTATAAAAACTCTCAGGAACAATGATAATCTATAGGAAAGTGAAAAAATTTAAAGGTGATGGATCCCCCTACTTTGAAACTGTATAAGTATTTACCTCTGGAGAATAAAAATATAGAGGTATGTGTTCTCCAAAACTAGGACACAAAACCAACAGATATCTTTTAATATTAATGGATACATTTTCTATAAAGTTACCATGGTGAAACATTCCAGTACTATATGGCCATGTCTGTTTCATAAGATCATGGAGCATGACTCCTCTCCTCTCACAGGGGTCAAGAGTAAGCTCAGCTCATTCTGGAGTAAGAACACTCATCTACAGTACCTTCATACTTCTATTGTTACCCACACTCATCCCCAAACACAGCCTCACCACCGTTATCTGTCTTGAGACTACAAGAACTAAACTCATTATACTTTTATCTCTATGTGTCAAAATACAGGAGCCTCAGATTTCCAAGTCCTTCCTTATCACCTAATAATTACCATCTGGTCTTCTATTTTGTTTCCATTTCCTACCCCTTACCAACTCATGTAACCCTCCCATTGGGTCTTCTGGAACACATAGTACAACATCCCTTAGTTCATAAACCTCTTTTAATATTATCCGCAATTTTTCTTAGTTTAACTGAAATCTGGATCTCCCTTGAGGACAGATTCCCTTATAGTCTTCTCAATTTGTGCCTATTTTTTCCCTCTCAATCCCCTTATATCACCAGGTCTTCCCCCTTCCTTCCAGCTTTTTAAAATAAATCTCATGTCTTTCACACTGTACCACCAATTACCCTCCTTGTTGCAACCATCTACCAATTCCTGGGTCAGACATCCCACCCCAATTTCTCTAAGAATAGTTCTTTGTTCTCTACTGATATTTCTACCATTAACTGCTATCTTAAATATTGGTGACTTAAATATCCACTTACATAACATTTCCACCATCCTAGCCTCACTTCCTGATGAGGTGAGATGCCTTCAGGTCTTTGAACAAATATTGCCTTCTCAGTGAGGTCTTCCCTGACCACGCTATTTAAAGTTGCAGCCACTACCTACACTAGTATTCCATATCACTGCCCCTTGCTCTTTTCCCCTTCACAGCATTAATCACCTTCCAATGTACAATAAAATTTATGCATTTATTTTGTTCATTTCTCTCTCCCACTAGAAAGTATGGTCTGTGAGTACAGTGATATTAGAACAGTACCTGGCACATCATAGGTACTCAATAAATATTTGTTGAATAAATGAATTTATGCAAAGATGTTTCAATATTAAGAAATTGAATTTACCAATAGATCAAAAGTAAAAATATCATATGATTTCCACAAATCTTAAAAAGACATTTAATCAAATTCATCATCCATTCCTGCTCAGAACTCTTAATAAAATCAGAATAGATGAATAGTTCCTTAACACACAAGCCAAAATTCAATATCGGGCTGGATGAGGAAACATTAGAAACATTCTAACTGAAGGAAGAAATAAGAAATAATACCATTATTTACCACCATTATTTAATGTAGTTCTGGATGCACTAACTCATGCAGTTAAACAGGAAAGAGGCCTTCCCTGTTGGTGCAGTGGTTGAGAATCTGCCTGCTAATGCAGGGGACATGGGTTCGAGCCCTGGTCCAGGAAGATCCCACATGCCGTGGAGCAACTAAGCCCGTGCACCAGAACTACTGAGCCTGCGTGCCACAACTACTGAAGCCCACACGCCTAGAGCCCGTGCTCCACAACAGAAGCCACCACAATGAGAAGCCCACGCACTGCAACAAAGAGTAGCCCCCACTCGCTGCAACTAGAGAAAGCCCATGTGCAGCAACGAAGACCCAACGCAGCCAAAAATAAATTAATTTTTAAAAAAACAGGCAAGAAATAGGAGGTAAAATTATCATTATCTGAGGGAAGAACATTCCAACTGGAATGAACAGCAAGAATCAGGAAATAACTTGACATACTGAAGGAACAGAATGAAGGCCAGGGTGGGTAGAACATAATGAAAAAGGAAGAAAATGTGGTATTAGATGAAACTGAAAAAGTAGGTAGAGGTCAGATCACATAGAGCCTCATAGATTAAGATAAAGATTTTGGATTTTGTTCTAAGTACAATAGGAAGCCCTTGGGGGTTCTGGGCAAAGAAGTGATGTGACCTGATAGATCACTTTTTAAAAAGGATTTCTCTGGACACTGTGTAAAGTTTTCAAGGGAGCAAGAGTGGAAAGAGGGAGATGAATCAAGAGAGAATCATAATGGTCCAGGTGAGAGATGATGGTGGTTTGAAAGATGATGGTAGTTGTGGTGATAATGACAATTAGGTGGATTTAGAATATATTTTAAAAGTAGAGCCAATAAGACTTGCTGTTGAATTGCATATGAGGTATAAAGGAAAGAGAAATAAGGAATGATTTAAGTTTTTAGCTTGTGCAATTGGGTGAATGTTGTTGCCATCTCCTGAGATGAGGAAGATCAGTAAGAAAGAGATTTGGGGAAGACAAGAGTTCTATTTTGGACATGTTAGGTTTGAGTTGCCTATTAAACAAGTGGGCAATGTCAAGTAAGTGGTGGGTTATATAAATCTGAAGCTCATGGGAGAGGTCAAGACTAGAGAGATAAATAGTATTTAAAGCCATGGGACTAGATGGAAAGAGAATAGAGAAAAAAAAAGACAGGTATTTTTCTCAGACCTAGAGAACTTCAGGCAGGAGAAGAAGAGCCAGTGATCTGGGACCAAAGAAGATGAGGAATGTCCAGTGATTTGGGAGGAAAACCAGGAGAGAGGGGGGTCATTAAAGAGAAAAAAGTATTTCAAGAAGGAAGGAGTAATCAACAGGGTGGAATACTGCTGAGTGGTCACTCATGTCTTCAATCTCTCTTTTTCTAATTTTGTCCAGGACCACTCTTCATTTTTCAGGACTGCCCCTCTTATTGCAGTATTTAGAGCATCCCTGGCCCCTGAGTACTAAATGTCAATAACACCCTGTAGCCAAAAATGCCTCCACCCATTTCTGTAAGTCCCCTAAGGGCCCATACCATGACTACTTCTTTACAGTTTGTTCATTAAGTCTAGTGACACGTAGTAGGCAGTCAATAAATATTACATGAGTAAATGAATGCATTCTTGTTATCAACTGAAAAGCATTCTTAAGTCTCTCCTATCCTAAAAAAAAAAATCCCTAAACCAGGCCTCCTCTTCAACAAACCATCTCCTCTCTCTCCTCCCTTTCACTGCTAAATTTTCTCAAAGAACAATATATATTTGCTGCCTTCTCTTCCTCAATTCCTATCCACTTCTCAGCTTTCTGCAACCCAGTGTTGGCCCCTACCATGCCTCCGAAGCTGCTCTCTTCCAAAAATCACCAAAGTCTTCTTAATTGATGAATCTAAAAGTTTCTTCTGCATCCTAATCCTGCTTTACTTTTCTACAGCGGGAGATACTATTATAGCTTTCCCCATCTCTGCATATCCTTCTGAGTTCCTCTTCCTTTATCCATCCCTCAAATATTTGTGTTTTCTATGGTCAACCTGTGAATCTGCTTGCATAGATTCAGAAGTTTCTGCCAGTTCTGGTTCAAGGATTCTGGACCATGTAATTAAAATATTTGATGAAACCTCCTCAAAATGACATAATCAGAATGTAAAATTCCTGATTTTGTTACCAAGTAATATGTATAAGATATCTTTCACCCTTATTTAATACCTGACCTTAAGCCCATCTCAAACTCCCTCTCCCTCTCTCTTACCTCTCTGTCTTTCTCAATCTTTATCTGTGCATCTATCTATCTCTATCTCTCTCATTTTCGGGGACTTTTATTTTCAACTCTACTAATTTTGGTATTATTTAAAATTTTAAATATATATAAATTCCATCATCAGAAATATATTAAGTCTATACAATTAGATTAGCTTTTAAGGGAGGTATTCATCCCCCTACCATAGTTATGGAAAAATATTATGATATTAACTATAAATGTATCTATATTACTGAAAGAACTATAAGAAATTTAATTGAAACTTTACTGTGCTGCCTGGAGCTGATAATAAGGAATTGTATTACAGCTGAAATATCCTTCTCCCTGACACACAGTCTGATAAATAACCAGTCAGGTAAGGTTAGCATAATCAGAAAGCTTACCATAAAAATGTGTCCATCCTCCAGAATTTTAAATGGGAAAGAGAATCCACTCCTTTATCAAGCAGCCAAATCTATTTATTCATAAGAAGTAAATGAAAATGACTGTTTTAACCTTAAGTGAGAAATCGGGATTTGAGAAGCATGCCATTAAAGAAAGAAGTGAATTCTCAGAGGACATGCAGACACTTTGCTCAGAATGGTTGATAGCTCTTTCTGAGATGAATATGTGTGATAAAACATGTGACTCTTGGTTGTGTCTGCCAGATGGTGACTGACTCCTATGCCATCCTTGACTCTCACCCCATTCCCAGTGAGGTATAAAGATGGAGTAAGGCTCATATCCCAGTGAGGAGGTGACAATAAAAAATAAAAAGAGGCTTAATGGCTTGTTTTTAGTCACATTAACATGTCCCCTTATCAATATAGATCCATTATAGTAGGAGTACCAAAATATTATGTATCCATGGCAGCTCAAAAAGAGTATCAAGCCATCTGCAGGTTTGTCCCCGCTCCTACAACAAATGATGGGCCATTTGGCAGAATATCAACAAACCTAGCCCCATTCATTTTTGGATTTTAGAGATAGTGTGCTGTTAAACATCCATGGGTGAAAATGGAAATCCACTGACCTACTTCCCCACTGCACCCATCCCCATTTCTGCCACAAATAGTCCTATGGGGAAGCCAGGCTATCTCCTTACATATCTTTGATACCTAAAATTCCTTTTCCACTCTCCCCAACTGGCACCCAAGAGGTCAGGTACCTCAGTAATCCCTGTTTCTCAGGGGTAGGCAGGTTCCCATTCTTCCCACCTTGTTTCTAGGACAGCTTTTTGGCTTCTCCATCATCATTGTTTGCATTTCTAAAGCCATGTCACAATTCCAACCTCATTTCATTGAGCCAATGTCTCTTAGTTTTCAATAGTTAGCCTGGAACTTGAGTAAGAATTTACGATGTCTCTGTTAGAATTTTGTCTCTGATTGTTGAGCCCGTCCCAAGGGCCATTTATTCTGTCCCTGGTTAGTCCCATTTCTGCAAGTTTCCTAGTATCCCCCTCAACTCCTCCCCCTCTCCAAACATACACATGTTACTTAAAAACAGTTCTACTTCATTCCAAGCCTGATGAAAGCCAGCACTCTGTGGTATTATATTCTAACCCCTGCAGAGAGCAAACACCAACTCTGAAAATCAACATCTCTAGTCTCTGTCTTTGAATTCCATAGAGACTTGTATTTCTAAGCGCCTGCTGGACACATCCAACAATATTTTCTACAGGCACTTCAAACTCAATATTACCCAAACTTAATATTTTTCTTATAGAACTTTGTCTTCTTTCTCTTTTGCATTCCATACCTGATCCCTACAACACAAACAAAACCACCTTTGTTTACTCTCATTCCAAAAGTAATAGATAGTAGTTGTAAAAAATATAGAAAATTAAGATGAGCAAATATGAATAAAAAACATCTCTAACACTACCATCCAGATATAAACCACTTTACCTCCCCATATCTCGATTAATGCCATCACCATTCACCTAGTCACTCAAGCTAGAAATCTGACTCCTGTTTCTCCCTTACATATCACATTCAACCACTTTCTAAATCCTGTCGATACTACAGTGGATCCTTGAACAACACTGGGTTTGAACAGTGTGGGTCCACTTATATGTGTTTTTTTTTTTCAATAAATACATACTACACATCTACAGATGGTTGAATCCATGGATGCAGAACCACAGATGTGGAGGGCCAACCGTAAAGTTAGAAGCAAATTTCTGACTGTGTGGAGGGTAGGCGCCCCTAACCCCTGCATTGTTCAAGGGTCAACTGTACCTCCAAAATGTTTACTGAAACCATTCTTTCCTCTCTATCTCCACTGCCATAGTCCAGGCTCTTACTTCTCTTACCTGAATTAGTGCAATTGTCTATCAACTGGTTTTCCTATCACCAGTCTCCCAAACTCATACTCATCTCTTACCATAATCTCCACCAACAACTAGAGTTTTTCTGAAATACACATCTACTTGTTTAACTCACTTACTTTAAAACGTCTAGGAACTCTAATGCCCACAAAATAAGTCCAAATTTCATGGTATCTTAGTCAGCTTGGGCTGCCATAACAAAATAGTCTGCTTGGGCTGCCATAACAAAATACTATAGACTGGAAGTCTGAGAATACCAGACATGCCAGCATGGTTGGCTTCTGGAGAGAGCTCTCTTTCTGGCTTGTAGATGGCTGCCTTTTCACCGTGCTCACATGGCAGGGATAGAAAGCAAGCAGGGCAAGCACTCTGGTATCTATTTGTATAAGGGCAGTAATATCATCATGAGGGCCCCACACATGTGACCTCATCTAAACCTAATTACCTCCCAGAGGTTCCATCTCTGAATACAATCACACTGGGAGTTAGGGCTTCAACATATGAATTGAGGGGGGGACACAATTCAGTCCACAGCATATGGTATGATATTCAAAGACTTTTACAACTACCTCTAAGCTGGGTATTCTGTTTTATCTTTTATTACTCCACACCAGTGCATTCTGGGGCTCCAAGAACATCACATATAGTTCTCAAAACATATCATATACTTTCACAGCACTATGCCTTTGCTCATTCTGTTTACTCTGCTTAGACAGCTGTTCCACCCTGGCAAACTATTATGTTCTTCAAATGTCATCAGATCCCACCTGTTTTGTGAAGTCTGCTTGGATTTCCTCTTTTCTGTACCCATATCACTTCTATCAAATTCAAACTGCCTGGATTCAAATCGTAGTTCTGCCAGAGTTTAAATATGCGACCTTAAGCAAGTTATTTAACTTCCTTGTGCTTCAGTAACCTCATTTGTAAAATGGGGATAACAGCACTTATTTCATAGAGTTTTGGCATGGGGATTAATGAGTTACTATGTGCAAAGTTCTTAGAGAAATGCCTGGCACATAGTAAGCATTATATAAATTGTTTGCTGTTTACTATATCATGTTAAGTGAAGACAATCAGGATAGAAATTTTTATTTATGGACTGTAAATGTAGGGAAATGGCTCCACTATGGCATTCTGGCAACTGTGCACTATTCACATAGGCCACGTAGGCAAGGCTCAACTTCAGTCTGCACTAGGCCTTGGCAGAACATCCTGTGATTCTCTTAGAGCATGAGAAGATAGGCAGTCTTGTGAGGAGCTGCCTCAAGGCTGTTTCTTATCTGTCTTTCTACCTTGCGGGAGGCTCCCTATCTTGCAGGAGGATGCCATGAGGTTCCAATAAGGCATAGGATTTTCCACCTCCCTTCCCCTGGGTATACAGGCAGGCTTTAAAACAGCTTAGCTGCAGTCTAGAGTTGGCTCTTCAGCAAGAGTGCCTCACTACTCATGTCACCTGTCATCTGGCTCCTGTAGTTCAATGTTGTCCTGTGGGGCAAAGGGACATGGGGAGCTGATACCATGCTGATCTTGCTTATGCCATCTGTGTAAGTAATAAACTATATCCTTTTGGACTTGTTTCCTTATCAGATGGATCTATGAAAATATGTGCTGCTGCTTATGGACTATTTGACCTCTTAACAGTAAGCACCTGGAGAGAAGGAGAACCTTATATCTATTTTGTTCAACACTGTATGTCAAGTGTCTGGCCTGTAGTAAATGCTCAATAAGTATTTGTTGAATTTTAAAAATTACAGAAAACAATGATAAATATGTATTCAAGGATATGTATCAAATCCATTATAGTAGAAGTCTTGTGGGGAGGGATGGAGAGTATAGAAGATAAAAGAGAAAATATAATTTAAGATAAAATAAAATAAAATAAGACAGAGGCATTCTACTCATGAAGTTTAAGGAAAAACATATGCATGTCACCTAGAAGGAAACGCCCTCTAGACTCTCTTATATCAGTGTAAGAGACATTGTAAGCATGACCTTATTTTCCCAACTGTAATATAAGGAAGAAAGTCTAAATCAACACTTTCAAACTGTGTTCCAAAGAGCCTCAGTTTTTCTCCTAGGAGCTGTCTCATAGATGATAGTACCCTTTTAACCAAGGCAGTAGTACGTGTTTTATATGTTAGGCTTTCTCACAGAATTGTGTTTGAAGAAAAGAGTTGGCAGCTAAAAACAAAACAGAACAAACCTGCAAACCACTGGCCTAGTCCTAGCTCTAAAATTAACGTACAGCATGATGACAATAGTTAATAATACTGTATTGAATATTGGGAAATTGCTAAGGGTAGATTTCAGGTGCTATCACCACACCCCCCCACACACACACACAAATGGTATGTGAGGAGATGATATGTTAATCAGCTTGACTGTAGTAATCATTTCACTATGTATATGTATATCAAATCAACATAGTGTACACTTTAAATATATACAGTTTTTATTTAGAAAATAAAATGCCCAAATATAGATTAAGGCACGGGAAGCTTGGTAACTACAAACTCAGGAGTAGGGCAGCAGGCAAAGTTTGGATAATGGAACTCTCTGGGTTGGGGTTAGAAGGAAAAGATGGAAGGTTTGCTGAAGACATACATATTCTTAACTCAGAATTTTGTTTAGGATCAACACTTTGATTTAGGACTCATAACTCTTGCTTTCTTATTTGGAGTCTGGGGAGGGTAAAGGAAAGGTGGTTCTTGTAAATTTTTAAACCCCAAATCAGTCCTTGTATTTAAACAGATTGTTTGTGTTCCTATTACCTTCCTCAGCTTAAGCAGAGGGCTTCTTCTTAAAGTCTCTGGGTCAGATTGTTACATAGAGACCAGTTCCAGGACCCAAATAACATATTTAGCCAATTCTAAGGTGTTATTTTCCTCATATTTTTATGTTTCCGTTATTGGGATGAATCACACAATCAATGTGTATATTTAATGGGGTAGTATACCTATTTTTCCTGTTACTAAACAAATGGCACATCTACAATTTGATGATGTCTTAGAGTTGAAAAAATGCCATATTATTAACAGGAATAATAAGCTTAAAAATTGTGCAGGAAATACCTGAGATGAGGGCATCAACCTCTGCAGTCAGTGTCTTCCCAGCAGAGTTAAGCAATGACAGTGGATGTCATCATTAATATGCCTATAGGATAAAATTCAAGCTGCAAATCTGTTTTTTTCCTTTCTTGAGAGACAGCTTACCAGTACACCACTGTCCACAATTATTCTTTACTCTTGTTACACTCAATGCTTACCCAAATAGGTCATGCTATTTCATGCCTGAATACCTTTCCATGTGCTCTTACTTCTGTTTGGAATGCCCTTCTTGGAATGCTGTCCACTGGAGAAATCCTATCCACCTGGTGTTGATCCCTTTCTGCCCTTTCTGCTTCATGTCACCACGTACCTGGTATATGCCTCTAAATATGTACTTGCCATAGTGAACTGCAATGACTTTTTAGGTGTCCATCTCATTACCTGTAAATTCCTTGAGGGTAATTGACTGTTTCTTATTTGTCTTTGTATCCCTAGTACTTAGGATAGTGCCTGGTATGTAGTAGTATTTTTTTTTCCAATACGCAGGCCTCTCACTGTTGTGGCCTCTGCCATTGCAGAGCACAGGGTCCGGACGTGCAGGCCCAGCGGCCATGGCTCACGGGCCCAGACGCTCCGTGGCATGTGGGATCCTCCCGGACCGGGGCATGAACCCACGTCCCCTGCATCGGCAGGCGGACTCTCAACCACTGCGCCACCAGGGAAGCCCTGCAGTAGTATTTAAAGATTGAATGTATGAAGAAAAAGGAAGAGAAAAAGAATGTTACACATGTGGTGAAGTGCCATAGCACCAACAAATGTTTCATCTGTTTCTGGCATTCAAAGGTGTCCATGTCTTATCCAAACCTTCTGAACTCCTGGCAAACTTAAAATTGTCAACACTGACTTTAATTGTTAATAATAAAATGGGTTCATTTATGTTAGTTTATTCTCCCCAGTCAATTATAAGCTCATTAGCGGGAGGAATCAAGTCTTTTTTTGTACATACGTGTCGAGTTTTAGATAAATTGTGTACTCCTACTCTGAGATGTGATTTAGTTTCCAAGATTCTTCATTCAGCATACCTTTATTATTAATGCTGGGAGCAAGCTGCATGAGGGAAATGGAAAGGCTCACAACAGTTTTATTCATTTAGGGCCTAGAATTTCTTTAGAGTTTAGAGTAATCCGCAGTACCAAACATCAAAAACAACCTTACAGTCATTTAAGAGAGAGAAAGTTGAATATTACTGGTAAAACTCTGGGAGCTAATTACTTCAAGATCACTTGAAACCTTAACTCATTAAGTTTGAAAAATCTCCTGAAGTCTTTAAAGACGCTATTCCCATTATGTTATGTGATCCAATTGAATGTCTTAGATTTTGCTAATAAGAGCAAACCTGAAGTTTATGCAAAAGAGAGAATCCATTTATCTTTTGCTTAAGGAAAAATATTAAGCATCTCCTATGGGTACTTCAGTACTCTGTGTTGTAGAGTATTACAAGAGAGGGAGGGGAAAATACAGATGCACAGCCCCTGATCTCAAAAAATAAATTCCCGGCACCAAACACCAGAATTACTAGTGTATATTGCCAAAGTGAGTTGCATTCCACACTCTTGGTTAGGCCCAGTAAGGAAGTCTTATTGATATTTTTGGTATCGCTACCGTTATTATACAGAAACAGTGGCTTGGCAAAGGATGCTCTTCAACATGCTGTAGTGTCATTCAGATAAGGGAGCCAAGTAACATTTTGGATGTCTTTTGAGAGTGTTAAGTCAGTAGTTCAGATCCAAAATTTAAGAAAAAAGAAATCCTCTTTTACGTCCCGCAATGTAAGCTGAGTCATTAAAAGAAATACAGATATAAGAGATAAGACAGATTCAGGGAAGGAAATATTTCATTTTGATTGACTGTCACTCATCAGAAATTAATAACCAATCAGATGACAGACTTCCGGGGAAGATGGTGGAAGAGTAAGATGCGGAGATCACCTTCCTCCCAACAGATACACCAGAAATACATCTACACGTGGAACAACTCCTACAGAACACCTACTGAACGCTGTCAGAAGACCTCAGACTTCCCAAAAGGCAAGAAAGTCCCCCACGTACCTGGGTAGGGCAAAAGAAAAAAGAATAAACAGAGACAAAAGGACGGGACCTGCACCAGTGGGCGGGAGCCGTGAAGGAGGAAAGGTTTCCACACACTAGGAAGCCCCTTCGCGGGCAGAGACTGTGGGTGGCGGAGGGGGGGAGCTTCGGAGCCACAGAGTAGAGCACAGCCACAGAGGTGCGGAGGGCAAAGCGGAGAGATTCCCGCACAGAGGATCGGTGCCGACCGGCACTCACCAGCCCGAGAGGCTTGGCTGCTCGGCAGCCGGGGCGGACGGGGCTGGGAGCTGAGGCTTGGGCTTCGGTTGGATCCCAGGGAGAGGACTGGGGTTGGCGGCGTGAACACAGCCTGAAGGGGGCTAGTGCGCCACAGCTAGCCAAGAGGGAATCCGGGAAATGGTCTGGACCTGCCAAAGAGGCAAGAGACTTTTTCTTCCCTCTTTGTTTCCTGGTGCGCGAGGAGAGGGGATTAAGAGCGCCGCTTAAAGGAGCTCCAGAGATGGGCGCGAGCCTTGGCTAACAGCGCGGACCCCAGAGACGGGCCTGGCACGCTAAGGCTGCTGCTGCAGCCACCAAGAAGCCTGTGTGCGAGCACAGGTCACTCTCCACACCTCCGTTCCAGGGAGCCTGTGCAGCCCGCCACAGCCAGGGTCCCGTGATCCAGAGACAACTTCTCTGGGAGAACAAAAGGCGTGCATCAGGCCTTTGCAACGTCACGCTGGCCTCTGCCACCCCAGGCTCGCCCCTCACCCTGTACCCATACCTCTCCCCAGCCTGAGTGAGCCAGAGCCCCCAAATCAGTTGCTCCTTTAACCCTGTCCTCTCTGAGTGAAGAACAGACACCCTTGGGAGACCTACACGCAGAGGTGGGTCCAAATCCAAAGACGAACCATGGGAGCTGTGCGAACAAAGAAGAGAAAGGGAAATTTCTCCCAGCAGCCTCAGAAGCAGTGGATTAAAGCTCCATAATCAACTTGTGGTACCCTGCATCTGTGGAATAACTGAATAGACAACGAATCATGCCAAATTGAGGAGGTGGACTTTGAGAGCAAGATTTATGATTTTTTCCCCTTCTCCTCTTTTTGTGAGTGTGTATGTGTATGCCTCTGTGTGAGATTTTGTCTGTACAGCTTTGCTTCCACCCTTTGTCCTAGGGTTCTATCCGTCCTTTTTTTGTTTTTAATTTTTTTCTTAATAATTATTTTTTACTTTAATAACTTTATTTTATTTTATCTTACTTTATTTTAATTTACTTTATCTTCTTTCTTTCTTTCTTTCTTTCTTTCTTTCTTTCTTTCTTTCTTTCTTTCTTTCTTTCTTTCCTTCCTTCCTTCCTTCCTTCCCTCCCTCCTTTAGACAACGAATTATCCCAAATTGAGGACGTGGACTTTGAGAGCAAGATTTATGATTTTTTCCCCTTTTTGTCTTTTTGTGAATGTGTATGTGTATGGTTCTGTGTGAGATTTTGTCTGTATAGCTTTGCTTCCACCATTTATCCCAGGGTTCTATCTGTCCGTTTTTTTCTTCTTAATGATTATTTTTTATTTTAATAACTTTATTATATTTTATCATACTTTATTTTATTTTACTTTATCTTCTTTCTTTCTTTTTTCCTTCCTTCCCTTCTTCCTGCCCTCCTTCCTCCCTGCCTCCCTCCTTTCTTTCTTTATTTCCTTCTTTCTTTCTTTCTTTCTACTTCTACTAATTCTTTCTTTCTACTTTTTCTCCCTTTTATTCTGAGCCATGTGAATGAAAGGCTCTTGGTGCTGCAGCCAGGAGTCAGTGCTGTGCCTCTGAGGTGGGAGAGCCAACTTCAGGACACTGGTCCACAAGAGACCTCCCAGCTCCACATAATATCAAACGGCGAAAATCTCCCAGAGATCTCCATCTCAACACCAGCACCCAGCTTCACTCAACGACCAGCAAGCTACAGTGCTGGACACCCTATGCCAAACAACTAGCAAGACAGGAACACAACCCCACCCATTAGCAGAGAGGCTGCCTAAAATCATAATATGTCCACAGACACGCCAAAACACACCACCAGACGTGTACCTGCCCACCAGAAAGACAAGATCGAGCCTCATCCACCAGAACACAGGCACTAGTCCCCTCCACCAGGAAGCCTACACAACCCACTGAACCAACCTTAGCCACTGGGGACAGACACCAAAAACAACTGGAACTACAAACCTGCAGCCAGCAAAAAGGAGACCCCAAACACAGTAAGATAAGCAAAATGAGAAGACAGAAAAACACACAGCAGGTGAAGGAGCAAGATAAAACCCCACCAGACCAATAAAGTTGTAAAAAAAAAATCAGATGACATGTATGGTACATAACTAGGATGAAAGGAAATTCAGTCCAGATTGGGCAGTTTTATTAGGACTAGAAGTAGTGTGTTATATCATATGATTCTGTTTATTTGTAAATCTTATCCACATGTGTAAACTTAGTTTATTTTGTACACGTTTACCAATTTTAAACTGTCTATCCTATTATTCCCTTAGTACCTCAAACATAGCAACCACTATTTTTTTTATTGGAGTATAATTGCTTCACAATGGTGTGTTAGTTTCTGCTTTATAACAAAGTGAATCAGTTATACATATATATCTGTTCCCATATCCCTTCCCTCTTGCATCTCTCTCCCTCCCACCTCTCCAAGCGGTCACAAAGCACCGAGCTGATCTCTCTGGGCTATGCGGCTGCTTCCCACTAGCTATCTACCTTACGTTTGGTAGTGTATATATGTCCATGCCTCTCTCTCGCTTTGTCACAGCTTACCCTCCCCCCTCCCCATATCCTCAAGTCCATTCTCAAGTAGGTTTGTGTCTTTGTTCCTGTTTTACCCCTAGGTTCTTCATGACATTTTTTTCTTAAATTCCATATATATGTGTTAGCATACGGTATTTGTCTTTCTCTTTCTGACATACTTCACTCTGTATGACAGAATCTAGGTCTATCCACCTCATTACAAATAGCTCAATTTCGTTTCTTTTTATGGCTGAGGAATATTCCATTGTATATAGGTGCCACATCTTCTTTATCCATTCATCCGATGATGGACACTTAGATTGCTTCCATCTCCTGGATATTGTAAATAGAGCTGCAATGAACATTTTGGTACATGACTCTTTTTGAATTATGGTTTTTCTCAGGGTATATGCCCAGTAGTGGGATTGCTGGATCATATGGTAGTTCTATTTGTAGATTTTTAAGGAACCTCCATACTGTTCTCCACAGTGGCTGTACCAATTCACATTCCCACCAGCAGTGCAAGAGTAGCAACCACTATTTTTAAAGGGTTTACAGCCTTGCCTATGGTATTATGTATACAACAGTCAATTTAACTATAATGGTCAAATGGAAAATGGGGAAGAGGGGAGAGGCTTACCACTAGATCCTTACAGCATGCAGTTGAAGGATCCTTTCTGGTCAATCCCAGGAACATATCTTCTGTTCCCACCTGCTGTTTGAACACAACTTCATATCTGAAGAAAAAGCCAGTGATATAGAGACTCAAATGAAAGAGCAATTTCCTGTCACAGAGCAGAAAACTAGAAACTTATGAGGACATGCTATTACAAAAAATAAAAGGACAAAATAAAGTGCTTGCAGTTTTTCAGGCATGTAGCAGAAAATAAGGGAACAAAAGTCTAGAAATTCAGTCAAAAATACCTAACACTGTCAGGATTTATGTTGTGTATACTGTTTTCTAAAAATAAAGCTTCAGGCTTCCCTGGTGGCGCAGTGGTTGAGAGTCCGCCTGCCGATGCAGGGGACACGGGTTCGTGCCCTGGTATGGGAAGATCCCACATGCCGCGGAGCGGCTGGGCCCGTGAGCCATGGCCGCTGAGCCTGCGCGTCCGGAGCCTGTGCTCCGCAACGGGAGAGGCCACAACAGTGAGAGAGGCCTGCGTACCGCAAAAAAAAATAAAAATAAAAAAAAAATTAAAAAAAATAAAGCTTCACTATTTCAGAGCTATACAAATAAAATAGATTGAGGGAACTTCTAATAAGATTCTAGTAAGAGTAAAAGCAGAAGAAAAAAGGAAGTTCCTTTCCTAGAAAACAATTGCTTAGAAGAATAGTGAGCCCATAACCCAGGGTTTTATGGATAAATGGAAACCTTCCTCTGTTCAATTTAAGCCTCAGAGTAGAGTTAGAAAATCCAGGTTTAGTACTCTTTCTGTCATTAACTGTGTTATCTTGGTCAAGTCACAAACTCATGTGCTCAGCTTCCAGATTTGTACAATTTATGGGAGGGGGTGGGTTTGAACTAAATGATCTCTATTGTGTTTTCTACCTCAAAAATTCTACAGTAGAAACATGGGTAGTGTAGTCAGCACAGGTACAACTACAGTGTTTAGAATCTAGTCCTACAGAATTCTTAGTCCAGTGAAAGGTTTTCCTGGTATTTCACCTCACACATGACAATTCACAAATCTTTCCTTGCCCCCAAGTTTGGGACCCTAGGGATAGAGTGGTTTATAGAAACCCCCAGCCATAATGAACTATATCTTTTTATTTTTTAATTTTAATTTTATTTATTTATTTATTTTGGTCACACTGCACAGCATGTGGGATCTTAGTTCCCTGACCAGGGATCGAACCCACACCCCCTGCACTGGAAGCACAGAGTCTTAACCACTGGACTGCCAGGGAAGTCCCTACCCTATCTTTTTAGATGGAATGAAGTAAGTAAACATTTACAAATATTTGAAGGAAGATTTGGTATTTGACTAGATATAATGAATGACAGGAAAGCATCAAAGATGATGCTGAGGGCTTCCCTGGTGGTGCAGTGGTTGAGAGTCCACGTGCCGATGCAGGGGACAGGGGTTCATGTCCCGGTCCGGGAAGATCCGGACCGGATCTTCATGCCGTGGAGCGGCTGGGCCTGTGAGCCATGGCCGCTGAGCCTGTGCGTCCAGAGCCTGTGCTCCGCAACGGGAGAGGCCACAACAGTGAGAGGCCCACGTACCGCAAAAAAAAAAAAAAAAAAAAAAGATGATGCTGAGGTTACTAGCTTGTGTGACTGGGTGAACAGTGAAGCCACTAACTGTGATTGGGAATGTAAGTGGCGGGGAAATGGTGAGTTTGGTTTAGGGTGTGTGGAGTGTGAGGTGCTTTGGGACATTCAGGCAAATATATATAGTAGGCAGTTAGAAAATTGTATCTGGAGACATTGAACTTCTGACCACTTGCAAATAGGAATGCCCAAGGATGAAAGAGGGACTTCTCTGAGTTGGAATAGGGCTAACAGTAAATAGCTATTTGAGATAGGACACTTTTTTCTTAATAGACTGTAACAGCTACCAGGTATTCACAAAGGTGAAGCCAAGTTAAAACAAAACAGAAAGATATTGATCTATATGCCCAGGACTCCCACATGGATTTGCTCTAGCTACTGCTTTCCTCTCATTCATTATATCTAATCAAATACCAAATCTTCCTTCAAATATCTCTCAAATAAAGACACTCATATTTCTCTCCAAGGCCAGTGACTTAGCTCAGGCCCTTATTATTTTTAATTTGGTAACTTGTGATTCTTCTTTTGTGATCTGCCTGTTCACCTTCTTTACCCATTTTCTTCTTTACCAATTGGGACAGTTTGGAATGTATTTGCATAAGATAGAAAATTGAGATTAAAAAATCTTATAAAGCAATTTTCTTCATATCCTGACTGGAGTTCTTGTTCATTTAAAGCTTTGAGGGATATTCTTTCTACAGAACATCAAACATCAGGATGAAAAATAAAAATTTACTCAGATTTGGAGCTAGCCACATATGGATGTTTGACATTCATTAAACTATGTGACAAATGAATGACTTAAATCTTACCTTTCATAGGGATGTGTGGGCAATGTATAAACATAACCTGGGATTCACTCCCTTCATACTTAAGATGCAGACAGAAATGTTTTAAAATCCCCTTTGATTTCTTTTTTTATGAGGTTTCCTGTTTTTTACATTGTTTATTTGAAAGCTGGATACTTTTTTTCTAGTTAATTATCTGCAGTCTCCCACTGCTTCTATTTTCAGAACTGACATAGAAGATAGAAGCATCATTTTTTTTTAAGCATTGGACATAGTTTTACAGTCAGAATTAGAAAAGTTCTCAGATCATTTTTGCCATAGAAGTTTTCAAGACATTATAAAACACACTATAATTTAATAAATATTGCCTTTGTTTTTCAAGCTATTCTAAATATTCAAACAAGATTTTATTTTAAAATACATATTTAAAGCTTAGTGTGTTTATTTATTTATTTATTATTATTATTTTTTACATCTTTATTAGAGTATAATTGCTTTACAATGGTGTGTCAGTTTCTGCTTTATAACAAAGTGAATCACTTATACATATACATAAAGCTTAGTGTATTTAATCATTAATTTCAATTATGTATGTAAATACACTTTAATCCTTAACAGTATGAGTGATTTCACTTATTAGTACGAAAGGTTTTTTATGATAATTCTAAAATTCATATTTATAATTCCTATTGAAAAGACTAGAAAGCAAGCCTTTAATCCTGCCTGCACAATATACTAAACATAATCCTAAAATAACTAGTAAATTAGTCCAGGTAACAGCTGATAATTGGTGGGAGACCATAGCCTTTTACTAAAATTGTGGAACACTGAGTAATTAAAAGCAAGTCTTTGACACAAAAACATGGCATAATAATTTAGCTTGTATGAATGCTTGTAATTTAATGGGCTGGTTTTACCCACTGTTACTTCCACATTACACAACTAAATGATATTAAATATAAAGTGATAATGGAAATGACTACTTTTCACTTTTTGTTAGATAATAACTGAAAGAAAGGTATTATGTCTTAATATTTGTTTCTGCTCTAGAAGGAAAAAAATCATCAATTACACATGCCTTCTGTGTGTCACCATAGTTTTATATTTTATAATATAAAATTGTATATTATATATATTATTATATATATATATTATATTATATTATATATGGTAGAAGTTACATTATGAATCTTGTCAAAAGCTGGTATCAGATGACACATCTAACTTAAACCACAAAAAACATGTTCCTGGCTTCATTTGACTTACTCTGGTGTTTCTCTAATATCCCACACATCATGGTACTCTGCCCCTTCTAGAACCTCCTCTGGATTCCAGATGTGCTCACTATTTTCATCACTTGTTTGAGGGATGACTGTGAAGAAAGGGAAGATAAAGTTGAAGCGTTTGCCTGTTTTACCTCTTGAAATTGCTCCTGTTCTTCTTCATACTAAGTTTGGGATCACTGAAGTGAAATATTTTCTATTTGTAATCGCTAGCTTGTTTTTTGATCAGAGAAGCTAAATTCGTAACAATTGACTTAAATTTTTTAATCAACACACAGCCAATACATTGAAGAGTTGTAATAATAATTGTAGAAAATTTGGAAAAGACATATAAGCAAAAAGAAGAAAATAAAATAATCTACAATCTAACCACCCAGAGATGATCAATGATAGCATTCTGGTGTACATCTTTCCAGTCTCTCTCTCTTTCTCTCTCTCTCTTTCTCTCTCTCTCTCTCTCTCTGTATATGTGTGTATATCTATATCTATATCTACAGAAATATATATATATATACATATATGTGTATATACACATATAAAATATATAATATATAATATATAAATATTTAGTACATAAAGTAACATATTGTGTATAAAATATATATATTATATACAACATATATGCAAAGAAATATTACACATTACATCAGAAACAAATAGGATCATACATAAAATATTTTTACATAAAAGAACAAATCAAACATGCAATCAATCTGATTTGGATAGAAATATTTTATCTTGCCTTGTGTTTTACTATTTAAAAGCCCCTTGATACCTTTTCCATGCAAGTCTGACATAGTTCTTTAAAAATACTATCAGTGAAAGAAACTGAAAACAGTAGAGACAATGATCATTTTTAATCCATTATTTTCCTCATATAGACAAGAGCTCTAAAGAAAATCTCTCTTATTTGTCCTTTATGTCAACTGAGCACATGCCTGGGGTTTCTACATGTCATCTTTAAATGTTTGAAAGTAAATGGGGGCTCACACCAATGAGTACTTGCCAGAGCAGTTGCTGCCAGAGTCTTCATCCCCGCAGTGAGCCACAGCCACCCACAGCCACCTCAGGAGTGCCTCCAATAGTAGCAGTAATGTTTAACCATTCAGAGGACCTTCAAGATGGCGGAGGAGTAAGACGTGGAGATCACCTTCCTCCCCACAAATACGTCAGTAATACATCTAAATGTGGAACAACACCTACAGAACACCTACTGAACGCTGGCAGAAGACCTCAGACTTCCCAAAGGCAAGAAACTCCGCATGTACCTGGCCATGTGGCTGAAAGGATCTTGGTGTTCCAGCTGGGTGTCAGGCCTGAGCCTCTGAGGTGGGAGAGCCGAGTTCTGGACCACCAGAGACCTCCCGGCTCCACGTAATATCAAGCGGCGAGAGCTCTCCCAGAGATCTCCAACTCAATGCTAAGACACAGCTCCACTCAACAACCAGCAAGCTCCAGTGCTAGACACCCCATGCCAAACAACTAGGAAGACAGGAACACAACCCCACCCATTAGCAGAGAGGCTGCCTAAAATCATAATAAGTTCACAGAAACCCCAAAACACACCACCAAACATGATCCTGCCCACCAGAAAGACAAGATCCAGGCTCATCCACCAGAACACAGGCCCCAGTCCCCTCCACAAGGAAACCTAAACAACCCATTGAATCAACCTTAGACACTGGGGGCAGACATCAAAAACAATGGGAACTACGAACCTGCAGCCTGTGGAAAGGAGACCCCAAACACGGTAAGATAAGCAAAATGAGAAGATGAGAAATATGCAGCAGAGGAAAGAACAAAATAAAAACCCACCAGACCAAACAAATGAAGAGGAAATAGGCAGTCTACCTGAAAAAGGATTCAGAGTAATGATAGTAAAGGTGATCAAAAATCTTGGAAATAGAATGGAGAAAATACAAGAAATGTTTAACAAGGACCCAGAAGGACTAAAGAGCAAACAATGATGAATAACACAGGAAATGAAATTAAAAATTCTCTAGAAGGAATCAATGGCAGAATAACTGAGGCAGAAGAACGGATAAGTGACCTGGAATATCAAACAGTGGAAATAACTATGACAAAGCAGAATAAAAAGAAGGACACTACATAATGATCAAGGGATCAATCCAAGAAGAAGATATAACAATTGTGAATATTTATGCACACAACATAGGAGCACCTCAATACATAAGGCAAATGCTAACAGCCAGAAAAGGGGAAATCAACAGTAACACAATAACAGTAGGGAACTTTAACACCCCACTGTCACCAATGGACAGGTCAACCAAAATGAAAATAAATAAGGAAACACAAACATTAAAAGACACATTAGATGAGATAGACTTAATTGATATTTATAGGACTTTCCATCCAAAAACAACAGAATACACTTTCTTCTCAAGTGCTCATAGAACATTCTCCAGGATATACCAAGCCTTGATATATTTAAGAAAACTGTAATCATATCAAGTACCTTTTCCGACCACAACACTATGAGATTAGATATCCATTACAGGAAAAATCTGTAAAAAAATACAAACTCATGAAGGCGAAACAATACACTATTAAATAACTAAGAGATCACTGAAGAAATCAAAAAGGAAATCAAAAATACCTAGAAACAAATGACAATGGAGACACAATGACCCAAAACCTATGGGATGCAGCAAAAGCAGTTCTAAAAGGGAAGTTTATAGCCACAAAATACTAACTTAAGAAACAAGAAACATCTCAAATAAACAACCTAACCTTACACCTAAAGCAATTAGAGAAAGAAGAAAAAGAAACCCCCAAAGTTAGCAGAAGGAAAGAAATCATAAAGATCAGATCAGAAATAAATGAAAAAGAAATGAAGGAAACAATAGCAAAGAGCAATAAAACTAAAAGCTGGTTCTTTGAGAAGATAAACAAAATTGATAAACCACTATACAGATTCATCAAGAAAAAAGGGAGAAGACTCAAATCAACACAAGTAGAAATGAAAAAGGGGAAGTAACAAATGACCCTGCAGAAATACAAAGAATCATGAGCGATTAATACAAGCAGCTCTATGCCAATAAAATGGACAACCTGGAAGAAATGGACACATTCTTGGAAAAGCACAACCTTCCGAGACTGAACCAGCAAGAAATAGAAAATATAAACAGACCAATCACAAGCACTGGAATTGAAACTGTGATTAAAAATCTTCCAACAAACAAAAGCCCAGGATCAGATTGCTTCATGGGTGAATTCTATCAAACATTTAGAGCGAGCTAACACCTATGCTTCTCAAACTCTTCCAAAATATAGCAGAGGGAGGAATAGTCCCAAACTCATTCTACGAGGCCACCATCACACCTCATACCAACCAGACAAAGATGTCACAAAGAAAGAAAATTACAGGCCAATATCACTGATGAACATAGAGGCAAAAATCCTCAACAAAATACTAGAAAACAGAATCCAACAGCACATAAAAGGATCATAAAACATGATCAAGTGGGATTTATCCCAGGAATGCAAGGATTCTTCAATATATGGAAATCAATCAATGTGATTCAGCATATTAACAAACTGAATGATAAAAACCATATGATAATCTCAATAGATGCAGAAAAAGCTTTTGACAAAATTCAACACCCATTGATGATAAAATCTCTCCAGAAAGTAGGCATAGAGGAACTTACCTCAACATAATAAAGGCCATATATGACAAACTCATAGCCAACATTGTTCTCAATGGAGAAAAAGTGAAACCCTTTCCACTAAGATCAAGAACAAGACAAGGTTGCCCACTCTCACCACTATTATTCAACAGAGTTTTGGAAGTTTTAGCCATAGCAATCAGAGAAGAAACAGAAATAAAAGGAATCAAATTGGAAAAGAAGAGATAAAACTGTCACTGTTTGCAGATGACATGATACTACACATAGAGAATCCTAAAGCTGCTTCCAGAAAACTACTAGAGCTAATCAATGAATCTGGTAAAGTAGCAGGATACAAAGTTAATGCACAGAAATCTCTTGCATTCCTATACACTAATGATGAAAAATCTGAAAGAGAAATTAAGGAAACACTCCCATTTACCATTGCAACCAGAAGAATAAAATACCTAGGAATAAACCTACCTAAGGACACAAAATTCCTATATGCAGAAAACTATAAGACACTGATGAAAGAAATTAAAGATGATAGAAACAGATGGAGAGATATACCATGTTCTTGGATTGGAAGAATCAACATTGTGAAAATGACTATACTACCAAAAGCAATCTACAGATTCAGTGCAATCCCTATCAAACTACCAATGGCATTTTTCACAGTACTAGAACAAAAACTTTCACAATTTGTATGGAAACACAAAAGACCCCAAATAGCCAAAGCAATCTTGAAAAAGAAAAACGGAGCTGGAGGAATGAGGCTCCCTGACTTTAGACTATACTACAAAGCTACAGTAATCAAG
Source organism: Mesoplodon mirus (assembly GCF_964341445.2). Classification (NCBI taxonomy): domain Eukaryota; kingdom Metazoa; phylum Chordata; class Mammalia; order Artiodactyla; family Ziphiidae; genus Mesoplodon; species Mesoplodon mirus. Next base: position 92,400,649 of record NC_138981.1, on the reverse strand, counting down.
ACAGTATGGTACTGGCACAAAAACAAAGCACAAAATCAGTATGGTACTGGCACAAAGAAATATAGATCAATGGAACAGCATAGAAAGCCCAGAGATAAACCCACGCACATATGGGCACTTTATCTTGATAAAAGAGGCAAGAATATACAGTGCAGAAAAGACAGCCTTTCAATAAGTGGTGCTGGGAAAACTGGACAGCCACATGTAAAAGAATGGAATTAGAATGCTCCCTAACACCATACACAAAAATAAACTCAAAATGAATTAAAGACCTAAATGTAAGGCTGGACACTATAAAACTTAGAGGAAAATATAGGCAGAACACTCTATGACATAAACCACAGCAAGATCCTTTTTGACCCACCTCCTAGAGAAATGGAAATGAAAACAAAAATAAACAAATGGGATCTAATGAAACTTAAAAGCTTTTGCACAGCAAAGGAAACCATAAACAAGACGAAAAGACAACTGTCAGAATGGCAGAAAATACTTGCAAATGAAGCAACTGACAAAGGACCAGTCTCTGAAATTTACAAGCAGCTCATGCAGCTCAATATCAAAAAACAAACAATCCAATCCAAAAATGGGCAGAAGACCTAAATAGACAGTTCTCCAAAGAAGATATACAGATTGCCAACGAACACATGAAAGAATGCTCAACATCTCTAATCATTAGAGAAATGCAAATCTAAACTACAATGAGGTGTCACTCACACCAGTCAGAATGGCCATCATCAAAAAATCTACAAACAATAAATGCTGGAGAGGGTGTGGAGAAAAGGGAACCGTCTTGCACTGTTGGTGGGAATGTAAATTGATACAGCCACTATGGAGAAGGGTATGGAGGTTCTTTAAAAAACTAAAAATACAACTGCCATATGACCCAGCAATCCCACTACTGGGCATATACCCTGGGAAAAAAATAATTCAAAAAGAGCCATGTGCCACAATGTTCATTCCAGCTGTATTTACAATAGCCAGGGCATGGAAGCAACCTAAATGTCCATCGACAGATGAATGGATAAAGAAGATGTGGCACATATATACAATAGAATATTACTCAGCCATAAAAAGAAATGAAATTAGAGTTATTTGTGGTGAGGTGGATGGACCTAGAGTCTGTCATACAGAGTGAAGTAAGTCAGAAAGAGAAAAACAAATACCGTATACTAACACATATATATGGAATCTAAAAAAAAAAAGGGATTCTGAAGAACCTAGGGACAGGACAGGAATAAAGATGCAGACATAGAGAATGGACTTGAGGACACAGGGAGGGGGAAGGGTAAGCTGGGATGAAGTGAGAGAGTGGCATTGACATATATACACTATCAAATATAAAATAGATAGCTAGTGGGAAGCAGCCGCATAGCCCAGGGAGATCAGCTTGGTGCTTTGTGACCACCTAAAGGGGTGGGATAGGGAGGGTGGGAGGGAGATGCTGAGGGAGGGGATATGGGGATATATGTATATGTATAGCTGATTCACTTTGTTATACAGCAGAAACTGACACAACATTGTAAAGCAATTATACTCCAATAAAGATGTTTTTTTTAAAAAAAGAGAAAGTAAATAGGCATGCTAAATCCCAGCTTGCATTTTTTCCAACTGTTGTGGCAACAAATGGAGACCCACATTAGGTGCAGAACATTATTTTGATTACCGTTAAGCATTCCCAGAGATGCACCTGATTGTCAGGTTTTCAATTCTGCGAGTTCATTTGAAATGATCTGCTTCCATCTAGCATGGGCTTTGTAAAGCATAATTACAGATTTATATATAATGTTTTACATATGAGTCATTGTTCTTAGAATTTAGAGGTTATTAGATTTACATTATCAGAAATACAGGCAGCACAGTAATACATCCAAATTTGAACTAGTCTTCTGTGAAGTGAATATCTCATGAATAAGGCAAATAGACTCTTGAGTATGTAGAATAACTGAAATTTAAAAATTGTCCACTCAGACCTCATTTCAGTCATTATTTTAAACATTTTTCCAGACAAAATCTTTTACAATTACCTAAATTGATGAGAGTACTTCATTTCCTCTCCCTGTCCACCCTTTGGTAACTGTGATCACGACCAACAGAATTACAGATTTCTATATTTTTAAAGATCTGTAAAATGTTCAACTCTGTGAAAATGTATAGCCCAAAATGCTGGGAAAACACCCAAAAATATTTATTCTAGTTTACTGGACCCGTGATTTTATAAGTCACCCCATGGGCTTTAATTTATAAGCTTTTCAATATAAGATATAATTGTGTAGTTATTTGTTTCATTGTGTTCTCCAAAGGACTATTAGCTCAATGGGGGCAGGGACCCTTTCTATTTTGATCTCCACTGTAGTCTCAGAGATGATCATACTACCTGGTACATAATTAGCTCTCAACAAATATTTATTGAATGAATTAATGAATTCTGGGAAATTACCAGAATATAGCAGCATAGAATGTGAAGAAGTTAAATGTCGTGGTAACTAGACCCTAAATAATAAAAAAGTTACCTAACCACATGTGACTTTCTTCGTATTCCATTCAGGAAATATGCCAAAAAATGTGAATAACTAAAGGCAAATTAATTTCCATTACTAGAAAAACAACTTACCTGCAACACTAGAGTAAAAACATCTTTATATGTAAATAGTTGTTCATCATTCCCACAATTATTTCAGTTCATCTTTGATAAGTGCTAGTGTTAGTTAGTATTACTCTCCCTATAATTTTGCTCCCAAAGAAAAGATTATACTGATTATATTGACCTATATGCTTTATTAAATAACTTACCTTTAAGTGCTTCCCTTTTTGGAGGTCCAAATTTCCCAGAACCCATGGCTCCCATTGCAGATGAACTATTTGACTGGAGGAGAGGAAAAAATGTCCAACATTCTGTAATTACTACTTGTATAAATTACATGACCAGTGATCCTTTAAATTTGATAAGCTTTCCATCTACAGTTTAATTAAGCTTCCCAGTTTAATTATCCATTGCTGTTATATAACCAAGAGACACATATCAAGTATTATTTTGAAAGTGTTTTCATTGTCCTTTCAAAAAGTATTTGGTTTCAGACTTCCGGGGAAGATGGCGGAAGAGTAAGACGCGGAGGTCAACTTCCTCTCCACAGATAAACCAGAAATACATCTACACGTGGAACAACTCCTACAGAACACCTACTGAACGCTGGCAGAAGACCTCAGACCAATCACAAGCACTGAAATTGAAACTGTGATTTAAAATCTTCCAACAAACAAAAGCCCAGGACCAGATGGCTTCTCAGGTGAATTCTATCAAACATTTAGAGAAGAGCTAACACCTATCCTTCTCAAACTCTTCCAAAATATAGCAGAGGGAGGAACATTCCCAAACTCATTCTATGAGGCCACCATCACCCTGATACCAAAACCAGACAAGAATGTCACAAAGAAAGAAAACTACAGGCCAATATCACTGATGAACATAGATCCAAAAATCCTCAACAAAATACTAGCAAACAGAATCCAACAGCACATTAAAAGGATCATACACCATGATCAAGTGGGGTTTATTCCAGGAATGCAAGGATTCTTCAATATACACAAATCAATCAACGTGATACACCATATTAACAAATTGAAGGAGAAAAACCATACGACCATCTCAATAGATGCAGAGAAAGCTTTCGACAAAATTCAACACCCATTTATGATAAAAGCCCTGCAGAAAGTAGGCATAGAGGGAACTTTCCTCAACATAATAAAGGCCATATATGGCAAACCCACAGCCAACATCGTCCTCAATGGTGAAAAACTGAAAGCATTTCCACTAAGATCAGGAACAAGACAAGGTTGCCCACTCTCACCACTCTTACTCAACAAACGTTTGGAAGTTTTAGACACAACAATGAGAGAAGAAAAGGAAATAAAAGGAATCCAAATCAGAAAAGAAGAATTAAAGCTGTCACTGTTTGCAGATGATATGACACTATACATAGAGAATCCTAAAGATGCTACCAGAAAACTACTAGAGCTAATCAATGAATTTGGTAAAGTAGCAGGATACAAAATTAATGCAGAGAAGTCTCCAGCATTCCTGTACACTAATGATGAAAAATCTGAAAGTGAAATCAAGAAAACACTCCCATTTACCATTGCAACAAAAAGAATAAAATATCTAGGAATAAACCTACCTAAGGAGACAAAAGACCTGTATGCAGAAAATTATAAGACACTGATGAAAGAAATTAAAGATGATACAAATAGATGGAGAGATATACCATGTTCTTGGATTGGAAGAATCAATACTGTGAAAATGTCTCTACTATGCAAAGCAATCTACAGATTCAAGGCAATCCCTATCAAACTACCACTGGCATTTTTCACAGAACTAGAACAAAAAATTTCACAATTTGTATGGAAACACAAAAGACCCCGAATAGCCAAAGCAATCTTGAGAATGAAAAACGGAGCTGGAGGAATCAGGCTCCCTGACTTCAGACTATACTACAAAGCTACAGTAATCAAAGCAGTATGGTACTGGCACAAAAACAGAAAGATAGATCAATGGAAGAGGATAGAAAGCCCAGAGATAAACCCACACACATAAGGTCACCTTATCTTTGATAAAGGAGGCAGGAATGTACAGTGGAGAAAGGACAGCCTCTTCAATAAGTGGTGCTGGGAAAACTGGACAGGGACATGTAAAAGTATGAGATTAGATCACTCCCTAACACCATACACAAAAATAAGCTCAAAATGGATCAAAGACCTAGATATACGGCCAGAAACTATCAAACTCTTAGAGGAAAACATAGGCAGAACACTCTATGACATAAATCACAGCAAGATCCTTTTGGACCCACCTCCTAGAGAAATGGAAATAAAAACAAAAATAAACAAATGGGACCTAATGAAACTTAAAAGCTTTTGCACAGCAAAGGAAACCATAAACAAGACCAAAAGACAACCCTCAGAATGGGAGAAAATATTTGCAAATGAAGCAACTGACAAAGGATTCATCTCCAAAATTTATAAGCAGCTCATGCAGCTCAATAACAGAAAAACAAACAATCCAATCCAAAAATGGGCAGAAGACCTAAATAGACATTTCTCCAAAGAAGATATACAGACTGCCAACAAACAGATGAAAGAATGCTCAGCATCATTAATCATTAGAGAAATGCAAATCAAAACTACAATGAGATATCATCTCACACCAGTCAGAATGGCCATCATCAAAAAATCTAGAAACAATAAATGCTGGAGAGGGTGTGGAGAAAAGGGAACACTCTTGCACTGCTGGTGGGAATGTGAATTGGTACAGCCACTGTGGAGAACAGTATGGACGTTCCTTAAAAAACTACAAATAGAACTACCATATGACCCAGTAATCCCACTACTGGGCATATACCCTGAGAAAACCATAATTCAAAAAGAGACATGTACCAAAATGTTCATTGCAGCTCTATTTACAAGAGCTTGGAGATGGAAACAACCTAAGTGTCCATCATCTGATGAATGGATAAAGAAGATGTGGCACCTATATACAATGGAATATTCCTCAGCCATAAAAAGAAACAAAATTGAGCTATTTGTAATGAGGTGGATAGACCTAGAGTCTGTCATACAGAGTGAAGTAAGTCAGAAAGAGAAAGACAAATACCGTATGCTAACACATATATATGGAATTTAAGAAAAAAAAATGTTATGAAGAACCTAGGTTTTAAACAGGAATAATGACACAGACCTACCTGACAATGGACTTGAGGATATGGGGAGGGGGAAGGGTAAGCTGTGACAAAGCGAGAGAGAGGCATGGACATATATACACTACCAAACGTAAGGTAAATAGCTAATGGGAAGCAGCTCCATAGCACAGGGAGATCAGCTCGGAGCTTTGTGCCCACCTGGAGTGGTGGGATAGGGAGGGTGGGAGGGAGGGAGACGCAAGAGGGAAGAGATATGGGAACATATGTATATGTATAACTGATTCACTTGGTTATAAAGCAGAAACTAACACACCATTGTAAAGCAATTATATTCCAAAAAAAATGTATTTGGTTTAATAGATCCCAAGGTAGAATTGATCTTTGATCACAGTAAATCCCAAGCTCCAGCCCAGTGAATCATGTATTCTTGGGGCTAGGGGAATGAGCCACATTCAACTGTTTGAAAGTTAGAATCAAGTGTTAGAATAAGAGCATCGACCCCTTTGGGTTTTGGCAGTTGTCTGGTCATAGTTAGATGGGGGACAGAAGTATGGGAAAGTTTTATAGAAATAAAAACAAACCACTAAGTAGAGTCTAAGTATTTAGACATCAAACAACTCATTTAAAAGTCTTGATAGGGCTTCCCTGGTGGCGCAGTGGTTGAGAGTCTGCCTGCCAATGCAGGGGACACGGGTTTGTGCCCCGGTCCGGGAAGATCCCACATGCCGCGGAGTGGGTAGGCCCGTGAGCCATGTTCGCTGAGCCTGCGCGTCCGGAGCCTGTGTTCTGCAACGGGAGAGGCCACAACCGTGAGAGGCCCGCGTACGACAAAAAAAAAAAAAAAAAAAAAAAAGGCTTATAATAGCTTTTACTTCTTTCCACTGTGGATATGAAATACTTCTTCGTCCCGTCACCTCATGACACTGAACTAGTGGATTTAAACAGCAACCCCAAATTAATAGTGTCAAATACATGCTGAAGCACTTCAGTCTTCATGCAAGTTCAGGTTTATTTTGCCATCTTCTGTATGAAGGGTAAAGCATTTTTTGGAAACTGAGGGCCTCTTGTTCTGTTGAGTGCTTCCTTCCTCAGCAAATTAAAATCCATAGGAATAAAAACTTGAACATTCCTGACAAAAATTGGTATGCTCTCCATGGACAGTGATGATTGGATCAGTATATCAGAACAGAGGAGGAGTTTCAGTTTATTAACTTAATGAAAATAAATGATTAAAAATAAAATTTTCAAGTAAAAAGATGGATCAGGATAATAAAAACATTAAAAACCATCTGGCAATTGTTTCTTTAAGAATATCATTTCAGCCTCTACCATGAATCTACATCCAATTATCTGAGCAATTTATCATTGCAATTCATGCCACTTTGCAATATGTAAGAGAGTTAGAACATCCTTGTTACATTGTCTGTACAGAGTGGTAAACCTTATTTCCCAAGGTCTTAAGATCCCCTCGTGAGACGACAGACATGCTCTCTTCCCAATCTCCTATATTCTTAACAATTCTTGGTGGGGATAGTGTAAATAAACCAATGTGTATGCAACAGTTCTAAATGCTGTTTTCAGTGAGTGTATTTTCAAAAACACATCGCTCTTGTAATCGTTCTACAGTTCCCAAGATTAATACATGGTAAAAAATGAAAAGCCAGAAACAAGAGAAAAAAATTATTGATTTTCTGAGTATTCACTTTCAATAAGATCCTCTCCAGCCATCTTATTTAAAAAAAAAAAACCTATAATGGAAACTAATAGCAACTTCATGTAATCTGTTAGGTGTCTACATTTTCCCCTGGTAATTACTGTAAATATCTCAGATCACTTCTGTAAATGGTGTGTGGGTAGGACGGACCCACTGCAGATTGTTTGGCTCTGGAGATCTGTTGAAAACAATGCAAGCTGATGAGTTGATGAGTTACCGTGGACCCCTGCTGAACACGCTGTGCTTGCTGGGGTTTCAACTAATGGTGCTTGTTGAGGATCACTAACATCTTGGCAAGGATGTTCTAACAATAACACCTCTTCTAAACTGAAGTAAAAAAAAAAAATGAAAAGCCGTTTCTCTCCTAGAAAATTTAATAGTTCATTAGAAACATTAATTTTTCTCCCACTGCTCTGATACCCCAATTCTATATCCTCTAATGATATCTGTACTGTGGTGTCTGAATGACCAATTATCTCAAAATTGCTTATAACCCAGATATACAGAAACATGCATTATTATAGTAATTTTCCTCTATATATTGTACAATTTGGTAAAATGATTCTAGTCTCTCTATTCTCATAAGCACTCATCTTTCCCCTGGAAACACCTTTAGATGCAAATAAACATCTCCATACATAAATGCCAAAGGAAACAGGCTTTGTAACCAGGGGAAATTCTTATCTCCGAATCTGTTCTAGTTACAAGTTCCACTTTCCTTTATTCCAGATCGCTGTTTCTCTATATGACATAACTTGACCTTTTCTATACTTTTTCTATATGACATAACTTTACCTTTCCCAGGATTTATCATTCAATTTCAGCTAAGGTAGCAAAAACGAGTTTGCCTTCCCAAACTTATTGATATATTGCACTTAACTTTTTCTTCTGTGTCCTATTTGTTGTATATAGTCAATGCTGTTACGAATGGCCTGCTTTTTCTTTCCTTCTTTGGCCTCTACTAAGAATTCTCCCTGACTAAAACTTCTTGGTTCCTAATCCTGGCTCCAAGCTGACTCAGTTCCCATCCTCCACATATTTTATTTCCATTGCATGTCTTATTTGATTCTGCCCTGTTCCATGTAACTTCTTCCTGGAGGGTGGAAGCTCAATCCAGTGTCAATCTGGTTGACACTGGATTGACTGCCTATTTAGATTATACTACTTGTTTTTCCGCACTATGGCAGAAAAGAATTTGGGGAGCAGAAAATTGATATGTATGTTCATGGGAGATGGTTTATTCATGGTAAACTGGTCATGATAACAAAGAACATTAAAATAGTTTAAAGCAAATTGATATATTCTGCTATAGTACGAGACTATTTTTTATAAATTTATTTATTTTATTTATTTATTTTTGGCTGCCTTGGGTCTTCATTGCTGTGCGAGGGCTTTCTCTAGCTGCAGGGAGCGGGGGCTACACTTCGTTGCGGTGCACGGGCTTCTCACTGTGGTGGCTTTTCTTGTTGCAGAGCACAGGCTCTAGAGCGCAGGCTCAGTAGTTGTGGCACGCGGGATTATTTGCTCTAATGGAATCTTCCCGGACCAGGGCTCAAACCCCGGTCCCCTGCATTGACAGGCAGATTCCTAACCACTGCACCACCAGGGAAGCACCTATAGAATGAAACTTCTGCTGCAAATTTTGTTTGCCTTCACATAGGCAGTCTGATAGCCAAGGTTTGCTAATATCTAAGGAGGAGGAGAATGGAGAGCAGAGGGTTACATGGAAGTATTTTGAGTATTCTGACCATACTGGCAGTGACTGTGGAATGGCCAAAGGTCAATTAATGCAACTCTCCTACCCAAAATGAAGCCCATCTTGCTGCCGCAAGCCTCCCTGAGGTTCCCTGTCCTGACCCCAAATGCTACTCAACTAATTAGATTCCACAGCTCTATCTGAGCATGTAGCCGGAAGCCAATTTTAATAGGCTGAAGCTAGTTTGTCCCCTTCTTTGGCTCAAAATATTTTCGGTTCTGCTTTCATGTGTAGACAAATTTTTAAAAATTAAGGGTTTGGGGGGCCTAAATAATACTGTCTAATTAAAATTATTTGTTTTATAGAAATATTGTCTAGACTTAAAAATCCTAGCTATCACTCTTTGTAATGGTTGTCAAGCATTCTTTGGCCATAAATATAAATGACAAACATTTTGAAATGTGGCTATTGCTGCCAGAGTTACAGAACTATTTTCCTATTCAGTGTTCAGGTAGTTTAGAAAAAATATAATTATGTTTGCTAGAAATGTACTAGAGGTTATACTCTCATGCATAATCAGTCCTGCAACCTCCTGTGAATGTATTAGATAACAGAGCCCTGCTCCCACAGCAAGGTTGGAACAAGTTGTTCAAATACAGTTTCACAACTTAGTGTGATCAGAACACATTCATCTGTAAGTACACAACCACCTGTCCGGACTCAAAGTCATCCTCTTCTGGATAAAGCAGCTTAGAGAGAGCCTGCAGAGCTGAAACTGAGGAAATGGTTTCAATTTCCATATTTTCGGATTCCGTATTTTCAGATTCCATATTCTGAGGAAGAAGATAATCAGAGAGAGGTATTTCAGACTTCTATTTTATTTAAGACATGAAGATTTTTCTAAATTGTCACATCTCCCTTCTTTCCCTGGGTCACTCCATTATCTCTTATTCCTCCTTGAAAATCCTTGTAAACTCCTTCAAATATATGTATTTTGCTGACTCACAGACCTGGGGCAGCAAGTAAACGCAAGTATACAGCTTGCTTTATTAAAACTTCGTGCTCAATCTAACAAGCATTTCTTGAGCACCTACACAGTGGTTCTCAGATTTCAGTGTGTTTAAGAGTCACTTGGGGAGTTAGTTAAAAATGCACATCCTTAAACTCTACCCCAAGAGAAAGGGTATGTCAATGTCATGTAGAATGTACATTATTATTTGGAAACATACTTTTGTAGACTACCTTATTATCTGTCTAATATATGCCGTCTAGCTTGTATATTCCTATTTAGTGAACTAAAAAGGATGTTTGTTGGGGGAAATGTCTCAAGGAACTTTACTCATTTCACACTTTTGCCTCAGGCAGGCCGGTATCTTCTGCTTTATTTAAAATTTTAATCAACCCTTAATGACGCCTTGCATTATATTGCTGTTTGAGACCTCTAGTGGGTTGGCTCATTAACTTTAGTGAAAGTTCACACAAAATAAATTGTTTTTTTCTGATTATAATAGTGATACTATATATGTCTGTTGTGGAAGTTTTAGGAAATAATACATTAAAAGTAGAAATAAAGAGAATCACAACTACTTGTAATCCTACCAACCAGACATCAGTCTTTTAAATAATCTCTACCGTTATATTTGGAGTAGGAATTCAGGATCTTTAAAAATCTTGGGAGTGTCAGACTTTAATGAATAACCTGAATAAAGACTGTAGAATTAGGCCTATTGTTAGTGATTTGGGCATAAATATAATAGGAATCTTTTCTACACTTCTGCTGATATTTTTTGAATATTATTTTATAAAATTAATTCACAGGAAGCTTTTCTTTAGTGCTTTTATTAAATGATCCACTAAAATTTTTGTGTTGTGCCTAGAACAGTAATACAAAGGAATTCTCAAAAGTGTGCTGGTACAATCACCTGTCAAAGTCAATCTGCATGTAAATGGCGTTTTACAAATCTTTTTTTAAAAATTTATTTATTTATTTATTTATTTTTGGCTGCGTTGGGTCTTCGTTTCTGTGCGAGGGCTTTCTCTAGTTGCGGCAAGCGGGGGCCACTCTTCATCGCGGTGCGCGGGCCTCTCCCTATCCCGGGCTCTCTTGTTGCGGAAAACAGGCTCCAGACGCGCAGGCTCAGTAGTTGTGGCTCACGGGCCCAGCCGCTCCGCGGCATGTGGGATCCTCCCAGACCAGGGCTCGAACCCGTGTCCCCTGCATCGGCAGGCAGACTCTCAACCACTGCACCACCAGGGAAGCCCCCACAAATCTTTTGTTTTACTATTATATTTTACCATTATTTTGACATTGCTTTTTCAAAGGAAAACTGATCTGAATGCTTATCAGAGATGTCAAGGGTATGAAACAAATGTTAAATTGCCCTATAGATCTAGCACAGAGGCAAGTATATCATAGTGGTTAAGAGTAAGGGCTCTGGAGTCATGTTGCTTAGATTTGTATCTATCGTTTACTTCCTAGCTCTGTGACTCTGGACTACATCATTTAAACTAATAATGATGTAGAATAACTTAATGATAAAACTCATTACATTGAAAACTCATTAAATTGGAAAAGGTGAAATAAGAGCCGATTAAAACAATCTTCTCTCACAGTATGGTCTGGTAGTCTGCTATGGAAATGAATAATTGACACATTAAATTAAACAAAGAGGCTTCTGTTTATATTTTTAAAGTCCTAGATGATTAAGTGTTCATTAAATATTTACTTAACATTAAAAGCAAAAAGTTTATTGAAACATTTTTTTATTTTTATTTTTTATTAGTTTCTGCTTTATAACAAAGTGAATCAGCTATACATATACATCTGTTGCCATATCCCATCCCTCTTGCATCTACCTCCCTCCCACCCTCCCTATCCCACCCCTCCAGTCAGTCACAAAGCACCAAGCTGATCTCCCTGTGACATGCGGCTGCTTCCCACTAGCTATCTACCTTACGTTTGGTAGTGTATATATGTCCATGCCTCTCTCTTGCTTTGCAACAGCTTACCCTTCTCCCTCCCCATATCCTCAGGTCCATTCTCAAGTAATTTTGTGCCTTTATTCCTGTTTTACCCCTAGGGTTTTCATGACATTTTTTTTCTTAAATTCCATATATATGTGTTAGCATACAGTATTTGTCTTTCTCTTTCTGACTTACTTCACTCTGTATGACAGACTCTAGGTCTATCCACCTCATTACAAATAGCTCAATTTTGTTTCTTTTTATGGCTGAGGAATATTCCATTGTATATAGGTGCCACATCTTCTTTATCCATTCATCAGATGATGGACACTTAGGTTGTTTCCATCTCAGGGCTACTGTAAATAGAGCTGCAATGAACATTTTGGTACATGACTGTTTTTGAATTACGGTTTTCTCAGGGTACATGCCCAGTAGTGGGATTGCTGGGTCATATGGTAGTTCTATTTGTACTTTTTTAAGGAACGTCCATACTGTTCTCCATAGTGGCTGTACCAATTCACATTCCCACCAGCAGTGCAAGAGTGTTCCCTTTTCTCCACACCCTCTCCAGCATTTATTGTTTCTAGATTTTTTAATGATGGCCATTCTGACTGGTGTGAGATGATATCTCATTGTAGTTTTGATTTGCATTTCTCTAATGATTAATGATGTTGAGCATTCTTTCATCTGTTTGTTGGCAGTCTGTATATCTTCTTTGGAGAAATGTCTATTTAGGTCTTCTGCCCATTTTTGGATTGGGTTTTTGTTTTTTTGCTATTGACTTGCATGAACTGCTTGTAAATTTTGGAGAGTAATCCTTTGTCAGTTGCTTCATTTGCAAATATTTTCTCCCATTCTGAGGGTTGTCTTTTGGTCTTGTTTATGGTTTCCTTTGCTGTGCGAAAGTTTTGAAGTTTCATTAGGTCCCATTTGTTTATTTTTGTTTATATTTCCATTCCTCTAGGAGGTGGGTCAAAAAGGATCTTGCTGTGATTTATGTCATAGAGTGTTCTGCCTATGTTTTCCTCTAACAGTTTGATAGTTACTGGCCTTACATTTAGGTTTTTAATCCATTTTGAGCTTATTTTTGTGTGTGGTTAGGGAGTGATCTAATCTCATACTTTTACATGTTCCTGTCCAGTTTTCCCAGCACCACTTATTGAAGAGGCTGTCCTTTCTCCACTGTACATTCCTGCCTCCTTTATCAAAGATAGGGTGACCATATGTGTGTGGGTTTATCTCTGGGCTTTCTATCCTGTTCCATTGATCTATCTTTCTGTTTTTGTGCCAGTACCATACTGCCTTGATTACTGTAGCTTTGTAGTATAGTGTGAAGTCAGGGAGAACAGAATCCCTGCACTTCAGGTGGGCACATGGTCTCTTGGAATAAAGACTACATTTCTCAACCTCCCTTGTAGCTAGGCATGGCCATGTAACTAAGTTTACCCAATGAAATGCAAATGGCAGTATCATGTGAAAGCTTCTGGGAACCTTTCCCAAAAGGGAGCTAAGATATAGCCTCTCCTCAATTTTTTTATTTGTCCTTTTCTCTTTCCTGATTCCTCCAGCTCCGTTTTTCATTCTCAAGATTGCTTTGGCTATTTGGGGTCTTTTGTGTTTCCATACAAATTGTGAAATTTTTTTTCTAGTTCTGTGAAAAATGCCAGTGGTAGTTTGATAGGGATTGCACTGAATATGTAGATTGCTTTGGGTAGTAGAGTCATTTTCACAGTGTTGATTCTTCCAATCCAGGAACATGGTATATCTCTCCATCTATTTGTATCATCTTTAATTTCTTTCATCAGTGTCTTATAATTTTCTGCATACAGGTCTTTTGTCTCCTTAGGTAGGTTTATTCCTAGATATTTTATTCTTTTTGTTGCAATGGTAAATGGGAGTGTTTTCTTGATTTCACTTTCAGATTTTTCATCATTAGTGTACAGGAATGCCGGAGAGTTCTGTGCATTAATTTTGTATCCTGCTACTTTACCAAATTCATTGATTAGCTCTAGTAGTTTTCTGGTAGCATCTTTACGATTCTCTATGTATAGTGTCATGTCATCTGCAAACAGTGACAGCTTTACTTCTTCTTTTCCGATTTGGATTACTCTTATTCCCTTTTCTTCTCTGATTGCTGTGGCTAAAACTTCCAAAACTAGGTTGAATAAGAGTGGTGAGAGTGGGCAACCTTGTCTTGTTCCTGATCTTAGTGGAAATGCTTTCAGTTTTTCACCATTGAGGATAATGTTGGCTGTGGGTTTGTCATATATGGTCTTTATTATGTTGAGGAAAGTTCCCTCTATGCCTACTTTCTGCAGGGTTTTTATCATAAATGGGTGTTGAATTTTGTCGAAAGCTTTCTCTGCATCTATTGAGATGATCATATGATTTTTCTCCTTCAATTTGTTAATATGGTGTATCACGTTGATTGCTTTGCGTATATTGAAGAATCCTTGCATTCCTGGAATAAACCCCACTTGATCATGGTGTATGATCCTTTTAATGTGCTGTTGGATTCTGTTTGCTAGTATTTTGTTGAGGATTTTTGCATCTATGTTCATCAGTGATATTGGCCTGTAGTTTTCTTTCTTTGTGACATCCTTGTCTGGTTTTGGAATCAGGGTGATGGTGGCCTCGTAGAATGAGTTTGGGAGTGTTCCCCCCTCTGCTATATTTTGGAAGAGTTTGAGAAGGATGGGTGTTAGCTCTTCTCTAAATGTTTGATAGAATTCGCCTTTGAAGCCATCTGGTCCTGGGCTTTTGTTTGTTGGAAGATTTTTAATCAGAGTTTCAATTTCAGTGTTTGTGATTGGTCTGTTCATATTTTCTATTTCTTCCTGATTCAGTCTTGGCAGGTTGTGCATTTCTAAGAATTTGTCCATTTCTTCCAGGTTGTCCATTTTATTGGCATAGAGTTGCTTGTAGCAATCTCTCATGATCTTTTGTATTTCTGCAGTGTCAGTTGTTACTTCTCCTTTTTCATTTCTAATTCTATTGATTTGAGTCTTCTCCCTTTTTTTCTTGATGAGTCTCGCTAGTGGTTTATCAATTTTGTTTATCTTCTCAAAGAACCAGCTTTTAGTTTTATTGATCTTTGCTATCTTTCCCTTCATTTCTTTTTCATTTATTTCTGATCTGATTTTTATGATTTCTTTCCTTCTGCTAACTTTGGGGCTTTTTTATTCTTCTTTCTCTAATTGCTTTAGGTGCAAGGTCAGGTTGTTTACTCGAGTTGTTTCCTGTTTCTTAAAGTGGGATTGTATTCCTATAAACTTCCCACTTAGAACTGCTTTTGCAAACAAAAGAATCAGCAATACTTTTTAAGTAACTAATCAAAGACCGCAAAGTATCAAAAGAGAAAAACAATGATCTGAATTTTTAGAAAACTATATTCTAAATTCAATGGAAATGAAGATTCTACTAGCTTTTTTAGAGGTCTAACAAATTAAGAATAAGTTGTTAAACTATTAAAAACATATTAAAGTTCTTTTGACAAATAGATAACATCGGAAAAATTAAAGCAAGATGCCTTTTTAGGAATGATGCAGTGTTATTTATTTGTAGGACTATCTTTTTTTTTTTTTTGTGGTCCGCGGGCCTCTCACTGTTGTGGCCTCTCCCTTTGCAGAGCACAGGCTCTGGACGCGCAGGCTCAGCGGCCATGACTCACGGGCCCAGCCGCTCCGCGGCATGTGGGATCTTCGCGCACCGGGGTACGAACCCGTGTCCCCTGCATCGGCAGGCAGACTCTCAACCACTGCACCACCAGGGAAGCCCTGGAGGACTATCTTTTATTTGTAAATTTGATTTAAAGTTCATCTTGAGCCTGACAATCAAGGTCCTTCAGGATTTAACCCCAACCTAATTTTCTGCCCTTCCCTCCTATTATTCTCCTACCTGTAATCTGCATTCTGTTAAAAACTGAACTGCTAATTAAACATACCCTATAATCTCCTCCCTTTGTACTTTGGAATGTATTCTTCCTTTTGCTTAGACTACCCAGATAGTATAGTGTAGTGATTAAAAAAATATATATTCTGGATCCACACTGCCTGTTTGAATCTGTCATTGCCACTTAAATAGGCCAAGAATAAATTTAAGGCAAATTTAAGCAGGAACTTCATTTTTAAAATATATTGCTAAATCTTTTATTTGAGATTTGGTTGTTTAGAAAGAAAATTTTCTAGACCCTTTTTTTACTCTCACTCTCTTTTGCTAGGCCAGTTCCAGTGTCAGAGTTTTCTAGACAGTGCTTTTAATTTTTCCCACATCAACTTGAATCCTTAGAGTCTTCATAGGTGATTGGGGGATCTCTTTCGGTACTAGCCACAATGAGCTGAAGAGACAGATGCTTCAGAACCAGCTCTTTACCAAAACATTGGAGCCATTTAGGGACTAAACAAGCTCAACCAGGATGACTCCAGACTCACGGCACCAAAACAATAATATCAATAACCCGAGATTAAGTCAGACTCTAGTTGAGAGGGCTGGGGTCTCAGCAGGAATGGCTCTTCGACCTGAACTAATTGGAGAGAAGTCTAGGTTAAATTAGTGAAAATTCTGAATTACACACTATTCAAAAAGAAATGACATTTTATTAATTCAAGTTTATATAGCAAATAAAATCAGGGTAATAAAGAATCACCAAATAGTATCATTTGGGAACTTGGTTAATAGGTAAACACCTATCCCTATGTAGAGTACTGACTGTTTATAGCTGAATGATTTCAAAGTATTAAAAACTCATTTACTCTCTTAAATAAAATTGGCATTTCTTCTGCAACTTTATTTATATAGTACCTTATTTAACAATTCCTGTATTAAAATTCTTCTGAAAACACAAAAGTAAACATCATTTTTGCCTATGTCTGAGTTAAATTATAATATACTGGTTGGTTTTTTCTTACATTTTTTGACAGCTATACACATCAATGATTCCCTGCCTATTAAAACTAATTCATTTTGACTTGTTTTTACAATACCAAGAATAATTTCCTTTTTTAGGTCTCTAACTTTCATTGCTATCAAATGTACCAAGTCATAAGTAACTATGGGGACTTAACAAGAGTTTTTGTTACAAATTTAAAATATATTTAATGGAAGATGATTTTTGAAAGTACCTGGAATATTTCATAAACCTAAATGTCAAGAAATGAGCCTCTTGATTTAATATTTCCTCTACCCATTATTCTTTGTTTTAGCCAAACTTAATACACTTGCCAACAATTTTTTTGTTTCTGTCTCATTCCCGTACTCCACCTCTATCTAAAAAGGAGTTGAGACAGCTCATTTTCCTTCAGGGCTCTGAAATTTTCTCCCCAAGTCAACAGGCCTGTTTTCTTCATTTCTTCAGGAAATAGTCTCTGTTCTGAATCCCTGTCACAACAAGAAGCTCTTAGGAGAGGCGACCCCTACCTCTCTGCTCAAACTCTGTACTCTCCCCTCACTCAGATTTTATTTTTTGTCACAGTCCCTTACCTTTGACGAGTACAGTCCAAAGACATATAACACTTACTCTCCCAATCAGCCCTTGGTGAGTAGCAGGTTTGGTAGGGACAAGTAGGCTTTTGCACACCACGCTCCAGCCCCCCAAGTGCAGTCTGACTGCTTCTCACTCCTCAACGGATCTGACCAACTGCGGTTGGAACTCTCAGCCCACAGCGTTCACATTCCCACACACAGGGCATTGTCCACGAAGTACAGGCCATTTTTTTCAGTCTGAACACCGTTATACCCCCTAAAAAATATATCTCAACCAAGGCAACCTGGTCCAAGATAAATCATGCCTGTACATGTAAAACAGAAGATAACAGTGGCTACTTCAACTTGGAGCACCCAGATCTACCTACAAGGAAATAATAGTTTTCACTCTGAAATTAGCGTTACAACCGTAAGTGTATTAAGTGTCTAGAGAATAACGTCGGGAAGGCTTTGCATGTTCATTTTGGCCTTCTGACATTCCATCCGCATCCATCCCTTGTCTGGTAAAACTGCCCCATCTCACTCACATTCTGATAGACCGAGTTTTGTTAAAGCTGAATCCTGCTTCTAGAGCGTCTAGGGCATGGGGATTTAGGGAACGGGTCTGTTCTATCGGCAACTTGTGGCTTTTGGGGGGTATCTCTCAGAGCCGTAAGTATCTAGAGTTCTCCCTAATTTCTCTGATAGCTAAGGCATCTGACGACCCCTTCTTTCTCCCTCCTAAGGTTCGGGTTTTCTCACCTGGGTCAGTTTTTGGGTGGCTCTCTAGGATCCAAAAATACACTGCAGAGAGCTCTGCGTCCCTCTGTTGCCTGGGTAACAACTTTGTTTCCGATCGCCGCCACCCCCCACCTCCGGGTTCCCGCTTGACTTTCCTGGCCAATCATAGAAGAGTGTCCTTTGAAACCTCACGAGAAGTAACCATTCCGGGCGCGTGCCAGTTGGGGTCAACGGCCTCCCTTTCCAGTTAACTAGGTCGACCCCTTTTAAGCCTGGGTCTCAGCATCGCTCCAGCGGAGAAGCGCCCACTGCGCAGGCTGGCTCTTTTCGGCCGCAGAAGTTCCGGGTCCGCCTCTCTGGCCGCTCCGCAGTTTCAACTGCCTTCGCTTTTACTTCGCCGCCACCAGAGTAAACGGCACCACTGGTTTTCGTTTGTTCAGGAAATCAACGTTCTCCCTCACTGTTACTTTCTTCCTGCAGGTGGATTCTAGATCGGACCGCTAGTTGTCCAGCAGATCCGGAACAGCGTGGGCGGAAAGGTAGGCTCGGTGGCCTGGGGGTTTGAGGAGGTTTTGTGGCGGCTCCACACGCGCTCCCCACGCCCCCTTTCCGCGCTGTGACAGAGACACGTGTTGTGGTTCCGTCCCGGCTCAGCGTTTTTGTGTGGGTTTTTGACGATGTGTGTGTAGGGTGGTAGGGTGGGATCGCGCTTTTTTTCCTCTGCTGTGGGCAAGCCTTCTGGATCCGGAGCCCCAGGGGGAGCACCCCTACGGCTGTCACGCGGCTCCCGCGAGGCACCGGCCGGAGCTACGCGTCGTTCCCACTCACGGGAACGTCGCCGGACCCGGTGCCCCGCTTTTCCCGCTTTGGAGTGCAGAAACGCTGGCGCGGTGCCAGTTTGCTCTGCTTGGCAATCGGAGTGTTTGCACTTGGCCTAGAGGTACAGTTGTGACCCTAGTTTCTCAGGAATTCCGTGGTTTGGTTTTAAATAAAAGGGAAACAGAATAGATGGCTTAATAAATATTTGGAGTATCCAAAACTGATTAGCTATACATATATCCCCTTCCATGCCCTCAAGAGGCATCCTAACAGGAAGGCCAGGAATCTGGACCTGAGCTGTGAATTTTTGCCCCCTTGGATGTATGAATTTGCCCCTCTAGGTTTCTCTGTGCTGGAGTAGCAGTCATCAACCACAATATGAGTTAGGTTGAATGTATTTTTTTAACTAATAAATATGGACATTTTCAAAAGGATATACTCTAAAAAATATATGACTCATAGCATATTCAAGCAGATTCAAGTGCCATAATAACACTCATGGTGATTAGCTTTCTTTTTGAATATCTTTTCCAAAGATTATATGAGTATGTATTCATTTGTAATTTAAATTTTTTATAAAGGAAGCAATTAAGTTGACTGGGAGAATAAAAGCTATAATTGGTCTGTATTAGCACATTCCCCCTTTTCAAAGCACACAGGTTGTCTTATTTTCTGTCATTCTAAAACATTAACTAAGCCCCTCTTTTTAAAATTATAAAATATTTCAGACAGAAAATTACAGAGACTATTATACACCATCATCCATGTACCCACCAAAGATTTAACAATTGTTAACCTTTTGCCATATTTTCATTAGATATTGTTTTTTTAAGAACTAAAACATTACACTAAAACTAAAACACTACCTCTTTGTAACCCTTCGCAATCTCATTTCCTTCCCAATCCCAGAGATATTTGTTCTTCTGAAGTTGTTAAATATTTTTCCTGTGTTTTTAAGTGCACTCAAACATAGATGGCCATAAATGATTTGTAATATATTGTTTTGTATGTCCTTTGACATTTTCATAAATGGTATACTGTACTAACTCTTCTGCAACTTTTTGGGGGTCAACATTGTTTTTGAGATTTGTCTATACTGATAAATGTAGATAAAGTTAGTTATTTTAGGGGGGATAAACTGGGAGATTGGGATTGACATATACAGACTACTATATATAAAGATAACTAATAAGAACCTACTGTATAGCACAGGGAGCTCTATTCAGTGCTCTGTAATGACTTGTATGGGAATGGAGTCTGGAAGAGAGTGAATATATGTATATGTATGTCTGATTCACTTTGCTATACAGCAGAGATTAACACAACATGGTAAATCAACTATACCCCAGTTAAAAAATTAATTTAAAAAATTTAAAAACTGAAATAACATATATATAACTCACATAAATACTAAAATGTGAAGTGATTTTTATTTTTTACACAATTATTTCAGTAACACAGAAATATTCAAAAATGCTATCTTGCCATTTAGTATGTACAGTTTTCATAGGTTTCTCCTGGTAGACTTATTGCACAATCCAGGAATAAAGCTTAAAGCAGAAAGTCATTTAGGAGTAATAAAACCTAAATTAACAAAACACAAAAAAGTTGCTTTTATTGATGTAAAGTAGCCGTCATATAACTATGCCACTTAAAAATATCTCCATTCCACTATTGTTGTTGGACATTTAGGTTGTTTCAAGTATACAAATATTCATATAAATCATACCACTAAAAGAGGTACCTAAAATAGGCAAATTCATAGACACAGAAAGTGAATAGAGGTTACCAGAAAGTAAAATAGAGGGGCTGGGGGAGTGGGCAATAGGAAGTTATTGTTCAGTGGGTACAGAGTTTCTGTTTGTGGTGATGAAAAAGTTTCGCAAATATTGAATAGATAGTGGTGATGGTTAAACAATGTTGTGAATGTACTTAATGCCACTGAATTGTACACTTAAAAATGGTTAAAATGGTAAATTTTACATTATATTTTACCACACAAAAAATTACAAACATAAGAATTATGCTTATTTTTCAAAGGCATACTTTGAAAAATATACTTGATGACTAGTTTTTTGTGCAGTAAAGCCCTGAGAAAGGTGAGATTTATTTTAAAAAATAAACTTGAATTAAGTTATATTAGCCAGATCTATTTTTCCTTGTAAAATGATATTTTTTGAAATCTTTAAATGACTACTATTACTTCATGCTTGTATAAGATTTTTATGAATACTAGTATGCTTCAGAAGTTTCCAGTTTTTCATTTGTTTTTTTTTTTTTTTTGCTCTTTTTCTCCAAGGTTTTGAGGGAGGATTCTTCTAAAAGTGAGTAGGCCTTGAGGCTGTACTTTGCATTTGAATGCCATTCCTCTTTCATTTCTTAGACTAGTTCTCTCCAGTGATGTACTCTCTCCTTTCTCCTCTCCCCTCTCCTAATCCTGTTCTTTCACCGCTGCCCTTTTGGGTCCCTCTGCCTCCTTTCCATTTAGCCAAGCCTTCTCTTTGGGTTTCTCTGCCCTTCACTCCCGTCCTCTCTTGAGTCCCCTCCCCTGCCTTGTATCCTTCTCAGCTCCTCCAAGATTTCCCCTCTCTTGAGTCCTTCTGCCCACCCTCCCCTGTGGTCTCATCCCTGGTCTTTTCTTTTCCAGTGTTGTAACTGCTAAAGACATTCACTAAAATAAGACTTGTTTCATGGAAATTTACAGTCTTCTCTGCAGTGTCAGACTTGCAATATTCGGAAAGTTGGTCTTAATTTTGGGATTTGAAAAAACCTTTCTAGCCTTTAAAATAAGATTCTGACGTTACGGCCTTGACAAGTTACAGTATGAGTACGAAGGGGGAGAAAAGCACTTAACGTGAAAGATAATCAGTGAGTTATATTGCTTAAGATGTTTAATGTGAACTGAAAACTAATGCACAATTTTCCGTAGCTCTATATTTTATTTTGGCATAAAATAAAATGATTACCATTAGAGGTTTGATCCCTTCCTATTTCCTTGAAAATGGCTGTGCTAATTTCACCTCTCCCTATCCATTTCTCTCTGGCGACTCAAACATTTAGGATAAAACATTGGTAACTCAGTTTGTACTTCCAGAGTTGGCATCAATCACTGTCAGTGCAAATAAGGACCCTATTGTACTTTGAGGCTTCAGTTTTTCTACTTTCTTCTTTAGTTCCATTTCTGTAATGCTTTCTTGGTGGAAAAGGGGTTTCTTCAGTGATTTGGTACTTTTCCTTTGCTTCTCTGCCTCTCTCCTTAGTTCAATAATTAATATGTTAAGGAACCATATGTATCCTCAGAAGTTACTATTTATTGCAATGGTTTTATACCATGACTAATCACATTGCATGAATTTTCAGGCCAGGTTGTTTAGTCATGATGTTCTTGAGAAGGTGAACTGAATTCGTGGAGTGGTGAATGGAATTCACCATTCACGTGGACTTCATGCCTAGTAACTAGGCATTTTAGGGAGAACGTTGTCTCCAAAGAGGATTTGCTTCCAAGAAGGCAGAAAAACTTTTTAATCCATTACATGGCTGAACTTCTATGCTAGTCACTTCTTGACAGTTATTTCTCAAAGTACTGTGGGGGAATAATGGCATGAGTGATTTTCCCCCAAATCATTTATACTTTGTGAGACAGAAGCCCCTAAACATTTATGCTGAAATGACTTATAATAGGTACCCAGGCTTGAACTTATTTTGTTTCTGCTCTTTGAGATGCAGATTTATCTTCCTAATATGTGTTGCTTAAGCTAATGTTACACTGAAAGTATTGTGTTCATTTCCTTCACTTACTATTTGTTTGACCTTGGGAAAGTAATTTAGTATCTTAGAGCCTCAGTTTCTTCAACTATAGAATGGAGATCAAAATACCTTTACGGTTTGTTGTAGGTAATTAAAAGATGAGGAATTTCAGATTCGATAAGTGCTTTTATCATTTACCTTTTATATAAGGGATTCAAGAACTTAAGTGGTAAAATGGTATGTCCTGAAATGACCTACCATCACTTATTGATCCTCAGTCAGGTTTCTTACTAACCAGAACATTCCTAGGACCTATAAAGGACGATAGGTAGTACACAAAGAAGATAATTTGCATTCTGATAAATGAGATAGTTGTGTAGTGATTTTTTTGAATTGTAATTTGAAATGCAATTTATGTTCACTCTCTGGGCCAGCTTAGAGAGTGCCCCATAAATATCCCTGATTGACTTATCCTTCACTGACAGTGAGGACAACCCCAGCATTATATTTTAGAAAGCTTTCATATAGCACTTTACTTTAAATTAAATTAGACAAGATAATATATGTGGAGGGCCCTTTGTAAACTTATTTTTAAGAAAACATTTTGGTTACTCAGTGAAACTGCCAGAATTTTAGAGGTGAGGAAACAGATTCTAATGCATTTAAGTGACTAGCACAGCCCAATAGGTGGCAGCACTGATTGAATTGCCTCATTTAGATTGGACTACCAGGCAGGGATCATCTGCCCAGTTCCAGGAGCCTTTTCAGTGAGCTCCGATGATTTCTTTAGGCCTAGTGAATTTTCTGCAGAAGTCCTTCACCATCTAGTACTTCTTTCTTTGAACATGTGTGCTTGCATTAATACATCCAGGATGGAACTGTAAGCTGGGCTCAACATAAAAAGCTGTAGTTTTGTCAACTTTAAGCTCCTAGTCAGGCAGTGTGGATAAGGAGAGAGCACTCTGAAGAGGAATAGAAGTTGGCTAGAGGAACTCAACAATGACAGAGACAGATATTCCTACTCATAGCCACATAGAGGGAGTACAGACTTGTTTTCCATTTTTTATTAAAGTAGTGATATGCAGAGAGAAGCTAAAGTGTGCTAAGGTCTTATTTGTTAAAAAGGATATGGAATACTGATTAACTTCAGGCTTTCTTAGAAGAACATAAATTTAAATGTGTTAAAGAATTCAAGAGAAACTCATACAAATAAATATAATTAGCATATGTAACTTCCAAGTATGGGAAAAATGATGGAATACAGAAAATTCCATCAGTCCAATTATGCAGAAAAAGATAAGATAATACAACATGGCAAATAAAAAAGACAAAATAAGATGGGAGAAATATGAGTCTAGTTTTGTCAGTAGTCATAATAAATGTTAATAAATTAAACTCACTCATTAAGAGATTCTTAGACTCTATTTTAAAATTTTCAGCTTTGCTATTCATCAAAACCACACTAAAAATGACTCAGAAAGGTTGAAAACAAAGGGAAGGAAAAAGATACACTAGGCATATAGCAACCAAAAGAAAAATGGTGAAGCAACATTAATGTCAGACAAAATGTGATCTCAGGCAATTTAGTAATAAACAGATACTTCACACTGATGAAAGAAAGGAGATCTGCCAAGAGAGTATCGACCATGAATCTATGCCCCTAACAACATAGTCTTGAAATATATAAAGCAAAAAAACAGTGGAATTATAAGCAGAAATTGATAATCTCTAATAATGAGAGACCTTTTTTTTTGGAAGTGAGGTTTATTATTTTTTTGGTGCATTGGGTCTTCGTTGCTACGCGTAGGCTTTCTTCTAGTTGCGGCAAGCGGGGCTACTCTTCGTTGCAGTGCGTGGGCTTCTCCTTGCAGTGGCTTCTCTTGTTGCAGAGCACAGGCTCTAGTGCGGGCTTCAGTAGTTGTGTCATGTGGGCTCAGTAGTTGTGGCTCATGGGCTCTAGAGCGCAGACTCAGTAGCTGTGGTGCACGGGCCCAGTTGCTCCGCGGCATCTGGGATCTTCCTGGACCAGGGCTTGAACCCGTGTTCCCCGCATTGGCAGGGGGATTCTTAACCACTGTGCCACCAGGGAAGCCCATGAGAGACATTTAAAACACCCTTGTTAGAAACTGGTTAAGCAGAATAGATTAAAAAGATTTTTTTAAGTACAAGGATGTGACAGATATACGATCTAAATGAGATGGAAGGGAATTTTTAATTCCAAATTCTTAATGACAGATTCATTTTTAGTCCCAAGGTGATTTTCATTTGTTTTATTTCTCAAATTTCTAAGGAAGAAAATATTTAAATATTCATGCTACATTTAACAGAGAAATTCTAATAACAGGGTAATTCTTAAATTACTTTCAAAAGAATGGAAAGTCCACAAATGAAAGGGCACAAGAAAAAGTTCCACCTTTTGATGGCTACCAGAAGTTTTTCCTTTGGCCTGCAATATGACATTGATGACACTACCTAATTCTGAAAGTATCAATGTCTATGACAGTATCAGAACCATGGTTTGGCAACAGTATTTTTTCTGTCAACAGTTGTGATATTATCATATACTTATATATCATAAATATGTAATATATAATTATATAACATAATAATATAATATTATTATAATATAATTTATAATGCTTATAACCTCAGGAGTGTGGTACCCTTAGGCAATATAAGACTAAATACAGCAAGTGCTCTTATTCTGCCCAGAATGCCTTTCTTTCTGTGCCTTCCAGGACTGAGTTATTATACCACTGAAATCACCCTTTGGAGCTCACATTTTAAAAGTTCTAAGATGTGTATGACTTAAAAATAAGCATGTCATATTAACACATTTAGATAAATATTGTCCTTCAGAGTTAGTCTTGGGGAGGTGTTCACTTATAACCATGACACGAACACTACTCAAGATACTGTATTTTACCAATTTTAAGAGGTATAGTTTTCCATATTTTAACATCTCTGCAGTTGAAATGAGTCTTAACAGTTGATGGTATCTTACAGTCCCTTTTGGCTAGGTGGCAGTTGTGATGTCATAGTTGTTTCCATATGCACATTTAATATCAAAATGTCTAGGATCAAAACCTGCAAATGGGTGTCTTGGGTGAAAATCCCAGAGATAATAGGGAATCACCTGTAACTCCTAGAAACCAATGGTTGTGGGGAGCGAATGCAAAAGATGGTTAATCAGGTTTAGTTATTGATTATGCTGAAGTGGGAGACAAAAGGAGGCTAGTCTACATATTTGCAAAGCTGGCTTGAAAGCATAGCAAAAATGGTTTTTAGTTCTCTTATGAGTTCTTTTAAGAATTGCTGCAGCAACAATGCTCCTGGTGGCACAGAAGACTTTAAGAAATTTGAGTGGAAAATTGAATTCTGAATATTTTTTCTTAATATATGCATGTTTGATTAAAATCTGTGTCTACATTGAAAGGAGCTCTTTCAAAAAGTAAAAAAAAATTAAGTGATGATAAGGAACTGTAACAGGTTGGTGTTGGTTTTTTTTTATTTTTGTTTTTGTTTTCCTTTTTACTGGTGTATAAAGTAATGGGGCTCATAACTTTGATGAAATATTTTTGATACTGATTTCTTAGAATTGCCTTTCAGAGCTATTGTGAAAAACCTGATTGTTAGTTGCATCCTGTTTTAGAAATCTTGACTGGGATAGAATGATAAGTACACAGTGATTTTCCCTTAACACTTTAAGGGATATTTAGAGATATTATTCCATCTTCTTCTAACATTTACTGTTGCTAATGAAGAGTCTGCTGTCAATCTGGTTGTTACTCCTTATTAGGTAAATGATTTTTTCTCTCTGATAACTTTCAGATTTTTTCTCTATACTTAATATTTTAGGGTTTTAATATAAAGGGTGTGTGTGTGTGTGTGTGTGTGTGTGTGTGTGTGTATGGTGGTGGGAGGAGTTGCCTGCTTGCACTTGGTGGCTTTAAATATGAGGACTCATTTTTCTTCAGTTCTAGCAAACTCATTTATTAACTCTGAATAATGTCTCTGCCATACTATTTTTTTTCCTTCTGACATTCCTTCTGGATATATACTGAAATTTCTCTTTTATTTTCTCCTTATCTCTTAATTTCTCTTTTCTTTCCCATCACTTTATCTGCCCTGTGTTCTGGCAGATTCTTTTCTTCTGTTCTCTCTTCCTGTTCAATGATTTTTTTTCCTCTTCAACTGTGTCTAGTCTACTATTTAAATCTATCCATTGAGCCTTTTTATTTCTGATACTGTATCCGTTTCTTGGATTTCTCCATGGTTCTTTTTCACATTCACTTGTTTGTTTTTATGGATGCTAATTCTTTCTTGAGCTCTTTGAACATATAAAACATTTTAATGTGCCATTCATATTGCTCTATCACCTCTAATTCCTTAGATGAGAATTTCCTCAATTTTCAGGTCTATAGACTACTTACTTAGACCTTTTGTAGTTCTTGTCTTTAAGTTAGTTTTCTTGGGGTGTTTTGGATCATGGGTGACCTAGGAAGTGGAGATATCTCTGATAAGTGATGTCATGGACAACCTGCCTGGGCCCTGAAAGTTTCATCAGATCCTAATTAGTGTTTTTATGTTACCATCTTAGCTTGAAGTTTCCACACCACAAAGGTAAATTGAATTTGAGCCGTCTGTGTATATCTTCTGTACCAGCTTGGGGTTCCTGCATGTCTCCATTGCCTTTTGCATTCTCCTATAGAGATTTCCCAGATATAAGCTCCACTAGGTTTCTGCTTATTGAGGAGCCTATGACCTTACCCTGTGGCCTCAAATTTACCCACAATCTAGCATATTTCCAGTTTTGAGGGCACACATCTCATTCAAGTCACCCCTTGGGCTAAGCAGCTTCAGCTTCTGCTCATAGATATGAATTCCCTGTCTGGCACCTGAAAAATTGTCTTCTTTCTTTCTTTCTTTTTTTTTTTTTTTTTTTTTTTTGGTCATGCCGCGGGGCATGTGGGATCTTAATTCCCCGACCAGGGATCGAATCCGTGCCCCCTGCACTGGAACTGGAGAGTCTTAACCACTGGACTGCCAGGGAAGACCCTGTCTTTTTTCTTAAAAAACTCTGTATTTTTTAAAAAGTATTTTTGTAAGTGCTTTTGAACTGATATTTCTTGGAGTTTGGAGTATAAGAGAGTGATTCCAGTGTGGCTCCCATCTACTGTCTTGACTTGGAAGTCTCGTTGAGATCTCTAAAAATTTTCTTCTTCCATTCCTCTCTTACCTCTATTTAGGGTTTGGAGTCAGGAGCCGGTTTATTTTTGGAGGAACTGGTGCCCCTACCGGTTGGTTCACTTCTGGCTCTGCAGAGACAACCACTTAGCTACAGAGTTTACTTTCTCTACACCTGGTATAGGAGGTTTAACTTAGGGACTCCATTCCAACCAGTTAGAAGTTCATCTTCTACCGGCCTGTTCTCACTCTGTAACACAACTCCAGCTAGGCAGAATACAGGATTCAGCTTTGGAGCACCAGTTGCATCAACTCCTATCCCAGTAGGAACTGGATTTCCTTAGGGTAAGAAGAGTACCATTTGATTCTTTTAGTGGTTACAATGGTAATCATCTTTCAAAGACAAACTTTCAATTTGGAGTATGGAAAGGGTAAAGGGATGGTGTGGCATTTCAAAGTCAATTATTAGGAATTATGCTACTCATCCCCAAGGTAGTCCTATAAATTGAAGTCATTTCTGATTTGAGACACAAGGCACGTTGAATTCTGCTCTGTGGTATCCCTTCGTTTTATGTGAGCCATAGGAAGAGTACTCACTGGGTTTTGAACATATACCATCTTGGAATTAGACTGCTTGCTTATTAAATGTCTCTCTCTAGAGAGATCTTTGTCTATTGATCATTTTAATGACCTTGGATATACATTCTTCCCTCCTGCATCTCAGAATTTTTAAAGGGAGCATTTTAAAAAATGCCTTTCTATGTAAATTCAGTTGGATCTAGCCCTTTCTTTCAGTAACACCTGATAGCCTGATGAAAGCTATTCCCTCTGGAATTCTCCCCTATAACTGTTAGTTATCTAATAACCTGTAATTGAGTGTTAAATAACCTTTCTTAGGACGGGTAATTTAAATACTGAAGCACTTTCTTTTGTGGGTCATGAAATACATTTAAAATTTTCTAGAAACTCTATTAAAGGGATGCCTCACGTGACTTTGTGATTCAGTGTCTAAAACTAAAAATTATGTTTTTAATAAAGTCTTCCAGACTGGTGGAAGAAGTGTAAGTTCTGTTGTCTGTACTGAAAATAAAAATTTTGGAACTACTCCTTCCCCATCAAAACATTTAAAACTTTTGTTCTTAAAGTAGACCAAATTAGGAAACCTTTATCTGTGGATGAGCGAATAGGGAGCTCTGTACATGTATTCCTGTATTAATATCTGGTTATCTTTCCTTCTGTATTGAGATGAAATAACCTATGGAATAAAATGTTATAAAACTTAATTTGACAGGAGCTATGTTATCTAGCTGCCATTTAATGTGGCAGCGAACTATTATATTGATTTTTTTTCCTTTTTCTATTTAGAATAAATGCAATAAAATTAAACTTGGGCAACAGGGCTTTCACACAACCTACAGTGATTCTAGGGGCTCTTGAGCTGGGTGCCAGCACCCGTACTAATGCTGTATCAAGTAGTGCCCTATCACACCAGGGGACAGCATCCACTCCTTTTGCTTTTGGCTCTGTTACTCAGTCTGCAACAGGGTTCTCGTTCATTGGTGGAAGTGCACCTCAGACTGGGTGCACCAATTTCAATATTGTCTTGATGGGGAACGCCTCTCAACCAACAGTGTTTGCAGGATTACCCCTCACTCCTGCTACTCGGACGTCTAGTGGAACGATTGCTACACAATCAGTTACTCCTTTCAACCGTGGTGGACAGTCCACTGGTAAGGTTTGAACTCTGCTCTCTAATGGAGATGCACAGTATTCAAGATTGATTTTGAGATTCTTATTTGATTGATTCATCTGAATATGACTAACTTCTCTTGTTGGAGGTTAGTGTTATTGATGAATGCAATAGAAATTAAATCTAAACTGCTCCGTCTGGTTTTGCACTTTTAGGTTTAGAACCAAGGAATGTTTGTTTGGGGGGAAAGTTACAACCTTCTGAGAATGATTAGTCTAGACAAATTGGCCTCTAGTAATAGTAGAGTTACACTGAAATGTTTTGTTCAACTGTTTAATGCTTGTGTTTACCAAGTATATTTTTCACAATCTGTTGGTATGTTCTGTTTTCCTTTTTTAAAATAAAACTTCTGAAATGAAATTTATCAGGAGGTACAATAAAACAGGAAAGAATATTTTTGGAGTAGTATAAAATTTTAGAGAATATTAATAATGTAATAATAAGTGAGTTATATGGCATAGTTGGGGAATGGTAAAATATTTTGGCTAGTAGAGACATTTTACATGCATGGGTTACCAGTTTCTAAATAAGTCGGATTCAGTAAAATGCATTTAACCTATACTGAACATTAATGAGAAGACATTTAGGATCTTTCTAAACTAAAATGCAGTTAATAAAAAGTACTGGTTGATAAACCATATAAGCTTGGTTTTACTGTAGATGCCTCAGATATTTTAGAGCTTGAGAAATACACTGAGTGAGATATTGTATACATTTTACTTTATGGTATATTTTATTGAATTACATATTCATAGTAATGGTTTCAGAGCTTTTGGAAACAACCAAAAATGTAAAATATTTTAAAAATTATAGATAATAAACAACTTATTTATAATTCAAATTTAGTAGTGATAATGTAACCAATTTTGATTGGTTGGAATGGCATTGTAGGACACAAAGAGATGAAGTGGAGCATTAAAATCATTATGATACTAGAATATTTGGTCACTACCTTGGGGGGCATTATTTTAATTGTGTACAAATGAATTTTTGATGTTACAAATAATACATATCTGTTATCAATAAAAAGCCAAACAGGAAATAAGTGTTTGAACTTTGCCTCTGTTAGTTACTAGTTCTCTGACCTTGGACAAGTTACTCTAACCTCTCAATGCTTGGTTTGCTCATCAATAAGTGCTCAGCGTTTTACCTTGTAGGGTTGTTGTGAGGATTAGGTAGGTAAGTGAATATAAATAAGTAAAGTGCTTAGAACCTTGTCTGACATGTATATAATAGGTATTCAATAAATGTTAGCTATCTTTGTCATTTTTATGAAAGTATACATTTCCCCGTGGTGTTAAATATGTTGGATATTATCCCTTTTGTTTGTTTGTTTTTTAAGCTTTGGTAGTTTAACACTGAAAATAGTATCATAGCATCATGTTCATTTACATTTTCCTTTATTAGGAGTAAGGCTGACTTCTCTTCAAATGATTGATTAATTGTATTTGTGTTTTTTTCGTGTGTTTGTGTGTGTGTGTGAGAGAGAGAGGGAAATTGAATGAATTCCCTTTTTGTATCTTTTGCTCAGTTTTCGGTCTTTTTTTCTTTTTTTTTTTTGGCCACACCATGCGGCTTGCGGGATCTTAATTCCCCCAACCAAGGATCGAACCCAGGCCCTCAAACCCGTGCCTTTGGCAGTGGGAGTGTGGACCCCTAACCATTGGACCACCGGGGAATTCCTTGCTCAGTTTTCTAATATGGTGCTTATGTTTTTCTCATTTATATGCAGTTGCAATATCCTAACCCTTTGATATTTGTATAAGAAGTATTTTTGTACCTATGATTTCTGTTGGTGACAAAGTCACAGGTACTACTAACCTACGTGGTTTGTTGCCTACCTTTATAACTAAGGAAAGTGCTCAGGTTCTGCTAGATGTTAGTGAAAATGAAGATGTAATTCCCCTCCCCCCGAAAAAGAAGTATTTTCCCCAGTTTGTTTTGGTTTTATTTTACTTAGTTTTATAGATATTAAAAGATTTTAAATTTTTAAATTAAGCTTTTTATTTTGACATAATTGTAGATTCTCATTCAGTTTTAAGAAAAAATACAGAGATCCCACATACCCTTTGGCCATTTTCTCCTTGTGGTAACATCTTGCAAAACTATAGTACAATATTGCAGCCAGGATGTTGATATTGGTAGTCAAGATATAGAATAGTTCTCTCACCACTAGGATTCCTCATTTTGCCCTTTCATAGCAACACCTACTTCTCTTCTGCTCCCACACTCTATTTAACCCTGGCAACTATTAATCTGCTCTCCATTACTATAATTTTGTCATTTCAAAAACGTTATATGGATGGAATCATACAGTATGTAATCTTTTGGGAATGGCTTTTTTCACTCAGTATACTTCCCTTTAGATCATCCAGATTGTTGTGTGTGTCAGTTGTTTGTTTTATTGCTGCATAATATTCCATGGTATGGATGTCAATTTGTGTAACTATTTGTCATTCAAATAATTTTTCCTCTGTAGGTCAGATGACATTTTTCTCTTGCTGTTTTCAATATTTCTTGTTTGTCTTTAGTTTTCAGAAATTTAATTATTAAGTGTCTTGGTGTAGATTCCTATCATTCTGTCATCAAGTTCATTGATTCTTGTCTCTATCCCCTCTGTTCTGCTGCTGAGTCCTTTTGCTTGGCTTCAGCTTTGCATTTTGGTTATTGGTTATCTGGTTATCTCAAATTTCCACTTGGCTCTTCTTTATATCTTCTATTTCTTTGTAGAGATTTTCATTTCTTTTCTTTTTCTTTTTTTTTTTGCTAAGGGTATTTTTTCTTGTGTTTCAAGTGTGTTCATAATTTCCTTTTGATGCACTTTTATCATGGATGCTTTGAAATATTTGTCAAATAATTCTAACATTTCTATCATCTTGGTATTGTCTTTTTAAATTCCATTTGAGATCTTTCTGGTTCTTGGTAGGAAGAGTGATTTTTAATTGAAACCTGGACATTTTCTTATTATGTTATGAGACTCTGAATCAGATTCAAGACTTTTGCTTTAGCTGGCTTAACTTGACATTGCTCTGGCATGAGACAGAAGGGTTTCGCTGTGTTACTGTAAGGTGGGAGTAGAACTTCATTTTCCCCAGTCCGTCTCCATTGCTACCCAAGGCAAGGGTCTCCTAGTTACTGCTGGGCAGGAGTGGGAGTTCCTGCTCCTGATGTGGTTCCCACTGACACTGTGAGGACATGGTTCATTAACTGCTGGCAGAGATAACATCCTGGCTCCCTACTTGACCTTCTCTGATACCATCCTGGCTGGGGTACTGGGACACCTGGTTATAGCCTCACAATTGTGGAAGTTTAAGTTCCTCACTTGCTGTTCTCTGGAATAGGTAGGGAGTGGGACCATACTTTTTTCTGTGATGTTTGGTTATTGTCTAAAAATTTTCTGTCTTGTTGGTCTGCCCCATTCTTGTCTTTTGTCTAGAGATAAGGTTTTTGTTGGATTTGTTTTTGTTTTTCTATACCCATTGTTGTTTCTGACTGGCCAACCTATTCAACTCCAAGCCTGGGAAATACGAGGCAGAAAGAAAACCTATGGAATTCATTACCATAATATTCCTTGGGTCTCAAGATCCCTAGTTGATTTGACTTCTCGCCACCTTTCAGGGTTTTCTTGCTTATTTTATATATAATGTCCAGGGGTTTTAGGCATACGTAGTGGGAGGAATAGGGAAAGTACATTTTCCTGGAAATGGAAATCCTTAAGATGTAAATTTTTATGTTGTCAAATCTCTCATTCTTCTGAGTTTCTCTCTCTGGACTTACTTGTATAGACCTTTTTCACCTTAGGATTCTTAATTCTTTTTGTTCTTTTATGGTTTATATTTTTAGGAATTTCCTGCCTTCCTATTGATTACTTGAACATTTTTAGAATTCCATTATATTTTTAGGAATCTTTTTTTCTAAATGATTAGTGAATTAAACCATAGTATTTCATTAAATGGCCATTTTTTCCCTGTTGATTTGAGATGCTGCCTTCCTCATACACCAAATTATTATATATGCTTGGTTCTGCTTCTGGACTTCCTATTTGGTTCTATTTGTCTGTCCTTTCTTCCTCTAGTATCACCATTTTGTTATAGTAGCAAGCCCCACTATCTTGTAGTGTATGGCCACCTTCCCCCATTCTGTTTAAAAAAATGCCTATTTTCTATGGCTAACAATTTATTAAGCTAGTTGACATTTTCCTCTGTTCTTAAACATGAAGGAATTAAGGCTGATTTTGTTAGCCTTATAGCACGAGATGGAGAAAATTATGATATTGAACCCTTCCTCTTGTCCAGTGGTTCTCAACTGGAGGCGATTTTTGCCCCTTCTCCCAGAGGATATTTGGCAGTATCTGGAGACATTTTTGGTTGTCCAGACTGGGTGAGTGTTACTGGCATCTAGTGGGTAGAGCCCAGGGATGCTGCTAAATACTTTGCAGTGCACATAAAGGAAAATTTTGTTGTCCTCAACACACAACCTTTTGACACCAAATATATGGGGGTTCTTCCCACACCAACCAATTCTCCAATCTCCAGACACCAAATGGGTGTCCTACAATTCAGCTATGATGCTCACCACCTGGAGGTAGCACAGACCCCACAGGGTAAGGGCTCAGTTCCTCAAGACTGTCCCCCACTTCAGATATCAATTGCAAGTCCCAGGTTGTCACCTGTACTTCTGACCAACTGGCTACAAACTGGGGGTGCCTGTGACCCCTCCCTCCTTGGGTTGGATGATTTGCTAGAACAGCTCACAGAACTCTAGGAAACACTTGACCTAAAATTTCTGGTTCACTATAAATGATACCATTTAGGAACAGCCAAATAGAAGAGATGCGTAAGGCAAAGTATGGGGAAGCAGCCCAGACCTTCCATGTCCTCTCCAGGCATGTCACCCTCCTAGCACCTCCGTGTGTTCACCAACCCAGAAGCTCTCCAAACCCCTTCATTTAGGGTTTTGATGGAGGTTCAATTATGTAGGCATGATTGATGAAATCTTTGGTCTCTGGTGATTGAACTCCATCTCCAGCTCCTCTCCTCTCCTGAGACGTCAGAGGGTTAAGCTAAAAGCCCCAACCCTCTAATCACTTGGTTGGTTCCTCTGGTAACCAGCCTCTCAGCCTTAGGGGCCTTCTAAAGTTCACCTCATTGACATAAATCAGGTGTGGTTGAAAGGGACTTGTTAATAAATAACAAAAGAGGCTCCTTTCACCTTTATTGCTCTTGGAGCTATTTCTGAAACTGGGGACAAAACCCAAATATTATAACAAAAGATGCTTCTATCTCTCTCCTCACTTAGGAAATTACAAGGGTTTTAGGGTCTCTGTCCAAGAAAGGGTACAAAGACCAAATATGAATGTGTTAAATCCCAGCATGGGACAGTCCTCCACAACAAAGAATTATCGGCCCAAGCTGTCAGTAGTGCCATGTTGAAAACCCTGTTCTAGTCCTATGATTAGGAAAATGAGACTTTGTCTTTTAAACCCTTCCTTATTTATGAGTAAGGCTCCTTTAGCTTAAAAGCACATCATATTAAATGGCATTTGTTTCCTTAGTTACCTCTGGGTATGTGATTTAAGGTCAGGCCCCTGAAATTATGCCAGTATCTGAGAGAGATGATCAAGACTTTAAAGTATGGGCATAACTCAAGTGTAAATTTAATTAGCGCTAGTGAAGAGATTTCAGTAATACAGTCAGTTACAAAATAAATAATGCAAAAAACAGTCACCTTCCCATGTTTAAACAATAGTAATTGGGAAATATAATGGGGGAAGTTCCCATTAACAATTTCAACCAGAGGTATGAAATGCCTAAGAATGAACTTTAAAAATGTGTCTGATCTAAATGAAGATATCCATAAAATTTTACTGAGGAATGTAAAAGAAGACATGAATAAATGAAGAATACACACGCTCGATAGTACAGGAATGTCATTTAGTTCTAAATTAATCAACACATTTAACATAATTCTTATAAAACCACAATGGGAATCTTTGGGGGAAGGAAAGGAAGGAGGGACTTGACAAGGTTCTAGAGTTTAAATGAAGGGGATAAATGCACGAGACTAGTCATGTCTTGTTTTTTAAGAAAAGTAATGATAGTGTACTTGTAGAAAAATATATGAAAATATATTGTAAATTTATTCTCTGACTGTAAGTTTAAAATATTTAGTATAAAAAAATAAATGAATTCTAGTGCTTCAATAATTGGAACTTTCTTGTGGAACAGGGATAGAAAGAAAAATCAGTGAAAAATTTTAAAGTACAGAAACAAACCTGGGTTTATGAAGATGACATTTCCAATCTGGGGAGAGAGGATGGAGTAGTGAACAAATGAATTGCAATAGCTGGCTAGCCAGGTGACTTGAGGGAAGGGGATTATGTTTTGCCTAAAAAGATTAACTGAAAGAAATACTAGGTGAATTAAAGGTAGAAAATGAAACCATAAATATTTTAAAAGCATAGGTGAATATGAAAATGTGTAAATAATATTTCTTGGGTTAGGGAGAGGACCATTTATTTAAGTATAATTTTTAAATATATAATATAGTCTGTCAAATGATTTAAAATTAAGACTATAAAAATAGTATAAATAAGTATACTGCCCCCATCTACCCTGTATTACTCCCTCCCCCCTTCCCCACCCTCTCTATTCAGCTAACCACTGTAATTGTATGTATCCTTCCAGAGTTTCTTCATGGATTTGCTAGAAATAAAAATATATATTCTTAGCCCTCTGCCTTTTTAAAAAATAATATAAATGAGAGTATACTCTACACATTATTCGGTACCTTGCTTTTTAAACTTAAAACTTTATACACTTATTTTAAACATTTTGTAGCTCTTTTCACATCAATCAGTATATGGAGAGCTTCCTCAGTATTTTTTATAGCATCATAGAATTCCATGGTCTGGATGTGCTATAATTTATCTAACCCTTTGCTGGTGGACGTTTGGGTTGTTTCCTCTTTTGCTAATATAAACAGTGGTGCAATGGATCTTATTTTACATGTCATTTTTCAGGTGTATAAGTATATCTTTGTGGATAAATTTCTAAAAGAAGTATTACTGGTTTACAAGATAGATGCATTTGTAATTTTTAAAACATTGGCCACTTATTTTGCATAAGGGTTATACCAGTTTACACTCCCATTAGAAATCTCGGAGGCTGCCCATTTCTTCACAGTGTCCTTAAACAGAGTGTGTTACCAGTTTTTTTTATTTCTTCCCATCTGTTAGGTGAAATTGTTCTCAAGGTAGTTATAATTTGTGATTTTCTCCTAAAAGTGAAGTTGAACACCTTTTACATGTTTGAGGGTATTTTTTTTATTAGTTTCTGCTTTATAACAAAGTGAATCAGTCATACATATACATCTGTTCCCACATCCCTTCCCTCATGCATCTCCCTCCCTCCCACCCTCCCCATCCCACCCCTCCAGGCGGTCACAAAGCACCGAGCTGATCTCCCTGTGCTCTGCGGCTGCTTCCCACTATCTATCTACCTTACGTTTGGTAGTGTATATATGTACATGCCTCTCTTTCGTTTTGTCACAGCTTACCCTTCCCCCTACCCATATCCTCAAGTCCATTCTCAAGTAGGTCTGTGTCTTTGTTCCCGTTTTACCCCTAGGTTCTTCATGACATTTTTTTTAATTCCATATATATGTGTTAGCATACGGTATTTGTCTTTCTCTTTCTGACTTACTTCACTCTGTATGACAGACTCTAGGTCTATCCACCTCATTACAAATAGCTCAGTTTCGTTTCTTTTTATGGCTGAGTAATATTCCATTGTATATGTGTGCCACACCTTTATCCATTCATCCGATGATGGACACTTAGGTTGTTTCCAGCTCTGGGCTATTGTGAATAGAGCTGCAATGAACATTTTGGTACGTGTCTCTTTTTGAATTATGGTTTTCTCAGGGCATATGCCTAGTAGTGGGATTGCTGGATCATATGGTAATTCTATTTTTAGTTTTTTAAGGAATCTCCATACTGTTCTCCACAGTGCCTGTACCAATTCACATTCCCACCAGCAGTGCAAGAGTGTTCCCTTTTCTCCACACCCTCTCCAGCATTTATTGTTTCTAGATTTCTTGATGATGGCCATTCTGACTGGTGTGAGATGATATCTCATTGTAGTTTTGATTTGCATTTCTCTAATGATTAATGATGTTGAGCATTCCTTCATGTGTTTGTTGGCAGTCTGTATATCTTCTTTGGAGAAATGCCTATTTAAGTCTTCTGCCCATTTTTGGATTGGGTTGTTTGCTTTTTGCTATTGAGCTGCATGAGCTGTTTATAAATTTTGGAGATTAATCCTTTGTCAGTTGCTTCATTTGCAAATATTTTCTCCCATTCTGAGGGTTGTCTTTTGGTCTTGTTTATGGTTTCCTTTGCTGTGCAAAAGCTTTGAAGTTTCATTAGGTCCCATTTGTTTATCTTTGTTTTTATTTCCATTTCTCTAGGAGGTGGGTCCAAAAGGATCTTGCTGTGATTTATGTCATAGAGTGTTCTGCCTATGTTTTCCTCTAAGAGTTTGATAGCTTCTGGCCTTACATTTAGGTCTTTAATCCATTTTGAGCTTATTTTTGTGTATGGTGTTAGGGAGTGATCTAATCTCATACTTTTACATGTCCCTGTCCAGTTTTCCCAGCACCACTTATTGAAGAGGCTGTCCTTTCTCCACTGTACATTCCTGCCTCCTTTATCAAAGATAAGGTGACCATATGTGCGTGGGTTTATCTCTGGGCTTTCTATCCTCTTCCATTGATCTATCTTTCTGTTTTTGTGCCAGTACCATACTGTCTTGATTACAGTAGCTTTGTAGTATAGTCTGAAGTCAGGGAGCCTGATTCCTCCAGCTCCGTTTTTCATTCTCAAGATTGCTTTGGATATTCGGGGTCTTTTGTTTTTCCAAACAAATTTTGAAATTTTTTGTTCTAGTTCTGTGAAAAATGCCAGTGGTAGTTTGATAGGGATTGTATTGAATCTGTAGATTGCTTTGGGTAGTAGAGTCATTTTCACAATATTGATTCTTCCAATTCAGGAGCATGGTATATCTCTCCATCTATTTGTATCATCTTTAATTTCTTTCATCAGTGTCTTTTAATTTCTGCATACAGGTCTTTTGTCTCCTTAGGTAGGTTTATTCCTAGATATTTTATTCTTTTTGTTGCAATGGTAAATGGGAGTGTTTTCTTGATTTCATTTTCAGATTTTTCATCATTAGTGTACAGGAATGCCAGAGATTTCTGTGCATTAATTTTGTATCCTGCTACTTTACCAAATTCATTTATTAGCTCTAGTAGTTTTCTGGTAGCATCTTTACGATTCTCTATGTATAGTATCATGTCATCTGCAAACAGTGACAGCTTTACTTCTTCTCTTCCGATTTGGATTCCTTTTATTTCCTTTTCTTCTCTCATTGCTGTGGCTAAAACTTCCAAAACTAAGTTGAATAAGAGTGGTGAGAGTGGGCAGCCTTGTCTTGTTCCTGATCTTAGTGGAAATGGTTTCAGTTTTTCACCATTGAGGACAATGTTGGCTGTGGGTCTGTCATATATGGCCTTTATTATGTTGAGGAAAGTTCCCTCTATGCCTACTTTCTGCAGGGTTTTTATCATAAATGGGTGTTGAATTTTGTTGAAAGCTTTCTCTGCATCTATTGAGATGATCCTATGATTTTTCTCCTTCAACTTGTTAATATGGTGTATCACATTGATTGATTTGCGTATATTGAAGAATCCTTGCATTCCTGGAATAAACCCCACTTGATCATGGTGTATGATCCTTTTAATGTGCTGTTGGATTCTGTTTGCTAGTATTTTGTTGAGGATTTTTGCATCTATGTTCATCAGTGATATTGGCCTGTAGTTTTCTTTCTTTGTGACATCCTTGCCTGGTTTTGGTATCAAGGTGATGGTGGCCTCATAGAATGAGTTTGGGAGTGTTCCTCCCTCTGAAATTGTTTGGAAGAGTTTGAGAAGGATGGGTGTTAGCTCTTTTCTAAATGTTTGATAGAATTCGCCTGTGAAGCCATCTGGTCCTGGGCATTTGTTTGTTGGAAGATTTTTAATCACAGTTTCAATTTCAGTGCTTGTGATTGGTCTATTCATATTTTCTATTTCTTCCAGATTCAGTCTTGGCAGGTTGTGCATTTCTAAGAATTTGTCCATTTCTTCCAGGTTGTCCATTTTATTGGCATAGAGTTGCTTGTAGCAATCTCTCATGATCTTTTGTATTTCTGCAGTGTCAGTTGTTACTTCTCCTTTTTCATTTCTAATTCTATTGATTTGAGTTTTCTCCCTTTTTTTCTTGATGAGTCTGGCTAATGGTTTGTCTATTTTGTTTATCTTCTCAAAGAACCAGCTTTTAGTTTTATTGATCTTTGCTATTGTTTCCTTCATTTCTTTTTCATTTATTTCTGAGCTGATCTTTATGATTTCTTTTCTTCTGCTAGCTTTGGGGATTTTTTGTTCTTCTTTCTCTAATTGCTTTAGGTTCAGGGTTAGGTTGTTTACTCGAGATGTTTCCTGTTTCTTAAGGTGGGATTGTATTGCTATAAACTTCCCCCTTAGAACTGCTTTTGCTGTGTCCCATAGGTTTTGGGTCATCGTGTCTCCATTGTCATTTGTTTCTAGGTATTTTTAAATTTCCTCTTTGATTTCTTCAGTGATCACTTCGTTATTGAGTAGTGTATTATTTAGCCTCCATGTGTTTGTATTTTTTTTTTCTTTTTGCGGTATGCGGGCCTCTCACTGTTGTGGCCTCTCCCGTTGTGGAGCACAGGCTCCGGATGCGCAGGCCCAGCGGCCATGGCTCACGGGCCCAGCCGCTCCGCGGCATATGGGATCCTCCCAGACCGGGGCACGAACCCGTATCCCCTGCATCGGCAGGCGGACTCTCAACCACTGCGCCACCAGGGAGGCCCCATGTGTTTGTATTTTTTACAGATCTTTTCCTGTAATTGATGTCTAGTCTCATAGCATTGTGGTCGGAAAAGATACTTGATACAATTTCAATTTTCTTAAATTTACCAAGGCTTGATTTGTGACCCAAGATATGATCTATCCTGGAGAATGTTCCATGAGCACTTGAGAAAAATGTGTATTCTGTTGTTTTTGGATGGAATGTCCTATAAATATCAATTAAGTCCATCTTGTTTAATGTATCATTTAAAGCTTGTGTTTCCTTATTTATTTTCATTTTGGATGATCTGTCCATTGGTGAAAGTGGGGTGTTAAAGTCCCCTACTATGATTGTGTTACTGTCGATTTCCCCTTTTATGGCTGTTAGTATTTGCCTTATGTATTGAGGTGCTCGTATGTTGGGTGCATAAATATTTACAATTGTTATATCTTCTTCTTGGATCGATCCCTTTATCATTATGTAGTGTCCTTCTTTGTCTCTTCTAATAGTCTTTATTTTAAAGTCTATTTTGTCTGATATAGAATTGCTACTCCAGCTTTCTTTTGATTTCCCTTTGCATGGAATATCTCTTTCCATCCCCTTACTTTCAATCTGTATGTGTCTCTAGGTCTGAAGTGGGTCTCTTGTAGACAGCATATATATGGGTCTTGTTTTTGTATCCATTCAGCCAACCTGTGTCTTTTGGTGGGAGCATTTAGTCCATTTACATTTAAGGTAATTATTGGTATATATGTTCCTATTCCCATTTCCTTAATTGCTTTGGGTTCATTATTGTAGGTATATTTCTTCTGTTGTGTTTCTTGCCTAGAGAAGTTCCTTTAGCATTTGTTGTAAAGCTGGTTTGGTGGTGCTGAACTCTCTCAGCTTTTGCTTGTCTGTAAACGTTTTAGTTTCTCCATCAAATCTGAATGAGATCCTTGCTGGGTAGAGTAATCTTGGTTGCAGGTTTCTCTCCTTCATCACTTTAATTATGTCCTGCCACTCCCTTCTGGCTTGTAGAGTTTCTGCTGAGAGATCAGCTGTTAACCTGATGGGGATTCCCTTGCGTGTTATTTGTTTTTTTTTCCCTTGCTGCTTTTAATATGATTTCTTTGTGTTTAATTTTTGACAGTTTGATTAATATGTGTCTTGGCGTATTTCTCCTTGGATTTATTCTGTATGGGACTCTCTGTGCCTCCTGGACTTGATTAACTATTTCCTTTCCCATATTAGGGAAGTTTTCAACTATAATCTCTTCAAATATTTTCTCAGTGCCTTTCTTTTTCTCTTCTTCTTCTGGAACCCCTATAATTCGAATGTTGGTGCGTTTAATGTTGTCCCAGAGGTCTCTGAGACTGTCCTCTGTTCTTTTCATTCTTTTTTCTTTATTCTGCTCTGCATCAGTTATTTCCACTATTTTATCTTCCACGTCACTTATCCATACCTCTGCCTCAGTTATTCTGCTATTGATCCCATCTAGAGTATTTTTCATTTCATTTTTTGTGTTTTTAATTGATGCCTGATTCATCTTTAGTTCTTCTAGGTCCTTGTTAACTGTTTCTTGCATTTTGTCTATTCTATTTCCAAGATTTTGGATCTTGGAAATAGAATCTTGGATCAGCTTTACTATCATTATTCTGAATTCTTTTTCAGGTAGACTGCCTATTACCTCTTCATTTGTTAGGTCTGGTAGGTTTTTATCTTGCTCCTTCACCTGCTGTGTGTTTTTCTGTCTTCTCATTTTGCTTATGTTACTGTGTTTGGGGTCTCCTTTTTGCAGGCTGCAGATTCGTAGTGTCTGTTGTTTTTGGTGTCTGTCCCCAGTGGCTAAGGTTGTTTCAGTAGGTTGTGTAGGCTTCCTGGTGGGGGGTCTAGTGCCTGTGTTCTGGTGGTTGAGGCTCAATCTTGTCTTTCTGTTGGACAGGTCCACGTCTGGTGGTGTGTTTTGGGGTGCCTGTGTCCTTATTATGTTTTTAGGCAGCCTCTCTGTTAATGGGTGGGGTTGCGTTCCTGCCTTGCTAGTTGCTTGGCATAGGGTGACCAGCACTGTAGTTTGCTGGTCGTTGAGTGAAGCTGTGTGCTGGTGTTGAGATGGAGATCTCTGGGAGATTTTCGCTGCTTGATATTATGTGGAGCTGGGAGGTCTCTTGTGGACCTGTGTCCTGAAGTTGGCTCTCCCACTTCAGAGGCACAGCACTGACTCCTGGCTGCAGCACCAAGAGCCTTTCATCTACCCGGCTCAGAATAAAAGGGAGAAAAAGTAGAAAGAAAGAATTAGTAGAAGAAAGAAAGAGAGAAAGAAAGAAAGGAAGAAGGAAAGAAAGGAAGGAAGAAAGAAAGGAGGGAGGGAGGGAGGGAGGAAGGATGGAAAGAAAGAAAGGAGGGAAGGAGGGAGG
The DNA here is from genome assembly GCF_964341445.2 of Mesoplodon mirus. Taxonomy (NCBI): domain Eukaryota; kingdom Metazoa; phylum Chordata; class Mammalia; order Artiodactyla; family Ziphiidae; genus Mesoplodon; species Mesoplodon mirus. Next base: position 92,357,573 of record NC_138981.1, on the reverse strand, counting down.
AATGAAAGAAAAAGGAAGAGTGAATGGAAGAAGGGAGGGAGGGAGGGCAGAAGGAAAGAAAGAGAGAAAGAAGGAAAGGAGGGGCGGAGGGAGGGAGGGAGGAAGGGAAGGTAGGAAAAAAAGAAAGAGCAGGTAAAGTAAAATAGAATAAAGTATGAAATATAGTAGCGTTATTAAAATTAAAAAGTAATTATTAAAAAAAAAGGACAGATAGAACCCTGGGACATATGGTGGAAGCAAAGCTATACAGAGAGAATCTTACACAGAAGAATACACATACACTTTCACAAAAAGAGAGCAGGGGGAAACATCAAAAATCTTGCTCTCCAAGTCCACCTCCTCAATTTGGGATACTTCGTTGTAAAAAGAGGAAAAGGGCGAGAAGTCTGAAATCTTGCTCTCTAAGCCCACCTCCTTAATTTGGGATAATTCGTTGTAAAAAGAGGAAAAGGGGGGAAAGTCTTAAATCTTGTCCTCAAAGTCCACTTCCTCAATTTGGGATGATTCGCTGTCCATTCATGCACTCCACAGACACAGGGCACATCAAGTGGACCGTGGAGCTTTAATCCGCTGCCTCCGAGGCTGCACAGAGAGATTTCCCTGTCGCTTCTCTGCTCTCACAGCTCTCGGGTCTCAGCCTTGGACCTGGCCCCGCCTCTGCGCGTAGGTCGCCGGAGGGCGTCCATTCTTCGCTCAGACAGGATGGGTTTAAAGGAGCCGCTGATGTGGGGGCTCTGGCTCACTCAGGCAGAGGGGAGGGAGGGGCGCGCAGTGTGGGGCGGGCCTGCGGCGGCAGAGACCGGCATGACGTTGCACCAGACCGAGGCGCTCCATGCTCTTTCCCGGGAAAGCCGTCCCCGGGTTCCGGGACCCCGGCAGTTTTGAGGGTATTATGAAACATGATATGGAGACATAAACCATAAAGGAGAAAACAATGGAAAGACTTGACTACATAAAAAATAAAAACAAAATCAAATGACAAACTGGGGTTAGGAAATATTTGCAACATTTGACTAAATAGCCTCAATATATATATAATACTTTTATTAAAAATCAGTAATAAGAAGACAATACTCCAATGAGAAAATGGGCAGATGACATGAATAGGCAATTCTGAATGAAGAAATTAAAGCAGCCATTAAACCCATGATAAAAATTTAGCCTCACTGGTAGGTATTGAATTAGAAATATTAAAACACCTTTGCTATAATTGGTTATTTCTTTAAAAGTATACATGTGGTGCTTCTCTTAAATGAAACATAGGGATATTCCATGATACATATTTTAAATAGTTGGAGGTATGTGGTAATGTTCCCAGTTCCTTCCTATCATCTCCCCCCTGTCCCCAAACCCCCGGTGGCCCTAGATGTTTTGGATAGCAGAGTCTTACATCATATATTGTCATGAATTGTTCAACAGTTGGATACAGGTATCAATAGATTCAAATGCAGTTACTTATTAAGCACTTTTTCCTTTTGAAAAGGAAGAAGAATATCTGTAATTATGTATTGGAGTAACTATGTATTGGAAAATTATGTATTGGAAAATGTTGGCTCGATTCAGCATAAATATTTATTGACTACTTACTATCATGTGCCGTGTGCAATGATCTATAGTGAGGATGAAAAGATAAACTTTGTTTTCAATTAACCAATTAATCTTATTTGTGTCTTTATGTACTTAATTTCTCTAGCTTTATTTCTTTTATAGATTTTATTTTAAATTTTCAAGAAGAGTCCAGGTAATCTGTTTTCTGAAACTTTATTCCAGACTTCTATTTATAATTTTTTTCTCACAGATTTATTATTGTATAATTCACACACCACATAATTTACCCATTCAAAGTGCACAATTAATTGGTTTTTAGGATATTCACAGAGTTGTGCAGCCGTTACTGAAGTCAATTTTAGAACATTTTCATCACCCACCGAAGAAACGTCATACCCATTAACAGTTGCTGCCCATTCTCTTCTCACCCCAGTTCTGGCAACCATGAATCTGCTTTCTGTCTCTATAGATTGCTCTGTTCTGGCCATTTCATATAAATAGAATCATACAATATGTGGTATTTCGTGGTTAGCTTCTTTTACTTAGCATGTTTTCAAGGCTCATCCATGTTTTAGCATGTATCAGCGTTTCTTTTTTATGGCCAAATAAAATTCCATTGTATTAATATACCACATTTTATTCATCCATTCATCAGTTGATATTCATTTGGGTTGTTTCCTTTCATCTTTTGTCTGTTATGAATAATGCTGCTGTGAACATTCATGTACATATTTTAGTGTGGATATATGTTATCATTTCTTTTGTTTGTATACCTAGGAGTGGAATTACTGGGTCATATGGTAACTTTATGTTGAACACTTTGAGGAAGTGCCATACAGTTTTCCAAAGAGATTGCACTATTTTACATTCCCGTCAGCATTGCCTGAGGTTTACAATTTCTCCATATCCTTGCTGACACTTGATATTGTGTCTTTTGTTATTGCCATCCTAGTCGATATGAAGTAGTATCTCGTCGTGGTTTTGATTTGCAATTCCCTAATGACTAATGACATTGAGTATGATTTCAAGAGTTAGATGGCCGTTTGTATCAACAACTTTGCATCTTTATGACTATTGTTTTTTTTTTTTGGCTGCACTGCGAAGCACGCGGGATCTTAGTTCTTCAACCAGGGATCGAACCTGTGTCCCCTGCAGTGGAAGCACAGTCTTACCCACTGGACCGCCAGGGAAATCCCCTGACTATTCTTTTGTAGTCACCATCTCCTTCTGACCACAGCGTGGAAAGGATCTCTACTTTTAAGGATTCATGTCCTTAGATTTTGCTTACCTGGATAATCCAGGATAATCTCCCTCTTCCAAGTTACTTAACCTTCACTTCATTTGTAAAGTCTCTTTTGTCAAGTAAGGTAATATGTTCACAGACTCTGGGTATTAGGATGTGGCCATCTTTGGGGACCATTTTTCTGTCTACCATACCATCTTAACAATATAAAATTATTTGATCCATGAACATGAGAGCTTTCTGTTTATTTAGGATTCCTTTAATTTCTTTCAATAATGTGTTTTTTATTTTTCTGGATACAAGCCTTACCCTTGTTTTGTTAGATTTGTTCTTAACTATTTTATGCATTTTGAACAATCGTAAATGGAATTATATTCTTAATTTCATTTTTGGATTGTTCATTGATAATATATAGAATTGAAATTTATTTTTATATTGATCTTGTATCCTGCAACTTTGCAGAACTTGTTCATTGTTCTAATAGATTTTTTTAATTGGAGTATAGTTGCTTTACAATATTGTGTTAGTTTATACTGTACAGCAAAGTGAATCAGCTATACTTATACACACATCCCCTCTTTTTTGGATTTCCTTCTCATTCAGGTCACCACAGAGCATTGAGTAGAGTCCCCTGTGCTATACAGTAGGTTCTCATTAGTTATCTATCTTATACGTAGTATCAGTAGTGTATATATGTCAATCCCAATCTCCCAATTCATCCCACCCCCAACTTTCCCCCTTGGTATCCATACGTTTGTTCTCTCTACGTCTGTGTCTCTATTTCTGCTTTGTAAATAAGGTTGTCTATACCAATTTTTTCAGATTCCACATATATGCGTTAATATATGATATTTGTTTTTCTCCAGATTTTTTTATGGGTTCCTTAGAATTTTCTGTATTCATGATCATGTCATCTGTTTATAGAGATAATTTTACTTCTTACTTTGCAATCTGGTATCCTTTATTCGTCTTCTTGCCTAATTGTCCTGGCTAAAATTTCCAGTATGTTGTTGAACTGAAGTGGTAAGCGCAGACATCCATGTTTTGTTTTTGATGGCAGTGGAAAAGTATTCAGTCTTTCACTGTTAAGCATGACGTTAGCTGTAGGTTTTTCATAAATGCCCTTTATCATGTTGAGGAAGTTCCCTTCTCTTTCTAGTTTGTTGAGTGTTTTCATCATGAAAAAGTGTTGGATTTTCTCAGATGCTTTTTCTACTTCTATTGAGATGATCATGTATTTTTTGTATTTATTTATTTATTTATTTATTGCGGTACGCGAGCCTCTCACTGTTGTGGTCTCTCCCGTTGTGGAGCACAGGCTCCGGACGCGCAGGCTTAGCGGCCATGGCTCACGGGCCCAGCCCCTCCGCGGCATGTGGGATCTTCCCGGACCGGGGCACTAACCCGTGTCCCTTGCATCGGCAGGCAGACTCTCAACCACTGCGCCACCAGGGAAGCCCGATCATGTATTTCTTAAATAACAGCATAATTGAGGTATAATTCATATATCTTAAAAGTCACGCTTTTAAACTGTGCAATTCAGTGTTTTTTTTTAAACATATTCACAGAGTGTGCAACTATCACCACTATGTAATTCAAGAACATTCTCATCACTGCAAAAAGAAACCCTGTAACCAACCATTAGCAGTCACTTCCCATTACCTTCTCTTTCCAGCTCCTGGTAACCACTAATATACTTTCTGTCTATGGATTTACCTCTTCTGGACATTTCATATAAATGGGATCATACAATATGTGGCCTTCTGTGTCTGGCTTCTTTCATTTAGCAAAATGTTTTCAAGATTCATTCATGTATCAGTACTTAATTTTTCTGATCCTCAGGGGGGCTCTTTTCAGCCTTCTCTTTCCCTGGTTATCTCTGCTAAACTGGCTGGCCTGCAGCCTAAATGTTGCTCTCATGAAGCTACTTACTTCCTCTTAATTGCTTACCACCAAAACCTCTATTTTTTTTCAAGAGAGTCCTTTGGCTTGAACTTCCTCATACTCTGTTTCAAATAAAGTCAGTTCTCCTGGACATAGCTTGGGAACTTTCTGTTCTTATGGGCTACCTTTATCCCTGGGCAAAATCTTTGAACTAGTGCTTTGGGTGCTGGGCAGTGACCATTGCTTCTGATCTTCTTGCTTCTCTCTTCCGGCATGCAACCTCAGCCCTGCAGGTAAGCTGGGGCAGGGCAGTCAGGGTGATTGATGGGGCTCCAGCATTGCCAGCCTACTGTGTCTGGTGTAGACCCTCTGCCCTATGAGTGGGGGCTGACTGGAGGAAAGGAGCCCCTTAGCTCTTGGCTGTACTCACCAGGAATTTCAATCCTTTAACTGTGTGTCAGGGGTGATGAGGAATGCTGGCTGCTTCCCCTCCTAATGAGATACTGTATTCCTTGGTTGGGAGCTGAGGAAAGAGGGAGTCCAGTCTTCTTGGCGACTCCTGCCTGGAGTGTAGCTTCTCTCAAGGGGAGCAAGGGGATGGAGGGAAGAGCGTTGGTTATGATTCATATGCCGTAGACTCTCACCTGTATTACTGAATTTTAGCAGATTTTCTTGAATAAATGTTTCTTTATTTGCTGTACCTTCAGGACAATTTCCAGAGATTTCAATTTTTTCAAAAAAATATTTTTTACCAGTTATGGTTGCTTCACTGGGGAATGGGTCCCTAGGACTTCTTATGTCGCAATTTTGGAAGTGGACCCCCCTGTTAGGTTGCTTACTTTTTTAGTAGAGTTTCTTTCTTATGATGGTGCTAGAAGGCTGGCTATACTAAGCACTACTGATGAACTATTTTTTAAATAGGGATTTTACTATGTCAGATTTATTAAATATCAGGGTACTTGATTTTCCTTGCTTTATTGTTATTTCTCCATATAAGTGAAGTTTGTTATAATGGTGTTTTACTTATTAAATATTATTTTTATTGACATATTTTTCTGCTTGTTACTTTAATTTAGGGTTGGTTCCAGCATCTCCTGTTGCTGCTGCTACTAGTTCAAGCACCATGCTGTTTACCTCATTTTCAAATATTTCTACCTCCACTGCTGCTACTGGGCTCTCATGTAAGTTACTGGTTGCAAAGAAAATACTATTATTTTGCATCAGGCCACTTAACTCAATTTGCCAGTATAAGCTATGGATCTCTGACGTCTCATAAATTATCATTATGCTTGATCCCGTTTGTAACTGTTGATATCAATAGTAGGTTTGCTAAAAACCTGATTGTCATGGCTTTCGCTATGAATTTTATGTTAACATGATTATTACAACTTAAAGTGATGATTTTAAGCATATAATTCATTAAGAGTGTAATGTTTTGAAGCGAATGGGAAGAGTGGAAGTTTTGCCAAGTATGTCTGAAGGGAAGAAGTCTTATTATCCATGTGAATAAGATAAAATGGGAAATAAATGTTGAAGCCTTGCTGTATTTTATTCTTCTATATAGACCAGGTTTGTGGTCCTTATATTTTACTTATCAAAAGTGTTACATGACAAAAGGACCAGCTGTAGTCTTGAGCTTTAATGACACTGTGTGATGTCTCCAGTTCTCTCCCCTTGAAGATGAACATCTGGATGCTTTGAGCTGAGAGGTGGGGCGTTAATTATCAATTATCTTGTAACCCCAACTTCTTTGCTACACCTCTTCCATTAGTAGAGTCATAACAAATGGTGAGAATATTGACTTCTGTATATATCTTAAGCAGTTCTTTCTTACAGGTCCATATAAGCTGCTTGTGCTTTTGTGGCATCTTCACAGTGCCATGATGTTCATCATTAGAGTTTGTTATTGTAATCCTAGCAGTAATATGGCCTTCCCAAAGCCCTGTTATAGTGAGCCTGTCACCATTTCTGGGAGTAAAACTTGCCAGGTATTGCTGATGCCTAGTTGAACATGAAAAATGGCGGCCGCCATCCCCATTGCCTTGTGCAGTTGGCGTAGGTGGAACAATAGTTGAAATTGCAGGTTGCCACTTGAATTGTATTTTCTTCTAAGTAGATACAGTTCCAATCCTGAGACATGACTGAGATTCTGGAAACCTTTTGATATATGTAAGCAATATCCTTCTCAAGTATAATAGATTTTGTGAATATGACCATGTCTGAGGTTGGGAGTTAAAATTATTGAATGAATTCCATTTTCAATCAAAGACTTGACTTCTGACCTTTTTTATAAAACTTATTTATTTATTTATTTATTTTGGGCTGCACTGGGTCTTTGTTGCTGCATGCAGGCTTTCTCTAGTTGCGGCAAGCAGGGTCTACTCTTCGTTGCAGTGCGTGGGCTTCTCATTGTGGTGGCTTCTCTTGTTGGGGAGCACGGGCTCTAGGTGCGTGGGCTTCAGTAGTTGCGGCGTGTGGGCTCAGTAGTTGTGGCTTGTGGGCTGTAGAGCTCAGGCTCTGTAGTTGTGGCGCACGGGCCTAGTTGCTCCGCGGCATGTGGGATCTTCCTAGACCAGGGCTCGAACCTGTGTCCCCTGCATTGGCAGGCAGATTCTTAACCACTGCGCCACTGGGTAAGTCCGACTTCTGACTTTTTTTTTTTCTTTCCTGTCTTTGATGTCCTTGCCTACAAAATGAAAAGAAACCTTGACCACAATGTTTTTAAAATCAACTTTAATGAGGTATAATCTACATCTCATAAAATTAACTGAAGTGTATAGTTCAGTGATTTTTAATCAATTTACCGAATTGTGTAACTCTCACCATAGTCCAGTTTTAGAACATTTCTATTATCCCAGTAAGATCTCTCAGCCCGAGACAACTACTAATCTGTTTTCTGTCTGTATCTATGCCTTTTCCAGATTTTTCATATAAATGGATTGACTGTAGTTTTTTGAGGCTTAGCCAAAGTTACTAAAGGACTCAGATGAAAAAGACCCTATATAAATTCTTCATTCACTGTTTTTGATTAAAAGGGTAATAGGTAATATTATGTTGTTCTCTGCAGTTGGTGCCCCTCCAACTTTGGCTGGAATGCTTGGTGGTACAGCTTTGAGATTTGGATTAAATTTCCCTGGAGCAGGTGGAGCAGTTGCTGTTGCATCTAGTAAGATTTTTAGAACTACTGGGATGTGTTTGAATGCTCACTGGAAACGTACTGCATAACAAAATCAGTAAGTAGGTTGTATTCCTTAGCTTCTAGGACTAAGAAGGTTTTGATCATCTCACCAGCATATCCAAAAGGTACATCAGTATTGACAATTGCCAAAGGGTAGAATGAGACGGTTGATGTCAATGAGATTACTTCTTTGAGATGACCATAATCAAAGCTGCTATCAAACTCTTGTCAACTCTGAAACTTAAAAATTCTTATCATTGATCATACTATTTAAAGTGACCCAGTACATTGGGATTCATAGAGTTTTATTCTCTAAAAGTTAATTTAAGGTTTGACCTGTATTAAAGTTGATCCTCTCCTTAAGCTGATTACAGGAGTTTCTGTGGACCTATCCTAAATTTGTTTCTGCCAGTTAGCCACTAGTTAGGTTGTAAATTAAAGAAAACGTGGTTATCCATTGCCTTTTAGCTGTTGTGAGCTGGGTGGTTAGAGGTCAGTTACTACTTAAACCTACCATTTAAGTCAGACTCCACTTTAGGGAAGTCTTGTTTGTTCTGACTTTTAAAAGTTTACTTAGGGCTGAAATGAATCTTTCTTCAAACCTGTCATAAACTAAAAGTCAGTCTCTGTTAAGTTTAAAATAATTATTCCTAAACAGAGATGTAAACCATCTTTTGCATGACCAACACTTAACTGAATTTCTACTGTGTACTCGGCTAACTGGTCAACCTATGAGCATTATGAAGGGCATGGCTTGAGAATTTTATAGGTAACCATATTTGCAAAAAATATAACACATAGTTTCCCTTATAAAATGCTGAACAAGAAATTGATTCTTTCAGTTGTGGGCGGAGTCACTGAAATATGCATTTGCAGGCTTTTTGGTGACTCTGCCGTAACTCACCCCCTACCTATCTGAGTCTTAAGATTCCTTCCTGCAAACTTGAACCTTTGCTACTAGCCCATTCCATCCACCACTGCCTTATGTACTTACCCACCTCCCCATCAGATATGTGTCAACTCAATATCCCCAACCCAGAGTTGTTTTTTTCCCCTACTCACCTTTCCTCCTCCCCAAGTATATTTACTTGCTCAGATTCTTCATCTCACAAATTAGCCCTGTAGGGCAGCTTTCGGATATCTCTATCTGTAAATTTATAGCCATTTGAGATTATTCTCTGCCCTAGGTATAATCAGCAATTTTTAAGAGAAGCTTGCTTGTTATAAATCTCATCTTTCGCATTAGTCTATGAAAGTAATGATGTCCATTCCTAGCATGGAGTAAGATACATAGTTGTTGATCAGAGACAGGATAGGAAAATTGGATAGTAGGATCTTTTAAAGGATGGTCTCAGTATTTTTATGTAATGATTTTTAAGATCATCAGAATGAGATTTATTTAAATGTAAATCCAAATTTGGTATGCAATTATTTTCTATTATTTGTAGAACAGTGCTTCCCTTTTAGTACACAGATAACATAGAGTTGACTTTATTTAGTTTAGACCAAAGTTGTAACTTGCAAAATCACACTGTGATAGAACCTTCATTCCCAAAACCATTGCTTCTTTTGGTGTTAATTGAAATATTATTGTTATTTGAAAATTGTCTACTATGCCAGAGCTAATTTATACCTTTTAAAAATACCATGAAAATAAGGAACAAAGGTAAATACTATATAAACAGTTTAAAATAATCATACCATTTTTTTATGACTCAAGATTCCTTTGTGTTTAGACTGACAGGTATTAATTTCCTGAAGGTATCGCACAGCATCTTTGGAGAGCTGTTCATTTGTCTGTTAACCTCTTTCTTTAGTGGTAGTGATGGTAGTTGCTTTTTTAAAAATTATAAAAACCATACACACATGCATATATACATATATCACACCCTCTAGAGAAAACAGTTTGGTGCTTGTCTTAACAGGCTTTTTTCCAAATGCTTACAAACATACATTAAATTTATTTGTTTTACAAAAATGGGATACACATAGACATAATCATAGAATTTGCTGTTTTCTCTTAAGTATACATTATCTTTGGACATCTGTCCATGTCAGGAAATGCTGACTTAAAAAAAAAAATCTTTGGGTGAAGATAAGCTCCTTTACAAGAAGGACTTGTTTTTTTCTTAATTGTTTTTCTGTTTTTTTTGCCTTGAATATAGTAGTTACACAATGTTAGAATGAATTAATCAATAAAGGGGGGGTCTTGATAGTGTCATTAATTTTCAGCATTTCTGGGGAGGGAATTCTTTTCAGATAAGACTTTTTATTCTCAGATGAAGAGCGTGATGACCACATGGCTGTAAAGAATGGAACGTGGGATCCAATCTGTAACCTCTCCAGTGTCCTGAGTGATAGTGACCCCGGGGATCCTTTGTGACTAGGCATGGTCTTCTCTTGTGGTGCTCATTCCACTTTCACAAAAGCTAGCCAAAAGAATGGGGGAATTATTGTAAGGATCCTTGTGCCCAAAAGGGAAATGAAATCTTGTGGAAATCTAATACAGGTATTATCGTGGCAATGAACTTCAAGGAAAGTGGAATTTAGAAGTTGTTCTGAAGTCAGCTTTAGGGACCTCCTGGATCTAATATTGCATAAACATAATTCAGCTATTCTCCTTTTGTCTGTTTTTTTCTTTTTTTTTAACTTCCTTTTGGTTTCTTTACCTCTTTTTCTGCTTTATATTCTTAATTTTGACTTGCTCATGACTCTTTAATTCTACTTTATGTTTTTCCTCTGTCAGTCCTTTCAGCTCCCTTTGCCCGTTGTCTGATTCTTTCTACATGTTTGGAAATATTTCCAAATTTCTGCTTAGAGTCTGATTCTTTCCATATTTCTGGAAATATTTCCGTATTTTTACCTACCATCTGATTCTTTCCACAGTTCTAAATTTTTGAAAATGAGATTCTGACCTACCTTATCCCTGTTTGGCTAGAGCTTTTTGTGCCAGACCCTCTCATAGGCTGCCAGTAGCATATGGGATGGCTTCGTATACTTCAGATGCCCACCCTTGTCAACTGTGAACTAGGATCAAAGGACAGAGTTACTGAAATAAAGAATAGGTGTCTGAGCCTGATCCCTCAGCAGGAACAGAGTAGGCCAGTTTCCCTAAGAATAGGCAGTGCATGTTGGCAGTCACCATGATATATGTATTTATCTAGGGTGGCAATTAACCTGAAAGTATTGCTAATTGGGAAAACAAGGCTAATGTAAAACAAACAAATAATTGTATACATGTTATAATATATTTTTATAACAGATTTCTTGTTACAGAAGCAGCATTTATCAATTACAAGAACATTTGAAAATACAGAGAACCAAAAAGAAGAAAACACTTCCAGAAAACCAACCACAATTTTCTGTGCATTGTTTGTTAAGTGCTCACTGTGTAAGGAAGAACCAAAAGTGCTATAGAAGTTCAGAAAACCAAGAGATAACCATGAGTAGAAGAGAAGTGGACAGTAAACATGGGGAAGGAAGAATCTGAGCTTGGCCATGATGTGTACTGAGAATTTCATGTACAGAAGACAGGGCATTTTAGTAAGGGTGTAATAGAAAAGACACATAGAAGAGAGGTCTGGGCTGTAGATAAAACTTTGAGAGGCTTTTAACTATAATACTGGCTAAGATGTATGCCTACTATGGGCTATGGTGTAGAGAAACAGGCAGTCTCCCCTGTTGATAGGAATGTAAATTGGCAAAGTTTTTTTGGTAGGGGAATTGGAAAGTAATATTACAATTTAGAGCACGCTGACCCTTTGATCTAGCAATTTCATTTCTAGAAATTAATTACACAGATATATTCACATAAGTATGCAAAGTTATAGATGTACAGAGATTTTGTGTAAGATTGCAATTATTCTTTCCTTGAAAGTTTAGCAGAACTCGCCGGTGAGGTCATCTGGGTCTGGAGTTTTCTTTATGGGAAGAGTTTTGAGGATTGATTCAATTTCTTTAATGGTCATAGGTCTGGTTAGGTTATAAATTGTATTTTTCTATACATTTATCCAGGATTTTAAGTTGTTAGCAGGAAGCTTAATCCAGATACCTGGCCTGCTATATATTATAGCAACATTGAGTTAAAATCACACAACTTGGAGTTCAAATTCACATTAAAAAAATACTTCTATAGTTTTTCATCCTGAATAATCAAGGACTGAATTTAAAAATTTCTTACTTATTACTAACATTATACACTTTATTTTCCAGCTACAACGTCAACCATCACCACTACCACAGTCACCACCACCAGCACCAGGACCAGCACCACCAGTAGCTTTACTATGAATCTAAAACCACTGACATCAACTGGCATGAATAACACTGTTCCATTCGGCATGATTTCTAAACCTTTTACTTTGACCATTAGGTAAGCCTATTTATTTGAAAATTCGTGTGAGTCTCATTTTCTTTGTCATATAGAAGGCATAGTTTGCTTGTACATCTTTAGAATGGTGTTTGAAAGTTAGGTAAATGACTCAGATTCGAGGAGCAGTTAGGGAAAAGATTTCTGTTGCTTAGGAAGTTGAACAACGAAAAGGATATCATTGTCTTCTGAATACCATTATAATACAATTATTACTATTGCTAATAATATATAATATTTATTGTGCGATTACTATATGTTTAGAAATATGACAGTGCTTTACAACATCATACCATTTAATCCTCATAATAACCTTATGAGGTAGGTACTATTTTTGTTCTCATTTTATAGATGAGTAAACTGGAGCACATAAAGATTTTATAATCCACCTCTGGTCACACACTTGGTAATGGTTGAGCCAGGATTTAAATTCAGGCAGTCAAGCTCTAGAGCCTGTATTCTTACAATTTATGCCATGTTCATCTCTAAGCATTTGGGGTTTTTTTACAACTTTATTGGAGTATAATTGCTTTGCAGTGTTGTGTTAGTTTCTGCTGTACAACAAAGTGAATCAGCTATATATATACATATATCCCCATATCCCCTCCCTCTTGAGCCTCCCTCCGACCCTCCCTATCCCACCACTCTAGGTGGTCACAAAGCACCGAGGTGATCTCCCTGTGCTATGCGGCTGCTTCCCACTAGCTATTTATTTTACGTTTGGTAGTGTATATAAGTCCATGCCACTCTCTCACTTCGTCCCAGCTTACCCTTCCCCCACTGTGTCCTCAAGTCCTTTCTCTACATCTGCGTCTAATTAAACTTTTTATTTTGAGTTAACTGTAGATTCACATTTACTTCTAAGAAATAATACAAAAAATTCTGTGTGTACTTAACCTAGTTTTCCCCAATAATAATATCTTGCAATACTATAGTACAATATCACATTCAGGATACTGACATTGATATAGTCAAGATATAGAACAGTTCCGTCACAACAAGGATCCCTCCTGTTGCCCTTTTATATCCACACTCGCTACCCTCTTCTCCTTTCCCTGAACCTGGGCAACAATTGCTCTGTTCTCCATTTCTATAACCTTGACATTTAAAGAAATGTCATACAAATGGAATCATACAGCGTGTGACCTTTGGGGACTCTTTCTCCCACTAAGCATAATTCCTTGAGATAAAGTTGTCATGTGCATCAATAGTTTGTTCTTTTTTATATCTGAGCAGTATTCCATGGTATTACAGATGTGCCATCATTTGTTTAACCATTCACCCATTGATGGACATCTAGGTTGTTTCCAGTTGGGGACTATTATGAATAAAGCTGCTATGAACATTTATGTACAGATTTTTGGTGAACCTAAGTCTCATTTCTCTGGGGTAAATGCCCAGGTGTACAGTTGCTGGGTGATATGGTAGTTGCAAGTTTATTTTTTTTGGAAACTGCTCTAAATCTTTTCCAGAGTGGCTGTACCATTTCACCTGCCCAGCAGCAATGTATGAGAGATCCACCTTGTCCACACTGTTGCCAGGATTTGGTGTTGTCACTATTTTTTACTTTAGCCCTTCTAATAGATATGAGGTGATACCTCACTGTGGTTTTAATTTGCATTCCCCTGATGACTAATGATGTTGAACAGCTTTTCATGTGTTAATCTTCCATCTGCATGTTTTCACTTGTGAAGTGTCTTTTCATATCTTTTGTCCATTTTCTACTTGAATTTGTTTTTTGACTGAGTTTTGAGAGTTTTATGTATTCTAGATACCTGCCCTTTGTCAGATATGTGGTTTACGAACATTTTTTCTAACTCTGTAATTTGTCTTTTCATCTTTTAAAGAGTATTTCACCAAACAAAACTTTTAATTGATGAGGTCTGATTTATCAATTTTTCCTTTAATGAATTGTGCTTTTAGTGTCAAGTTTAAGAACTCTTTGCCTAACCCTAGGTCCCAAAGATTTTCTCCTAATTTTTTTCTAAAAGTTTTATAGTTTTACATTTTATATTTAAGATTGTGATCTCTTCTGAGTTAATTTTTGTATAAGGTGTGTGTTTAAATTGAGATTCTTTTTTTGGGGGGGGTCTATGGATGTCCAGTTTTTTCAGCATCATTTGTTGAAAGGCTATTTTCTTCCATTGAATGGCTCTTTCACCTTTGTCAAAAATCAATTGGATGTATTTGTGTCAAATGCTTTTTCTGCCTCAGTTGATAGGATCTTTTAAGATTTTTGTTCTTTAGCTTCATGATATGGTGAAATATAGTCAATGATTTTCAAATGTTGAACCATCCTTGCATATATGGAATAAATCCCACTTGGTCATGATGTATAATTTTTTAATACATTATTGGATTCAGTTTACTAGTATTTTGTTTGTGGGCTTTTGTATCCAAGTTCATGAGAGATACTGGTCCATAGTTTTGTTTTCTTTCTTTTTTAAATTCTGTCTTTGGTTTTGATATCTGAATGTTACCAGCCTTATAAGATGATCTGGGAAATATTCCCTTCTCTTCTATTTTATAGAAGAAATTTTGTAAAATTTGTGTTAATTCACTAAAAGTTTGGCAGAATTCTCCAGTGAAACCCCTTTTTAAGGAGCTTTTAAATTATAAATCAATTTCTTCAGTGGTTCTAGGACATCCAGGTTATGTTTCATCTTCCATGAGTTTTAGTAGTGTGTGGTTTTCAAGGAATTGGTCTGTTAAATTGTGGAATTTATGAGTGTAAAGTTGTACATATTTCCTTTTTGTCCTTTTAATAGCTATAGGCATACTCCCCTGTTTCACTTCTGATATTGGTGATTTGTAGCTTTCTTTTATCAATTTTAGTCATCTTTTCCCAAAGGAGTAGCTTTTATTTCACTGATTATTCTCTATTATTTAAAATTTCAATTTCATTGACGTCTACTCTTTATGAATTTTTGCCTTCTGATTGCATTGGTTTTATTTTGCTCTTTTTTCTTGAGGTATTAACTTAGATGATTGATTTGAGACATTTCCCCTTTTGTAATGTAAAGCATTTAGTGCTATAAATATCCTTCTTAGCACTGTGTTAGCTTTGTACTACATCTTCTATAATGTTGTATTTTCATTTTCATGCAGTTCTGTGTACTTAAAAAATTTCCCTTGTGAATTCCTCTTTGACTCATAGATTATTTAGAAGTGTGTTAATATCCAAGTGATATCCTCAGTCAGTCTTAATTTTTCCAGCGGGTATAGAGGTTAAGCTCTCCACTTAGCCTTGCTGACATAGGGGTGGTGGGAGGTGGAGTCCTTATTAGCCCGAGTTGCATTACCTTGTTCAGTCTCAATGATGCCAGGTGGGTATACAGGTTCAGGTCTCCATTGGCCGCCACTGACACTGAAGACAAGGGGTGAAGCCTCATGGTAACTAACACTGTCTCACTCTGCCTTATTAAGTCTTGTTGCTGCTGGGTGGGGATTTAGGTTCAGCTTATCACTGGACCTCGCCAACAATACCCTAGTGGGGGAATTGGAACACTGCCTGCCTCTGCTGGGCTGGGAATTGATGATCACCTCTCCACCCAGCCCTCCCGACACTGCCCCAGCAGGGAATCAGAGCACTGCCTGGTTCCACCAGTCCCTTGATGGAAAATGAGGTACCTGTTCAGCCTATTTGATACCACCTGGTAGAGGAATCAGAGTTCCCCTTAGTTCTGCCCAGTGGAGGGTGGAAGATCAGCTGCCTACTTTGTCATGGATACTGCTTAGATGGGGAGTGGATCACTTTGACTAAGAGCTGAGGGGACAGGGAATCCTGTCTCTTTGGCCGCATAAATGCAGAATGGAGCTTACATCATGCTGAGTTGAGGGAGAAGGAAGGGAGCAGGTTGTGGCACAGACTTTAGCTGTTCTTACTGAAATTTAGTAGATGTCTTAATAAATCTTTATTTGCTGTATTCCCTTAAGATAATTTCCAGAGAGTTTGAATGGTTGTTTTTAAAATAATCTGTACCAGTTATGGTGGTTTTGTTGGGGAGCAGGTCTGAGAAACTCCTCATGTGCTGTTTTCTTTTCTAAGTCCTCATATGTTGTACTAAAGTATAAAAAAATCTGATCATACTTTTGAAAGTATGATCATATGATCATACTGTATCCTTTTTTTTAGTGAAATCGTAACTCCTGTGATGACATATGGTCACCTGCGTGGTCTGGTAAGCAAATGGAGCCTTGAGTTAGAGGATCAAGAGAAACACTTTCTTCACCAGGTCACCCAGGTCAATGCTTGGGACTATACATTGATTGAGAATGGTGAGACGGTAAGAAGATATTCTCATTAATCTACCTGCATTGTACAAGTACTTTCAGATGAACACAGGAGAGTAGACCTGTGTTTAGTGGTTAATGTTTCCTTCCAATATTAGTGATAAACTTAAAAATATTTTCTTTAGGTAATAAGTGCCCTGAATTAGGAACTCTTTCATACTTGAAGTGTATATGAGAAAAAAAATACTGCTGTAAAATTACAATGTAAATTCAAATATTTACACTATTGTATTCTTATTTTCCTTTATAGATTATTGCTTTACATGGAGAAGTGCAAAAGGTGAAACTGGATCAGAAAAGGTAGAATCTTAGATTCCCTAGGTCAAAAGATTAAAGATCTCTTTCTTTGTCCAGTTGTTTTTCCTTGTTATAGTTTATTGACATTTATTTTGTCACTCCAAATTCCTTTCGTCAGCCCTTCTATTGACTTGTTTTTTTTTTCAGGCTGGAGCAAGAATTGTATTTTATCCTGTCACAGCAGAAAGAACTAGAAGATCTCTTGACCCCTTTAGAGGAGTCTGTAAACGACCAGAGTGGGTCTGTTTATCTGCAGCATACAGATGAGGAGCATGAGAGGACGTAAGCAACTGAATAAAGATTGAGGAATGGGGCAGGACTTAGCTACCAAAAAAGGGAAAAATGGTATTGAAAGGCAGGGAATAAAAAAGTTGATAGAAAAGTGCAAGTTCTGGTAGTTGCCATTTATCACCTTATTTGACTATTTTCTGTTTATCTTTTCAGGATGCTTGAAAATGAAGTAATCATTCTGGCAATTTTGTTTTATAACATTTTGTACACTGTTATTAATCTCAAGCTTATACATGACCACTTATATAAAGTTTTTATATTTGTCCAATTTGTTCTTAAATCAGAAATACCAATTTTATATATGTGGTGTCATGATATTGTGGAATATTTATGATCTCCTATTTATACTGACTCTTTTAAACCTAATGTTCCTTCAGTTGCTTCAGTGATAAATCCATTTCCTATTTTAAAGGCAATTAGTTAATCTGGGGGCAAACTGCATGGCTTTTACACGTTGAATGATATTGTCAATGTCTTGGGTTGGATATATTTTATTTGTGTGTGATTCAGTCTTTACCTTTGGTCAATATATTGCCAATGTTCCCACAGTAACTTTATCTCTTTGGACCTGAGATTTGTTAATCAGGCCAAATTATAAAATGCTGTTAGGAGAGCTTGTATGAATGGCTACATAAACTAGATTGAGGTTAAATCTGACTCATTTTATCAATGGCTTATTAGTGAGTCAAGACTGAGCTTATTTTTTAAAACCTTGCAAGTTAGCTTTTTTGTAGGTGCATTAAATGCGGTAAGTACAGCTAATCTGTATGGACCCTAGTTCTGTTTCTGCTTTTGTATTTCAGCCTTTGTGAATATTTCTTTCCTTTGCATTGACTATTCTATGCATTCTTTCATTTTGGGGGGGAAACATAGATTTACATTTTCAGCCATGAGATCCTAACTGTAGGTCGAAGAAATAATTGAAACATTAGGTTCTTTCCAATTGCTTTTAGGTTGTCAGATTTACATTGTGTTGGAATCTTTACTAGAATCTTCAACAATCTAGGCAACCAATTACCTATAAATACTTTGGGACAGAAAAGGAGTAGATGGTTATCAATAAATCTAATTGAATTATTTAATATTTATAGATGTTAAGATTGAAAAATCCTCTGGTCACTTTAATTCTTATAAACATATTCATTGACTAGGCTAAGAGTGTGTGTGTGTGTGTGTGTGTGTGTGCATGCACAAATAGTTGGTGTGTTAATCTTGAGAATTCAGCCAACTAATCAATTTGTTGTGAACTTGGCAGATTTATCTGCCTTTGATTATTGTGAATCTCATTTCTTAAAATACCTTTTGTTGGATGATGGAGTATATTTGTATAAGGTTTTAGTTTGAAAATTTATGTATTCAAAATTGTTGAAGACATCTCAGCATTTACTAAATATTGCCAAACACCAAATAACTTCTCACATATCTAAGTGACCTATGGGTTTATCCTGATACCTAAAAAGAGGGTAAATAGGTGACTGTAAAAATGACAAGATGGATAAAAGCCTTCACCTATGGAATCTTTTTAGAATATGGTCATGAATGCTACATCCATTGAAATGAGAAGGTAGGGGAACTGGGGCAAATCCAGTTGGTGGTATCATTCTTTGTATGTCAGTAACAGTGCATAGTGGAGAAAACATTTCTGGTTAATCCCTTTATTTTAACTACCTTTTCAGTTACAAGTTAGCAGAAGATGTAGAAGCTCAGCTGAAACGAACGGCCCAAGATCTCAAGGACATTATTGAGTACCTGAATACATTTGGAAGTCCTGCTGACACTACTGACCCGGTGTGTTAACTGCTTTATCTATTTAGGCAACCAGAATTTAGTATGAAATTAGCATTCTGTGGTTCCTTTAGTTAGTTACCTTCTCCTGTCCACTGTAGTGCTCCTTACCTGCCTCCAGAGATATGAAGCTTTTGGGTGTAGTTAGTGGGGCAGGAAATATTTAGGAGCAGAAAAGGTTGTGAGTTTTGTGTGGTTATTCCCAGGAGGGTAAAAAAAATTGCTGTTCTCCCAAAATTTTCAGGGTTTTCTCTCTGTTCTTCCTATAAGTATGTCCTTGTTCTTATTTTTCTGTTCACTTACTCGTTAGCTAGTTTATTCTTCCTTTTACATATTAATCTATATATTCATATAACTGTAAGTGTGTGTATATATACATATATATGTATGTATACACATGTTTGAGTCTGTTAGGTATATCCAGGCAATCCTTAACTTATAATTAGGATATATCTCAAAAGTTTGATAAGTCAACTACAAGATTTAAAAATATATTTTTCCATAGATATTTGTTAAGTATGCTTATTAGGTTTCCACCTGCCTTGTGGAATCCTAGTTAACTCATAACGTAAATTTATTGTGACATGAGAAAATACAGCCGAGGCTCCAATTAGAGAGTTGAGATTTTTGAGTTAATTTGGAGGTGAGGAAGGACTGGTTTATTTTCCTTTTTCTATACTCTAATTAAAGAGCTTATTTCCTCAACCTTTCCCTATTGTTTTAGCTGCTAAATGGAGTCCTCCTTTTCCCCTCTCCCACCCCATGGCAGTGACGATAAGAGGAATCTCCCATTGTGGGAGCTTCCATTGTACTTTCTATCAGTTGATTATAATTAGGAGTGGAGCCAGGTGCTGGATAGGCGAGGATGAATTAGTAGTAAGTAGTAATTATTCTTTAGTGAGCTCTTTGTCAATTATACATAGACAGTTCTTTATCTATATACATATTACTAGCTTTTTTAATTAGAAAGAGAGCATGGTATAGTTGAGAAAGCACTAGAATTTTATTCAAGTCACTTAATCTCTCTGGGTCTTGGCTCCTTTTGCAGAATGTCAAGGGTGGACTAAATGATCTTGAAGTCTCCAGCTATAAAAATTGTGCCATTCCCTACTTTGGGTGAATCTAAAATTGAATAATTACAAATATAAATTAGTCTGGGATTATACATGCTACCATCTTCCTGTGTTCACGCAGATGCAGGAGTTGACAATATAGGTTTTCTTTTTAGTGAAAGATTAGATCACCATTGTGATTCTAAAATACAAACTTGTTTTGTTGTCATAGAACTTTGATGCATAGATAAATACATGCATACTTAGACATGAAGCAGAGCTGATGTCTAATCTCTCTGTGTTGAATTAATATAAAATGAGTGTTCTGAACAGAGTAAGTAAAAGGAGACTGTAATCCCATCCTTATCCTTTTTCTCTGCTTAGCCTTGGATTGTTTTATTTTATTTTAGTAGTGGGGAGTAAATGATTTGAGTATTTTGGGTTTTTTTTACTGGCAAGGGTGATTGAGATGTTTAAGATGAGTGAATTAAAGGATAATTGCTTCTTGATAGCAGGACAAAAGAAGCAAGAGATCAGCAACAATTCATCTCTTTTCTCAGATAGCATAAATCATTGGAGAGGAAGCAGAGAAAACATTTGTTGAACAATATTATTCTTGTAGATAATTAAGTGTAACCAGATCAACAGAGCTTTGTTATTGTGGACCATACACCAGGGTAGAAAAATAGCAAGTATGTTCAACAGTATTCATGATGATGAGACTTACCTGTTTATTTTCACCATTTTTGAGGGGAGATAGGAAAGACCACCTAATATCTAAAATTTTTATTAAGCAAGTTCATATTATGGTATATGATATTCAGCCTCATATTTTTATAAAAATTCATTGTTCCTACTACAAATTATATTTCTGTTTGTTATATTAAGATACACTAAATTTGCTGTTTTTATTACATACTGTTTAAGTGTGGTAACATTTTCATTTCTTCTTGTTTTCAGTATTATCCTGGACTTTGCCAGAGTATTTGTCAAAAGTGTTCTAACATTTTTAAAAGGATTAGTATTGTTGTTACAAAGTTAAAGCATATGCTTATTCCATGTATTAAGCTCGGGAAATATGGAAATCTGTAAAGAAAAGTAAAACACCTGTGTTACCAGTACTATGCTAATATATTAGTGTATTTCTTCCAAGTATTTTTGCTATGCTGGTAAAAATACTTATTTTCTTTTAAATAGCTTCGGAAACATACCTATATAAAGTTTTGGATTCTGTCTTCATTTAATATTCTTTCATAGTATTTTCCCAAAATTTTAACCATTCTTTGAAAATATGGTTTTAATGCCTCTATAATATTTCATTAGAGATGACTTTACCATAATATATTTAATCATTTTTTATTGATGGAGATATTGTTTCAGATTTTTACCACTGTGAAATTAACCTGTAATGACCAGTTGTATGTTTAGGTTTCATTATTTCCTCTGGATAGATTCCTAGAAGTAGAATATACTGAGTTAAAAGGTACGAATGTTTTAAGACTTTGGTATATATTGCAAAAATTTACATTTTGAAGGGTTGGGTCAATTTATATTACCATAGGTTGTATATGAATGTACCTATTTCCCCCCCACACTTGACAACTGAGTATTAACATTTATTAAAAATTGCTATTTGAAAATCTTGCCACTGTGCCAACAAGGATGGACCTTGAGGGCATTATGCAAAGTAAAATAAGTCAGATAGAGAAAGACACATACCATATGATCTCACTTACATATGGAATTTGAGAACAAAAACTAAAACTAAACCAAGCTCATAGATACACAGAACAGATTGGTGGTTGCCAGCGGCTGGAGGTAGGTGGTAGACAAAATGGGTGAAGGGGGTCAAAAAGTACAAACTTCTAGTTATAAAATAAATAAGTCATGGTGGCTATAGTTAATAATAATACTGTATTATATATTTGAAAATTGATAAAAAGAATAGATTGGAAAAGTCCTCATCACAAAAAAAAAATTTTTTTTTAACTGTATGGTGGATGTTAACTAGACTTAATGTGGTGATCATTTCACAATATATATGAATATCAAATCATTACTGTATACACCTGAAACTAATACAATGTTACATATGTCAGTTATACCTCAATAAAAAAGTTGATTTTGTTGACAGAAGGTAATATTTTTTAAAATATTATATGAATTTCTTATCCTGTCAAATGTCTCTTAATGTTCTTTACTTATTTTTGTACTATAGAAGTCAGTTTTTTATTGAATTGTAGAAATTGAATTCTTGACAGTTACAAAATAGATTGAACTAATTTATAGATGTAATGAGCATTACAAATATAAAATAGCAAAAAAAACATGCAATTAATATTTAGCACATTCTCAGTCAATTTCTTACCAGAAGAAATGAAAATAACTTCCTAATTTCAATTTTTTATGTTTATTTTTTATTTACGATATCAGAAAAATCATAATCTAAAAATCCTGTGTGTGTTTTTAGCTCCAGCAGATCTGCAAAATTCTGAATGCTCATATGGACTTTCTACAATGGATTCATCAGACTTCAGGTGGGAGTTTATTTGTACCCCAAGTTATCTGTAAGTAGAAAATGTGATACAAGTCAGGTTTTGTGCACCATGACCACACTCAAATAAGAGCTCAGTTGTAGGGGTATTATTTAACACATGGTATGTCTATATTAATTCTGAAGAACCGTAATTGCTTATTTTTATAAAATGAAACACAGGAAGGATAAACTAGAAACTGATGAAAATAGGGGATGTTTAGGAATGAGTTGGAGGAGATAGGGATAGAAACAGTACTTCTGTGAGTATACATTTTTATACATTTTTTGACTTCTGGACCATATAAAGATTTAAATACTCAAAAATTTAAATTAAGCCAAAAATAATGGGAAGAAAGACAAATGCTAAAATTGAATACAAAATGAAAACAAATAAACCTGTGTAACTAATCTATAACATAAATGTGCAGCTCAGATAACTTTTGTACATAGTGTTCTTGATGATGCATCCTTGCTAGGATGTAAACTTAATGATAAAAAGAACTGCAAAGAAATCTTAAGCTATCTTAATAAGTTTATCGTTAGTTTCAGAATTATACTATGTATTATATATGCATGTGGTATAATAATATTACTACCATTATATATATTATAGTAGAAAGCAAATGCACGAGTATATTGATAATAGAAACCAAGATTTTCATTGAAAGATAAAAGAGATATATTTTTCTTCCTTTCATATTTTTATTATAAATTTGAATTGCGAACATCAGTATGAATTCCTATTTCCTTTTTCTGTACGTGGAAGGGGCCAAGAAGCAATGACACACCCTGATAGCAGTGAGCACATCTAACACCTAGATCTTGGTTTCTAAATACCATTACTATTAAAAAGGAACCTTGGAGAAATATCTGATCTCAAGTCTCAGGGAGGGAAAGTACAGGGTGAGTTTGGCACTTTTCATGCCAGAAAACAAAGATTGTTCAACGACTTATGAGGTTATATCAGGATACAAGATTGTGCTTTAATGGGCTTCTACTGGCCAAATCAGGTTTCAACATCAAAAAGAATAATGACAGTGATGGATTATAACACATTGAGGGAGAAAAAACTCATGAGTCCACAGTGATACTCCAAAAAAAAAGAGAGAGAGAGAGAGAGAGAGAGAGAGAGAGAGAGAGAGAGAGAGAGAAATGGAAGGTACAGGGAAAAGTCTTTATAGAAGCATGACAGCTAATAATTGTAGAAGGAATGATAGGATTAGGGAACCACCATTAGAAACACTTTCAACAGAATACATTTATTAAGCTTTCCCTGATCTTGAGTACTCGGCCTCATTTATAAAATGTTTCAACTGTCAGTCATTTCTTGGCAGAAAAAATATACTAGCAGGAAATGAACCAAATATAAATTGCAAGTTACTGAATTATTATTATTATTTTTTTTTGCTTTTTTTTTAAAGGATTTTTTTAATTTTTTGCTTTATAACAAATTTAATCAGTTATACATATACATATGTTTCCATATCCCCTCCCTTTTGCGTCTCCCTCCCATCCTCCCTATCCCACCCCTCCAGGCGGTCACAAAGCACCGAGCTGATCTCCCTGTGCTATGCGGCTGCTTCCCACTAGCTATCTACCTTATATTTGGTAGTGTATATATGTCCATGCCGCTCTTTCACTTTGTCACAGCTTACCCTTCCCCCTCCCCATATCCTCAAGTCCATTCTCTAGTAGGTCTGTGTCTTTATTCCTGTCTTACCCCTATGTTCTTCATGACATTTTTCTTTCTTAAATTCCATATATATGTGTTAGCATACGGTATTTGTCTTTCTCTTTCTGACTTACTTCACTCTGTATGACAGACTCTAGGTCCATCCACCTCATTACAAATAGCTCAATTTCATTTCTTTTTATGGCTGAGTAATATTCCATTGTATATATGTGCCACATCTTCTTTATCCATTCATCCGATGATGGACACTTAGGTTGTTTCCATCTCCGGGCTATTGTAAATAGGGCTGCTATGAACATTTTGGTACATGTCTCTTTTTGAATTATGGTTTTCTCAGGGTATATTCCTAGTAGTGGGATTGCTGGGTCATATGGTAGTTCTATTTGTAGTTTTTTAAGGAACCTCCATACCGTTCTCCATAGCGGCTGTACCAATTCACATTCCCACCAGCAGTGCAAGAGTGTTCCCTTTTTTCCACACCCTCTCCAGCATTTATTGTTTCTAGATTTTTTGATGATGGCCATTCTGACTGGTGTGAGATGATATCTCATCGTGGTTTTGATTTGCATTTCTCTAATGAGTAAAGATGTTGAGCATCCTTTCATGTGTTTGTTGGCAGTCTGTATATCTTCTGTGGAGAAATGTCTATTTAGGTCTTGTGCCCATTTTTGGATTGGGTTGTTTGTCTTTTTGTTATTGAGCTGCATGAGCTACTTATAAATTTTGGAGATTAATCCTTTGTCAGTTGCTTCATTGGCAAATATTTTCTCCCATTCTGAGGGTTGTCTTTTGGTCTTGTTTATGGTTTCCTTTGCTGTGCAAAAGCTTTGAAGTTTCATTAGGTCCCATGTGTTTATTTTTGTCTTTATTTCCATTTCTCTAGGAGGTGGGTCAAAAAGGATCTTGCTGTGATTTATGTCATAGAGTGTTCTGCCTATGTTTTCCTCTAAGAGTTTGATAGTGTCTGGCCTTACATTTAGGTCTTTAATCCATTTTGAGCTTATTTTTGTGTATGGTGTTAGGGAGTGATCTAATTTCATACTTTTACATGTCCCTATCCAGTTTTCCCAGCACCACTTATTGAAGAGACTGTCCTTTCTCCACTGTGCATTCCTGCCTCCTTTATCAAAGATAAGGTGACCATATGTCCGTGCGTTTAACTCTGGGCTTTCTATCCTGTTCCATTGATCTATCTTTCTGTTTTTGTGCCAGTACCATACTGTCTTGATTACTGCAGCTTTGTAGTATAGTCTGAAGTCAGGGAGCCTGATTCCTCCAGCTCCATTTTTCGTTCTCAATTTGTTGTTCATTTTAAATATATGGAGCTACTTCTTTTAGAGGAGGGAGGTAGGACTGAAGGGTAGGCGTGTTTTGTTTCTTCATATACCAAACCTTGTCATGTCTGTTAATATTTATCAAACATCAAAAGGGATGGGCAGTGGAAAATCTTATGCAGGTCGTTATTTGAAAGTTCCTTGAGTATTTTCATGGTGTCCCCAAACTTCATGACTGAAATATATTTCATCCATAATCATTGCAGTCTCCTATGGGTTAGAACCCCATAATTATTTAGTAGCTGCTCACAACATTTAGACTGCTATTTATGGCAGAAGGAGAAGAATCTTCAGAGTAACTAAAAATGCCATAAGGAATTTTGTGATATTTCTACAATATAGTTCTATTAGCAGTGGTCTGTGAACACCTTTTTAATTTTTGGCATAAAACATACTTAGTCATCTAGCGTGACTCTACTAACTTGCATAAAACACCTTCAGGATCATTTTAGAGAAGCAACTTTTTGTGATATGTCATAATCATACTTCATTTTTATTTTTACCCAGTGTTAATATTTATTGTTTGAGGGATTATTTTAAATTAGATTTTTCAGGGCTGGGCATGTTATCTTTTTTTTTTTTTTGCGGTACGCGGGCCTCTCCCTGTTGTGGCCTCTCCCGTTGTGGAGCACAGGCTCCGGACGCGCAGGCTCAGTGGCCATGGCTCACGGGCCCAGACGCTCCGCGGCATGCGGGATCCTCCCGGACTGGGGCACGAACCCGTGTCCCCTGCATCGGCAGGCGGACACCCAACCACTGTGCCACCAGGGAAGCCCTGTTGTTATCTCTTTTTTTTTAATTGAGGTATATTTGACATATAGCATTATATTAGTTTCAGGTGCACAGCATAATTCAATATTTGTATACATTGCCAAACCATCACCACAATAAGTCTAGTCAACATCTATCACCTTACATAGATAGAAAAAAAATTGTTTTTCTTGCAGTGAGAACTTTTAAGATCTACTCTCTTGGCAACCTTCAAATATGCAATACAGTATTATTAGCTATAGTTACCATGCTGTATTTTTTAAGAAGCTTTGGTCCAGATAAGAAATGTTTTAATTTTTTTTATTAATTACTTTCAGCCCTCTTATATCTGAAGAGTATCTAATGCCGAGATGACAAAAGATGCCTTTGAATTCCAATCAAAGTGTCTTCTTCCTAGTTCATCTTCTAGAATAGAATCTGATTTACTGATTGAGCTGGTATCTTTTACCTCTTCTTTTTCTGAAATTCTTTGGGAAATCTTGGTGACATTGGTTGATCGATGAGGTCATCTCTTATGTTCTGGAGTATAATGTTCCACTTTAGATACTTGAGAGGCAAATGCTCTTGATCTGTCAGAAATGTGGCAGCAACACAAAGACTCACTTTAAAGGTCTGTTAAGCTCAACAGAGACAGGTACTTAACTTGCTTCTTCCCATTGCAGTTAACTGAAAGGTATTTTATTTCTTTCCATTGTTTAATGAGCTACCTGCTCATCTCTGCTCCTCTTTACAGACAAAATAGATTTATTGTCACACCACTGTTCCTTAATTCTAAAGAATTTCTTGTAGGTTAGATTAGGATACTGAGATTAAAAATGATCAAGTCTTCAGCTTCTGTTAAGGAAGAGTGCATGATGCTTAACATTCTCAGAGCTCCTCTTCCCAAACTTCCTTTCTATATGTAAATCCAGATTTGAAATACACTCGATACATCTGCAAAATTAGATTTCTCACTAATCCTCCTTATGTACATTTTGTGCCCAAGTGAATTTCCTCAAGCTGGAGAGTCTCCCCAGATGAATTATATGTAACATGATTTAAATCACTCCCAAACAGCAGAATTTATATTGTTTGTGAGATATACAGATTTTTCTCCAAAGCAATTTTCTTCCTGTTAGTGACTAAAAACTATAAATACACTGAAGCCTTGCTATAACGCAGTTTTGGGGCCCACGCTCTATGGCTACCTCATAGATAAAGTGGCCTGATAGTATTTCACCAGTGAAATCTCCCCAGTTGGGATTCAGATAGACCTGTCTTATTTTGAGCACTTCAGTGTTTGAAGGGACGACAAACAGTGTTATGCTGTGGTGCCAGATAGTACTTTTTATTTAAAATCTTCCCAGCATTTGACAAACACATGCACTGTAACAGAAAAAGTGCTCTTAGATGGGAGTCTGAAGGTATGAGTCCTAGTGTCAATTTTCATTAGTTTTGGCCTTTGGGAAGCCACTGAACCTTCTTGAGTTTTTAGTTATTCTCTTCATCCTAGGATATTGTGGGAATCAAATAAGGTAATATGCATAGGCATTTTGAAAACTCAAGTGCTGTATAATGGAAAGTGTTATTTTATTTTATTTTATATATATATATATATATATATATATATATATATATATATATATATTTAAATGATGCAGGCCTCCCACCACCGCAGCCTCTCCCACCACGGAGCACAGACCCCAGACGCGCCGGCCCAGCAGCCATGGCCCGCAGGCCCAGCAGCCATGGCCCACGGGCCCAGCCGCTCCGCAGCACGTGGGATCCTCCCAGACCGGGGCACGAACCCGGGTCCCCCGCATCGGCAGGCAAACTCTCAACCACTGCGCCACCAGGGAAGCCCGAAAGTGTTATTTTAGATACAAGTCAAAACCAGAGAGTAGTGACTCTCAATACAAAGCACCTACTATATGCCAAGGTGCTGTGTTCATCTGCGTAGGAGGTGTAAACATCAATGGCATACACCTCTGCCTCGAAAAGGTTCAAAGTGCATGTGTAGGGAGCAGTAAAGAAAGAGAAACCTATCTTTAGTTGATTCCCTAGAAGAGCTAGAATTTGAAATGAGACTTGAACAGTAAGTAACATTTCAACAGGATGACTGTCTGATAACGACTTCAAATGCAATAATTCTACTGTCTTGTCCCCCTCCTGCCCGTGCCTTCAAGAACTCACGATACCTCCACAATCTTTTATTTTTATTCCTTTCCTTTAAATGTATTTTTTTATTAATTTTGTGTGAAGGGTAGTGCTATATACAAGCAGAGTGTCTTGTCATTACCAACTTTTTCTTTTAACATCTTTATTGGTGTAAAATTGCTTTACAATGTTGTGTTAGTTTCTGCTGTATAACAAAGTGAATCAGCTATGTGTATACATATATCCCCATATCTCCTCCCTATTGCATCTCCCTCCGACCCTCCTTATCCCACCCCTCTAGGTAGCCACAAAGCACCGAGCTGATCTCCCTGTGCTGTGTGGCTGCTTCCCACTAGCTACCTATTTTACATTTGGCAGTGTATATATATCCATGCCACTCTCTCACTTCGTCGCAGCTTACCCTTCCTCCTCCCCATGTCCTCATGTCCATTCTCTACGTCTGCGTCTTTATTCCTGTCCTGCCCCTAGGTTCATCAGAACCATTTTTTTTTTTTAGATTCCATATATATGTGTTGGCATACAGTATTTGTTTTTCTCTTTCTGACTTACTTCACTCTGTATGACAGACTCTAGGTCCATCCACCTCACTACAAATAACTCAATTTCATTTCTTTTTATGACTGAGTAATATAATATTCCATTGTATATATGTGCCACATCTTTATCCATTCATCTGTTGATGGACACTTAGGTTGCTTCCATGTCCTGGCTATTGTAAATAGTTCTGCAATGAACATTGGAGTGCATGACTCTTTTTAAATTATGGTTTTCTCAAGGTATATGCCCAGTAGTGGGATTGCTGGGTCATATGATAGTTCTATTTTTAGTTTTCTAAGGAACCTCTATACTGTTCTCCATAGTGGCTGTATCAATTTACATTCCCACCAACAGTGCAAGAGGGTTCCCTTTTCTCCACACCCTCTCCAGCATTTATTGTTGGTAGATTTTTTTGATGATGGCCATTCTGACTGGTGTGTGGTGATACCTCATTGTAGTTTTTTTTTTTAACATCTTTATTGGAGTATAATTGCTTTACAATTGTGTGTTAGTTTCTGATTTATAGCAAAGTGAATCAGTTATACATATACATATGTTCCCATATCTCTTCCCTCTTGCATCTCCCTCCCTCCCACCCTCCCTATCCCACCCCTCTAGGTGGTCACAAAGCACCGAGCTGATCTCCCTGTACAATGCGGCTGCTTCCCACTAGCTATCTATTTTACGTTTGGTAGTGTATATATGTCCATGCCACTCTCTCACTTTGTCACAGCTTACCCTTCCCCCTCCCCATATCCTCAAGTCCATGCTCTAGTAGGTCTGTGTCTTTATTCCCGTCTTGCCCCTAGGTACTTCAGGACAGAAAGCATTTTAAATACTTATACATGAAAAAGATAATCTCCTAATCCCTCTTTAAAATTTAGTAAACCTATAAAATTTGTAGGGACACTCCTTTAAATGAAATATTTTTTTCACTTCTAGTTATACAATGGCTATCATAGAAGCAGTAACCTTATTCCATTTAATTAAAACTGGTGACCCTTTATCAATTACACACAGCTGTCCCTGAGACTCTATTGGGATTAATATTAGTTTGGAATCAGTAGCATTATAATAAAATCCCCGAGAACAGGGATTATGCATTAAATTTTATGCTAGACCTTTTGCTAACTAAATTAGTGCTAAAACGTAAGTGATAAAGTTAATTGTGAAGTGTGCAAAATTTGCTTTCTTCTCCTCTTTATTTGGAACTTTAATTCCCATCCCTAGGCCTTCAGCTAGGATTTGTTTTGCAGTACTTTTTCTCTCTGTAGTATTTTAGATGCACCAATAAGATGTTAGTTACCAAATGCTAATCTTCCTGTCTCAGTAAATGCTATTTTGGATGCAAGTAACAAAATCCTACTGAAATTATGTAGGCAAAATGAAGAGAGTTGATTTTATGGTTATAGAAGTATCTCGCTGGAACTAAAGAAGCCCAAATCCATCAGGAGATAATGTCTCCATTTTTCCCCGCTCTGGGGCTACCCGAGCTCCCATTTTTGCCTCTCTGCTCCATTATCATCTATATGCAGAGTAGTTTTCTCCACTTTTCTGTACATAGGTAGGACTGTGACTAACTAATGGCCCCTGAGTTTATTTATCCCCATTTCTAGGAACCAGCAAAGACTATAATTTCTGGGTCCAGTTTGCTTAGTTGCCTTAGTATCCAAATCAGCGATAGCCAGGGGGTAAGGTGACATAGCAGACATCTGGCCCAGAGCTTCCTATATTTATTTGAACACAGAACACTACCCACCCCCAGTCCCTGGCTCTGGGTGAGGGTATTGTGGGGCATACCTGTTTATATCCTTCAAAAGATAATTCCTCAAGATAGCAGTTTGGGATGTTCTGATCTAACTTACTTCTTTAATTTTAGGGAGAGGCAAACATAGACCCAAAGAGATAAAATAATTTGCTTAAATTATCAAGATAATGGCAGAGTAGGGATTATGAGTAATGATTATTATTCAGTAATTAGTCAGTATGACTAGGGCTGAGTAATTTGACATGTTATACCTTCAATCCAACCTTGATACCAAGAAAAAGTATAATGGCTACCTGGGCCAAAAGTGAAGGTTGAAAGTTGACTATTTCCTTCCCCCCTCCTCAGCTAGTTTACAAGTTAAGGCTTTTTATCACAAGCAAGGCTATACTAGTGTCCTAAGGTTGCCATCACAGTTTCCACAAACTTGGTGGCTTAAAGCAACAGAAACTTATTTTCTCACAGTTCTGGAAGCCAGAAGTTGGAAATCAAGGTGTCCGTAAGGCAGTGCCCCCTCTGAAGGCTCTAGGGGCAAAGCCTCCCTTGCCTCTTCCAGCTTCTGGTGGCTCCAGGTGTTCTTTGGCTTGTGGCCACCCAACTCCAATCTCTGCTTCAGTTGTTACATGGCCTTCTCCTCTGTGTCTTCTGTTTCTTTTAAGGATGCTTATCATTGGCTTTAGGACCCACCAAAGATAATCCATAGATCCTTAACTTAATTACATCTGCAAAGACCCTTTATCCAAATAAGCTCACATTCACAGGTTGCAGGGGTGAGGATATGAACATATCTCTTGGGGGCCACCATTCAAACCACTACAAAGACCTTATAAGGTACCATATGGTACTTAAAAACATCAAGAGGGTGGCAAAAGGGAAGGGATGAAAGGGTAATTATTTGGTATTTTCCTTCTCAAAAATAAAGGATGCAGAATGGAGGAAGAAAATGTAGTAGAATTTCAAGAAAATACAGTATCCTATTTTCCAGGATATAAAATTTACATTCCTAGGTATTTACTAACTCATTAATTAATCTAACATTTGGGCCATGTTTTTCAACCTATCACACAAGTATGGTGCTGTTTTTTGTTTGTAAAAAAATTTTCCTGACAGAAAAATTGTTTGATAGTATGAGAGACAATTCGCATCGTATGAATTTTGCTACACCATCATAAAAAATCATTCTTTGAAAGGGCTTCATCAATTTTCCCCTGGTGCTTCTCAATCCTTTGGTATTTAAATCACTCCTTTTGGAAGAAACTATTGTGTCCTAGAGACACCAGTGTTAAACTAAAAATGAAGTTAGTGCAGGCTAACATTTTTAGAGGTCAGTTCATTAGTGAATTTTTTTTTTCTTTTTTTTTTTTTTTTTTGCGGTACGCGGGCCTCTCACTGTTGTGGCCTCTCCCGTTGCGGAGCACAGGCTCCGGACGCTCAGGCTCAGCGGCCATGGCTCACGGGCCCAGCTGCTCTGCGGCATGTGGGATCTTCCCGGACCGGGGCACGAACCCGCGTCCCCTGCATCGGCAGGCGGACTCTCAACCACTGCGCCACCAGGGAAGCCCCATTAGTGAATATTTTTATCTTATAACGGCTCTTGCTTTTCTCCACAAACTTGTATCTATAGAGATTGAATATTCTGATAAAAGAACTTCTATTAACAAATGAGAATGTGTCAAACAAGTAAAGGGAACAGTAATTGCTCTGTTTGCTCTGGGGTGGAGTCGACTTCAGCTGGGGCAGATGAAGGGGGCATGATACTGTTTACAGTTACTTATACCTCACACTTTTTTTTTTTTTTTTTTTTTTTTTTTTTTTTTTTGCCGTACGCGGGCCTCTCACTGCTGTGGCCTCTCCCGCCGCGGACCACAGGCTCCGGACGTGCAGGCCCAGCCCACGGCCCACGGACCCAGCCGCTCCGCCGCACGTGGGATCCTCCCGGACCGGGGCACGAACCCGCATCCCCTGCATCGGCAGGCGGACTCCCAACCAATGCACCACCAGGGAAGCCTAGTACCTCACACTTTTTATTTTTTAAATTAGTTTCTGCTTTATAACAAAGTGAATCAGTTATACATATACATCTGTTCCCATATCCCTTCCCCCTTGTGTCTCCCTCCCTCCCACCCTCCCCATCCCACCCCTCCAGGCAGTCACAAAGCACAGAGCTGATCTCCCTGTGCTATGCGGCTGCTTCCCACTAGCTATCTACCTTACGTTTGGTAGTGTATATATGTCCATGCCACTCTTTCGCTTTGTCACAGCTTACCCTTCCGCCTCCCCATATCCTCAAGTCCATTCTCAAGTAGGTCTGTGTCTTCATTCCTGTTTTACCCCTAGGTTCTTCATGACATTTTTTTTTAATTCCATATATATGTGTTAGCATACGGTATTTGTCTTTCTCTTTCTGACTTACTTCACTCTGTATGACAGACTCTAGGTCTATCCTCCTCATTACAAATAGCGCAGTTTCATTTTTTTTTATGGCTGAGTAATATTCCATTGTATATATGTGCCACATCTTCTTTATCCATTCATCCGATGATGGACACTTAGGTTGTTTCCCTCTCTGGGCTATTGTGAATAGAGCTGCTATGAACATTTTGGTACATGAGTCTTTTTGAATTATGGTTTTCTCAGGGTATATGCCTAGTAGTGGGATTACTGGGTCATATGGTAGTTCTATTTGTAGTTTTTTAAGGAACCTCCATACTGTTCTCCATAGTGACTGTATCAATTTACATTCCCACCAACAGTGCAAGAGGGTTCCCTTTTCTCCACACCCTCTCCAGCATTTATTGTTGGTAGATTTTTTTTGATGATGGCCATTCTGACTGGTGTGTGGTGATACCTCATTGTAGTTTTGATTTGCATTTCTCTAATGATTAGTACTGTTGAGCATCCTTTCAAGTGTTTGTTACAATCTGTGTATCTTCTTTGGAGAAATGTCTATTTAGATCTTCTGCCCATCTTGTGGTTGGGTTGTTTGTTTTTTTTTTTTTTGATATTGAGCTGCATGAGCTGCTTGTACATTTTGGAGATTAATCCTTTGTCAGTTGCTTCATTTGCAAATATTTTCTCCCATTCTGAGGGTTGTCTTTTGGTCTTGTTTATGGTTTCCTTTGCCGTGCAAAAGCTTTGAAGTTTCATTAGGTCCCATTTGTTTATTTTTGTTTTTATTTCCATTTCTCTAGGAGGTGGGTCCAAAAGGATCTCGCTGTGATTTATGTCAAAGAGTGTTCCTCCTGTTTTCCTCTAAGAGTTTTATAGTGTCTGGCCTTACATTTATGTCTTTAATCCATTTTGACTTTATTTTTGTGTATGGTGTGAGGAAGTGTTCTAAATTCATTCTTTTACATGTAGCTGTCCAGTTTTCCCAGCACCACTTATTGAACGGGCTGTCTTTTCTCCATTGTATATTCTTGCTTCCTTTATCAAAAATAAGGTGACCATAGGTGTGTGGGCTTATCTCTGGGCTTTCTATCCTGTCCCATTGATCTATGTTTCTGTTTCTGTGCCAGTACCATACTGTCTTGATTACTGTAGCTTTGTAGTATAGTCTGAAATCTGGGAGCCTGATTCCTACAGCTCTGTTTTACTTTCTCAAGATTGCTTTGGTTATTCGGGGTCTTCTGTGTTTCCTTACAAATTGTAAAATTTTTTGTTCTAGTTTTGTGAAAAATGCCAGTGGTAGTTTGATAGGGATTGCATTGAATCTGTAGATTGCTTTGGGTGGTATAGTCATTTTCACAATTCTAGTTTTTCCAATCCAAGAACATGGTATATCTCTCCATCTGTTTGTATCATTTTAAATTTCTTTCGTCAGTGTCTTATAGTTTTCTGCATCCAGGTCTTTTGTCTCCTTAGGTAGGTTTATTCCTAGGTATTTTATTCTTCTGGTTGCAATGGTAAATGGGAGTGTTTCCTTAATTTCTCTTTCAGATTTTTCATCATTAGTGTATAGGAATACAAGAGATTTCTGTGCATTTACTTTGTATCCTGCTACTTTACCAAATTCATTGATTAGCTCTAGTAGTTTTCTGGTAGCGTCTTTAAGATTCTCTCTATATAGTATCATGTCATCTGCAAAGAGTGACAGTTTTACTTCTTTTCCAATTTGGATTCCTTTTATTTCTTTTTCTTCCCTGATTGCTGTGGCTAAAACTTCCAAAACTATGTTGAATAAGAGTGGTGAGAGTGGACAACCTTGTCTTGTTCCTGATCTTAGTGGAAATAATTTCAGTTTTTCACCACTGAGAACGATGTTGGCTGTGGGTTTGTCATATATGGCCTTTATTATGTTGAGATAAGTTCCCTCTATGCCTACTTTCTGGAGAGATTTTATCATGAATGGGTGTTGAATTTTGTTCAGAAGCTTTTTCTGCATCTATAGAGATTATCATATGGTTTTTACCCTTCAGTTTGTTAATATGGTGTATCACATTGATTGACTTGCATATATTGAAGAATCCTTGCATTCCTGGGATAAATCCCACTTCATCATGGTGTATGATCCTTTTAATGTGCTGCTGGATTCTGTTTGCTAGTATTTTGTTGAGGATTTTTGCATCTGTGTTCATCAGTGATATTGGCCTGTAGTTTTCTTTCTTTGTGACATCTTTGTCTGGTTTTGGTATCAGGGTGATGGTGGCCTCGTAGATTGTGTTTGGGAGTGTTCCTTCCTCTGGTATATTTTGGAAGAATTTGAGAAGGATAGGTGTTAACTCTTCTAAATATTTGATAGAATTCACCTGTGAAGGCCTCTGATCCTGGGCTTTTGTTTGATGGAAGGTTTTTAATCACAGTTTCAATTTCAGTGCTTGTGATTGGTCTATTCATATTTTCTATTTCTTCCTGATTCAGTCTTGGCAGGTTGTGCATTTCTAAGAATTTGTCCATTTCTTCCAGGTTGCCCATTTTACTGGCAAAGAGTTGCTTGTAGTAATCTCTCATGGTCCTTTGTATTTCTGCAGTGTCAGTTGTTACTTCTCCTTTTTCATTTCTAATTCTACTGATTTGAGTCTTCTCCCTTCTTTTCTTGATGAATCTGGCTAATTACTTATCAATTTTGTTTATCTTCTCAGAGAACCAGCTTTAATTTTATTGATCTTTGCTATTGTTTCCTTCATTTCTTTTTCATTTATTTCTGATCTGATCTTTATGGTTTCTTTCCTTCTGCTAACTTCGGGTTTTTTTTTTTTTCGTTCTTCTCTCTCTAATTGCTTTAGATGTAAGGTTAGATTGTTTATTTGAGATGTTTCTTGTTTCTTGAGGTAGGATTGTATTGCTATAAACTTCCCTCTTAGAACTGCTTTTACTGCATACCATAGATTGTGTGTCGTCATGTTTTCATTGTCATTTGTTTCTAGGTAGTTTTTGATTTCCTCTTTGATTTCTTCAATGATCTCTTGGCCATTTAGTAGCTTATTGTTTGGCCTCCATGGGTTTGTATTTTTTACATTTTTTTCCCTGTAATTGATATTTAGTCTCATAGCATTGTGGTCAGAACAATGCTTGATACGATTTCAATTTTCTGAAATTTTCTAAGGCGTGATTTGTGACCCAAGATATGTTCTATTCTGGAGAATGTTCCATGAGCACTTTAGAAGAAAGTATATTCTGTTGTTTTGGGATCGCATGTGCTATAAATATCAATTAAGTATATCCTGTTTAATGTATCATTTAAAGTTTGTGTTTCCTTATTTATTTTCATTTTGGTTGATTTGTCCATTGGTGAAAGTGGGGTGTTAAAGTCCCCTACAATTATTGTGTTACTGTTGATTTCCCCTTTTATGGCTGTTAGCATTTGCCTTATATATTGAGGTGCTCCTATGCTGGGTGCATAAATATTTACAACTGTTCTATCTTCTTCTTGGATTGATCCTTTGATCATTATGTAGTGTCCTTCTTTATCTCTTGTAATAGTCTTTATTTTAAAGTCTATTTTGTCTGATATGAGAATTGCTACCCCAGCTTTCTTTTGATTTCCATTTGCATGGAACATCTCTTTCCATCCCCTCACTTTCAGTCTGTATGTGTCCCTAAGTCTGAAGTGGGTCTCTTGTAGGCAGTATATATATTGGTGTTGCTGTTGTATCCATTCAGCCAGTCTATGTCTTTTGGTTGGAGCATTTAGTCCATTTACTTTTAAGGTAATTATCAATATGTATGTTCCTATTACCACTTCTCAATTGTTTTGGGTTTGTTATTGTAGGTCTTTTCCTTCTCTTGTGTTTCCTGGCTAGAGAAGCTCCTTTAGCATTTGTTGTAAAGCTGGTTTGGTGGTGCTGAATTCTCTTAGCTTTTGCTTGTCTGTAAAGGTTTTAATTTCTCCATCGAATCTGAATGAGATCCTTGCTGGGTAGAGTAATCTTGCTTGCGGGTTTTTCCCTTTCATCACTTCAAATATGTCCTGCCGCTCCCTTCTGGCTTGCAGAGTTTCTGCTTAGCTGTTAACCTTAGGGGGATTCCCTTGTATGTTATTTGTTGCTTTTCCCTTGCTGCTTTTAATATTTTTTCTTTGTATTTAATTTTTGATGGTTTGAATAATATGTGTCTTGGTGTGTTTCTCCTTGGATTTATCCTGTATGGGACTCTCTGCACTTCCTGGACTTGACTGACTATTTCCTTTGCCATATTAAGGAAGTTTTCAACTATAATCTCTTCAAATACTTTCTGAGACCCTTTCTTTTTCTCTTCTTCTTCTGGGACCCCTATAATTCAAATGTTCGTGCATTTAATGTTGTCCCAGAGGTCTCAGAGAGTACCTTCAATTATTTTTCATTCTTTTTTCTTTATTCTGCTCTGCTGTAGTTATTTCCACTCTTTTTCTTCCTGGTCATGTATCTGTTCTTCTGCCTCAGTTATTCTGCTATTGATTCCTTCTAGAGAATTTTTAATTTCATTTATTGTGTTGTTCATCCTTGTTTGTTTGCTCTTTAGTTATTCTAGGTCCTTGTTAAATGTTTCTTATGTTTTCTCCATTCTATTTACAAGATTTTGGATCATCTTTACTGTCATTACTCTGAATTCTTTTTCAGGTAGACTGCCTATTTCCTCTTCATTTGTTTGGTCTGGTGAGTTTTTACCTTGCTCCCTCATCTGCTGCATATTTCTCTGTTTTCTCATTTTGCTTATCTTTCTGTGGTTGGGGTCTCCTTTTCTCAAGGTGCATATTTCCTGCTGTTTTCGGTGTCTGCCCCCAGTGGGTAAGGTTGTTTCAGTGGGTTGTGTAGGCTTCCTGGTGGAGGGGACTGGTGCCTGTGTTCTGGTGGATGACGCTGTATCTGGTCTTTCTGGTGGACAGGGATGCGTCCAGTGGTGTGTTTTAGGGTGTCTGTGAACTTAGTATGATTTTAGGCAGCCTCTCTGCTAATGGGTGGGGCTGTGTTCCTCTCTTGCTAGTTGTTTGGCATGGGGTGTCCAGCACTGGAGCTTGCTGGCTGTTGGGTGGAGCTGGGTCTTAGCATTGAAGCGGAGTTCTCTGGGAGAGCTCTTGCTGATTGATATTATGTGGGGCCAGGAGGTCTCTGATGGTCCAGTATCCTGAACTCGGCTCTCCCACCTCATAGGCTCAGGCCTGACACCAGGCCAGAGCACCAAGACCCTGTCAGCCACATGGCCAGGTACATGGGAATTTTCTTGCCTTTTGGGAAGTCCGAGGTCTTCTCCCAATGTTCAGTAGGTGTTCTGTAGGCGTTGTTCCACATGTAGATGTATTTTTGATGTATTTGTGGGGAGGAAGGTGATCTCCATGTCTTACTCTTCCATCATCTTGAAGGTCTCCCCCATCACCACCTTAATGTATCAGTGGTGAGATCAGGATGAGAATTCTCATGGCAGAGTGGAGAGCCTCGTTTGTTTCTAGAAACGCTGTTCTTCTCATCAGATCACAATTAGCAGTAAGAATTCAAGTATATTTATTCTGAGTGTTACTTTAGTTTCAATAACCTGGGAATCTTCTTAAAAGTACCTATGATAAGTGGGAGGACAGTGTTCTCTCTCTCTCTCTCTTTTCCCCCTCCTTCCCTCTCTTCCTTTCTTCCTCCCTCCCTTCCCCTCTCTCCCCCTTCCTACCTCCTTCTTCCCCTTTTTGAATGAGAAATAAACCTTAATTAGGTTAAACTCCTGAGATTTCAGGGTTGCTTTCAAACAGCAGCCTAACCTAATACTGAAGTATATTCTACAGTAACTAGAACCTTAAAATCTGTCTTTGGCTTAGCAGGCATGCAACAGTGAGGAAACCCATATTGGAAGCTGAAAAGATGGCCAACCATATTAAGCAGTGAGAATAAATGTTAAAACTCTTGCCTCACATAAATTGGGGGTCATATTATGTGCCTACTCAGCAGGCACTTCTAGAAGAAATTGGGAATCAAAACCTTATTTGTGTCGGTTAGTTTTTTACACTAATTGAAATTTTTATTGAGGTAATTGTGGATTCACATTTAGTGTAAGGAATAATATAGGTTCTGAAGAAATAATATAGAGTTCCTATTTATAGTGTACCTAGTTCTCCCCAGTGATAGCATCTTATAAGACTGTAGTACTGTATTGCAACTGGGGTATTAACATTGATAAAATTTGTCTTGTTCAGATTTCTACAGTTTTACTTTGCGTGTGTGTGTGTGTGTGTGTGTGTGTGTGTGTTTAGTCATATACAATTTTATCACATGTGTAGGTTTGTATATCCACAACCATAGAAAAAAAACAGAATACTTCCATTACTACAAGAATTCCTCATATTCCCCTTTTATTGCCACACCCAGCTCCCTCCCACCATATCCCCCCTACTCCCTGCCCCCTAATTCTTGGCAACCACTAATCTATTCTCCCTTTCTAAAATTTTATCATTTCAAAATACTATATAAGATGAAATCATGTAGCATGTAACCTTTAGGGGTTGGCTTTTTTTCACTCAGCATAATTCCCCAGAGATTCATCTAAATTGCTCTGTGTATCAGTGGTTTGATCCTTTTTGCTGCTGAGTAGTTTTCCATGGTTTAGATGTACTACAGTCTGTTTACACATTTACCTGTTGTAGTACATCTTAGATGTTTCCAGCTTTTGGCTACTTATGAGTAAAGCTTCTATGAATATTTCTGTACAGAGTCTTGTATGAACATAAGTTTTCATTTCTCTTGGATAGATGCCCAAGAGTGCAATTGCTAGGTCATATGGTAGTTGCGTCTTTAGTTTTATTTTAAAAACTGTTACACTGTTTTCCAGAGAGACTGTACCATTTTACATACCCACCAGCAATGTATGAGTAATCTAATTTGTCTGCGTCCTCAACATTTGGTATTTTCACTTTTTTTTTTTCATTTTAACCATTCTGGTAGATGTGTAGTGAGATCACTGAAGTTTTAATTTGCATTTTCCTAATGGCTAATGATGTTGAACATCTTTTCACGTGCTTATTTGTCATGAGTATATCTTCTTTGATGAAATGTCTGTTCTTGCCTTTTGTCCATTTTCTAATTAGATTTTTTTTTACTGTTGTTTTGAGAGTTCATTATATATTCTAGATACTAGTCCTTTGCTAGCTATGTGGTTTGCATATATTTTCTCCTACTCTGTACCTTGTCTCTTCTTAACAGAGTTGTTCACAGGACAAAAGTTTTTAAAATTAAGTCCAGTTTATCAGGTTTTCCTTTTATGGATCATGCTTTTGGTGTGAAGTCTAAGAACTTTTTGTGTAGTCCTATATACCCCCAATTTTCTCCTCTGTTTTTTCCTACAAGTTTTATTGTTTTGTATTTTATATTTAAGGCTGTGATCCATTTTGAGTTAATTTTTGTATAAGCTGTGAGGTTTAGATCAACGTTTTTTTTTTTTCCTCTATGGATATCAAATTGTTTTCTGGGATCTCTATTCCGTAGATCTATATGTCTTTCCCTCCACCAATACCGCACTCTCTTAATCAATGTAGCTGTATAGCCTTAATATCTTGGAGAGTAATTTCTCCCACTTTATTTTTCTCCATCAAGGTTGTTTTAGCTATTTTAATTCCTTTGCATTTCCATGAAAATTTGCTGGGATTTGATAGGAATTACATTAAATTTATAGATCAATTTGGGGGAAAATTAACATCTTTACTGTGTTGATTCTTCTCATCCAGGAACATAGTATGTCTCAATATTTATTTAGGTCTTCTTTGAGTTCTTTCATCAGCATTTTGTAATTTTCAGCACCCACGTCATGTATATGTTTTGGTTTTGTTAGACTTATACCTAAGTATTTCATTTTATTTGTAGTGATTGTAAATGATATTGCATTTTAAATTCTGGTTTCCACATGTTCATTTTTAGTACATAAAAACACAATTTTTATATGTTGATCTTGTATGCCTGCTGAGCCCACTTCTAGGAGTTTGGTATTTTGGGGTTTTGTTTTGTTTTTGATTCCTTGGGATTTTCTACATAGGTAGTTACATCATCTGCAAAAAGGGACAATTTTATTTTTTCCTTCCCCATCTGTATGCTATTTATGTCTTTTTCTCACAGTACACTGGTTAGAAATTCAGGACCATGTTGAATAAGAGTGGTGAGAACAACAACAACAAAAAGAGTGGTGAGAACAAACATCTTTGCCTTGCTTCTGAGTTTAGTCTTTCACTGGAAGTATGACTTTAGGTATAGGTTTTTTTGTAGATGCTTTTTATCAAATTGAGGTAATTCCACTCTTTTCCTGACTTTTTATCAGTAATTTTTATTATTAATGAGTACTGGATTTTGTCAAATGCTTTTTCTACATCAATTGATATAATCATATGATTTTTCTTCTTTAACTTGTTGATATGGTGGATTACATTGACACATTTTTGTTTGTTTGTTTTGGTTTGGTTTTTTTTTTTTTTTTTTTTTGCGGTATGCGGGCCTCTCACTGTTGTGGCCTCTCCCGTTGCGAAGCACAGGCTTTGGACGCGCAGGCTCAGCGGCCACGGCTGACGGGCCCAGCCACTCTGCAGCATGTGGGATCTTCCCAGACCGGGGCACGAACCCATGTCCCCTGCATCGGCAGGCAGACTCAACCACTGCGCCACCAGGGAAGCCCTACATTGACACATTTTTAAACATTGATTCAACCTTACATTTATGGAATAAATTCTACTTGGTCCCGGTTTCTAGTTCCTCTTATATGTCGTTGGATTTGGTTTGCTAGAATTTTCTTGAGGATTTTTAAGTGTTTGAGAGATTTTTTTAATTGTTATTTTATATTGGAGTATAGTTTATTTACAATGTTGTGTTAGTTTTAGTTATACATATACATATATCTATTCTTTTTCAGATTCTTTCCCATGTAGGTTATTACAGAGGTTTGAGTTGATTTTTGTTCATAGTTAGAGGTAGGGGGTCAACTTCAGTTCCATGTAGATATGCAGTTGTCCCTGTATTGTTTGCTGAAAAAGACTATGCTTCCCCCCATTTTATTGTCTTGGCACCTTGGTTAAAAACGAATTGACCATAAATATAAGGTTTTATTTGTGGACTTCATTTCTGTTCCATTGATCTCTATGGCTATCCTATGCTAATACCATGCTGTCTCAATTACTGTAGCTTTGTATTATGTTTTAAAATTGGATGGTGTAATTCCTGCAATTTATTATTCTTTTTCAGATTGCTTTGGCTATTCTGGGTCTTTTGTCTTTCCATGTAAATTTTAAAGCTTGTCTATATCTACATAAGTAGCCTTCTGGAATTTTCATAGGCATTGCATTGAATTTGTAGATCAATTTGTGAAGAATTGACATCTTAACACTATTGAGTCTTTCAATCCATGAACATGGAATATCTCTTCATTTTTTTAGATCTTCTTTAGTTTCTCTTAGCAATGATTTATAGTTTCCAGTGTACAAGTCTTATAGTTCATTTGCTAAGTTTATTCCTGAGTGTTTTAATTCTTTTTTATGCTACTGTGAATGGAGTTGTTTTATTAATTTCACTTTCATATTGTTCAGTACAATTACTTTTTAAATAATGTCAAATGTATATGGCATAGTTCCCATCAAATTTTGACTATTACTAGCATTTTACTTCTAGTATGATGTATAATTTAATAGGCCTGCAGGGACAATCACTGACGCATATCATGGGACCAGAACTCTGGGCAGTTAAGTGCCTAGGTGCAGTTTTTGCCCTTAAGGAATGAAACTCCTGAAAAATGTAAAGTATGTTCATACAGAGATAGTCTTGAGAATTCAATTTGAAGCCATGACAAAATATTTATGGTAAGCCTTTCAATAATGCTGACTTGTGTTTCTCGACATTTCATTGATTTATAAAAATGTTTATAAAAATACTCTTTTGCATTTAATATGTATCAATCAGCAAAATAAGTAGTTTGTGCTTATGTTGACACTTCTGGCCTCAAGTTAATGGTTTGTTGTAGTGCTCATTTGTGCTTCTGTCACATTGAAAAATGTTATTCAGGGGTAAAAAATTGGTCCCTGCAGTTAGTTATTACAACAGAAAGGAGATGTGTTTTCCCAGACTGTTCTCCTAGCCTTTCAGTAGACAACCATCATTTAAATCACTTGTTCTTAAAAGGTGTGATCTTACAGAATGCCTATATGTCATAAGATAGAATGAGGTATTATACCTCAAAAACTGCAAAACATTGGTTCTTTTCCAATTGGCTGAATAAAATTAAAGTATATTGTTCCTCATTTTTTAGTTTTTCTCTTGTAAAGTTTTCCTTAAATTTTTGGCACCAGTTATTGCTTATCAACCAGTGAGCATTAATGAATACTAAAACAAATGACCCAATTTATTTGTGCACATTAACAGATAAACTCAGATTATCACACTTACTTCAACAGCTTATTTTTACTGCATAAAGTTACTGTTCTATATGGTGAAACTAATGGTATTTTGTGTTGTTCTGCCCCTGAGCAAATTAAGGACCACCAAGTTAAATAAATCATTAGAAAGGAACTGAAATGTGAAAATATTCAGTGTGCTAATTTGCTTATAGGCAGCAAAGACCTACCAAAATCCACACATTCAATTTCATGACCATCCTGTAGGACACTTTTAGGCTGTAATGAGTAAAAAGCAGTTAACACTTCTCTTCAACAAAATAGAAATGTCAGGTAGACTGTTACTTCCCTGAAAGCTAGGGAGAGCAAATCAAGAACAGTCTTGTGCAATAGTTTCCAACCAGACAGAGGCATGTTTTTCTCTTCCTCTGTATCTTCTAATACTTAAAGCTATTAAAATTGACATGTATGGGACTCCCCTGGCTGTCCAGTGGTTAAGACTCCGTACTTCCACTGCAGGGGGCATGGGTTCAATCCCTGGTCGGGGAACTAAGATCCCACAAGGCGCACGGTGTGGCCAAAAAAAAAAAAAAAATTGACATGTAAAGTTTTGTCAATCATATGTTGAAGGGAGAATGTAAGTTACGTTCCTGGGATATTTTGTCCTCTGAGTAATGATGTGTGTCTTTTCCCTTTATAGGCATGCTGCAAAGGAATGTAGAAGAGGTACAAGTTTTCGAGTATCGTCATTACAAGGAGCAGGAATGC
Source organism: Mesoplodon mirus (assembly GCF_964341445.2). NCBI lineage: Eukaryota > Metazoa > Chordata > Mammalia > Artiodactyla > Ziphiidae > Mesoplodon > Mesoplodon mirus. Next base: position 92,313,315 of record NC_138981.1, on the reverse strand, counting down.
AATGTCAGGATTGCTTTTGATTGAATGACCTTATCTTCAGCATGCTGTTTTTGGATTATACATTACCTACAAATTTTGATGGTTTTTGTTAGAGTAGTATTTACAGTTAATATTTAATCTTTGGTGGCAATAAAGGCTGCATGTATTTTTCCCCCACTTAAATATTGTGCTGTTGGGAATGATACTGTAGTTTGTCTTTTAGTATTAGCAAATCAAAACTATATCAGCTCTTCTGTCTAGACAGCAGCCTATTTGATGTTGACTCTGTGTGTGCAATTCATGGCTTACTCTGCTAGATTCCATATCTTACCGCCAGCACACATTATCCTTTTCACTCCAACCAGATCATAAAGAAATGTTTGCCAAAAAATAGATGTCAACCAGTCCTTACTGGGTGCCTGTTAACATTCAACGTATAGTGTTAGCTACTGTAAAGTCTCTCTCCTCAAAAGAACTTACTGTCTACTTTGAGATATACTTAATGCCTGTCTGTATAAAAAAACAGTATAGACAATACAAGGAAGTGTGTTATGAAGTACAGAAAGTATGCAATAGAAATTCAGAGAAGGGAGGAAGAGTTAGGATGGATTAGGGACTTGATTTAGGTTATTTTAAAAAGGGTATGGTTCAGGCAATTCATTTATTTTTGATGTCCAGATAATCTGGTGTTTTACTTGGCTTTAGCATATGATTTATAGTTGTGGGTTTTGTGTATTTGTGTATTTGTTTTTCAAGAAAAAGCGTTGTTCTTAGCTTGGAAACAGTCTGATTTCTTGTGTTTCATGTTTTACCTAAGTCATAAATAAAGGCAATGCTCTGAAAAATAAAAGTATAACAATAAAATAAACTACTTAAAAGTTTTTGAGTGACTAAAGCTTAATTGCCTGTAATTCCTGAGCTGAATTTCTGTTGCACTGACTGAACATGACCATCCTGAAGGGTACATATTATGGAAAGAATATATTTTTGAAATGAGTATTAGTGATTTACATCACCTTATGAGTAAACCAAATATCAGAACTTACATGGCCTCTTTTTTTCCTACCCACACTTCTCAAAGTAGCAGCTTCTAATGAGGTAAGTTTTCATTACCTCTCAAAATTACAGAGACCATTTAATTTTATGGATGATTTCTGTAGGTAAACAGCTTTTGAGTATTATCTTGAGTAATCTTTAATGTTTGAATACAATATTGTTATCCTAGATAAAGACATTTCCCCTATTGTTTTTGGCAATTCAACTCTTGTAGTCTGTGAATACGTTAAGTTCCACATTCAGTAAAGAGAACATAGTATATAGAAGGAAATACTGGATTTATTCTTGTCCCTGCTTAATTAACTGGACAGATAATTTCATTTGGAGCATTATCTTTTGTCTATAACATGAAGAAAGAGTTGGACCATATGAAGGTTTTCCCAACGGGAAGAAACTAGTTTTCATTTCTCACAAGTTTTTTGATTCCTTTATGTCTTTTCACTACCAGTACTTGCTTACTGTAAACTTCCTCAGTAAAATAAAGAAAGAGGAGGCTACAGTACTCCTATTGACTTTGCATTGGGAGTTCTAATATTTTTTTCAGGACATAAAAGAGGCATGTGATACAGAGTAAAGTAAGTCAGAAAGAGAAAACCAAATACCATATGCTAACACATATATATGTTATATGTGTTAGTGGTTATGAAGAACCTAGGGGCAGGATGGGAATAAAGACGAAGACCTACCAGAGAATGGACTTGAGGATATGGGGAGGGGGAAGGGTAAACTCGGACAAAGTGAAAGAGCGGCATGGACATATATACACTACCGAACGTAAAATAGATAGCTAGTGGGAAGCAGCCGCATAGCACAAGGAGATCAGCTCAGTGCTTTGTGACCACCTAGAGGGGTGGGATAGGGAGAGTGGGGGGGAGGGAGACGCAAGAGGGAAGAGATATGGAAGAGATATGGGGACATACGTATATGTATAACTGATTCACTTTCTTATAAAGCAGAAACTAACACACCATTGTAAAGCAATTATACTCCAATAAAGATGTTTTTTAAAAAGGCTAAAAAAAAAAGAGGCATGTGAATGGCAAGTGGCTTCCAGATCAATGCAGTAATACTGGGTTTACTGGTAGATCTCAGTGTACTGTTTGGAGCCTTGGACTAAATCGTTTTTAAGGTTCCTTCTGACTCTGGTTCTAACATGTGTCTAAAAGACATGGCATGGTTGAACAGATATTAATTAAAAGAAATAACCTATTCTTGACAGTAATTTTAAGGCTACATTTATGTTAGGTACTGGAATCTTGAGACCCCTCTCCCCCGCAGCCATTGTTAAAGAGCAGCTAAGATATTAGCTGAAGGAGAATTCTTAAATTTGTCGTGCTGACACTTTCCCGGTGCTTATCTACTTTTTTTGTCCTCTGAAAAAGACAGCATTTATGCTATCTCATTTGGAGGATTTGAAAGACATGCACAGTTGTTTACTCTTAATATTAGATGAATGATGCTATCCCTCTTCAAGAGAAGATTTTTGGTTTTAGCATCTTCTTTCATATCTGGAAATTATAATTGCTTCATAATGTATTCATCAGAAGTGTGCTGTGAACAAAGCACCTAAAAAGGACAAAGCCTGAAAATATGTCTATGTTAAGGAGGAACTTCTGGCTTAATTAAACTAACCTTGTTAAATTGTCAGAAAGACAAGTGAGGCATATTTTTCAGTTTGTCATAAACTCTTCTGGGGGTGAAATTGTGAAATTACCTCGTGCTAAGATCTCTGTGGCCATGAATAACATCTAGTAATCTCAAAGCTTTTAATATACTGTCTGATATCCTTTTGAAGTGGGGAGAGGATGCTGTGGGGAAATGGAATAGCTATTATTCCACAGGTAATAAATTTGGCAGAGCTAGAAATAGCCTGGTTTTCCTTCTAGTGCAATTTTCTGAATGTTTGTCCCTTGGTACCTACCACTCGGACTGGCTACAGATATACACAGGTACATAGATTACTTCCTTATGACCTTGCTTTGTAGTTGTAATTCCACCCCATGTATGTCTTTTTAGCCATTCATTCTCCACTCATCCCACCTAGTGGATTTGTAATGTAGTGTGTATCACTTCAGTACCAATAGAATGTATGTTTTATAGGAAGCTGTGTACAAGTCTGGTGTGGTGGTCAGTGTACTAATCTGTTCCACCCTTTGCCGCCTTCCCAGGGGACAGACACACTAGCAACTTTGGTGTATTCTTCCATTTCCTTGTTGATCAATGTGTCAATTGGACACTTTGGTTGAGCAGCAGAATTCAGCCCACCACCATATAGGATTTACTTAATGCGGGTTATGTTATGACCCACACTTTGTTTTTGCTTAGATTCCATCCCTGTTCTGTGCCAAAACCACAAAATGGTGCATGTTAGAGCTGCATTCATTCACCTGTGTGCTTCAAGAGCACAGTCATTTGCATATGCTAGGTCTTGGATAACTCTAGTACTTTCCATGACATTCTCATCTGTTAGAAATTCTCAGGATAGGAAGTATAATGCTCTTTGGTCTTATCCTCTAACTTGAGTGTGGCAATACAGACAGTTTGAATAAGTCTGAACCTACTGGATAAACTTGGAATATTTTCTCATAGATGACCACACTGCAAGTGATTTTAAAACCATTCTTTTGGGCTTCCCTGGTGGCACAGTGGTTGAGAGTCCGCCTGCCGATGCAGGGGACACGGGTTAGTGCCCCGGTCCGGGAGGATCCCACATGCCGCGGAGCAGCTGGGCCCATGAGCCATGGCTGCTGAGCCTGCGCGTCCGGAGCCTGTGCTCCACAACGGGAGAGGCCACAACAGTGAGAGGCCTGCGTACCGCAAAAAAAAACACAAAAAAACAAAAAAACAAAAAAAAACATTCTTTTGTATGGTACTTTATAGTCACCCTATTCTGAAGAATTATCCCCATTTTACAGATGAGGAAACTAGCCTAGACCAGTTAAAGAAACTTAATGAAATTTACATAGTCTTGTAACTTGCCAAACAAAAGGTCAAGTCCAGGTTGCCTACTATGTTATATTGGGAACTGAGAATCCAAGCAGTATGACCCCCCCAAACCCATGATCCTTTTCTTCTTTGGCTCTCTGTGATATAAGAAGGGTTCTCTTTAATTAAAAAATATATTGACTAGGTAATATAATCACGTGGTTCAAAATTCAAGAAGAAAAAGTGAAAAGTTTTATCCCTCACCATCCAGTTCCCTTAACCCGGAATCATTTACTTATCACTGTCTTATGTTTTCCCAGAGGTATTTTATTGCATATACAAGCAAACACATACATATATTCCTGCTTTTTTAAAAACTAAAATGGAAGCATACTATACACATCGTGCTGTACCTTGTTTTTGCACTAAATATATTTTAGAGATTGTTCAGTAGCAGTCCATAGAGAACTTTGTCATCTTTGGTACTGCTGCATAGTTTTCCATTGAATGGATGTATAACATTCATGGATATTTAAGTTGTTTCCAATATTTTGTTATTATAAACAAGGTTGCATGGCTAATTTTATATGTATACAAAATTTTATAATATATAGTTTATAAAATTGTATAGCCTATAATTAGATATGTACACATACAATTAATTTCTTGAGGATACATAGTATTGAGGATAAGTTGAATTGTTGCTTTAAAGGAAATGTGAATTTATGATTTAAATTGTATCCTCAAGTTGCCTTCCACAGAGGTACCAATTTATGTTTCTACCAGCAGTGTACTGAGAATGCCTGTTTCCCCTCAATCTCAACAAAACAAGTGTGTTCTCAAACTTGTGGATCTTTACTAATCTGGTGGGTGAAAAATGTTATTTTAATGTGCTTTTAGAAAATAAACCTTATTTTTTAAGAGAAGTTTTAGATTCACAGAAAAGTTGCATAGTACAGAGTTCTGTATTCCTCCACTCAGTTTTATTTAGTGTTAACATCTTAAATAACTCTTGTATATTTGTCACAGCTAATGAACCTTATTATTAACTAAAGTGCATAGTTTATTGATATTTCCATATTTTTTACCTAGGGCCCTTTTCTGTCCCAGGATCCCACATTACATTTGGTCATCATGTCTCCTTTGATTCTTTTGGTTGTGACAGATGCTCAGACTTTCCATGTTTTTGATGACCTTGACAGTTTTGAGGAGTACACATCAGGTATTTTATAGTCAGTGTACTTTGAAATTTACATGTCACTTGTGAGATTAAACATCTTTCTTTTCATGTACTTAAGGACATTTGTATTTCCATTTCCGGGAACTAGGAGCCCATTCTCTTAACCACTGTGTTCTACCACTCTCTTGATTCATCGTAATTATCAATAAAAACATTCATGGGCCTGAATACACGTGGGTCTCTGATTCTCAGGATAGGAAGTACAATGTCTTAGCCTCTGTTAGAGACATAGGAGAACCATTTGTGCTAGTGATGTGGTCAAACTTGAGTCTGATCACTCTGGTAACACTGCAGAGGATGAACCAGAGACTCGACTGGAAACAGCAGGTAGGTGGGATCCTTGAAAGCAGAAGCAGGGTTGATAGGGACACATTCGACGGAAATTAGAGGGGCCAGGATTTGGTGATACTGAATGAAAGAGTCAAGAATTCAAAGGCGACTCCCAGGTTTATGAGCTGGATATTTTGGATGTTACCTTTAACGTATACAAGAAATCCAAGAGAAACACTTGAACAATTCACAGTATACCGGTTGCTCAGTACGTACTCTGGGTTCCTAGCTATGCGAGACTACAATTCCCAGAGCCCTGTGCTCCACCACAATCCCCTTAGAGTCGGCCGCGCAGAGTTCTGGGACTTGAAGTCCGCGGCCTATTTACCCAAGTTAGAGCTAGGGGCCTGTGGAAACATGAAGAGGTAAGGGCTTGTCTGAGAGCAGACGGCGAAGGGAGCTCTGTTCTATCTTTTAACTCTTCAAGTGGCTTTTGTTACTTTGGGTTTGGGGTATGTCACGTTCTGGGGACGCGGTTTCGTGTGAGCGGGAAGACAAAGGAGGAGGGAAAAGGGGAGACGGGCTGGACAGGCCTGTAGGGCGAAGTTCAGGAAGGGCCGCCGCTGCTGCCGGTCCCCGTAGGCATGCCCTCCCGGCACAGGCACCTAGGCAACGGCGCCGGCCCCGGGACGGATGCTGTGGCTCCTTCCTATTTCAGACGGACCCACCCAGGTAAAAGGGTCTTGGCCGCTTGATGAAACCGGCCTGCGCTGGAGAAACGCGGGCCAGCTCCTCCCTGTCCCGCCCTACCTCCACCCCATTCTCAGAAAGGGGCCCAGGGTGGGCGCGTTTATTCGCAGTGATTGTGTGTTACAGAGGACTTTCTCGGGCTCAGAGACCATGTAGCATTTTCAGGTCTTAAAGTAAGCAAGTGATACTTTGTTTTTACAAATTTAGAAGCAGGGTGCCAAACCGGTTCCACGTATTGTAAGAAAAGAAAGGCACCGCTGCGAGCGGTTCCCCCTACTGGTTCTGCAGGAAATGGCAGCTTTAACGTGGCTGGTCTTTGTTGAAAGCCTGAGCTTACAATTATTGACAGTACACAAAGCCTTTTTAAAGGATCCTCATTAAATTAGTTTCGTATTCATTCTGCAAGTAGAATAATCACTCTGGAATAGAGCGGTGCGTTTAAATTCTTACTGTTATAATGCTCTCCTGCACTGTCAGTTGCTGCATCTTTTTCAAAAAAAGTTTCTGATTTTCCTTGTCTCAAAATGACTTTTAAAAAATGTTTATGATATCTTTCATACATGAAAAATAATGTATATATATAGGTTAAGGAATAATAATAGACTCGTACTCAGTACAAGCTTTAGAAATAGAACATTACCAGTATCAGTAGCATGGATGCTGTATCGTTTGATAACAGCAGTATCATTGATACAGTATTCATAGAACATTACCAGTATCAGAAGTCCCCTGTGTGCCCTTCCGTGAGTGCTTCTCTTCCCTCCCTGAGGGGATCACTAGCCAGTATTTTGCGTTAATCATTCCCTTGCTTTTTTCTTTTTAAATAGTTTTATCACATACGAATTTATATCTAAACAAAGTGTTGCTAGTGTTATCCCATTTTCAACTTTACGCAGACACATATTATATGAATTTTTCTGTGACTTGCTTTTTTTCACTCCACATTTCTTTTTGAAATTCATGTGTACTAATGTATTTAGCTATGGTTTATTCATTTCAAAGCCACTTTAAACTTAGCAAGAACTTTCAGAATTCTAAATAATAAGTAACGATTAAGATACTGAAAAGGAATTTTTGAAAACCCTGGGCCTATGGATACTTTAAAGTTTCCCAAAGTTGGTATAAGTCTGTCTAAAGTATGGGAATCTTGCTTATAATTATGGGAGATACATCTTTTAGGTCTCATCATAACCCCAGTAGTAAAGGGCTATTTTTTAAGAAAGGTATTTAATATTTATTTTCCTCATGGAGTTAACTCACTTTGTTTTTGTCTTTTATAATCATTTGTTGCACACTTAAATGGTCCTGCTATTTCTTTACACTCAGAGTTTTAAATTATTTAGGGTTAGTTAGCTCATATTAGCATTACCTGGATTTCTACACAGTAGTGCTTAAGCTGTAAAATGTTATGACCCCCTTCATCTTTGTTTCTATACTCCCTTCTTTGGTAATCTTCTCCTCTCTCACAGCTCCAGATCCTGACAACACAGATGACTAAAGATTTCCATATGCAGCCTCAGACTCTTATCTATGCAACAGTTCTGCTATCACTTTCCTTTTAGCCAGTATCACATTGTCACCTCAGACTCAGTATGTCTTTGAAGCATTCCTGATACTTCATGTTGGTATTTCAACTGTAATAGGTAGTTGACTCAACATGGCTAACACAATAGTGACTTCCCTTTCCCAAACCATTTAGTCCATCTGGAGCTTCCTCTTTAGTTCATTGGTCCCATCTGTCAGTTACACAGCTTGAAATTCAGGGTTATCTTTCACTTCTCCCTTACCCCTACCTTCAAAAGGTCTTTCTCATCTAACCCTTCCTTTCAATTTCTATTACCACTCCAGTTTGTACTTTCATCACGTTATGCTTGATAAATTATAGTTTCCTAACTAATTCTTCTGGTTTCTTTCTTACTATTCCATATTATTCCATAAGGCTTATTATAACCACATTCATTTTCCTAAACCATTGCTTGTACCATGTCACTTAACTACCTAATAAATTGCTTCCTAATACGTGTACATTAAGGTCCAGACCTCTTAGTTGGTGTATTTAAGGCCATTCACAGTCTGAGTCTAATTACCCTTCCAACATGATCTCCCAAGTCTCCCATACATGAATGCCAGCTAAATTGAACTTCTTATTATCCCCCAGAACATAGTTCTGTCTCTTCATACTCGTTCTCCCTGTTCTTTCCTTCATCATACTCAATCCTTCAAATGCCAGTGTAAGAATTACCTTTCCCAAGTCTTCATTTACTACCTTGCCTCCCAATTATCTTTCCTCTTTGAACTACTGATTTGGCATATGCTTCATAAAGAAGATATAAAATCTTTCTTCCTCTCTCTCTCCCTCTGTCCCTCTCTCTCTCCCTGTCCTTTTCCCTCTCCCTCTCTCTCCCTCCCTCCCTCCCTCTCTCTCTCTCTCTCTCTCTCTCTCTCTCTCTCTCTCCCCCCCTTCCCCCCTGCCCCGCACATGCACTCAACACATACCTATCTGTTACCTTTCCCTAAATAAATTGCAAGCTTTTTGATGATAAAGACTCTGTCTTGAATATCTTTGACTCCATTAGTACCTAGCACAGTGCATTCATTGTGTGTAAACAGGTATTTAGTTAATGTTTGTGGAATGAATGATAAAGGACAACAAATAGAGAAGTGTCTTTGAACAAATGGGATCGCTAATGGTAGATAATATAGATAAAGAATATATTTTGAGATTAACGGTCTCTTCTACTTTCCACATATATTCTTGTATCTATTCCAGGGTAAATAGCTGTGTGAAGAGTGATGAGCATGTCCTGGAGGAGCTGGAAACAGAAGGGGAGAGGCAGCTGAAAAGCCTCCTTCAGCATCAACTTGATACCAGTGTCTCCATTGAGGAGTAGGTATTGATTTTGCAAACAGATTATCATAGACCCTCACCTCCAGGTGACAGACGCCTCTTAAAGTCTGGATGTAACACTCCTCTCCCAGCCCGCTTTCCTTGGCAGACTTCTACTTATTAGGCAGGGTTTTACTTCTGTGTCTCTTCCTCTAGAAAGCCTCCCATATCCCACTCCGTCTGGGCTAAGTACCTTTCCTGTGTCTTCCTTTAACATACATAGCACTTATAATCCAGTATTATCATTGCCTGTTTACTTGCCTGTCTTCTACAGTTCTTCCACAAAAGCAGAAACTGTTTTTATCTTTTTTACTGTTTAATCCTCAGTACCTGGCACAGTCTCTGATGCATAGTAGGTGCCCAATAAATAAATATTTGATTCAGTCATTAGTCCTGGATTACTGGTGGAGTTCCATATCATTACAGTGGTGCTTCAGCCTAGAAATAGTATGTGAGAGAGAAATTGCCACTGAGCTTCATTGTGCCTCTTAATGGCGAGCCCCATTTCTGTGAATTGTGGTAACTTGAAGATGTTCTTACTCTCTTCCTGCTTGTTTTGCAGATGTGTATCTAAGAAAGAGAGCTTTGCTCCTGGTACTATGTACAAGCCCTTTGGGAAGGAAGCAGCTGGAACTATGACTTTGTCCCAGTTCCAGACACTGCATGAGAAGGACCAGGAGACTGCTTCTCTCAGGGAACTAGGGCTTAATGAGACAGAAATCTTGATTTGGAAGAGCCATGTTTCAGGTGAAAAGGTGAGTGGGGCAAATTTTTTCTGGAGAATAAAAAGTAAGATCTTTTCATTTTGGTACTGAGAACCTTTTCATTTTTAGTTCTCACAACACTGAGCTTTGTGTCTGAATCTTCTTTGGTTTTTAGGATAGGGACCTTGGTAAAAGAGAAGCGGCTCCTTGACTTTTTTTTTTTTTTTTGCGGTACACGGGCCTCTCACTGTTGTGGCCTCTCCCGTTGTGGAGCACAGGCTCCGGACGTGCAGGCTCAGCGGCCATGGCTCACGGGCCCAGCTGCTCCGCGGCATGTGGGATCTTCCTGGACTGGGGCACGAACCCGTGTCCCCTGCATCGGCAGGCGGACTCTCAACCACTGCGCCACCAGGGAAGCCCCTGCTCCTTGACTTTTTTTCCCCTAAACAAATGGGATTTTATTTTATTTTTTTTAATTTTATTTATTTATTTTTGGCTGTGCCACGTGGCTTGTGAGATCTCAGTTCCCTGACCAGATGTTGAACCCGTGCCCTCGGCAGTGAAAGTGCAGAGTCGCAACCACTGGAGCGCAGGGCATTCCTGCTCCTTGACTTCTTAGCTAACATGTCTGTAAATGACCATTTCTGGGCCCTGATCATTTTCTTTCTTGTTTAAGGCATCAGATTGTCACTTTTAGGGTGTGTCCTCTGTGATATATGCCATCTCATTTCTCTTATTTCAGAGGGTGAGACTTAGGGCAACCCCTGAAGCAATACAGAACCGTCTTCAAGATATTGAGGAAAGAATCTCAGAGCGTCAGCGCATCCTTTGCCTGCCACAGAGGTTTGCAAAGAGCAAACAGCTGACCCGGCGAGAAATGGAAATAGAAAATTCTTTATTTCAGGGAGCTGATCGTCACTCCTTCCTCAAGGCTCTTTATTACCAAGGTATGTGATCGCCACTGACTTGATATGTTCTTTCACTGACAGAAAGATTTAACATCAGGGCATTAACTATGAAGAGTTAGTGAAGGGAGTAGGGGAAAGATGAAATATTGCTACTCTTGAGAAATGTATAGTCCCTTGAGAAAGACAAATATGTACCTCGTTAGTTGCAGTACTTCATGAAAATTGCTATTGTAGAGACGTGAATAAAATGCTGAGGGGACACAGGGATAGAACATCTAAGTCTGGGGGAGTCAGGAGTTGACATTTGTACCAAGTCTTGACTGATCAACAGGCACTTGTTAGGTAAATAGTGGGGAGAGGGCATTACAGATAGTGGGTGAGTAGGAATAGGATTGTGAAAGAACCTGGTGTGTCTAGGGAACAGTGAAAAGTTCAGTGTGGCAGGAAGTATAGGACACAGTGAGGACTGACAGGAGATGACACTGGAAAGGTAGGTGAGGCTAGATTGTGAAGGGTCTTTAGGTAGAACTATAAACTAGCACGAAATATATAGATAAATGGTGCGTGTCTTAACGAGAAGGAATGGGTTTAACAGGTAAGTTTTGCTAGGCACTGTGGAAGGTATGCAGAAGTTTAAGAAATGGTTCCTGACTTTGTGCCAATTGCTGGTTGCAGAGAGAAACATATAACATTTAGTAACAATGCTAGATACAGTTGTTAAGGGCTGTAGGAGTTCAGAGGAGGGAAAGGCCACTGTGCATTGATTGGCATTACTGAACATGGCCTCTCAGAGGAGGTAAGATTTAAATGTTCTTTTAATACCACCAAGTCTTCAGGAAGGAGAGGGAAAGGCATTTCACTAGCAGCAGTTGTCGCAAGCAGTATGGTGTGTTTGGAGGGGTCGTGAGAGACAAGGTTAGAAAGGAAGCTAAAATTTTTGAACTTTATTTGGCAGGTAGTATAGACCTATACAGACTTCGTTATTCAGTTAGTCATTTTGGATATGGTTAAAGGTCCTTGAGCCAGGGGTAACATGATAAAAGCAGTATTTGAAAGTGATTAATCTAGTGGCCAGTAAATAGGATGCACGAGAGGGAGAACTGGAAGCAGGGAGAACAATTTAGGAGGCATTACAGTCATTTCAGCAAGAAAAGCTGACTAGGATGATGGCAATGGAATTGGAAAGAGAAGTAGGTATGATTATAAGAGATATTACAAAAGAAGAATTGGTAAAACTTGTTGACTGAGAATGAAGGTCAGTGGAGAGAAATGTGTCAAAGATAGCCCAGGTGCTTCAACGCTGTGTAATTTAACAGTTGGCAAAATTAAGGAAGCCTTTATGGGGAAATTTTGAGGAAAGATGATGAGTTTGATTTTAAACATGTTAAATTTGTGAGACCGCAGGATCATCAAATGCAGATATCGAGGAGGCTGTGGAAATGCAGCAGTGAAGCTCAGGGGAGAGGGCAGAACTAGATCCATAGAATTGGGGCTCATCTATGCTTAGACCATAGGTAAAGGCAACAGAATGAATGAATGATTTGTTAGAGACAGAGAGACCGTAGACATGGAAGAGCAGTGGTGACGGAAGGAAAGAAAGAATGAACAAACAGCCTTTGGTGGAGAGGCATTATAGCATACTGATTAAGAACACGGGCTCTGGAGGCAGACTGCTGGGAATATCCTGGCTCCCCCCGCTTACTAGCTATAAGATGTTGGGCAAGTTACCACTCTATGCTTCGTTTTCTTCATGAGAATATTAATGAGAATATTAATAATAGCTATGTTTTAGGGTTGTTAGGAGAATTAAGAGAGGTAATACATGTGAATCACTTAAAGCAGTACCTGGTATTTGGGGTGGGCGGGTGGTATATGAATCTGTTCTGTTTCCTATCTTTGAAACTCCTTGCTTTACACCTTCACAGCATACCACAAAAAGACAAGTGCAGACAAGTACATGACCTCAATGAAGAGGAAGATAAAATTAGGCACAAAAGGCAAGTCGAGAGTTTTCTTACAGTGTTAGATTTAGGAATGTAACCTAGGGTCCCAGACTTCTAAGTTGAGTTCTTATTTAATTCCATATTCAGTATATGACAATGTTTATAGGACATGATCCACAGGGAGCATATTATCCTGATACAGAATATTAAAGAGAGGAGTTAGTAGAAGTTGTAATAAAGCTTTTACATTTAGTGTTGTTGATATTTTTCTCTATACCTTTAAGTTATTATACCAGACATAAAATGACCTTAATGAATTTTAGATCCTATTTTGTAACTAATTCTGAATACTTTTATTAATCAGTAATGTATAACTATTGATGATGATATAATAGCTAATATTTTATTTTTGAAATGAACTTACAATAAAATTGCCTGTTTATTTGGGGGGGGTATGTGTACAATTCTGTGAATTGTAAATCGTGTAAATCACATAGATTCATGTAACCACCACCACAATCAGGATAGAGAACAGCTCCATGGCCCTCAAACTTCCCCATACTATCCATTGATAGTCACTCCCAACTCCACCCATAATCCCTGCCAATCACTGATCTATTCTCCATCACTGTGATTTTGTCTTTTAGAGAACGTCATATGAATGGAATCATACAATATGTAATCTTTTGAGAGTGACTTCTTTCACTCAGCATAGTGCCTTTGAGAGTCATCCAAGTTGTGTGTATCAATAGTTCATACATTTTGCCAAGTAGCATTCCATTGTATGAATGTTCCAAAGTTTGTCTATCCATTCACCCATTCAAGTGCATTTGGGCTGTTTCCAGGTTATGGTGATTATGAATAATACTGATATGAATATTCTTGTACAGGCTTTTGTGTGAACATAAAATTTTTATTTCTCTAAGGTAAATATCTAGGAGTGGGATTACTGGGTCATATGGTAAGTGTTTGTTTAACTTTATAAGAAATTGCCAAACCATTTTCCAGAGTGGCTGAACCATTTTGCATTTTCACCAGCAATGTATGAGAGTTCCAGTTGCTCTACATCTTTGTCAGCATTTGGTATTGTTGGCATTTGTTTTAGTTATTCTAATAGCTGTGAAGTCGTATCTCATTGTAGTTTTAATTTGCATTTCCTTAATGGCTAATGATGTTGAACATCTTTTCATATGCTTATTTGCCATCCTTATATCCTGTTGCTAAAGTGTCAGTTCAGATCTTTTGCTGTTTTTTAACTGAGTTGTTAATTTTTTCCTGATGACTCTTGAGAGTTGTTTATGTATTCTAAACACAATTCTCTGTTGGATATATGATTTGCAAATATTTTATCCCAATGTGTAGCTTGCCTTTTCATTCTCTTAACAGTGTCTTTTGCAGAGCAAACTTTCTTTTATTGTGGTAAAATATACCTAACATAAAACTGACCATTTTAACTATTTTTTAAGTGTATTAAGTATATTCACATTATTCTGCAACAATTCTAACCATCCATCTCCAGAACTTTTTCATCTTCCCAAATGGAAACTTTTTACCCATTAAACACTAACTCCCCATTCTCCCTTTCCCTCATCTCCTGCCAACCCCCATTCTGCTTTCTGTCTCTATGAATTTGAATACTCTAGGTACCTCATGTAAGTGGAATCATAACAGTGTCTTTTTGTGTCTGGCTTATTTCACTTAGCATAATGTCTTCAAGGTCATCTATGTTGTAACATGTATCAGAATTTCCTTCCTTTTTAAGGCTAAATAATACTTCATTGCATGTATCTACCACATTTTGTTTATCCATTCATCTGTCAATAGACCCTTGTGTTGCTTCTACCTTTTGGCTATTGTGAATAATGTTGCTGTGAACCTGGATATACAACTATCTGTTCCAGTCCCTACTTTCAGTTCTTTTGAATATATACAGAGAAGTGAAATTGCTGGATCATATGGTAATTCTATGTTTAATCCTTTGAGGAACCACCATACTGTTTATAGAGGCTATACCATTTTAAGTTCATACCAGCAATGTACAAGGGTGTCTTTTGCCCATTTTTTAGATGAGTCGTTTATTTGTTGTTGAGTTGTAGTTCCTTATATATTCTGGATATTACTCCCTTATCAGATATATGATTTGCAAATATTTTCTCCGATTCTGTGGGTTGCCTTCTTAGTCTGTTGATAATGTCCTTTGATGCACAAAAGTTTTTATTTTTGATGAAGTCCAATTTGTCAATTTTTTTTTGTTCCCTGTGCTTCTGGTGTTATATCCAATAAATCACTGCCAAATCTAATGTCATAAACCTTTTTTCCTATATTATCTTCAGAGAGTTTTATAGTTTTAGCTCTTATGTTTAGGTCTTTGATCCATTTTGAGTTAACTTTGTTTATGATATAAAGGGTCCAACTTCATTTTTGCATGTTTGATATCCAGTTTTTCCAGTACTACTTGTTTAAATGACTGCCTTTCCCCATTGAATGGTCCTAGCACACTCTCTGAAAATCATTTGACTGTAAATGAAAGAGTGTATTTCTAGGCTCTCCATTCTATTCCATTGGTATGTATGTCTGTCTTTATGCCAACACCGCACGGTTTTAACTACTGTAGATTTGTAGTAAGCTTTGAAATCAGGAAGTGTGAGACCTCCAACTTTGCTCTTCTTTTTCAAGATTGTTTTAACTGTTTGGGTCCCTTGAGATTCCATATGAATTTTAGGATGGATTTTTCTATTTCCTTTTTCTTTTGTTTTTTTCGGCCATGCCGGGCAGCTTGTGGGATCTTAGTTCCCCGACCAAGGATCCAACCCGGGCCCACGGCAGTGAAAGCACTAAGTCTTAACCACTGGACCACCAGGGAATTCCTGGATTTTTCTATTTCTGCAGAAAACGTCATTGGTATTTTGATAGGATTGCTTTGAATTTGTAGATCATTTGGGGCAGTACTGACATCTTAACAATATTAAGTCTTCAATCCATGAACACAGAATGTCTTTGCATTTATTTCATTTATTTGTGTCTTTAATTTCTTTCAGCAGCATTTTGTAGTTTTCAGTGTACAAATTTTTACATTAATGCAAATGTTTTAAATTTTGATACAGTCCAGTTTATGCATTTTTTCTTTCATGGATTGTGTTTTTTTTATGTCTAAGAACTCTGTCTAATACCAGATTATAAAAAAAGGATTTATTCCTTTACTTTCTCTTTTTTTAAGCCTTATTTTTTTATTTTTATTTTTAATTTTTGGCTGCATGGGGTCTTCGTTGCTGCACATGGGCTTTCTCTAGTTGTGGTGAGCAGTGGCTACTCTTTGTTGCAGTGCACGGCCTTCTCGTTGTGGTGGCTTCTCTTGTTGCAGAGCACGGGCTCTAGGCATGCAGGCTTCAGTAGTTGCAGCAAGCGGGCTCAGTAGTTGTGGCTCACGGGCTCTAGAGTGCGGGCTCAGTAGTTGTGGTGCACGGGCTTAGTTGCTCTGCAGCATGTGGGATCTTCCCGGACTAGGGCTTGAACCTGTGTCCCCTGCATTGGCAGGCAGATTCTTAACCACGGCGCCACCAGGGAAGCCCTATTCCTTTATTTTCTTCTAACAGTTTTATGGTTGTATATGTTACATTTAGATCTATGATCCACTTTGACTTACTTTTTACATAAGGTGTGAGGTTTATGTTAAAGTTCACTTTTTTGCTTATGAATGTCCAATTATTCCAGTACCAATTGTTGAAAAGAGTATTCTTTCTTCATTTACTTGCCTTTGCATTTTTGTCAGAAATCAGTTGACCATATATTTGTGTTAATAATTAACATCGTAGTTAATGGTGAAAGACTGAAATCTTCCTTCCAATACCAGGAATAAGACAAGGATGTCTACTCTCACCACTTCTATTCACAGTGGAATGAAATTAGAAATCAATAATAGAAGGACATTTAGGAAATTTACAAATACGTGGAAATTATACAACACTCTACTGAATAACCAAGGGATCAAAAAGAAGTTAAAAGGGACATTAGAAAATACTTTGAGATGAATGAAAAAAAATAACAAAACTTAAGGAGTGCAGTAGAAGCAGTACTTAAGGGGCTATCTAAAGCTGTAAATGCCCATATTAATAAAGGAGAAAAATCTCAAATTTATAATCAAAACTTCCACCTTAAGAAACTACAAAAATTTGTTCAAACCCACAGAATATACAATACCAAGAGTAAATGGTAAACTATAGACTTGGGGTGATTATGATGTGTCAGTATAGGTTCATCATTTATAACAAATGTCCCACTCAGGTGAGAGATACTGATAATGAGGGAGGCTGAGCATGTGTGGGGGCAGGGGAGCATGTGGGAAATCTCTGTGACTTCCCCTCAATTTTGCTGTGAACCTACAGCTTCTCTAAAAAAATAAAGTTTAATGAAAACGAGACTACAAAAAGAAGAGCAAACTAAACACACATCAAGCTTAAGGAAGGAAATAATAAAGATTAGAGCAAAAATAAATGAAAAAAAGAATTAAAAAATAGAGAAAATCAAGAAAACCAAAAGTTGGTTCTGTGGAAAGATCAACGGAATTCACAGTCCTTTAGCTAGACTTAACAAGGAAAAAAGGGAGACTCAAATTTCTTGTACCCTGTTCTACTTTGATTCTTTTTTGCATGGGATATCTTTTTCCATCCTTTTACTTTCAACCTTGTTTTTTAAACAAAACAAACCAAAAAAAAGTGTGTCTCCTGTAGACAGAAAATAGTTAGATCATGTTTTCTTTTTTTAATCTTTTTTTATCCATTCTTCCAATTATGTAGTGTTAATTTATATTTAATGCATTTAAGCGGAGTCTGTTGATAAGGTAGGATTTACATCTGCCATTTTGCAATTTATTTTCCGTATGTCTTGTATCTTTTGTTCCTCTGTTACTCAGTTTATTCCTTCACATTAAATGTTTTTACAATATGTCATTTTAATTAACTTGTTGCTTCTGTTACTTTCTGTTACTCTTTTAGTAATTGCCCTGGGGATTGTAATTAACACCTTAGCTTAAACAAATTTGTACTAAAGTGCCAACTTAATTTCAATAATATTTAAAAACTTTGTTCCTGTTTAGCTCTGATATCTCCTTCCTCCTTTGTATTATTATTGTCATACAAATGACATCTTTCTAGATTTTAAGCCCATCAACAGAGTTTTATAATTATTGCTTTATGCAGTTATCTTTTATCTTTTAAGTCAGATGGAACAAGAGTTACAAGGGCAAAAATGTTTATACTGTCTTTAATGTTTACCTATGTAGTCAAATTTACTAGTGTCTTTGTGTGAATTTGAGTTACTGTTTAGTGTCCATTTATTTCCATCTGAAGGACTCCCTGTAGTTTTTCTCATAGGGCAGATCTTCTAGTGATGAACTCTGTCAGTTTATGTTTATCTTGGGATGTTTTAATTCTCCTTTAGTTTTAAATTATAGTTTTTTTGCTGGACATTGAATTTTTGGTTGGCAGTCTTTTTCTTTTAGCAGATCAAATATGTCATCTCACTGCCTTTTGGCCCCTTGTAATTTCTATTGAGAAGTCAACTAATAATCTCAGGACCCCTTGTCTGTGGTGAACCTCTTTTTTCTCACTGCTTTCAAGATCCGTTTTTCATCTTTTGCTTTTGACAGTTTGACTACTTTTCTTAGTGTCTCTTTGGACAGACTCCACGTAGGTGTCTTCGTCTTTATCCTACTTGGTGCCTGTTGAGGTTCTATGATGTATGGATTAATGTTTTTCATCAATTTGAGGAAGCTTTCGGCCATTAACTCTTCAAATATTCTTTTTAACCCTTCTTCTTCTTCTGAGATTCCATTATGCATGTGTTGGTATGCTTGCTGGTCTCCCATAGGTCCCCAAGGCTCAGTTATTTTTTCTTCATTCTTTTTTCTTTCTGCTCCTCAA
The DNA here is from genome assembly GCF_964341445.2 of Mesoplodon mirus. Taxonomy (NCBI): domain Eukaryota; kingdom Metazoa; phylum Chordata; class Mammalia; order Artiodactyla; family Ziphiidae; genus Mesoplodon; species Mesoplodon mirus. Next base: position 92,294,735 of record NC_138981.1, on the reverse strand, counting down.
ATTTAGTAATCTTCGTCAGATGAGGTAGTTCACATATCTTCAGGTCTGATGATTCTTTCTTCTGTCAACTCAGATCTCCTGTTAAGCCCCTTTAGTGTATTTTTCATTTCAGTTATTGTACCGTTCAACTCGAAAATTTCTATTTGATTCTTTATTATAACTTCTTTTTTTTATTATTTCATTCTTTTTAATGGCTGAGTAATATTCCATTGTATATAGGTACCATATCTTCTTTTTTTAAATTAGTTTCTGCTTTATAACAAAGTGAATCAGTCATACATATACATCTGTTCCCACATCCCTTCCCTCTTGCATCTCCCTCCCTCCCACCCTCCCTATCCCACGCCTCCAGGCGGTCACAAAGAACTGAGCTGATCTCCCTGTGCTATGTGGCTACTTCCCACTATCTATCTACCTTACGTTTGGTACTGTATATATGCCCATACCTCTCTCTCGCTTTGTCACAGCTTACCCTTCCCCCTCCCCATATCCTCAAGTCCATTCTCAAGTAGGTCTGTGTCTTCATTCCTGTTTTACCCCTAGGTTCTTCATGACATTTTTTTTTCTTAAATTCCGTATACATGTGTTAGCATACGGTATTTGTCTTTCTCTCTCTGACTTACTTCACTCTGTATGACAGACTCTAGGTCTATCCACCTCATTACAAATAGCTCAATTTCGTTTCTTTTTATGGCTGAGGAATATTCCATTGTATATAGGTGCCACATCTTCTTTATCCATTCATCAGATGATGGACACTTAGGTTGTTTCCATCTCCAAGCTCTTGTAAATAGAGCTGCAATGAACATTTTGGTACATGTCTCTTTTTGAATTATGGTTTTCTCAGGGTATATGCCCAGTAGTGGGATTGCTGGGTCATATGGTAGTTCTATCTATAGTTTTTTAAGGAACCTCCATACTGTTCTCCACAGTGGCTGTACCAATTCACATTCCCACCAGCAGTGCAAGAGTGTTCCCTTTTCTCCACACCCTCTCCAGCATTTATTGTTTCTAGATTTTTTGATGATGGCCATTCTGACTGGTGTGAGATGATATCTCATTGTAGTTTTGATTTGCATTTTTCTAATGATTAATGATGTTGAGCATTCTTTCATGTGTTTGTTGGCAGTCTGTATATCTTCTTTGGAGAAATGCCTATTTAAGTCTTCAGCCCATTTTTGGATTGGGTTGTTTGGTTTTTTTGCTATTGAGCTGCATGAGCTGCTTATAAATTTTGTAGATTAATCCTTTGTCAGTTGCTTCATTTGCAAATATTTTCTCCCATTCTGAGGGTTGTCTTTTGGTCTTGTTTATGGTTTCCTTTGCTGTGCAAAAGCTTTGAAGTTTCATTAGGTCCCATGTGTTTATTTTTGTTTTTATTTCCATTTCTCTACGAGGTGGGTCCAAAAGGAACTTGCTGTGATTTATGTCATAGAGTGTTCTGCCTATGTTTTCCTCTAAGAGTTTGATAGTTTCTGGCCGTATATCTAGGTCTTTAAGCCATTTTGAGCTTATTTTTGTGTATGGTGTTAGGGAATGATCTAATCTCATACTTTTACATGTCCCTATCCAGTTTTCCCAGCACCACTTATTGAAGAGGCTGTCCTTTCTCCACTGTACATTCCTGCCTCCTTTATCAAAGATAAGGTGACCATACGTGCGTGCGTTTATCTCTGGGCTTTCTATCCCATTCCATTGATCTATCTTTCTCTTTTTGTGCCAGTACCACACTGTCTTGATTACTGTAGCTTTGTAGTATAGTCTGAAGTCAGGGAGCCTGATTCCTCCAGCTCCGTTTTTCATTCTCAAGATTGCTTTGGCTATTCAGGGTCTTTTGTTTTTCCAAACAAATTTTGAAACTTTTTGTTCTAGTTCTGTGAAAAATGCCAGTGGTAGTTTGATAGGGATTGCATTGAATCTGTAGATTGCTTTGGGTAGTAGAGTCATTTTCACAATATTGATTCTTCCAATCCAGGAACATGGTATATCTCTCCATCTATTTGTATCATCTTTAATTTCTTTCATCAGTGTCTTATAATTTTCTGCATACAGGTCTTTTGTCTCCTTAGGTAGGTTTATTCCTAGATATTTTATTCTTTTTGTTGCAATGGTAAATGGGAGTGTTTTCTTGATTTCACTTTCAGATTTTTCATCATTAGTGTACAGGAATGCCAGAGATTTCTGTGCATTAATTTTGTATCCTGCTACTTTACCGAATTCATTGATTAGCTCTAGTAGTTTTCTGGTAGCATCTTTAGGATTCTCTATGTATAGTATCATGTCTTCTGCAAACAGTGACAGCTTTACTTCTTTTCCAATTAGGATTCCTTTTATTTCCTTTTCTTCTCTGATTGCTGTGGCTAAAACTTCCAAAACTATGTTGAATACGAGTGGTGAGAGTGGGCAACCTTGTCTTGTTCCTGATCTTAGTGGAAATGCTTTCAGTTTTTCACCATTGAGGACGATGTTGGCTGTGGGTTTGTCCTATATGGCCTTTATTATGTTGAGGAAAGTTCCCTCTGTGCCTACTTTCTCCAGGGTTTTTATCATAAATGGGTGTTGAATTTTGTCGAAAGCTTTCTCTGCATCTATTGAGATGATCATATGGTTTTTCTCCTTCAATTTGTTAATATGGTGTATCACATTGATTGATTTGTGTATACTGAAGAATCCTTACATTCCTGGAATAAACCCCACTTGATCATGTTGTATGATCCTTTTAATGTGCTGTTGGATTCTGTTTGCTAGTATTTTGTTGAGGATTTTTGCATCTATGTTCATCAGTGATATTGGCCTGTAGCTTTCTTTCTTTGTGACATCCTTGTCTGGTTTTGGTATCAAGGTGACGGTGGCCTCGTAGAATGAGTTTCGGAGTGTTCCTCCCTCTGCTATATTTTGGAAGAGTTTGAGGATAGGTGTTAGCTCTTCTCTAAATGTTTGATAGAATTCGCCTGTGAAGCTATCTGGTCCTGGGCATTTGTTTGTTGGAAGATTTTTAAGCACAGTTTCAATTTCAGTGCTTGTGATTGGTCTATTCATATTTTCTATTTCTTCCTGATTCAGTCTTGGCAGGTTGTGCATTTCTAAGAATTTGTCCATTTCTTCCAGGTTGTCCATTTTATTGGCATAGAGTTGCTTGTAGTAATCTCTCATGATCTTTTGTATTTCTGCAGTGTCAGTTGTTACTTCTCCTTTTTCATTTCTAATTCTATTGATTTGAGTCTTCTCCCTTTTTTTCTTGATGAGTCTGGCAAATGGTTATCAATTTTGTTTATCTTCTCAAAGAACCAGCTTTTAGTTTTATTGATCTTTGCTATCATTTCCTTCATTTCTTTTTCATTTATTTCTGATCTGATCTTCATGATTTCTTTCCTTCTGCTAACTTTGGGGATTTTTTGTTCTTCTTTCTCTAATTGCTTTAGGTGCAGGGTCAGGTTGTTTACTCCAGATGTTTCCTGTTTCTTAACATGGGATTGTATTGCTATAAACTTCCCCCTTAGAACGGCTTTTGCTGCGTCCCATAGGTTTTGGGTCGTCGTGTCTCCATTGTCATGTGTTTCTAGGTATTTTTTTATTTCCTCTTTGATTTCTTCAGTGATCACTTCGTTATTAAGTAGTGTATTGTTTAGCCTCCATGTGTTTGTATTTTTTACAGATCTTTTCCTGTAATTGATGTCTAGTCTCATAGCATTGTGGTCGGAAAAGATACTTGATACAATTTCAATTTTCTTAAATTTACCAAGGCTTGATTTGTGACCCAAGATATGACCTATCCTGGAGAATGTTCCATGAGCACTTGAGAAAAATGTGTATTCTGTTGTTTTTGGATGGAATGTCCTATAAATATCAATTAAGTTCATCTCGTTTAATGTATCATTTAAAGCTTGTGTTTCCTTATTTATTTTCATTTTGGATGATCTGTCCATTGGTGAAAGTGGGGTGTTGAAGTCCCCTACTATGAGTGTGTTACTGTCGATTTCCCCTTTTATGGCTGTTAGTATTTGCCTTATGTTTTGAGGTGCTCCTATGTTGGGTGCATAAATATTTACAATTGTTATATCTTCTTCTTGGATCAATCCCTTGATTATTATGTAGTGTCCTTCTTTGTCTCTTCTAGTAGTCTTTATTTTAAAGTCTATTTTGTCTGATATGAGAATTGCTACTCCAGCTTTCTTTTGATTTCCATTTGCATGGAATATCTTTTTCCATCCCCTTACTTTCAATCTGTATGTGTCTCTAGGTCTGAAGTGGGTCTCTTGTAGACAGCATATATATGGCTCTTGTTTTTGTATCCATTCAGCCAATCTGTGTCTTTTGGTGGGAGCATTTAGTCCATTTACATTTAAGGTAATGATTGATATGTATGTTCCTATTCCCATTTCCTTAATTGTTTTGGGTTCGTTTTTGTAGGTATTTTCCTTCTGTTGTGTTTCTTGCCTAGAGAAGTTCCTTTAGCATTTGTTGTAAAGCTGGTTTGGTGGTGCTGAACTCTCTCAGCTTTTGCTTGTCTGTAAACGTTTTAATTTCTCCATCAAATCTGAATGAGATCCTTGCTGGGTAGAGTAATCTTGGTTGCAGGTTTTTCTCCTTCATCACTTTAAATATGTCCTGCCACTCCCTTCTGGCTTGTAGAGTTTCTGCTGAGAGATCAGCTGTTAACCTGATGGGGATTCCCTTGTGTGTTATTTGTTGTTTTTCCCTTGCTGCTTTTAATATGTTTTCTTTGTGTTTAATTTTTGACAGTTTGATTAATATGTGTCTTGGCGTATTTCTCCTTGGATTTATTCTGTATGGGACTCTCTGTGCCTCCTGGACTTGATTAACTATTTCCTTTCCCATATTAGGGAAGTTTTCAACTATAATCTCTTCAAATATTTTCTCAGTCCCTTTCTTTTTCTCTTCTTCTTCTGGAACCCCTATAATTCGAATGTTGGTGCATTTAATGTTGTCCCAGAGGTCTCTGAGACTGTCCTCAGTTCTTTTCATTCTTTTTTCTTTATTCTGCTCTGCATCAGTTATTTCCACTATTTTATCTTCCACATCACTTATCCGTTCTTCTGCCTCAGTTATTCTGCTCTTGATCCCATCTAGAGTATTTTTCATTTCATTTACTGTGTTTCTAATCATTGCTTGATTCGTCTTTAGTTCTTCTAGGTCCTTGTTAACTGTTTCTTGCACTTTGTCTATTCTATTTCCAAGATTTTGGATCATCTTTACTATCATTATTCTCAATTCTTTTTCAGGTAGACTGCCTATTTTCTCTTCATTTGTTAGATCTGGTGGGTTTTTATCTTGCTCCTTCACCTGCTGTGTGATTTTCTGTCTTCTCATTTTGTTTATCTTACTGTGTTTGGGGTCTCCATTTTGCAGGCTGCAGATTCGTAGTTCCCGTTGTTTTTGGTGTCTGTCCCCAGTGGCTAAGTTTGTTTCAGTGGGTTGTGTAGGCTTCCTGGTGGAGGGGGCTAGTGCCTGTGTTCTGGTGGATGAGGCTCGATCTTGTCTTTCTGTTGGACAGGTCCACGTCTGGTGGTGTGTTTTGGGGTGCCTGTGGCCTTATTATGTTTTTAGGCAGCCTCTCTGCTAATGGGTGGGGTTGTGTTCCTGTCTTGCTAGTTGCTTGGCATAGGGTGACCAGCACTGTAGCTTGCTGTTCGTTGAGTGAAGCCGGGTGCTGGTGTTTAGATGGAGATCTCTGGGAGATTTTCGCCACTTGATATTATTTGGAGCTGGGAGGTCTCTTGTGGACCCGCGTCCTGAAGTTGGCTCTCCCACCTCAGAGGCACAGCACTGACTCCTGGCTGCAGCACCAAGAGCCTTTCTTCTACCCGACTCAGAATAAAAGGGAGAAAAAGTAGAAAGAAAGAATTAGTAGAAGAAAGAAAGAAGGAAAGAAAGGAAGGAAGGAAGGAAGAAAGGAGGGAGGGAGGGAGGAAGGAAAGAAAGAAAGGAGGGAGGAGGAAGGAAAGAAAGAAAGAAAGAGAGAAAGGAAGAAAGAAGCGAGGGAGGGAGGGAGGTAGGAAAGAAAGAAAGAAAGAAAGACAGGAGGGAGGGAGGGAGGAAGGAAGGAAAGAGAAAGAAAGAAAGGAGGGGGGAGGGAGGGAGGGAGGAAGGGAAGGTAGGAAAAAGAGAAAGATAAAGTAAAATGGAATAAAGTATGGTAAAATATAGTAGCGTTATTTAAATAAAAAAGTAATTATTAAAAAAAATTAAAACAACAACAACAACAAAAAACGGATGGATAGAACCCTGGGACAAATGGTGGAAGCAAAGCTGTACAGAGAAAATCTCACACAGAAGCATACACATACACATTCACAAAAAGAGAACAAGGGGAAAAAATCGTAAGTCTTGCTCTCAAAGTCCACCTCCTCAATTTGGGATAATTCATTGTAAAAAGAGGAATAGGGGAAAAAGTCTTAAATCTTGCTCTCAAAGTCCACCTCCTCAATTTGGGATAATTCGTTGTAAAAAGAGGAAAAGGGGGAAAAAATCTTAAATCTTGTTCTCAAAGTCTATCTCCTCAATTTGGGATGATTCGTTGTCTATTCATGTATTCCATAGATGCAGGGTACATCAAGTTGATTGTGGAGCTTTAATCCACTGCTTCTGAGGCTGCACAGAGAGATTTCCCTGTCTCTTCTTTGTTCTCACAGCTCCCGGGTCTCAGCTTTGGATTTGGCCCCGCCTCTCCATGTAGGTTGCCGGAGGGCGTCTGTTCTTAGTTCAGACAGGCTGGGTTTAAAGGAGCCGCTGATTCAGGGGCTCCGGCTCACTCAGGCGGCAGGAGGGAGGGGCACAGAGTGCAGGGCGAGCCTGCGGCGGCAGAGGCCGGCATAACGTTGCACCAGCCCGAGGTGCTCCGTGCGCTTTCCCGGGGAAGCCATCCCTGGATTCCGGGACCCCGGCAGTGGCGGGCTGCACAGGCTCCCCGGAAAGGGGGCGTGGATAGTGACCTGCGCTCACGTGAACGCAGGCCTCTTGGCAGCGGCAGCAGCAGCCCCAGCATCCCACGCCCATCTCTGGGGTCCACGCCTTTAGCCGCCGTTCGAGCCCGTCTCTGGAGCTTCTTTAAGTAGCGCTCTTAATCCCCTCTCCTCGAGCACCAGGAAACAAAGAGGGAAGAAAAAGTCTCTTGCCTCTTCGGCAGGTCCAGACTTTTCTCCGGACTCCCTACCGGCCAGCTGTGGTGCACTAGTCCCCTTCAGGCTGTGTTCACGCCGCCAACCCCTCTCCCTGCGCTCCGACCAAAGCCCAAGCCTCAGCTTCCAGCCCCGCCCGCCCCGGCGGCTGAGCAGACAAGCCTCTCGGGCTGGTGAGTGCCTGTCGGCACCGATCCTCTGTGCGGGAATCTCTCCACTTTGCCCTCTGCACCCCTGTTGCTGTGCTCTCCTCCGCTACTCCGAAGCTTTCCCCCTCCGCCACCCGCTGTCTCCGCCTGTGAAGGGGCTTCCTAGTGTGTGGAAACCATTCCTCCTTCACGGCTCCCGCCCACTGGTGCAGGTCCCATCCCTATCCTTTTGTCTCTGTTTATTCTTTTTTCTTTTGCCCTACCCATGTATGTGGGGAGTTTCTTGCCTTTTGGGAGGTCTGAGGTCTTCTGTCAGCGTTCAGTAGGTGTTCTGTAGGAGTTGTTCCACGTGTAGATGAATTTCTGATGAATCTGTGGGGAGGAAGGTGATATCCGCGTCTCACTCTTCTGCCATCTTACCCCAGGTGGTCTTTATTATAACTTCTATCTTTATTTTTATCCTCTGTTTAGTAACATATTCTGAAATATTCTTTTATTTCTTTATAAAATGATTTCCTATAATTGTTTGAATAACTTATGATAACTGATTTAAAGTTTTTTCCTGAGAAGCCCAATGTGCTTCCTCAGGGGATTTTCTATCAGCTCTTTCTTTTTTCCTGTGTACGGGCCATACTTTCTTGTTTTTTGGGGGTTTCGTTTTGTTTTTCTCAGTGTCTTTGTCTTAGTCATCTCAGGCTGCTATAACTAAGTACCATAAGCTGGGTGACTTATAAACAACAGATATTTATTTCTCACAGTTCTAGAGGCTGGAAATCTAAGATCAGTGTTCCAGCATGAACAGGTTCTGATGAGAGCCCTCTTCTGGGTTGCAGACTGCTGAATTCTTGTTGAATCTTCACATGGTAGAGAGCAGAGAGAGGAACCAAGCTCTCTGATGACTCTTATAAGGGCACTAATCCCATTCCTGAGGGTTCCACTCTCAGGACCTCATCTAATCCTAATTACTACTCAGACATCCCCATCTCCTTTTATCATCACACTGAGGTGTAGGGATTCAAGATACGAATTTTGGGGGGACACAAATGTTCAGTCCATTACAGTCTTATAATTTTTTTGTTGAAACTTAGACATTTAAAATGATATTATGTGACAACTCTGAAAATCAGTCAACCCCTCCCCACCCAGTTTTTGCTGTTGTTGCTATTTGTTTGTTTAGTGATGTTCCTGGACCAATTCTGTCAATTTTGAATTCTTTGTCATATAAAGCCACTGAAGTCTCTGTCCAGTTAGCATAGTGGCCCACTAATGATTGGAGAGTTTTTCTTGAATGTCTTGAATCAAGAACTCTACCAACCTTTACCAAGGCGCTGTGTGTGTGTCTGTGTGTGTGTGTGTGTTGGGTCACTCCTTCAGTGCTCAGGTGGGCAGTTTGCAACTCGGCCTTCAACTTCGCTTCCTGCTTATGCAGAGCCTCAAGATCAGTCATAAGTGAGAGATTAGTGACTTCTCAGGCCCTCACTTTCCTTGACATAGGCATAGCCCTGCACGTGTACCTTACCTTCTAGAGTCCCAGGAATATGTCTGAACATTTCAAAGCCCCCTATGGATATCTCATTCCCTATTTTTCTTTCTTTTTTTTAAAAAAAAATGTGGTAAGAATACAACATGAGATCTACCCTCTTAACAAACTTTTAAGTGTACAATACAGTATTGTTAACTATAGGCATAATGTTGTACAGCAGATCAACTTTATAACCATTGAATAGTAACTCCCCATTTTCCCCTTTCCCCTGGCAACAACCATTATACTCTTGGCTTTGATATTTGTGATTTCAATTCTTTTGGATAAATACTCAAAAGTGGGATTGCTTTATCATATGGTATTTCTAGTTTTAATCTTTTGTGGAACCTTCATACTGTTTTCCATAGCAGTCATACTATTTTACATTCCCACCCAAAGTGTACAAAGGTTCCAGTTTTCCAGATCTTCACAAACGCTTGTTATCTCTTATCTTTTTGATAATAACCATCCTTACAGGTGTGAGATGATATCTCATTGTGGTTTTGATTTGCATTTCCCTGATGATTAATGATGTTGAGCACCTTTTCATATACCTATCGGCCATTCATATATCTTCTGTGAAGAAGTGTCTATTCAAATACTTTGCCCATTTTTTAATCAGGTTTTATTTTTATGCCATTGAGTTGTAGGTGTTTCCTATATGTTTTGGACATTAACCTCTTATCAGATATGTGGTTTGCAAATACAGTTGACGCTTGAACAACACAGGGCTTAGGGGCCCTGACCCTCCGAGAAGTCAAAAATCCATGTTTAACTTTATATTCAGCCCTCCATATCCATGGTTCCACATCTACAGATTCAACCAACCACAGATCTTGTAGTACTATAGTATGTATTTAGTAAAAAACAATCTGCATTAAGTGAACCTGTGCAGTTCAAACTGGTGTTGTTAAAGAGTCAACTGTATTTTCTCCCATTCTATAAGTTGCCTTTTTACTCTTTTAATTTTTTCTTTTGCTATGCTAAAGCTTTTTAGTTTGACGTAGTCCCACTTCTCTGTTTTTGCTTTCGTTACCTATGTTTTGGAGGTTATATCCAATAAATCATTGCCAATACCAATGTCAAGAGGCTTTTCCCCTGTGTTTTCATCTAGGAGTTTTAGAGTTTCAGGTCTTATTTTTAAGTCTTTAATCCATTTTGAATTGAGTTTTGTGAATGGCATAAGATAAGGGTCCAGTTTCACTTTTTTGCACAAGGATATCCACTTTTCACCATTTGTTGAAGGGACCATCATTTCCCCATTGTGTATTCCTGGCACCCTTGTCAAAGATCAGTTGACCATACATGTGTAGTTTATTTCTGGGCTGTCTATTCTTTTCCAGTGGTTCATACATCTGTCTTTAAGCCAGTGCCATACTGTTTTAGTTGCTATAGCTTTGTAGTATATTTTGAAAGCAGGAAGTGTGATTTTTTTTGTCAGCCTCTTGTTAGCTCCAACTGATAATGCCATCTCAAGCAGCTGAAGTGTTAAACAAGCCCCACTGATTGGTTTTGACCTGATCTAGGGATGGGCTGTTCCACAGAGTGAGATATGAACCAAGTCAAAGACAAACCCTCAGAGTGTAGCTTTTCATTGAGGTGCTAGGAAAGTCAAACAGTGACAGTTCTCTGAGGATGGCGCTTTTGGGGAGCACCAGAACTGCTCTGCTTCCTCTAGTGTCAGTTAGGCTGCTGTTTTTCACAACTGTCATAGTGGCTACTGAAAAACTGGAGAGAGGGAAATGGGATTATGGAAGTTAAAGTGCCACAAATCTTACTATTCTGACTGCTACTCAGCTGTTTTTCTTGAATAACTGTTCCTCATATTGTTGCAAGCCTTTACTTAATTTCCAGACTTATCAAAAGTTTGATTTTGACAACTTTTGCCGGTGTTCTTTTTGCTTTTATGGAACAGCAGATTTTCAGAGGTCCTTACTCCAACATTCCAGAATTGCTTTCTCTCCATTTTACTTTTATCCTATCTATATTGTTATATTTGAAAGTGAGTTTCATATTTTGAAAAAATTGAGTTTCTTAAAGAATGTAGGTGGGTCCTTTTCTTTCCCTTCTTTTTTTTTTTTTTTTTTTTGCGGTACACGGGCCTCTCACTGCTGTGGCCTCTCCCGTTGCGGAGCACAGACTCCAGACGCACAGGCTCAGCGGCCATGGCTCACAGGCCCAGCCGCTCCGCAGCATGTGGGATCTTCACGGACCGGGGCACGAACCCGTGTCCCCTGCATCGGCAGGTGGACTCCCAACCACTGCACCACCAGGGAAGCCCTTCCCTTCCTTATTGAGCTGTATTTTACATACCATAAAACTCATTTAAAATGTACAATTCAGTGGTTTGTAGTAAATTTAACAGAGTTGTTCAACCATTACCACAGTCTAATTTTAGAACATTTTCATCACCCCAGAGATTGTTCTCAGTCACTGTTTCTACTTCCAGCCCAGGCAGTCACTGGTTTACTGTCTGTCCCTATGGATTTGCCTATTCTGGACATTTCATATAAATGGAATCATATAATATATGGCCTTCTTTAACTTAACACAATGTTTTAATTATGTCTAGGACTAGTACTTTTCCCAGTACTGAGGGATTTCCCAGTACCGATGGACTTTGTGTGTAAGCTGAAGACATCTTCAACAGTCAGCTAAGCAGTTGATAACTCCATTGTAGCCTTTACTCCTTGCTTGCGCAGAAACTCAATATTAGTCAGTGGTGAGAGCTTACGGATTTTTCAGGTCTTTCCTGAGCACACACAAAGCTCTGGCCATGTGGACAGTCCTGTGCACATGTATGGCCTTCTAGATTCCTAGAAATATGTCGGAGCTTTTCAGAGCCCCCTAAGGACATTTTATTCCCTAGGATTTCCTTCTAAGCTTTTTGGTTAACCTATTGTTTGTCTCAGCTACACCACCTCAGCTAGCCAGAAAATCCAACAACTGCCTCTGATTGTTTTTGACAGAAGTTCTCGGGTAAAAGGCTGTTACCACTGGGTGAATTTTGAGCTGGGTCAGATAAAGAGAATGTTGCTTGTGTGATCTTCCAGGGAACCACTAGACAGATCAAGTAATTGACAGTTCTCTGGGAATGGGGCTTTAAAGGAACTCAAACTCTGTTCTTTCTTCTTCAGTGGTTGCCAGGCTGCCGGTTTCACTGTGATTTGGGGTTGTTGGTTTTCAAGGTTACTACCGACATGAGAGAAAGGGATGAGATAAAAGCCAAGTTAAAATGCCACAAAACTTATTATTCTTACTGATATTCAGCTATTTTTTTCAATAAATGTTTCCAAGATTGGTTAATTTTCAGAGTTCTGAAAAAGTTGATTCTGACATTTCTGCCAGTGTTCTCATTGCTTTTATGGGAAGAGAAATTTAAGAGGTTTTTTTTTTTTTTTTGGCTGTGCTGGGTCTTTGTTGCTGCGTGCGTGCTTTCTCTAGTTGCAGCAAGGGGGGGCTACTGTTCGTTGCAGTGTGCAGGCTTCTTATTTCGGTGGCTTCTCTTATTGTGGAGCACGGGCTGTAGGTGCATGGGCTTCAGTAGTTGTGGCACGTGGGCTCAGTAGTTGTGGCTCGTGGGCTTTAGAGCACAGGCTCAGTAGTTGTGGCACACGGGCTTAGTTGCTTTGCGGCATGTGGAATCTTCCCGGACCAGGGCTTGAACCCATGTCTCCTGCATTGGCAGGCGGATTCTTAACCACTGCGCCACCAGGGAAGCCCCAAGAGGTTCTTAACTCTGTCATTTTCACTGACGTCCCCTTTCTTGACAGCATTTTCTGAAGCTTGAGAGTTTGTGATTTTGGTGAAGTCTAATTTTTTTTTATGACTTCTGCTTTTGGTCTGGTAACTAAGATTTCTTTCTAACCCAATATCACAAAGATTTTCCTCATATGTGTTCTTCTAGAAGATTTATAGTTTTAGCTCCTCATACATTTAGGTCTATGAACCATTTTGAATTAATTTCTGAATTACACATATGATGTAAGGTTAAGGTTACATTAATCTCTTTGCATATGGATATCCAATAGTCCTGCTGCTTTTCATTGAAGAGATGATCCTTTCCCAATTAAACTGTCTTGGTACTTTTTTTTAGAAAATCAATTAACCATAAATGTATGTGTTTTTAAACTTTTTCTCTTTATTCTTCTACTTGTTTTTTACCCTGTTTACTTTTCAGCAATTTGATTATGCTGTGTCTGGGCATGAGTTCTTCGTTATTTCAAATTCTAAGTTTCTTACCTATTTCAACTGCTGCTTTGTAGTTTTCATTGTCTTCATGTACTCCATGCAGTCTCTCTAGGTTTTATAGCTGTATTCAGTGGGAGAGGCAAAAGTGTACTTACTTAATCTTACCTGGAAACAGAATTCCTAATAGGGGGCTTATTTGTGCTACTCCTTATGTTAAGCATTTTGCACATTAACTCATTTCAGCCTTAGCCCTATAAGGTGGTGGCTGTATTACAGATAATGAAATTGAGCTTCTGAGGAGATAAGTGACTTTCTCAAGGTCAGTTGTTAAATGACCATGCTAGGACTTAAATCTAGGTCTATTCTTACATAAAAGTCTATGATCTTGATCATGGCATTTATATATGTGGTTTGAAAAGATTTTTTGCTTTTTTAAGTGTGATTTTACTATATCTTGAGATAACTTTGTGTGTGTGGGGGGGGGTGTGGGTGTGTAATACATATCCCATTTTCTAAACTTAAATCAGTGGGAAAACAACATATATTATCTCTGGAAATATACTTCCTCTGAAATCTTAAACTCCAGTGTACTACTTTTAACCACAACCTTTCTCTTATCCTTCTGACTCTCACAACTCTCTTACACTCATTTTACCATTTCTTCCACCCTGTTGAAATCTCCAGTTCCCTGACCTTTTAATTTTTTCCCAATCTGTCATCCCCTTCCTGTCTCCTCTTCCTTACACATCTCACTTAGACTCCATCATCCATTATTTACCCAAGTGCTTGCCACTGAATCATTCTCCTTGCTTCCTTGTCTGCATATCATACCCACCCAGCAAATCCTCAACCCAGAATCAATCCAACTAATTGCCTTCTTTATTTATTCATGATGGCTTTTGAGCACTACTAGAGAAAAATAGTATAACTTTGTTGATTAGTGCCTCTACAAATTCCTCATTGCTGGTATTGTCTAGAGCCTTCTTCTTTCTTCAGCAATCTACCTCCTAGTCCCTGGTCAGCTATTTCATTCCTTATAAATGCTATTTTAGATCTTCATTACTATTTCCTATCCTACTGTTTCATTATTTTTAGCAGATAGTCTTCTTTCCTATTTCAAAGAAAACAGTGCCATCAATAAGAACCTTCATCCACTTTCTGCCTCACTTTCGCTAACTTGCGTATCTTAGCTATCATTTTCTTCAGTCTCAACTCAGTGCTAGGGACATCCTTTCTGCCTAAGGTTAATCTTTATTCCTTTGTGCTGGATCCTATGCCTCTTATCTCCCCAGGGACCTTAGTCAGTTATCCCCAGTATTACTTCTTTCCTTTCAAGATTTTAACATGATTTGTACCATTTGCCAGTGTCCATGGTGTATGTACTACTACCATGAACTATCTTTAAAAAATGATAAAAACAAAAAATGCCCTTCAATTGTTTTGCTACTTGAGCAAACAGTACGTTTAGATTCTCTGCCTTCACTATATACCATAACAAGTAGCAGTTGGTTTAAAAATGAATATAAAAATTGAAGCCCTAAAAAAGATAAGATTAAACTACATATGTTAATATTTTTGATATCCAAATGGGAAAATATTTTTCCAATATTTAATGAAAAATTTTAAACACAGAAAAGTTGAAAGAATTTTATCACAAACACCCAGTGATAACTGACTAGATTATAACATTAATATTTTACTTATTTATCACACTTGTCTATCCCTTTATCCATCTATCAAACCATCTTACTTTATTGATGTATTTTAAATAGATTGCCAATGTAAATATATGTCCCCCTAAATATGTTAGTATACATATTGTTGACTAGAATTACATATTTACATTTTTTTCTTTTGATATAAAATTTCCATGCAATGAAATGCACACATCTTAAGTATTCATTTGCTGACTTTTAACCAATGTATACATCTTTGTAGTGATGTGTTGGTAAATGTTTTAACAGCTAGCTCTCCAGAAAAAAGAGACTCTGATATGTATCATTTGCCAGTTTTCATGATGTACACATTCCCACCATGGCCAATTTCAAGCTACCAATGTGTTATCACTGAACATGGAGTCGGGAAGTGATGCACACAATCATTGGACCATGTTCAACACAACACTGCATTTGCGTAACCTAACCCTTATTAACACATAGAAGATTACCCTCACCCCAGAAAGTTCCGCCATACTTCTCAGTAATTCCCATCCCACTCTCCTAGAGGCAACCAGTGTTTTGATTTTTTTATGCTATAGATTAGTTTTGCCTGTTCTAGAACTTCAGATAACCAAAACCATACACTATATATTCTTTGTGTAAGGCTCCTTTAACTCAGCATAATGTTTTTGAGATTCATTGATACTGTGTGTATCAATAATTTTTCCTTCTCTCTATAAAATAAAATTTCTTGGAAGACTTTTCTAAAATCTATATTATTTTTCTAGTGCTGCCATAACAAATAACTACAAATCTAGTGGCTTAGAACAGAAATTGATCCTTTCACGGTAGCTAGAAGTCTGAAATCAAGTTGTTGGCAAGGCCATGTTCTTTCCGAAGGTTCTAGAGGAGGATAGTTCCTTGTCTCTTCTAGCTTCTGGTGATTGCCAGCATTCCTTGGTGTTGCAGATGCATCACTCCAGTCCCTGCCTCTGTCATTGCATGACAGTCTCCTTGTGTGTCTATGTTTCTGTGTCTTCACATAGCCTTCTTATTAAGGACACTAGTCTTTGAATTTAGGATCCATCCTAATGCAGTATGACCTCATCTTAACTAATTATGTCTGCCAACCCCCTATTTCCAAATAAAGTCACATATTGAGGTGCTGAATGGACATGAATTTTGAGGGTACACTATTCAACCCAGTATAGTCAGCCCTCTGGCCTCCACAAATTCATATCTGTCTCACGTGCAAAATACATTCACCTCATCACAACATCCCCCAAAGTCTTAACCTATTTCAGCATCAAGTCTAAGTCCCATATCTCATCTAAATATCAACTCAAAAAGTCCAAAATCTCATTATCTAAATCATCTAAATGAGGTGTAGGTGAGACTCTTGAGTATGTTCCATACTAAGGCAAAATTCCTTTCTGTCCAGAGACCTATGAAACTAGACAAGTTGTCTGCTTCCAAAATACAATGATGAGACAAGCATAGGGTAGGCATTCCCATTCTGAAAGGGCAAAAAGGAAGGAATAAAGGGGTTACTGTTCTAAAGCGAGTTAGCAGCCCAGCAGGGCAAATTCCATTAGGTTTCAAGACCTAAGAGTAATGCTCTGGCTTCAACGCTCTGTCCTCTGACGCCAGGGATAGCCTTGCTCTCTGGGTCCTCTGGGACAGCCCTACCATCTTAGCCTACCAGGGCAGCTGCAGCCCCACCCTCTCTGGCTTCTGCACTTGTGACTTCATTTTACCTTCCTTCATTTTACCCTGTCTCTGTCACTTTCACATCAGGCTGGCACTGTTTCTGCTGGTATAAAATCCTTAAAAACCGTGTCAGTCTCTTGTGTGTCAAGAGATCCACACCGTTAGATATGAGGGGTCTTCACACATCCTTTCTGGATAACCCCTTGTCTATTCCTGGCTTCTGAGATGGTTGATTTGATCCATGCGTCACACACCTAATCTCTTCAGCGAAAGTTTGTCCAGCCACACCATTGGCCCTTTTTCCAGAGCATGCTGTCTAGGTAGG
This sequence comes from Mesoplodon mirus, assembly GCF_964341445.2. NCBI lineage: Eukaryota > Metazoa > Chordata > Mammalia > Artiodactyla > Ziphiidae > Mesoplodon > Mesoplodon mirus. The sequence continues at coordinate 92,278,041 of NC_138981.1, read as the reverse complement.
CTGAGAATTCTCCAGATCATCAAGTGCTGATTCCTTTTTAAGCAGATATTTACTCAATTTAACTCTCTCCTCTCTCATTTTATTATAAGCATCAGTGAGAAACCAGGCTACATCTTTCACACTTTGCTTGGAAATCTTCTCAGCTAAATATCCAAGTTCATCATTTATAAGTTACACTTTCGACCCAACAGCAGAACTCAAATCAGCCAAGTTTCTGCCACTTTATGATAAAGATCACCTTTCTTCCAGTGTCTAATAACATGTTCATCATTTCCTTCTAAGGCCTCACCAGAAGCACTTTTAATGTTCATATCTCTACCAGCATTTTGTTCATGATGATATATGTATTCTCTGAGATGATAGAAGCTTTCTCTACTGTCTTCTTTACTTCCTTCTGAGCACTCACCAGAACTACTATTAATATTCATATTTCTGGGAGGGGGAAAGGTAAGCTGGGACGAAGTAAGAGAGTGGCATGGACATATATACACTACCAAATGTAAAAGAGATAGCTAGTGGGAAGCAGTCACATAGCCCAGGGAGATCAGCTCGGTGCTTTGTGACCACCTAGAGGGGTGGGATAGGGAGGGTGGGAGGGAGAGGCAAGAGGGAGGAGATACGGGGACATATGTATACATATAGCTGATTCACTTTGTTCTAAAGCAGAAGCTAACACACCACTGTAAAGCAGTTATACTCCAATAAAGATGTTAAAAAAATCTCAAGAAAAAAACATTCATATTTCTACCAATGGTCTCTTCAAGGTAACTAGTCTTTTGCTATCAAGCACCTCAAATTCTTCTAGCCTCTATCCATTACCCAATTCCAAAACCACTTCTACAGTTTTAGGTGTTAGTTAGTTTCCCAGGGCTGCTGTAACAAAAAAAAACACAAACTGGATGGCTTAAAGCAACAGAAATTTATTCTTTCACAGTTCTGGAGGCTAGTTCAAATCAAGGTGTTGACAAGGCTGTGAGGATGAATCTGTTCCATGCCTCTCTCCTAGCTTCTAGTGGTTGCTGGCAGTCCTTGGCTTATAGATGTTTCACTCCAGTCTCTGCTTCTATCATCATGTGATATTCTCCCTGTGTGTCTGTGTCTCTGTGTCTTCACATGGTCTTCTTAAAAGGACACCAGTCATTGGATTTAGGGCCCACTCTAATCCAGTATGACCTCGTCTTACCTAATTATATATGCAAATACTCTATTTCTAAATAAGATTACGTTCTGACGTCCTGGGTGAACATAAATTTGGAAGGGATAATGAAAAGGATCATGACAAAGAGTACTTAAAACATATGTTCGGTCAGATCAAAAAATAAAACATTGCCAATACTCCAAAAGTCGCCATATGCCCTTCAGAAATCACAATCCCTGTTAATTTTACTTACCCCTATGCTATAATCACACAATGCATTGTTACTATTATTATTTTGAATACTTATTGTTTAGATCAATTAAGAAAATGAAAAATAGTATTTTTTTTTTTTATGGTACGCGGGCCTCCCACTGTTGTGGCCCCTCCCGTTGCGGAGCACAGGCTCCGGACGCGCAGGCTCAGCAGCCATGGCTCACGGGCCCAGCCGCTCCGCGGTATGTGGGATCCTCCCAGACCAGGGCACGAACCTGTATCCCCTGCATCGGCAGGCGGACTCTCAACCACTGCGCCACCAGGGAGGCCCCGAAAAACAGTATTTGATTTTACCTCATATTATTCCTTATTTGATACTCTTCCTTTCTTTATGTAGATCTAAGTTTTGCCCCTATATTATATTCCTTCTCCCCAAAGAACTTCCTTTAACATTTCTTGCAGAGTAAGTTGTTTTTGTTTGTCTGAGAAAATCTTTATTTCTCCTACACTTTTGAGGGATAATTTTTGCTGGATATAGAATTCTACACACCACTATGTATAACAACAAGGATTTACTGTATAGCACAGGGAACTATATTCAATATCTTGTAATAACCAAAAATGAAAAAGAATCTGAAGCTATATACCTGAAACTAACACAATATTGTAAATCAACTATAGTTAAATAAAAAATTGTAACTATGAAAAAAGTGAAATCCCAACCCCCTGCGCATCAGATATAACCAGTGTCCAAACTTGTGATAGTAATTTCTATGTATTTCTTTGTATTTTTACCACCCATACATACAGCACTAAACCGTGTTCAGTTTTACCAGTTTTTAAGCACTATACCAATGAATTTTACAATATGTGAATTCTATTGGGTCTTTCTTTCTACTTAACATTATATTTGTGAGATTTATTCATATTGTAATGTGTAGCCATAGTTCATTCCTCATCATTGCAGTATAGTATTCCTTTATCTGAACATACCAACCTTTATCCATTCTACTGTGGTTGGACACGTGGGTTGTTTCCATTTGTGGGGGTATAAGTATCAGTGCTGCTACTGTGGTCATTCTCGTACATGTATCCTGGGACACATGTGTAGGAGTTTCTCAGGGTCTAGGAGTGGAATTGAGGGGTGAAGAGTTCATATATCTTCAGCTTTAATAGATGTAAACTCTCTTTACATCTATTAAAGGGATTGTCCCAAGTTAAAATTCCACCACACATGTGTGAAGGTTCAGGTTGCTCCATATCCTTGTCCATGCTGCATATTGTCAGACTCTAATCTGATGGGTATTTGCTTATATTTCATTGTATTCTTTTTTCCCTCTCTTAATAATTAGCATTCATTTATATTGCTTTTTATTTTCTTAGTCTTTAGTAAAGTGTTATTTTCCATGCCTTCTATTTTTAAAATTTCAAACATGGAGAAAAATTGAAAGACTAGTACATCCATACCCCTCACCGACATTTAACAACTGTTGACATTTTGCCACATTTGCTTTACATCTCTTTTCATCTACATGAGAATGGTGTGTGTGTGTGTGGTTTATCACTAAACTGTTTGAAAGTAAGAGACATTAAGAAGTTTTACTCCTAAATACTTCATTATGTATCTCCTAAGAATACAAAATTTCTCCTATATTATCATAGTATTATATCACTCTTAAGATATTTAATATTATCACACTAATATTATCTAACATAGAGTTTGTAATTAGATTTCTCAATTTTAAATCCAGGATGCAATCAGGCATCACACATTGCATTTACTTTGCTTTAGAATAGTTCCGCTGACTCTGTGTGTGTGTGTGCATGCGTGCGTGCACACACCTGCACATATCTTTCTGTCTGTGTGTCTGATTTTCAGAATGTTGATATTTTTCAGGAGTCCAGGTCTGTGTTGTTTGTTTCATTGTGATTTTAATTTCATTTTCTTGATGAGGTTGGAAACCTTCTCAGACATTTATTGGCCATTTGGATAGCCTCCTTTGTGAAATGGCCATTCAATTCTTTTGCCCTTTTAGCAAATGTAGAAATGTCTGTTTCCTGCATGCATGTCTTTCCATCTGTTTTTATCTGTGTCCAGATGCAGTCTTGTTTCAGAGGTCACTCTAGGTATGCATCAAAGCAGTAGTTCAGCCCCAAAGCCCTGTGGTAGATATGGCAGATCTCAATGATAACTACTTACTTTCAGTACTGCTACAGAGAAGAGGGAGCTAGAAAAGTGTTTTGATTATATGTCATGAATAGTCTATCTCCAAACTTCATCTCTAATCTTACATGCATTTCTTATAAATTTTAAAAAGTTCTTTATCATTGTGGATACTTGCCCTTTGTTGGTTATATGTGTTGAAATTGTCTATTCCCATTCTTTGGCTTATCATTTCACTGCCTTTATGGTTTCTTTTTATGAATAAAAGTTCTTCATTTTTATGTAATAAAGTTTATTAATTTTTCCTTTCTCCTTAGTGCATTTTGTACTTTGATTAATAAATCCTTCCCTACATGAACTCAGGAAAATATTGTCCTTTATTCTAAAAGCTTTATGATTTTTTTTCCTTTTACATTTAAGTCATTAAATTGATTGATTTATGTGTATAATATGAATTAAGGATTCCAGTTTCTTTTTTTCATATGGATAACCGTCTATCCCAATACCATATATTAAAAATGTTGTCCCCGCACTGTTATTGTATGTCTAGCTCTGTCATATATCAGGTATTCATATATGCATGGGTGTTCTTCTGGGTACTTTCGTTCCTTTGATCATTTTAGCTATTACAAAATCAATATCACTACAATATCAGTATTAATGTCTTGATACCTGGTACAGCAGAAGAACAATTCCTTCCACCTTGTTCTTCTTCTAAAGAGTTTTATCTACTTTTGGCACTTTGCTTTTCCAAATTTTAGAATCAGCTTGTCAAGTTCTATATACACATGCACACACACACAAACATATACTCTCTCTCTCATGTGATTTTGATTGAGATTCCATCAAGGAAATCAGTTAAGGACAATTGACTTATTTATAGTATGAATCTTCAAATCTTGGAATGTAAATATGGTATATATTTTCATTCATTTAATCTTTAATGTATATTTTCTGTTTTCTAGTCTAACATTTTGTGAAACTGAATAGGTTTTTTTCTTAATTTTTAAACAGCTTTATTAGGTATATAATTTACATATAATGAAATTCACCTATTGTGTTCAATTAGGTGCATTATACTAAATTTATTGAATTGTGCAATCATTACTACTTCCAATTTTAGGACTTTTCCATGACTCTGCAAATTCCCTTGAACCCGTTTATGGTAAATAACTCCCATGTCTACCCCAAACCTTTGTCTCTACAAATTTGTCATTTCTAGATATTTCATATAAATAGAATCTTATAATATATGATCTTTGAAGTTTTGCTTCTTTCAGGTAGCATGATGTTTTTGAAGTTTGCTCATGTTGTAGCATGTATCAGCAATTCATTCCTTTTTGTTGCTAAATAGTTTAACGTTGTATAGATGTACCACATTTTGTTTATCCCTTTACCACTTGATGACACTGGGTTGTTTCCACTTTGGGGCTATTATGAACAATGCTGTAAACATTCATGTCCAGGTTTTTGTGTGGATATGTTTTCATTTCTCTTGAGTGAATAGAATTTCTGGGTCATACAGTAACTCTATGTATAAGCTTTTGAGGAACTGCCAAACTGTTTTCCAATGTTTCCAACTGTTTTCCAAGTAAAATAGATGCACCATTTTACTTTCTCATCAATGATGTATGAACGTTCCTACTTCTCTACATCCTTGCCAACACTTATTATTGCATATTTTATGCAATATTTATTATTATTATTGCATATTTTTGCATATTCATTATTGCATATTTTTATTTTTATTATTGCATATTTTTTATTCAGCTATTCTTGTGGGTGTGTACTGTTATCTGATTGTAGTTTTAATTTAAATTTCTGTAGTAACAAATAATCTTGATACTTTTTCAAGTGTTTATGAGCCATTCATATGTCTTTTTTTGATGAAATGTCTATTCAAAACTTTTACCCAGTTTTTGATTGGGTTGTTTGTTTTCTTAGTATTGAGTGGTAAGGGTTCTTTATGTATTCTGAATACAAGTCCTTTACAAGATATATGCTTTGCACTTATTTTCTTCCAGTCTGTTTCTTTTTGTTTTCTTAATGGTGTTTTTTGAAGCACAAAAGTTTTTAATTTTAATGAAGTTCAATTTATTAATTTGTTCTGTTATGACTTGTGCTTTTGGTATCATATCTAAGAAATCTTTGCTGAATTCAAGGTCAGAAAGATATTCTCCTATGTTTTCATCTAGAATAGTTTTAGCCTTTACAATTACATTTATTATTCATTTGAGTTAATTTTTGTGTGTGAGATAAAGGATCAAAATTCATATTTTTGTATGTGGATGTCCAATTGTCCCAGCATTGTTAATTGTAAAGATTATTATTTCCCTGTTGAATTATCTTGGCACTTTTGTAGAAAAATCAGTTGATCATAAATGTTAGTGTTTATTTCTGGACACTCATGTTGGTTCCATTGATCTATATGCCTATACTGTATATATGCCTATCCTTACGCTCTGAATCTCTTTACCTTTATAGTAAGTTTCAAAATCAGATAGTGTAACTCCTCCAATTTTGTTCCTTTTTCTCAAAATTGTTTTGGTTATTCTAGGTTCTTTGTATTTCCATGTAAAGTTTAGAAGCAGCTTGTCAATTTTTCTACAAAAAAAAAGCCTGCTGGAATTTTATACAGATTGTGTTGAATCTGTAATTCAATTTGGGGAAATTGCTGTTTTAATAATATTAAATATTCTAATCCATGAATATGGAATGCATCTTCCTTTATTTTGATTTTCTATAATTTATTTCAGCAATGTTTTGAAGTTTTCAGATTATATATACTTCTTTTACTAAGTTCTAAATATTTTATTCATTTTTGAGGATATTATGAATAGAATTTTTCTTATTTGATTTTCTGATTGTTACATGTAAATATATAGGAATACAGTTGTATATCCCTCTTGTATTCTGTGACTAAACTCTTTTATTAGTTACAGTAGTTCAGTGCATACCTTAGGATTTTCTACATAGACAATCATGTTGCCTATGAATAAAGACAGTTATTTTTTCCTTTCCTATCTGGTTCCCAGTCTAAGGGAGAAAACATTCAGTTTTTAACCATTAACTATGATCTTACCTCTAGGGTTTTTGTGCATGCTCTTTAGCAGTATATTACTTTCTTATGGGTACTATAATTACCATAAGTTTAATGGCTTCAAGCAACACAGAATTTTTCTCTTACAGTTCTAGAGGTCAAAAGTCCTAAAATCAAGATGTCCACAGGGCTGCATTCCTTCTGGGGTTCTCTAGGAGAGCCTTTTCCAGCTTCTGGAATCCACCTGCATTGCTTGGTTAATGGCCCCTTCCTCACATTACTCCAACCTCTACTTCCATCCTACCTCTCCTACTGTTTCTGACTCTTCTTTCTCCTTCTTATAAGGACCCTTGTAAATTACATTGGGATCACCTGAATAATCAGTGACTTAATCACATCTGCAGAGTTCCTTTTACCATGAGACATTTTCACAGATCCCAGGGTGTAGGATGCAGACACCTTTGGTGCCTACCATGTGCACGCTGAGGAGGTTCCCTTCTATCCTAGTTATCTGAGGATTTTTTGAAAATCATGAATGGGTGTTGGATTTTGTGTACTGCTTTTTCTGCACCTACTGTAGTGAGCATGTGGTTTAAAGTTTTAATCTGTTAACATGACATATTTTATTAATTGATTTTTAGATGTGAAAACAATCTTTCATTCCTGGGATAAATCCACTTATAAGTGTATCATCACAATCATTTTTATATGTTGCTAGATTAAGCTTGCTAATATTTTGTTAAGGATTTTTGTGTCTGTTTTCATGAGGGATATTGGTCTGTGGTTTTCTTTGCTTGTGATGTCTTTCCTTAGCTTTGGTTTCGGTGTAATAATGACATAGTAGAATAAGTTGGAAAATATTCCCTCCTTTATTTTCTGAAAGTGTTTGTGCAGGATCGCTATTATTTCTTAAATATTTGATAGAATTCACAAATGAAACCATCTGGACCTGGACTTTTCTTTGTGAGCAGTTTGTTGATTACTAATTCAGCCTCTACTTATTATAGGTTTTTCAGCTGTTCTTCTTGAGACTGCTTTGTTAATTTATATCTTCCTTTGAAGTTGTCCATTCATCTAAGCTTTCTCATTTGTTGGCCTAAAGTTATAATTAATGTTCCCTTTTAATCATTTCCATTTCTATAGGGTCAGTAATGATGCCTCCCTTTTAATTCTTGACTTTAGTCATTTTTGTCTTCTCTCTTATTTTCTTGGTTGGTCTAGCTAAGGGTTTGCCATTTTGTTAATCTTTTCAAAGAACCAGCTTTTGGTTTCATTGATTTTTCTCTACTTTTAATGTTTTGTGTTGCACTGATTCCCTAATCTTTATTATTTTCTTCCTTCTCCTTTGTGTTTAGTTTGCTCTTTTTCTAGTTTCCTACGTTGGAAGCTCAGATTATAGATTTGAAACCATTCTTTTCTGATATAGGTGTTTAAAGCTCTGTACATTGTTTTATCCGTATCCATAAATGTTATGTTGTGTTTTCATTTTCATTTAGTTCAGAATATTTTAAAATTTCCTATGGAAGTTCTTTGACCTATGGGTTATTTAGAAGTGTGTTGTTTAATTTCCAGATATTTATATTTTCCCAGGTTTCTTCTAGCAGTATATCTCTAATGTGATTCCATTATGGTCAGAGAAATACTTTGTATGTATTAAAGAAATACTTTGTATGATTTCAGACTTTAAAAATTTTTTGAAACATACTCCCACCTTGGAGCCCTCACTCCAATATCAGGATGATAGATTACTTCACTTTCTGTAAGCCTTCTCTCAAATGTCACCTTCTCAATGAGACCTACTCAGACCAACAGTAAAATTGCAACCAACATTACCACCACCTTCTAGCCCTTCCAGTTATCCCTTATGCTGCTGTATTTTTTCTTTTTCATAGCACTCATAACCTTCTAGCATACCATATAATTTACTTAGTTCTTTGAAGATAGGGATCTTTGTTTTATTAATGTGTCCCAAGAACCTAGAATACTACCTGGATCATAATAGTCACTGAATAAATATTTTTGAGTGTATACATTAGTATATTCATCCACTTGGTCATATGTAACCAAAATTTGTTCACTTTTGTTGTAATATAGGATTTCATTATATAAACTTACTACAATTTTATAATTGATTCTTCTTAGGTGGATACTTATATTTTTGCTAGTTTCAGGCCTGTTATAAATAGTACTGATCTAAAGATTCTTATTATTATATTCTGGTGCACTATGCCCAAATTATTCTAGGGTATATATGTAGGAGTGGAATTGATTGGTCATATTATGAGCATATATTCAGCGTTAGTAGGTAACGTCATGGTGATTTGCACCGTGGCTGCACATTCCTACCAGCAATGTATGGGGGCTCCATTTGCCCTACAGCCTCACTGACATGTGGTATTGGTATTCTTTTTTATTTTTTTCCAATATGGTATTCCCTTCTTAATTAGTATTTCCCTGAATTCTAACATTGAGCACTTTTGCGTATATTTATTAGCCAGTGTATTTCCTCTTTTGCGAGGCACATTTTTCTGTCTTTTGCCCATTTTCCTAATGATTGTGTTCTTTATCAGTTATTTGTATAGCAAATATCTTTTTCCATTCCATGAGTTTTCTGTTTAGGATATTTTGATGAACAGAAGCTTTTAATTTTAATGTAGTTGAATTTGTCGATATATTCCTTAATGGTTAATGCTTTTTGGGTCTTAAGAAATCCTTCCATAAATATTCTTATACCCTGCTGGTGGAAATGCAGAATAGTACAATTCCTACAGAGTAGAATTTAGCAATGTATAGAAAAATTACATACACATTTGCCTTTTATCTCAGCAATGCCACTTCTTGGAATCTATTTCAAAGATATACTGAGAAAATACAAAATCCTGTATGCAGAAGGCTGTTTGTCAGGGCATTATTCACAATAGCAGAAAAGACTGGAAGCAACACCAAGGTGCATCAGTAAGGGAGTAGTTGAATAAACTATTGTACATCCACACAATGAAGTACTATGCAGCTATAAGAAAGAAAGGGAAGAGTTCTATACATTAATATGGAATTATCACCAGGATATATTGCTAAGTGCAAAAAAGTAAGTTGTAGAACAGTGAAGTAAGTTACCTTTTACGTAGGAGAGGGGGTGTAATGAATTATATATCTATATACACACACATATATATGTGTGATATATATATATATATACACACACACACATACACACACACAGACATATATATGTGTGGTGTGTTTGTGCCTATTTGCTTATATTTCAAAAAAAACACAATGGAACCATAAAGCCAAAACCTAATAAAATTATTACTTATGGAGAAGGAAAGGAGTGGGATGAAGGGGACAGAGGTGGAAGTGAGACTTCTGTGAAGGTACTGTATAACACAGTTTTCACTTTAGACCCATGTAAATGTTTCGCATAATTTAAAAATTTAATCAAAAGGGAAAAAAGATCAATCCTTAAAATTTATAAACAGCCTGAAGCAAATGAGCCTAACTATGAATAAAGTTGGTAGCATAACCATATAGAGAAAATAATTATTTAAAATGATTTCAAAACAGTATTTGTATATTCCTAATGGGATATAATTTAAGGTCAAAAGTAACTGCAAAGAATTATAAAACTGTATTAAGTAGTTGTTGATAGTCATATTAGTATTGTTGATAACCATGTTAGTATTGTTACTGACATTTAAAAGTTCTCTATACTGTAGGAAAAAGCTAATAATTTTGTTAATATCATTAAGAGCCAATATCTTAAGCACATGTGAAAAGAGATACAAGTCAAAAATCAAGGAGTTCGAGTTAAAACCTTGTAATCTTAAATTTGAAGTGGAAATACCAGTATGAATTTATGATTTATTTTTCGTAAAAATTTTCCTACCTTTGTTCACTGAAAAGGCCTAGAAGCAACAACAACTCAACATTTATGAACAGAACTAACAACGTATCGTGGTTTCTAAACACTATTTCCCACTAACAGGAGCCAGTGGTCCTTAGAGAAATATTCCAGCTTTGAGTCAGGAATTATACAAGATGAGCTTAAGACATCTTGCTGTGCCAGAAAACTGGAAAGCAATACAGGAGCCAATTTTAAGGGACTTTCGCTAGTCCTGAGTGGGATAATTTGACCACTAAAAAGAATGACTATATTTAATTGAAACACATCAAGTATATGAAAATACAGGTCTCACAATTATACTAAAAATAATTATTTTTAACACTTTTAAAGTACCAACTCATTACTTTTATAGTTGGTAAATAATGGGAAGCAAATCAAGCATTTATCCTGCTTTTGCTGTATGAACTGTATGTAGGGAAACCACATAGTTGATGACGGTAAGTCCATTATAGAATTCCAGATAATAAATACAGAAGAAATAATAGAAATAATAAGGACAAAATAAATAATAGAATTAGGGGAGCCCCATTTTACAACTCTTAATAAATTAATGGATTTAGACAATGGTCATCAATAGATGCAAAACCCCTTAGGTGAAATGTGAACGGGAAAACTTCATAATGGAAAGATCAGACTAATACCACCTGAATCCACTGATCAATTTTAGCATCACTAAAAAGGGGACCACTAAACATTATGTGCCTTATGACATGATGTAATAGGAAATACACATCTATATAATATATGGAGGACTCTTGCCTAAAAATATTGAACCCAAATCTAAATCAGCACTATCCAATGCAACTTTCTACAATGATGTAAATGGTCTTTATTCTGCCCAGTATGGTGTCCACTAGCCACATGTGCTTGTTGAGCATTTGATATTCCTAATTTAACAGAGGAACTGACATTTTAAAAATTAATTTAAATAGACTCATGTGGCTAGTGGCCACATTGAAAGCATAGCTCTAGATTTAACTGCCAGTTTGTAAGAAATAGAGGGGATTGAGGAACAAGTTAAATAATATCATGAGGAACAGCCAGTCAAATTCATTTGTTCTATGAACAAATGATGTGGTTTCTCTAATAAATCAATGGGATGGGGGAAGAAACAGATTGGAGGGGTGGGAAAGAAGGGGAACTGTTTATTTGTTTTTTTAATGAGGCTTAAAAGATATAACAGCCAATGGCTGGTTTAGATCCTGAACCAAGTGTAAAAAGATATCTTTGAGAAAATCAGGGCCATTTGAATATGAACTCAGTAGTAGATAATGCTAAGGAATTATTATTAATTTTGTGAAGTGTGATAATGCCATACTAGTTACATTTTTCAAATGTCTTTATCAGTTAGATGCATGTACTTGCATGACCCTGAGAGTGAGCACCTCAAATTTTGTACCCCAGGTGCCTCACTTGCCTTACCATAAACCCGGCCTTGCCCAAGATGCACTGTAATAACATAGCTATATATTATTGTCATTTTTCACAGGTTGTAAACACCTGCCCCAGCAGAGTTTCATTATCTGAGATTCAAATTTTAATTTTTATTAATTTGTCAAAGGTTGTATTGGTAGGCTTTGTAGAACTTCCCTATCTCTTTGTCTTGATCCAGATGAACCCCAAAAGAAGAACAAAGGTGATCCCATGAACAACCTGGAAAATTTTTACCAAGAGATGATAATGAAAAAACGTCTTGAAGAGTTCCAACTAATGAGAGGTGAACCCTTTGCTTCCCACTCACTGGTCTCAGCTACATCAGTGGGAGATAGTGGCACAGCTGAGAACCCGTCATTACTCCAGGACAAGGGAAAACAGGCAGCACAGGGTAAAGGTCCCAGTCTCCATGTGGCAAAAGTTATTGATAATTCACCTGAGCAGTGTTGGACGGGGCCTAAGAAGCTGACGCAGCCAATAGAATTTGTCCCAGAAGATGAGATCCAGAGAAATCGTTTGTCAGAGGAAGAGATCCGAAAAATTCCTATGTTTTCTTCATATAATCCAGGGGATCCAAACAAGGTATAGGCCAAACCAAGAAAACAAAATGGGTTGTTTTCATTTTTATTTACTTCTACCTAAAGTAATACTTTTATATTAGCTTTTATTATACCAAAGAATCATGACATAGGCACAGTGATTGTGTTTTTCCTTGACCTTGACTATTCATCCTCTGCTATATAAGTAGCTCTGACTATATAAGTAACGTATTTCCTATGATGTTCTTTGTGGTTTTCTAATGTCTTAAGCTACCCTTAGAATTTTAAAGAAATCTTGATCAGTCCATACCCACTAGAAACCCTCAACGGAAAAAAAGTAACCTCTAATTTCCTAGGCTACTAATAAATCAAGTAGTATTCATAGTACCACCATATCTGGTAGCCATGGTGCCTGGTTGTGAGTAGGGTTTAGTATTACCACATGAGTTTTCTCTTCAGAATCCTCCACCTGGCTTTTATATGACATATGACTTAAGTTGCTGATAGCTAAGCAGCAAAGTGAAAGCACAAGGCCTCTAAGCCTTGAGGAATTGGAAAATATCTAAGAAAAGTTGTAAATAATCCTTGTTTTGTTGATCAGATCATTATTTCACATTCATGGTATATGTTACATACAGAATTGAAAATTTCATTATCATGTCACTCAAAGAAGCAACACAAGCCCCTGGAGTATATACTTGATTGCGTCTAATTTAAAAAACGAAACCAAAAAAATAATGTTAGCTTCTGGCTGTCCCTGAATTTTTAAAAAGGCATCGTAGGTAAGGAATATTAAAGCAGTTTCCTTTGAATGATTGCATTTCTAATATATTCTTGATGTTCAAGGGTAGCTTGATTTTTATTTATTTTTTATTATGAAATATTACTCATTACAAAAAGTGACAGAGAATAAGATAGCAAAATCCTTTGTACCCAGCCAGCCATCTTTATCAATTCTTGCCGTTTTTTTTCTTGACCATGCCACACAGCTTGTGGGATTTTAGTTCCCTGACCAGGGATTGAACCCAGGCCCTTGGCAGTGAGAGCACAGAGTCCTAACCACTGGATCGCCAGGGAATTCTCTATCAATTCTTAACAGTTTCCATATTTGCCTAATTAAAAAAAATAAGGCCTTATAGAGACGCCTGAAGACTTTCATGTATCCCTCACCAATCCCATTCCTCTTTCTCCTTTCCAGTGTTAACCACGATCCTGTATTTGCTATTTATCATTCCCATCTGTGTTTTTATATTTTTACTATATATCTATATATTCATAAACAACATATAGTTTTACATATTTTTAAAATATATAGATGATACCATACTCTACATACCCTTCTACAACTTGCTTTTTTGACTCAATATACAAGTTTTTGAAATTTATTTCTAAAGATATAAGGAACTATGTAGTATTCCATTGTAGAAAGATACTATAATTCATTTATCCATTCTCCTGAAGATTTTTTCTTTTCATTTTTTTCTGTTATAGACAGTTCTGCAGCAAACATTATTGTACATATCTCCTGTTGCATATGTACAGGAGTTTCTCTAGGACAGGTTTTCAAATTTTAAATTACTATTATTAGGTCACAACCAGCAATTTTTTAAAGAAATGAAATAGAATAGAAAATATCAAACTGCATTCCATAGAGTAGTAAGGATAATTATTGTTTCTTGAAGCTTTTGTTTAATGTGTGTGTGTGTGATATGTGTGTGGGCCAGAATATATAATGCATTTCTTCCTATAGATCTCAGTCAAAAAGGCCAGAAAAATATTGCTCTATTGCAGTGATTCTCAAATGTTAGTGTGCAGCAGAATCACCTGGAAGACTTGTTAAAACACAGATTGCTGGGTTCCGCCCCCCAGAATTTTTTGTTCTATACATCTGGAGTAGGACCTGAGAATTTGCATTTCCAGTTTCCCAGGAGATACTGATGATGATGCTGGTCTGAGAGTGACATTTTAAGAATCACTGTTCTATATTACATATCTAGGAGTGGAATTACTGTGATATAGGGTATGTGTATCTTCACCTCCATGAGCAGGGTTTAAGAAATCTCTTTCACATCTTTGCTAAGACTTTAAAGTTTTTGACTTTTTATTTTTGCCAGTCTAATGTGTTTGAAAGGTATCTCATGGTTTTAATTTGCATGTTCCTGATTTCCAATGAAGTTATGCATGTATTCATACATTCATTAGTCTTTCAGGAACCTTCTGTGAATTGCCTGTTCTGTTTCTTTGCCCATTATTTGATTATTTAGTTTTTAATATTATTTATAGATTTTGATTATTTAGTTTTCAATATTATTTATAGATTTTATTTTAAAATTCTGGATACAAACCCTTGCTGCACCTGGTGAGTAGCTTATATTTTTAACATTGTTTCTGATGTCTTTTGTTAAGCAGAAGCCTTTCATTGTAACGTAATTAAATCATCGGTATTTTATTTGACGGTTTGTGCTTTTTGAGACATTTTAAGGAAATCTTTCCCTACAAATCAATAAGAAAAAGAGAAACAACCCAATAAAAATGGCCAGAAGATATGAACAGGCAATTCACAAGGGAGAAAACATGAATGGACAATTAACTTACAAAGTCTCATTAGTAATCAAAGAAATGCAAAATAAACTACAATGAGATAGCATTTAACACCCAGGATGTTGGCGTACATTTAAAGGCCTGACAGTGCCAAGTATTGGTGAACACATGGAACAGCAAGAACTCTTAATATACCGCTAGGTGAATATAAATGAGTACAACCACTTTCAAGAACATTGTGGCAATATCTAGTAAAATGAAAGATGCTCATACACTATAAGTCAGTAATCCCACTTCTTGGTATCTATCCTAGGGGAACTCTTACACATGCACATTAGATGTTATAAGGATGCTCATAGTAGCATTGTTTATGAACAACATGCATGTTCATAAGCAGGAGAATGGATAAAGCATGTTATATTAATAAAATAGAATACTATACAGAAGAGAAACTGAATGAAATAGAACTACAGGTATCAATGTGGATGAAACTCACAAACAATATTGAATGAAAAAAGTTTGTTGCAGACTTTGGGTTTCAGTGCCAACATGTAAAGTGCTTAGAAGTCATCACTGCTCTCTTACAACAGGAAGAACAGCTGAACAAACTAAAAATCAATGACTTTTCTTGGACCCATCAGGGATTTGACATCAGAGAGCAAACTGCAACCCTGAAATCTGGAGAGACAGGCAATTACAAAGAATGACAGCCCAGATCTGCTTATCAGGAGCAGAAAGCACTAGAGCCATAAACTGGTAGGAACACTTAAGCGGTAACTTTGACAAATTGCAGGAAGCAGAGTGTAGATTAGTGTTTGAGTAACAAACTCCTGGGGGCCACAGTCTATGGGGGCCCCCACATTTTCATGACTTTTACCTCCAGGAGCTCCACTGGGTTGTCAGTGTGAAGAGCCAAGAAAAAGTCTCCTGCTCCTGGCATGGTAACAGGAAAAGTAATCAATTTGAAATACATCCAGAGCTTCTACTTAACAAAGAGCTATCCAGCAAGTAAAACAACTTTACCAAAGCCTTCTCTAGTGTGGGAGAAGGGAAATTATCCAACTCCAGGCTCCTCTAGCCTTACTGTCTCATCTAAGAGAAAGAGAATAAAAGCTGTGAAATACTTGTGAAGGTTACAGGCTGAGTACATGGGCACAATAAAAGACTGAAACTTAATTATAGGATTGCAGAATGTTTTCCCATACCCCACACCTTACTACCACATCAGCAGGGCTTCAGTATGTTAACTGTGGATTACAGTCCAAAGACCTGCAAGGCTCAGACTCTAAGACGTTTTTAGGGAAACCCAAAGAAAACAAGGGAGACAAAAACAAGGATGTTAGAGGAAATTGAAAAACCTCTGACACCTACAGCTAGAGTAAACATTAAACACAGCCCAGCTTCTAGCCAGATTAACATAAAACCTCACATTAATGACTTGTTTATCTCAGTTTCTATTATGTTATGCATCGTGTCTGGTTTTCAACAAAAAAGAAATGATAAGGCATGCTAAAAGAAAAACCACAGTCTCAAGAGACAAAACAAGCATCAGAACCAAACTGAGATACAACATAGGTTTTTGAATGATCATATATATGGAATTTAAAATAACTATAATTAATATGATAAAGAGTCTTTTAGAAATAGTATACAACATGCAAGGACAAATGGATAATGTAAGCAGAGAGATAGAAACTCTAGAAAGATGCAAGAAATCAAAAACACTATAACAGAAATGATGCCTTTGGGAGTTCCCTGGTGGCCTAGTGGTTGGGATTCTGGGCTTTCATTGCCATGGCCCAGGTTCAGTCCCTGGTCAGTGAACTGAGATTCCCGCAAGCCATGCGACATGGCCAAAAAAAAAAGAAAAAGAAATAATGCCTTTTATAGGCTCATGGGCAGACTGCATACAGCCAAGGGAAGAATTAGTAAGCTTGAAGACATGTCAATAGAATCCTCCCAAACTGAAATGAAGAGATTTTAAAAAGACTTTGAAAATGTAACAGGGGCTTCCCTGGTGGCACAGTGGTTGGGAGTCCGCCTGCCGATGCAGGGGACACAGTTTCGTGCCCTGGTCTGGGAAGATCCCACATGCCGCGGAGCGGCTGGGCCCGTGAGCCATGGCCGCTGAGCCTGTGCATCTGGAGCCTGTGCTCCACAACGGGAGAGGCCACAACAGTGAGAAGCCCGCATACTGCAAAAAAAAAAAAAAGTAACAATAATCAAGGACAATTTCAAAAGGTGTAACATACACATTATTAGAATAGCAGAAGAAGAAAGGAGCAGAAGAAAAAGAAAAACAGAAAGGAGCAGAAGAAATATTTGAAGTAAGAATGGCTGAGAATTTTCCAAAATTAATGACAGACACCAGACCACAGATTCAGAATCCAAGCAAAGAACACAAAGTAGGATAAATACCAAAAAAATACACCTAAGCATACCATGTTCAAACACAGAAAACTGAAGACCAAGAGAAAATCTTGAAAATGGCCAGAGAAAAACTACCTATAGAGGAACAAAGATAATAATTACACTGGATTTCTCATCAGAAACCATGCAAGCAAGAAGAGAGTAGAGTAAAATATTTAAAGTGATGAAAGGAAAAACACCCGCCTAGAATTCTATATCCAGGAAGAACAATCATTCAAAATTGGAGGAAAAATAGTTTATCAGACAAACAAAAACAGGGAATGTACAACAAACTAAGTAAATTAATATTGGATTATAACCCAAAGTATAGAATATCTATGAGTCAATACTGATAATAAAATGACTGAATGAATCAATAAATGGGGGAGAGGAGACAAGTATCCCATGAAGAAGAATTCTAAATAGTTTATGTAGATGCTCCACCTCAAAGAAGGGAAGCATAACTCCTGACTTCTTAGGTTTGAGCTACTCTTAGTGACTTCTTTCCAAAGAATACAGTATGGAAATACAGAAAGAAATAAAGAGTAACGTTACAGTGTAGAAACCCAGCAAACACTGCCTCAGGTGATCGAAGCAAAGATCAATCATAAATCATGTTGATAGTATGTGTGCTTGATATGATGTGATCAAAATTGTACTTTTTCTCTGTAGTCTTCCTCCTAGTAATCCATAACCACAATATAACCATAGGAAAACATCAGAAAAATTCTAGTAGTGGGGACTTTCCTGGTGGTCCAGCAGTTAAGAATCCACCTGCCAATACAGGAGACACTGGTTTGATCCCTGGTCCAGGAAGATCCCACGTACCGCAGAGCAACTAAGCCCGTGCACCACAACTACTGAGCCCACGCTCTAGAGCCTGCAAGCTGCAACTACTGAGCCCACACGCCACAACTACTGAAGCCCACGCTCTGTAGAGCTCGTGCGCCACAACTACTGAGCCCATGTGCTGCAACTACTGAAGCCTGCATGCTCTAGGGCCTGCGTGCCACAACTACTGAGCCCAAGTGCTGCAACTACTGAAGCCCGCATGCCTAGAGCCCGTGCTTTGCAAAGAGAGAAGCCACCACAATGAGAAGCCCATGCACCGCAGTGAAGAATAGCCCCCCCTCACCACAACTAGAGAAAGCCCGCATGCAGCAATGAAGACACAGCGCAGCCAAAAAATAAATTTAAAAAAATTCTAGTAGTGGAGCATCCTACAAAATACCCAACCAGTACTCCTCAAAAATGTCAAGATCATTAAAAACAAGAAAAGTCTGAGAAACTGCCACAGCCAAGAGGAGACTAAAGACATATGAAAACTAAATGTACTATGATATCCTGTATGGGATCCTGGAACAGAAAAAGGACATTAGGGAAAAACTAAGGAAATCTAAATAAACTATGGACTTTAGTTATTAATAATGTATCAATATTAATTTATTTATTTAAAGAAACGTACCATAGTAATGTAAGATGTTAATTATAGGAGATATTGGGTGTGGGGTGTATGGGAACTCTTTGTACTACTCAGTTTTTCTATAATTCTAAAACTGTTCTAAAAATGAAGTATTTTTTAAAAATGTAAACAGGTAGCTGCAGAAAATGCATACAGTATAATACCATATATAAAGTTCAAAAAATACAAAACAACACTGTTTATTGCAGAGGGATACCAGGAAGAGCTTCATCCTCTGTTACCACTTGGAGTTTCTGTTTTTCTCTTTCACAGAAATATTATTCTTGTTTTTGAGCCTAGCTGTATCTTTGTGTGTATCTTTGTATATATGAATATATATATATATATATATATATATGTTGTGGACATATACATACATACATACCCATGTGTATGTATGTATGTATGCATGTATGTATGTATATTTTTAGAACAGAGAAGATGCATCCAAGCAAGAAGTGACCGAGCCACCTTGACCAGAAGTCCTCTTGATTTTTAAAAAAATGTTCGTATCAAAGGGAATAATCTTAGTATGGATCTTTCCTACTTGGTGAGAAACTTGCAGTATGTTTCACATACCTCTCCCTTTCTCTGGTTATTTAATTTGATGATGCTTTCATAATGAGTATTTCAGAGCCAAAACTCTGGATCACCTGAAATTACTTAAGTGAATCACAAGTCAGTTATTCTATGCCCTTACCTTTAAGATATGAGTGTGGTTAAATGCTAAATATGTGAACATCCAGCTTCAAAGGCTTTGAGACATAAAGAGTCTACTGCTTATTGCAGTGTTTAATATATTTACTCATATGTTTCAATGGTAAGTCATTTAAGCAGGCTCTGTTTTCTAGCTCTTTGCTTTTGCTGCTCCTGTCCGAATTTTTCTCAAGTTTTTTTAAGCTATAAAGCATTTAACTTATGCTAGCCAATGTATCTCTTTTTTTCTCCTCCAGTGCAATAAAATGCACATAACCTGAGATCTACCTTTAACAAAATTTCAAGTGTACATTACATATTGTAAACTGTAGGCACAGTGTTGTACAGCAGGTCTCTAGAACTTTTCATCTTGCATGACTGAAATTTATGCCCACTGAACAGCAACTCCCTGTTTCCTCATCCTCCTGGGCCCTGGAAACTACCATTCTACTTTCTGCTTCAATGACTTTGACTACTGTAGATACCATATATAAGTGAAATTTTGCAGTATTTGTTCTTCTGTGACTGGCTTATTTCACTTAGCATAGTGCCCTCGAAGTTTATCCATGTTGTAGCATATGACAATATTTCCTTCCTTTTTTCTAGCTAAATCATATTCCACTGTATGTATATATCACATTTTTTTATTCATTCATCTGTGGTGGACATTTAGGTTGCTTCCACCTCTTGGCTGTTGTGAGTGCTGCAGTAAACATGTGAGTTCTGATATCTCTTCAAGATTCTGATTTTAATTTTTTGGATAAGTAACCAGAACTGGGATTCTTGGATCATATGGTAGTTCTATTTTTAATTTTTTGAAGAACGTCCATACTGTTCTCTGTAGGAGCTGTACCATTTTCCTTTCATACCAAAAGTGCACAAGGGTTCCAATTTATCCACATTCTCATCAACATTTATTTTCTGTATGTGTTCTTTGAAGAAATGCCTATTTAGGTCTTTTGCCCATTTTTTTCAAGTTGTCTTTTGCTATGGAGTTGTGGTAGTTCCTTATATATTTTAAATATTAACCTCTAATCAGATATATGGTTTCCAAATATTTCTCCCATTCCGTAGGTTGCCTTTTCACTTTACTGATTGTTTCCTTTGCTGTGCAGAAGTGTTTTAGTGATGTAGTCCCACTTTATTTTTGCTTTTGTTGCCTGTATTTCTGCTGTAATATCTAAGAAATTATTGCCAAGGCCAGTGTCATGAGGTTTTTCCCCTATATTGTCTTCTAGAAGTTTTAGAGTTTCAGGTCTTATGTTTAAATCTTTAATCCACTTTGAGTTGATTTTTGTGTATGATATAAATAAGAGGCCAATTTTATACTTTTGCATGTGGATATCAACTTTCCCCAACGCCATTGGTTGAAGGGACTATCCTTTCCCCATTGTGTATTCTTGCCCCCCTTATTAATCAGTTGACTGTATATGTGTGGGTTTATTTCTGGGCTCTCTATTCTATTCCATTAGTCTGCATGTCTGTCTTTATGCCAGTATCATACTGTTTTGATTATTGTAGATTTGTAATATATTTTGAAATTAAGAAGTGTGAGGCCTCCCCAGTTTTGTTCTTACTTCTCAAGATTGTTCTGGCTATTTGGGGGTCTCTTCTGGTTCCTTATGAATTTTAAGATTGTTTTTCTATTTCTACAAAAAATAACATTGGGATTTTGATACGAATTGCATTAAATCTGTAGACCACTATGGATAGTGTGGACATTTTAATAATATTGTCTTCTAGTCCATGAACATGGGACATCTTTGAGTTTGTGTTGTCTTTAATTTCTTTGAGCAATGTTTTGTGGTTTTCAATGTACAAGTCCTTTACTTCCTTGGTTAAGTTTTTCTTCAATTGAAGTATGTTTCACATACAAAAAAGGCTGTACATATTTAATGTATGCATCTTGGTGGGTTTGAAGATAAATATACACCATGAAACCATCACCAATACAATGCCCTAAACTTAACCATCACCTCCAGGAATTTCCTCCCTCCATTTTTTCTTTTGATAAGAATATTTAACTTAAGATCTATCCTTTTAACAAATTTTTAAGTATCCAATACAGTATTGTTAACTATCTATACTCTGCTGTACAATAGATCTATAGGACTTACTCACCTTGCATAAGTGAAACTGTATACCCTTTGATGAACACCTCCTCAATTACCCCTCCTCCTAGCCCCTGGTAAACACGATTCTATGCTTCTATGAGTTTGACTATTTTAGATTCCTGATATATGTGGGTCATGTAGTATTTGTTCTTCTGTTTCTGGTTTATTTCATTTAGCATGTGTTCCAAGTTCACCTATGTTGTAGCAAATGACAAGATTTTATTCGTTTTTAAGGCTGGATAATACCTTTTTGTATTTATACGCCACATTTTCTTTTTATCCATTCATCATCTGTCAATAGACATTTAGGTTGTTTCCATGTCTTTGCTATTGTGAACAATGGTGCAGTGAACATGGGAATGCAGATATTTCTTCCAACTTCTGATTCCAGTTCTTTTAGATATATAGCCAGAAGTGGGATTGCTGGATTATGTGTGTTCTATTTTTAATTTTTTAATAATCTTTCAACTGTTTTCCATTGTGGTTGTACAAATTTACATTTCCACCAACAGTGTACAAGGGTTTAAAATTTTTCCACATCCTTACCAACACATCTTTTTTTTTTTTTTTTTTTTTGCTTTTGAGTTTCAGGAATCCCTTATATATTTTAGATATTAACCCTTCATTAGATACATGATTTGAAAATACTTTCTCCCATTCTGTAGGTTGCTTTTTAACTTTGCTGATTGTTTCCTTTGCTATGCATATTGGTTTGAATTGATGTAATGACACTTGTCTGTTTTTGCTTTTGTTTCTTGTGCTTTTCACAGCATATCTAAGAAATTATTGCCAAGACCAGGGTCAAGATTTTTCTATGTTTTCTTCTAGGACTTTTAGAGTTTTATGTCTTATTTTTAAGTCTTTACTTCCTTTTGAGTTAGGTTTTGTATAGGGTGTAAGAGAAGCATCTAATTTCATTCTTTTGTACTGGATATCCAGTTTTCCAAACACCGTTTATTAAAAAGACTATCTTTTCCCCATTGTGTATTCTTGCCCTCCTTGTCTAAGATCAGTTTACGATAAATGTGTGGTTTACTTCTAGGCCCTCTATTCTGTTCCATTGGTCAATATGTCAGTTTATTTTTATGCTAGTACCTTACTGTTTTGATAACTATAGTTTGAAATCAGGATACATGACACATCATACTTTGTTCTTCTTCCTCAAGATTGCTTTGTTGATTTGGGGTCTCTTGTGGTTCCATATGAATTTTAGGACTTCTTTTATTTTCATAACATTTGTAATTGGTTGTTTTTTTTTTTTTGGCTATGTTGGGTCTTCTTTGCTGTGCACAGGCTTTCTCTAGTTGTGGCGAGCAGGGGCTAATCTTTGTTGTGGTGTGCAGGCTTCTCATTGCGGTGGCTTCTCTTGTTGCAGAGCATGGGCTCTAGGTGCTCGGGCTTCAGTAGTTGTGGTGCAAGGGCTCTAGAGTGCAGGCTCAGTAGTTGTGGCGCACAGGCTTGTTGCTCTGCAACATGTGGGATCTTCCCAGACCAGTGATCGAACACTTGTCCCTTGCACTGGCAGGTGGATTCTAAGCCACTGCGCCACCAGACAAGTCCCTGTCACTGGAATTTTGATAACAATTGCATTGAATCTGTAGATCACTATGAGTAGTATGTACATTTTGACAATATTAATATTTCTAATCCATGAATATGGGATGTCTTTCCATTTATTTGTGTCTTTTTCAATTTTTTTTAATGTTTCTGTTTTTTTTTTTTTACTGAAGTATAATTTACAATGTTGTGTTAGTTTCTGGTGTACAGCAAAGTGATTCAGTTTTTTATACACACAAACACACACACAGACACACGTATACAGTTAGTCCCCTACATACAAACCTTCAAGTTGTGAACTTTCAGAGATGTGAACATGCATTTACATGTCCAATCACGTAAGTTAGTTCACATGTCTGGCGTAGATTGTCACATGCATGCATCCTCTACAAGTGATTGTGCTTTTGTGTACTTTACAGTAGTGTATAGTGTACAGTAGTACAGTATCTTTATTTTAAGCCCAGGATGTCTGGAAGCAAGCATAAAAGCAGTGGTGATGTAGCTGGTACTGCTAAGAAGCGCCAAGTGTTAACGATGGAAACAAAAGTGAAAATACCTGAGAGAGTGGAGCGAGGCAGAACAATGGTAGATGTCACTCGTTCTTATAACATGAACCTTTCAACCATCAGCATGATTTTGGAGAACAAGGACAAGATCATGTAACATATGAAGTCTGCTGTGCCAATGATGTCAACAATAATATCAAAGAAGCGTGGAAAAGTGATGGAGGAGATGGAGAAACTTCTCAGTGTGTGGATGCAGGATCGGCATCTGCGTTGAGTCCCACTCAGCTTAATGCTGATTTAAGAGAAACCTAAAAGCCTTTATGAAGACTTGAAGAAGAAACACGGGGAAGAATCCGAGGGTGCATCTTTTAATGCCAGCCATGGCTGGTTTTATCGGTTCAAGGCTAGAGCCAACCTTCACAAGGTAAAAGTAAGTGGCGAGGCAGTGAGTGCAGATAACAGTAGCTGCCCAGGAATTTCCTGAAATGTTTCGAGAAATTTTCGATAAAGGTGTGTATTTACCTGAGCAGGTTTTTAATGTGGATGAGTCAGGACTGTACTGGAAGAGGAAGCCAGACCGAAGTTACATCAGTAAGGAGGAAAAGTTGATGCCAAGCTATAAAGCAGCAAAGGATAGGCTATCTCTGTTGTTTGGTGGCAGTACTTCCAGCGATATGAAGCTGAAGCCTCGCTTAGTTTTATCATTCAGATAACTCAAGAGCCCTTAAAACATAGCCAAGGGCTCTCGTCCTATTGTGTGGAAGAGTAACCCCAAAACCTGGGTTACATAGGCCATTTTCCAGGACTGGTTTTTCCACCAATTTATCCCAGAGGTAGAGAAATATTGCTTGGAGGAGGATGTCCCATTCAGCATTCTTTTGCTGCTCAACAGTGTCCAAGCCAACCCCCATTCATGGACGATTTTCATCCCAACATCAAAGTACAGTAGTTCATATGCCACTGAATACTACATCGCTCATCCAACCTATGAACCAGGGAGTTATAGCAACCTACAAGAAATATTATTTACATCACACTTTTTATCAGGCAGTAAAGGTGAGTGACGAATCAGGAACAACTTGGCGACAATTTTGGAAGGACTATGACATCTACAAGGCCATAAAAAACATTGACTTTGCTTGGCGTGAGGTTATGACCATCACCATGAGTGGGGTTTGGAAGAACCTTGGCCCACAGTTTGTTCACGATTTTTGTGGGTTTGAGAAGGTGGATGAGGAGTCCAAAGAGGTCTTCAGCAATGTAGTGACCCTCAATGAGCAGCTGGAGCTAGATCTGCAAGAGGACGACTTCATTGAACTCCTTGCTGTGCAGCACGAGGAGCTTACTAATGAAGACCTGATGGAATTGGAGGCCCAGAGAAAGGACGAAGAGAGACAAGAGGAAGAAGTAACTGGAGAGCCGAAAAGATTCACGATGCAGGAGATGGCAAGGGGATTTTCTTTATTTAAGGAGGCACTGTTAGTTTTTGAGGCATAGGACCCGAAAGTAGAAAGGTACACAAAGGTTGCAGCAGCCGTTCAGAATGCAGTCGAGTGCTACCGTGTCATCTATGATGGGAAAAAAGAGCTACTACCCAGACATCACTAGATCATTTTTTTAAAGAGGGTAGATAGAACTGAATCCAGCAAGGAACCAGAACCTGTGTCATCAACGTCAGGCGTGAGTGAAATTGCAGCTTGCCCTCCATCTCCTGTTGCTGATGATCCTTCAGCTCTACCATCTCCCACTTCCTCTCCTTCCTCCAGTCAGTAACTCTTCTTGCCTGTTCACTCAATGCCAGCCCCTGTATGCCAGCTGTTGTATTGTACTACTGTACTTTTCAAGGTACTGTACTGTAATGTATAAAATGTTTTCTTTATTTTTTTGTGTTTGTTTTTTATGTATTATTTGTGTGAAAAGTATTATAAACCTATTACAGTACAGTACTAAATAGCCAATTGTGTTAGTTGGGTACCTAGGCTAACTTTGTTGGACTTACGAACAAATTGGACTTAGAACACACTCTTGAAATGGAAGTCATATATGTAGGGGACTTACTGTATATAATTTTTCAGATTATTTTCCATTATAGTTTATTACAAGATATTGGATATAGTTCCCTGTGCTATACAGTAGGATCTTGTTGCTTATCTATTTTATAAATAGTAGTTTCTATCTGCTAATCCCAAACTCCTAGTTTATCCCTCCTCCCTGCCTTTCCTCTTTGGTAACCATAAGTTTGTTTTCTGTGTCTGTGAGTCTATTTCTGTTCTGTAAATAAGTTCATTTTTATCATATTTTAGATTCCACATATAAGTGATATCATGATATTTGTCTTTGTCTGACTTTCTTCACTTAGTATGACAATCTCTAGGTCCGTCCATGTTGCAGCAAATGGCATTGTTTCATTCAATTTTGTGCCTAGGTAGTATTCCATTGTATATATATACCACATCTTTTTCCATTAATCTGTTGATATATATTTAGGTTGCTTCCATTTCTTGGCTATTGTAAATAGTGCTGTTATGAACACTGAGGTGCATGTATCTTTTTGAGTTAGAGTTTTCTCCAGATATATGCCCTGGAATGGGATTGCTGGATCATATGGCAACTCTATTTTTAGTTTTTTAAGGAACCTCCATACTGTTCTCCCTAGTGGCTGTATCAATTTACATTCCCACCAACAGTGCAAGAGGGTTCCCTTTTCTCCACACCCTCTCCAGCATTTATTGTTTCTAGATTTTTTGATGATGTCCATTCTGACTGGTGTGAGGTGATACGTCATTGTAGTTTTGATTTGCATTTCTCTAATGATTAGTGATGTTGATGATGTAATTTTTAAAGGGATATTTTTTTAACTTTCCCTTTCTGATATTTCATTGTTAGTGTAAAGAAATTCAACAGATTTCTATATGTTAATCTTGTATCCTGCTACCTTGCTGAATTTGCTTATCAGTTCTAGTAGTTTTTGTATGGAGTCTTTAGGGTTTTCTATATATAGTATAATGTCATCTGCATATAATGAGTTTTACCTCTTTCCTTCTAATTTGGATACCTTTTATTTCTTTTTACTATCTGATTTCTGTGGGTAGGACTTCCAGTCCTATGTTGAATAGAAGTGGTGAAAGTGGGCATCATTGTCTTCTTCCAGATTTTAGTAGGAAGGCTTTTCCCTTTTCACTGTTAAGTATTATGTTGACTGTGGGTTTATCATAAATAGCTTTTTCTTATGTTGAGATATGTTTGCTCTATACCCACTTTGATAAGAGTTTTTATCATGAATGGATGTTGAATTTTATCAAATGCTTTTTCTGCATCTGTTGAGATGATAGTGTGTTTTTTGTCTTTTCTTTTGTTGATGTGGTGTATCACATTGATTGATTTGCGTATGTTGAACCATCCTTGTGACCCTGAGATGAATCCAACTTGATCATGGTGTATGATCCTTTTTATGTGTTGTTGGATTTGGTTTGCTAATATTTTGTTGAGAATTTTTTGCATCTATGTTCATCAAAGATATTGGCCTGTAATTTTCTTTTATGGTAGTGTCTTTGTCTGGATTTGGTATCAGGATGATGGTGGCTTCATAGAATGACTTTGGTAGTGTTCCCTACTCTTCAGTCTTTTGGAAGAGTTTGAGAAGGATTGATGTAAGTTATTCTTTATATGTTTGGTAGAATTCCCCAGTGAAGACATCCAGTCCTGGACTTTTGTTTGCAGGGAGTTTTTTTTAAATTACAGATTCTATTTCACTTCTAGTGATTGGTCTGTTCAAACTATCTATTTTTGATTCAGTTTTGGTGGACTGTATGTTTCTAGAAACTTGTCCGTTTCTTCTAGGTTGTCCAATCTGTTGGCATATAATTGTTTATAGTATTCTCTTATGTTTATTTTTTTTTGTATTTCTGCAGTATCAGTTGTGATTTCTCATTTATTTGGGTTCTCTCTCTTTTCTCATTGAGCCTGACCAGAGGTTTGTCAGTTTTGTTTACATTTTCAAAAAAACAGCTCTTGGCTTATTGATTTTTTTCCATTGTTTTTTGATATCTATTTTATTTATTTCCTCCCTGACTTTTATCATTTCCTTCCTTCTGCTGACTTTAGGTTTTGTTTGTTCTTCTTTTTCTAATTCTTTTAGGTGGTAGGTTAGGTTGTTTATTTGAGATTTTTCTTGTTTTTGAGGAAGACCTTTATCACTATGAAGTTCCCTCTTTGGACTGCTTTTGCTGCGTTCCATAGATTTTGTATGGTTGTGTTTTCATTGTCATTTGTCTCAAGGTATTTTTTAACTTCCCCTTTGATTTCATTGTTTTTGACCTATTGCTTTTTTAGTAGCATGTTTCATCTCCATGTAATCATTTATTTTCTCGTTTCTCTTTCTGTGGTTGATTTCTAGTTTCATGCTGTTGTGGTCAGAAAAGATGCTTGGAATAATCCCTGGCCTCTTAAATTTGCTGAGGCTTGTTTTGTGTCCTAATTTGTGGTCTGTCCTAGAGAATGTTCCAGTGTGCACTTGAAAAGAATGTGTATTCTGGTTGTTGTTGTTTTGTTTTGTTTGATTTGGTGGTTTTTGTTTTTGTTCTTTTTTGGATGCAATGTCCTGAAAATATCAATTAAGTCTGTCTGTTCTATTGTGTCATTTTGTTGCCTTATTGATTTTCTGTCTGGAATATCTGTCCATTGATGTCTTTTGAGATGATTTGTGATTTTTATCCTTCATTCTGTTAATGTGTTATATCTTATTGACTGATTTTCATATGTTGAACCATCCTTGCATCACAGGGATAAATCCCATTTGGTCATGATGTATGATCCTTTAAATGTGCTTTTTAATTCAGTTTACTAGTTTTCTGTTAAGGATTTTTGCATCTGTATTCATCAGGGATATTGGCCTGTAGTTTTCTTTTCTTGTAATGTCTTTTTCTGCTTTTGGTCAGGGTAATGGTGGCCTCATAAAATTAGTTTGGGAGTGTTCCCTCCTCTTCAGTTTTTGGGAAGTGTTTGAGGAGGATTGGTATTAATTCTTCTTTAAATGTTAGGTAGAATTCACCTGTGAAGCCATCTGGTCCTGGGCTTTTCTTTGTTGATTACTGATTCAGTTTTATTGCTAATTATATATCTATTCAGATTTTGTATTTCTTCATGATTTTGTCTTGGTAGGTTTTATGTTTCTAGGAATTTATCCTTTTTTCTAGGTTATCCAATTTGTTGGCATATGATTATCAGAGTAGTCTCTCATAATTCTTTTTTATTTCTGGGGAATCCATTGTAATGACTCCTCTTTCACAGCTAATTTTATTTGAGTCTTCTTTTTTTTTCTTAGCCTAACTAAAGGTAGTCAATTTTGTTGATCTTTTTTAAAAACAACAGCTCTTAGTTTGGTTGATGTTTTTTTCTATGATTTTTCTAATCTCTGTTTCATTTTTTTCTGTTCTAATCTTTATTATTTCCCTCTGATAACTTTGAGCTTAGTTTATTCTCTTTTTTCTAGTTCCTTGAAGTATAGAGTTAAGTTGTTTGAGAGCTTTCTCCTCTTTTAATTTAGGCACTTAATGCTATAAAATTCCCTCTTAGTATTGATCTTGCTGCATCCTATAAATTTTGGTATATTGTGGTTTCATATTCATTTGCCTCAAGGTATTTTCTAATTTCCCTTTTGATTTCTTCTTTGACCCATTAGCTCTTCTAGAGTATTGTTTAGTTCCCACAAATTTGTGAATTTTCTAGTTTTTCTTCTGCTATTGAAAGTGAGGTATTGAAATCTCCTAGTAATATTGTGTTGCTTTCTGGTTTCCTTCAGTTTTCTCAAAGTTTGCGTCATATATTTAGGTGCTCTGATGTTGGGTGTATATATATTTATAGTAGTTATATCCTCCTGGTGAAATTGACCTTTTTATCGTTATATAATATCCTTTTTTGTTTCCTTTGAAAGTTTTTGACTTAAAGTCTATTTTATCTTATATAAGCATGGCCAACCCTGCTCTTTTTTGGTTACAATTTGCATAGAATTTATTTTTTTATCCTTTCATTTTCAGCCTATGTATGGCCTTAAATCTAAAGTGAGTTTCTTGCAGACAGCACATAGTCAGATCTTGGTTTTTATTTGTTCAGCCACTCTACATCTTTGATTAGGGAGTTTAATCCATTTATAGGTAAAGTAATTATTAATAGGGAGGACTTACTATTGCCATTTATTAGTTGTTTTCTGTATTGTAGCTCTTTTGTTGCTCTTTTTCTTTCTTGAGGTCCTCCTTTGTGTTTCAATGAATTTTTGGTAGTGAAGTGCTTTTTTCCTTTCTCATTTTCTTTTGTGTATCCTCTATAGGTATTTTCTTTATAATTACAATTGAACTTACCCAAAACATCTTTTAACAATCTATTTTAAGCCGATAAGAACTTAAGTTCAATCACACTTAGGAGCTCTTTTTTGTTTTCTTGAATATTTCTCTTTTTTTATAGCATCCCATTCGTAATAGATGGAATATTTTCTCTTATTTCTCTGAGGGTATTAGTGATGGCTTTTTGGAGGTTTTTTTTTTTTTTGTCCTTGCATAGTTTCTGTTTTCTCCCATTTGCTTTCATTTGTTTGTTTCTTCTGTTCTCTTTCACATTAGAGGCTTTTCTCAGATGCCTGATAATCTGTGCTCATATTTATTAGTAGGGGCCAAAAACAGATTGGAAGCTCTGAGCAAATGAGTGATCCTTATTGACTTTGAGCTTCACTTAAAGTCATCTGGCTCATCCATTTCTTGGAGAAATTCCCCATCCAAAATCAGCATTTTTAGATCTTTCCTCTTGGGGTAATCAGATTCCCCAGAGAAGACTTCAAAACTCTTGCATGGGAGGGTACCACCAGCATTATGGGAGCCTAATGGGAGGAAGTGTTTGGGGTATCCTCATCATTCAGAATACATTATTTCTCTTAATCTCCTGGTTTTTAGGAACAGTATTCACATCCGCAACTGTATCTAGCTCTCCCTGTGTTCAGAGAATGAACCTCCAATATTCACCAAGATTGGGAGTGGTCTTTACCCAGTAGCATATTATAGGGGAGGTGTTTAAAGATCTAACCTATTTTTCAAGAGTTTTCAACCTACCCACCTTATCTTAACCCCAGCTCTTTACATCCATTTCCAGAGACACCTGAATATATCAGTTCCTAAACTGTTTGAGGATTCTTAGGTGTAGATTGGGTTAGTTCCTGGTTTTCCCCACTGCTGGTTTAAGATTCAGCTTTCTTGAGTACACTCGTTCAGTTATTTTCCAGCTTCCAGAATATTGTTGCTATTGCCTCCTTTCCTTGTTCTTCCTTACCTTGTCAGTTTGTATTAAAAAAAAAGTCTCTATAGTTTTTGGAGAGTTTTCTGGAGGGATTGAAATTAGATGCATGTGTTCAATCCACTATCTTTATCTGAAACTAACTAATCCCTACCACAATTAAATAGTTGTCTTACCTCCCTAATGTGTTATTTCTGGTGATCCTTGGTTTATATTAGGTGTTATACCTGAAGAACCTTAGCCCTCGGGTGACCGAAAGAGATCTTGTCTCATTATTCGCTCGGTTCCAGGAGAAGAAAGGACCTCCAATTCAATTCCGAATGATGACTGGACGAATGAGGGGGCAGGCTTTTATCACTTTTCCCAGTAAGTAGCTTCATCTGGATAATTACTCAGTTGTAGCATAAGTTCATTCGTGACTACTTATCCCCTCTGTCGTTTAGATATAGCACTTTGATTTCTCTGCAGCACATGAGAAGTATGTGCTTGGCCAAGCACATGGGAGGAAGGGAAGAGAACTAAGGAAAACATGTTTTTAATTTTTCTCTACTTTCCCTTCTGTGCTTCCTCTCCTCCTTTGACAGTGCACGACCACTTTACACCTTTGTCCTCACTTTTCCTCAGTCTTGGCACTTCCTACTCACGCCATCAAAATTTACTTTCACTTTGCTGAAAATAGTATTTCTAGTCCAAGTTATAATTATGTTAATTATTAATATATTGGTATTCTGATCAGAACACTCGTACTTGCATTATGCCCTATTCCTTTAGGACTAAGAGACTACAAGATATTATGCTATTATGCTATACTATGCTAATTCATTAGTAATTCATAGTTAACTAGTAGGTGATATATTCTTTTAACTATTATTTACATCTTAATACATGATTTCACTATCCTAAACCAAAGGGAGGAATAATACAGGCATATCTCAGAGATATTACAGATTCGGTTCCAGACCACTGCAATAAAGTGAATATCCCAATGAAGCAAGTCATATGAATATTTTGGTTTCCTAGCACATGTAAAAGTTATGTTTGTACTATACTGTAGTCTATTAAGTGTGCAGTAGCATTTTGTCTAAAAAACAATGTACATACCTTAATTTAAAAATATTTTCTTGGTAAAAAATGCTAGCCATCATCTGACAGTGCAGGGTTGCTAGAAACCTTAAATTTGAGGGAAAAAACTGCAATATCTGCAAAGCATAATAAAGCAAAGTGCAGTTAAACAAGTTATACCTGTATAGGAATTTCAGTTTCTATGACAGACCAGACTTTCTTTTTTTGGTGGAGGCTGGGTAGGAGCTGTGCCTTTTATTATCCCTAAAGTATCATCATTTATATACAGCCTAGTAATCTATTTAAAGGGAAGTGCTTTTACACATGAGCAGTGCCAAACTCCCCTGCATTCTTTTCATACAGCATTGTACCATCTTTCCTATCTCATTGAAGGTTTGTGGATCCTCAACGCTAGTGATTTTTAGTCTTTTCAAGTGTGAGAACCCTTTTTAAACTTATAAAATTACTTCATACACCCCCACCTAATATGATCCATTAATTGAAAAGATATGCAATAAAAAGGCTTTATACACTAAGTACTTCTAAATAAATAGCCGTTTTAGTAATTATACATGCATTTGAAAATTTGTAGTGCATACATATATGAGACATAAATTGGTTCAATCTAAAAACATTGCTTGTCCACTTATGATTTCACAGACTCTAGGCAGTAATTCCATTCCTTCCTAATTTCCCACATCCAGGCTCTGAGACCCATAAATCAAATCCTCCTGCTATATGCTATATACTCTTACACCTCAAGCTTCCATATGCCTGCAAGCATTCTTAAACTTACTTATCCTAATGAGGGGTCCTACAACCACTCTCTGATCAAAAGGAAAAAGTAACAAAGTGTCCTCAATACCCTGATAACTTCTTTTATTTGTCTTCCACATTTTGAAAACGATTTCATTCTTACAGTACCTATAATCTGTTATCTAAGATAGAGGTTTGAGTATTATTAATTATAGCTTAACCCTCTTTAGCACACTGTCTGTATCCTTGTTTCTTTACATATATCATTGAATTAGGACAAGCTCTCAAACATCGATTTTAAGATTTTATTGTTGTTATTCTTAGCCATTAGTTTAATCTTGCTGAGTTATTACAAATTTGAGATTGTATAAAACACAATAAAATCAAATAATTATATGGCCTTATAGCCTACACTGAACTCCAAGGCAAAACAACATAAACTAGACTTGGAATAAAATCAATTAAGCCACATATAAACTGATGTTTTTTCTTTCTCTTTTAGATACAGAAATAGCATGGCAAGCATTGCGTCTAGTAAATGGATATAAACTACATGGGAAAATATTGGTGATAGAATTTGGAAAGAACAAAAAGCAGCAGTCAGATCTCCAGGCTGCTTCTCTAATATCATCTACTACAGATAATACTACAGAAATCAGTGGCAGCTAGAAGACATAAAGATTACGAGTCCCAGGAGGTCTTTCTTGCATCAGAATCTAGGATCTAGGATTTGTATATAGATAGCAATTTATTTGGAATTGAAGAAGAGAAGCTAACTGAGGGAGAGAAAACTGAATTAAAATCCCTTTCAGCTTTTGGAAAGAATTGGTAGAAAACATTTTCTGTAATCAAACACTCTCTGGGATAGACAATATAATGAGTATGGAGGGTAGGGAATAAAGAGTATCATTTTCTCAGGATAAATTACAGTGGATTACTTCCAGGCATTTTTTTTAATCATTATAATTTATATGAGGTCTTAAATATTTGTCCCTAGTGGTAACATTCTTTCAAGACTGGCTCCTATACATACAAAACTAAAAAACTATTTAAGTGTTGAAATATTTATTTCTAGAGCCCATTTGTCCCTAATTTTATTTTCCTAGTTAATAAATGACCAAGACTCCAGGCCTAAACATCGGCAAATGCTCTTGAATGAGACCTATCAGCAGTAACAGTAGGTAGTTTTCATAAGTTAGTCAACATATTTAATGGACATTTCCCTATTAGGTTATCACTGTCTTCAAATAGCTTTATATTTTTTCTAATGAAAGAATTTAGATCAAAACATTAATGTTCTCATAGTCATTTAAGCTAGCTACCATTGAGTAATGATTGAATTCAAAGCAATAAACATTGAATCATTGTCTATTACATGTTAGGGATTAGATATATTAATTTTAGAAGAGGAACATACTAGCAAAGAATACTAAAGAGGGGTAGAAATAAAGAGCTCTCTAGAAGAAAGGCAGCCTACCCCAAATCCCCCAGTTGTTTGTTTGTGGTTGCTGGAGAATAGAAAGATGATATGATATAGAGGAAGTAGTCCAAAGTTTGGAGTCAGACCTGTTTGAACTTCACAGCCATACTTACCACTCTGTGACCTTGGCAAGTCACTTAATCTGAGCCTCAGTTTTCTCATCTATAAAAATGAGGATAATAATACTACTTACCTCATTGGGTTGTGATGTTTAATGGGATAATTGTATCCAGGTTGAAGATCAGAAAGAAAAAAGAATGAAAATTTAACGGGGTAAAGAACCATTAAGCACTCCAACATACTTGTAATGGGAATATCAGAGAAAGAAAGGAGCGGAAAAAATATTCCAATAAATAATGGCTGTAAACATCCCAAATTTGATGAGAAACATTATCTACACATCTGAGAAATCTCAATGAACCCCAATTAGGATAAACAAGAAGAAATCAACAAACATACCATAATAAGAATGCTAAAACCCAAAGGCAAAGAGAAACTTTTGAAAGCAACATGAGACAACTGAAGCCACTTACAAGGGAACCTCAATAAGAGTAATAGATGACTTCTCATCAGAAACAATGGAGGTGGCAGTGGGAAAACATATTCAAAGTGCTGAAAGAAAGACTGTCAATATAGAATCCTATATTCAATAAAGCTGTTTTTCAAAAATGAAGATGAAATAAAGACATTCCCACATAGTCAAACTGGGAGACTATGTTGCTGTCTGACCTGACTTACAGGAAATATTAAAGGAAGTTCTTCAGGTGGAAAGCAAGTGACCTCAGACAGCAATTTGAATCTACACATCTAAAAAATTAGCATGGGTAAAGGTAATTATGTAATTATAAAAGACAGTCAAAATACATTTTTCCTTTCTTAATTGATTTAAAAAGCTATTTTATAAGACAATATGTATATAGTTGCATTGTTGGATCTATAACATATAAAACTGTAATATATTTACCAATAACAAGACAAAGGAAGTGGGTGGAAACAAAGCTGTATTGGATTAAAGAAATGACTCTAACATGGTAACTCAAATCCATAGGAACAAATGAAGAAAATAGGAAATGGGAAATAAGGTTAATATAAAAAAGTTGTAAATATATACTTGCTCTTTCTTCTCTCAGCTTCTTTAAAAGACATAAAATTATATTAAGGCATAATTATAATGATGTATTGTTGGGTTTGTAATGTAGAAATAATAATGATAATGAATAATACCACAAAAAGTGAGAAAAGGAATAGGTTTATATAGGAATAAGGTTTTTATATCTCATTGGAATTTAGTTAGTATATAGGCTGAAGCCAATTAAATTAAGATGTGTTCAATGCAAAAGAAAGCAAAAAGAGGGATGGAGAAACAAAAACTTGAGACATATAGAAAAGAAACAGTAAAATGGCAGTCGTAAGTCCACCTATATTAATAATAAATATGAATGGATTAAACAATCCAATCAAAAGGCAGAGATCATCAAACTGGAAAAAAAACCAAGACTTACCTCTATGCTCTTTATTGGATTCACACTTTAGATTCAAGGATACAGACTGAAGATTAAAGGATAGAGAGAAATATCAGGCAAATGGCAACTATAAGAAAGCTGGAGTGGCTATACTATTATCTAAAGTCTATTTAAAATGAACCTTAAAACAAAAAATGTCACTATAGATAAAGAGTGACATATTGATAAAAGTCAATCCATCAGAAAGATATAACAATTATAAACATATATGCACCTAACAACAGAGTACCAAAATACATGAATCAAAAACTGAAATGAGTGGAGAAATATAAAAGTATACAATAAGAGTTGGGGAATTAAGTACCCCATTTTCAATAAGAACTAGACAGAAGATGAACAAGGGAATAGAAGACTTGAACAATGCTATAAATCGACTAGACCTTAAAGAGACTTATGGAACACTTCACCTAACAAGAGCAGAATACACATTCTTCTCAAGTGCACATGAGACATCTCTAGGATAGACCATATCACCTACCATAAAACAAACCTCAATAAATTAAAGTGGATTAAAACCATGCAAAGTATGTTCTCTGACCACATGGAATGAAGTTAGAAATCAATAACAGAAAGTTGGGAAACACAAATATGAATTAGACACACTTTTAAATGACCAGTGGGTTAAAGAAGGAATTACAAGATTAATTTGAGATGAGTGAAAATGAACACACAAAATGCCAAAGCTTCTGGGATACACCTAAAGCAGTGCTTAGAGAGAAATGTATAAGTACAAATGCCTGTAACTTAAAAGAAAGATAACATATCAATAACCTCACTTTACACCTTAAGACACTGGAAAAAGAGAAGGAAACTAACTAGAAAAAGCAGAAGGAAGGAAATAAGAGATTAGATAAATAAATGATATAGAGAATAAAAAGTCAACAAAACCGGGCCTCCCTGGTGGCGCAGTGGTTGAGAATCCGCCTGCCGATGCAGGGGATACGGGTTCGTGCCCCGGTCTGGGAGGATCCCATATGCCGCGGAGGCTGGGCCCGTGAGCCATGGCCGCTGGGCCTGCGCATCCGGAGCCTGTGCTCCGCAACGGGAGAGGCCACAACAGTGAGAGGCCCGCGTACCGCAAAAAAAAAAAAAAAAAAAAAGTCAACAAAACCAAAAGTTGGTTCTGTATAAAGACCAACAAAAGTGATAAACCTTTCAGTAGGCTGACCAGGAAATAAAGGAGACTCAAATTACTAGGATCAGAAATGAAGGCGGGAACATTGCTACCAACCTTATAAAAATTTAAAATAAAAATTATGAAGGAACACCATGAACAATTTTATGCCAATAAATTAGGTAACTTATTTGAAGTAGAAAAATTCCTAGAAATAAACTACTGAAACCAATTGTTGGGGGGGGACAAAGAAAATCTGAAGATAACCTGTAATAAGTAAAGTGGTTAATTAGTAATTTTTTTAAATACCCATAAAGAAAAGCATAGGCTCAAATGGATTCTTAGATTAATTCTCACAAACATTAAAGAAGAATTAATGCAAGTTCTTCAGAAACTCTTCCAAAAAGTAGAAGAGGAGGGAACACTTCTGATATATGCTACAACATGGAAGAACCCTGAAAACATGCTAAATGAAAGAAGCCACTCCAAAAGACTATATATTATATGATTCTAAATATACAGAGACGGAAAGTAGATTAGTGGTTGCTTAGGGCTTCGGGTAATAGCTGAAGTGTATGGGGTTTCTTTAGAACTTGATGAAAATGTTCTAAAATTGTGATGATTGTACAACTCTGAATATACTACAAATCATGAATTGTACACTTTAAATGAGTGTATTTTATCTTACCTGAATTATATTTTAATAAAGTCACACACACATACAAATACTGAAATGTCCATCAGTATGAGAATGGATAAATTATGGCACATGCATTTAGTGGAATACTATACAGGCATTAAAATAATGGGATATATCTATTAATGCATTCTGACCTGTATGATGTCCAGGATTTTGTAATAAGTTAAAAAGTTATATATATATATATATATATATATGTGTGTGTGTGTGTGTGTGTATACATATATATACATATACATATATATATACATATAGAATACTTTTTTATAAACAAAAGCATTTGTGTATGTATGGTATATGTATATATAGATATTTCTGAATAAACTTAGGAAAAAGCTGGGAAATACACATACCAAACTGTAAACCTTTTAGAGGTGGGATTGGATAGGCTGAAAGGGGACTTGCTTTATAAAATTTTTCAAGTGTGACTTGGGCTGATTTTTACTTTTTTCAGTATTTTTTTAAATAAAGAAAATTTTAATATTCTGCCAGTGACTTGGCTTCCAGAATATTTGTCAGGCCTGCTCTGAGGATATCATCTAACTATACTCAGGACAAACATCTATTCCTTTGATATACTGCTCACTTAGGATTAACTCCAATTTTAAATATAGTTTAAAGGACAAGAAGTAAGTTATACTGGTATAACCTCTTGCACATGTTACCCAGGAGCATACTTCTAAGCTGGACTTTTCAGAAGAAATTTCTTCCTGTTGGGTATAAAATCTCACCTCTGCCCTTTACTAGACCTGCAGACCATTAACAATAGAGGAAAATAAAAATGGAGGATGTCCCTCAACTGGTGCATAGATAAACTGTGATATATCCATACAATGGAATACTACTCAGCAATAAAAACTATTATGAACTATGATACATGCAACAACTTGGACGAATCTCAAATGCATTTTGCTAAGTAAAAAGAGGCCAAACTCAAAAGGCTACTTACTGATAGATTCCATTTATATAACATTCTGGAAAGGATGAAAATATGGGAACAGAACAAATCAGTGGGTGACGGGTTAAAAATGAGAGACTGATTACAAAAAAGTAGCATAAGAATTTGTTTTAATAATGGAAATTATCTGTATCTTGATTATAGTTACATGAGTGTATGCATTTGTCAAAACTCCTAGAATTGTACACCAAAAGGAAGAATTTTACTGTATGTAAATGTTTAAATAAATGTAACTTATAATGGAAGAAAGAAAAAGTTTCTCAAAGTCATTTCCATAAACTATTGTCCCTATTCTGTGGTCTTTTGATCACTATTGAAGACTTAAAGTCACTTGGCTACTATTCCTTATTTTCTGTCCACAGGTCAGCAGAAATCATCAGTTTAAAAAATCTATATACACATATACACACTAACCCACCATAAAAAAAAATCAAAAGACAAACTGGAAAATAATTTGCCACACACAGGAGCTAATTTCCTTAACATAGAATGCATATAGTTTTATTAATATACAAAAGTCAAGAATCCAACTAAAAAGTGGGTAAATGAAAAAATTTATAGAGAAACTGAAATATAAACGACTGATAAACTAAGAAAAATGTTCAGAGTAGTAGTACAAATTAGGACAATTAGCTCTCTTTTTTTTGCTGCATCTTTTTAAAAAAACCTTTTGAGATGTATAGAAAAGTCACAAAAATAGTAAAAGAGTTCCTATATATCCTTCATCTAGCTTCCCCAAAGTTAACATCTTACATAACCATAGTACAGTTATCAAAACTACGAAAATGATTTTTTTTTTGGCTGTGTTGGGTCTTCATTGCTGCACGAGGGCTTTCTCTGGTTGCAGCGAGCGGGGCTACTCTTCGTCGCAGTGCACAGGCTTCTCATTATGGTAACTTCTCTTGTTGCAGGGCACGGGCTGTAGGTGTGTGGACTTCAGTAGTTGCAGCACACGGGCTCAGTAGTTGTGGCAGGTGGACCCTAGAGCACACGGGCTTCAGTAGTTGTGGCACACAGGCTCAGTAGTTGTGGCTCACGGACTCTAGGGTGCACAGGCTTCAGTAGTTGTGGAGCATGGGCTCAGTAGTTGTGGCTCGCAAGCTCTAGAGCACAGGCTCAGTAGTTGTGGCACACGGGCTTAGTTGCTCCGCGGCATGTGGGATCTTCCCGGGCCAGGGCTCGAACCCGTGTCCCCTGCATTGGCAGGCAGATTCTTAACCACTGCAGCACCAGGGAAGTCCCGGAAAATAATACTGATGCAGTACTATGAACTAGTGTGCAGACCTTATTTGATTTTTTTCTGTTTGTCTCACTAATGTCCTTTTATGATCCAGGATTCCACATTGCATTTTATTATCATATATCCTTAATCTGTCCCCAATTGTGACAGTTCTCACTGGTCAATTATTTTATAGAATGCCCCTAATTGAGGTTTGTCTGACATTTTCTTATGATTAGATTGAGGTTATGCATTGTTGATGAGAATGCCACCGAAATGGTGTTGTGTCTTTTTTAGTGCATCATATCAGGAGATACCTGTTGCTGACATGTCTTAATACTGGTGATGTTAACTTTGATCATTTGGTTAAGATACTGTCTGCTATACTTCACTTTAAAGTTAACTATTTTCCTCTTTATAATTAATGAATATCTTGTAGGAAGACACATTGAGACCATTCAAATATTCTGTTTCTCATCATACTTTTGCCCACCAAATTTAGCATTAATTAATGGTTCTTATGGTGACAATTACTGCTGTGGTGTTTACCTAATGGTGATTTTCTGTTTCTTCCATTTTATCTATATGTATTCATTGAAATTCTCTGAGGAAAATGTCCCTTCTCTCCCATTTATTTACACATTTACTTATAACAGCATAGACTAATGGATGTTTATTTTATTCTATGACTTATAACCTAATACTATCATTGTTTTGTTGTTCAAATTTGTTCCAGCTTTGACCATTGGAAGCTTCTATGTCATTTTGACATGTCCCCATTTTTTGATTACTTCCTTATTTTCTGGCACTACAAGATGTTCCAGGCTCATCTTGTGTATTCCCTACCCCAGTGATAGAATCAACCATTTCTACATGGTGCCCTAGTTCCATTTATTGGGAAAAAAATAAAGTATTTAGAAACCAAGATCTGGGCACTAGCTGTCATGTTTGTATAACCTGTCTGAAGGTTAATATTATAAAGATTGATAACATCAAATGTTTCCAAGGGTATGGAAAATAGACACTCATACACATTGGATGAGAGTATAAATAAGTATAACCCTTTAGGAGGACAATTTGGCAGTATCATTTTTTTTAGATAATAAAACATGGCAGCTTTATTCACGAAGCGTGGATGTATAAACAAAATAAGCAAGTCTACATGGCCTCTAAACTAAACAATTTCAGCAAAGAAATAATCTTTCATAAGAAAGTTTTAGTGTAAGTGAAGAATAGATTGTCTACCCAGAAAAAAAAAAAAAACAGAGTACAGGAAAAAGGAAAGCTCTTACCACTAAATGTAGGCAACCCCCAATTTTTTCTCACACACACACACACACACACACACACATACACACACACACTGTATTTTATTTTTACAAGAGATAAATAAACTGACACCAAGTGTTGTAAATGGATGACCACAACAAAAGCAATGATTGCAATTACCAAACACGAAACACACTCATACTATGTCATAATATTGACATTCAGTCCAGTAATCCTCCACTGTAAACAGCTCCTTTACTTTGCAGTGAAAATTGATTTGTATATTTCTTGCCTCTGAGTCCTTGTGGGATTTTTTTTTTATTCAAACAGAAAGTCACAAAAAATATAATCATCCTCATCAGTTCACTGAGTCCCATGTAATTAATTTTTTTTTCGTCTTGATCTTTTGTTAGCACTTTTATGAATTTGTCAATTTTCCATTAGAGTTCTGAAAATGCTTATTCATTCAGTTCAGCAGTATAGTCAGTTACCAGAAACCTGTACTTGTCAGAGTCTTTTCCATGAGTTCCTTGAAGATGAAACCCTTTTACAGGAACATTTTT
Source organism: Mesoplodon mirus (assembly GCF_964341445.2). NCBI lineage: Eukaryota > Metazoa > Chordata > Mammalia > Artiodactyla > Ziphiidae > Mesoplodon > Mesoplodon mirus. Next base: position 92,236,402 of record NC_138981.1, on the reverse strand, counting down.
GCAAAAGCATCAAAGTACACCCAGAACTGTCTGTAAATGACAAAAGACTTAAAAATGACCATGGTTATAGATTTGATGAAAGTTCATAATAATGCAATTGATGAGGAAATTTAGTTATTTCTGAGATATACATTTTAAAGTAATAACTAGAATTATGACTTATAACATTATACCAGAACATACAAAATTTTTAGGAATTTCATGTAATTTCTAAAACATTTATATTAACATATTTCCATACAAATAACCCAAAGACAGTTTAGTATTAGTTGATTTTTTGTTCGTTTGGTTTTTTATACTGCAGGTTCTTATCAGTCATCAATTTTATACACATCAGTGTATACATGTCAATCCCAATCGCCCAATTCAGCACACCACCATCCCCACCCCACTGTGGTTTTCCCCCCTTGGTGTCCATACGCTTGTTCTCTACATCTGTGTCTCAACTTCTGCCCTGTAAACCGGTTCATCTGTACCATTATTCTAGGTTCCACAAACATGCGTTAATATACGGCAGTATCTTTTAAAAATTTAATTGTGAAGATCTAGAAAATCTACTTCTAGAAGTCCGTTATACAGAAATACTTATAAGTGTGCTCAAATATATATATATATATATATATATATATATATGCACAAGAATATTTTTTGCAGTATTGTAATAAGAAAAACCTTGAAACAACTTAAAAGTTCCTCAATAGGGGACTTATTAGTTAAGTAATCAAATTGTAGCACAACCATATGATAAAATATCATGTTGGCATTAAAAGGAATGAGACTGATCTATGCATATTGATATGGACCTTTGCTTCATATTTTTTTTTAAATTATTTATTTGGCTGTGCCAGATCTTAGTTGTGGCATACGGGATCTTTAGTTGTGGCATGCAGGCTCTTAGTTGCGGCATGCAGGATCTAGTTCCCTGACCAGGGATCGAACCCAGGCCCCCTGCATTGGGAGCATGGAGTCTTAACCACTGGACCATCAGGGAAGTCCCTGCTTCATATTTCATTGAGAATATAAAAGAAATCACATGAGGACTTCATCTTTTTATCACCAAATCTACTGTCTACTTACATTTGTGCCTACATTCTAGCTTCCTCCATTGTGGTTAAGAGTGTGGGATCTAATGCCATGTTCAAATACTGACTATAATTTACTAGCTGTGTGACTTTAAGTTATTTAAACTTGCTATGCCCTAGTTTTTTCATTTTTAAAATTAATGAGGGTAATAATAGTATATACTTCATAGGGTTGTTTTGAGGATTAAATGAATACCTGTAAGGTGTTTTGAATAGTATCTGGTACATACTAAGAGCTCAATAAATGTAAGATTATCATTACAGTGAAGTACCCCTGGTCCTATCAAAGGCCATCCCCTTTATTTATACTTTGGATTCCAGTCCCCTGATTTCTCAAGGCTTAACACAAGTAATTATACTGTCTGTGTCACCAATCTATTATTCCCATCCGCATATAAATATGTTATAGTATGTCCCATTTTAAAAAAAACTTACAATACTTCATATTCCCAAACTATAGCTCCATTTCTCTATTCCACTCAGCACAATTTCTTGAAGTTCTCTGTAGTCATGATCTCCACTTCCATTTTCTCCTAAATCTGTTTCAATAAGACTCTGTTCTTTACTACGTCTTTGGTAACACCTCTCCCATCCATCTTGCGAAATCAATGGTAACTTCTCTGTCCTCATCTCAAACGCTCAGCTGCATTCAATGCAGTTTACCACTTCCTCTTTCTTGAAACACTCTTCTCTTTTTAAAAAATGTATTTCAGGTGTACAGCATTATAATCTGATATCTGTACATACTACAAAGTGATCACTACCACAAGTGTAATTATCATCCATCACCATACAGTTGACCTCCTTCACCTCTTTCACTCACCCCTCCAGCCCCTTTCCCCTCTGGTAACCGCTAATCTGATCTCCGTATCTATGAGTTTGTTTTTGTTTTATTTTGTTTGTTCATTTGTGTGTGTGTTTTTTTTAGATTCCACATATGAATGAAATCATACAGTATTTGTGTTTCTCCATCTGTCTTACTTCACTTGGCATAAGACCTTCAAGATCCACCTGTGTTGTCACAAGTGGCAGGATTTCATTCTTTTTTGTAGCTGGCTAATATTCCATTGTGTGTGTATACCACATCTGCTTTATCCATTCATCCATTGATGGACAATTAGGTTGTTACCATACCTTGGCTATTGTAAATAATGCTTCAATGAACATAGGGGTGCAGTTATCTTTTTGAATTACTGTTTTCATGTTTTTCAGATAAACACTCAGAAGTGGAATAGCTGTGTCATATGGTAGTTCTATTCATAAGTACTTGAGGATCCTCCATACAGTTTTCCATAGTGGCTGCACCAATTTACAATCCCACAAACAGTATATGAAGTTTTCCTTTTCTCCACATCCTCTCCAACATTTGTTATTTCTTGTCTTTTCAATAATAGCCATTCTAACAGGTATGAGGTGATATCTCATTTTGGTTTTGATTTGGATTTCCCAAATAATTAGTGATGTTGAACATCTTTTAATGTACCTGTTGGCCATTTGTATGTCTTTGGAAAAATGTCTGCTCAGATCCTCTGCCCATTATTTAATTGGATTGTTTGTTTTGTTGTTGTTGAGTTACATGAATTCTTTTTGGATATTAACTCCTTATTGCATATGTGATTTGCAAATATCTACTCCCATTCATTAGGTTGCATTTTCGTTTTGATGATGGTTTGCATCACTGTGCAGAAGCTTTTTAGTTTGATGTAGTCCCTTGTTTATTTTTGCTTGTTTCCTTTGTCTTTGGAGTCAGATCCACAAAAACATTACTAAGATCAATGTCAATGAGTTACCACCTGTGTTTTCTTCTAGGATTTTTTTTTTTTTTTTTTTTTTTTTGCGGTACACGGGCCTCTCACTGCTGCAGCCTCTCCTGTTGCAGAGCACAGGCTCCGGACGCGCAGACCCAGCGGCCACGGCTCACGGGCCCAGCCGCTTCACGGCACGTGGGATCCTCCCGGACCAGGGCAAGAACCCACGTCCCCTGCATCGGCAGGCGGACTCTCAACCACTGCGCCACCAGGGAAGCCCTCTTCTGGGATTTTTATGGTTTCAGGTCTTACATTCAAGTCTTTAATCCATTTTGAGTTAATTTTTGTGTATGATGTAAGATAGTGGTTCAGTTTAATTCTTTTGCATGTGACTGTCCAGTTTTCCCAGCACCATTTATGGAAGAGACTATCCTTTCTCCAGTGCATGTTCCTTGATCCTTTGTTGCAGATTAATTGTCCACACATCTGTGGGTTCATTTCTGACCTTTCAGTTCTGTTCTATTGGTCTTTGTCTCCGTTTGTGTGCCAATACTATACTATGTTGATTACTGTAGTTTTGTAGGTTAGCTTGAAACCAGGGAGCATGATAGCTCCAGTTTCATTCTTCTTTCTCAAGACTGTTTTGGCTATTCGGGATGTTTTGTCATTCCATATAAATTTTTAGAACTTTTTTGTTCTAGTTCTGTGAAACATGGCATTAGAATTTTGAAAGTGATATCATTGAATCTGTAGGTTGCTTTGGGTAGTCTGGACATTTTAACAATATTAAGTCTTTCAATTGGTGATCATGGAATATCTTTTCCCTTTATTTGTGACTTCTTCAACTTCTTTCATCAGTCTCTTATACTTTTCAGTGTATAGGACTTTCACCTCCTTGGTTTAATTTTTTCCTAGGTATTGTATTCTTTTTGAAGCAATTGTAAATAGGGTTGTTTTCTTCATTTTTCTTTCTGATAGTTCATTATTAGTGTATAGAAATGCCACAAATTTTTGTATATTGATTTTGTATCCTGTGACTTTACTGAGTTCATTGATTAGTTCAAACAGTGTTTTGGTGGAGTCTTTAGGGTTCTCTCTATATAGTATTATGTCATCTGCAAATAGTGACAGCTTTATTTCTTCCTTCCCAATTTGGATGCCTTTTATTTCTTTTTCGTACCTAGTTGCTCTGGCTAAAACTTCCAATACTATGTTGAATACAAGTAGTAAGAGTGGGCATCCTTGTCTTGTTTCTGACCTTAGAGGAAAAGCTTCCAGCTTTGCACCATTGAGTATGATATTAGCTGTGGGTTCATTATATATGGTGTTTATTATGTTGAGTTACAGTCCATCTATACCCACCACTTTGTTGAGAGTTTTTATCATAAATGGATGTTTAATTTTGTCAGATGCTTTTTCTGCATCTATTGAGATGATCATATGATTTTTATGCTTCATTTTGTTAATGTGATGTATCGTGTTGATTGATTCACAGATGGTGAACCATCCTTGCATCCCTGGAATAAATCCCACATGATTGTTGTGTTTGATCCTTTTAAAGCACTGTTGGATTTGCTTTGCTAATATTTTGTTGAGGATTTTTGCATGTATGTTTATCAGTGATGTCAGCCTGTAATTTTCTTTTTTGTGGTGTCCTTATATAGTTTTGGTATCAGGGTAGTGCTGGCTTTGTGAAATGTGTTTAGAAGGTTTCTCTCCCCTTCAATCTTTTAGAAGAGTTTGAGAAAGAATGAATGAAAACATTCTTTGAATGTTTTAGAGAAGTCATCAGTGAAGCCATCTGGTCCTGGGTTTTTGTTTGTTGGAAGCTTTCTAATTACTGTTTCAATCTCCTTACTAGTAATCAGTTTATTCAGATTTTCTATTTCTTCATGATTCAGTCTTCGAGGACTATTTTTCTAGGAATTTATCCATTTTTTCTAGGTTATCCAATATGTTGGCATATAATTGTTCATAGTAATCTCTTATGATGTTTTGTATTTCTGTGGTATCAACTGTAACTTCTCTTTCTTTCCTGATTGTATTTAGAGTCCTCTCTTTTTTTTTTTCTTGGTTAGTCTAGCTAAAGGTTTGCCGGTTTTGTTAATATTTTCAAAGAACCAGTGCTTAGTTTCATTGATATTTTCTGATTTTTTTAAGTCTCTATTTCATTTATTTCCACTCTGATCTTTATTATTTCCTTCCTTCTACTAATTTTGGGCTTCTTTTGTTCTTCTTCTTCTAGTTCCTTTAGCTATAAAGTTATATTATCTATTTTGGATTTTTCTTGTTTCTTGAAGTAGGCCTGCATTGCTGTCACTTCCCTCTTAGCCCTAGTTTTGCTGCATTCCCATAGATTTGGATATGCTGTATTTTCATTTTCATTTGTCTCCAGATATTTTTTAAATGTATCCTTTGATTTCTTCAATTATCCATTGGTTGTTCAGTAGCATGTTGTTTAATCTCCACGTTTTTTGTAATTTTTCCTGTTTTTTTTTCTTGTGATTGATTTCTAGTTTCATACCATTCTGGTTGGAAAAAATGTTTGATATGATTTCAGTCTTCTTGACTATATTGAGACTTGTTTTGTGACCTAACATGTTATCTACCCTGGAAAATGTTTCATGTGTACTTGAGAAGAATGTGTATTCTGCTGCTTTTGGATGAAATGTTCTTTATATATCTATTATGACCATTTGCTGTGATGTGTCATTTAAGTCTGATGTTTCCTTATTGATTTTCTGTCTGGATGATCTACCCATTGATGTAAGTAGGGTGGTAAATCTCCTACTATTCAATTCTCCCTTTAAGTCAGTTAATATTTGCTTTATATATCTTGGTGCTCCTCTGTTGGGTGCATTTATAAATGTTATATCTTCTTGCTGGATTGACCCATTTACATTACATAACACCCTCCTTTGTCTTTTGTTACAGCCTTTGTTTTAAAGTCTGTTTTGTCTGATACAAGTACAGCTACTCCAGTTTTCTTTTTATTTCCATTTGCATAGAATATGTTTTCCCACCCCTTCACTTTCAGTCTGTGTGTGTCCTTTCTTCTGAAGTGAGTCTTTTGTGTAGATGGGTCTTGTTTGTTTTTTTTAAATCCATTCAGCCATTTTATGTCTTTTGATTGGCAAATTTAGTCAACATACATTTAAAGTAATTATTGATAGGTGTATACTTATTGCCATTTAGTTAACTGTTTTCTGGTTGTTTTTGTAGTTCCTGTTTCTTTCTTTTTCTCTTTCTTTCTTCCCTTGTGATTTGGTCATTTTCTCTAGTGTTATATTTAGATTCCTTTCTCATTTTTTCTTGTGTATTTACTATAAGGTTTTTGTCCTTGTTGTTACTGTGAGGTTCACATATATCATCCTATGTAAATAGTAGCCTGTTTTAAGCTGGGAGCAACTTAACTTTGAAATACATTCCAAGGCTTTATCTTTTTTTCTTCCCCCACCACATTTTATACTTTCAATGACACATTTTGCATATTTTATTTTATGCATACCTTAAGTAATTATTGTAATTTTAGTTAATTTTACTGCTTTTGTCTTTTAACCTTTATGCTTGCTTTATAAATGATTGATCCACTACCTTTATTATATATTTACCATTTCCAGTGAGATTTTTACATTCATATGTTTCCTTATTAATTAGTGCCATTTCTTTTTCAGTGTAAAGAAGTCCCTTTAACATTTCATGAAGGGCTGGTTTAGCAGTGATGAACTCCTTTAACTTTTGCTTATCTGGGGAACTCTTGATCTCTTCCTCAGTTCTGAATGATAATTCTTCCAGGTAGAGAATTCTTGGTTGGAAGTTTTTTTCCTTTCAGCACTTTGAATATGTCATGCCAGTCCCTTCTAGCATGTAAAGTTTCTGCTGAAAACTCTGCAGATAGCCTTATGGGGTTTCCCTTATACATGACAAGTTATTTTTCTCTTGCTACTTTTACGATTCCTTCTTTATCCTTAACTTTTACCAGTGTATCTTGGTATGTTTCTTTAGGTTCATCTTATTTTGAGTTCTCTGGGCTGCCTGGATCTGGTTGTCTGTTTCCCTCCCCAGATTTGGGAATGTATCAGCCACTGTTCCTTCAAATAGATTTTTGTCCCTTTATCTCTCTTTTCTCCTTCTGGGACTTCTACAATGTGAATGTTATTCTTGATGTTGACCCTAAGGTCCCTTAAGGTATCTTTACTTTTTAAAATTCTTTTTTCATTTTGCTTCTCTGTCTGGGTGAGTTCCATTGTTTTGCCTTCCAGCTCACTGATTTGTTCTTCTGCCTCATCCAGTCTGCTATTGAACCCCTCTAGTGTATTTTTCATTTCAGTTATAATTTCTGTTTGGTACTTTCTTGTATTTTCTATCTCTTTGTTGAAGTTCTTACTCTGTTTATACATTCTTCTCCCAAGTTTGGTGAGCATCTTTATGACCATTACTTTGAATTCTATCAGGTAGATGGCTTTTCTCCATTTAATTTAACTATTTTTCTGAGATTCATCTTGGTCTTTCTATTGGAATATATTCCTCTGTCTCCTTATTTGGCCTAATTCTTTTTATTTGTTTCTATGTATTATGTAAATCAGCTATCTTTTCCAGCCTTGAAGGACTGGCCTTATTTAGAAGATGTCCTATAGGGCTTAGAGGCACAATCCAGAGCCAGGCACTGAAGTAGTCTCTCCTATGTGGGCTGAATATGCTCTCCTTTTGTGGCAAGGCTGCAGCTACTGTTGCAGTCTGTTGGTGGGTGGGGCTGGCCCCTGGACTTACTGTGAAGCCTGGTTGCAGCTGCTACAGTACACTGGTGGCCATGGTTGCCCCCAGATTGGCAACAGGACTCAGCTGTGGCTAGTGCATGCAGTGGTTGACATGGCTGTGACTTGGCTGGCTGTGAGGCCTAAGATGCAGGGGTGGGTGGAGCGTTTAACTGGATGTGCCCACTGGTGCTCACAGTGTAGAAGGAGAATTTCAAAATGGCGCCCACCAGCACTGGCATTAGCAAGGTAGCTGAGATTACATCAATTGCTTCTGCCAATTTCCCATGTAGCATCCCAACTGATTTATGTCTCTCTGGCAGATGCTTCAGTATTCGTAAGTGGGTCCCCTTCATTTATGATCCGTGCAATTCTTAAATCTGTTTTTTTGGGGGGAGGGTGAGGTTTGGGGGGGTTGGTTTTTGGGGAATTTTTGTGCTGGTTTTGGTTGAGTGAGCCTGTGCATGGACCCTTTTTTTTAAAAAAACATCTTTATTGGAGTATAATTGCTTTACAATGGTGTGTTAGTTTCTTCTGTATAACAAAGTGAATCAACTATACACATACATATATCCCCATATCTCCTCCCTCTTGCATCTCCCTCCCACCCTCCCTATTCTACCCCTCTAGGTGGACACAAAGCACTGGGCTGATCTCCCTGTGCTATGCAGCTGCTTCCCACTAGCTATCTATTTTACATTTGGTAGTGTATATATGTCCATGCCACTCTCTCACTTTGTCCCAGCTTACCCTTCCCCCTCCCTGTGTCCTCAAGTGCATCCTCTACATCTGCGTCTTTATTCCTTTCTGCTCCTAGGTTCTTCAGAACCTTTTTTTTTAGATTCCATATATATGTGTTAGCATATGGTATTTGTTTTTCTCTTTCTGACTTGCTTCACTCTGTATGTGCATGGACCCTTTAAGATGGGTTTTCCATTCCCTGTAGTTTTATGTTTTTCCTGGACATATTCCTCATTGGTTTTCAAAGCCAGGTGTTTGGGGGGCTCATCTGTCTTGGGCAGGATCTAGGGGTTGGGGTGCCTGATGTGGAGCTCAAATCCCTCACTCCCTAGGGAAACAATCTGTACTTTTGTGATCACTCCTAATTGTGGATCACTATGGTTGGGGTGTGCTTTTTTCCTTGGCAAGAACATATCTTTGTCTCTTCTACCCATCTCAATGCTGTCCTTTTATCCTTTGTTGTGAAGGCTCTGTTAACCCAGTTTTCAGGTCCCTTTATGGAGGAATTATTCCATATGAAGTTGTAGATTTGTTGTGTCCATGAGGTGAGGTGAGTTCAGAATCTTTCTATGACATGATCTTGAACCCTCACCTCTGAAACATTCTATTCTCTTGACTTCTATAACACCACAATCCTGGTTTACTTCCTACTTCGTTTATAAATTCTCAGTCTCCTTTATGGCTTCTCTAAGTGTTATACTGCCCCAGGTATCCTTCCCTAGCCTGTTCTTTTCTGAGTTTTTTTTTTCTCCCTGAAAGCTCTCAAGTAGTTTCATGACTTATATTGCTATCTATAGGCTTATGACTCACAAATCTACTGTTTATTTCCAGCTTAGACCTTTCTATTGAACTCCAGATTCTTATAATCCAAGTGACTCCCTGACAAGGCCACTTGAGTGTCTAAAGCTATATCAAATGTAACGTGTCCAAAATAGAAGTCTTGAATATTTATTTCTCCCAACCCATCATTTTTCTAGTCTTTCCCTCATTAGTAAATGGGATTGCCATCCGAGTTCTAAGTACATTCTTCATTCCTCCCTTCCTCTCACTTTCCACGTATATCCATAAGTAATCCTGGAGATTACTTCCAAAAGTTAATTTCAAAAACATACCAAGAATCACCCATTTTTCTCCAACTTTACTACTAATCCAATTCACCCTAGTCCAATTCATAATTGGATAGATTATGACATAAGCCTCCTAACTGGTGTCCTTTCTTCCACTGTTGCCTCTTTACAATTCAGTCTCCAAAGACCAAAGAGAGGAATCTTTTAAAATATAAATTTTATCCTGTAACTAATTGGCTTAAAACCCTTTAATAACATTTCACATTAGTTAGGAAGAAAATTAAACTCTTGTGAGTGATGTCACTGGAAATGGAGGAGCAGGGAAAGCCAGGGGTCTATCCTTCCACTAATGCAATGATTAAGCTGGCAAAAACTGTCAAAATCAACTTTTTTGAACTCTAAAACCTAGTAAAAACTTTGAACAACCAGTATGGTGCTTGATGAAGAAAGAGTTTTAGTAAGACAGTGTTATGACACTTTTACCTACCTGATTACCATCCTCCAATCAACAACTCAGTGACAACCAAGGAATGGCCAGCTTACTGGTGCCGAAGTGGGAAATGCAGAACTTGTTCTCAAAGAGTTGTGGTTTTGTGTTTTGACCTGCCTGATTGCTCACTAAGGGATCAGCTAAGCCTTTGTTTTACCATCCCTGTCTCCAAACTCTCAGGACTGGAGTCTCCACTTGGGCAGCAATTTTTTCCCCAATTAAAAAAAATTGTAGTAAAATATACATAACATAAGATATGCCATCTTAACCATTTTTAAGTGTACAGTTCAGTGGTATTAAGCACATTCATATTTTGGGGACCATCACCATCCATCTCCAGAACTCTTTTCATCTTGCAAAACTGAAGCTCTATAAACAATAATTCCCCATTCCTCCCTCCAACCAACCCCTGGCAACCACCATTCTATTTTATATTTCTATGAATTTGATGACTCTAAGTACCTCATATAAGTGGAATAACACAGTATTTGCCTTTTTGTGACTGGCTTATTTCATTTAGCATAATGTCCTCAAACTTCGTCCATGTTCTGACATACATCAGAATTCCCTTTCTTTTTTAAGGCTGAATCATATTCCATTGTATGTGTATACCACATAATGCTTATGCATTCTTCCATCAATGGACATTTGCATCACTTCCACCTTTTAGCTATTGTGAATAAGGCTGCTATGAACATGAGTATACAAATATCTCTTCAAGGCACAGCTTCAAATTTGGGGGTTATATTCCCAGAAGAAGAATTGCTGAATCATATGGTAATTCATTTCTAACTTTTTGAGGAACCAACAAACAGTTTTCCACAGTGGCTGTACCACTTTACTTTCCCATCAACAGGGTACTAGTGTTCCAGTTTCTCCACTTCCTTGCCAAAACCTTTTTTTTCTTTTTAAAAATATTTGTCAACTGGTATAAGGTGGCATCTCATTGTGTTTTTTATTTTGAGTGGCAATTTTAAAAAACATTTAAAAGCATATAGCAGCTGCAGCTGCTTGAGGCAAGGTTGGGAAGAAGGTACAAGTTGGGGGGGTGGGCATAAGAACTTTGAAAGCTCCTAAATATATTGAGGGATCTAGAAGACCATGCATGCTCAGGAATAAACACATGCTCAGAAAAGACTACAGAGACCCTAAGTTGTCACCTTTGGCTGATCTTTAGCCTCTGTGCAAAGGGGAAATAAAGACTAAGGCAGAGTTGTAAATGCCCTGGCTAAGCATTGAAGGAGTGCCTCAACTTAGAGTAAATCTACAAAGACCAAGACACTATTTTTATTTGCTTTGTTTTGCTTTTTTGTTTGTTTCAGATATTTAAGGAAATCACTAAGCTAACAGAACAGAGACTTCAGTGACCACACACAACAAAGAACACAGTCATTATAAAAATAACTTAGAAAATCACTAAGTAAACAACTAACACACAACCAATGACAACAACAAACTATGGGGAGGGAGGATAATTTGTTCTTTGGGGCTGTAATGTTATACTTTTCAAAATATCCAGTTTTCCACAAAAATTATGAGATATGCAAAGAAACAAGAAAATGTGGTCCACAGGAAAAAAAATAATGCAAACTTCCCCTGAGGAAGCCCAGAAATTGGACTTACTAATCAAAGCCTTTAAAATACCAGTCTTAAATATGCTCAAAAAGCTAAGGAAAACCATGCACAAAGAAACAAAGGAAACAAGTAGAAAAATGTCTCACCAAATAGAGAATATCAATAAAGAGAAATTATAAAGAGAAACCAAACAAATTCTGGAGCTGAAAAGTACAATCACTAAAGGGGTTCAACAACACATATGAGCAGGCAGAAGAAAGAATCAGTGATCTTTAAGACATAATGGTTGAGGGACTTCCTTGGTGGTCTAGTGGTTAAGAAATTGCCTGCCAGTGCAGGGTACATGGGTTCAATCCCTGGTCCTGGAAGATCCCACATGCCACGGAGCAACTAAGCCCATGTGCCACAACTACTGAGCCTGCACTCTAGAGCCCATGAGTCACAACTGCTGAGCCCGCACACCACAACTACTGAAGCCCACGCACCCTAGAGCCTGTATGCTGCAACTACTAAGCCCACGTGCTGCAACTACTAAAGACTGTGCACCCCAGGGCCCATGTGCCACAATTACTGAGCCCACGTGCCTAGAGCCCGTGTTCTGCAACAAGAGGAGACACTGCAATGAGAAGCCCGTGCACCACAATGAAGTGTAGCCCCAACTCACCACAACTAGAGAAAGCCCATGTGCAGCAACAAAGACCCAATGCAGCAAAAAAAAAAAAAAGACATAATGGTTGAAAATATATAGTCTGAGATACAGAAAGAATGGAGGAAAATGAAGAGAGGTAGAAAAGTCTAGGTAGAAAAAAGGTCCTCTACCAAAAGGGAAGAATCTACTTTCAAATTTTGCCCTTGAAACTTGTAGTTAGAACTAAGCAGTATTATAGCCACAACTCAATGCCAACCTAGCTCAGTTCCTAACTGGTTTGAGATAATTACCTCCTTACTCATTTTCCTGACAAAGAAAAGAACTTACCCTCTCTGGGAGGAAAAAAAAACATTGGCATCAGACTCTATGGTCACTTTAGGCACAATGATGAGCATACAAAAAATTATGAGGCATACGAAGAAACAGGAAAATGTGACCCATATCAAGAGGAAGAACAGTCAATAGAAGTAGACCCGCTGGTAATCCACATGTTGGATACACTCATATATGCTACAACATGGTTGTACCTCAAAACATTATGCTCAGTGAAAGAAGCCTGACACAAAAGATCACATAGTGTTTGATTATACATACGTGAGGTACCCAGAATAGATAATACATAGAGACAGAAAGCATATTGGTGGTTGCTAGGGTCTAGGAGGAGGGGGGAATGGAGAGAGACTAATTCATGGTGTTTTATTTGGGGATGATGAAAAAGTTTTGAAACTAAAGATAGTAGTCTCACAACATTGTGAGTGTACCAAATGCCACTAAACTATACACCTTAAAATTACTAATTTTATGTTTGTGTATATCATGTCAATTAAAACAACTCCTTGAATGGGTTTACTGGCACAGCAGTCCCAACCTTTTTGGCACCAGGGACTGGTTTTGTGGAAGACAATTTTTCCACGGCCTGGGGAGGGGATGGTTCAGGCAGTAATGCGAGTGACGGGGGTGATGGTTCAGGTGGTAATGCGAGCAATGGGGAGCAATTGGGAGTAGCAGATGAAGTGTCACTCACTAGCCTGCCACTCACCTCCTGCTGTGAAGCCCGGTTCCTAACAGGCTGCATACCGGTACCAGTCCACGGCCTGAGGGTTGGGGACCCCTGTACTAGCAGACTGGACATAGCAGATGAGAAGAATAGTGAAATTAGAAACAGTTCAATAGAAAGAACCCAAACTGAAGCATAAAGAAAACATAATGGAAAGAAGAGAAAAAAGCATAATAAGTATGTGGAAGATTGTTGGTCAGTTTAATATATATGTAAGTAGAATCCCAGAAGGAGAAGAGCAACAGAATGAGGCAGAAAAAAAATTTGAAAAGGTAATGTCTGATAATTTCCCCAAAATTATTACAGGCATCAACTCATAGATCCAAGAATCTCAGTAAACCCCAAGCAGTGTAAACACAACAAAACCATACCTAGGCACATCATAGTCCAACCTCTGAATCAAGAATAAAGGGAAATACCTAAAAGCAGCCAGAGGATGGAAAAGGCAAGTTGTCTTCAAAGAAGTGAAAATAATACTAACAACATACCCCTCAATAAAACACAATCCACGGATACCAAGATATAGTGAAACCACATCTTTAAACTGCTATAAGAACTAGAGAAAGAACAACAACAACAACAGCAACAAAAAGAAACCCCGAAGTTAGTAGAAGGAAAGAAATAATAAGATCAGAGCAGAAATAAATGAAATAGAAACAAGGAAAACAATAGCAAAGATCAATGAAACTAAAAGCTGGTTCTTTGAGAAGATAAACAAAACTGATAAACCATTAGCCAGACTCATCAAGAAAAAAAGGGAGAGGACGCAAATCAATAAAATTAGAAATGAAAAGGAGAAATCACAACAGACACTGCAGAAGTATAAAGGATTATAAGAGACAACTACAAAAAACTATATGTCAATAAAATGGGCAACCATGAAGAAATGGACAAATTCTTAGAAAGGTATAATCTTCCAGGACTGAACCAGGAAGAAAGAGAAAACATGAACAGACCAGTCACAAGTAATGAAATTGCAACTGTGATTCAAAATCTTCCAACAAACAGAAGTTCAGGACCAGACAGCTTCACAAGTGAATTCTATCAAACATTTAGAGAAAAGCTAATGCCTATCCTTCTCAAACTCTTCCAAAAAATTGCAGAGGAAGGAACACACCCAAGCTCATTCTACGAGGCCACCACCACCCTGATACCAAAACCAGACAAAGATACTACAAGAAAAAGAAAATTACAGACCAATATCACTGATGAATATAGATGCAAAGATCCTCTACAAAATACTAGCAAACAGAATCCAACAACACATTAAAAGGATCATACACCATGATCAAGTGGGATTTATCCCAGGGATGCAAGGATTCTTCAATATACTCAAATCAATCAATGTGATACACCATATTAACAAATTGAAGAAGAAGAACCATAAGATCATCTCAATAGATGCAGAAAAAGCTTTGGACAAAATTCAACACCCATTTATGAAAAAAACTCTCCAGAGATTGGGCATAGAGGGAACCTACCTCAACATAATAAAGGCCATATACAACAAACCCACAGCAAACATCATTCTCAATGGTGAAAAACTGAAACCATTTCCACTAAGATCAGGAACAAGACAAGGTTGTCCACTCTCACCACTATTAATCAACATAGTTTTGGAAATTTTAGCCACAGCAAACAGAGAAGAAAAATAAATAAAAGGAATCCAAATCGGAAAAGAAGAAGTAAAACTGTCACTCTTTGCAGATGACATGATACTATACTTAGAGAATCCTAAAGATGCTACCAGAAAACTACTAGAGCTAATCAATGAATTTGGTAAAGTAGCAGGATACAAAATTAATGCACAGAAATCTCTTGCATTCCTATACGCTAATGATGAAAAATCTGAAAGAGAAATTAAGGAAACACTCCCATTTACCACTGCAACAAAAAGAATAAAATACCTAGGAATAAACCTACCTAAGGAGACAAAAGACCTGTATGCAGAAAACTATAAGACACTGATGGAAGAAATTAAAGATGATACAAACAGATGGATAGATATACCATGTTCCTGGATTGGAAGAATCAGTATTGTGAAAATGACTATACTACCCAAAGCAATCTACAGATTCAATGCAATCCCTATCAAACTACCAATGGCATTTTTCACAGAACTAGAACAAAAAATTTCACAATTTGTATAGAAACACAAAAGACCCTGAATAGCCAAAGCAATCTTGAGAAAGTAAAACAGAGCTGGAGGAATCAGGCTCTCAGACTTCAGACTATACTACAAAGCTATAGTAATCAAGACAGTACGGTACTGGCACAAAAACAGAAATATAGATCAATGGAACAGCATAGAAAGCCCAGAGATAAACCCACACACATATGGTCAACTAATCTATGACAAAGGAGGCAGGATATACAATGGAGAAAAGACAGTCTCTTCAATAAGTGGTGCTGGGAAAACTGGACAGACACATGTAAAAGAATGAAATTAGAACACTCCCTAGCACCATACACAAAAATAAACTCCAAATGGATTAAAGACCTAAGTGTAAGACTGGACACTATAAAACTCTTAGAGGATAACATAGGGAGAACACTCTTTGGCATGAATCACAGCAAGATCTTTTTTGACCCACCTCCTGGAGTAATGGAAGTAAAAACAAATGGGACCTAATGAAACTTATAAGCTTTTGCACAGCAAAGGAAACCATAAGGAAGGTGAAAAGACAACCCTCAGAATGGGAGAAAATATTTGTAAATGAATCAATGGACAAAGGATTAATCTCCAAAACATACAAAAAGCTCATGCAGTTCAATATCAAAAAACCAAAACACCCAGTCAAAAAATGGGCAGAAGGGGCTTCCCTGGTGGAGCAGTGGTTAAGAATCCACCTGCCAATGCAGGAGACACGGGTTCTAGCCCTGGTCCAGGAAGATCCCACATGCCGTTGAGCAACTAAGCCCGTGCACCACAACTACTGAGCCTGCGCTGTAGAGCCCATGAGCCACAGCTACTGAGCCTGTGTGCCACAATTACTGAGCCTGCGCTCTAGAGCCCATGCTCCACAACAAGAGAAGCCACCGCGATGAGAATACCATGCACCGCAAAGAAGAGTAGCCCCCCTCTCCGCAACTAGAGAAAGCCCGTGTGCAGGAACAAAGACCCAGGGCAGCCAAAAATTAATTAATTAATTAATTAATTATTTTTGAAAAAAGGGGCAGAAGACCTAAATAGACATTTCTCCAAAGAAGACATAGAGATGGCCAAGAGGCACATGAAAAGATGCTCAACATCACTAATTATTAGAAAAATGCAAATCAAAACTACAGTGAGGTATCACCTCACACTGGTCAAAATGGCCATCATCAGAAAACCTACAAACAATAAATGCTGGAGAGGGTGTGGAGAAAAGGGAACCCTCTTGCACTGTTGCGTGAAATGTAAATTGATACAGCCACTATGGAGAACATTATGGAAGTTAGTTAAAAAACTAAAAATAGAACTATGATATGACCCAGCAATCCCACTACTGAGCATATACCCTGAGAAAACCATAATTCAAAAGCACACAGGTACCACAATGTTCATTGCAGCACTATTTACAATAGCCAGGACATGGAATCAACCTAAATGTCCCATGACAGATGAATGGATAAAGATGTGGTACATATATACAATGGAATATTACTCAGCCATAAAAAGGAACGAGGACTTCCCTGGTGGAGCAGTGGTTAAGTATCTGCCTGCCAATGCAGGGGACACAGGTTCAAGCCCTGGTCTGGGAAGATCCTATATGGCACGGAGCAACTAAGCCCGTGAGCCACAACTACTGAGCCTGCACTCTAGAGTCTGTGAGCCACAACTATTGAAGCCTGTGTGCATAGAGCCCATGCTCTGCAACAAGAGAAACCACCACAATGAGAAGCCCACACACTGCAACGAAGAGTAGCCCCCGCTCACCGCAACTAGAGAAAGCCCACGTGCAGCAATGAAGACCCAACGCAGCCAAAAATAAATTTTAAAAAAAGAAGGAATGAAATTGGGTCATTTGTAGAGACATCGATGGACCTGGAGACTGTCATACAGAGTGAAGTAAGTCAGAAAGAGAAAAACAAATATTGTATATTAATGCATATAGGTGGAATCTAGAAAAATGGTACAGATGAACCTATTTGCAAGGCAGAAATAGAGACACAGACGTACAGGACAAGTGTATGGACACCAGAGGGAAAGGGAGGGTGGGATGAATTGGGAGATTGGGATTGACATATATACACTAATATGCACTAATATGTAAAAAATAGATAGCTAATGAGGACATGCTGTATAGCACAGAGAACTCCACTTTGCTGTATGGTAGAAAATAACACAACATTGTAAAACAGCTATACCCCAATTTAAAAAAAATTAGAAAATGAAAGCTTGTTCTAACCAATTCTAAATCTTTATTGTCTTTGGGAGTTATGTAACTTAGCCATTACAAGCCTCCTCCTTTCCTTCCCAGTGTTTGAAAAGCAGAAAAGGGTTTGGTGCTCTAACCTGAACACATAGCACCCAACATCCATTTTGGGGATGTTTGTTAGGAGCAGCCTGAGAGGGTCCCCTGTGTGTTTTGACTTTTGTATGTGTAATAGATTTATTAAAAATACATGTATTAAAAACCACAATTTTATAAGTAAATTAAAATGTTAAATATTTTGGTAATAAATGGAGGAAACAAGTAAAAAAAAAACTGTGATAAAGCTACCACTCTGTAATTCTATGTCCAGTGAAATATCCTTCAAAAGTGAAAGTGAAATAAAGATGTTTTTGCCTCATACCAGTCAAAATGACTGTCATCAAAAAATCCCCAAACAATAAATCTTGGAAAGGGTGGTGGAGAGAAGGGAACACTCCTACACTATTGGTGGGAATGTAAATTGGTGTATAGCCACTATGGAGAACAGTATGGAAGTTCCTTAAAAAACTAAAAATAGAGCTACCATATGATCCTGCAATCCCACTCCTGGGCATATATCTGGAGAAAAACATGGTCTGAAAGGATATATACACCCCAACATTCATTGCAGCACTGTTTACAGTAACGAAGACATGGAAGCAACCTAAATGTCCATCGACAGAGGAATGGATAAAGAAGATGTGGTACATATATACAATGGAATATTATTCAGCCATTAAAAAGAATGAAATAATGCCATTTGCAGCAGCATGGGTGGACCTAGAGATTGTCATACTGAGTGAAGTAAGTCAGACAAAGGGAAATATTGTGCGATATTGCTTATATGCAGAATCTAAAAGGAAATGATATAATGAACTTATTTACAAAACAGAAACAGACTCACAGACTTAGAGAACGATCTTACGGTTACCAGTGGGGAAGGGATAGTTACGGAGTTTGGGATTGACATATACACACGGCTATATTTAAAATGGATAACCAACAGGGACCTACTGTATAGCACAGGGAACTCTGCTCAATATTATGTAACAACCTAAATGGGAAAAGAATTTGAAAAAGAATAGATACATGTATATGTATAACTGAATCACTTTGCTGTACACCTGAAACTATCACAACTTTGTTTATCAACTATACTCCAATATAAAATAAAGGGTTAAGAAAATAAAAAATGAAACAAAAAATTTTTGAAAGATGTTTTTGGACAAACAAAAGTTGTGAGAATCATTGATTGCAGAGCTGCACTATAAAAAATACTAATTCTTTCAGGCTAAAGAAAATTATATTATTACTTTGAAGAACAGAACTACAGAAAAAGAATGAAGGGCAGAAGGGGTATATATGTGGGTAAATATACAGATGGTCCCCAAATTAGGATGGTTTGACTTACTACTTTTTGACTTTATGGTGGTGTGAAAGTGATAAGCATTCAGTAGAAGTCATACTTCAAATTTTGAATTTTGATCATTCCCAATGATCAAATGACTTAACGATGTTTGATATGATACTCTCTCCTGAAGCTGAACAGTGGCAGCAAGCTCCACCTACAACCATTCTGTTTTTCACTTTCAGTACAGTTTTCAATATATTACATGAGATATTCAACACTATTATAAAATAGGCTTTGTCTTAGATGATTTTGCTCAAATGTAGGCTAATATAAGAGTTCTGAGCACATTAAAGGTAGGCTAGGCCAAGCTGTGGTGTTCAGTAGATTAGGTGTATTAAATGCATTTTTGACTTATAATATTTTCAACTTATGATGTGCTTATCTGTATGGAACCCCATTATAAGTTGAGGAAGGTCTGTAAAACTTTATTATATAAAGTAGCAATAATATCATTGCCTTGCAGTAGAATGTATGTAGAAGTGAAATATATGATAAGAGCACAAAGGATGGGAGCAAATAAATGGATCTCTACTGTTGTATAATTTTTGCATTTGTCATAAAGTTGCAACATGCTAATTTAAGGTAAACTGTAACAACTTACGGATGCATGATGTAGTCTCTAACCCTTTGTAGCAAGATTTCTCAGCCTTGTCACTCTTTGATCGCTCTTTGTTGTGGGAGGCTCTCTTATGTATTGCGAGAGTTTTAACAGTATTCCTGGCCTCTACCCAGTAGATGTCACTAGCACCCGCCACCAAGTGTGACAACCAAAAATATCTCCAGACATTGCCAAATGTCCTCTGGGAGGAAAATCACCCCCGGATGAGAAATACTGCCCTAGAATAACCATTAAAAACATTAGAAAATGGTATAAGCAAAATAGCATAATAATAATGAGAAACTTGATTAATCCCAAGTAAGGCAGGATAAGAGGAACAAAGAAACAATGGACAGAGGAGACAAATAGAAAACAATAACAATGCAAATATATTATTAATTACATTAATGTAAACAAACTAAATGCTGTTTACAAGAGACATTTTACATATAAGGATGCAGATAGATTGTAAGTAAAAGTATGGAAAATATACCATGCAAACACCACCAACAACAACAAAGCTGTCATGGTTATATTAATGTCAGACAAAGTAGTCTTTAAGGCAAGAATTATTACTGGAGATAAAGAGGCACATTTTGTAATGACAAAAAATGTCAATTCAAAAGGAAGACAATAGTCCTCATACTATGAGGTAGATACTATTTTTTTATTATTCCAATTTTTACAGATGAAGAATCTAAATCACAGAAACATTATGAGACCTACACAGATAGTAAATAATGGATCGAGAACAAGCTTATGCTTTTAAATGCTATACAGTATTCTTTGGCAAAAACAAAAACAAAATGAAACAAAACCAAAAAACAAATCATTTCTTTTTGTGATTGAAATTAAAAGATTGCAGTGGGCTTCCCTGGTGACGCAGTGGTTGAGGGTCCACCTGCCGATGCAGGGGACATGGGTTCGTGCCCCGGTCCGGGAAGATCCCACATGCCACGGAGCAACTAGGCCCGTGAGCCATGGCCGCTGAGCCTGTGTGTCCGGAGCCTGTGCTCCGCAATGGGAGAGGCCACAGCAGTGAGAGGCCCGCATACCACACACACACAAAAAAAAGATTGCAGTACCCAAGGAACAATGCCACTTTTCTATATTCCTTTAGGGAAGCAGAGCGATTTCCCCACAAAGGCATTAATTACTTAAATTTAAACTTCAACCAGAATGAGGCCTTGGGGTCTCATTTCAGTTCTGAAAATATCAGAAAAATGTTCTATGATACCATACCCTAAGTGTAAAAGTGCATTCAGCAGAGCTGTGGTCTAGGATCCTCATAGGACACTTCAAGCTACTTCCAAAAATCAAGTTCAAATCATCACTTTTTAGATTGCCACAAAACAAAGTGGAAACTTTCTTTTTCCATTACTACTCAAACTGCTTCAACAAAGCAAGTCCTATATTCCTGAGGGAAGCATAGAAAGGATATGAGTGAAATTTAATTTTGTCAGAAAAGTAAATAAAAAAGAAATTTCCAGTAAGTCCTATTCCTCTGTTCTCTGGGAAATAACATATTCAATGTCTGAATCTCCTGAAAAAGGCTCTAGATGGGTTGGGAAGCCACTAATCTGCAGGGAGCCATTTGGTCCTTGGCATAATTTTTTCTACATTTAAAAATGTATTTTTAATTATTTTAGTATAAAACTTATACATACCTGGGAAGGGAAAAACAAACTTTAACGTGGAGAACCTTGGGAAACACCACCTTAAGCAAGAGATCAATGTTTTTTTGTTTTGTTTTTAATTAATTAATTATTTATTTTTGGCTGTGTTGGGTCTTTGTTGCTGCACGTGGGCTTTCTGTAGTTGCAGCGAACAGGAGCTATTCTTTGTGGTGGTGTGCGGGCTTTCTCATTGCGGTGGCTTCTCTTGTACAGCACAGGCTCTAGGTGCGCAGGCTTCAGCAGTTGCAGCACACGGGCTCAGTAGTTGTCGTGCATGGGCTCTAGGGAGCATGGGCTTCAGTAGCTGTGGTGCGCAGGCTCAGTAGTTGTGGTGCACGGGCTTGGTTGCTCCGGGGCATGTGGGATCTTCCCAGACCAGGGATCGAACCTGTGTCCCCTGCATTGGCAGGTGGATTCTTAACCACTGAGCCACCAGGGAAGACCCAAGAGATCAGTGTTAACATTAGCAGTGATAAATCATGTTGAATATCATGTACTCTCAATATAATGCAATGGGACATATCACTTCTATGGTATTTTTTTCCAAAAACTCATAACTCTAGTCTAATTAGGATAAAATATCAGATAAACACAAATTGAGGGACATTCTACAAAATACCTGACCAGTACTCCTCAAAACTGTCAAGGTCATGAAAAACAAGGAAAGAAACTGTCACAGACCTGAGCCAACTAAGGAGACAACTAAATGCAATGTGGTATACTGGATTGGATCCTGGAAATGAAACATGGAATTAGTAGAAAAACTGGTAAAATATTATTTAAGCCTGGAATTTAGTTAATAATGACCAGTGTTGCTTTCCTAATTTTGACAAATACGCCATGGTAATATGAAATGATCACATTAAGAGAAACTGAAACTGTATACTATTTTGGAACTTTTCTGTAAATTATTCCAAAATAAAAAAGCTTATTTAGAAATGTACTACATGATTGTGGTAGAAAGAAAAAAATGAAAGAAAGAATAAAGAAGGGAAAGAAAGAAGTAGAAGATAGGAAGCAGAGAGGGATGGAAGGAAGGAAGGAAGGTGGAAAAGAACAAAACAATAATAAATGTAAAGAGTAAAGAATTTTTAAAAATTCTCTAGAAGCAAACTATTTTTTAAAAGTTTTTGTGTATAATTGCAGACTTTTTTTCCATGCACCTAGGCATATTCAAATATATATGATTTTTTATACAGAGAAAGGATATTATACACGTCTTATAACTTGATTTTTCACTTAATATATAATGACTATATTTCCATTAATTCATACATTCAGTCAGCAAATGCACAGTGACTAGTAATTATTCAAAAGGAAAGAGTATGTGAATATGGCTTTTAGCACTTCCTGAAGGTATTATTCTGCAAGTCATGAGAGGTATCAGAACAGGAAAGGGAAAGAGTTGAGTACATGGCAAGTAATTTTTAAAAGAGTGAATCTTTGACTAAGGATTCAGAAGTGGGGGGCAGATGTTACTTGATATGCCCAGATTCCTTGGGTATGAAGACACTTCTACAGCCCAAACCCTGGTCATTTCACATGAAAATTTAGGCCTGTTCTTCGGACAGTTGGTGGGGAAAACAATTTAGCCTCTTGTGGATCATGAGGGATGAAGAACTGAGGATTATAGCTATTGCCATTATAAGTCTGCCTGAAGGTGAAACTCAATTTCTTATTCACAAAATAGAATACTGGACTTTAAAATGGGCTTTTACAGAGAGTATGTTTATGTTGTGCCTTTTCAGATATACTGCTGATCTAGGTACTTACCAATGCTAAGCTAAGTGCTATCAGCAGTAGCACTAATAAAACTTAATTTTATTATTCAATACAGTATTTTCTATAAATCTGGGCCCAAGATTAAGATGTTGATGCTGTCTCTTGTAACACATACCAACAGATTATTTAAACTATCTCCAATGAAGTATTCAGGGCAATCTATAGCTCTCAAAGTGCAGGACACTTGAGTGAAAAATCACCAAAAGCTTGGGGCTGCCTCCAGAGACTGGGTCTATGGTGGTGATCAACTCTGTGGTCATGGCAGCTTGTCAGTGTTCCAACTAGGAGGTAAGGACAATGGACAAAATGCAAGCTAAAATGGCGAGTTAAAGGAAAAACCAAAGGTTTCCTAGAAAAAACCTATATAAGCTATCTCCAGACGAATAAATACTTTACTTGAAGGATAGCATAAATGAGTACTGGTTAATGGTATATTACATGATACCCTGTGCAAGGGCAATGGAAAAAATTGGTTATACCTCAAGAATGCTAATCCCATGGTTGTGAGAGTTTCTCATGATGGCATTAGCCATTTGGGGAAGGAAAGAACTGTAGACATAGGATCTAGCTTGAGGCTGAAAATGACTAGGGGCACCAGGGTCAAATGTGAAAATTCTCCCTGCATTCAATGAAAAATGTTGCCACCTCTTCTTACATAGGAGGATATAAGAGGAAGCCTGCAACCCAGAAGAGGGCCCCCTCACTCTACCATGCTGCACCTTGATTGGGACTCCCAGCCTCCAGAACTTTTGGGAGGTCAGAAATCTGAAATTAGTTTCACTGCACTAAAGTCAAACCATAGACAGGACAAGGATCTCAGTCCTATAGCTGCAGGGAACTGAATTCTGCCAGCGGTGAGCTTAGAAGAGAATTATGAGCCTCAGATGAGATAGCAGCCCAGACTGACATGTTGATTGCAGCCTTGTGGGACCCTGAACTGAGGACTCAGTCGAACTGTGCCTGACTAAAGACCCATGGAAATTGTGAGTTAATAAACAGGTAAAAAAATTTTTTTTAATGTTGCCAACACAGCAGCTTCCCTGGAAGCCATTCAAAGCCAAATACTCTTAGAGTTGGTAAGTGTTGCTTACTGTGCCCTGAATTCCAAAACAGAACAGAATAAAATGCGTTCCCAAAGAGACAAATCTTACTCTTAACCAATCAGCCACATGCTCAGAATCCAGAAGAATGTGCAGGAGAGTGTTCCCCTTGCAGGAGAACTAGAAGTAGCTTTTCCACACTCTGCAGCTCGTCTTGTCTGCTCCACTACAAGTGTGTTGAATCCTGTCTTGATTCTTAGAGCCACTCATATAGTCACCTTTCTCCTAGGGAACCTCTTCCTTTTTTGGAGTATTATCTCTACCTTCATTCCTCCACAGGCCCCTCCTGCTCTTAAACCTCTGTGCTTTCCTCTTCTGAGATCCTACATTTTGTTTGCTGTAGACTTTGACCCAGGTTGTTTGTCATTTGTTCCATCTAGTTTTTTCATGGAAGATGGAAAGATCTTTAAATCTGTGTAGAAGGAAGATAGGGTGAAGGAAGTCACCCCCATCAATCTGGCATTTGAACATAACTTCTGTGAGTTATTGTGTTAAAAGAATCCCAGTCTCTTTAGTCTATTTACAGTTGCATTTAAAATAGCCTTCTTCTTGGGACTTCCCTGGTGGCACAGTGGTTAAGAATCTGCTTGCCAACGCAGGGGACACGGGTTCAATCCCTGGTCCGGGAAGATCCCACATGCTGCGGAGCAACTAAGCCCGTGTGCCACAACTACTGAGCCTGTGCTCCAGAGCCCGCGAGCCACAACTACGGAAGCCCACTCTCCTAGAGCCCGTGCTCTGCAACAAGAGAAACCACCACGATGAGAAGCCCATGCACCACAACAAAGAGTAGCCCCCGCTTGCCACAACTAGAGAATGCCCACGCGCAGCAATGAAGACCCAACGCAGCCAAAAATAAAAATAAATAAATAAAATAAAATAGCCCTCTTCTATTATCCTACTTCCTGTGTATTTGTACCCACATTTCTCTATGCCCAACACACACACCATTCTAAGAAGGGACAAGTAAATCAAAAGACTGTAGATTTTACTGTTGTGAAATTATAATGGAAAAATTATGTTGGCTCCAGTTAGTATAGTATAATGAGCTCCCTGTCCACCCTCCATTTTGCACAATCCAGTGTCCATTTGCCTCCATTCATAAACTAGGAGAGGGTTTTGTTTTCTTTTAATTATGGGGAGAGAACAAAAAGAGATGAAGAAAGAGGATACAGGTGTTGATATAGAATGTGTCCCCAGCCCTGTGGACTGAGTGACCTCTTGTGGTTAGAGAGGATGAGAAAGCTAGAAGTTGCAGGGAACATTCAAGAAAGGCTCTGGGGAATTCCCTGGTGGTCCAGTGATTAGGACTTGGCGCTTTCACTGCTGGGCCCAGGTTCCATCCCTGATGGAGAACTAAGATCCCACAAGCTGTGTGGGGTGGGCATGGCCAGAAAGAAAGGCTCTGAAACTCTGGGTACAAGCAAGTTGGCTTTAGAACCCAGACAACACAGTGTAACACAGAGTAGGGAGGGTCTTTACCTCTTCATGGGACCATGTACAGGTCTGATACACCAAAGATTGGGCATTTTAGAAGCATCTAGAGACAGCCTACTTGACACTATAGGTGGTGTCAGTGGTGATGCTTTTCTGAGTAGCTTTACAGGCAGCAAATGTAGACAAAGGGGATCCAGAAAAGGAGGAAAGAACAGAGTGCCTGCTGAGTGGAAACCAAAGCTGATAGATTAGTTTGTAGTCACATGTGAGGCACACCCTTGCTGCAATCTCACAGCAGATATTTGAATTATATGCATATACATATACACACATATTTATGAAAATGTATTAACTGCATTAATGTGTATGTAGAAACACAAAAGAATCTATAGATAAATATAATTCATAGTGAATTTTGCAAATTCAGTGGGTAAAAAGTCAATGTGCAGGACTTCCCTGGTGGCGCAGTGGTTAAGAATCCGCCTGCCGATGCAGGGGACATGGGTTCGATCCCTGGTGTGGGAAGATCCCACATGCCACAGAGCAACTAAGCCGGTGTGCCACAACTACTGAGCCTGCGTGACTAGAGCCCGAGCTCCGCAACAAGAGAAGCCACTGCAATGAGAAGCCCACGCACGGCAACAAAGAGTAGCCCCCACTCGTCGCAACTAGAGAAAGCCCACGCAAAGCAAAGAAGACCCAACGCAGCCAAAAATAAATAAATAAAATACATAAATTTATTTTAAAAATTCAGTGTGCAAAAATAAGTTTTATTTCAATATACTATCAAAAAGCAATTGTAAATGAAAAATTGAAAAAGCTACCATTTACAATCACATAAACTACCTAGGAATTAATAAAACAAGACTTCTACACAGGAAACTACAAAGTATTATTGAAAAAAGTTGAAACAGAAGAAAGCAAATGGAGGAATTTGCTAAGTTCATGGACTGGAAGATTCAATATTTTAAAGATGTCAGTTCTCTCCAAATTGATTTATAGATTGCAATCCAACTAATCAAAATCTCTGTACATCCTCCTCCTCCTCCTCCTCCTCTTCCTCCTTCTTCTTCTTCTTCTTTTTCTTCTTCTTCTTCTTCTTCTTCTTCTTCTTCTTCTTCTTCTTCTTCTTGTGGAAATTGACAAGCTGACTCTATAAAGTGGTGCAAAGAGCCAAGAACAGCCAAGACAGTCCTAAAGAAGAACAAAGAGGATTGATGCCATCAGATAATGAGACTTATAAAAGTACATTAATAGATAGTTTGGTCTTTTCAAAAGGGTAGACAAATAGAGCAATAGAACAGAGTCCAGAAATAAGCCCACACATATATGGACATTTGATTTATGACAAAGGTGACACTGCAGAGTAATGAGAAGTATTTTTTTTAATTAATCCTTCTGGGTCAATGGAATATCCATAAAGGATGAAATGAATCTTGACCTCAACCTCACATTTATACAAAAATAATTTCAAGGTGGATTGTAGATCTAAATGTGAAAGGTAAAACAGTAAAGCTTCTAGAATATAACATAGTAGAATATATTCATGAAATTGGAATAACAAAGATTTCTCAAATAGGACAAATAGCACTAACCATTAAATGAAAAGATTGATAGATTGGAATACATTCAAATTTAGAACTCTGACCATCAAATTATATCATTAAGAGAGTGAAAAGGTAAGCCAAAGAGTAGGATATGTTTGCAAAATTTTTAACTGACAAAGGACTCATATACAAAATACATAAAGAACCACTAAAAATCAGTAAGAAAGAGAGAAAACCCTATAGATAAAATAGGCAAAAGACTTGAATAAGCACTTAAGAAAAGAAAACATTAATGAAGAACAAACATATTTAAAGGTATGCAGCATCATTAGCCATCAGGGAAGTTTAAATAAAAACCACAATGATGTACCACTACACATCCACTAGAATGTCAGAATTGAAGGGTGATGATAGCAAATGATGTGATGTGGAGCAACAGAAACCCTCATATATTGCTGATTAAAATGTAAATTGTTACAACCACTTTGGAAAGTCATCTGGCATTCTCTACTAAATCTGAACATGTAATATTATACATATATATAAAAGGCTTAGCACTGCCGTAACATTTCAATAAAATGATGTGTAAGATATATAGGAATAATCTTTCTTGGATAAAGTACTTTGAAAAGCCAGTAGGGTGAGGGAAAGATTCTATGGGGGCATGGATTTTTAACAAGAGTAGATTGTTGCTTTTTGACTTAACCACTAGTCTTTTATTTAGCTAAGTGGGGTACCAAGATGAGGATGAGTTGGGTATCTATGGATAATTGCGGTAGTATTGAAAAATAATTTCTGTGAAGGAGAAGAAAGGGTTGATAACATGAGAAGAATTCTTCATTGAAAAACAGAGTGTTTGACAACTATCTGAAATTTCATAAAGATGCATGATATAAACTCTTTCCCTGGTTCCCCCAATATATTTGGTAAAAAATCTATAGCCTCGTTTTATGAAACAGCATTTGGGAAGGTATAAGGAAGGTCATTACCAGGAATCAGATTTTACTGCTAGCCAGTCACTTTAGCACAGTCAAGGGGATGTGACGAACCTGGCTTTATTTTTCCCCATCAAATCATCAATGAGTCCAAAATTCTCCTTCAATGGGCATTAGGGAGTCCCACCTTTCTCTCCCGTCTCCTCCACTTCCAGGTGATCTTCTTAAGTCTTGCTCCTACCCCGTACATTTCCACTCTTGAATTCCCCACCTGAGAAGATTTTATATAGATGTTTTGGATTCTTAGAGGTCTGTGAAATAAACAGACCCTTCGCTGATATTGCCGACAGTTTGCTGATATGTTAATGTGCTACCTGTCTCAAGCCCATAAGAAGAGGAGAGAAAGAGAAGGTAGGGGAAGAAGACTCTTCCCTACCAGAAATGCAAATTTATTAAAGATGTGTGGGCTTGCATTTATTTAGGGGATGTGCTGGTGGAACTGAAATAAGAGGAAGGGCTACTGGGGGATCCTGTCACATATTGGTGGCTATTGTTGTTATTCCAACCATATTTAGAAAGTAATATAACCCTGTCGTTATCGAAAGAAATGAACCTACAGCTTGGAAGTGGCCTTTTCTTCTTAGAGGCTTCAGCCTTGAAGTTGCCCTGGAAGATGTCATAGTATCTGTCCTTCCAGCCTTCAGCTGGTGGACATGAATGCAGATTTTGAAGATCCAAGAAATTCAGGAGTGATACAAGATCAGGAGAATCACTTTAAAAGGATCAGAAAGGATGTACTGCTCAGGGAGGTGCAGAGGCTATAAATTCAATGAAGGAGGGTTTTAATTACAAGATTGATGATAAAACCAACTGGCATTAAGCACATGGCAAAGGAAGTAGAAAGAAGAAACCAAGACCATTTGACGACAGCAGTTCACTGTGTGCTTGGAAAGTAGCCAAGGGGAGCTTAAGGGAGACAATTCTGGGTCCAAGGTTGTTGTAAGGTGTTACTATTACATAGTGCAATTGTGGAAAGATTAGAGGAAGGTTACAGAGTAAGAAAGTGGAGAAAGGGAGAGTGCAAAGTCAGAAAAGAACAATGTCTATTGGGGAAAGAAAAACGTACCTTATAAATAACATGTATTATTGGGCTCCATTCTCCTGCTGTAGGAAAAAGCAAAAACAGCTCTGAAAATTTGCTGGTAAGGTACACCCAAATAACTATGACTGATTGTACTTGAAATTATACACACTATAAAGTGTGGTATAGAAGTGTTTTAAGTGACAACTTATTCCCAAGGAACACCAGGCTCGTTAGGGGAAACAACTTTTCAAGACCCAAATATGATCTCTGTCACTTAACTATTTGTTTGGCTGTGATTTCCATTTCTAAATAATCATTGTACATGGATGAACAGGGTAAACATTGAATCTATACAATAAGTTGCCTGTCTTATAAACCAGAAAAGAGAATATTTATTTCATTTTGATATTTAAGATTCTCTGGTGGTTAGAAAAAATGACTTAACTGAAATTCCAATAGTTTAAAAATATAAGCATACATGTACCTATTCCAGGCCAGATATCTTAGTCAGTTTCTACTGACTACTTATAGGTAAATCATAGAAGGAAAGCCCCCCAAACGTTGTGCACAGCCACGTTAAGAAAAATAATGGTTCATTCTCAGTGGTGAAACTTAGAAACTGGTGATCTCTCCCTGCAAAATTCAGCCTTTCCAACCAGGGTTTAGTTTGAAAGAGATGCATTAAGCTAACTTTTGTGCTGAAAGAGAATAGTCCCTGTGGTGCTTAAGTACTCTGTTTCTTCCTGCAGAATATTCTTCAAAAAGACCTGGATCAAGTATGACTAATCTCTAACATTTTGGTGAGAGTGAGTTATTCCTGGTGACCTCCCCTTACAAATATCTGAGAGTAAGAGATCCCTGCTTCTTACCACATTGTGTAAGTCCAATTCAATGGCAGGTGTACATATATGTGTCGAGGCAGCTACCCCCTCATGTACTAGTCATGATGTATTTTGATATTTTCTGCAGGTGTCTCTAGATGACATATTTAGATATTTTATGAATCATATTCTAAGGAGCAGTACTTTGAGATATCACCACCTGATTAGAGTAATTTATTTATAGGCTCTTCATTATTTGGCAATTTGATCGAATCTACATATTTGCAGTGATAAACACATATGTGTTCCAAAGAAAATGCTCACCAAGTATAAGTTATTTTTGGTAGGTTTGTACTAAGATAGATGTTGTAGAAATCAGCCCATTTCTGACTAATGAAGGCAAAATCTCTCCAAGTGAAGAGAACAGTGTCATCAGACACTTAAAAACAATTAAGTTCATTTAATTGAGTTTTAAGTTAAAAGCAATTGAGTTCATGGAGCAAGAACATGTTGTTGTTGTTTTTTAAAATATTCAACTGAAGTTTTTTCATTACTTTTAACTTAGTGTTTCTCCACACCAAACACAATTGAAAATATGTGTAAATTTTTCTCAAGAGAGAACAAAATCAATTTTGTCCTTTTTAATCCCTGAATTTATATGAAGTAGGGTAGGTCCCATTAGCCAATTTGCAAATGGGACATTTCTTTAAGGTGGGCCTTAATATTCACATACTTCTTCTCCTATTGAGTAATTCCATGATCCTCCTCACTGCAATTGATTAGACTCCAAGTATTATTGTTTATCTATGCTTCCTCCTTCAGCATAAGCAGTGCTTGAATTATCTATTAGGTCCTTGGGGGACTCTTAGATTTACAGCAGGGTTGGGAGAAAACCATATGGGAGTCAAAGCAATACACAGATGAAAGGACTCCCTCCCTACAAGGGGATATGTTGTGCTGTTCCACCCAGAGGGAAGGGGAAAATAGGTCGGGTTGGAGTTTTCACAGTAATAAGGGAGGGACCATTCAGAAATCTGCTGCTGTATTAAAATAAATAATTCCTCTGTTGCTATGGCTTTATAATTTATCCAATAAACATCTAGAAAGATATCAGCATGTTCCAAAAAAGCTTAGGGAAGTTTTTTTAAAGTTTTATATTTATTCATAAGGGAGATTTTGTTGCATTACATATGCCAATGTTTTATATTATCTCAATGCCTTCAGAGACTCTGCTTAGAGTTAGCAAGCCTTCTTATATAGTTTTAATTCAAGTTCCAATACAAGTGTTTTCCCCTTTTCTGTGATCATGACTGAAGCCAGTGAAGAATGATGGATGTACACACACACACACACACACACTCACACAAGTGAGTCAAGGGAACGTGATTCTCCACTTTGATAATACCAAGGAGTTCTGCCCGCTTTGAGATTTTCTCATTTGGCTCTTAGGGAGATTTTCCAACCACCGGGGTATACTTCAAAAGGCTCAGACAGTAACATACATGTAAATAGGTGGGGCCTATTAAGTAAGGTAGTTGGACAGCTCCTTCCAAGTGTAATTTCAGAGGGATTTCATTCATTCATTGATTCATTCAAAGGAACAGAGTTATGTAAAACCCAATGAGGTGCTGCAGACAATAATGGTCAATAATATGGACCTAGGCCCCAAAAGTCACTCAGACTAGTTGGCGAGACAAAGTAAACACTCAATTTTAATGCAGTATGATAATTACTAAAATAGTGGTGAGAGGAATGATACTAGGAATCCTCTTAGGATTGCTTGAAGATGAGTTATTTGGGATCCCTCTCCCCTCAGTGAGAGGGACTGCACATGACCTCAACTTCCCCCAAGGCCTTCGGGTATTGAGAAGCTGGCACTACCAGCAACTCCTAGGAAAACTGACACCTAAGTGCAGGTCATTTGGTGTCAAATCTTGAGCTCTCTTTACTCTTCTGACAAGGCTGCTCTCTCACTTGCTCTATGAAAAAGGGAGAACAACAGGGGCCTGATTCCCTCTGCTAGAGCACAAACCCCGTGTGCCCAGATGCATCTGGCCCTTGCACAGCTCTCCCCAGGATTTCAGTAGAACAGAGAGCTGTGCATCTGCTCCTTGTGTCCACCTGAGTGCTGTGTATGACATTTGAGGATTCAGTGGAAGCAGTTAGGAGAAGTTCCCACCGGGTCTGGATCATGGATGCTTCTCAGAGGCAGTGATGTCTAAATTAAAGCCATCAAGCTACAAAGTTAATTAGGTGAGGAGGAGGAAAAGCAAGGTGAGAACACCCCAGGCAGAAGGAACCTCAGGCTCGCAAACTTGAAGATGAGCAAGTTAGTGTGTTAGGGAAAGTGCCACTAGTTCAGCATGGCAGGACTATCTTGGGAGGAGAAAAATAAAGAAAGATGAGGCCTCAGAGGTTAGCAAATTATAAATATGAATGAAGTCATAGTGAAGACTTAGGATTATACCTTAAAAGCAATGAGGGTATGCTTGTAAGGTTTTTTTTATTGGAGTAAAATTGCTTTACAATGTTGTGTTAGTTTCTGCTGTACAATGAAGTGAATCAGCTATGTATACCTATATCCCCTCCCTCTTGGACCTCCCTCCCACCCACCCCCATCCCACCCATCTAGGTCATCACAGAGCACCGAGCTGAGCTCCCTGTGCTATACAGCAGGTTCCCACTAGCTAGCTATTTTACACATGGTAGTGTATTTATGTCAAACCTAATCTTCCAATTCTTCCCACCCTCCCCTTCCCTCCCTGTGTCCACATGTCGGTTCTCTACGTCTATGTCTCTATTCCTGCCCTACAAATAGGCTCATCTGTAGCATTTTCCTAGATTCCACATATATGTGTTAATATATGGTATTTGTCTTTCTCTTTCTGACTTACTTCACTCTGTACGACAGACTCTAGGTCCATCCACCTCACTACAAATAACTCAATTTCATTTCTTTTTATGGCTGCGTAATATTCCATTGTATATATGTGCCACATCCTCTTTATCCATTCATCTGTTGATGGACACTTAGCTTGCTTCCATGTTCTGGCTATTGTAAATAGTGCTGCAATGAACATTGTGGTACATGACTCTTTTTGAATTATGGTTTTCTCAGGGTATATGCCCAGTAGTGGGATTGCTGGGTCGTATGGTAGTTCTATTTGTAGTTTTTTAAGGAACCTCCATAGTGTTCTCCATAGTGGCTGTATCAATTTACATTCCCACCAACAGTGCAAGAGGGTTCCCTTTTCTCCACACCCTCTCCAGCATTTATTGTTTATAGATTTTTTGATGACGGCCATTCTGAGCAGTGTGAGGTGATACCTCATTGTAGTTTTGATTTGCATTTCTCTAATAATTAGTAATGTTGAGCAGCTTTTCATGTGCTTCTTGGCCATCTGTATGTCTTCCTTGGTGCAATGTCTATTTAGGTCTTCTGCCCATTTTTTAATTGGGTTGTTTGGTTTTTTGATATTGAGCTCCATAAGCTGTTTGTATATTTTGGAGATTAATCCTTTGTCCATTGCTTCATTTGCAAATATTTTCTCCCATTCTAAGGGTTGTCTTTTTGTCTTGTTTATGGTTTCCTTTGCTGTGCAAAAGCTTTTAAGTTTCATTAGGTCCCATTTGTTTATTTTTGTTTTTATTTTCATTACTCTAGGAGGTGGGTCAAAAAAGATCTTGCTGTGGTTTATGTCAAAGGGTGTTTTTCCTATGTTTTCCTCTAAGAGTTTTATAGTGTCCAGTCTTACATTTAGGTCTTTAATCCATTTGGAGTTTATTTTTGTATATGGTGTTAGGTAGTGTTCTAATTTCACTCTTTTACATGTAGCTGTCCAGTTTTCCCAGCAGGAAATGATTGATCTTAATTATGCTTTAGATAGACCACTCTGGCTCAAATATGGTTTAACGATTAAGAGGAACTACATAGGAGATCTGATGGCTCATATAGTCATTCAGTAAATGTGTACTGAGCACCTGCTAGGTGCCAGACATTGTTCTAGACTCTGAAGATACAGAAGTGTGGAAGAGAGAGAACATCTTTGTATTCATGGAGCTTCTTACATTCTAGAGTAGGTAGGCAGCAAACTATCAACAAATAAATGAAAAGGAAAAAATTTCAAGTTGTGATAAGTGATAAATAATAAATGAAAATAAAGCAGTGTGGTTGAGACTAGGCTTAGAGCTGAGTGACAGGAAGGAGCCAGCAACATGAAGATCAGGGTAAAAGCATTTCTTACAAGTATACCCTCATTGCTTTTAAGGTATAATCCTAATGAATGTGGAATCACTTAGAACAGTGACTTGTACATAGTAAACACCATTTAGGTATTATCTGTTACTATGATGATGAGGAGGAGGAGGAGGATTAAGCTTTTACTGAAGTATAACATGCATATGAAAACAAGCATAACTATTGTATGCCCAATCGACTACATGTCTGGTAACAGACAACCAGATGAGGAAACAGAACAACCCATACATAGAATCCTCCTTGTATTCTCTTCTGTCACTACCTGCCCCCAAGGTAACCCTATCCTGGCTTCTAACAATTCAGATGGGTTTTTCTTGTTTTTGTACTTTATCTAAGTGAAATAATACAGGTTGTGCTTTTTCGTGTCTGGCTTCTTTCAACTCAATGTTGTTTCTAAGAGTCATCCATGTTTTGGATGTAGTTGTATGTTTTCCATTCCCATTACTATAAGGTATCTTATTGTGTAAATATACAACAATCTTTATATTTGCCCTACTATTTATTTTAATTTTATTTTAAAATTTATAAATTATCAAAATATCACTAGGAGAAGAAATGGCTAAAAGTGTGTATCTGGTTTTCATTTTAAGCCTCTCTGTTTTATTAATTAAAAAAATATGCACACATTACTTCTAAATGTTTATTCATATTTGAGGAAGTAGCCACCACTCTACACCACGCTACAATCCGAGCTCCACAACCTAGAGTTTTTATTTCCCTTTTTAGTTCTTCTGGTGTCTATTTTATAACTCTTAATTCTACAGTTGACCCTTGAGTAATGCAGGGGTTAGGGGTACTGACCCTCCACACAGTTGAAAATCAACGTATAACTTATAGTTGTCCCTCCCTATACATGGTTCCTCCATATCTGTGGCTCCACATCTACAGATTCAACCAACTGCGAATCGTGTAGTACTGTAGTATTTACTATTGAAAAAAAATCAATGTATAAGTAGACCTGTTCAGTTCAAACCCATGTTGTTCAAGGATCAACCATATATCTATTCTTCCATTTTAAAAATTTATCAATTTTACATATCAGTATGCTATTATGATATTATAATTATGATATCATTGTGAGTCTATGAACCATGATGATTTCAGTCACTAACCCCATTCTTAATTTTAATGTTTTATTATTTTTGGTCTTTGTAAAGTAAATAATATACTTGAATTTTCCTGTCTCATTTTTTCTTAACAGTATCTACTATCTC
The DNA here is from genome assembly GCF_964341445.2 of Mesoplodon mirus. Taxonomy (NCBI): domain Eukaryota; kingdom Metazoa; phylum Chordata; class Mammalia; order Artiodactyla; family Ziphiidae; genus Mesoplodon; species Mesoplodon mirus. Next base: position 92,200,979 of record NC_138981.1, on the reverse strand, counting down.
CCACTCTGTGAAATGAAGATATTGGTACCCAGGCTCTTATCTCACCCCCACCTTCCTGCTACATACCAGCTTATCGTCTTGGCAAAATTAACATTGTATTCTGTTTTGTAACCAGATTAAGTCTTCCATGCTTTGTCTATGTGTTGATTCTAAATTTTAAAAACCAAAACCCAACATTACATTATGATGACTACCTAAATACTCACCACTTCTAGGTTAAGTGGGTTGCTGGGTTATAGTCTTATCTCTGCATGTCCAATGTCACTCCCATGCCCAGTGCCTCCATTGCCTAAAATCATGCAATACACTTGGACACATTTCTGGTTTTTCCTATAGTTTCTAGTTGCTTTACTCACTTGCAAAGAACCTGAAGAAAATCCAAGAAGAATTTTAGGGCCCTGGTCCTTAAATTCAGCTCAGTATATTCCACAGAAATCCCCTCTATATTTTTAGTTTTATAAATTCTCAGCCAAGTGCTGATTCCAGATAAATTCTGTAGAGACTGTTGATGTGAGTGTGGGTCCAAAATATATGCCTTATCATTCCCACAGAGTTGCTGTGTGCCTTTGCATGTCTGACTTGATGACATGTCCTCAGTTCTTTGCTTGAAATTTACTTATTAATGGAGCCAGCTTTATGACTCAGCAGTTTCCTAAGAGGCTCAGAGTCAGCCAGGTCTCAGCAGTAGCCTGTGTCCTGGAGAAGGTTGCTGGCCTGCCTTCTCCCTGTTCAAAATTGAGCTCTGGGGCTTCTCAGGCTGGTCATATTTGTCATCCTTTTCCTAGTGCTTCATGCCAGCTGAATAAAGGCTGTTATCTGTGGGCTTGTACCAGTAGGATTTACAGCATGAGACGAAGCTGAACTTATTAACAACCCTACACTAAAAAGGGCTATGATACCCAGGGCATCTGCATCATGAGAACAAAAGAACTTGGTTTCTTTGACTTGTCCAGTCATCAAATCTTCTTCAGGCAGATGTGGACTGTTTTTATTTAACACGATGTGGGATGTCAGCAAAAAATGGAACCCCAGAATTTTGCCACTCCATGAAAACAATGGTAAAATGCAAAAACCAACAGAATAAACTTCTTAGGAAATCTTGAAACTAACCAAAGGCTTTCAGCAACATGGGGAGTATTTATTCAAGAAAAACCACTGATTCTAAGTAAGAATAGCATATTTTGTGGTGTTTTAACTTGCTGTAGTCCTATTGCCACCCTCCCACTGAGGATAGCCTTGAAAATATCAACCCACATTCCCAATACCAGAGGGAGCAGAATGGACTACATTCGCAAAGAATTAAATGTTATTCTTCACAGCTAAAAAGTGAAAACAAACCAAATGTCCATCAACTGATGAATGGATAAGCAAAATGTGGCACATTTGTACAATGGAATATTATTCAGCCACAAAAAGGAATGAGGTAATGATGCATGCTACAACATGGCTTAAACTTAAATATATTATGCTAAATGAAAGAACCCAGATACAAAAGGTCATATATTGTATTACTCTCTTTATATAAAATGTCTGGACTAGGCAAATCCATAAGGATAGACAGGAGGTTAATGGTTTCTAGAGAATGAGGGGAGAGGGAATTGGAGTGAGGTAAGATGTTTCTTTTTGGAGTGATGGAAATGTTTTAGAATTGGATAGTAGTGGGAATTCCCTGGCAGTCCAGTGGTTAGGATTTGGCTCTTTCACTGCTGTGGCCCCAGGTTCAGGGAACTAAGATCCTGCAAGCCTCACGATGCAGCCAAAAAAAAAAAAAAAGAATTAGATAGTAGTGATGATTGCACAGCATTGTGAATACGCTAAAAAGTTTGTACACATTAAAATGATGAATTTTATGTTATTTGAATCTCAATTTAAAAATTTCTCTTGGGCTTCCCTGGTGGCACAGTGGTTGAGAGTCCACCTGCCAATGCAGGGGATATGGGTTCGTGCCTCAGTCTGGGAAGATCCCACATGCCGCGGAGCGGCTGGGCCTGTGAGCCATGGCCGCTGAGCCTGCACGTCCGGAGGCTGTGCTCTGCAACGGGAGAGGCCACAACAGTGAGAGGCCCGTGTACCGAAAAAAAAAAAATTGCTCTTTCTCAAAAAATAAAAATAAAAAAATAAGTGCTCTCTCTCGCACACAGAAAGCTTGAAGAGATCCATAACTGCCCTATGCCCCTACTAACTATAGCTTTATGATTTGATCAGCTTCAGAATTCCTATTAAAGTTGGAGTAATTAGGGGTATTGTCTGTAAAAGTGATGTTGGCATGTGGAAGGTTGGCTACCCCACTACCTAGGAGAGCTGGCTTGGGTCACATACAAACCATCATCACGGGCTGCTTTCACTGGGCTCGAGGTCAGTTTTAGGAGTTGTAAAGACCTTGAACACAGTCTTCCAAGAGGAATGGGAAAAGCCAGTTGGTGTCACACTTTGTTGAGGAACAGCTAACATCTTAAATTCCATGAAACCACAAGACCGAGACAAACAATAATGATGGAAAACGACCCATAATTTGTTGCATGTAAGTGATTGAATTCTAAGTAGATTCTTAATATGAATATGAAGTGGAAAGGAAGAAGAGGAAGTTTGCAGTCTTGATACGAAAGATGTCCTTCTTGTTTCGTGGCCATAGTTGTGCATGAGTATAAGTGATACCCCACAGTTCTGGATACTTTTCATGTGCCAGACCCTGGGAAATGTGCTTTACCTGTTAGTAGATATAGAAAGTATTACTATAATTCTTATTATACTTGTAGAATGAGTCTAAAAATGGTCAAGAAGATCCAGGATTGGAACACAAAGCCCATGTTCCCAACCTCTTCCCCAAACCACCCCCATGGGTGCCTGTCTGCTAACCAACTCAACCAGCCTCTCGTGAACATCTTAGACTGAATTGCTAGTTTTTGTTGGCATTCAGACACCGAATAGAGACAGTTCCTCTGGCAACCCGGCTGCATTCTCTTCAGAGGTGTTGCACAGCTGTGCTGGCCTTTGGAGCAGAGCCAGTTCCCACATCGAGGTCAGTTCCTTTTGTGAACAGAAGGTAAACCTACACAGAGGCTCACAAAGGAGTGATGGGGTCAAATGAAAGACAGACTCTTAAGGAAGAGACGTAGGTTCAGACACAGCGGATGCTGGAAAGGAAGAGCAGATTTGGGTCTGTGAAAGTTATAGGGAACTCAAGAGCAGAATGTCTAGGCTCTATACTCCAGGCCTCACCCCAAAAGAATGGGATTTGAATCCTGACTCCGCATGTATCCTTATAGCCAGCCACTTTCCTTCCACAACCGACTTGATTGAGCCTTGTTTCCTTAGTTCTAATCCAATAAGACAGAGAAAACATGCTCCGCATTGCAAGTGTTGAGTGTTCTTCCAATCATACACCTCAAGGAATCCATTTACCCCTTAGAAACCCTTTTTCCAAAGGCACTCGTACTTCTGGCAAATAACAAGCAAATCCTAAACAGGATTTAAAATGCCACCCACCTGAATTACCAGTTTCAGAAATGGAATTTTCAAACCTTATTTCTCTTTTTCCTGAATCCACAGCCACTCATTATTTCTCACACATCTTCCTTGGCCTCCCACGTAGGCCTGTCACAGAGTCAACCACTCAGGAATTGTCTCTGTAATTTCTGTGTCAGATGAGATGGAATCCTGCATGACTATGTTTTTTTGACCAAATAAAAGTTTGAGCACAGATTTCAATAATGTAGTTACTCCAGGCACTCAACTCAGTGAGTTTGGATATCAGTGACAGATAGAAAAGAAAACACAACTGAAATTAATGAACACATCCTGTCTATTGATTCATGTGTTTTTAAATGGGAAGCTGAAAGAGAAACCAGGATGAAAGATTCACAAAATAATCAAGTGGTCCAGGTTGGTATGTTAGGGATGAGACAAGTGCTAGAAATGTGTCATCATAACTGGCATCTGGACATGACATTTACGTCATGTCAATTAGGAATAAATGCTACTAGACCATTAGGTTTGGAGGTGATTTGCTGAAGACCTGTATCTCCCTACTGATCAACAGAGTTAGTATGGCTTGCAGTAGATGGCCAGTGAGGAGTCCCCTTTGCTATCAGGAGCACTATGCATGCCCCCCAGAGCTACATATTTTGCTGGAAATATGTTTTGTCAAAATAAAAAGAGCCATTCTTCCCTAGGGAATCCCATATAGACTCCCAGAATTGAGACCCAAATATATTTGCTATAATACCTGCCATATTTGTGATACTCCCTTAATATATAAAAATTCTCCAATGGAAGGAATCTCTGCTATACAAAGCTGAGATTATGGTATCATTAGATCCTGTACTCCTCAGTATGGAAACACTTTGAGCACATTGAGAGAAGAACAGTGAATCTAGTCATAATAAGGTAGGATGAAAATACCTTATACTAATAGATTTCAGTCAAGAAGAAATCTGCACATTCACACTTGGGTAAGTTTAGAGAAAAATTTAAGGCTATAACAGGCTTATTTTAAATAGGGAAGTCTTTTAATGAATGAGAGATAATAGGCATGCTAGTTAAGCATGTAGGATATCTGGAGTTAGAAGACCTGAGTGGAATTCCTTCCTCCAACTCTTCCCAGCTATGTGAACTTGAGCATAAGTTAACCTAAGTCTCAATTTTCTCATCTGGAAAATGCATTAGATTTTTCCTCTTGGATACTCCAATGGCATCTTGGACTGCTTTCATTTTAGAACTGATCACACTATGTTGTAATTACCTAGTGACTTGTCTGCATTACTCACTTTTTCACAGTGGCATTCCCTGTCTGTAATCTAGAGATTATATACACACTCCTACAAGTGTAATTACTGACCCTTAGGGAGTGCTAACCCCTGGAGGTGTAATTGCTGAGCCTTAGGGAATGCTTATCAGGAGTTTCTGAATGACTCTCTAAAGCGGTTGAACAAATTTACACTCCCACAAGAAGTGTGTGAGTTCCTACTTCCCAACATTGTCACCACACTTGATGTTATCAGACATTGATTTTTTTCAATGATGACTGTAAAATGAGCAATAATTTTAATGTGCATTTACCTGATTACTAGCAAGGTTGAGTATATTTTATATGCTTCTTGTCCAGTTGAGTGTTCTCTTCTATGAAGTACCAAATTACATCCTTGGATCATTTTCCTATTGGACTGTTTGTCATGTCGATTTGCTGCCACTCTTTATATATTCTGTGTGTAACCTTATTCTACGGTTTTAGAAACCGTTAGTCTGTGTGTGTGTGTCTTGCCTTTTAACTTTTTATAATGTCTTTTGAATCATTTACATCACTTGGCAATTATTAAATCAGTATTCTGTTTATTTGAACATTGATTCACAGGTATTTGAAATAAATAAATCATAATAGGTTTAAATGTAGGTTACAAGGAATTAATGAAAAGTTAGTAGCGTGGGATTCCCTGGTGTCATAGTGGTTAAGAATCTGCCTGCCAATGCAGGGGACACGGGTTTGAGCCCTAGTCTGGGAAAATCCCTCATGCCACGGAGCAACTAAGCCCATGAGCCACAACTACTGAAGCCTGCGTGCCTTAGAGCCCGTGCTCCGCAACAAAATAAACCACCGCAATGAGAACCCCACTCACTGCAACGAAAAGTAGCCCTGCTCGCTGCAACTAGAGAAAGCCCATGCACAGCAATGAAGACCCAACGCAGCCAAAAATTAATTAATTAATTAATTAATTAATTATTTTTTTAGAAAGTAGCACTAGGAGAGTTCTTATCTTTTCCTCCTTGAGTGTTGGGAGACTGAGAATAACTTCAAAAATGCAATTATCCTGAGGAATTTCCTTGACCTTCAAAATATAGCTAGCAGATGCTTATTTAAAAAAAATAGAAAGACAACGCCAAATACTGGCAAGTATGTAGAACAAAAGTAACTCCCATTCATTGCTGTTGGGAATGCAAAATGGTGCAGCCAATTTGGAAGGCAGTTTGGTGGTTTCTTACAAAACTAGACACACTCATACCAAATGATCCAGTAATCATGCTTTTTGGTATTTACCTAAATGAGTTGAAAACTTATGTGCACACAAGAATTTGCACATGGATATTTATAGCAGCTTTATTCATAATTGTCAAAACTTAGAAGTAACCAGGAGGCCCTTCAATAAATAAATGGATAAACAAATTGTGGTACATCCATACATGGAAAATTATTCGGTGATTAAAAAAATGAGCTATCAAGCTGTGAAAAATATGGAAGAACCTTAAATGCAATTAAAAAGGTCAGTTTGTAAAGCTTACATACTGTATGATTCCAACTATATGACATTCTGGAAATAGAAAAAACTATACAGACAGTAAAAAGAACAGTGGTTGTCTGCAGTTCATAGGGAGTGGGGGAGGAATGAATAGGTGGAGTACAGGGACTTTTAGGACTGTATGTCTACTCTGTGTGATACTGTAATTATGAATAATGACATTATACTTTTGTCAAAACCTATAGAACTTTACAATGCAAAGGGTCAACATGAATGTATGCAAACTTAAAAAATCACTTATGAGTTCAGGAAATCCCCAGAATACTGCAGACTGTGACAAGAAAATCTAACTGTATTACAGATGTATGAAACAACCTCTCTGACAGGGTGGGAGGTGCTAACCTAAATAACTTTGGAACTTAATGGAGTCTGTAAGACTAAAGGCAAAATAAACTACACCTAAGTGTTGTATTCTAGAAAATAAGTTGTTTCCCATCAGGAATGGGTTAACAATTCTGAAAGTGCTATACATGTACCTGAAAATGAACAATTAAGTAAATAGATGACAAATGGTGGGAACCAGATTTCTGACTGTTGGAGTGAAAATTTACAGATCATCAAGGGGACTATTCTAGAATGACCTATGTCATGTGGTAATGGAATTAGAGCCAGCAACATCAATAATAACTTATGTTTAACTTAATATAGCTACAGATGGTTACATATAAAAGTACTTATAGATATCGTGTGTACCATTATAAAGCCTGGCTATGTAAGACTCATCAGTGGATGCTAAATCTAGGGGGAACTTTTCAAGAGAAACAGGACATATGCGTGGTCTTAAAGGGTTTCTCTACAGAGTGCTTATCGGTTGCAAGGGGAGAAATAGTAACTAGGTATTGTGGAAATCAGGCAACACTTAAACCAGGTGATCACAATTAACATCACCTGTGAGTGTCAGATGAACACTGTGTTCCTCTAGATGCAGTACTCTGAACACATGTAGTATTCACTTATGTAGTATTCTGGCAGAGTATGCATAACCTGAACCTAATCATGAGGAAATATCTAACAAACCCTAAATAAGAAATGTTTTATTTTAAAAAGTGAGGAGGGAGAGATTATTCTCCAAAAAAATGAATGTCAAAAAAAAAAGCTATGCGAATGTTCCAGGTTGAAGGAGGCTAGAGACATGACAAAGAAATACAACACCTGATCCTAGACCAGATCTTGTATGCGAGGGAAAGTATGGTTATAAAGATAAAGAACATTATTGTGTTAATTTGCAAAATTGAAATTCAGATAGTAGATTAGATATTGTATCGATGTTAAATTTATCAAAGTTGATAACTGTACTGTAATTATGTCAGATAATAGTCCTGTTCTTGGGAGATAAACACGGAAGTATTTAGAGGTAAAGAGCCATGATGTATGCAACTCTCAGATAAGTGAGGGGAAAAAATCATATATGCCTTACTTTCTGGCACATAACAAGATATTCCACACTCATCTTGTATATTTCCTGCCCAAACCCTGAAATCAGCCATTTTTCCAAAGAGCTCTTGTTCCCTGTAATGGGAAATTGTATTAGAGACAAAGACCAGGATGTTAGGTCTACCCTTTGCAACTGGGGTGTCTTTGCTTCTAAATTCTTTCAGTGGTTAGTGGTAGGAAGTATTAATATGCATATACACAGGCACAAACACACATATACATATATGCACATATGCATAGATATATTTTAAAATCATGCTGACTCCTTTAATTCCAATACATCCCCACAAGGTTCTTTTTTCTTGCCTATCTTATTCCATATTTGTAACTTCCCTTCTTCCTTAGTGAGAGCCCTGGCTCCATATCACATCAACAACATTATAAGAATTAGAGCAGAAATCAATGACTCTGAAAACAGGAAATCAACAGAGAAAGTCAATGAAACTAAAAGTTGGTCCTTCGAAAAGATCAGTAAAATCAATAAGCCTCAAGTGAGGCTAAATAAGAAAAAAAAAAAGAGAGAGGACACTCTTGAAGGAGAAGAACAAATTACTAATATCAGTAATGAAAGAGGGGACATTGCAACAGTCCCTCATGGACATTAAAAGGATAATAAAGGAATACTATGAATAACCCTATCCCCAAAATTAGATAATCTACATAAAGTGAACCAATTCCTTGAAAGACACAATTGGCCAAAATTCACATAAGAAGGAATAGATGATCTGAATAGGCCTATATCTTATGAAGAAATTGAATCAGTAATTAATAACTTTCCAAAACAGCACCAGGCCCAGATGGTTCACTGGTGAATTCTACCAAATATTTAAGGAAGAAATTATACCAATTTTGAACAATCTCTTTCAGGGCATAGAAGAAAAGGAAACACTTTGTAACTCATTGTATGAGGCCAGCATTTCCCTAATACCAAAACCAGGCAAAGATATTATAAGAAAAGAAAATTACAGGCCAATATCTCTCACGTACATAGATGAAAAAATCCTCAACAAAATATTAGTAAATCAAATCCAACAATATATAAAAAGAATTATACACCCACAACCAAGTGGGGTTTATCCCAGGTGTTCAAGGTTGGTTCAAAATCAATTAATGTAAATCCATCACATTAACAGGCTAAAAAAATCATATGATCATACCAATAGATGCAGGAAAAGCATCTGACAACATCCATTACTCATTCTTGATAAAAACTCTTAGTAAACTAAGAATAAGGGGGAACTTTCTCAACCTGATAAAGAATGTCTACAAAAGATCACAGCTATTATCATACTTAATGGTGAGAAACTTGAAGTTTTCCCACTAAGATCAAGTAAAAGACAAAGATGTCCCATCTTACCACTCCTTTTCAACATTGTACTGGGGGTTCTAGCTAATGCAACAAGGCAAGAAAAGGAAATAAAAGTTAAACAGATTGGGGGGGGAGAAATAAAACTGTCTTTTTTCACAGATGACATGGTCATGTATGTAGAAAATTCCAAAGAATCGGCCACGACCACAATAACAAATAATTGATAAAAAACAAAACAGAAAAAAGCCCCACAGACCTCCTGGAACTAAGAAGCAATCATAGCAAAGTTGCAGAATATGAGATTAATATACAAAAGTCAAATGCTTTCCTATATAACAGCAATGAACAAGGTGAATATGAAATTAAAAAACAATACCATTTACATTAGCACCCCCTAAAAAGAAATACTTAGTCTTATAAGTCTAACAAAATATGCACAAGATCTGTATGAGGAAAACTACAAAACTCTGATGAACAAAATCAAAGAAGCACAAAGTAAATGGAGAGATATTCCACGATCACGGACTGCAAGACGCAATATTGTCAAGATGCCCGTTCTTTCCAACTTGATTATAGATTCAATGCAATATCAATCAAAATTGCAACATGTTACATTATGGACATTGACAAACTGATTCTAAAGTTCACATTGAGGGCTTCCCTGGTGGCGCAGTGGTTGGGAGTCCGCCTGCCGATTGGGGGGACGTGGGTTCATGCCCTGGTCCGGGAGGATCCCGCATGCCGCGGAGCGACTGGGCGCGTGAGCCATGGCCACTGGGCCTGCACGTCCGGAGCCTGTACTCCGCAAAGGGAGGGGCCGCAACAGTGAGAAGCCCTCGTAACACACACACACAAAATTAATTAATAAAAAAAATAAAGTTCATATTGAGAGACAAAAGACCCAGACTACCCAAAATAATATTGAAGGAGAAGAACAAAATCGGAGGACTGACACTACCTGGCTTCTAGTCTTAGTATTAAAGGTACAGTAATTTACACAGTGTGGTATTTGTGAGAGAACAGTAAAATAGATCACTGGAACAGAATAGAGAGCCCAGAAGTAGACCCACATAAATATAGTCAACTGATCTTTGACAAAGGAACAAAGGCAATACAATGGAACAAAGACAGTCTTTTAACAAAGGGTGCTGGAACAACTGGACATGCAAAGAAAACGAAGATCTTACATCCTTCACAAAAATTAACACAAAATGGACCATAGACTTACATGGAAAGCAAAATGATAAAACACCTGGAGGATAACATAGGAGAATAGCTAGATGACTTTGGGTATGGAAGTAAAATTTTAGATAGAACACCAAAGGCATGATCCATGAAAGAAATAAGCTAAACTGAATTAAATTAAAGCCTTCTCTTCTGCAAAAGACAATATCAAGAGAATGAAAAGATAGACCACAGACGGAGAAAATATTTACAAATGATACATCTAATAAAGGACTGTTATCCAAAATCACAAAGAACTCTTAAAAGTCAACAATAAGAAAACCAACAACCCAGGGCTTCCCTGGTGGCGCAGTGGTTGGGAGTCTGCCTGCCGATGCAGGGGACACGGGTTCATGCCCCGGTCTGGGAGGATCCCACATGCTGCAGAGCGGCTGGGCCTGTGAGCCGTGACCACTGAGCCTGCACGTCCGGAGCCTGTGCTCCGCAGCGGGAGAGGCCACAACAGTGAGAGGCCCGTGTACGGCAAAAAAAAAAAAAACCAAAAAAAAAAACCAACAACCCAATCAAAAAATGGGCCAAAGACCTTAACAGACACCTCACCAAAGAAGAGGTGTGATGAAAGCATGTTTATTTCGCATAAGCATCTGAAAAGGTGCTCTATCATATGTCATCAGGGAAATGCAAATTAAAATAACAATGAGATACCGCTACACACTCCACACCTATCAGAATGGCCAAAATCTAGAACACTGATAACACCAAATGCTGATGAGGATGTGGAATATACAACACCAAGAGTGAATTGTAATGTAATCTATGGACTTCGGGTGATTATGATTTGTCAAAGTGGGTTCATCAATCATAATAAATGTATTACTCTGATATGGGATGTTGATAATGTGGAAGGTTGTACAGGTGTAGGGGTATTTGGGAAATCTCTGTACTTTTCCCTCAATTTTGCTGTGAAACTAAAACTGCTCTAAAATTATTTTCTAAATAAGTAAATAAAAGGAATTTCTCTTATGAGTTCAGTTGAACACATTTTAATATGTTTATGTGGCATTTTAACCTCTTTTTATAAATGTCTTTTTAAATTTTTATAGAATTTCTGGTCTTCTATTTTTCTATTTAAAAATTCTTCATGTATTTGGAATATTAGCCTTTTATCTGATATAAATTTTGTATCCATTTTCTCCCAGATTGTCTTTTTAAAAATTTTATAGGGACTTCCCTGGTGGTCCAGTGGTTAAGATTTTGCACTTCTATTGTCAGAGGCACAAATTTGATCCCCGGTCAGGGAACTAAGATCCTGCATGCCATGTGGTGTGGCCATAAAAACAAAACAAAACAAACAAACAAACCAAAAGTGTATAACCTTTTGTTATTATAGAAGCAGTACATATGCACTGCACTAAAATTAGAAAATATAAAAAAGCAAAAATAAGAAAATTAAATTACATATTCTCACCATCTAGCAATTACCGCAGTTAATGTAAGAGAATTCTTCTGTGTTGATTATCTCAAATTTCTTGTGTAAATCCTTCTGGGTCATGATATAATGGTTTTGAATACATTCCTGGATTCATTTCATTAATCTTCTATTTATGATATATCTATTATCATTGGTAAAATTGCTCTATTGCAAGGTTCTTTTTTTCAGGTGCAGGATTGAATTTATTATTGTATTTGTTTGCACAGTTTTGAGAAAATGCTGATTCACACAGAAAAATATTTATAAAATTGTGGTGGTTTAAAAAGATGTGTGCAAATTATTTTACATTTTTACCATTTGAGAGGCAGGGTCTATATCCCCTCTCCTTAAATCTGTGCTTAGTGATTCACTCATTTAAAACAGCTTACTCTGAAATAGCCTTATACTCTTCATTTAAGCTGATAGGAAAAGAAACTTTATTCAAAGGTCTTTCCAAAAATGAGCTAACCTGGCAGCAGAATTTAATAAAAATCAGAGGTCTCTAACACTGTTGGCATAAGACACATAACTGTATCCGTGACTTTTATTAAGCTTTTAAAAGAAACTTTTAAAAAATTAAGTCAAATAGGGGCTTCCCTGGTGGAGCAGTGGTTGAGAGTCCTCCTGCTAATGCAGGGTTCACGGGTTCGTGCCCCGGTCCGGGAAGATCCCACATGCTGCGGAGTGGCTGGGCCCGTGAGCCACGGCCGCTGGGCCTGTGCATCTGGAGCCTGTGCTCCACAATGGGAGAGGCCACAACAGTGAGAGGCCTGCGTACCGCCAAAAAAAAAAAATTAATTCAAATAAAATGTTATGAACTGATACACCTATAACTATACCTGTATTAGCTCGGATTGCCATAACAAAATACCACAGACTGGGTGGCTTAAACAACAGCAATTTATTTTCTCACAGTTCTGGAGGCTTAAGACTCCAAGATCAAGGTGCCGTCAGGGTTGGTTTCTGGTGAGAACTCTCTACCTAGTTTGTAGATGGCCCCATTCTCACCGTGTCCTCACATGGCCTTTCATCTGTGTGCACTCTTGGAGGGAGGGAAGGAGGGAGGGAGAGAGAGAGAGAGAGAGAGAGAGAGAGAGAGACAAAGAAAGAGAGACCTGGTATCTCTTCTTCTTATATGGATACCAGTTCTATTGAATTAAGGCCCCACCCTTATTACTTCATTCAACCTTTATTGCCTCTTTGTAGGTTCTATCTCCACATACAGTCACATGGAAGATTAAGGCCTCAACAAATAGATCTGGAGGGCTGGGGTACACAATTTAGTCCATAATGACATCCTAGAGTTCCCTGAAACATGTTGGAGAAAAAACTAATCTAATCCATTCAGCCTGCTTTCTTTACCTATGAGGAAGTAGGCCCAGAAAAGTACTATGGCATTCCCGAGTTCATATGGCTAGACTGTAACTCATGTCTCCCAACTATTTAGGGTTCTTCCTGCTACAACAAAAAAAATATGCTTTTCTTCCCTTTGTTCTTATCCATTTTGGTCTAAAAGCTTCCTCTCATTTCCCATAGGGCTCATTGCCTAGGGGCCAGTTTCTACTGAACTGTCTGAAAACATCTATTTTTCCCAAGCAGTTAGCAGAGAACCAAGATCCAAATCCTAGCTCACTCTGGACTCAGCTGAACCCTGGCACTCTCCACTCCACTGCACACAGCTAACTCTGGCAAGTTACTGTCTCCTGGGAATCAGCCCCACTGGTAAAGATGACTATACTTTACCTGCCAAGTGGCTGGGCTGATCCAGTGAAGCCACAAGACTCTACAGCTCTAGGATTAACAAAGAACTGACTAGAATCTACAATTCCGATAGGGTGTACTTCCCCTTTCCTTAGTGAGACTCTATACCTAACCCTTTCATAATAGGTAATGATTAGCAGAAATACTTTTTGAAAGCTATCAGTTCTGCCCTGAGCCAGAATCTCTTTCCAATCTTGGGATGGTGGCGGTGGTATTGGTGGAAATTGGCATTACACTGGCAAAGTCAGTTGCAAGAAGGCCCTGGTATCTAAAGCCCTGTTTTTACTTATGGCATTCCAAGAAACCTTGACCTTGTTGAGGGTTCTGCCCATGTAATTATTACTATTATTTTGTTGATTGAGATATAATTCACATACCATCATCACAATTTTAGAACATTTTCTTTGCCCCTCAAAGAAACCCCATACCAATTAGCATTCCTCTCCCCATTCCCTTTTCCATACCCCAACTCTAACCACCACTAACCCTCTTTCTTTCTCTATAGATTTCCCTGTTATGGACACTTTATATAAGTGGAATCATAAAATATGTAGTCTTTTGTTTTTGGCTTCTTTCACTTAGCATATTATTTTCAAGGTTTGTCTTTGTTATCACATATATCAGAACTTCATTTCTTTTTAATAACTGAAAAATATTCCATTGTATGGCTATAATATATTTTGTTTATTCACTCATTAGTGGATGGACATTTGGGTTGTTTCCACTTTGGGCTCTTATGAATAATGCTGCTATGAACATTCATACACAAGTTTTTGTATGGACAAAATGTTTTATTTCTCTTGGGTATATATACCTAGGATTGGAATTGCTGGATCCTATGGTGTACTTGGTGTAACATCCTTTTCATACTTTCTTTTAGTTCTTTAAACATAGTTTGCTTTAGTTACTTCAATACATTTAAAATAGTCTAAAGTCTGTCTAGGAAATCCATTGCCTGGGCTTCCTCAAGGACTGCTTCTATTAACTGCTTTTTACTCTATGTATGAGCCATCCTTTTTTTGTATGTCTCATTTTTTGTGTGTGTTGAAAACTAGACATTTTAAATAATATAATGTGGCAACTCCGGAAATTAGATCCCTCCCTCCACAGGATTTGTTATTTGTTTACGACTTTTCTGAGCTAATTCTGTAAAGTCTATATTCTTTGTTATGTGTGGCCACTGGAGTCTCTGCTCAGTTAGCTCAGTGGTCAGGTAGTCATTGGTAGTCAGGTAGTCATCCCAAAATGTCTGGAAGCAATAAGTTTCCCAGCCTTTGCCATGGGGCTCTATGTGCATGTTGGGGCATACTTTTGATACCCAGCCAGGGCTTCACTTCCTGCTTATACAGAGCCTCAAGGTCAGCCAGAGGTGAGAACTTACAGCCTTCTCAGGTCTTTCCTTGGGATTGCACAGCCCTGGACATGTACACGGCCCTACACATGTGCATGAATTTTTAGATTCCCAGGAATATAGATACTCTTCAAAGCTCCCTTGTACATCTATTTCTCCAACTTTTCTTTTTTTTAATTTATTTATTTATTATTTTTATTTATTTTTTGGCTGCATTGGGTCTTTGTTGCTGCACGCAGGCTTTCTCTAGTTGCGGCGAGTGGGGGCTACTCTTCATTATGGTGCGCAGGCTTCTCATTGCAGTGGCTTCTCTTGTTGCAGAGCACAGTATCTAACCAAGCAGGCTTCAGTAGTTGTAGCACGCAGGCTCAGTAGCTGTGGCTCGCGGGGTCTAGAGTGCAGGCTCAGTAGCTGTGACGCATGGGCTTAGTTGCTCTGCAGCATGTGGGATCTTCCCGGACCAGGGCTTGAACCCATGTCCCCTGCGCTGGCAGACGGATTCTTAACCACTGCGCCACCAGGGAAGCCCTCCAACTTTTCTTTTTTAAGTTTTTGAACAGTTTGCCCCAACTCTTGTTGCTGCCTCAGGCAACTGTTATGTTGAACAGTCACCACTGATGGCTTTTGACAAATGCTCCCAGGGAAAAGGCTTTTCATACTGGATGAGATCAGAGTCAGGTCAAGTAGAGAGAAGCCTTTTGAGGGCTTATATAGCACAGGGAACTCTCAGACAGGGCAAATAATGACAGTTATCTGGGCATGCAGCTTTACAGGAGCTTCGACCCCATCTACCTGCTCCAGCTGGCCACTAGGCTGTTGATTTTTTTTTTTTTTTTAGTTTCTGCTTTATAACAAAGTGAATCAGTTATACATATACATCTGTTCCCATATCCCTTCCCTCTTATGTCTCCCTCCCTCCCACCCTCCCTATCCCACCCCTCCAGGTGGTCACAAAGCACCGGATAGGCTGCTGATTTTCATTGAGATGGTGAGACTGTTGGTTTTGAAGGCTACCATGGTAATGAGGAAAGAGGGTTGGCAATGGGGCAGGATAAAATGCCACAAACTCATTGTTCTTAATGAAATTCAGCCATTTTTCATGAATAAATGCTCCCTGGATTATTTCAAGCATTTGACTAATTTCCAGAGTTATAAGAAAATTTACCTTGACCATTTTTTATAGCATTCTCATTGGTTTTATGGAGGAGAGAATTTTCAGAGGTCCTAACTCTGCCATTTCTGCTCAGGTCACCATTCGGTTACTTTTATAATTACGACTTAGCAGCAAGCCCACAACTGGTATGGCAGATAGTGCAAGCTGAGCTGCAGCAATTGGTAATTGTTTAAATTTACTACATTTACATTATGTAAGTTGGTAGTTGAAACTATGTATTATAATATAAAGATTGGTTGACAACTAAAATGTATTATAATTTAAATAATTGTTTTTATAAATTGCTTCATATAAAAACTCATGCAGTATTGTAGAATTATATAGAGCTACTATTTCCATTTAAATTTTCTGAGTCATGTTTAGAATGTAATTATTATCTAATACTTTAAAAAATCAACATTAATATTTTGTGTTAAGATCCTCAATGTGAATATATTTCTGAATTTAAAAAATGATTTTAAGACTTAATAAAATAGAGAGGTAATAATACCTATATCTGTTTAAATAATTATGAATTGTAGGATGTAATACTAAAGATGCTTGGTGTAAAAAGTTGAAAGAAAAAGAATAAAAAGCCACCATACAAGCCCTGTGTGTATTCTATGTATTTTTGTCTAAATATAAACTACTTCAGCTTTTCTAAAGCTCAAAGTGAAATAATTAATAGCTAATGTATTTTGACTATTATCTTGATGTATTTTAATGACAGTAATGCTTTTCAAATTAATTTTTATACATTAAATAACATTACAATTTAAGTGTTGGATTAACTACATATATTGATAGTATAGTATATTGAAGTTAATAAAATAACATTACATATGAGAGAAAAAGCATAATAAATCAGGAGAAATTGAAAAGATTTCTTAAAAGAATAAGAAAAATACTACTATCCCAATTCTGTTCACTCTTCAATGTCTTTGTTTCTTTCATACCGTTTTCTTCTCAAATCTTCAATACCTCCTCTCTCATCCTCAATCCCAGCTGGTGACCTTGCTTTCTACTTCATTAATAAAACAGAAACATTAAGAAGAGAACTGCTATTTAAAAGAACATTTATGAAGCTATCACCCATATAATGACCACCCTGGGCAAGAAATAGAACCCTTTGGTAACCCCAACTCCCTCGCTTCTCCTGCCTCCCTGCCCCCCACCCCACTGATGCCATTCTTCCACCCATCCTAGAGGTAACTCTTATTCTGACCACTGTGATCATCATTTCTTTGCTTTTTATATATGTTTATCTTACATATAAGCATTTCTAAACAACACAGTTTTGTTTTACAGATGTTTGAACTTTATATACTTGCAATTGTCTGTATTATTTTGCGACTATCTTTTTTACTTCACATTGTTTGTGAGATTCATCCATGTTGCAGATAGCTGCAGTTGGTACACTTTTATTGTTGTATAGTATATCATCATATGAATATATCACAACTTGTCCATTCTAACTTGATGGACATTCTGGCTCTTTCTAGTTTTTGGCTGTCACAAAACAGTGCTACCATGAATATTCTTATACATGTCTCCTAGTATACATAAGCACTTGAATTCTGTCTGATTGATTACAGAATTGGTAGATCAATGGTTTCCTGGGGCCAGTGTAACTGTGGGTTTTAGTTTGTATACAGAAGGTGAGATAGTGAATTTTCCATCTGACATTAGGGATGGGAGTGGGCAGTGAGGACAACGGTGGGGAGGGGCAAGGTGAGGCTGCTATGATTCTTCCTTTCCCTCCACCCTGACCTACCTTTCACCATAGCACAGTCTTGACACCCTAAGGACCTTCTTAATGAATGAGAAGTAAAATGCATACTGGTTAAGAGTGTGGAATAGCTGAAGTTAGAAAACTTGAATACAATTCTCTCCTCCAACTTTTTCCAGCTGTGTGTGTGACCTCGAGCACAACTTAGTTAACTTAGGTCTCAGTTTTCTCATCTGTAAAATGGGAATAACATTAATTATTTAAAGTGAGTTGTTGTGGGATTTGATGTATTGGGACCAGTAATATGCCCAGCACAGCCCCTGGTTAATGTGCTATTTTTACCTCTAACTTGGACTAAACAGAATATAATGAACTCATCAAAAAGTATTTTTGAGATCTTTGACTTTTAAGAACTTGTCTTTGATTACTTTGAAGAGTGCAGATTGACTGAAAAGTCATTGTTTGCTGTCTGCACTAATTGAAAATGATTCCTCCTTTTTTCAAGGCTCGTCTGGCTAGGTGTGATAACATGGGTGGACGTGCACCTATGGGCCATAGCTTGTAGGAGTCAGAGTAATGTTCAGTTGGTTGAATATGGATTCTTTGCACTATTGTTTCAGTTATCAATTGCTACATAACAAACAACCCCAAAGTGTAGTGACAGAATGACCATTTATTTGCTCACCATGTTGAGGCTCAGAAATTTAGTCAGGGCTCAGAGGCTGCTTCTACTCCACATGGTGTCAGCTGGGGCAGCTCAACTGAGGCTGGAGGACACAAGATGGCCCCACTCACATGCCTGGGATCTTGGTTCTGATTCTTGGGTGGCATGTCTTGGTTTTCTTTCATGTAGCTTCTCTTTCCAGTAGGAGAGCTCCCCAAAGGGCAACGATGGAAATTACTACTGCCTTTTTAGGTCTAGTCTCAGAAATTGTACGTGACTTCTGCCGCATTCTATTTGTCAAATCCAGTCACAGAGCCGGCCTAGATTCAAGGACAAAGAAAATAGACTCTTGTTGGGTGGGAGGAGCAGCAAATTCAGAAATGCGCCTGCAGGACTGGAGGGATTATCATGGTCATCTTTTATTTATTTATTTTTATGTTTTTGCGGTACGCGGGCCTCTCACTGTTGTGGCCTCTCCCGTTGTGGAGCACAGGCTCCGGACGTGCAGGTTCAGTGGCCATGGCTCACAGGCCCATCTCCACGGCATGTGGGATCCTCCCAGACCGGAGGCCCTGCATCTGCAGGTGGACTCTCAACCACTTCGCCACCAGGGGAGCCCTATCATGGTCATCTTTGAAAACAAAGTACTATAGATAGCTTCTGAGCCTTTGGACTCAGAATGCAATGGTCTTCATTAGAGCCGGATATGGCTATGTCTGCATTTACTAGCCCCAAGTTACAAAGAAGCAGAATATCATCGTTTGCTTTGGGCAAGGGTGTGTGGGAAAGATGAAAGAACCAACAAAAGAGACTGAGAAGGTGCCTCCCAGGAGGAAAGAAGAGAACAAAGGAGGCCTGGAAGCTAAGTGAATAAACATTTTCGGGAGGAGGGGGCGATCAACTCTAAGACAAACGGTGCTAAGGGGTTGAGTAAAATGAGTATTGTTTTTCTGGGAAGAACTATAAGAAACTGATAAAAAGTAGTCATCCTCAGGAAGAGGTGCTTGTGGAAGGGAAGGGAAGGCTTCCAGTTTTCATAACCTACCTGGCTGTGTTTGAACTTTCTAACTGTGTATATGAGTTACTTTTTTTTTCCGATACGAATTATCTGGGAGGTGACATTATGGACATTAAAAAAATCTTTTTATAAAGTCCCCTTATCACCAACAACTTTCCTCACCTTCCAACTAAAGTTAGAACTTAATGTTCCTTGAGTTCTTTGCTACTTTTTCTCTTGGGTGTCATATATAATCTAAAATGAGGCAGGCAGAAATCTCTGACTTGGAAGTTCAATAATGTTTTCAGCTTTTAAATAAGGTTTTCAGGTCTCTGAAATAAAGTGAACACAGTGAAATCATCCACAGATGAATTGAGGGAAAGGGCTAATTGGGCTCTTCGAATGTATAGCTCTTGGAGCTACAATTATCCTCAGGTTGAAGTTCTTTTGCAGAGAGGGTGACTTTGCACCTCTGCTCAGCATCCCACTGAAGTGAAATGTGGTTTGAGCCCTCAGTGTCATATCCAGTTTCATTAGCATTAGGTTCCAATTCTCAGGGTGCTATTCTGTGAGAGCTCTGTAGACATTGGAAAGTGCTGCAGATGTGACTCTTGACCCCTCTGGGCCCTGGGTACTCTGCTGTTTCTCCCCTCCCCCCCCCATGCCCATCAGTGGAAGGTCCCAGGACAAGACCTGTTCCTGCACAAAAGACTCTCACCAGCCTGTGACTTCCCCTTTTTCTATCCGCAGCTCCTGACCTCCAAATGTTCTGCTCCTTGGCTTCTGCCTCCCGTTCAGCACTGCCTCAGCTAGGCCTGCCTGCCACGCTGAGAATCCTCCCCCAGCCTCCACGCCAGTACTTCACCACCCACTCCGCAGCCCTGCTGACAGGGCTGCAGCCTAATCCAGCCCGGGATCCGCAGGGCCTGCAACCCCTCGTCACCCTTCCACTCAGATCAGCCGAGGTGACCAGCTCTGATCAAGATACACATCCATACACAAATATACACATTGACATACACAAATACACACCATACAAACATATACACAAATACTAGCACACATGCATAGCACATGTATACATAGACACATACAGGTGCACACACACACAAAAATACACACACAGGCAAACACAGAGACGTGCGCTTCATTTGGCACTGTCCTCAGGCCCAGCACACATACATTCCTAAAAATACACATATATATACAGATAAACACACACAAACATATACACGCATACATATATATGCACACCTGGAGGGGCCACTGTCAGGCCCAGTGAGGGCACCAGCTAGCCACAGAGATTGTGTGAGGGTTTGATGTTATTGAGACATTAGAGGATTCTAAATTGCTCTCCTTAGCATCAGAGAGGTCAAGTGGTCATTTTAAAGGACATCTGGTTCATTTTGCCAGCTCCCATATAGTTCTACCACCCTCACTGCATGGACTTTTTCATCTTCCCTGTTTCCATTTCTGCAAAGGTTACTTTGTCCCAGGTACCTTGCCAAGTATTTTACCTATATCACCTCGTTTTATTCTCACAGTAACCCAATGATAGCAGCCATAAACACCATGCTATACAGCCTCTCTCCTTAACACAACACAGGTGGCCTTCCCTCCTTTTGGTTTCTAAAACACTTTCATATGCACTACTTTAAGTTGATTTTGAGTCTAGCAATAACACTGTGCAGTACAAAAGCTTGACATTGTCATTCCCATTTTGCAGCTGAGACTCATATAGGTTAAGGAACTTTCTGAAGATTGTAAAAACTAATATATATAAGCTAGATCCTAATTCTCCATCTGTTCCAGTCGTTTTGTATATTTATTCCTTTGTTTATTTAGCATACATTTATGATCCCTACCCATTTCCAGAGACTGTACCAGGTACTATGAAAACAAAAACTGAATAAGACACAGTCTTGACTTCGAAATAGCTGGCATTCTAGAGGGGAAGAAAAACCAGTAGAGGGATATATCATGATGTCAGATGCCGGATGCTGGGATAGATACTTGGACAAACTGGGTAGAATAACTGGTTCAACTAAGGGAGCCAGCATCGAAAGGAGGCCACGTGTCACAGACAACTCAAAGGCCATGCTTTGTCCATGCTTCTGGAACATCTGCTTTGTGTGTTCAGCAGATGATAGTGAGGCTAGTTGGCCTTTGAAAAATGAAGTCAGCCACATTCACCTACCTTTCCCTTCTGCAAGGTGTGAAAGGGAGTAGTAATTAATCAAAGTACACTTTCTAAGCCAATGCAATATCAATTCATCAATTATATAGGGACCAAAAGGATTCCTGTTTATCGAAAATAGCTAAATTATTATAGGTGAGAAACTACATAATCAAAATGTGCCCCCTTCAAACTGCTTATGTCGTTTCCTAGCTATTGGAGAAAGTGAGTTACAGATGAGAAAATTCCAAATTAAACAAGATTAAATGTTACCTTTTGCATAGGGTTCTTATGGTTTTTCTTTTTGGTTTTTACTTTTAATTATTAGATGTCCTTTAATATTCTCTATCTCTCCATTTCTCTCTCGCTGTATCTGTCTCTCTCTCTCTGTCTTCTCTCCTTTATTACGGAAAATTTCAAACATACCCAAGAATGGAGAGAATAATATAACCCATACCTGTCATCTAGTTTCAAGAATTATCAACATTTCACTAATCCTGTTTCATCTATTTTTTCACACAGCCAAACTTCTTTTTCTGGAGTATTTTAAAGCAACTATGGTCTTATTTTTGAGAAGAGCTTGAAGAGGTGTGAAATTAGAATGAGAAAATCTATGTCCTTCCAAACCTCATGGGTCTTTAGTCCTAATTAAATTGCCAGCATGATTTTTTAAAAACTGTTTTAGCGAAATCTATTTTATGGCATTAGCTCAGCTAGCAACACACGGCTCAACTGGACAAGGGGTCTTTTGGCCCTCCTCCCTTTGAAAGGGTTCTGCCAGAACAAACAGAATGGAAAAGTTTGTTGTTGTTGTTGTTTTTGACTGAACACTTCAGATAAGAACAAAGCACAATGCAGAAATAGATACATAGGAGTTGTGGCTGAATACAAAGGATACCACTGTTGTCACTGTTAGGGAATTTCAGTATATTTGGGTTTTAAGATAACACATTTGTCCTTTCTGTCATTGGAACTATGATTTCATTTATTTCCTTGTCCCCTATTTTCAGGAGAGCTGCCTCTCACCTGATGGACTTAAGATATCCTGGAAGTCTCTGTGATGATTACAAGGTGAAAAGTTCTAAGTACCTTACTGGAGTATAGCAGTTAGGCAACATCTTCATCAGCATTAGAAATGGGCAATGGTTTCAAATTCAGACATACCTAAAGGTAAAAGCTTCAATGTTACTTAAGATAGCAAAATAATAAAAACAACTTAAATGTTGAATAAAAGGGGAATAGTAAAGTAGATAAGAACACATCTATATAAATGGAATCTTGTAAAAGTATGGTTTGTTGGAAATTGCTTATTTTATCACATTACATGATAAAAGCAGTATATGAAATTATATGCCCAGGATGGGCTCAAATACATGAAAAGTTCACGGAAACAAAATTGGAAGGTAATATGCCAAAAGATTAACAGTGGTTGCCTCTGGGTGGTAGCGTTATGAGTGATTCTTGTTTCTTTTTATACTTTTCTGTCTTTTTCAAATTTTCTACAGTGAGCATGTAATTACTTGTATAATCAGAAAAACATTTTTTCTGAATAAAAGGGACAAGCAGGGTCTCCCTGGTGGCGCAGTGGTTGAGAGTCCGCCTGCCGATGCAGGGGATACGGGTTCGTGCCCCGGTCTGGGAGGATCCCATATGCCGCGGAGCGGCTGGGCCCGTGAGCCATGGCCGCTGGGCCTGCGCGTCCGGAGCCTGTGCTCCGCAACGGGAGAGGCCACAACAGTGAGAGGCCCGCATACCGCAAAAAGAAAAAAAAAAAAAAAAAAAAAAAAAAGGGACAAGCAAGTCTCAAAATCTCAGTGCCTAGAAGCAGATCAGCAATCTGTTTTGAATGTTTCCAAGGCAGTGAACCAGGCAAAAGTAAGAAGGATGATTTCAGAGTCCCCAGGGGGGAGACTTGTGTAGTTAGTTCCTTGGAAACCAGAAGTTTTAGCCACTCAAAACACATGTAAGTGTTTTTGGTGTGAATCAAAACCTTCCATTAGACATAATTGCAACAGCAGCTGTTACACAACCTGTATAAACTATTTTTGGTGTGAACCAAAATTTTAACAACATAGAAACTCTGTTAACCATTTCATGGTCACCTAGGTGTAAACCTCATCCACCATTGGCCAGGTTTACCTGCCCTAATAGACGGGAAATTCCTGATATTGTGGTGGAGCGTGCAGAGAACGCTTAGCTAAGAATTAAGACAACTCTTCTGAATGCTTCTTTTTCTTCTTCACAGTATTCTCTCAAAAGATAACAAGGCCATTTGAAATGGCTTTAATATTTACTGGATTTCTTAAAACATTATAATTAGTTAATACCCATTGCAATAAGAATAAAAAAGTATATAAAGACATAATTTCCTTATTTTTTCTAGTTCCTTCCACTTGGAAAAACGACATTAATCTGAGGTGTATCCTTATGCACTTTTCTCTATGCTCATATAGTATGTACACACACACAAACAGAGACTTACTTCTCCCCTTAATTTCTTTACAAACATGGAGTGATATTTTACATCCGAATGAATCTTTAAGGCAGGGAAAGTACTCTGTATGATATACTGCAAAGTTGGTTACGTGTGAGAGTACAGAACCAAGAGTGAACCCTAATGTAAACCATGGACTTTGGGTGATGATGACGTATCAACATAGGTTAATCAACTACAACATCCCCGGTGGGGATGTTGATAATGGGGGAGATTGTGCATATGTGGGAAGAAGGCAGTATATGAGAAAAGTTTTTACCTTCTTCTCAATTTGCTGTGAAGTTAAAACCGCTCTAAAAAATAAAGTCTCAAAAATTTTTTTAAAAAAATGAATCTGATCATAGACTCGCTTTGTTTGTCTTTAAAATACAGATTACTGGGCCCCACCCTAAGCTTATTGAATGTGAGCTTTCAAAGAAGTTTAATGAGTTCTATAATCAGAAGAGTTTGATAAATGCTGCTCTGTATATTATTCTGCAACTTGCTTTTATCTCTTAACAATACACTATGGTTACCCTTTCAGGTTAATGGCTATACATCAAAGTCATTATCTTTTGGTAGGTGTAGGGACAGATTAACAGATTCAATTACAAAATGAAACTAAATTATTTGTTTTGCAAAAGACACTGTAAGCAAAGTTAAAAGGCAAAAGACAGACTAGGAGAAAATATCTGCAACACATGTAACAGAGGGTTAATATTCCTAATATACGAAGAGGTCTTACAAACTGAGAAGTAAAGAAGTTTGAAAAGAAGGGCACTGTTGTGGTAGGAAGTGGACTCTGAGATGGTGTTAGTA
This sequence comes from Mesoplodon mirus, assembly GCF_964341445.2. NCBI lineage: Eukaryota > Metazoa > Chordata > Mammalia > Artiodactyla > Ziphiidae > Mesoplodon > Mesoplodon mirus. Next base: position 92,176,167 of record NC_138981.1, on the reverse strand, counting down.
AGCAGGATGTTAATTAAGTAACCTTTGGATCAACACCTGTGGAAGGGAGGAGAAGGAAGCAGGAGTGAGCAGAGTGAGTAGAGCTGTGTTGCAGGCCCAAAGATAGTCTCAACTAGAATGGCCCTTCAGAATTATTCCTCAACACCTGCTTTCAAAGCCATCATGAGTGGGGCTGCAGTGTGGCCGCCATTCATTTTCAGCTTACACCCACGTGCCATAGCAATCCATCCATGAACCAAGTTCAGGCTTTTTCCTTTTTTGTCAGCTGGTCACAAGGGATATTCCCATATGCCATAAGTGTGAACGTAGGAAGAGATGCTAGTGAAATAGTGGTGGATGACATGGGAGTCTGGGCCACCTGCTCATATAGCTACTTGACTCCTCTTGTCCTACTTGTGCTGGATTTATCACTTCCTTATAAGAGCTTCCTGTTAGACCCATTTGCCCTCAGGATTTGGTGGGTCAGACAGAACCCAGCTCATGATGAGCAGCTGTGGCTACATACTCTCCTGGTGTCCCATGATCAGCTTGCTCTGTTTCTACCAGGACCCAGCAGCACATTGGGAGTTGTTTTTCAAAGGCATATAATTCTCTGAAGATGGCATGGCCTTTCTCCAAAACTCCAGGAGTCTGCACTGTGATTATCCCATGAGATTTGCCAACAATCCCACATAGCAGCTTTTCCCACCATTCTGACCTTTAATACCATAGGGTACTCTGGTCACAGGGCCAAGTAAAAGGACTGCTTGCACTGTAGTGTAGACTGCTGCAGAGTACTTCCTGCTTTGACCTCCACTCAAAGTTGCCTGTCTTCACATCATCCAGCATATGTGACAGAGCAGTATTCCCAAGTGAGAAATATACTGCCTCCAGAACCTGAAGAGGCCAAGCAGATAGTGTACTTTTCTTCTTTGTGGTGAGAGGTGCAAAGTGTCATAATTTGTCCTTTACCTTGGATGGGATTACTCAGTGTGCCCCTAACCTTAGTGGACACCTAAGAAGTGTATTGATGTGACAAGCCCCTGAATCCTCATAGCATTTATCTCCCGTGTTGTGACTATCACCAAGGCCACCAATGTGCAAGCCACTTTTTGCTCATCCAGACTGATTAACATGATTTCTTTATGGAACAGTGTGATGTTCTGTGGGGTATCCAGATCCCTTCAGGCTATATTACGACGGAGGGCAAGAGAGTCAACGTAGCCCTGTAACAAAATCACAAATGTACATTGTGGTCTGTCCCATGTGAATCTGAGCATTTTTTTATCCTCTTTTCTGAATAGTGTAGAAAAGAACCCATTCAGAAAATTAATGGCAGCATACCATGTGACTGAGGCTGTGCTAATCTGCTCTAGCAAATATCCTACATCTAGCACAGTGGCAGAGGTTAGGACCACTACTTGGTTGAATTTACAATAGCCTGTCATTTTCCAAGACCTATCCCTTTTTCCCTAAGGGTCAGATCAGGGAATTAAATATAGATGTGACAGAGTCTAACACCTCTGCATGCTTAGATCTTTAAGAATGACACTAACTTCCACACTTCCATGCCAAACACAACATTATTTTTCCCACTGTTCCATTATGGAAAATATTTCAAACTTACAAAAAGTTTAAAGTATGATACAGTTAACACTCACGTAGACACCAACTAGATTCTAAATTTTACATTTTATTATATTTGCTTTGTTGCATATTTATCTGTTCTTCTATCCATGTATCAAGCCATTTAATTTTTGGATGCATTTCAAAGTAAGCTGCAAACATCAGGACACATCTGCTGAAAAAATTCAGCATGCATAGCATTAGAGATCACTGTTTACAGTTTCTGTTTTAGGTAACATTTTCATACAGAGAAATGTACAAATCTTAAGTGTACCATTTGATGCCTTTGACAAATGCATATAACCCTGTTTATCATACCATTTAAGTACCTCCCATCCGCAACACATACACACACACCTGGGACTAGCCCCACCTGGGTGAGCTAACAAGCTACTCATCTAGTCCTTTGCCCATAGGTTAGACAACTGCCTTCTGCCCTCTGAACCCCACGTACCCAGGGACCACATCTCCTGGACTCACAGCTGACCACTGGCACGGTGGCCAGCTGGCACCGTGAGCTCTCCAGGGAGAGCCAGCTTCGGGTGCTAACGGCACACTCCTGCCTGGTCTGGAGAGCCGCCCCCCCGCCATAGGTGCCCCCTTCCTGCCCCTCCAGGTAGCTGCAGCTTCCCTCTCCTTTCCCCTGGGATGCTCTGGGATTCTAGTCAGGTCGGAGCCAGGAGGCGTGCGGCCCAGGTTTGTCACGATGGGAAAATGGAAATCATGGAAATCACAATCACAGAGCACACGTGCGCTCTGTGCTGACCGAGGTACCAGTCCTGGGGCAGGTCGGCTCAGGCCTCTGATAAGACCCTGGGAAGAGAAAGGAGGAGAAAGATTTCACTTAAAAGCCAACGAAGCCCAGAAAGGACAGTGCCTTTCTGTAGGAAGCGCTTATGCCTGGCATTGAACTGGAGGAAAGCGGCCATGCTCCCCATAACTGGGAAAAGGGATGGAGCTGCACAGGCCTGGTGAGGGGGGAGTCCTGGGGGCGCTGGGAGGGAGAGCAGGAGGCCCATTTAGCACTTTGCTCCTGCGGCCTCCCTCGGGCTGGCAGGTACAGTGGGGGAGTGCCCATTCCTCTCCCAGCAAGAACTCTGTGGAGCCATCACTGTGGGAAGGGCAGTCCTTTAGTCCTCTGTGCTACTTGCCCGCAGGGCTGAGCCCCTGGCCCTGATTTGCCCTCTGGGCTCCTCCCTCAGAGCCCCTTCCTGTCCCTGGTCTCTCCTATCCAGGCCCTCAGTCAACCCTGCTGTCCTCCAGCCCCCTCCTTCCACGGTGAGGACTCCACAGTTTAATTATGCTCCAGCACTGTGTTTCCCTGTTCCCCTGGCTATAAAACTGCCTAATTTAGCTCTCCAGATCTATTTAGAGCTCTGATTGATATGACAGTTGGAGCGTATATCTCCCCCACCTCTGCCCTTTATTTTCTTTATTTATTTTCTAAAATCTGTTGGCCTTTCTCAAGTCTTCACAACTGGAACTGAAATTAGAGCTGTAAAGCACATCATGCCAGTGGCTGCAATGAAACTAAATCTCTGTTCAAAAATACTTATTCATATTGTATTCCAAATGTTCTATTTCACGTGCCAAAGCTTTTACCACTAACAACAAGCCATTGGAGAAATAAGTACTAAATGTAAATCGAGTTAGACCAGCCATGGGTCCTATTTGAAATGACTGGTCAGAACAGATAAATTCAGAGTGAAGTGGAAAGGGAATTCCTTCTAATTAGGAAGCAGGGTTTTGTATACCCTCTCTATCGATATGTTTTTGTCTCCCATTTTTATCTTCTGTGTAGTAAGGAAGAAAGAAGTAGAGAGAATGGGGCAGCTGAAAAAGCAAATGAAGTTAAAGTAGTTTGCATTTGCATAGTGTAGGTCAGTGGTTCTCAAACTTGAACCTGAATCAAAATCACCTATGGGTCTGGGGCAGGGCCTGAGAATTTTCATGCTAACATGTCCCCAGGTGGTACTAATGCTGTTGGTCTGGGGACCACACTTTGAGAACCACTGCTTTAGGGGCTGTGCTGGGTAGGCTTGAAGGTCAGGAGTCTCTGGTCCTGGGAAGACTTGCCCAGTGGCAGGGACTGCCCCGTGTGCCCTGGAGGAGGTTCTAGCTCAGCGGGCAGAGCTCAGCAACCCGCTCCTGGGGAGCCTACAGTGGCCAAAGAGCACAGGTTACGCCCGGGACCTCCTGTCAAAGGCCTGGTCACTTCTGGAGTCGTCTAACTCCTGCCAAGTCATGCCTCCCTCTTTCTGGGTGGCAGATGGATCTGTAGCACTGATAAGCCCGAGGGAACGTGGCCTAAGGTGAGCCCCAGGCTGCAGAGCAGGCGTGGTTCTCCAACTGAGCATGCATCAGAGTCTCCTGGGGCAGGGGTGCTTGGGAAAAGCCAGATTGCGGGGCCCACCCGCAGAGCTTCTGAATGTTAGGTCTAGGGTGGTGGTGGCTGAGAATGTGAGTTTCCAGCAAGTTCCCAGGTGATGCTGACTGGTGCCTCTTGGCCAAGAGAATAAAAAGGCTTCTGTGTTCTTATGACTGAGGCAGAGAGGCTGCTGAGAAAGATGCAGACCAGGAGCAGCCTGAGCAGAGACTGGCTATTTACTTGGCACCAGACTAAAAATTCTGAGTGACTAGATTTTTGTTAAGGATTAGTGAGAAAAGCACCGAATTATATACAGCATTTACTCATTCTAAATATATTTGAAACTAATCATTGGGTGATGTTATTTACATTCAGCTGTTTCAACAAAGGGAAGAGGCTTTGCAGTAGGCCCTTTACGTATGTTACCTCATTCGTTTCTCACAACAAACAAATGGAAAAAGACATCAAAAAAAAAAATGTCTTCACTTTTCCAGATGAAGAAACTGAGCCTCAAAGAGCTTGAGTGACCTGCCTAAGGTCACACAGCTGATAAGAGCGGGACCTGAGTTGAGGTCTGGCTCCAAAGCCCTTTCCGCTATACCCTGCTCACGAATGCATCCTTATTGGAAGAGCAGAGGAAGGAGGGAGAGTGTTTTCAGGGAAATCACGATAGAAACAAAATATCTGCCATGGAGAGTAAGTAACGAGGATGGAGGCTGAAGGGATAGGTCAGGACTAGACTGTGAAGGGCCTTGAAAGTCACCCAAGGAATTTGTACTTTATCATAGTCAATGGGGAGCTGTTGCAAATATTGTAGCAGGGGTGGGATGCTAAATTGGGTGTAGCCTAAGAGCCCCGGTGAGGGGGAGTCCTGGGGGTAAGAGCAGAGGGCGTGGAATCACAGAGCCCTGGAGCTGGAATGTGACAGATGAGAAAACTGGGGCCCAAAGCAGGGAAGTAACTTGCTGGAAGGATGCTGTGGGGCACCGCCCAGCTCCACCCCTACCCTTTCGTGCTGGAGCCCTCATTCCCCAGCTGAAGGGCCTGTTGGTGATTGACAGCACACAGCCCAGCCTCTCACCGGGAATGACCCTCAGCTGAAGAGAGCCACCGTGCCCAAGGCTATGCATCCATCCCAGGTGGCAGCCTGCATCTATTGACTGGTCAACGCAGGGACATAAAGCCCTGGCTCCTTTACCACAACTTAGGACCTCTCTGAGGGGTCATGTTGGCTCCAGAGCTCCCCATGTTGTGTCTGCATCACAGTTCAACTTCCTCCTCTGCCTGCTCCTGCTTTCTTCACTCCCCACAGGTACTGAGCCTGACGTTGCTCCCCAAGAATCCTCCTGCCTGCGAAGCTCTGTGTCACACTCTGTTTCCCTGGGAACACAGCCCGTGATGCTTCCCCAAGGTCACAGGCCAATTCAGTGGATTCGGGACAGGAGCCCATGTCTTCTGACTTTCGACATTTCTACCACACCTGGCTGACCTCCCACACTGATTCCTCTTAGGCTCTCTCTCTATAACATCCATCCAGGGATTTGGGACAAGTGACCTTAGAGACTGGGTCAAAGGGTGCTAGGAGAAATGCCCCTCATGCGCCAGGAGTGCCCTGCACGGTAATGAGTACATGTGTGCGTGGAACAGTTAGAGCTGTTACAGGTTCATCCGCCAGGAGGAAATGCGAGGTGCCTTCCTGGCCCCTCCAGGCTCCTCCACTTGCCTGGGACAGTGGCTAGGGGAAGTCAGCCTGGACCAGGCTGAAATAAAAGAGATCACGTCAGTGGCTCAGGGCTTGGAACCCAAGGACCTGGACCAGGTGAGGCTGGCCTTGAGGACTAAAGCTCTGCCCCAAGACACAGAGAGGCGTGCTAGGGATTTTCAGAGGGCCCACCAAACCCTGCTAACGCATTTCCTGCTCTTCATTTTGCAGCAAGGCCCAGGGGTTCACAACTGGCACCTATGATGTGCCCACCGTCAGGATCTGCTCACTGGAGTCCTCCCCCACCATGTGTCGGCTGCCACTGCAGCCTGTTTGGTGGTGGAGTATGTGGAACCTCGCATTATGGCCTGTTTACAGCCCGGTGGAGCCACAGTGATGGAATTTGTATGGATTCCTTTGCTGCTTCTGTTTATCGCTGTACAGTGGCAGCGAGGCCCAAAGGAGACCAAACCCTTGACTTTCAACAGTTCCCTGGGCCCCTCCGGATCACCCCTCTGTCTTGGGGAGCTGGAGAGGGGCTGAGAGGAGGCCTCTGAGCCCAGTTAACAATCAGGAGGCCAAGTACTTGGGAAGACACAAAGCTTTTGTTTAAACATCAAATCCCCCAAGTAGTAAACAGGCCAATACTTAGTGCAGTGTTCACAATGCCCCACAGCAAGTGAGACAGATGGACCACAGACCTTAGAAGAAGGCCAGGAAACGGGCATTTTTAGAAGTTCCAAGACTTGAGCCAAATAAGAGTGAGGGCCAAACAAGGCTTTCACAAGTGTTGTGCTGGGCTGAGAGGGAGAAATGGCAGTGGGTCACCGTGCGAGGAAGATTATGGATGCTTGGTCCATCCATAATCCAACCAGAAGGGTGCTGGTTAAAACCTCACCAGAATGGACATTTATTTATTTATTTTTAACATCGTTATTGGAGTATAATTGCTTTACAATTGTGTGTTAGTTTCTGCTGTATAACAAAGTGAATCAGCTATACATATACATATATCCCCATATCTCTTCCCTCTGGCGTCTCCCTCCCACCCTCCCTATCACAGCCCTCTAGGTGGTCACAAAGCACGGAGCTGATCTCCCTGTGCTATGCGGCTGCTTCCCACTAGCTAGCTATTTTACGTTTGGTAGTGTATATATGTCCATGCCACTCTCTCACTTTGTCCCAGCTTACCCTTCCCCCTCCCTGTGTCCTCAATTCCATTCTCTAGTAGGTCTGTGTCTTTATTCCCATCTTATCCCTAGGTCCTTCACGACCTTTTTTTCCCCTTAGATTCCATATATATGTGTTAGCATACGGTATTTGTCTTTCTCTTTCTGACTTACTTCACTCTGTATGACAGACTCTAGGTCTATCCACCTCATTACAAATAGCTCAATTTCATTTCTTTTTATGGCTTAGTAATATTCCATTGTATATATGTGCCACATTTTCTTTATCCATTCATCCGATGATGGACACTTAGGATGCTTCCATGTCCTGGCTATTGTAAATAGGGCTTCAGTGAACATTGTGATATGTGACTCTTTTTGAATTATGGTTTTCTCAGGGTATATGCCCAGTAGTGGGATTGCTGGGTCATATGGTCGCTCTATTTTTAGTTTCTTAAGGAACGTCCATACTGTTCTCCATAGTGGCTGTACCAATTCACATTCCCACCAGCAGTGCAAGAGGGTTCCCTTTTCTCCACACCCTCTCCAGCATTTACTGTTTGTAGATTTTTTGATGAAGGCCACAGAATGGACATTTATTGTCCCTGGTCATTTATCCTTCCCCTAGGATGCCATGTCCTATTTATGGTTTCCATAACTGCACTTCAGGCTCGTTGGGCTTCTCCACCAACTTCTCCACCAATCTCTCCACCGACCTTGCTCTCATTATGATCATTGCACCCACGTGACTTTGATGGTTACACTCATCCATAGGGTCTCTGTCTTTTCAGAGCTCTACAGTGTCCACTGACATAGTGAGCCTACTGTCATGGCCTCTCCTCTGGACAGGCCGAACCTACAGAGGAGAACCACCACTGAATTTCTTAGTGGTGCTGGTAGCCCTCTCAGCAGCATGCTTCTCAGAGCCGTGGTAAATGGTGTATCCTGTGCCTTTCTGTTTGTGTTTTGCAGTCTTTTCAGTATGTCCACTTCAATATGCTCACTTCTGAATCTTTTCATCCCTTATTCCACTATTTCCATAGCAATGCTGGCATTTCGACCTCACTTAGCATGGATCATCATGTTTTCTGTACCTCTAGGAGCTGTCCTAGTAGTGAGTTTGCACCAACTCTTGTGGTCCTTGCCAGGGTATTAAATCCTATTTTCCATGGAGTGTTCCTACATTGATAAACTCTCCTCTTCCAACTTTATAGTCTAGCTCCCTTGATCAAGCGATCTCAGAATCCAATTTTATGTGTACTTTTCTAGGTCCTGCCGATCTATGCAGGCTAGGCCATGCAGCTCCTGGGGGTATAGTTACTTTCCTCCCTTATCAAGCCTAGCATGTTCATGCTGTGCCTTAACCCTTGCTATAGGCCTAGTAGCCAAGAGGGGAAGTGAAGGTACATTTTGTCTTGTGGTGGAGAAGCTCTGCATCATCTCCAAGTAAGGGGCAGGGAGACTATTAGTAGGGAAGTCAGGCCAATTCTACAGGCTCAGAGGGTTCAGCGAAATCTGGGGATTCAAGATTTTGGTGGCATCCATCTAGATATCCCCAAACTGTATGTCAGGGTCCTATTCTTTCCCAGGAAGCATCCTGACTTTGACACAGCAAACCTGTCTCCGTTGAGAATTTAATCTTCTTTGGCGCTCAATAACCACCAAATTCTATTGGTCTTATAGCTACTCTTTCACCCTGTTTCTCAAATACTTGATATATCACACCAGATCATATGTTCCCCTTCTACCAGTATACCATCCCAATTCACCACCTGGTGAAAGTCTTAACAATAATAGGACTGCCACATTGTGGCAGGGGGCTATCTGTGATCCACCTACCCCTTTGTGATGTGGTCCTCCTTGCCAACTGGGCAGTGAGTGATCTAGCTCCCAAATCCCATCTACGTGTTGACTTTCCCGGATAACACTCAGTTTCATGTGTCGTAATTTGAGTTCCCCAGGAAGCCAACTCTATGACAGAATGTAGCATGCAAGATGCCTATTAAGTGATGTCTTTTGGAATAACACCTGTGGAAGGAGCAGTCCTGGGCAGAGGGGAAAGTTGAGATGCACTGTAAGCCTAACAGCAGCCTCTGCCAACCCCACAGAGAGATCTGGAGTTACAATGACCCTTCCAAATTATCCCAAGTTGAGCTGAGATGGTCAAGCCTCTATAGCCTTTCTTTGGTCAGTCACTGTGCGCTGCCCCAGAAAACTTTGTGACCTTGAGTGAGGCAACTCTCTGTACCTGTGGCAATCCCTGAAGGGGCTAACAGAGGCAGCTTTCCAACAGTGCTCTCTGCACCTCAGGCAAAAAGCCCTTTATTGAAATGGGAGATGGGCTGGCACATCACGGCATCCAACACAGGCACCAACTCTTTAAGAATTGTCAATTAAAAGTAAAGAATTAAGCATTTATCCTGCCCTTCCTATGTGAATTGTATTTCAGAGTAACCAAATAGCCATGGTTGATGAGGAGAAATTCTGTACAAAGGGATTCAGTTAATAAATTACACAAAATGATGAGATTAGTTTATCATTGTTTTGCAGCCCTAATAAAATATATTTTTTCAGGCAATGAGCATCAATTGATGAAAATACAAAGTAAAAGATCAATGGGAAACGTTATAATGGAACGTTCAAGCTGCCTCTGCTTGAACCCACTGATCAATCTGAACACCACTGACTGTTAGACAGTCTGTACTTTCTGATGTGTTGCAATAGGAAGTACACAGCACCATCTCTGAGCATTCCTGTTTTAAAAAACTTTGTACTGGAATCTACTGAAGGCTTTAGAGCCAACTTCTGGTTTATAGTTATGTCAACTTTATTCCTCTAATGAGAGGAGCAACCTAAGTAACAACAAAAATAAAGTAAACAGACAAATGATTATGTAGGACATTCAACAGTACAAGGGACTTGGTTTCTTCAACAACTCAATAGAATGAAGGAAAAAAAAGAGGGGAGACTGTTTTAGATTAAAGTAGATTTAAGACACCTAACCAAGTACAATGTGTGTCTCTTGTTTGGATCTAGATTTAAACAAACCAAATGTAAAAAGACATTTTTTTAGATAATTGAGGAAATCAGACTATGGCTGGGTATTAGAGAACATCAAAGAACTGTTATGAATTTTGTTTAGTGCAAAAGTGGCATTGTGGCTGTATATCTTAGAAATGTCCATATTTTTAGAGGACAATGAAGTATATAGGATAAAATGACATGCTGTTTGAAATTTGCTCTAAAATACAGAAATAAAAAAATACAAGAATATATAAAGCAGATACAGAAAAGCCCTGATAGTTTTTTTAATTTTTTAATTGAAATATAGTTGATTTACAATGTTGTGTTAGTTTCAGGTGTACAGCAAAGTGATTCAGTTTTTGAATTTGAGTAATAAGTACCTGGGAAGTCATTTTATCATTCTTTGTACTTTTGGGTATTTAAAAAATTTTTAAGACGCCAAAAAAAAAGGCAAATTCAAAGGACCCAATGGGGGAAATAATGCTCAAAGGATATAAATATACAATAAACATTTGAGAAGATATTCAACTACACTGAAAGAGAAAAGCAAATTAGAACAATAAGGAGATAGATTTTTTTTTTTTTTTTTTTTTTTTTTTGCGGTACGCGGGCCTCTCACTGCTGTAGCCTCTCCCCTTGCGGGGCACAGGCTCCGGACGCGCAGGCTCAGCGGCCATGGCTCACGGGCCTAGCTGCTCCACGGCATGTGGGATCTTCCCGGACCGGGGCACGAACCCGTGTCCCCTGCATGGGCAGGCGGACTTTCAACCACTGTGCCACTAGGGAAGCACCACTACATGGCTTTGATCTTTCAACTTTCTGTCAATCTTTTGAATAAAAAATACTATTTCGGGCTCCCCTGCAGGGGACATGGGTTCGTGCCCCGGTCCGGGAAGATCCCACATGCCGTGGAGCAGCTAGGCCCGTGAGCCATGGCCGCTGAGCCTGCGCGTCCGGAGCCTGTGCCCCGCAAGGGGAGAGGCTACAGCAGTGAGAGGCCCACGTACCGCAAAAAAAAAAAAAAAAAAAAAGGCCATGTAGTGCTATGAACGTGGCAAAATCGCTAACTGCTTCTGGGAGGGCAAGTTGCCTCCATCTTATAGTATTCGTTAAGAGTAAATCACACACATGCTATTAGACACAACAATATTCTGTAGAAATAATTGCACCAGAAATTCATGATCTGTACATGAGGATGTCTGAGGCAGCACTTTTTTCTTTGGCCAAAAATAAATAAATGGAAAACAACATGAACTATCACAGAGGAATGGTCAAATAATGGTTCACCTGTACCAGGGAACATTATTTTTTTTTTAAAAATAAAAATCTCTTCTCTGTAATCAAAGTGTATGTTTAATAGTACAAAAACTAGAAAATACAAACAAGAAAAAAAAGGGAAAAATATCATAATTCCAGACCTGTAGATATCATCTTGAAATATATCATTTCAGGTGTTTCTCATTGTAGGGTGTGTGTGTGTGTGTGTGTGTGTGTGTGTGTATGCATATGTATGTATAAATGTACTTGTTTTTCCAATAAAAAAAGGTATCACGTTACACAATATGTGGTGACCTCCTGTTTCCTTAACTCCCTCATGAATATTTTCCACATGAATAAATTTTCATCTACAAATACGGCCTTTAAGAACTGCATAGTATTCCATTTTATGGATACTGCATAACCTAACCCATTCCCTACTTTGGGGTATTTAAGTGCATTCCAATTTCTCCTTTTATAAACAGCCTCCCTGCGCGCTTGCAAAGCTTTGAAGTTGATTTGCCAATTGCCTTCTGGAAAGTTCTGGCTGTTTCTGGAGGCATTTGAGGCAAAATAGTCCGAATGCTTTCCCATCACGCGAGCCTGCTATCTCCCCAGATAGCAAAACTATAGTCTTTAGAACTTGTAAGACTTGTCTTATCCTGCCCGTTAGTCATACCGCCTAACTGGGACTCTGTTCCAGAAATCCCTGCACCCTCTCCCTCCCCTCGCCTCATTCCCGCCCCTCCCCACGCGTCCGCCCCCTCCCCCCGCGCTTTCCCGCTCGGCGGCCTGGCCTATGGCAAACGCCAAGAATTAATTAGGGGCGGGGATCAAGGAGCGGCTGTCAGGAGGTCGCCATATTTCTGTACGGCCCCGCGGCCGGCCCAGCAGTCGGCGGGTCGGGAGAGGTGCTGACAGGGCGGGGCCACCGCGCGGCGCTGCCGGCCTCACCCCTCCCGTCCCGGACAGGTGGCTGGAGCGCGCCCCGCCTCCGCCAGCTGCGGGTGGGAGCAAGCGAGGGCCAGTCCCGGACGGCCGCCGCCAGCTGCGAGCGGGAGCTAGCGAGGGCCAGTCCGGGACGGCCGGGCAAGGAGTCCGGCGGCGGCAAACGAGTATCGTGGCGGCCAAAAAAATGCTTCTGTACCGAGGGGCCCCCGCGGGCCCTGGCGCGCCGGGCAGCGCGCTGGCCCGGCCGGGCGGCGGCCCGCAGGCCTTTGGGATCCGCCTGAGCACGGTAGGTCGGGGGCCCGAGGGGGCGGACGCGCGCGCGGGTCCCGGGGCTGCGGGGGGCGCGAGGGGAGGGCCCGGTGGGCCGAGGCCTCACGCGGGACGGGACCTTCTCTCGCCCCCAGATGAGCCCCCGCTACCTGCAGAGCAACTCCAGCAGCCACACGCGACCCTTCAGTGCCATCGCGGAGCTGCTAGGTGAGTGGTGAGGGCGGGCCTGGCCGCGACCGCCCGAGGCAGCGGTGCCAACGTGGTGCCGCGGACGCGAGAGGAATGTGCGGAGCCGCGCGGGGCGGGCCGGGGCTGGGGTGGGGGCGTCGGGACCGGCCCCGGCTCCGCAGGCGGAGGAGGGGGTCGGCTCTGTCGCCAGGGACGAGGTTCCGCGGATTAAGCTGAAGAAACAAGGTGTGTCCTAAGAGTTAGGACTCCTGTGTGGTTTTTCTCTCTGGCTCGTGATGTTCCGGGCACTTTAGGATAACGTAGTTAATAATCAAAAGGAGATGCATAAAAATATCGGGCCCTGAGGCAGCTGGGCTCCACGGGGGCCGGCGACAGACGGAGGACGCCAAGCTAGCAAAGGGGCATGAAGAAAGGTCTGGAAGACGGAGTTATTTAACTTTTGGGACCAGAGAGTCTGGGAATGATGGGACATCTCTTAAGAGATGACACGAGTGCATTTGGCTCCCTGCGACTGCGGAGGGCTGGGTCCGCGGTCCACGAGCGCCCTCACACCGCTGGAATGAATACTGAGCACTTAACCTCTCGCTCCACCGATGTTTGCTTTTAAAGCGTTTTCAGTTGATCCCTTGAAGCCAAGTACACCAGCTTTTGCAGCAGTGTGCTAAATACTGTGTGGAAAGCAAAGAAGAAAAACATTCCTGGACAAAATGCAGCACATTGCAAATGTTACAAAAGCTGGAATTAGGGAGAGATGTTTATGGGGCAAGGTAGCACAGAACAAAATCTTGAAAATGGTTTCAAAGCTCCCCAGATGAGCCCCAGTTACAACTTAAGCAATCGCTGTGGCCATGCAGTATGGATTGCCTTGGGCGAGAAGTCAGTGGGCAGCAGGAGGAGATGGTCAGACTTATTTGGAAGGGTGATGGGGAGCTTTGATGATTAGTTTGACCATAACACAGAATGCTCACAATATGTATGTTCATTAGAAGGTGAAGGGGGGAAAGTGACATTGGCACGTTTTGAATCCTAGAGAACAGGGACTATATTTTTAAGGTTTTGCACCATGCCTTGAGGGAAACTCATAGTGGAATGAGATCTAAGTGCATGTAACTTACAAAAAAGAAAAAAAGAGAGGAAAAAGTAACAATTTGCTTAGTGGGAAAAGAGAGACAGAAATGTGTTGTTCCCTCACAGTGGCACTGTGCAAAACCATAGGCACTTATGCTGTACTGTGTACTGAACTTTATGGGTGATTTAAAAAGTTCCATTTGTAATTTTGAATATATATGATTTTTGCCTTAAGTATTAACTTAACCTAATTCTAGCCTAAGCTGACCCGTATAAGTGCAAGTATACATGTGTATTATATATCAATACATACGCACACATCCCTGCACACATACATACAAACACACAGATTTTAAAACCAAATCACAACTATTTGTGGTCATATAGGGAAAAGGGAGAGCAAAGTGTTAGCAGGTAATCCGAAGCTTTCATTTTAGGTTTTCCTTCATGGTTTTCTCCTCCACTTATGCATTAATTTTCTGGTGAACCATTCATTCGATAAATATTTATTGAGCACTCACTGTGGGCAAGGCCACTGTGGTGGGTACAAAAATGAATACAACATAGGTTCATCTTCTAGTAGGGGAGACAAAACATGTACAGAAGGTTTATTATTTGTATAACTGCAAGATAGAAAGTGATATATCAGCAAAGATAGACACATTGGGTGCTGTGGGAGTTCAGAGGAAGGAGGGATGACTTCCAGCTTACCAGGAAGAGGAGGTTTAGGAAAGGCTTTGGAGAAGAGGTGACATTTGAGCTGAGATTTGAAGGATTGGGACATGTGGATATGGGTGTGGGGAGGGGAGGGCATTCCAGGCAAAAGGAACAACTGCATGAACAAAGGCATGAAGAATACTGAGTAGTTGAGTTTAATTGGAGCATGGAGTTCATGAATAGTCAAAGCTATAGGTCCTTAGAGAGTTTACATAGAGCTTTCATAAGTACATTTTTAACTATACCTTTTGGGGTAGATGGCATCATCATCATTATTATTATTATCAGCCTGCAGATAAGAATACAGAGGCTCAGAGAATTTAATTGACTTTTCCAAGATTATGTGTTTAGTAAGTGGCAGATCCAGGACTCAAACACAGACTTTTTTACTCCAGGTACCAAGCGGGGAATGAAGTTAGGAAGGTGGGCTGGGACCGAAATGTGACTGGGAGGCTTGGGTCTTTGAGCTTTTAATCTGAAGTTTTCTGAGCAAGGGAATGTCATGATCAAAGCTGTGCTTCAGGAAAGTTAATCTTGCAGCGTTGTATAAGATGAATTGGAGAAAAGAGAGACGTGGCTTTGAAAGACGAGGTAGGAGGTTATCGAAATAATCCAGATGAGAGGGAATAAACTCTGTAAACTAAGAAAGTGTCGATGGCAATAGTAATATTCAATAGCAAGGTGTAAGAGAGCCTAAGGATGTATAGGGTAAGAGAGAGGGAGGACAAAAAATGACTGAAATTTCAAACTTGTGGTCATTTGAATGCTGACACTGTGTGTGTGTGTGTGTGAGAGAGAGAGAGAGAGAGAGAGAGAGAGACAGAGACAGAGACAGAGACAGAGAGAAAACAGAGGAAGAAGAATAGCCTTGTATCAGAAGTTGATGACCTTAATTATAGACAAGAACAGTTTTTGATACTTGCAGGATGTTGGTAGGGCTGCAGCTTGGCCCTGACAACCTTACAGGATCCTCAAAGGCCATTCCCCTGCAACAGGAGGACATGGGAGGAAGCGCTGCGTCAAAGCCATCTCCCACTCGCCATCCTGTCTCTCCAAGGATTCTGTCATGGGACACTTTCTCATTGCTTCCCGGGTTATGATGAGCTATGAAGCTTCAGTTACAATGCTCTTTTAGAAGATCAGGGGTCAGATGGTTAGGGGATAAGATAGAGTCCCTGGGGTCTGGTTTCTCATGTTCTTGCCTAAGTGGTGGGTGAGGGAAGTTAGAGGTAGAGTCCTCCCACTGAGGGTAGCATGGGCCAGGTTACGAGAGATAAGACTACTGGGATCTGGTAGCACATGAGGTTGTGTGGGCCAGGTTAGGGAATAAAGACATCCCAGGATCTGGTAGTGTAGCTCTTGTTACCAAGTCCAAGCTCAGACTGCTCGCCGCACAACAGGCCAGTGAATCAGGAGACGAGGTGTTGAGACAAGGAATATGACTTTATTCGGAAAGCCGGCAGATGGAGAAGATGGCGGACTAGGGTGTCAAAAGAACCATCTTATCGGGGTTTGGATGCCAGTATCTTTTATAGAACAGAAGGGGGAGGAGATGAGGAGGTAAAGTAAAAAGACCATAGGTTTTGCAAATATCCTCTGGAATGGCCAGTCTCAGGCAAGGGATGTGTTCATTTCTTCTTTCTTGCAGCCATCCACAGGTGGACTGGGTCAGGATGCTTCCCTGAACAAAGGCACTTTGGTTTAACATGCAGGCAGAGAGGCAGGTTTCCCCAGGCAGGCCATTGTGTATAGACAGTATCCTTTTAGTGAACAAAAGCAGAGGAAAGCAAAGGTTAAAGTAAAAGAAACAGATCCAACATGTAGTCAGATTTGGGTCTTCCCTGTTACCCTCTCACCTAAGTGGTGGGCCAAGCGAGAGGAATAGGGGTTCTCTCACTGCCCTACCTGTTCACGGGCTAGATGGGCTGGGCCATGGGAGAAGACCGATTCCCTAGGATTTGATAGCATGGGCTACGTGTTGATAAATTTTTGGAAGGTTAAGCAGCAAGAGGTAAGATTAAAGCCAGCCACCAGATTGGTGCCTTATTATTATAAGTCCATTTATTGAGGCCAATCTGTTATTATTATAATTTCATTTGTTGAGGCCAAGTGAAAGGCCACTTAAAACTGAAAGTAAGTGCAAAGCTGTGCTTACTGTGTTGCTGGCCTGTCTGCTGATCTCTCCTTCCCTGCTGCTTCAGCTGACCCTGGCCTCTGGCATGCCACCCCCGTACTCCACCCATTTCCAGCCAAGGAGATAAAAGGTCTAGTTTCTCCTGGCCATTACCTTGTAACTCCTGAAATGCCTGTATTAAAACTCTTTGGTATGTTTCTGTAAAAAAGTACCTAGTAAAGTTTGGGTGAAATTTACAGTAAAAAGGGAAAAAATAAAAGTGATTTTTTGGTGAGAGGCCTGCAGGCTGGTTCATTGAATGTACAGTTTTATAAATGCAGGATTGGAATTGATATGTATTATATGTTTGAATTGTGAATGTTCATAAAGTGTTAGAAAAAAATTCCTCTATGTCCCAAGTTTTCAAAGTAGAAATGATGTCCTGTTGGTTGACAAGTTAAAGGTATCAGTCTCAATGGCCTTGGCTTTCTTCCAGTAGGAGTGATTGATAGGTTCTAAAACAATTCAGGGCCTGCTTGCCAAGTAGTTTCTTGGAACAATGTAGGCAGCTTCACAATGCTGAATCCTTCTGTCAGTTAAAGAAAAAAACCTGCTGCCTCTTATTACAAAGTAAAACACTGTATTTCTGATAAAGCCACTATCGCATGTCAGACTTAAAATTCCTGCCAAAAGTTGACCCACTCGATTTACCACGTGCCACAAGGCTTGGCACCACCTAGTCCTTAAAGACTGACTATATCAGACCTTTTAACCCCCTTCTGGGGCTATCGGTGATGCCTTTCTGCTGTTAAGACTTTTTGGGTTACAATCAGTGACAGCTTTATCAGTGACTCTGGCAACACCATTGTGGCCCTTGAAATTAATCTGTCTTGTTTTATTTGATGGACATTCCACACATTTAAGTGGTTGTAACTGATACTGTTAATCGTGTTATAAAAACTGATATTTTGAATATGTGTGATACTTCTCTTGCTTGTAAGGGAGGTTCCCAGTAGAGAAATGCCATGATCTGAACATTGGTAGTGGGACGAGTATACAACCAGAACCCTACCTGGATCTCTCAGCCCAGCCACATGGTATCAGTAAATCAGTGTAGGATCCCAGGGAAAGGGAAACAGGTGGAAGGGAAGGTCTTTGTCTTGATTAAACAGCTAGTAAAGACAGGAGTGCTTAAGGAACCTATCCAACAGATTGCACAAACTGCCCTCCCACTTGGGCCAGTGAGCCCTAATGAGACTTTTGTACCACATGTGTTAGTGACTGACAATTACGTAAACTGGCACCTGTGGCAAAAAGATGTGGCTATTAGACAATGGCACCCCCTGGGGTTGTAGACATGGCACATATGTTAGAATATGGCTATATTGGATGTCTTCGGAGTCTTAAATAATTAACCCATTGTGAAGACCTAACTCAGAAAGAATCGTGAAACTTTCTGTATTTATATTTCCTACTTTAATTCTATGTTCTCCATTTAATGAGGGTTAAACAGCCTCACCTTCAAGACTATTACAGAGTGCCTAAGCAGAATCACTCCTCTAAGCATGCTTACTACAATCATTGGGATTTAGGCAGACAGCTAGTGTTTTGGTTTTGAACCTGTAACTATTTCAGTGCCTCTTAGGCTATAAACAAGGATGATGATAATATCTGTGTTCTTCAGTGGAGGAGGTGATGTAAAAAAGAAGTAAAAAATAAAATATTCACAATAAACTCTAATGCGTGTGGTATGTATCTATTTGTACCAAAGTTGCAGATTCAACTCTTCTCCATAATCACCCTTTACTGTATACCTTTGTGAGCAGTAAAGTGGCTAAAAAGACAAGAAGTGATAAGATGAAAATGGAGCAAAATGCTTGAAGTATATGGAGGAGTTATTTTTCCCACAGTCTCTGAAGTTTGAAGAGAGAAAGCAGATTGCACATCAGGCATCATATGAAATCTAGAAATCAGCTTCATAAACCCATCTGCCATCATACCTATTTTTCCCTATACCATTAATGCTCCCTGCTCCCTTCTGGGACATTCACATGAAGGGAATAAAGGACAGTTTCTATGCCTTAGGGGCACTGAACTAGAGATTTTAATAGAATATTAGAAAAAGAGATCTAATATCACAGATTTCTACCTTTTGCAGATAATGCTGTAGATCCAGATGTATCCGCCAGGACGGTCTTTATAGATGTTGAGGAGGTCAAGAATAAATCTTGTTTGACCTTTACTGATGATGGATGTGGGATGACACCTCATAAACTACACCGAATGCTCAGGTAAAGATGTCTTCATTCTTTTTCTCTTGTCTTGAGTTCATGAACTCTATTTAAGGCTTAATAATTTTCCTTTCCCTTTATTCATTCAACAAATATTTATTGAGCAGCTGTTATGTGCTAGGACACAGGTTATGAAATAGTCACTCTTCTTGCCCTCACAGAACTTAGAGTCTAGCTGGCAATTCAGACAGTCAAGCAATAATCATAACAAAAAATGATAGGTATAATGATAGAAAAGTATAGGATGCAATGAGATAACTCATCAGGGGAGCCCAATCTGATCCAGGAGGTCAGGCAAAGCCTCTTAGATGAAGTGATATTTAAGCTGAGATCTAAAGGGTGAGTAGTAGAATTCAATGAGGTAAAGAAGCAGGGGGGCAAGGGATGAGAGTCCAGGCAAAAAGAACAGCATGGGTAAAAACCTGGAGGTCTTCACTGGTCTAAGACCTTTGCAAACTTATATTAACTTAAATTCACTCTTAGGTCAGGAGTATTGGCGTTGGAACAATTTATGGATTGAACCATGAACATGCCTGGGTATAATCAAGGCCCACGAAAGATAAATAGAGGACATCATACACATAATCTTTGAAAGTTTTGCAGTAGACTTACAGGGTTAGGAAATTCTCTTTTCTAACTGCTGAAGCTGGTGATAACAGATTTCTCTTGCCACTGTCAGTTCATTTAATTACTTTAAAAGGTTTGTAGTTAAGAATGTAAGTTTGTACTTTATCATCTTCACATATCACTCAGTAAAAGATGAGTGTTTCCTCAACTCCTTCCTTCTCTCTTCCTTTTTTTAGAAGATGAGGTTGATTACTCTCCGTGAGGCTTCCTGAACGAGCATGTGAAGCATGAGTACCAGTGGAGGGGTTCTGTGGAGGAGGGAACGGGCTCTGAACTATAAAAATGGAAAAAAATTCATTTGGTTGTAGTTCTCTTTGAAGGTATTCTAATTCTATAACCCTGTTTGTAGGGAAATCCCTTTGATCCATCAAAGAAAAGAAGTGAAATTTGGACATAACCAATTATAAATTTGGTTATGTTTTACCACTCAGCAATCTGTGTACCTTATGTCTCAGATCCTTATAATTTGAAGAATATCTGAGGAAAGCTTCTAGAAGTGAGATAAGAATGCGGCCAATATGTTGATGAAGGTATGGAGTTGGCCCTATTTTTAAACTTATAGCCTCACTTTTATCTCCTAAAATTAATATTTTATATAAAGAAAAAGGGGATTTTGGGACCAAAATATTTATGTGTCTAATTCTGTATGTACTAGTTTTTTTTCTAAAATCACTTATTCTCTTATTGGTTCCTTCCCCCCACACCTTATCCCGGTGACATGGGTGTCAAATAGTGGGCCCGACAAATCTTACTACCTTCTATTTTGTCTGTGGAACTACATCTGTGAGACTTGGTGCTTACAATTACAAGGCAAGAGGAAGGAAGAGGATGGTTTCGAAATAATTGCAGCAACTTTTGTTCCAGATTCTTTCAACAAATTTTTACTGAGCACTTTTGTGAGAGTCACTGGAGATAAAGTGGTGAACCAGACAGACATGATCCTTATTGCCAAGGGGCTGGCAGTTTAATGAGAAAGATATAAAATAATTGACTAGTAATACAACTACATAGGTTATTCCACTAGTGGTACGTGCTATGAAGGAAGAGTATAGTTTCTATGAGGGTATATAGTGGAGGGATCTAATCTAGTCTGTGGAATCAAAAAAGGCTACCATGCAGCTCGGTGCTTTGTGACCACCTAGCAGGGTGGGATAGGGAGGGTGGGAGGGAGACACAAGAGGGAGGAGATATGGGGATATAGGTATATGTATAGCTGATCCACTTCATTATAAAGCAGAAACTAACACACCACTGTAAAGCAATTATACTCCAATAAAGATGTTAAAAAAAAAAAGGCTATCATGAACAAATGACATTTGAGTTCAGATATGAAGGATGTTTTGTTCCCAAAAATCAGGCAGGAACTACAGTAGCCATAGGATTTTTTGGCATTATCATGCCAAATATGTTTCCCATTAATTTAAGCTGGCAGTTGTTCCTCATATTTGAAAATTAATTTCAGAGAATTTTTAAAATTTTTGTTGAAGTATAGTTGATTTATAATGTGTTAATTTCTGCTGTACAGCAAAGTGACTCAGTTATACATATATATATATATATATATATATTCTTTTTCATATTCTTTTCCATGATGGTTTATCACAGGGTATTGATATAGTTCCCTGTGCTATACAGTAGGACCTTGTTGTCCATCCATTCTATATATAATAGTTGGCATCTGCTAATCCCAAACTCCCAATACTTCCCTACCCCTCTCCCCCTTGGCAGCCACAAGTCTGTTCAATTTTAGAGAATTTTTAAAGTGAGTCCTGGATTATGTATATTTATATGTGTTGGATTTTATTTCTGATCATATCTTAAAACAAACTTGAATCTGTTAGAAGGTCCCGTTTATTTAAAAAAGATTATTTAGTCCAATTCTAACTTCCCCAGGGATTCCACTTACCACAATTTGTTTTAAAATAGTTGAACTTTAGAGGAAACTTTGAAAATTATTATTAAGTATATTAATTTTCTGTTTGTGGTTTGGAGGCATATTATTTTTGTATTTGGAAAAAATAAGAGGTAACTATGCAAAATTATTAAGCCTACAGAAATTCTATTTGACCTGTAACATTTGTTATAATCTTATTCACATTTTCCAACTTTTTATGCTACTCTTATATTTTCAGGCTAATAAAATAGTTATGTAACTGAAACAACAGTTTCTCCCATAAATGCAGAATCCCATGAAAATCAAGTTAAAAAGAAAAAGCCTATCATTAAATTCCTTTAAGGTCCACAATTAATTCTCTTTAGCTTATGGGGATAGTGTGTGAACCAACTAGTCTATATATTCAGCTGCCTTTTTCAGCAAGTTGGAAAACCTCTCTTAAAGGTCAAGGATTAAAAGCAGCCACAGATCCATGGATTGAAGGTATTTGCTACCTCTGATCAGAACTGCATTTCCTAGTAGGTCTGTTCTTCTAAAACAACAGCCAGAGAATAACAGTGTGCTTAGCATTCTTTCATTATTTTATACAACATACTACATCACCAGTGTATTTAGGGAACAGCAGTACCTGCCCTTGTATGTCCATGAATTTGCTAAGGTTTTTTTTCATTGATCAGAGTCCCAATTTAAATTTACCCCTCTAGATTCTAGAATCTTGACATTTTAAGGAACTTGGGAGCAAGCTGCTATTTTCCTGGATTCCACTCAAAGAGCCCCCTTGGTGTGTAAACACTGTTGTCTATTACACGAGAGGATAGAATAGGACTTAATGAAGAGAAACCACCTGTCTAACCAAACTATATAAGATACATTCCTACAATTCTGTTATTTATTGTTAAGGGTTTTATATTAGTTAGTTATTTGATTGGTATCTGGCATCTATTCTGCGATTTTCAGTTAAATAGAATACCTAATATGGGAATGCAAGTGGAATAAAAGAACACACGGGAAGAGTTAAGGGTAACATAACAACACCAACATACTGAGCTTCCAGCTCCTCTCATCTCATTATTCTCATCCTTTTCCATTTCTGGTTCTGGCCCTGCCCCACTACTTATCTTCTCAACCTTATATAGTCATTTAGTCTCCCCAAACCATAACACAATGAAAGTTTATACTTACAAAGGAAGAAAGACACGCTAGATGGCAGAACAGGCAGGAAAGGTAAGGAAATTAAGGGAGTAATATAGTCTCCCTATTTTCACCACTTCCCCTTGAGCACCTAATTGAAGCTTTGGTGGCATTAGAGTAGGTTTAAGTCCAAATAACCTTATAGATCCATTTCACATGGTAGGTAACATTACTGTTTATGAAGAGCCCTGAGTTTTAGATATGATATTAGATCTCAAGTAGAGGTAGAGGATAGCACATGACAATTCTCAGAATGACTTCTAGAGTTAGTTTAAAATTAAAATTTGAATACTACTTTATAAGTTATAATATATTGTACATACAGTGTATCATTTAACCCTCCTAACGACCCTATCATTTTTAGGTAATTCTTCCACAGGAGGAAAAGGAATGCCTGAATCTTACCAACTTCTTTAAGTTTACTTCCTGGAATGCTAAGACCCATAGACTGCAGAAGCTCAATGCTCTTTTGGTATTTTCAAAGGACCTAGTGTCCTAGAAATTACCTTTTTATGTGGTTGGATTTATTTGTTGGATACACAAAGCTCCTATAAAGTGTCTACTCTAGAGGGACACAATGATGTTATCGTTTAACACTTTGAAATAGAAAATTAAAAGGTGGTACCCCTTCCTCAGGAAGTGAACACAAACCCCGGCCTCCAGGAAGTAGAAATCAGGCACCTCAACCCAATTAAAAGAATAAGAGCCAAGGCCAAGCTGCTCAGCCATGGCAGGTAGAACATCTATTTTATTGATGTTGGAGAAGCATCTAATCTGTAATATACGAAATCCTTCCTTAGACTGTAAACCATGAGGGCAAGAACCATGTCTCTTTTACTAACAGTTGTGTCTCCAGTGCTTAGCATGATGCACAGCACATAGTAGGTACTCAGTAAATATTTATTGAATGAATGGTAGTGTACAACATTGTAAACTTAGTCCATCTAGAGAGAACTAATCCTTAAAAAATTAGTTGCATTTGTAATGAGAGAAGATACATGAAGATAATAATCATTTTCTAGATTTCATATCTTTAATTTTTTTTTTGGTTCGGTCATTTTGTTATGTGTTTGAACGGAAAATATAAGAAAGAGAAAGGATCTGGCTCCCAGATTAAGCTGATCATAAGGGGCTACAGAGATTGTTGAGGTGGCTCGGTGAAAGGCCCTTAATAAAACAAGGGAGACTTTATACTGCAGCTGTTTGCTGATATTCACAGGCAGAACTACCTATTTTTATCCCTTGGCTACATTCCAATGAACTGTCCCAGCAGATGGAGCAGAGGGTAAGAACTGGAAGTGTTATCCTTTGAGTGAATAGTTGAAATTGTCAAGATATATAACCTCTGACTTACAGATTTCTAGAGAGTGATATGACCAGGTTAGGGATGCCTAGCCTAGTACCTCTGACTAGTGCTAGTGCCAGTTATCTGGTACTCTTGTTACCCTCTCTAGGGTGTACTCTGAGATAACCACCCTTTTCATCTTCCCCTAACTTTACTATTAGCAATCACAGCTATTTTATCTAGACAAGAAAGGCAGCTGCCCCATGGCCTTCTCCAGCTCTCTCTGTGAGTGAAAAGAGGCCGCCTTTACATTTATAAAGTGTGACTCTAATGTAGCAGAAGCGTTTATGTACACACAGACCACACAGGAAAATCAGTCCCATTACCCTGTAGTTATTTCCTATGTTTTTAACTTAATAATTTTGCCCAGAAATACCAAAAGGAAGAAAAAAGGAAGGACTTTTTTTTTTTTTTTTTTTTTTTTTTTTTTGCTGTACGTGGGCCTCTCACTGTTGTGGCCTCTCCCGTTGCGGAGCACAGGCTCCGGCTGCGCAGGCTCAGCGGCCATGGCTCACGGGCCCAGCCGCTCCGCGGCATGTGGGATCTTCCCAGACCGGGGCACGAACCCGTGTCCCCTGCATCGGCAGGCGGACTCTCAACCACTGCGCCACCAGGGAAGCCCGGAAGGACTTTTTATAAGTGTTCTTCATTTGAAAGCCAGACATTCTGCCTACCTGTCTTAGGATGCTTTTTACCTTTCTGATTTCTTTTTTCTTGTGTAATTACAGCTTTGGCTTTACAGACAAAGTAATAAAGAAGAGCCAGTGTCCCATCGGGGTCTTTGGTAATGGTTTCAAGTCAGGCTCCATGCGACTAGGAAAGGATGCTCTTGTCTTCACCAAGAATGGGGGTACTCTCACTGTTGGACTCCTATCACAGACCTATCTGGAATGTGTCCAGGCCCAAGCAGTTATTGTACCAATTGTTCCATTCAACCAGCA
Source organism: Mesoplodon mirus (assembly GCF_964341445.2). Taxonomy (NCBI): domain Eukaryota; kingdom Metazoa; phylum Chordata; class Mammalia; order Artiodactyla; family Ziphiidae; genus Mesoplodon; species Mesoplodon mirus. The sequence continues at coordinate 92,151,445 of NC_138981.1, read as the reverse complement.
AAACAATATCCTTTCTGGAAATGGAAAATGTTAGTTAAAAATTAGTCTAATCTGACTATTCTGATAGAAACCTCTTTCTACAGGTCGAATCCAGCTATCAAAAGTTTTCATATTTAAAGAGGTATTCAGGTGTCTTAAATTTAACTGGAATTTCACCCTATTAAATATTTTTTAAATAAATGGATCATTGACAGAATCTTAGAATTATATTGCAGTTTTCACTGTTAGGCGATTTGATCTATATACTATCTCCCCACTCCCACCACTCCTGTGGTAAAGTTCCCTAGGGCCTTCTCTTTTTTTTTTCCCCTAAGGGTAGTTACATTTGCGTCACTCTCCTAGAAACATACCATTTATCAGCTTATCTGACAGCTGAATAGCTCACTTTTCTATACCTGGACAAGCTATTATTTCTGTTAGACACCAGGTGTCTTTACGCAGGCAGTATAGCAATAAAGTTTGAACTCATTGCTTCCAAAGAGTTGAAAAATTCAGCCTTTGAACTATTTCTTAAGTATAGGACTGTCTTAATTTACATTATGTCTTTGAAGCTATATTCTGCAGGCATAACTGATTTTGGCTTTTGTCTCTACAACCTTTCTGCGTTTCCCCCCTCTCCTTTCTTCTGTAGCAGTAATGCCCATGCTTTATATCTATATGTCTATATTTTGTCTAAACGGGCAACCCAAAAGGCCGATCTTCCTGACTGATAGCATCCTCTTAAGATATTAATTTTTCTTTGACTATACTTGGTTTTACAAAAAATGATTATAACGGAGGATTCCTTGCCCAGCCTAGAAGCCATCTTGAACTATTCAATTTTCAACAGTGAAAATGACCTGCTGTCCCAGTTTGATGCCATCCCAGGCAAAAAAGGCACTCGTGTTCTCATTTGGAACATCCGCAGGTATAGTATTCCAAGAGTGATAGATTCTAATAAGCAAAAGCACTATGATGAAGCATATTTTAATAAATCGCTCTAGAGAAGCAGAGTAGATAAATTTTGATACATGTTTGTATATCATTGCACACCTATCCTTAACCTGTTTGAGACAGTGCTTCTTATTGGTAAAACGTGGAGCTTGATAAGATGGAGACCTACATACATATCCTGAAGCTATTACTGTCAAGACAGTTCAACATTATTCTAAAATCTTCAGAATCCATTATAAATATCTATTTTATATTCACGGACACTGTTTTGAGATAGGTCAGTGATAGTTATTTTACCTATTTGCAGTGAAAATGAAGTAAGAGAAAGAGAAATTAGGGTAACAAAGCACAATATAATCTTTAAATAATAAGGACCTCTGTATTACTGTTTTCAGAGTAGCTGGATTAGAAGTGGAAAAATCTTCAAAGCAGATATATTTGAACTATAATGAAGCTGGCTTCAGGTCATGTATTTAGAGCTAATAAAATAACCTAGAAATACTTTGGGATATGTCATTTGTTTAACTTTTTCATGTTAAATGGAGCACAGTGTCCACTGAAACCTAAAAACCTTTAATATAAAATAGAGGTGTTACTCTTATGTTTAATAGAACAGAGTATCAGATATATTCATTCTTCTTTTTTCTCCATAGGTCAAGTATTTTGCCTCATTTCTTAGTTGGGTAAAACTTAGATAAAAACCATGCTGCTTTATATAGAAAGTACTTTGCATTAAAAAGAAAAAAAGTAAGGTAATTTACATCTTCCTGTGTCCTACTGCGAAAACCTCAAGTAATATAATTTATATTATAAAGGCTCATTTTCATGAGCCATTTCCAGTGATTTAAACACAATAAGCAGACTTTTTCTTTGTATATTGTTTCTCAGTTATATGGTACTAGGTGTTATATAAATAAAGGATTCTGTGGTCCAATAACTTTGGAAAAAGCTGGCTTAAACAAAGCTTACCATGTTACTTTATTGTAGGACTTCTCGGAGGCTTTAATATGCTAATGTTATTTCAAAATACATTGAAAACGTTTAAGAGAGCAATGTAGAATGCAGTGTTTCCCAATTTCAAAAAAAATGTTTCTCCAGACCTCCTTTCCTTGGATGGTGAATGGTGAGCGCCAGAGAGGACAGGGAATCTCCTCAGAGTACTTGCGTTAGAGTGGGGTGGGGTAGCAAGAGTCAGGATTATCCTGCAAAATACAGGATATACTATTATAGTGACATGAGCTTTATACAGGATACGTATCATAGTGGCTCTGGTTCAGCCCTGAAGAAGGAGCTACATTTTCAACACAGCAGCTCTGAGCTTCTGAAACCTCCAGTATGAGGGAGGTGTCCCTAGAGCTTGAGGTGGCTCTGGGAGCGAGGAATTGTTTCTCAATTTTATTTGATTATACAGGCTTTATTTATCTCTTTATTTCTTATTTAAGAGTATCTTGGGGGACTGCTGTCCCACAGAACAAATTTGGGGGACCATTGTTCTGATACGTATTTTTTCTCTGTAACCCAACATTTGTTTTGCATTTTTTCCAGTAACAAAGATAGGTCTTGCCTTTTTTCCCTGGCCGTTGTTAGTGATGTAGCCCAGGGTCTTGGAATGGACCATATTTAGGTGACCCAAAGGGACTTTGAGAAGAAATGGTCCTAAGGAAAACAGTATGAGTACTATTATATTTAAATGGTAATTCTAGAAGACTAACAAGTGTATGCTGTTTCTGTCACAACCTTTTTTTTTCCTTCTAAGAAATAGAATTAGATCTGGGGAAATCTTAGTAGTCCTTATACTACTGCTAAAGTTAGAAAGAGTAGGTTTTGATTCATCTATCTATTCATTTGGGGGAAATGATGTTGAATGACCTACCCAACAATACCCAGAAAGTTGGGATCTGTTTCCAGATCCTGCCTCGAGGATAGCTGGCATCCATTTGATTTATCAGATCACAGACATTCCCACCTTCCTTTTTTTTTTCTTTCCTTCTGTGCTTTGTATCACATCTCTATGAAACTTAGTAGATTTGTTTAGGCTGGAAAGGCCCTTAAATATTGTGTGATCTTCAAAGCAAGTAATGTGTAGTTCCTTTGAATTGGTAGTCAGGGAAAGAAATAGGTATCTGAGTTTTGGCTCATGTTGTTTCTTTTCTCTTGGGTTCCTAGTGCATTTTTGTCCTTGGAGCCAGTTTTTGTTAGATTGGTACTTGTCTCTTTTACCCAGAAATAAAGATGGAAAGTCTGAGTTGGACTTTGATACAGATCAGTATGATATCCTGGTATCAGACTTTGGCACAGAAGAAAAAGAGACTGGTGGCATTACCTCTGAGCTGCCAGAAACAGAGTATTCTTTACGGGTGAGTAAGAGTGGTTTTTCTTCAACAATGAGAGGTAAGATACCCTGTAACATGAAAATATTATAAAACAAGATCTCACTTTAGTTATATAAAGATGACAACCTTTTGACCCTATGCTAGGATTCCTTTTCACTGTCTCCACTGAAACAATGTAGCTAATATAGTCAGTAGCACTTAGTGTGGTAGTTGATTTAGAATAACGAGGTATAGAAACTGAGTCAAATATTTGCCCAGATTAGATCTCAGTTGCTAGCAGTCAGTAGATGGTAGCAACAGGGATGTCAGTAGAATTGGCAATATTGTGTAATAATTTTCCCTTCACTGTTCCATAGGCATTTTGTGGCATTCTATATATGAAGCCACGAATGAAAATTTTTCTGCGTCAAAAGAAGGTGACTACCCAGATGATTGCCAAGAGCCTGGCCAATGTAGGATATGATATATATAAACCTACCTTCACAGTATCCTTACAACTACATGAAGCTGACCTCTTTGTTTCAGGATTAGATTTCCAAGTGGGCACAGAAAAACAGAAACCTTTCCTTTTCCAATTCAAAAATGTGTGTTATAGTACAAACCCTATTTTAGGTGTCTAAGGAGGTATTTGTTGAATGCCAATCTGTGTGCCAATTTTATCAGAAATCAACTGGAAATTATTAAAATAATACAACATCCTGAGACTTTAGAGATTCTGGTTCAGTAGATTCTGAAATCTCTTTTTTTAATAAGAAATATTTATTTATTTAAATGAATAGCCAGGTTTTAGAATCTCTGCTATAAGGACTGATTCACACTGTTTGGTTTGTACTGGAATTTTGTTATATATATATATTACATTGATTGAAATAAGCAAAATGTTGACTACAACTTGTTCATCTTTTGGACATACTATGATTTTTGCTGTAACAAGTCCAGACTTACGTTGATAAAAGTTAGGAGATTGGAAATCAAGAGTTGATTTTCTAGGGTGAGATAAATCTTCAACAGATTTGACATGGATTTCTTGGTACTTCTCATATTGGCAGCCACTCAGAGAAGTAATTACTCATTTTCACTTCTACCCTCCACCCCACCCCATTGCCCTGGGAATGGATTTCAGACACTTGAGGAAATCTTAAGATGAGCTTTGGAAATTAGGTCCATCTTTGTTGATGGATTTTGGGGTCAAAAAAGTCTTTGAAAGGGTGAGAGTTCATAAGCAGTTATGAAGAATTGCTCTTGTAATTTATTTTCTAGTAATAAGCTCAGCTCTTTGCCCAAGAAACATGTTCACACTCTGTTTGCTTTATCAAAGTCATTATCTAGCTTACTTTGTCTTTATTCCCCTGACCAAAAATTAGAAAATGCCGTTCCCTTTTTAAATAGCCATATGGTTGTTACTCATAAGCAGATTGATTTTCTCCTTTTGAAGAACACAACCCTTGTCTACTGTGAAAGGTTTTTTTAAAGCCCTAAACAAACCCAGCTTAACAAAGCCAGAGCTAACGTTGTTAGCATCTGTAGGTAAATTAGTTATAATATCACTATGTAGCTAGGATCTTTGTGCCATAGGTTTAACAGAGCCAGTCTAAAGAAGTGACTTTCAACTACTGTCTCAGGATATACCACATTTCTACCTCCAGCTTCTTTCTTCTGTGGGTTTCTATCAGGGTACCTCCTATGCATGCATTCTGAATGTACCTGAGCTCTTCTCAACCTCCCTTCCCATTAAACTGGTTACCTTTCCCTATTAGAATTTGGGCTAAACGAATTCACTATAGGCATGAGTAAAATGAAACTTCTAATAAAATTTCCCCTAAAGTCACTGAGGGAAAAGACTACTGATGCTGACTTATTTATTCCTCAGTTCAGTTAGCAAAGGCTCCTTCTCTCCTCTTGTCCTTTCTCCTTATTCTAATTTGGGGAATCTCCTACCCCAGTGTACTTCCACCCCATAATTTAGAATTTAAAAGTACACAACAGAAAGAATTTGACTGTCTTTATCTTTAAAATGTTAATTTTATGGTGTAGAATTTTGGTTTTTTGTTTGGGGCAGTTTTGCCCTGTTTTGTTTTTTCATTGGAATAGGGTCTTATTTGAGATTTGATTTGAGCTTCTGGAGTCCAGAACAGTATATGTTCTGAACCAAACATTACTGTTAATGTACCCACTCATATCATGTCTTCATATCATACCTGACCCACTTGTCACATGGATTTGATGCAAGTAGCTTGTTACTTAGAGGGGGTAATGGAGATCAGTTTTTGAAAAAGTAACAAAAATAAGTTTTCATTTAACTCATTTGGACATGAAGATTTCTTAGTATTTGTTTTAATGAAAATCTCAGTTTCTCTATCTCCTTTATCTTTCTCACTCTATTACCTTGGTTTTTAAATCAAATAGGAGCTGCTAAAAACTCATAAATTATTCATGTTTTATGTATAATACTTAGTTCTCTTTATTTCATTTATCCAAGCTTGTTAACTTCTTCCCATGAAATATATTACAACAGGGCTATTTATTGTCCTTTACCTTTAAAAGTGGTTTTGTTCTTCATGGTTTTGCTTTCATTGTGTTTTGTATGATTAGCCGGACTTACCTTATTGCATATAACTCTGTGAATTTGTGTTGTACCATGTATCTTACCTAGCAGCAAATTAAGCAATTAGCAAGGGTTAAGAAACATTCTGTGATTTATGAATTTTTAGATCACTGATGGTATTTTGATATATTTTCTTATAGTCTTTTCAATGTATACATTTATAGTATATATTTTTAGATGATACTTGTTTTTCTGAACATTTCCTAATGTTCCCAAATACTTTTCAAAGATATAATTTTAAGAGCTGCATAACAGACCATGTGGATACACCAACATTTATTTAGTCATTCCCTTATTGTCAAACATCTAAATTATTTATCTTTTTTTAGCCATTATAAATCACTGATAAATTTCTGTAACTCATAAACCTTTATGGTCTTCTCTGACTGTTTCTGTAGGATAAATTCTTGAAAGATAATTACTTGTTCAAAGGTTAAGAATATTTTTAAAGCTATTGCTACTGATTTTTTAAATGCCTTCTAGAAAGGTTATACCAGTTTACATACAATGGTGTTTGATGTTTTTTGCTGTAATATAGTGCAAAATTTTGTGTGCTAAAGTTCCTGGTGTTTGTCTCCTTAATGATTTTTTTTCTCAGAATAAGCAGGTGAAAATAACTTTTGGGTTCTCTTGCAAGAATAATAACCAGTTTGGAGTAATGATGTATCATAACAACCGCCTCATAAAGTCTTTTGAGAAGGTGGGATGCCAGGTGAAGGTGAGTAGTTAATGCTTCTCTGTCATAGAAGGCTGAAAAGAGTAGGAAGAGGATTTAAATTTTGCAAAAGGGATAGACTAATGAATGGCTTTTTACTCATCTTGAGATAGTTGTTAAATCTGATCCTGGAATTCTGTGTTACCAGTGAGCTGTCTTGTGTTCAAAAGCTCTTTCTACTTCTCATTCTTCATAGATGTCAATCAACCCAGGAGTTTTACTGAATGCATTTTCTAGGTAGCTGTTAATAAGAGGTAGAATTAGAGCACCAGCAACTCTGCCATGCGTATAACTTTATTAATGTTTGAGGTAGCTCTTTCCATTTTCTTGGGGAGACAGTAAGGCATCGTGGAAGATGTATAAAATGTAGTGGTTTATGACCAGGATTTGAGGCCTGGCTTTTCCACCTAAAAGCCATGTAATCTTGGCTACATTGTTTAATTTCTCTGAGGCTCAATTTCCTTACCTGTAAAATGGAAACAACGATAGTAATTTTACTTGCTCTGCCTACCTTACAATTTGCAGGGTTGAGAGATTTAAATGGGATAAATTATGCAAAAGTACTCTATAACTGAACTATACAAATATTACCATCATCTTAAAATTTTGATGACAACTTAAAGTAGTAATATCCACAAGTATCCCATTCATTCCTATTTTACAGATAAGATTGCTAAAGCACAAAGAATGATAAACTGCTTTATATTACACAGTAGGACAAAGTTACATATGACCCAGGAGAGCTAGTTTTCAGCCCATATTGCTTTTCATTGTTATATCATCTTTATACAACTTGTTTGTTTGCCAGTCTAATTACACTTCGACTCAGTTCCTTCCATTAAAGTATACAAAAATGATTTTAAATCCAAAAATCTCTTGTATCAACTTGTAATTAATAATACTGCAAGTCTGACTCTCTTTAGCAGTTGTTTGGTGGCATACATATATAAAAATGGTTTATTTTAATGGAGTGTGATTTATATAGCATCCTTAAATTTTTGGAGTTTGGTTTTAGTTCCTTAGAACAGAAGTATATAACCTTGACTTTTTTTTTTTAGCATTATCATTCTTTGTTCAAGTGAAATCTTCTGGCAGTCCCATAATATAAAACAGATGAAAGTGTAGGTAGTGTGGGTGAAGTAGAGATGGCTATTAATCTCTGGAAAATCCTAGGAAATCTATGGATCACAGTTTGAAAATCTCTGCCCTGTAATTTGCCAGAGGTTCCAGTTCATTGTAATACTTGCAGTCTATTGGAATACATTCTCAGTGTTTCTCTAGATATTCCTGGCCTCTCCTTGCCCGTGAACGTTATGTAACCTTTCTATTATTGTTTAGAATCAAAAGGAAGTGCCTCCAGGCAGTCAACAGTAATGTAAGTGTTGAAATTAATATTTTTCTTGTAAGCCAACTCATGGAGAAGGTGTGGGAGTAATTGGAGTCATTGAGTGCAATTTCTTAAAACCTGCCTACAACAAACAAGACTTTGAGTACACCAAGGAGTACCGGTGAGTCACTCCCAACCTGAGGTGTTTCTGATGGTTTGTTCAGATATGATTATATTCTCTGAAACCTCTAAAATCATCTCTAAAAACCAGCCACATAAGTTAACTGAGAATCCTTTTAAATCTATTTTCCAAGATTAAAGATAAAAGGATTTGATTTTTAAATTAAAAGCTTACTGATACCTGATGTATGGAGCCCAACTGAAATAAACCTTAACTTTAAAAATTAGGGAAAGAGCATAGGGGTTATTTAGTAAAATACTTTGGTGAAACAAAGAGCTTTGGAATTGATCTTAATGAAAAGAGATGAGTGGATCTGAAGTTATTGAATATGTTGTGGGGAAAGCAGCAGTTTGAAGTTTGTTCCGAAAGATTTCCTTGAAGCCAGTGAACAGATTGAGAGGAAAGTATTGGAGCAGCAGGAAAAACATGTGTTTTCCCGGAAGCATCTAGATTTAATAGGTAAGACCAATAAAGAATCAGAAAGGAACTTGACATTGAGGCTGAACCAGCAAGGATATTTTTAGGAGACAAAGAAGGGAGTTGTTAAAGCCAGGATATAATAGTTTGTTTTAAAACTTGTGGGGAGGGGTGGATCATACATTCCTTCTTTCATCAAGTATTGTGAGATATCTCCTATGTGCCAGGTATTAGGGACATAAGAATGAAAGTTAAGAATCCTTGATGCCTATGAACAAATAGGACGAGATATATGTAAATAAGAAACGTAAATACCTATAGAATAGTTGCTTTAATAGGGGATGTATGCCAAATGGGAAGAAGCTTTAAATATGCCTAAAGGGATTCACAGAGCAGAATATGTTTGAGCTTAAACTTCAAGGAAAAATTGGAGTTTGCTAGGTGGATGAAGAGGGCGAGGAAATTCTAAGCACAGGGAAGTATTTGAAAGGGCAAAGGGTGTTCTGGGAGGATGGAGAAAGAAGGCATGAGGACATTTGGTGTCATTTTTCTAGAAATCTAAGTAGCAAATCTTTTCTTAGAGTGGGGGAAAAGTATTTCCCCAAATCTCTTTTGTTTTGTGTCCAAAACTGTAATAAAATTAGTTAAATGTTGTGCCTTAGTTTATATGAAACCATAAGAATTTTAGGTTTAGTATTTGACAGAGAACTATTTGGATGACAACCCCAGATTAATTTCAAGGTAATTGGTTCTTGGTCACTCGGGCTACTCAATGATTATAATAACTACCTGCCCTTAGTTTAAGTAAAATGCTCTTTTAAATATGAGTCTGTCACATAATGGAGATCTTTGACTAGGACTTGACTCACAAGAGTGAAAGTTTAGAAATGACATCAGTTTGACAAAAGTCTCAGAGCCAAGTCATTCTGTTTCTCTTGAGTGAAAGGAATAGAGAATTTCTGGTAATTAACCAAATAGTTAAGATTTGTGAAATCCAAATGTTAGATATTAAAAATTATGTAACATCCTCTTAAGCCGTCTCCGCCACCCCCCAATCTAGCTTTTAAAGTTTAGAGGTATTAGACGCTTGGTTTGTGATGTTTTGTTTCAGTATGATGGGTTTGAGGTAATGGCAGGGGAGACCAAATGGAGATATTCTATAGAGAGTATGTTTATTCAGCTAAACATATGGGACTTCTGGCTTAAGTAGCTTAATATCTGCTACACATTTTATTAAAAACAGAAAACTAGTATACTATCCTGCATACAGAGTCTTCTGAGGGTAATAAATTTGCATAACTCATCCCAATTCTGGCAGCATTTCCCTTTTTACTCAATTTATTTTATGTTAAATGAAAAAGGTCTTTAATTAAAATATTAGGGAATTTGAGAGGGCGATTAGAGAAGGTTGTCTGCTATCACAAACTCATCCTAAGAGTATTATACATTTCAAAACCGCTATAAGAGATACCAGCCATCATACTGCTGGAATGTCTACAAATAAATCATTTGTAATATCACTTTTAATAGTTGTAGATATCAGATTTCAGCTACAACTATCAGGGCTCAAACTTACAACATTTTTAGAGTGAATTTCAGCTAAAGAAATGCAGTCAACGCATACTAAGTGAACACCTCACTGCTACATGACACAGTGGCTAGATTTTGTGGAGTTTTCCAGAGAAATTTGAGACATGGTTGCTGTCTTTGAGGAGCTCACAGTGTAATTGTAATGACGGATTGTCACAGACACGAAACAGTTTAGAGAGCAATAAACTTGCTGTTTGATCAATCAAAACTAAGTGGTATGCTATAGGAAACATTCCCTGATAGAACAGATAGGGAAGGTTTTAGGTAGAAGGTATGACTTGAGATTTGCCTAAAGGATACAGGTTTAGAAAAGGGAGGGAAGGGAATTCCAGGATGGAATTATAGCGTGAGCTAAGTGACAGCAACTCAGAGTGGGAAGAATATGGGGAGTGGGGATAAGGGGATGTAAGTAGAGTGAAGGGGAATGAAGTCAGATGGATAGAGTATGGCCCTGTCCTAGGGCAGGGGTTGGCAAATTTTTCTGTGAAGGGGCAGGAAATAAATATTTTAAGCTTTGTAGGCCGTATGGTCTCTGTCACTACTACTCAATTCTGCTGTAGTAGGAAAGCAGCCATAGACAATAAAGGAATGAACGGTGTCTGTGTCCAATACAATTTTGTTTACCAAAACAGGCAGTGGCCTGGATTTGCCCCACAGGCTGTAGTTTGCTGACCCCTGTCCTGGAGCCACAGTTCCCAAACTGTGTGCCAAGGTGCACATAATGAACTCACAGAGGAGCCACAGGATGTTTAAAATTTTCGAGGGGAATACAGTGATATTGACTCTTGCCTAAGCAATAGAAATTGTTTTCTGTTGCTGTCGTAACAAATTACCACAAACTTAGTGCCTTAAGACAACACTGGTATATTGTCTTAGAGTTCTGTAGGTTAGAAGTCCATCATAGATCTCACTGGGCTAAGATCAAGGTGTTGGCAAGGCTGCATTTATTTCTGGAGGCTCTAAGGGAGAATCCATTTCCTTGGCTTTTCCAACTTTTAGAGACTGCCAGTATTCCTTGGCCCATGGCCCTCTTCCTCCATCCATATTCAAAGCCATCAGTGGTGGGTTGCGTCATCACATCATAACACTCTGATGACCTTGCTTCTGTCATCGCTCTCCTTCTCTGATTCTGACTCTTCTGCCTCACTCTTCCACTTTTAAGGACCCTTAATGATTATGTTGGTAATTCAAGGTAATCTCCCTATCTTAAGGTCAGCTGATGAGTAACCTTAATTCCATCTGCAACCTGATTTCCCCCTTGACATGTAATCTAATATATTCACAGGTTTCAGGGATTAGGACATAGACATCTTTGGAGGACCATTTTTCTGCTACTACAGTCTGCCCTCTGGCCCCTTAAGATCCACTTACATCACACATGCTGAATACATTTACCCCATCCCAACATCCCCAAAAGTCTCGACTCTTACATCAGCTCAGTCTAAACTCTTAATGTAATCAGCTCAAAATTCCCAAATCTCCTCATCTAAATCAGGTATGGATGATACTCTGAGTCTGATGCATTTTGGGGTAAAATTCCTCTCCATCTGCAGATGTGTGTCTTTTTGTTTTCTTGTATTTACTCCCAAAATATAATGGTGGGACAGGCATAGGATAACAGTTATAGATGTTCCAGTTCAAACAGGGAGAAAAAATGAAGGAAAAAGGAATCACAGATTCCAAACAATTTCCAGGCTAACTCCATTAAATTTCAGGGCCTGGGGCTTCCCTGGTGGCACAGTGGTTGAGAGTCCACCTGCCGATGTAGGGGACACGGGTTCGTGCCCCGGACCGGGAAGATCCCACATGGGGCGGAGCAGCTGGGCCCGTGAGCCATGGCCGCTGAGCCTGCGCATCCGGAGCCTGTGCTCTGCAACAGGAGAGGCCACAACAGTGAGAGGCCCTCGTACCGCAAAAAAAAAAAAAAAAAAACAACAACTTCAAGGCCTGGGAATACTCTTCTGGGGCTTTCAGCTCCACCCTCTGGATTTAAGGCTTTGTTCTCTGTCCTCATGGCTCCACCCACAGACTCATTTTTCCTTTTTCTTGAAGGGTAGCATGTATTTGTAGCTGAGTAGTTTCATCAGCCTGTTTCTTAACTCTAGAGTTTTGGGGGTCTAACTGCCTTCTTTCATTTATATTCTCTATGTCCCTTTCAGTCCAATCTAGCAGTTTTGTCCTTGTATACCATTCTCAAGAACCTTATGGGTCTCAAGTATATATCATGGATATTCACTCCATCAGACAAGAGACTCTTGACATGTCTTTCCTAGATAATCCTATTTCTGTTCTTGGCTTCTGCTGAGATGGTGGTGGAGATCTGATTCACGTGTTTAATCTTTTCAGAGAGCTTTTTGTGTGACTGAATACTTTGACCTTTTGATCTTCCTGAGATATTAGCAAAAGGTTGTCCAGCCACTGCCTTGGCTTTTTCTCTAGAGCATCTTTCTAAATTTTAGCATCTTTTGCAGTCTGGATAAACTGAGAATTTCCAAAATCATTAAGTCCTGGTTCCTTTTTGTTCAACAGTTCTTCCCTCAATTTATTTCTTTCCTCTCACATTTTATATAAGCAGCAAGCAGCCACCAGGCCACACTCTCAACAGCCTGCTTGGAAGTCTCCTCAGCTAAATGTCCAATTTTATCATTTACAAGTTCTGCTTTCCACATAACTGTGGGACACAATTCTGCTAAGCTTTCTGCCAGTATGTAACGGGGATCACCTTCCCTCAAGTTTTCCAATAACATGTTCCTCATTTCCTTCTGAGCCTTCACCAGCAACAATTTTAACATCCATAATTCTACTAACAGTCTGTTCACAATGATTTAGATATACTCTGAGGAAATTTGTGTTTTCTCGACCATGCTTTGCCCTTCTGAACCCTCACCAGTGGGGTGTTTAACATCCATATTTGTACTAACAGTCTATTCAAGGCAATCCAGGCAATTTCTGTAATGCTCCTCCAATTCTTCCACCCTCTGCCCACTGCCCAATTCTAAAGCCACTTCCACATTTTTAGGTATTTGTTATGGTAGCACCCCACTTTCAGGTACAAAAATGTTTACATTCCTCTTGATTATATCATATCTGGGTTTTTTGTGATTGCTGTGATAAAAAGAAAGTAATACCAAAAATCAGTGTTGAATAAGAAATGAGGGAAGTTGTGTCCAGTTTGACTCCAAGGTTTGAGTAGTTGTACAATACCCAACAGGCATACCCATTCCATTATAAGTAACTGTGGCTATTTAAGATTGAAACAGAAATATTTTTAAAATATATACATATATTTTTTCAAATGGACACTAAATTTTAGTACATAAATACTTATTAAGTTGTTTGGACATAACCGTTTAATAGTAATTGGAACCAGTACATATTTCTTTAGACCTAAGTGTGCCATGAAAAACTTGGGACACTAAAGGTACCATGAACTGAGATAGTTTGAGAACTTCTGTCTTAGAGGGACATTGGATAGAGTAGTTGATGCTTTAGGCAATGAGAATTCGTTGTGTATTCTTGAGTAGAGGGGTGACTTGAAACAATTCTATCTTAAGAATATAGTACATTACACTTATATACTGCTTTATGGCTTATAAAGTGCTCTACATGAATTATATCAGTTGATAAATCTGGAAACGGTGCAGGATAGATTGAAAGAAGGATTATATGCTATTTGAGTAATCTAGGTGTGGGGTGAAGGTGTGAAATAAGAGTAGCTGTGAGAAAGGAAGTATGTGACAGATACTGAAAAAAAGATTAAAAAATTTGGTGATAAATTAATAATGGGATAAGGGAAATAAAAGAGAGGAAAGAAAGATCACTTCAAAGCCTCAAATTTAGCAGACTGGCATATTGACAGGATCGTTGATAGAATAATGAGATTGGGGAAAGGAACAGTTTTGTGTAGTGGCAATAGTGGAAACTAGATTGTACGGGATTAAGACAGGAGAATGAAGAGGAGATAGTGGGTATAGACCACATACCAGGATTGGGGAAGTAAAAGGAAAGAGATTACTGGAACAGTGAATTCAAGCCAGGTTTTTGCAAGAAGGAATAGGGTTTCAAAATACATGAGAATGGTGTCTTGATTGAGGTGGTGGTTACATGACTGTATGCATTTGTTAAAACCGATAGAACTACATGTTAAAAAGATAAATTTTACTCTATGTAAATGTCACCTCAATATTTTTTGCCCAAGTACATGAGAACAGAGGTTTATTTTTATTTTTTAAATTGAGATATAATTCACATGCCATAAATGTCACCATTTAAAAATGTATACTTCAGTGATTTTAGTATATTCACAAAGTTGTACAACCATCACCACTATCTAATTCCAAAACATTTTCTTCACCTCAAAAAGAAACACCTTGTCCATTAGAAGTCACTCCCCATTCCCCCTCCTCTCCAACCCCTGGAAACCACATAATCTACTTCCTTTATTTTTCAGTTTTTTTTGTGGTAAAATACACATAACATAAAATTTACCATCTTAACCATTTTTAAGTGTACAGTTCGGTGGTATTAAGTACATTCATATTGTTATGTAACCATCACTACCATCCAACTCCAGAACTCTTTTTATCTAGCAAAACTGAAATTCTATACCTATTAAACAATAACTCCTCATTCCCACCTCCTCCTAGCCCCTGGCAACCACCATTCTACTTTCTGCCTCTATGAATTTGACTACTCTAAGTACCTCATATAAGTGAAATTATACAGTATTTGTCTTTTTGTGACTGGCTTATTTCACTTAATGTAATGTCCTCAAGTTTCATCTATGATGTACGTATGTCAGAATATCCTTCCTTTTTTAAGGCTGAATAATATTCTATTGTATGTATATACTACAGTTTGCTTATCCATTCATTTGTCAGTGAACACTTGGATTGCTTCACCATTTTAGCTCTTGTGATTTATAGTCTATTTTGTCTGATATTTATATAGCTACCCTTGCTCTCTTTTGGTTACTATTTACATGGAATATCCTTTTCCATCCTTTCACTTTCACCCTATTTGTGTCTTTGTATCTAAAGTTAGTCTCCTGTAGACAGCATATATTTAGGTCATTTTTTTATTTTACCCATCTCTCTGTGTCTTTTGGAGAGTTTAATCCATTTACATTTAAAGCAATTACTGATAAGAAAGGACTACTGTCATTTTGCTATTTGTTTTCTATATGCCTTATAGATATTTTGTCCTTCATTTCCTTTATTACTATCTTCTTTTATGTTTAGCTGATTTTTTTGTAGTGAAACATTTAAATTCTTCTCATTTCCTTTTGTGTATATTTTATAGCTATTTCCCTTGTGGTTACCATGGGATTACATTATCCTGTGATCAGGAGCGGCAAACAGAGATCAGAGCACAGATCCCCAATATTTGGAGGACAAGGTCTTTTTTGCCTACCCTGGCTCCTGCAAGCTGGTCTTGAAATGTGTGCACAGCTGCCTGTCACAGGGCTGGGGTAGGAGATGGGTAGCTAAGAGCTGAAATTTGCCAATCTATCATCCAAGCATTCCCCTGGAAATTATAAGTCTTCAGTAGACTCCAGAGTTCCAAATAGTTACATTAGACAGATTCTGCCAGTGTAATTGTTGTCTAGATGGGAAGGCAGATTCCTGGTGCTTCCTACTCCACCACCTTTCCAGAATCCCATGTAATCTTTTTTAAAAAGTAGATTTAAAGTAAAATTTTAAGAGAAAACAAGAAATAGTTTTTCATCTGTGACTTTAGGGAAGGATATAAACATAGAGGTAGGAACATTGGTAGGTTGGAGGGGAATAAGAGTTTATAGGGAAACTCATATATGATTTAATCTTCTCTGTGTAGTCAGAATCTAATTTATTATGAGTAAGGTGGGATTAAGGAAGAATTCCTCTTAAGGAGAGAAGAGGTCTACAAAACCTTTGGGGCATTATCCGGGGAGTCAAGAGATCTAAAAACTAAATTTGTAGTGTTTCAGGTGTGTACAGCTCTACATTAAGTTGTAATCCTGGGTTGTAGAATTAAATAGGAATTAGTCACTAGAAATTGGCAGTTTTTAAAAGTAAAATTCAGGTTTTCTACACATTATATTGTTTAACCCTGGGTCTGCTGTTGTTCATTTGGGAAGAGAGATAAAGGACAAAGGGCAAGAGCCATAACTGGGACATAGCCTCCACTAACAGCTATAGAGTAGAAGGTTGAAGGGGACTTTGTTGCCTGTTGTTGCTATAACTGCTGTGATCAGCATTTAGATAAAGAAGAACTATATAGACATTTTTAAGTTAGTATTTGATTTGTAATAGATAAGGTGCAGTATTTGATCCTCTGCCTTTCAACTTGGTCCTCAATTGTTTACCTGTAGTCATCTGACAATTGAATAACTCCCCAACAACTTATCTGCAATTTAGTCTCCTATCATTGTCTCTAATATCAGCTCCCCTCGCCATGATTCTAAAATTTGGAGAACACAGTACTTTTTAGGACTTGTGACCATCTTACCTTTTCAACTGACTTTGTCATTTTGACATGTAATTTACAAAGGCAGTACATTCCCATCCTAGTTTCTGAAAGTGTACATGTTCAGACCTATGCTGAATATTCTAAATTGCTGGTTTCTCTTAAATGGAAGCATCTTAAAGATTGCAAAATTATTCAACAAATTCTCAACATTGACATATTTCTTTCTTTTTCTTTCAGGTTGACAATAAATGCCCTTGCCCAGAAGCTCAATGCTTATTGGAAGGAAAAGACCTCCCAAGAGAATTTTGAGACCTCAGCCATAGTCAGGCCAATACCGTGAGTAGTCAATTTAGAATATAAAAATATTAGGGGTAATGTCTATGGAGCAAATGGAAGGAATGGGATAAGATGGTGCTTTTCACATAAGGAAGTTTAATTAACTGAAAATAGGAAATCACAGGTACTAATTTCATCATTCTCTAGACCTCTTCATTCTGGTTTGACACTTCTGTGATTTGGATCATAAATATGAAGAGTTTAGTACTGTCAGTTTATCCTGCAGGCAGCATGATATAGTAGAAGATGATGACCATTTAAATCAGCCACTCCTGGATTGAAAATCTAGATCTTTTTCTTCTTTTTTTTTTAATAAACAACTTGAAACTTTTATTGTATCAATATAATATCTAATGTATTACAATTGCTTTCAGGTCATAAATTCTATAAAAATTATGATTACTGGGCTTCCCTGGTGGCGCAGTGGTTGAGAATCTGCCTGCTAGTGCAGGGGACACAGGTTCGAGCCCTGGTCTGGGAGGATACCACATGCCGCGGAGCAGCTGGGCCCGTGAGCCACAACTGCTGAGCCTGCATGTCTGGAGCCTGTGCTCCGCAACAAGAGAGGCCGCCATAGTGAGAGGCCCGTGCACCATAATGAGGAGTGGCCCCCGCTTGCCACAACTAGAGAAAGCCCTCACACAGAAACAAAGACCCAACACAGCCAAAATAAATTAATTAATTAATAAACTCCTACCCCAACATCTAAAAAAAAAATTATGATTACTTAAAACCCTAAATAAATCACTAGTGTATTCTCTACTTTCAAATAATTAGGCAAAAATCATGAAATTAAATCATGGATAAATGTCTCTTAGTTTTTGTTTGTTTTTAGATTTTATTGAAGTATAGTTGATTTAAAATGTTGTGTTAATCTCTTCTGTACAGCAAAGTGACTGAGTTATACATATGTATATTCTTTTTCATATTCTTTTCCATTATGGTTTGTCACAAGACATTGAATATAGTTCCCTGTGCTATACAGTAGGACCTTGTTGTTTATCCATCCTATATATAGTAGTTTGCCTCTGGTAATCCCAAACTCCCATTCTTTCCCTCCCCTACCCACTCCCCCTTGGCAACCACAAGTCTATTAGATCTGCTTCTTAATAGTTGGTTGAGCTTAGGTCAAGTAAGTCACTTCACCTCTCTGAGTATATTAAGTTAGATGACATAACCTTTTTTGCACAGTACCTGGCATATAGTAGGCATTTAGGCGTTCAGAAATATTAGCCAATTTCCCTTCTCTTTATTACTAGCGAACATTGTTGGAACGGTACCAAAAAATTTGAGACTAGAAGTAGAGAACCCAGCATGTCAGAAACAGATGTAGAATTTATTGAATCTAAGACAGGAAATTACACACAGAATGGTGGATCAGGATGAAATGCCTTAGTAGGCCAGGAAAGGAGCATAATATACAGGATAGGATGTGTAACAACATGTATACAGTCAATTATACCATCAAGACAAAGATTAGAGGTTCATTTTGGGGTAGGCACCCATGTTTCTTTAAAAATGGAAATAATCAGACAAATGTTTGATATAAAATTTTGTTTTAAATGCAACATGATTGCTGTATGAATATCACTATATCTTATTCTAAAGATCTCTACTCCTGTCCAACATCCATGGTTTTCAAAGAAATGCAAATTGAGATGCCTTTTTTTGCCTTTTAAATAAGCAGTGATTAATGCAATGAAACAGATGTTCATATATTGCTGGAGTGTGTTTATGTATGTTATACAACCTTTTCTGTAGGTAGAATGATGGTTATCTATTGAGTACTTACATGCTGGACACTGGTCTAAGTTCTTTACATGTATTTATTTAATCATCACAACAACCCTATGAGATAGACAGATGATATTATTACTTCTTTACAAATGTAGGCACTGATACACTGAGAGCTTAAGTAAGTTGTTCAAGATTGGAAAAGTAGAAAGTGGTAGATCCACTTATGTTCAAATATAGGCAGTCAGGCCCCCAAACCCAGGTCCTCAACCACGACACTCTTCTGGAAGGATGCAATGAAAATATGGCATAGCCCCTTCAACTACCTATTTATTGCAAGCACAAGCTAAAAGTCTCTCCTATCTGCCTGGATGGGAGGATCTACCATGGTCTGCACGTAACCTGAGGCAGAGAGTTACCATCTCTAATGCTTGTCCCCAAGAGAGTAATATTGGCACGCTCCTGCATGAGACTCTTCTGTGTGTGTGCATGTAAAACCAAAGCTAATATGACCTTTCCTCTCCCCTTCCACTACGGCTGAAACTCCTTTCTCTGGCTCTAAATAAAACAGTGACTGTACAGAAATATTTAGACACCAGAGGTCAGGCTTGAGCTTAGAGTTTAGAGGTTGCAAGGCTGGAGCAGCCTGTAGCTAGGAGATAGGAAGCTATATATCCAAGAATGTGTATGAATTCTCTTTGTTAAAACAGTTTTGAACAAGAAGAGGGCATTGTATTTGAGTGGTAGACTTATGGGCACCTTTTACTTTTTTTATATCTTTCTGTATTTTCTATATGAGCTTATATTGCTTTTATAACTAGAAAAAAAGCACCATTTAAAAAGATAAGAAAAATATTGAACTAAGACATAAAAGAATCATACCACTCTATTGAAATGTCTAGTATAAGAGCAGTGTAAATGTAACATACACAAAATCTTATAGTCTAAATTACATGTTTTTCAAATTGGCCCTAGGTGTCCCTCTACCCTCTTTCTGTCTTTTCTCCAGCCTTCCTCCTTCCCACTCTGGTCTGCCTTTCACATATTAGATGCTGACTACTTCTAATATATAATGATCATCTCCTCTTACAGAGAAACAAATTTATTCTAAGGTGTAGGTGACTGGGTTACACTTCCTAGAAGAGATGGGAATGGGCATGTGTTTTAAGAGTAGAACTCTGGAAGAATTTTCTCTTCATAACTTAACCCAGTTGTTGAACTGGAGCCACCATTTCTAGTTATGAAATTTAATCAGATTTATGTTACTTTTTAAGGTTAACTTTGGGAATATCAACCTAATATTGATTTTGATTTAAGTATGAACAAAGACTTCTTGAAAGGAAAAAAAAGGAGGACTAGGGAGCCTGCAGGGAAATGGGGGAGTCATTTTAATGACGGTGCTTCAATGACTCTCACAAATGCATTTCAAATCTATCACGGGATTGGATAGAAGCAAATAAAATGATTCTATCAGTCTTATTTTTTAGTAATATTGTAATATATATAAAACTTTTTGCTGATTAATAAATTTTAAAGTTATCCTTTTGTTTGCTTAAGGATAAGATTCCAAGGTAAGTACTATTGACCTCTGTAATATGGTAGCTCACCATGTTAAAACTTGCTACTATTTTTCATATCCATATCTGGTCTAGTCCTATCATTATTTTATCTGTGAAGTTTAATATATATACATTTTGGACACCTGGACAATAACATTTCTAACACATTTCATATATAAAATCATGCTCTTTCACTTTTAGGGTATGCTTTTCTAATGTAAGACAGAGTATAGAGCTAGGATATACACAGTCATACTTCTGTTTTCCTTCATTCAGGAAGATTCCTGACCAGACATGGGTACAGTGTGATGAGTGTCTTAAATGGAGGAAGCTTCCTGGCAAGGTTGATCCATCTACATTACCTGCAAGATGGTTTTGTTACTATAATTCACATCCAAAGTACAGGTAAGGTTAAGACTCAGTATTATTTCAGAGAACTCCTGATTTGTCTCTGTATCCTAAAACACTTTTCATCTCAAGTCCACACTCTTCACCCTGGCATTCAAGCCCCTATGCTAACAGGTCCCACTCTACCTATTCATTGTATCTCAACACAAACCTTCTGCTTTAGCAGGCCTGTGGCTTCACTCTTCCCCACACATGCCATACGTATTCCCATCTCCATGACTTGATACTGTCATTCCACTTGCTTACAGTGACTTTCTGTATTCCATCTGCCTATCTAAATCATATCCATCTGGTAAGCTTAAGTATTTTGTGTGATACTTCTCCAGTTGACAGTAGTTTGCAGTTATTTTACTCTGGCTTCCTGTGGTATTTAATTCTTCACATTTGTTCACATACTGTTTGAATTTTTTGGATGTTTTTCATATATATATACTTGGGTTCTTCAAGAGATTATAAATTATTTGAGAACAAGGGATTTACGTTTCAGGTTGAGTTGACAGTTTTCTTCATATGCTTCCTATACTTGCATCTGTTGTAGTACCTATCGTACATTCAATGCAGGTTGTTTACATGTTTGTCTTTCTAATATACCATGTGTTTCTTGAAGCAGCTAACATCTAGATAGTGCCTGTCATATCCATGGGTATTCATTTCAATTTAACAAATATTTTTATATGACTTAGTCACACAGGTTGATAATAATAACTCAGTTTGCTTCAATTCAGCTGTGACTTTCTTAACTTTTTTCTGCAGAATAAATGCTGATAGAAAAAAGGTACTAAACCAGAGTATGCTTTTTAGAAAAAAAATGTTTAAAATGGAGGAAATGAAATAAACGAAGTCCAGGTCTGTAATGAGCAAGCATTTCCCCGTAGTCTCCAGATGTGCCTAAGTATCTCTTAGGGTTGTGTGATTAAAATGTAGGACTGAGGGCTTCCCTGGTGGTGCAGTGGTTGAGAGTCCGCCTGCTGATGCAGGGGACACGGGTTTGTGCCCCAGTCCGGGAAGATCCCACATGCCGTGGAGCAACTAGGCCCGTGAGCCATGGCCACTGAGCCTGCGCGTCCAGAGCCTGTGCTCTGTAACGGGAGAGGCCACAACAGTGAGAGGCCCGCATACTGCGAAAAAAAAAAAAAGTAGGACTGAGCGCTTAGAAGTCTCATTTTTGAATCCTATATATATGCTATCAGTCTATACTTAGTCCAAGAGATATAGCCTTCCAGGACACTCTGTGCCCTAATAAAATGGGTATAACATAGGGTTTCCAATTATTATTAATTTTTGTTTATTTCTAGGATTGCTTTTGTCCATTGACTACATTTTCTAGTACTCCTTTCAGCTTTTACTCCTAAAATTCTCTTCCTCGTGCTTTACATCTAGTCTTTTCATTTATAGAATTCTCTTTTTCTCCTCTTTGCTAGTGTCTGTTCTGTTCCTTTTACAATGTCAGCTCCTAGTCGCTTCTTGCTGCTCTCTATCATAGCCTCTGATTTTCCTCTTCAGGCATCATCACATAGTCTAGGGATGCTCCTGCTTCTAGATGGCACCTTGGGAATTACTTTCTTAGCAAATGAAGCAAAAGACCTCGGTTCTAGTCTCAGCAATATTCTCTTTGTATGGAACCTCAAGCAAGTCTCTCTTGTGCTTGAACTTCACTGTGTAGAACTAGAGATTATGCTTTAGTACTTTGAGTGTCTTGGGAGAATGGTGATGTATACACCAAAAATAATGATATGATATGCCTTGAAAAGAGAATTGCTACATGTTATCCTGCACACAGGTTTTGTAATGTGGGTGGAATATGAACTCTGTAATGTTAGAGGGTGGTTAACCTGCCTTGTCATAGTCGTGAGGAAAGTAAAGGGTAACAGTGAAGGGCACATTTTGTTTCTGAAAGATGATTTATTCTCTGTACTGCAGGAGGTGCTCTGTTCCAGAGGAACAAGAACTCATTGATGAAGACCTGTACTTGAGCAAAGCTAAGAAACAGTTGAGTATACCCGAGGTGGTACTCTATATCATACGGTAGAGGAGCCTGACCCTTCCTAATAGGACAGGGGAATTTTGAGAAGAGAGATGATTTTTTTTTAATGATTTCCCTATTCACTTCTCTGGTCTTCCAGTTCTTTATTCTTTCTAATCATCTCCTGAATGTCTCAACTAGTGATTGACTTTAACCTCTCTCCCTCTTCCCCCCACCTTTTGATAGGGCATTTGAAATCTCTCTTCAGTAGCAGAGTTCAGGAAGGAACACTTAGTTACTCAACAAGGCTCACACTATTTCTAGTTTAGAAGGAACATTATAACCTAAGTCTATAATTGGTAATCCATTTCAGACTGAGAAATTTCATGAGTGGACTAAATAGCCCTTTTATCTTCTCCTAGAGATCAAACTGTTGAGAAGAAGAAGGTACCAGTGGAAAGTGAGAGCCACCAGGTGAGAGACAGTCCACCCTCTTGCTTTTCTTACACAAAATTTTCCCCAACAGAGGACATAGGTTGAAGGAAGCAGCACTCTTGAAAGCTGCATAGAAATAACAAACCAGTTGTTCTGGTGGTCTTTTTTTTCACTGGATCTTTTGATTTTGCTTTGATCTACTGTTACTGATGTTCAGATCACCAAAAATAGAAAAGCCAAATCATTTATTGCCCAGATTTGGATTCAGTACTGATTCTGGACAGTGTGAATGTCACATTCGGTGTCACAGAATATTCAGGGCTATGTTCCATCCTCATACAGGCTGCTCCTGTTGAGTGTCTGGTTTTCCTCAGTCTCCTTTCTTCCAGGATTCAGGGGTGACTCCTTTCTCCTTCCTCTTGGGAAGAAGGGGTGGTTCTTTGTGCCCCTCCCTATCCCTGCTTTCAGGCTGGCTGGCTTTATAAAGACTCTGCTGTTTTGAATTTTCAGGAGCACTGTCTCTCGGACATGGTTGCCCAGCTCCGGACGCTGAAGGGTGCAATAAGGTTGGCCGTCCTTTCAGGGACACTCCTTTCCTGACAGCCACCATAGCACCCATATATCTTCCCCACCCAACCTTGCCTTTCTGCATGATTTTCCTCTTGACCCTTTTTCCCAGAGATATCTGCTAGTAGCATGTTAGATTCACCTTCCACCCACTCAGTCAGGGTAGGTCAGACTGGTGAGGATAGAGGCAATTAAATACTAATTCTTCCTCTGATATCCTTCCAAGACCCAGGTGTATTAATAAACAGGTTGCATACCCTCATGTCTTGGCTTAATAGTCTGATCTAGAGATTGTGAGATTTCCTGGACCGCCCTGTCCTCATTCAGTTTACCTCCCCTTTATACTCCTTCACCTTCATCATTCATACTATCTTCATAAGCTGGATCTCCCACAAGATCCCAGATGCATGTCTCTGTGTGTGTGCAATATGAATATATATTAGTCTCTCGCATGCATTTCTCCAAGACCAGCACAGGCCCTTGCTGCAGTGCTTACTCCCTCCATCCCTTCCCTCATCACAGAGCTCAGAGGAGTGAAAACCCAGCCTTAAACTGGGTCACAAGAGAGAATTAGACAGTGACTAGGGGGCCTGGGTTTGTGTTGCGGGTGGGATGACTCTAGGAGCCAATAAGTGAGTTGGGGAGGTCTGTTCGTGTCCAGTTGATAAGGTTATAACTGAACGTGCCTGGGGTCAGTGTTCTAGTGTACATTACCGCGCGCTGTTTGTTTTGTGTAGGAAACAGTTCGTTTTTATTTGGCCAAGTGTTCTTTCCTAGCATCAGAAGGATTGACTCATCCTTTGGTATTTAGTTTGAAATTGGGATTTTTTATGAGTTGTTTCTTTCTTTGCTAGGTATTCACTAATCCACTCAAGATCCCTTCTATTCAAGATATGGATGACTTGAATAATAAGACGATTGAATATGAGGGAATTGATAGCCCTAGCCGGCTTTCATCTGTTGGAGAAGAAAGCAGAGCACCTTCTCTTCAACTTAAGCCTCTGGATTCCAGTGTTTTCCAGTTTTCCAGGTGGGTAAAAAAACATAGATTCTCTTCAGTAATAAGCCTCAGGGTTTGTTTACCGGTAAAATAAATTGGTATGGTTATAATGTTTATGTTTTTCCTAAGGCCTGGCATGGAGTTCAGAAGGAGAAACACCATTTTGGGTTGATAGAATTGTATGTTGCATGTATCCCCCATTTTTCAGCATTATAACTGTCATGTCAAGTCTGTCGATCTTTTTCTTTTTTTACTTTTTTGATGTGATCATCATCTGACAAATGCTCTTTTATGGATTATGTATTCACATTATGTTGGGAATTGTGTAAGTGAAATAATGGACATGAAAACCCTTTGAAAAGCGTAATGTACTATACAAATGTAAGGTAACATTACATAGATAAGCATTGTTTCTTTCCTTAAGTTTAGGAATATTGAAATCCTGTGCAGCCCTGTAGGCCTAGCACATGTTAGCCACATATAAAAATAAGTATTAGAAGTTTGTGCCATTAGGTAAGCCTTCTAGTTCATTGTTTTCTAGGGTAAATTTTTAGTATAAGTTTAGTCTTGGGATTTACTTGTTCATCTTCTAGCACCTTATCAATATTATTTTGTTAGTCTTTACAACAGAAATTTTCTTAAACATCAGGAATATTTGAAGCACTAAAAGGTATGACTGCCCCTATGCTGCCACGAGACTGGAACTCAGGACTGCTATTTATGACTTGCTTTCTCCTCGCCACTGTGCTTCTCACTTTGGGCAGGGCCAAGCCATAGGGAAGGTACAGAGTTGTTCTCTAACAGTAGAACCTTCTATAGTCCTCAATAATATGACTGTTAAATAGTTGGTTGTGAAGTTTTCATTAACCCTTTTCAGTTTGGATATTTTCCTAACATACTGTAGGAAAAAAGCAGTGGAATATATAATAGGGTAAAAATGACTCCTGCCCCCGCCCCTGCCAATGTTACTGATTCCTTTCCTTCTTTCTTGCTTCTTAGGTGGGTCTTTTCAGCTTCTTATACCTAGACAAACATCTCTTTATGTGTGCAAGTCCCCTGTTCAGTGATTCTTCCACAATTAAGCCCTGTAGATACTGAAGGAACCCCATGTCACCCCGAGCATGAACAAAATGTCTCAAGAAGAAGTAAACTGTTAGGAGAAAAACTAGGAGAACTCTAAAGGAGTTAAGTGAGAATCTGTATGAAAGCATCAAGAATAGTGCCTTGGAAGAGAGTAGGTACTCAGTAACTAGTGGTTGAATCGAGTCATATTGAAGGAGCTATTTCTGAGATAGAACTATGCAGCAAGAGAGTAAGAAATAATCTATACAGCAAGAGAGTAAGAAATATAGCCTAGTCAGTCTCAGGGATTTGAGTCTAATTCTACTGTTTCCATCCACAGTTTTCCAACTCCCCTTTTCGGTTGGGAGGGGTGTACAGTAAAGTGCTGTGTTTTTTCGAAGCACATTGTTACCTCTCTACCTCGATCTCCTTGAGATGGTCATGTATCAGAATTGCCACTGGAGTATCAGGGTGTCATTGCTCTTGAAGGCTGTCCTTTCCCTGCTGTGACCACTTTTCCTTTCTCTTCAGTGTTTCTTTTGGTACTGTCTAGTGAATTTTGGTAACCTGGAGGAGATAACAAATGCTAACCTATGTATGTGTGTATTTTATGAGTGCAGTATGGCAGTACATCCATTGGGTGGCATACTTCATCAGTCTTAATTAGGATTTCTATATGAGTCTTTATAGAACTGTTGTATCCAGAGTTGGGTTTTGGCTCTGGAGGACAGGCAAAGTACTTTGACTATTTACGTGTAATTTTAATTCGAGAATAGTGTTCTTTCAAGAGATATGTGATAATCGATACTGCTAAAGTCATATGTTTTATGTAAGGTCAGTAAATGATATGTCATTTCAAGCTACACATATAGGGGGATTCAAATTTTATAGAGGAAAATTAAGGTGCCCAAGAGTTTAATAAAATATACAAGGTTTTCTGTTAAAACCATGTTAAGGGAATAATAAGTTTAGTCAGGGGTTGCAAAAGTCTCCTTCGTTATCAAAACCTGAAGCTGATAAGGGTCCTTGGGTCATGTAGTACAGCTCTTTAACTCTAGATAAAATAAAGCCTACATTATCCAAGCATGTTTTAAAAATTTCTAGTGGAGTAGGTTATAAGACCTAGAAGGTGTTCCAGAGGTGTCATTGGAAACAGCTCTGTGAGTCTCACGAATCTAGCAAGGGGAGGGGAAGACCTACAATAAAGAGTAAGTTTAGCTAGTATGTAAGCAAGCATAACCTTTGAGGGGAAGACAGCTTATATCTGTTAAAGGAAATAGTCCCCTTTCTGTTCATTCATTATACATACCTTTGAGTGCTTACTATATGAAAGCAGTGTTCTAAGGCAGTGATGGAATCAAAGATGAAGGAGCTTATGGTACTCAGAGTTATATATGTAAGCATCCCTGGTACATGCTAGGTTTCATATGAGTGGTATAAACTAAGGTCTAAAGTAACCATAAGCATACAGACAAAGGTGAGAATTAGTGGCTGTAATTTATTTAGATATTTAGAGGACCTTTGAGTAAGCTACATGTCAAAGGCTAATTATTTCATGTTTTACAAGGATAACCCAAAAAAAATCCAAATTACATCGTAATGGTGGAAGGAGAGGAGGAAAACATTCTAATATAGTTAAAGGAATATTTGACACAACAAACATGAGGTAGAAATAGAAAAACAGTTTTGCAAATGAATAAGATTGATTCAAGAGCCAGTATTAACATTTTAAAATATGATCTTTGAGAAAGACTTCCAGAATGGCAAAATGAGTAGTGTGATGAACTCTTTCACCAACAAGTACCCATTTAACTGGAAAAAATTATTAAACAAAACAAAGCAATCATTCCTAGTTCCTAGAAATTGTCCTAGGGGCATACAGCAAGTACAGAAACATTCATTCAAGAAAATCTATTAAATCTCAGAAAGAACAGCAAGAATCTTTGGCATTCGCCTGCTCTCATTCCCCTACAAGCTATGTAACTACTCAAGAAGCTCTAATCCAGGTAGGTGTGGTCAAGAAGTTGGGGGCTCTCTCTCTTCCTAGCTCCTAGTCTAGAGCTATGGTTTCACCTGGGGGGTTAGGCCTCTGACATTTCTCATATCCCCCAGGTCTGTCTTGCAGGAGCTCTATTCCAAGCAGAATCAAGAGGACTGGGTCTCTCTTCCCCCACCCAACCCCCACTCAAAGGGTGGAAGCACTCACCTAGGGACAGCATGCTGACAATCCTGGACTCCTATTGCTCCAGCCCTAGCTTACTTATAGGGCAGAGCTTCGTGCCGGAAGGAGCAAGCCAAAAACCATCCCAGCACCCATTTGTAAAGAAAAGGTTTTCCTCTTAGAGAGTTGACCACTCACTGTCCCTGCCATCGGCTCTTGCACAGTGGCACAGAGGTTCTGCTTAGGGAGAACTGACTTTGTGTGGAACAGATCATGAAGAATTCCATTCCTAAGGGCATTGTCACAAACAATGGAAATCTTAGTGGCAAACAATTACGAGGGCACTCATAGCTCCTTGATGCAAGTTACAACAAGCAAAATGGCTGCATAATCATAAGTTTGGTAACAGAGAGAACCAAGCAAAAAGATAGCCAAGAAGAGCACTCCTGGGATCATAGTCAACCCTGGCGGTTAGGAAGGCTGTGCATAAGCACAAGACCACACTCATTCAGGACACAAGGTGGACTTGAATGCAGTCCCCAAGCCTCACACAGATCAAACAACAGAGAGCAGGAGCCTCACTGATACTAGGGACTTAAGCACAACTTCTAATCAACCACTGGATGAACAGTAAGCTACTCTGACCCAGGGGTCAGAGGTGATTGGAGAGGGAAAATCCAAGCTACTACTACCTGGCTGAATGTGGGGTAGAAACATGAATTCCTTGAACTGTGATAGCAGCCTCCAAGCCACACATATATCCAGTGGTAAAGGGTAAAAATCTAACTGGCTAAGAGGGCTTAATTATAACCTTTGGTCTATGCTGACTCAGGGTAACTCCTAGATTGCCAGGTAAAAGATAAAAATCAAGAATAAATCTAAGCAGAATACTCAGCATACTACAGGGGAAACAAATTTCATAGAGTCACTTCAGCCAAGTCACTGAAAAAACAACCCAGCAAACAGTGGCAACAACCACTCAGGGAAGTGGGAGTTGCTATACTGTTATTATCTAAAATATCAATTGTCAACAAAAAAATTATGAGACATGCAAAGAAACAGGAAAGTGTGACCTATACATAGGGGTAGGGGGAAAGCAGGTAATAGAAACTGCTCCTAAAGAGACCCAGATGTTGGATTTAGCAAACAAAGATTTCAAAGCAGCCATTATAAATATGTTCAGAGAACTAAAGGAGACCATGTTTCATCAAGTGCAGAAAATTAATAAAGGGACAGAATTTATTTTTTGAAAGAACCAAATGGAAATTCTTGAGGTGAAACGTGCAATAACTAATGTGAACATTTCATTAAAGGGACTCAGCAGCACATTAGGGTTGGCAGGAGAATCGGCAAACTTGAAGATACAGCAATTATAGATTATGCTGTCTGAAGAATAGAGAGAAAAAAGAATGAAGAAAAATGAAAACAGCCTCAGAAAAATGTAGGACACCATTAAGTGCACCAACATATGCAAATTAGGAGTACAAGAAGAAGAGGAGAGGGAGGAAAAGAGGTATAAAAAATATTCAAAGAAATAGGGCCTCCCTGGTGGCGCAGTGGTTGAGAGTCTGCCTGCCGATGCAGGGGATACGGGTTCGTGCCCCGGTCTGGGAGGATCCCATATGCCGCGGAGCGGCTGGGCCCGTGAGCCATGGCCACTGGACCTGCGCGTCCAGAGCCTGTGCTCCGCAACGGGAGAGGCCACAACAGTGAGAGGCCCGCATACCGCAAAACAAAACAAAACAAAACAAAACAAACAAACAAAAATATTCAAAGAAATAATGGCTGAAAATTTTCCAAATTTGATGAAAAACGTTAACTTACACATCCAAGAAGCTCAAGTAACTCAAAATAGGATAAATGCAAAGGGATTTACAGCTATGCAGTGAAAATATTGAAAGCCAAAGGCAAAGAGAATATCTTGAAAGCAGGAAGAGGAAATATTCATCATGTAAAACAGAACCCCAGTAAGATTAACATCTGGCTTCTCATCAGAAACTGGAAACCAGAAGGCAGTGGGATGACTTATTCATAGTACTTAAAGAAAGACTTTTAACCGGGAATCATAAATCCAGTAAAACTCTTTTTAGAAAATGAAGGTGAAATAAGTACATTCTTATGTAAACAAAAGCTGATGGAATGTGTTTCTAGCAAAGCTGCATACAAGAAATACTAAAAAGAGTTCTTCACCTTGAAAGCAAGTGACACCAAATAGTAATTCAAATTTGCATGAAAAAACAGAGTACTGGCAGTGGTAACTGTAATTAATTGTAAAAGACAATACAGTGACATATTTCTTCCTCCTTCTATTCTTAACTGATTTAAAGAATAATTGCATAAACAATGTGTATATATTTGTATATAATTTTATATATGAATATAATTTTATTGTTGGGCTTGTCTACAGATGTAAAATATTTGCCAATAACAGCATAAAAGAGGTGGGTGGGAACAAAGCTGTATTAGAGTAAGGAAATAACACCAGATGGTAACTTAGATCCACAGTAAGAAGTGAAGAAAATTAAAAATGGAAAAAGAAGGTTGATTTAACTAACTCTATAAATATTATAAATATGTCCTTGCTCCACTTTCTTCTCTTAGCTTCCTCAAAAGGCATAACATTACATAAAGTAATAATTGTAGTAATGTATTGTTAGATTCATAAATGTTAAACTAGAAAATATCCACATAACATGAAAAGAGGAAAAGTAGAGGAAGAAAGAAGCAAAGAAGGCATGACACATACAGAAAACAGAGAGCTAAATAGTGGACGTCAATTCTGACATAACAGTAAAAACATTAAATGTGACCAGATTAAACAATCCAATCAAAAGACGGAGATTATCCAATTGGATTTTTTTAACATACACAAACTTAATATCTATACACTTTAATTCAGAGATACAAATAGGTTGAAAATAAAAAGATGAAAAAAGACGTACCATATAAATAGAACCATAAGAGAGCTAGAGTGGCTATACTAATATCAGAAAGAATAATAGACTTTAAACAGAATATGTTACTAGATATAAAGAGGGACATTTCATATTGATAAAGTCCATTAGGAAGATATAAAAATTATACCCATATATGGACCTAACAACAGAACCCCCAAAATGCATGAAGCAAAAGCAAACAGAACTGAAGGGAGAAACAGATAATTTAACAATAATAGTTGGAAACTTTAATATCCCACTTTCACCATAATTCGAAAAGAGACATGTACCACAATGTTCATTGCATCACTATTTACAATAGCCAGGACATGGAAGCAACCTAAGTGTCCATCGACAGATGAATGGATAAAGAAGATGCGGCACATATATACAATGGAATATTACTCAGCCATAAAAAGAAACAAAATTGAGTTATTTGTAGTGAGGTGGATGGACCTAGAGTCTGTCATACAGAGTGAAGTAAGTCAGAAAGAGAAAAACAAATACCATATGCTAACACATATGTATGGAATCTAAAAAAAAAAAGGTTCTGATGAACTGAGGGGTAGGACAGGAATAAAGACGCAGATGTAGAGAATGGACTTGAGGACATGGGGAAAGGGGAAGGGGAAGCTGGGACCAAGTGAGAGTAGCATTGGCATATATACACTACACTACCAGATGTAAAATAGATAGCTAGTGGGAAGCAACCACATAGCACAGGGAGATCAGCTCGGTGCTTTGTGACCACCTTAGAGGGGTGGGATAGGGAGGGTGGGAAGGAGACGCAAGAGGGAGGAGATATGGGGATACATGTATACGTATAGCTGATTCACTTTGTTATACAGCAGAAATTAACACACCATTGTAAAGCAATTATACTCCAATAAAGATGTAAAAAAATATATCTCACTTTCAGTAATGGGTAGAAGATCAACAAGGAAGTAAAACAGTTGAAGAATGCTATAAACCAACTGGACCTGACAGATAATGTGCAGAATACTTCACCCCCAAACAGCATAATACATATTCTTCTCAAGTGCATATGGAATATTCTCCAGGATAGACCATATGTTAGACCATAAAACAAGCCTCAACAAATTGAAAAGAATTGACATCATACAAAGGATGTTCTCCAACCACAGTGGAATTAAATTAGAAATCAAGAACAGAAGGAAATTTGGGAAATTCACAAATATGTAGAAATTAAATAACGCTCCAAAATAACAAATGAGTAAAAGAAGAAGTCACAAGGGAAATTAGAAAATATCTTAAGATGAAAATAAAATATACAAAAACTTATGGATTGAAGCTAATGAAGTATTCAGAGGGAAAATTATATTTGTAAATGCTTATATTAAAATTGAAGAAATACCTCAAATTGGTAACAAACTTCCGCCTTAAGAAACTACAAAAATGAGAGCAAGCTAAACCCAAATCAAGGAGAAAGAAGGAAATAAAGATCAGAATGGAAATGAAATAGAGAATAGAAAAAAACAATAGGGAAAATCAGTGAAACCAAAAGTTGGCTCTTTGAAAGGAACAAGAAAAATTAAAACAATTAATAAAATAATTCTATTTATAGTAGGTTCAAAAATAGAATCTTTGGGAACAAATTTAACAAATTAAAGCTAGACTTGTACACTGAAAACTACAAAATATTGTTAAATGAGATTAAAGAAGACCTAAACAAATGGAAAGACATTTCATGTTTGTGTATCAGCAGATTTAATGTTGTTAAGATGGCAGTACTCCCCAAATTGAGTACTCAGTGCAATCCCTATCAAAATATCAGCTGACTTCTCTGCAGACAGCCAATGGAGGAATATGACTGAAAGAAAAAAGAAAATGAGAAGAAAGTATGTAGTTGGAAAATAATTCCTGCTATGTAAACCCTAAATTAATCTCTACTGAATCAGTGAATACAGGTCTGGAATAAGATTTGATTCCTAGAGGGAAGAACCAGGGGTATTTACAGAACCAGTAAGTAAAATCCACTCATTGTCTCTCATTAACATAATAGTTCCTTTTTTGATTGCCTCTTATTTGCAAAATTTTTTTCCCTCATCTCCATGTAGCAAGTTAGTTAAACTACCTTCTGTTAAGGAGTTTATACTTTAGTGGGAAACCTGCAACACACACACACACACACACACACACACACAGTAGAAAGTAATATATATTATAGAGAGAGTGTTAAAGTGCCATCGGAATTCAGAAGTGGCATTTGAACTGGACTTAAGACCTGCAGTGTTGAGGAGGAGAAGTGTATTCCTTTCAAAAGAAGCAGCCTGAGAATTTGTGGGGCATTCTGTTTGGCTGGTATCTTTGAAGGGAAGTAGTGAGAAATAAAGCTAGGGCCAAATTATATCCCAGCTCTGCCACTCACTAGCTGCATGACCTTCGGAAAGTTAATCTCTCTAGGCCTGAGCATCCTCTTTTAAAAATGAAGATAAAAATACCACCTCCCTCAGGGTTATTGGGAGAATTGGGTGAGACCATACACATTAAGAGCTGTCTGGCACAGAGTGAAGTGCTCAATAAATGGTTCCTGTGTTTTGGAAGGGAAAAGCTTGAATACCAAGCTAAGACATCTGAGCTTTTATGTTGTGGGGAACAATAACTAAAGATTGCAAATAGGGAGATAACATAATCAGAGCAATGCCTTAGGAAGATTAACTTGGCAGTGGGTGATCTGGAGGTGTGACAAGGGGAGACTGGAGGAGGCCATTGCAAGAGTCCAAGAGAGGTAATGAGAACTTGAACTTGGGTATTGATAGTGGTAGAACTATATAAAATTACTGAGAGTTTGATGGTGTCACAACACAAATAGGAAACGTGGGAGAGGGAGCAGGTTTGAAGGTGAAGGTGAAAGGTTAGTTTTATACATACCGAGTGAGATACCAGTGAGACCTCCAGAAAGAAATGTGTAACAGGCAGTTTGAAATTCAGTACTGGAGATCAAGGCTGGGAAAATGACTTGGAAGATATCTTCCAGAAGTTAGAGCCAAAAGATTGTATGCGATTACCAAAGAAGAGAAATGTAGGGGGACTTCCCTGGCGGTCCAGCAGTTAAGACTCCACGCTCCCAATGCAGGGGGCCCAGGTTCGATCCCTGGTCGGGGAACTAGGTCCCACGTGCATGCCTCAGCTAAGAGTTCGCATGCCACAACGAAGACCCGGCACAGCCAAATGAATGAATGATTAAATAATTAAATAGTTAAATAATTAAATAAATAAAAAGAAAAATGCAGGGAGAGAAGAGAGGATAATTAAAGACAGAATCCTTAGGGGTGGGAAAATGAAGAGAAGGCAGATAATTTGACTTTAATTGCCTTTCATAAAACGTCATTTTTGCTATCTAGTATCATGTACCCTTCTTTTATACCTGCAAACTGCTTGTTTTACTATCATCCTCATTACCACCGCTAAATGGACCGCCTAGAGCGGCCCTACGCATGTTTAAAGATGGATACATTCATTCTTACATAGCCCCTAAGTCCTTTTGCTTTCCCCCTAAGGCCGACACAACAAGATCTATTAAGATGACAGACTAGTTTTATTTCTGGGTGAACACTAGTTTTGAAGAACATTCAGGGCATTCTAAGAAGCTAAGGTTTGAGATGTCTTAACAGATGTTCTCAGAAATTGCAGAGAAATACAAGCAGCCTTGAGATATGGTGGCCAGTAATGTGCCTGGCTCTTTCTCATTGGAAAAAAAAAATTTAATTAATTAATTAATTTATTTTTGGCTGCGTTGGGTCTTCGTTGCTGTGCACGGGCTTTCTCTAGTCGTGGCGAGCGGGGGCTACCCTTCACTGTGGTGCGCTGGCTTCTCATTGCGGTGGCTTCTCTTGTTGTGGAGCGCGGGCTCTAGGTGAGTGGGCTTCAGTAGTTGTGGCTCGCGGGCTCTACAGCGCAGGCTCAGTAGCTGTGGTGCACGGGCTTAGTTGCTCCGCGGCACATGGGATCTTCCTGGACCAGGGCTTGAACCCGTGTCCCCTGCATTGGCGGGTGGATTCTCAACCACTGCGCCACTTGGGAAGCCCTCTCACTGAGAACTTGAAAGTTAATTTTCACCTTGAAATTTCTTGGTTTTCTGGAGAGAGAGCACAAGAGTTATAAGGATAAAAATGGGGGTCCCATGGTGCTGCATGATATAAACTTGCGTATTGATTTCGTTGGCATCAGTTTTCTTGTTAATTCCTTCAACCGTTAGTATAATATAGCAGCCACAAATGGAAGGTGATTTGAGGTCACTGTCCTGGGCTTTCCTGAAGAACTGAGGGAGTGCCTGTTTGCCCTGACAAAGGGGAATTATTTTGCCCTAAGTGGGGAATGACTTGAATTGGCCAATTCAGTTTCTTCGTTTCTGACTAGGGCCCTGTGTTTTAATTAACTTTTACAAATGGATAATGGGCAATAGCCACAATCCAGTTGGCTGGCAAAGGCATTGTGCGTTGTTCCATAGCAGTATAAAAAATGTGCATAAGTCATTGATACTGGAAGGTCTTTGTGACACTTTAACGAGCTGGCTCAGTCTCCTCTGCTTATTCCACTAGGCTTTTTATGACCTTTTTTTCCATTCTTGTGTTAGGGGATTTTGAATGTGTATTTTTTTGTTTTTCTTCCTTTACTTGCCTTTCAGAAGCTTCTAAGTCAGGCTAGCTTCAATCCTATTTTCAGAAATCTTACCAAGGTCAGCCTGGTCCTGTTATATCCAGATGCTGACTCTTCATACCTTTCAATTTACTCTCTCTCGTAAGACACACTGCTGTCTCAGCAAATTGCATAAGTGAAGGGTTTGGGGTTTGGAGGTAAAGATGTATTCCTAACCTGAAATGATCTGTGAATAACAGCTAGAGTCAGTTTTAATATGGGAAATTTGAAGAGGGGCTCCATAGGATAAGAATATACTTAGCTTGTATTGTGACAGCTTAAAATTTAATTTCCTCTTCTTGCAGTAAGTACAAATGGATCCTAGGTGAGGAACCTGTGGAGAAACGAAGAAGGCTCCAGAATGAGATGACAACACCTCCTCTAGATTATTCCATGCCTGGCCCTTACAGGAGGGTAGAGGCAGCAGTTGCCTACCCAGAAGGGGAGAACAGCCATGATAAATCGAGTTCTGAGAGAAGCACACCACCATACCTTTCCCCAGAATACCCAGAAGCAGTCAAGAATACCAGTCAGAGTAGGGAAGTCTCAGTTCTGTATGCAGGGGCCCAAGACCAACACCAGGGCTCCCTGCTCCCTGAAGAATTAGAAGATCAGATGCCAAGACTGGTGGCAGAAGAATCTAACAGAGGCAGCACACACCTAAACAAGGAGGAAGTAAGCAAGGGACCTTTTGTAGCTGTTGTCGGTGTTGCAAAAGGTGTTAGAGATTCAGGAGCTCCCATTCAGCTGATTCCTTTTAACAGAGAGGAGCTTGCTGAGAGGAGGAAAGTGGTTGAATCCTGGAACCCAGTGCCTTACTCTTCTGTGGCCTCTGCTGCAACTCCTGCTGCAGCTGTTGTGGAGAAAGGAAGAGGCTCTGAGGAGAGCGGAGGTCGTCATACACCAAAGATGAAGAACCAAAGAGAGCTAGAGGAACTGAAGAGAACCACGGAAAAGTTGGAACGTGTTTTGGCAGAAAGGAATATGTTCCAGCAAAAGGTTAGAGTAACACGTTACCACTAGGAATGAGAGGCCATTGTAACCAAGGAAGCAGAGAGATGGAACTCCAATGATCTCATGTTCTGTGGCCTTTAAACAGAATAAGCCACTGAATGATCCTGTGGTAAATCTCAGATTGAGTGAACCCTAATGGGCTTCCCTCCTATATTTGGGGTTTGAAAAGGTCCATAAGTAGAATATGTTTAGAGAAATCACAGGGTGAATATATTCAGGAAAATTTGGGGCACTCTCTTTAGCTTTCACTAGTATGTGGGGTCATTGAATTTCTGTTTCTTGGACTGCAGGTGGAGGAGCTGGAACAGGAGAGGAATCACTGGCATTCTGAATTCAAGAAAGTCCAACATGAATTGGTGACCTATAGTACCCAGGAGACGGAAGGCTTGTACTGGAGCAAGAAACACATGGGCTATCGCCAAGCTGAGTTCCAGATTCTGAAAGCTGAGCTGGAAAGAACCAAAGAGGAAAAGCAGGAACTAAAAGAGAAACTGAAGGAGACAGAGACACACCTGGAAGTGCTGCAGAAGGCTCAGGTCTCCTACCGGACCCCAGAGGGAGATGACCTAGAAAGGTTAATTACTAGGGTTTAGTAATCAGCTT
Source organism: Mesoplodon mirus (assembly GCF_964341445.2). Taxonomy (NCBI): domain Eukaryota; kingdom Metazoa; phylum Chordata; class Mammalia; order Artiodactyla; family Ziphiidae; genus Mesoplodon; species Mesoplodon mirus. Next base: position 92,114,457 of record NC_138981.1, on the reverse strand, counting down.
GTGAGTGCTAATGGGAAGCCTCCCTTAGGGCCCCTCCGCCCCCCCGCCCCCATTATTGGTCATAGATGAGGGAAGAAGCCTTAATTAATTCCTAGGCCACCAAGGATTGAGCAATCGCTTCTTAGAGAGCTGCAGCCAACCTCCCGGTGCTTGGTGGCATTGTGCTTTCTTCTTTCTTTCTAGCTAATGGAAATGTAATTGTTGAGAAATGTAGGCCCGTTTTGAAGGAGCTTCATTTTGTTCTGTTGGCTAACGACTTCATGTCATCTCTTCTCCTGTCCCTCACTCCATCATACAGGGCTTTGGCAAAGCTTACGCGGCTGCGTATCCACGTCAGCTATCTCCTTACCTCTGTCCTCCCTCACTTGGAGCTTCGTGAGATCGGGTTTGACTCAGAACAAGTGGATGGGATCCTGTATACGGTGCTGGAGGCAAATCACATACTGGATTGAGCACCAGATACTCTATATCCCCTTCTCTACCCTCTTCTTTCCTCCCTCCCTCTCAACACCTCTCTCTCTCTCTCTCCCTCTCTGTCTCTCTCTCTCTCACTCTCACTCTCTCTCTCTCTCTCTCTCTCACACCCTTATGCCTTACATGGAGAATGTTTGAGTAAATCCTGGCTCTTAATCAGTCTGCTTCTTATTCAGTCTTGGTGTGGAGAAAGAGGCTAGTTAAATAGGCTTTCAAGAGTTCCAGGAATGGAAAAGCAGTAGTCACCAAACCAGGTGACCAGAAAGCTTTAACTTTCATGACTCAGATACTTGGCCTATTTCATATCCTTTCTGAAATGATGTGTATTCATTTAGGTTAAATCAGTCAGCAAATATTGGGTCCAGTGTACCAGGTGTTTGGGTTCAAGTGAAGAAGTATAACTCATGGCTTCAGCCTTCAAGGATCTAACGATCTAGCTGGAAACACAAGACACACACCAGGTTAACTGACTTGTACAGTGAGTGGTACAAACATGATAGAGAAGTTCTGGGGGAGGAAGGTCAAGGAAGGCATCACATCAGAAATGGGAGCTAAACTAAAGTTTGTTTAAAGAATGGACATAACAACACAGTTAACAACAGTTGTCCTTTACATGGTAGGACTATGGTTGATATTTTTTTCTTCTTCCTATCTTCCTGTCTTTCCAAATTTTCTATAATAAACCTGTTATTCTTCTTACATTGGAAAAATAAATCGTTTTTTTAAAAAAATGAGTAGGCTTGGATTTAGATATCAAATGAAAGACTGTGTGAAAATATAAGGTAATTTTTATATTTATAATTTATGTTGTATTTAGCATTACCTCTGGAAGAATAGCATGAAAGAAAGCATGGAAAAAGCTGGAATGTAAAAAATGTGTCTGGTAGGAGTGATGGGTTAATGTAAAGGGAACTAAGGTTAAATCATGACCCACCTACCCACCCCCCTCTGTGGTATTTGCATTTTAATAAGGAATTCTTGAAAAAGAAATCTTCAAGGCTCAAATTTTTAAAATGTGTATCAGCACAGCTGTCGGATTTAAGGTAGTGGTGAGGGGAGGTATTTTAGAGCAGCGAGATCTATTTGATATCCCTCAGAATACACCTCCTACCTACTCTTCAGGCTAGTGCTGATGAAGGGTAGATCTCACATTATCAGAAATAGTAAAACTTACACTCTTTTAAAAGTAGACATTTTATTTATTCACTTCTTTATTGTATTTATATAGTGCATACTCTCCGGAGAGTTCAAAGTACTCTTCAAAAGACTTTGACCGGGGCTTCCCTGGTGGCACAGTGATTGGGAGTCCACCTGCCGATGCAGGGGACGCGGGTTCGTGCCCTGGTCCGGGAGGATCCCACGTGCCGTGGAGCGGCTGGGCCCATGAGCCATGGCCGCTGAGCCTGCGCGTCCGGAGCCTGTGCTCCACAGCGGGAGAGGCCACAGCAGTGAGAGGCCCGCGTATGGCAAAAAAAAAAAAAAAAAAAAAAAGACTTTGACCAATCAACACATAAAAATATACCAGCAGTGAAAAGTAGGAAGTAATGGAGAAAAGGGAGGAGGTGGGATCAAGCAGTCGCAAAAGGATTAGCTAGTCCGGAAGGATGTTTTGGGTGGTCGTTTTATTTCTCCTCTGCAGAGTTACTTCAGTAGACTCTCCCAAACTTACTTGAACTTTTTAAAAAGGAGGCCCATCATAGATATTCCAGTGGGACTGCAAGGGAGTAAGGGGGAGGCTAGAGCCACACTTCACCAGTAGAATGAGTGCTGAGAGATAGCCCCGCCCCCTTCCCTCACCTCTCTGCTGGCTCTTGCGTGCCATGTGATGAACTCTCACGTCAGACAGACCATGATATGGAAGGCCCTGGTTGTCTAAATGTGAGTTTACTGAGAGAAGGCGGGTAGCACATTCAGCCATTCTCTCTGGGATACTTATTCTCCAGATGAGGGCTATGAAACGGTGGGACTTTGCACCAATAGGGACAACGTGGAGGGGAGGGTGGTGCAGGGGGAAATTCAGAGCACTGGAGATTCAGCCTGAGAGAGATGATGTGGGCGGGGCGGGTGCTGGGTCAGCGGTGGAGCAGAGTAGGAAGGAGGTCAGGCAGTTGGGCTTCAAAATGAACAAAGGGGAAACAGTTTGACTCACCTCTACTTGTGCTTACTCTCAGCCCATTTCCTAGTCTGTGGCCTCAACCCCAAAGTGCTCCTTCCAGAGAGAGTTAGCTGTGCGAGTTCATTCCCTGCAGTACCAGAGCTACCTCTCTGTTACCTGTTTACAATGAAACCTTACCAGCGTGAGGTCCCTTTAAGCAAAGTTAAATGCAGCAGTGGAGCGATTGAAAAGTGTCACCCAGCCTTAGCAGAGGTTATGACGTAGCGTGGAGGCAAAAGAAAGAAAAAGTGGGTGCCTTGTCCTGGCTATCCTGTTAGGTTAACATAATCATAATTCTCCTTCAGTTTTTCATTTCCACAGTCAACACTTAGGTCCTTACTACCTCATGCCTTCCTAATTGAAATATTCCTAGCTGGCCTCCCTTGTCTCCAATTCTCGTTCATTCAGTCTACTCGCTGTCACTAAATTGCTTTTAATGACCTCATCAAGTTAGGCCTCTGTTCAACGACTTGCGAGCACTTTCAGTTGCCCGCCAAGTGCAGTACGAATTCCCATCTGGCTTCAACCCTGCTCTCTAGACTCTTCCAACATTCCAAACACGAACCATGTTCCATCCGAACTGAACTAGTTTTCAGTTTCTGAACCTGCCTTGAGATTTTCTCCTTTTCCATCTTTGCCGTGTTCCATCCCCTTTGCCTGGAATATTTTCCTTCATTATCCTTCCTTTGGCTCTAAAATCACCTTTTTTCCTGAAGATTCCTCCGATTAACCTAGCCAGGTACGACATTTTCTTTGAACTTGCAAGTTTTGTGTCACTTAGGCTCTTATCACAAGTGTCCTTATCCTGTGCTCCCCATTAGAAAGCTCCATGTTCAAATAAATTCAACTGCCTACTTGACATTTGCACTTCTGTGTCTCACATTTCAAATAAAATGTTAAAAATAAACAGTGACACACACAACCTGGAACTGTTCCTTCCCCCAATTTTACTCATTTTAGAAAATGGCACCTGCACCCACCCAGTTGCTTGTGCTAGAAACCTGGAAGTCATCCTTAATTTCCTCCTCTAGTCCCACACATCCAGTCTGTCAGAAAGTCGGTCAATTCTGTCTTCAAAGTGTATCTTGACTCCACTCATTTTTACCACATCTACCTTAGTCCAAACTACCATCATCTCCCATAGATAACTGCAACTCCTAACTGGCTCCTTGCTTCCACTCTTGTTCCCACGTGATTTTTTTTTAAGAAGTACAAATCAGAGCATGTGACTCCCTGCTTAATGCCCTGCCATTACTTCTCATTGCACTTAGAATAAACTCCACAATCCTTACTATGTCCTACAAGAGCCCTGCCTGCTTCTTCTACTTAGTCTCCTGCAACTCTTCTTCATATCTCACTTTTCCCCTTGCTCACTGTGCTTTTCCCACAGAAATAGTTCAGGCTCTTACTTAAATAGAGCCTTTCCCCATACTGTTTCCTCTCTTGGAATACTGTGTGTCCAGTCTTGGCATGGTGGATTCTTCCTCATCCTTCAGGCCTTAGCGTGTCAACTTTTTCAGACAGGCCTTCCCCAGCAGCCATTTTTCTCTATCTACCCAATTCTATCACTTTTTCCTGTTTTGTTGAATCCATAGCACTTCTCGCAATTTGCAGTCACATATTTGGCCGTTTAATTTCATGTATTCAACAGATATTTATTGGGTACCTACTGTGTGCTATGTGATACAGTGGAGAACACAACACGCAGTTTCTGTCTCCCTCACTTCCATGAGGGGAAGGGCCACGCCTGTTTTTTCCAATCACTGTACCCCAGAGCTTATCATGGTACCTGGTATATAGTAGATGATCAATGGTGGTTACTGAACAAGTTAATGATGGAAACTGTGTTTTGTTCATATCTGCATCTCCCTCAAGAGCCTGAAACAGTGCCTCGTTTGTAGAAGGTGTTGGATAAATACAGTATGAGTGAGGTAGATAACAATCCTGGACATTAAATTCTGAAAATGAAAGCCTGAGACAATAAGTGCTACAGGTTATGGGAGGCCTAATGTTTCTCTCTAGCTGATCTTTGATTTGGATAATTAGAAAGGCTATCAAGGAGAAAGGGAATATGGGTGACAAATATTTGAATATTATCACAAGGAGGCTCCCTAGATTTCAATTTTAAAATACTGAAAATTACAGAATGTAATCAGAAGAAGTTTATAGAGACCAGATCGTGGGAATGAGAACTCAAAGGAAAAAAAATTCTGAGGAATCTTCTGCTCATTTTCCAAAGAGCAGTGGTAGTTTATTTCAAGGGAAGAAAGAGGAGCCATCCTCTTTCAAAGGACAGACAGAACATACCTCAAGGAAATACAGTCATACCTCGTTACCTTGTTTTATTGCACTTTGCAGATGTTGCGATTTTTTTTTTCTTGCAAATTGAAGGTTTGTGGCAACCCTGTGTGGAGCAAGTCTATCAGTGTCATTTTTCCAACAGCATTTGCTCACATCATGTCTCTGTGTCACATTGTGGTAGTTCTCATGACATTTCAAACTTTTTCACTATTATTGTATTTGTTACGGTGATGTGTGATCAACAATCTTTGCTGTTCCTCACTGAAGGCTAAGATGATGGTTAGCATTTCTTATTAATAAAGTATTTTTAATTAAGTATTTTTAATTAAGGTATGTACATCGTTTTGTTAGACATAATGCTATTGCACACTTATTAGACTACAGTATAGTGGAAACATAAGTTTATGTGCCCTGGGAAACCAAAAAATTCCTGTGACTCTCTTTATTGAGATATTTACTTTATTGCGGTGATCTGGAGTTGAACCTGAAATATCTATGAGGTATACCTGTAAGTCCCCCGCACAAGTTAGCAAATCAGTACAAGAACAGTCAACCCACCAAATCTGTGAGTTCTGCATCCACGAATTCAACCAACCATAGATTAAAAATAGATTTTTTTAAAAATCCAGAAATTTCCAACAAGCAAAACTTCAATTCGCCTCATTCAGGCAACTGTTTACATAGCATTTACATTGTATTTACAACTATTCACATAGCATTTACATTGAATTAGGTATTATAAACTGGAGATGATTTAAAGTATACGGGAGAATGTGTATAGATTTTATGCAAATTGGACACCATTTTATCTAAGGGACTTGAGCATCCTTGGATCTTGGTGTCCGATGGGGATCCTGGAACCCATCCACCACAGATACAAAGGGACAACTGTATGTACATGCTTGTTGGATGAACACATGGGCACCTACCAGAGACTTTGAGGCCCCAGGGGACAGGAAGATTTGCTTGCCCAAGTCCAGTGACTGCAAATAATCTGGGGTAACAATTTAGAGAGAGGGGCTTAATTGGCAGGCTCTCAGTTCCCAAGAGTAATCTCCAGATATAACATGTTTCAGAGTTCTGTATTATGCATTAAAACCTCTTTCTGTAGTACTGTGTTAGGAGTAAAGTACTGGGGTATGCTCAGGAAAGCTAGGGGTGAGCTCAAGCTAAGTCAAGTGTAATTTCCCCAAAAGAATAACTTGTGCTTGGTGACAAGGACATCCCTAACTCACAAACTCTCTTAGGCAGAGAGGATATTCAGGAACCATACTTTCTGATTCCAAAGTCAGGGCACATGGTTGGATAATAAACTACACAACTGGAAAGAATTGACTTAGATACTCTTGGGTATGTTAAAGCTTTAGTCATTAAGTGAAACATAAAGAGCATTCATTTTCTAATGGAAAAAAAAATCTGCAAGAGAAATGTGTTCTGTTACTTGCTTCTGTACCTAAACCCAAAGTTTTGATGTGAATCTCCAGAAATCCCCAACCCACTTTTAGATAGTAGTTCAAATGTTTGGGTGTCACATTCCATACATTTGCCCGTTGAGTCCTCAGGGACAGGCAAGATGACTTTAGGCAGAGGCTCAGGAAAGTGTTCACAAAGGACTGATCTTCCAGATGGGCTATGGAAACCTGTAAGGATTGGAAGGGTGGAGGTGTGTGGGGAGGGTTTTCCAGGTGTAGGGAATAGTATAAGCAGAGTCACAAGACTGGGTGTGGGGTGAATAAGGGAACACCCAAGAAGGTTTGAGAAACAGTGAATTATTCGATTTGGAGCATAAGGAACAGAATGGACCAAGGGCTTAGAATGCCAGCAAGAGCGGGGGCTGCTCTAAATCTGTTTAACAATGGAGCCTTCGTAGGATATGAATTAGGAAAGTGGCTAATGAAATCTCCCCACTTGTTGAGTTTGGGAAATTAAGCCTAGTTTGCAGTTCCCCTGGACTAAGCTTTTCTCTAGCAGTGGGACATGATGCGTTATGATTCTGTTCCACCTCAGATTTTTACAAATCTGGATGAAGGTCAAAGAGCCATCACCACCTCTTTCCTCTCCAACTTCTCAAGTCTGTTTTGCCCCTGGCTTTTGTTAATGGAATCTGATGAGTAGAAGCCTATTCAAAATCTTCAAGGTATTCATTCAGACTTTGGGGAAGAATCTTAAGAAGTTTTGTCCTGGGAAGGAATATCCCCTTGCTAATGCAGATTCTGATCTGTGGTAGAAAATATACTTTGTCTGCCTCCTTTCCCCAAAGACACACACATTTTAGTGTGACTTTGGCACGACTTTTTAGGTCACCTATGCTTAGAATACACTTAACCATTTGTTGAGGACCTACTATATGCCATGACCACACTGAGAGGCAGGTATAATCCCCATTTTACAGATGAGGAAACTAAAGCGTAAAGAATTGAAGTGATTCTCCGAAGACTACACAGCTAGGGAGTGTGGCTAAGGAGCCTCCAGGCTCTTTTCCCACTATACCATACTATCTTGAAAACGATCAGTCTCCTCTTCTACCTCTTGATAAGAAAATGCTACAGCCAGCCCACACTAATAGGAATTTCCAAGAAAGAAAGTTCCACAATCCCACACAATGTTTAACTGCCCTCATGATCAGGAAATCGTTCACTCTGTAACGAATATCCCTCTAAACGACGTGGAAATTCATTTCCTCTTGACTGGGTTTTTCACTCAGGGCTGTCGCTTGGCAGCTTTCCTGATATCAAAACAGCCACCGAGATCCTATTCTTACACTCCAGGAGGTCTTGGACTTGTTGGCCTCTGCCTTTGAGTGTTCTCACTGGCTCCTTTGCACCACCCCCTCCAGACAGTGCTGAGCTGGGCAAATCTCTTTGGGAGTGAGAAAGTGACACTTGAGAACATATTGGTTTATTATTACACATGGAAGGGTAAAATTAACCACACGAGGTGCCTCTGGAATTGCCAGGGGGAAGATGGCACCACCTTTCTCATCTTGTCTGCCTTTCTCTTGAGTCCTACCTCATCTCCATTCTTAAAGCTGTTGAACCATTTAGTTGAAGGGTGTGTGTGTTACTCAGAGAAGTCCCCTGGTCCCCCAAATTCCAGTGTCCGTAGTCTCTGGGTTATTGTTCTTTTTTTTTTTTTAACTCATTAGACTCATCTTCTCATTCTGGCTCCTTCAAGGGCTAAACTGAGAAACTAGTGCAAATTCTGGCGTTAATGGTCAATCTGTGGCTGAATGTATGTTTCTTCCCTGAAAATATCCTTGCTTTTTAATCAGGGCGTTCAGTGCCTTTAAAACCAAGGGAGCAGGGTCTTCACAATGTCATCAGATATCCTTTGTGTGGCTGCTGGTCCGTCTTCTTGCATCCAGTTGGGTAATTCCAGAAACAAATTCAAGAGCATCTTCTCTTTGTACTTTTGGTGTGACTGGCCTTTCTCCTGAGCAACGCAAACAGAACTTTGTCCAATATCACAGACTCTGAAAGTGCTATTGGAGAAAAGGGATTAACCACTGAAACGCTGGGTTGCCTGCCACGCTACTCACACTCATTTGGCATCTAGTTTCACATCCCGTTACACTCCCTAATATGTGTTTGAAAGCACGTGAGTTTTCTCAGTGTTTTCTCCACAAGGCTATGTCTGCGAAGAGAAACTTCTTCAAAGCCCTCCTGGGAAGTGACTTGTGAAGCGGTGAAAGGGTGCTGTTCTGGAGGAATGGGACTTCCAGGATGACACAGAACAGCAGCACCTGATGATTTGCCCTTGTATGGTGACTTCCTGCTTCGTCAAACCCTAAGAGACTCCGGCTTCTCTTGTGGAGAAGTGAGGCCTAGAGCAGGGAACTGTAGGCAAGTTTTAACTAGGAAACCCTGAGCTACAATTCTCAGGAAGGTGGTGGGTTGTATGAGGTGGAGGGGTAGTCAGATGACAGCTTCTGTAGTGCTGTGCCTGATAACAGCCTGTTAATATTTTATCAGTGATCACATCACAGCATGTGGGGAGCCACCACTTAGGACCAAAGAGAGAGATAACCTGCTGGACTTCCTGTTTGAGGTCTCCCCCGCTCCTTCCCGTTGAGATAACAGAACTTCTCATCAAAGCTGGGAGCCGCTCGCCCGGGCAGCGAGACCAGGCTAGGCGAAGGCCAGGCTTCAGCCAGTTGAGGAGGAGCCCATGGGCTTCCCAGCCCGGGGCCTCCATGTCCCAGAGTGGGCAGCTGCAGGCATGAAAGAATACCCCGTCCGTGAGCCTAGGGCTGAGTGGGAGAGAACAGTTGACCCTGCGAGGCCTCAGTTGGCTTCCTTTAGCCCTGGGCCCCTCCTCTCTCCTCTCTCCCTTCTCCCACGTCTGTGTTTGTCCTCTGTTCCAGAGCCAAAAGGCCTCAGGTTACCTGGATGGGTTCTGCCTCTGCTGCCCCCAGCAGTTTCCGGGAGCCCTGCCCAGGAGAAGGAGATGAGGGGGGAGGGGCTGAGCCCCAGTGTCACTCTTGCCGTTAGAGCCACTTAGGGTGTCCCAGGAGCTCCTAGGTTCGCTGTGCAGTGTAGCCCTGCTTCCTCCTTAGCACTGCCCTCTCCCCTATTTCTCTATTTCCCATGGTCCTTCAGCTGGAGGAAGCAGTTTCTTTTGATCATCCTTCCCCCAGAAGCTCAAGTAGTGCCAGACCCTCATTTTCTATGGGCTGGAATTTGAGGGGATTCGCAAACCGTTTTTAACTAGCCCCTGACGCACCCCATCTTATGGCACTTTTTCCTTATACCTCACAGGACAGACCATATCGCGCCTGGTACCACAGGTAGGTGTGCATGTCTTATGTCTCCCTTAGATCAACTGCCACCTCCTACGAGGCACACATTTTACCTTGTTCACCCTTGTCACCCTCAAAGCCTTCAGCACATTGCCTGCCACCAGGTGAGAGCGCAGTTAGTGTGGGCCGGCTGGTAGCTCGCCGGCTAGAGTGCTAGCTGAATGGCTGTTTGACTGGCTGAATGCAGGTCTCTCAGAAAGCTGGAGTTTATCTTTCCACCAAGAAGCCAGTTTCGGCCTCCTCCTCCCCTATTAATGATCACATAGCAGTGGGTCACTAGGGCCCCCAGGGGGAGAAAATATGAGTCACGCCATTATCAGAGGAATGAGGGAGGGCAGAAACATCTCTCCTTGTGCAAGGGTCAGAACCATGAGGCCAGGGAATAAACACAATGGCCTTCACTATCCCCTGGATCTGTGGCTAATCTAAATTACTTTATGATGGAAGGTAATGGGGTGAGCCGAAAGCTGTTCAACTTGGACCCAGACTCTGGGAAACTATCCAGAGCAAGGCTTTTTTTGCTCAACCAGCCAAAGAGAACAGTTGATCTTATCAAGTCTGCCTTAGTTTTTCTACTTGAGGATGAACTTCTAACTCCTTCCCTAGAATCCTCCCAGATTAAAAGGAAGGAGGACCTCTCAGCCAGCCTCAACCTAAGAGGAAGGGAAGCTCTGTGCCCTATTTTCCTCAAAAGCCCCTGCACTGCGGTGACAGATGGGGGCAGGGGGGCAGCAGCAATCTGAAGAGCAAGGGGCCCTCTTACACCTTCTGAGACAGAATCCCAGACCCGTGTTGCTGTGCGAAGAGTTTCCAAGCTTATGTTCAGACTCTGACACTCTGTGGCTTCAGGGAATTTACTCACCTCTCCGGGCCTCCGTTTTGTCTCCTGTAAAAGACCTGCTTCACTGGGGGTATTTGGAGGATGCAGTGAAATCGTGGATCTGAACGCGCTTTGGCTGCCAGGTGGTGGGTCATCAGAGCCCGTATCAGACTGCTGCCCACTCAGCACAGCAGAGTCAGGAAGGCAAATCCATTTTCCAGCCTCCGCGGCCCCCAGTCAAGGACTCCGGGTTTCCTGGTACCAGAGCAGAGGCATGACCTCTTATTAAACTTCTGTCCAAAGAGCCCTTTCTCTCCACCCTCACTCCTACCTGCCACTATTCCCTCTAAATGGGCTTGGATGCTGCGGTCCTAGCGTCTGCAACAAAAAAAGGCCCACCTCAGGAATGCAAGTGTGGTGCCTCTTATAACAGGCTCCTGTGCGTTGAGGCCCGCTAGGTCTGGGGACTGAGGAAGCTGAGACTTGTAGGGCTCCAATCTTGTCAGTGTAGCCACAGTTAACATGTTTCAGAATCAAGCCTGGTTAATTCCCAGTGAGGTTAGAACAGGGCCAAATCACTGGCCTCCCAAACTCCTACACCTCCAGAGGTAGAGGAATTGGAGCTAAGGTGTCATGTCTTATTCAAATGTAAGCCTGGCATCCCTGGGATGGGACAGCTAGCTGGGCCCAGGCTGGCCCAGTGGCCAGCACAGCAGGAGGGGCAGTTCCAAGTGGTTCACTCGGTGAATTGGGTCTGTTCTCCCAGATTCCCCTCACGGGAGACCCAGAGAGTGTATGTGTCCCCAGTGTTACCTTGCTGGCCACACACGTTGTTTTCCTCAGACAACTTGGGACCTCTGGCAGACTCTTCGTTTTGGCTGTGAATATTGTTGGATCGGCAATGTCCTGTTTTGGGAGTCAGGAGACTGGGGCACTAACACCAGCAGTGTGGCCCTGGGAAAATCTCTTTACTGATGTGGGCCTTAGTTTCCCCATCCGCCAAATGGAGATTTTTCTGATCTATTTCACCTTCCTCATAATGGTGGCTCAGAGGTGAACAGGATAAACACATAGCCGTTTAACAAATAAATGAAACAACTGTTGTGAGACGGGAGGGTCCCTGGACGTTATGAAAAGGTTAATGTTTCCCTGGGGAGAGGGAGGGTGTCCTGCTTTCTTTCTTTTTATTTTTTTTAATTTTAATTTTAATTTTTTTTATTTACTTATGTTTGGCCTCACTGGGTCTTTGTTGCTGCACGTGGGCTTTCTCTAGTTGTGGCGAGCGGGGGCTACTCTTCGTTGTGGTGTGCAGGCTTCTCATTGCGGTGGCTTCTCCTGTTGTGGAGCATGGGATCTAGGTGCGCGGGCTCAGTAATTGTGGTTCGCGGGCTCTAGAGCTCAGGCTCAGTAGTTGTGGCTCCCGGGCTTAGTCGCTCCGCAGCATGTGGGATCTTCCCGGACCAGGGATTGAACCCGTGTCCCCTGCGTTGGCAGGTGGATTCTTATCCACTGCACCACCTGGGAAGCCCCGTGTCCTGCTTTCTTAACGTCTCCAGTAAAGTCTAGAATTTTCTATCCACCCAGTGGGGAGAAAGGCCAATTTCCATTCTACCCTCCCCTTTGCCCAATTCCCTCAGTCACACCTGCCCTGTCTGAATTAATTTGTATTAAGAAAACAGTTACTCAATCAACAAGTGTTTATTGATCGCCTACTGTGTACCCAGCACTCTTACAGATAGTCTGGGAAATATAGACAAGTCTAAGATATGGCCCCTACCCTCCAAGAGTTTACAATGTACTTTTGAAATCAGTTACATGCACATGGAAAGATAAGTATCCATCAAAAATTGTGAATGATAAGCATCAAAGAGTGAGTTTTACACTGAGGATTGGAGGACGGAGGGGTGGGACAGGGACGGAGTGGTCGGTGGAGGCTCAGTGAAGGAGGGATGCCTAGCAACTTCTCCAACATGAGGAAGACTTGGCTAAGGGGAGAGGGCCTTCCCGCTTAGGGGAGGAGCTTAAATATAGGCAAGAAGGTAGAACTGTGAAAGGCATGTCCCAGACAGTCACTGGGCCCCTCCTGCTGGCACTGAGGTTTGGGGAGGTGTACTGGAGTTTGTCAGAATCTGGTCATGGTCAAGCTTTCGGTTTGTTTGTGACTCCCACCCCGACCCGCACCCCAGGGGAAATGGGGCATTTTTAGACCTTGGAGCTGGAACCGGCTGCCTGGGACTCATTCTCGACTCTTCCATCTCAACTGAAATCCCAGGCAGCAGCTCAGCTATCACTCAGATGAGGGCCACGGCACCTTGGGCCTGATTATCCCATGCTGGAGCCCTTGGATGCCTTCTAGCAGCTCTACCATATCTGGTAAAGGATGGTGGAGAGAATATGAAGGTGGCTGACAGGGGGCCTATCTGGGGCTGTGGTCTTTCAGAGGCTCTGCAGTGCTCTGTGGGCAGACCCTGGGGGCCTGATCTCAGCCTTTGGGCTGATTCTCCGTTAGGCCTGAAGACTCTCTGGGGGCTGCCTCTCTGGCCCAATAGAAATACCCACTGAGGTTCCCACACATTTCCACCCAGCTTCTTAGATACCCAAGTTCTTATTCTCTCTTGGGCAGCATCAAAGAGTGGTGCCTTCCTGAGTCCCCAGCTGCTCCCATGCTGTCATCCCCCAGCCAAGGGCCATCTCTACAAAAACCAGTTTCTTGTTCCTAAAGAAACCATTGTGTAGGCCCTTTAACCTCGTTGTTAGCCAGGTCAAAGGGAGGCAGGGGCTTCAGTGAACGTTGGAGCTGGAGCTTCTGAGGGAGTTCCTCAGTAGAGTCAGAGTCTGCTGCCGCCTTGAGCATTCCACCACAGTTTCTTTCCCTGTGCTTTCCTCTAGCTGGGGGCTAGAGCCCTGGGCCATAATTCTGCTGTTTTTTGTTTTTTTTTTTTTGGCCCTCGGCTTCTTCTCTGAGGCTGCCCTCCCCCTCTCATTCTACACCCAGTTGCTACACCCTCCGCCTCTCATTCTACACCCAGCTGCTCTCTGTTCCCTCCATACTGTGGGATGGCTTTATTTCAGTTCATACACAAACCAGTCTAGACACTGTGGAGTCATAACAAGAGTGGGATGGACGAGGCTCCAGGGCCCATTACTGGCCAATCGGTTTCTTTGCAGGGAGGCTTGAGAAGGAGGTTAGCGCCATGCCCATGGAAGCCGCCACTTCTTCCCACCCACCCCCATCCCCCAGCAATGAGCTAAGAGCCAACCTCAGCAAGAGGTAGGGTCTTTGATCACAGAGAGGGTCAGTCAGTGGCATGTGATTAGTGGGTTTGGGGACGGATTCCCAGGTAAAGCAGAAGGTAAAGGGGAGACTCTGGGGCCTGGCCTCGGTGGGGAGGGGAGTGGAGTTGAGGGTTGGGGACTCAGGGTGGGAGATGGGGAGCCAGGATGAAGGAAACAGAAAGTCTGGCTTGACAAGCATCTTGACAGTTCAGCCTGCACGCTGTCACACCAGCTCCCGTTCCTGCCTTTGCTCGATCCAGTGGCCAAAGTCAGTCTATCCTCAGCAGCACCTTCTGACATGATGCAGTGGCAACGCCCCTCACCTGTGGCCCTGAGGGAGGCTGTCTACTGGTTTTCACAGACCCAGCCACCCCCGAGCTCTGGCCCCTGGTCCTTCACACATACCCTGTCAGGCTGTAGGAGTTAAACTCACTCTTGCCTTTGGGTGGTTGACCAGGCCTTGGAGAGCTCCTAGTGGCCAGGGGCTGGGCCTGGTAGGCATCGTAGTAGTTGGACCGATTTCCCTGGGGCGAGCAGGAAAAGCAGAGGATGATTCCAGCTACCAGGGAGAACAGGGAGGAAATAATGCCCAAGTAAAGAGCCTCTCCGATCTCATATTTCATGCTGTCAGGCACCAGTGGGGAGTAGAAGTCCCGCAAGATCCCGTGAAGATTCCAGGCAACAGGGATGAAGCCCAGGAGGCCTCCAAGGATGAAGAAGACTCCGCCCACCACCGCCACTCTGTCTTTGGCTCGGGACTCTTGGCAGAAGACTGTGCATCTCATGCCCACCACAGAGACAATGCAGGCCAAGGAGGAGATTGCACTGGATGTCACCATCATGGCCTGGGCAGCCTGGATGTCAGCAGGCAGGCCCAGCATGGTGCTGTAGATGTCACACTGGGTGATGCCTGTGCTGTGTGTGGCACACTCCATCCAGAGGCCCTTGGAGAAGCCGACTGCGGTCACGATGCTGGCACCAACGTAAGAGCTTGTTCGCCAGCTGGGGAGTAGCATGGCAACCAGGGTGCCCAACAGCCCCAGCAGGCCCAGGATGTAGCCCACAAGTTGGAGGCCAAGAGAGGCCATGGCAGACCTCTCAGTAGATGCGTCTTCAGGGCCTGCTCCCTCGTCTTCTGGCTGTAGCTCTTCCTCCTTAGATCCCGGCCTCTAATCCCTCATTTCAGAGTGTCTGTGCCAGGCCGACTTCTCTCCTCCTTACAAGTGTCTGTGGGTGGCCACGAGCAGGCTCAAGAAGGCATCTAGAAGACCTAAAAAAATCCATAAACCAGATTAAATATTGACCAGAAGCTTATGAGAAACCAGAAAATGCTGGATGCCTTTTGACCTTTGTTATCTTTAGAAATAACACATGAGAAAGAAAAAAAAAAAAAAAACTTTGAAAGTGGAGCCAAAATGTCATCGGCTCCTGCGTAGGTACATGCTTTAGATTGGCAGCCAGACAAAGCCAGGGGCCAGACAGGTGGCTGCTTTCCGAGAAGGTGGTGATGCCATTGTCGGTTGTGGTGACCGTGTTAACTCCAGGTCAGGCTGTAGGCTGGCTCCGTCTCCAAGGCCTGCTGTTTAACGCATTACCTGGCAACAGTGCCACAGGGCCCCTCAACTGCACACCGGTGCCAAACTCCAGGAGACTGGAATAGGAAAAACAGGCCCTAAGGTATAGCCTTGGACTCTAGGTTCTTAGAGGCCTCTTGAATCTCCAGCAGCCTAGAGAGCAATGGTCTAGCCCTGGGTCATCCTGCCCATGGTGAAAGTTGACTCCAGGGCAGGTTGAGGCAGGCAACAAAGCATCTGTCTACACTCTCAGAATTCAAGTCCTCCCAGCCCTGCCCAAATCCCCCTCCACAGGCTAGCCTGAGGCCTCCCATGTGTATAACACACCCAGACATTTCCTGTCTGCTCTCCTAATAGTTGCGCCACCATCCCTAGGCCTCTCGGGTGATGTGGGAGGATTCAGGATTCAGGAAAGGTTGTTCCAGGGCCCGGAGGGAGCCCTGACATTCCCTAGGCTATTTGTTAGGGGCACTGAGACAAAGGAAAAGGTAGCTGCTCTAGAATAAGGGGACATGGTAAGAGGCAGGCATGTGAGTCAATCCTTTAGAATGTCAGAGCTGTTCAGGATTTTGCAATGAGCACCCCCCTCTCACCGCCCCCGACTCTTATCAAGGTGCAAGACACTAAGAGTCAAGGGCACATCCTTCTCTCCATCCACTACAAGACCCTCCAACCCACTAGTTTTTCAACCCACCACAAGCTGGCTATTCCATTTTAGCCTTCTTCAAGATTTCTCTTTCTGTAATCATCTCTTAAATGTGAGCATTCCTCAGAAATCCATCCTTTGCTCAATGTACACTCTGTCACTGAGCAAACTATCCACCCCCTTGACAGAACCTCCTACCCACCCACTGGCACTCCCAAATCTGCATAGACCTTCCTCCTGAGCTTCGAGACTTCCAGAGCAGTCACCTATTTAAAATGTCCACCTGGGGGCTTCCCTGGCGGCGCAGTGGTTGAGAATCCACCTGCCGATGCAAGAGACACGGGTTCGAACCCTGGTCCGGGAAGATCCCACATGCCGCGGAGCAACTAAGCCCGTGCACCACGACTACTGAGCCTGTGCTCTAGAGCCCGCAAGCCACAACTACTGAGCCCGCATGCTGCAACTACTGAAGCCCACACGCCTAGAGCCCGTGATCCGCAACAAGAGAAGCCACAGCAATGAGAAGCCCGTGCACCACAACGAAGAGCAGACCCGCTCGCCACAACTAGAGAAAGCCCACGCACAGCAACAAAGACCCAACACAGCCAAAAATAAATAAATAAATAAAATGCATTTAAAAAAATAACATAAAATGTGCACCTGGAAATTTCACAGACATCTCAAATTGGACATGTTCAAAAGAAGACCCATCACCTCTCCCATTGTACCCCTCCCCAAACAGTTCTTCTGTGGGTTCCCTGTGGTCACTGAGTGATACCTCTATTTATCTCCTTGCACCAGACCCAAATCCTGGAAGTGATTCTTGACACCTCTCTCACACTTACCGCTCACCTTCTACTGTCACAGTCTCTCCAATTCTTGAAGATACCTCAAATCGATGGCATCCTTCTCTCCATCCCCACTGCTACTTCCACAGTCCAGGGCTTCATCATCCTCTCTCCTCTGGACTATAACAACAGTTTCTTAACTGGTCTTATTTCCAGTCTTGCCCCCTCCAATTCGTGCTCCATGCTGTTGTTAAGGTGATCTTTCAGCACTAATCTAATCAACTCTCTGCTCTACATACAACATTCCAGTTGGCTCCCCATCGGCTAAAGGATAAAGTCCAAACGTGTCTGGACTCTATGACCTGTCAAACTTCATCTCTTGCCATTGCCCTCCGCATGTTCTATGCTCTTGCTGAACTAAGTTACTTTGAGTTCCTCAGTCATGTCCCGTTGCCTTTTGCTTCCAAACCTGACCACAGGTTGCTCCTACTATGCAGAATGCCTGGCATTCTTTTCTCTCTGTTTAGCACCTTCTCATCCTTTAGGGCTCAAATGTCTTTTACTCTAGCCTGGGTCAAGTTCCCATCCTCTGTGTTCTTATGGTATCTTGTCTTTACTTACCTCCATCATAGTAATGCTACTACTACTAATACTACTAATAAAATAGCAACACTAACATAGTGCATCCTATGTGACCATTATAAGCACTTTATACATGTTAATTCACTCGTCACAACAACGTCTTGTGGTAGGTAGTAATCCCTATTGTATAAATAAGGAAACTGAGATACAGATAGTACTTATTTCACTATGTTGCACTCTCCTCTTTATATCCTTATTCTTCCCCACTAGTCTGTGGGCTGCTTGAGGGCAAGGACTGTATCTTATTCACCTCTGTATCTCCAGTGCCTTGCACAGTGCATTACCCACCCATTACACACCCAAAGCCAGTGTTCAAAAATGTCCTGTTAATGAGTAAATAAAAGTGATAAAGAGGTTTCAGGGACTATAAAATATAGACTTTCTGAATGAGCCAATGACACTTCAGTGTAAGGGACCAGGGCTGTGCAATACTGGGGAAGAAGATGGAGAGAGAGGATCAGAGGAAAAGAAGGGAAATGAAGAGGGAGTGGGGAACACAGGAGAGAAAGAGAGATTGGGAAAGAGGGGGGGGGAGAGAGAGAGACGAGTTTCGTCATTTTATAGGTTTGTGCATATGTTGACTATCTTGTCTCTTCAAACAAACTCTAAACAATCTGAGGGAAGAAGTCATATATGAAACCTCTGTTGTGCCTCCACAGCATTAGGCACGTGGTTGATAGTCAATACTACCCATCAGTGATGGATATGACAATGCCAATGTGGATGCCAAGTGGTGCAGAGCAGGGGCAAGAAAACATTTGACGGGAGGTATGGAGGGAAATCTACTTGAATCTCATCTCTGTCACTCATCAGTGGGGACACTGCAAGTCTTTTCCAGCCATTGGTTTTCTTACTGCTAAAACGGGCACAATTCTACCTGATCATGATCGTGCATCTCTGTGGGGCCTTCAGAGCTGCTTGGAAGTCCTTCTACTTGTCCCTGGTGAGCATCTGCTGGTGACCACTTCAAATGCCTACCACTCTCTTTGAGCTTCCTACTCTACCTATGCGGCTATCACCCTCTCCTCATCATTCTCTTTGCAGCCAAGGTTCTTAAACAAGCCATTTAATACTGATGTCTCTACTTCTTCCCCCTCCCATCACTGCTCAATCCTCTGAAGGCAGGCTGCTGCCGTTAGCCCTCCACTGAAAATGTTCTCACTAAGGTTACCAACAATTTCCTTGCCCCAAATCCAGTGGTCCTATGTCTGTCATCTCACCTTGTCCCTCTCCTTCATAAAACTGTCTTCTCGTTTTCTGTAACATCCCTCCCAGTTTTCCCTGCTCCTGAAAATGATTCCTCTAGGGTCTCCTCTATAACTTCCTCCTTTTCTACCCACTATATAAATCTGACTATTCCCCCACCCCAGGGTTTCAGCTAGAGTTCTCTTCTTATTCTTTACATCCTCCATGGGTGACCTCATCCACTCCATCTCTATGCTAATGACTCCTGAATCTATATAACTGGAACAGATCTCTCTTCTGAACTCAAGATGTGTGTATGCAACTGCCTTTGGAATGAGCCCATCTGAATGGTTTAATGGCACCTCAGACTCAACAGTTTGCAAAGTTGAAATCATATTCGCTCTTCTCTCTCCACTCCCAAACTATTTCTCACACAGTGTTCCCTATCTCAATGGGAATATCACTCATCCAGCAACCCAAGCCAGCCATCCTTGTTTCCTAACCTCTATTTGACCTATATCCAGTTAAGAAGTCCTATCAGATCTACCTTCAAAATACATCCTGAATGCATCCACTTCTTTCCATCTGCACTGCCTAGACTTTGGTTCAAACCCTGTATTATCTCTGTCCAGTTGGAAATCTCATAGGCACCTCAAATTGGTCTCTCTAATTCTACTTCTGCCCCGCCGCTGCAATCAATTATCCATCCAGCAGACAAGGATCTTTCTAAAATGGAAATCGAATCATTAGTATCACCCCATCTCTTTGCCATGCTTAAAAAATTTCAGGACCTCTTCATTGCTTTCATGTTGAAGTTCAAACTCTCTAGCCCTGGAAACCAGGAAAGCCCTCCAATGTCTGACTCCTGCTTTTTGTTCCAGGCTCATCTCGCACCAATAACCTCCACCCTCATGTTTTATGCTCCAATGTGCATGCACGCATGTGCGTGTGCATGCACACACACACACACACACACACACACAATCTAACCATACCTGAACACGTGTCCTTATCTGAAGTTGCCATTCTCTGTGTCTCCAAACCCTTAAGCTATTCAACCATCCAACATTTGCGTGGTTAATTGCTAGTCATCCTTCAGGACTCGTCCTCTCCTTGAAACCTTCCTTTAACCACTCTTCCCACCCAAGCTGGCTTAAATACTTTCCCTTTGTACTCCCTATCCATATCTGAGCTTTCAGTGAGGGTTGGTGAGCTGCCTTGAGGACTTGGGATGGTGACGGAAGAGCCCAGCTTAGGTTTCCCATGGGAGTCGACAGTGGCCCAAGAGGAGAGCCTCTCCCCAGAGCCAGTCCTGACTCGGTAGGAGGAAGTAGGAAAGTGGTTTGGGGCAGGGGGAAGGCAGAATTTTTAAAATGCCATCACTGAGCCTTGGAATCTCTAAAGAGTCTGACGTAGCAGAGCTGAGCAGGAGGAAGAACAAGTCTTTGGAGATTATTCAACTGGGAGAAATGGCCCAATGGGGTCAGCTTTCAGCCAGGGTCAGGAAGGCAGGGGTGGACGAAATAGCTAGTGGTTGAGTGATGAGCCCGTCTAGATTCTGCTTTGATTTGTGTGATGAGCAGTAGAGGGTTTAGAGAACCAGTCCTGGCCTGAGAACCAAGACTAACTTCTCATTTCGGTTCTGCTGGGAACCTGTTGTGGAAGTCCCCTCACTTCTCCAGGCCCTAGTTTTGATGAGAAAAATGTCTCCAAAGTTTTGAGTCTCAACTAAGGTAATGGGGACAAGAAGCCACTTTGATAAATATAGAAGACTGAACAGTTGTTATTAGAAGCAGGCAGCTTTGAAAGAAACTCCTCTCTCTGAGGGGTCCTTCTAGAAGTCAAGCGCTGGTGTCTCTGGAGGGACAGAGAACTCTAGGCCTGGCCAGCTGAACTTGTCTTCTGGGCATGAGGCCAACACACTCCATGGCCCAAGGTTTGGGCAAGAAGGCTTCATTTAGGATTCTTACTTAATCTTCCTTAGGGGAGGGATTGGAACGGCAGGAGAGGATTAGGAGGGTCAAGACTGACAGCAGCTCCTGAATTAACCCTTCCTTGCCCTGCCATTCCCCACTTCTTGCTCCAAGAGTCTTGTGCATGGTACACTTTCTTTGAGGGTACTTTTCATATGACTCTGTGGGATCAGATAAGTGGGGTTCTCAGACGCAAGGAAGGATCTGATGTGCTGCTCTGTGGGTGACAGAGGCCTCCACAGCCCTCTTCTGTCAGCCGGTCTCATTGCTCCATCCCTTGGTCTCACAGACATCTGAGACACTTGCTTTCCTCTCCACACCTCACCCCCAGCTCCCAAGGGCTCTAGTAGGTGGCAAAGCCATTCCTTTGAAGCCCTACTTTCTGGAAAGCTTGTCCTTGGAGAAGTTCACCTCTCCTTCTGCATCAGTTGGTTGCTGACAGCTCAGGGAACTACAACTGGATTGAGAGATATTCTAATTGCTTTAAAAAGAAGTTTCTTTTTGTCCTGATCATCAAAGTAAAGCACCCTCACATTAGAATGCTGGAAAACACAGAAAGGCAGAACTTAGAAAGCAGACATCACCTACAACCTCTCCAGCTATTAGTGCTGGTAATGTTTATGGTTGCAACTCCATTTTCAAAAAGGCCACTTGAAGAGAATAATGTCTCAGTCCAAAAAAAGCAATTTCTTTTTTCTTTATTGAGATGCAATGGACATATAAAATTGTATTCATTTTAGGTGTACAACATAATGATTTGATATATGTATATACTGCAAACTGATCACCACAATAAGTTTAGTTAACATCCATCACCACACAGAGCTACAATTTTTTTTTTCTTTTTTCTTCTGATGAGAACTTCCATCATCTACTCTCTTAGCAACTTTCAAATATACAGTACAGCACTGTTAACTATAGTCACCATGCTGGACCTTATATCCCCGAGATTTATTTATCTTATAACTGCAAGTTTGCACCTTTTGACCCCCTTCACCCATCTTACCCACCAATCCCCATCCCCACTTCTGATAACCATCAATCTGTTCTCTGTATATATGAGCTCATTTTTTTTTTTTAGATTCCACATATAAGTGAGATCCTACAGCATTTGTCTTTCTCTGTCAGACTTATTTCACTTAGCATAATGCCCTCAAGGTCCATCCACGTTGTCACAAATAGCAGGATTTTCTTCAAAGAAGGAATTTCTACTGACAGACTTGGAGACCAGTGGGAGAGAGTTATTTAAGGGCTTAAGGGGGAGACTTTATGACTTCAGTCAGAAATCCATCTTCTGCTGATTCCCTGAGACTTCATGCCAAGGAAGGAACTGGAACTGGCTGTGAGGGAGCACCCTTCCTGTCCTCCTCAGCTCTCCCACCACCACAGTTAAGCAGAGGGGTAAACTGTAGCTCCTTTCCTCCCATCCCTTTGTCTCAGTCCTTTTGCCCTCAGAAGCTCCATCCAGAAATTATCATCTGACTTGGAGAGTACTTTCTCTGGCCCTGCAGTTTCAAAGACTGGAAACTTCATGGTAGCCTTGAGGAAACAAATACTACCAACCCAAGTGCCTCCAGAATTTTCCCTCCAGTACCCTCCCCTCAGAAACCCAAGGTGGCACAGCCTGGCTTCACCATGGGCCAAATCGATAACAACTAGGAAGCAAGAGCCCACCTAGGTGAATTTAAAAACAAATCAGAATTGAGACACTTACGAAGCAGTTCTTTTGTAGAGCCTTGGAGGAGATGTATGGCCCTGGAGAGGAAGGAATGAATCCTGAGGGAGGGAAGTAAGGTGCAAGGGGCCCCAGGCTGAGGTGATAAAGGATTTCTAATTGTTAGCTGCAGCTTTGCAAAATCCATGTGCAAATCTCAGCCTTGGGTCAGAGACTTATTACAGGTCAGAATTAAACCCCTGGAGGCTGTGGAAGATTGAGGTACTTTAAAAAAAAAAAAAAAAAAAAACTTTGGTGAGTTTTGTGTTTTTCCTGTCAAAAACTCCAGCTGAGCTTTTGTGAAGTGACCTCTGTGAGCCCAGGAGAGATCTTGGGGGGAGAGGGGTTTGGCCCAAGGAGGAATTCGGAACATTCCAGCTTTGGGGTGGGGAGAGGAGGGGGCTCTGTTAACCCCCATTAAGTGTTCCTGGCTAGCGGCCCTGAGGCCCAGCAGGAAGTAAGGCTCACAAACACGGCCCTGGTGAGCTAGTACCTCAGCAGCCTTGCACTGCCTACAGCCCTGCAGACTCGTCCAGCCAGCTTCTTCTCCAGCGAACCCCCAGCCCTACCCCACCCCTAAGATTGAGTCCAAGGGCAGACATGTGTACTGTAGGGTCAGACTCTGGTGGCTTCAAAGCGCAGGACCTGGTCCCTACAAGGTGGGACTGAGGCAGCCATGATAATGGTGGGCCTTCCCTTTGTACCACACACAGCAGTACCACATAGACCACAGTCTATGTCATTTGAGTCTCTCCAAAGTTCTGTGGAGTGGATTGCGGCAACTGGGTTTCCTCTCCAAATGGAAAAAAAAGAAAAAAAAAAGCTTTCCTGGTTTTTTTTTTTTTCTGATTAGAAACATACAAGATGCGATTGCAAAGAATTCAGAAAATTATAAAGTATAAAGAGGAAAATGGAGGTCCCCGTAATACCACAAGCAAGAAGTATAGTTTTAATCACTGTTAACATTTTGATGTACTATAGAAGACATGAATAGAACTTTTTTTTATAAAATGGAATCACATTATTCCCTACCATTTTATAACCTTCTATCATTTCTAAATAATATAATGATAGGACATTGACAGGGTCCATTGACATGGTCCTGTTTTCATGTCAATTAAAAAAACAGATCTGCATCATTCTCTTATGGATGTGCTGGATTCTATCATAGGGAAATATAATTTAACCATTAACTATTAGACATTTTTGTGATTTCCATTGTTTTCACTATTATAACCTAGCATCTTTGCACCTAACACTGACAAATTCCTAGGATTAGAATTGCTACGTCAAAGACTGTGAATGCTTTAAAGGCTAATACAACATATTACAGAAGTAGGGCAGCCATTACTATTTCCAGATGAGAAAGCCTCGGCCCCCTGAGATGAAATGAATGACTCACCCAGCGTCTCAAGTTGAGCAGGAATAGTTAGACCTGGAATCTAGGCCTCTAGATGTCTGGTTCAGTAAGCTCGCCAGTGTACCACACTGACTCCCTCCCAAGAATTCCTCATTACAAATGATAAGGCCAGTGGCCGCTATTCATTGAACACTTTCTAGGTGTCAGGCACTGTGCTTGAGTGTTTCATGTACATCGTGTGACTGAGCTACAGCAGAGCAGAATCATGCTCTACTCCATTTTGGAAGCAATATCAAAGCAAACAGTCCGATTTGTTGCCTAGTGTGAATTCAGTGAAGCAAATCAGAAATCATCCTCCTTCCCAAGGTGGCCTATAACAGTCTTGCAGGTGTGAGTGGGGTACTGATCCCTGGGCAGTACTCCTGAGCCAGGGTCTCTCCAGGGGGCTACCCCGTGGCTGGCTGGGACAAGCTAAAAGGGCAGCCGTGCCTGAGCTCGGGC
Organism: Mesoplodon mirus; assembly: GCF_964341445.2. Taxonomy (NCBI): domain Eukaryota; kingdom Metazoa; phylum Chordata; class Mammalia; order Artiodactyla; family Ziphiidae; genus Mesoplodon; species Mesoplodon mirus. The sequence continues at coordinate 92,090,250 of NC_138981.1, read as the reverse complement.
CTGGGGAGTCTGTGGGCATGAAAGCAAGCAACACCGCAGGGGTGGAAAGAACAGCGGGCTAATCCTCTACCCTGCTGTGTGACCTGGGGCAAGTCTTCCTATCTTCTTTCTCCAGGCTTCACCCAGCTGACTTCCCAAGCCTGGGCTAAAGTAGAGGAACATATTTTGATAAGTAGAAAATGCTGGTTGAAGCAAGATAGAATTTGTAGTGGAGGGGGCGCCTTATCAGCTCACAGTGATTCTGTGTAATTGAGGAGAGGAAAAGGCAGAATCTTAGGGGAAGGTGCCAGGGCGGATGAGGGCAGGATGTGGTTACCAGATTGGCAATCACTGAAGGACTAGGTTCTAACGCCACGTTGCCCCAGGTCAGCACTGTCCGTTCCTGGTGGAATCATGCCAAAGACTGTGACTCCTCAGCGTTAAGCCTAGGAGGCTATTTAGTAATCTGCTAGGACTCCTGCTGAGATCCAGAGAGCCTCGATAGGTGGGGGAATGGAGAAGAGTGTGAAAGAAGAGAGTCTGAGAAAAGCAGTATGTGGTGAAGGAGAAGAGTCAGTGGTGAGAGAATGAAGGGAGGAAAATGAGATCTGGGAAGAGATGGCTTAGGGAAGATAGCAGAACAGGTAGGAGTGGGGTCTTCGAGGAGGAAAGTCTAAGAGAGATCTGTATAAAGCAAGGTCTTGAGGGAGAGGGAGGTGATGGTGCTATGAAAAGAGGAGTCTAGAAGGAGGAATAAGAAAGATTCTAGGGGTAAAGGGGCAGCGATGAGAAGAGTGTGGGAGGAGTCAGGGCTCAGGGCAGAGAGGATTAGACGCAGTCCAACCCCACTATTCCACCAAACCAAGAAGTTCTCATCAAGGTCACGAATGACCCTGACTCATCAGATCCAATGGCCACATCTCAGTGTTTAACTTCCTCGACTTCTATGCAGAGTTCAACATCCGCAATGAATTTGCGCTTCTTGAAATGTTTTCTTATCTTGGCCTCTGTGATACAGCTCTCCCCTGATATTCCTCCTGTCTCTCTGGCTACTACTTCATTGACTTCTACTCTTCTGCTAGATCTTTAAATATGAGTGTTTGTCAGGAGCCTGACCTAGGACTCCTTCCCTATGCAAGACTCACTCTGCATTTCCATTCTTGGAAGTCTCATTTATCTCTTATGGTTGCAATTACCCTCTATAGTCTGATGAGTTCCAAATCATCACTTTCAGCCAAGACTTCTCTGAAATCCAGACCCCTACATACTGACATCTCCATTTGAATATCTCAAAGGCATCTCAAACTCAACATGTCCAAAATTGTATCCTTGATTCCCTTTGAACTAAAACCAATCCTCTAACCAACAAGGACCTACTGTATGGCACAGGGAACTCTGCTCAATGTTATGTGGCAGCCTGGCTGGGAGGGGAGTCTGGGGCAGAATGGATACATATATGTGTATGACTGAGTTGCTTTGCTGTGCACCTGAAACTATCACAACACTGTTAATCAGCTACACTCCAATATAAAATAAAAAGATTAAAAAAGAAAAAAAAAAAAGAAAACCAATCCTCCCTCCATCTTCTCCATTTGAGAAAGCCAGCTGTTTAAGCCAGAAACCCCAGAGTTAGACTTAATTTCACTCTTTTCTCTTTCTCTGACCCTCTACACCCCATCACATCTGATCTGTAAATCCTTCCAATCCTATCTCCAATGTATGGCTCTTTCATCCGTCTACTGGTTTCCCATATAAAAATGATATGTCCATTACCATCCATTACCATCACCTCTCTCTCAAAATGTGTGGTCTCAGGACCACTTTATACTTTTAAAAACTATTTAGGAAACAACCCAATGTCCTTCAGCTACTGAATGGATAAATAAACTATGGCACATCTGTACAATGGAATACTATTCAGCAATAAAAAGGAATGTACTATTGATACAGGAAACCACATGGATGAGACTCAAATGTATTATGCTGAGTGAAAGAAATCAGAGTCAAAAGACTTCTTACTGTGTGATTCCACTTATATGACATTCTTGAAATCACAAAGCTATAGGGATGGAGAACAGATTAGAGGTTGCCTGAGATTGGGGATGGGGGGAAGGGGTTGACTAAAATGATGTGGCATAGGGAATTATTTTGGGTGTTGGAACTGTAAACGTTGTTGTATAACTCTGCACTCATGGAACTATATACCCAAAAGAGTGAAGTTTATGTATCTTTTCACATTTTGTCACACAGAATATAAAACGACATGTATGTCAATTTAAAAATAAAAAAATAAAAAGTACTAGTTAAAAAATTATTAAAGACTCCAAAAAGACTCCTTTTTATGGGTTCTCTCTATCATTATTTAACATATTAGAAATTAAAATGGATAAAGTCTTTAAACTATTTTTTAATTTAAAATCACAATGATAAACCCATTGCATGTTAAAATAACATATATGGGCATCCCTGGTGGCTCAGCAGTTAAGAATTCGCCTGCCAATGCAGGGGACGCGGGTTTGAGCCCTGGTCCGGGAAGATCCCACATGCCACGGAGCAACTAAGCACAACTACTGAGCCCATGTACCACAACTACTGAAGCCCACGCACCTAGAGCCAGTGCTCTGCAACAAAAGCCACCGCAATGAGCAGGCTGCTCACTGCAATGAAGAGTAGCCCCCGCTCACTGCAACTAGAGAAAGCCTGCATGCAGCAATGAAGACCCAACACAGCCAAAAATAAATGAATATTTTTTTAAATAACATATATTTATGAAAAATTACTATTTTCCAGAACAAAAAAATTAGCAAGAAAACCGGCATTGTATTACATTTTTGCAAATCTCTTTAATATCTGGCGGAATAAAAAGCAACTGGATTCTCATACCTGCTCTTGCATTCAGTCTGCTGCAATACGTTGTTTTGGTTAAAAGCATTGATATATGAAGAAAATCTAGCTTAACAAAGATATGTAGTTAGAAAAGGGGGTTATTTAATAGCTTTTTAGGCAGAATTCTAAGGATGATCCCCCAAATGGCCCTCACCTGTGTATAAATTTCCTCTCCTTTGAGAGTGGGTTGTTTACGATGTTTATCATTCCCATGATTATGTTAGTTATTTGGCAAGGGGAGATTCTCCAGGTGGGCTAATCTAATCATATGAGTCATTTCAAAGCAGATTGCTTTCTCTGACTAGTGACAGAAAAGGAGGTCAGAGAGACTGGAAGCATGAGAAGTACTTGACATGCCATTGATGGTTTGAACATGGAAGGGACCACATGAGAAAAAAGATGGGCAGCCTCTAGGAGCAGAGACTGGCCTTTGGATGACAGCCAGCAAGGCAACAGGGACCTCAGACCTACAACCTGAAGGAACTAAATTTTTCTAACATTCTGAATGAGCTTGGAAGCAGATCTTTTCCCCCCAGGGCCTCCAGATAACAGCCCAGCCCAGCCAACAACTTGACTAAGCAGAGAACTCAGGTGAAACCCCCTGGACTGTGAAATAATAAATAGGTGTCATATTAAGTTGTTAAGTTTGTGGTAATTTGTTATGGCAGCAATAGAAAACTAATACACTGTGGATATTCTTCTTTGATACTACACCTAAACTTCACAAGTGGTAATTTCTTAATGTTTATTGGCAATGTTGAATCTCAAACCACATCAGTGAACCTTTTGTACTCGGTTACATTAAAATCCATTGGCTTAACTTGCACTTTGAATGGATCTATTATCCATGCTTTTGTAACATCATGCATTAGTCATTTGGAAAATATTGGTCCACCCAGTTATGCAGATCTTCCAATTGTTGACTCATTTCATGATTATACAATATAAAACCCACATTCATTAATATCACTACTAATCTTATCAGAAATGTCCTTAGGGTATTGAGAAATTCTCAAGCTTACAGTAATAGATACAGGTTTTCCAAAATTCTACTTCTTACTTGAAAGCTTAGAGTTTATCACTGACTACAGATACTATCAATTGTTTGCCTTGCGATGACAGGCTCACTTGATTCATTTTCAACAAAATGCTGGCCAATACCCAAGTCTGAATAACCATAGTTTTTCTGTCAGTTGTTCTTTCAAGTTAAAAAAAAAAAGTTCCATGAAAAACTGGCTAGTTTAGCTTGCAATTCAATCAAACAAGTGCTTTTCCTCATGCCAACATCATACTTCAGTATGCAGTAGAAGTGCTTTATATATCCTTCCTATTTGTCACACAGACCATTAAAAACAGCATGTACTCAAAGGGTTGAGATTTATTAAAAATGAATCATCTTTACTGTTCAATCAAGACATTCTGAAGTGAAACTGATATTTCTTCTACCATGAATACATCGATGATGAAGAATAACGTGAATATAGTTTGGTGCCACCACTTGATCCATGCTTAGGTGCTTTGACTCACTGTTGCTTTTGCTCCATCAGTGCAGATGTCAACACAGTGAAAACTGCAAATAATGTCTCAGTATTATGTCTCAGTATTATCAAGTAGCTTTGACTGAACACCCTGATGGAATCTGAGGGACCCCGATGGGTCTTTGGATCATACTTTTAGGGCTGCTGGTCTAGGCCAAGGCTGGAAGGAGAGGGAAAGGAGGGTGGAGATGAAACTTTAAACATGCTTAGAAATGTTCTGTCAAATAGAGCAGACAGCTGGGAATAATGAGGAGAGAATTTCTGGATTCAAGATAATTTCTAGCTTCCCCCTGTCCAAGGACCTCTGCTATGCTGCTCCTTACTAATAACCTGCCTTGCTCCTGAGCTGTCCCAGCCAAGTCAACAGTTACCCTCTAAAACTCCCCCATCCTGCGATCTTGGATACTCTGTCTTACAATACTGACAAAGAAACCCATCCTGGCCCATGCACCTGTCACGGCTATTTGTCACCCTACCCTAGAGCCCCAAGGCTCTGCTAGACTGAATCTATTAGTCTTCTCAGACCAATTATCCTGTGTCAAATGGCATTCCATTCACATGGAATGAGTGCCTGCTGTGTACCCAGTCCTGTGCCGGGTGCTGATGGGAGGGAGGAGAGATGACAAAGCCACGGCCCCTCCCCTGATCACCTCAGTAGGATGCCTTGCTTCACATCTGAGAAGGGAACTCAGATGATAAGGCCATGGAAGTAGGCAGATATTAAGATTTCTTGGAGGCTTCCTGGAGTCAGTGTGGGTTCAAGGAGGACCTGGAAGGGAGAGGTAGAATTTGAGACATGGGGGAGACAGAAGGCATTCCAGACCTAGGCAGGGGTAGAGATGATCATGTGCATGGCCAATGTAGTAACAAGCCTGCTGGAAGTGAGAGGGGAAGCTGGGTGGAGTCAGAAGTGAGGCTGAAGTTATAGGGAACACTGTGAATGCCTGGCTTATTCTGTCAGTCATGGGTTGCCAATGCAGATGTGTGAGCGGGATGGAAGCTGTGCTTTAGGAAGCTGAATCTGGCCAAGTATGCAGAAAACACCTGAAAGTGTGTGGGACAAAAAGAATTAATACCAATTTACCTACAGTATTTCATTCCATCCTCACTCAGGCCCTGTGAGATGGGTACTATTGTTTTCAGCTCCAGGAAACTGAGGCTCAGAGAGGTTGGTTAACTTACCCAATGCCACCTGGATGGTAAACTGTACAGGAGGGATTCCAACCCAGGCCTGCTTCCAAAGTCTATGCTCTGAATAACCACAGTGGTAGAGGGGGAAAACAGAATAATTACAATAATGATAACAGCCAACATATATTAAGTCCTAAATATGTGTCAGGCTGAACAACCTATACACTCTTTCCTTCAATCTTCACTACAGCCCTGTGAGGTAGGCGCCATTACTATCTCATTTCACAGATGGGGAAATTGAGAAATGAGAGGCTAAGTTATTTGCCCCAGGTCACACAGCTAAGTGCTAGAGCTGGAACACACTCCCAAGTCCATCTAACTCTAAAGCCCATCTTTTCCACTTTAAGGTCTACTGCAAAAATATAGACGTTAGGGCTTCCCTGGTGGCGCAGTGGTTGAGAGTCCGCCTGCCGATGCAGGGGACGTGGGTTCGTGCCCCGGTCCGGGAAGATCCCACATGCTGCGGAGCAGCTGGGCCTGTGAGCCATGGCCGCTGAGTCTGCATGTCCAGAGCCTGTGCTCCGTAATGGGAGAGGCCACAGCGGTGAGAGGCCCACGTACCACACACACACACACACACACACACACACACACACACAAATATATATATATATATAGATAGATATATAGATATATATATATGTTAGATGACAAGATGACAAGCACCTGAGCTAGAGTGGTAGCCAAACCATTCTGTAGCAATGACTAGTGAAGGCTGAGTCCAGAGCTGTTTGTCCCTATTTTGTAGTCGAGAGGTGGTGTCATGGACAGATCAGGCCCAGTCCCAGGGCACTTGTGATGGCTATGGTGGAGATGTGCTCAGCTTGTGGCACCAGTCATCCACTTTCACTGGCCCCCTCTGCCACCTGCCTAACTCTATAGCAGCACACGGGCCTTGAAGTGGGGCACCCAGGGCAATTGCTAAATGGACTACACTCTCCACACAGCTGGATTCTAAAATCTCAGAGAGCGCTGAAACAAAACAGACTTGAAGCCCAGTCTCAGATCTGTTCCTCACCAGCTATTTGGTAAGTCACTTAATCTTCCAGTGCTTCAGTTTCCTGCGTGCCTTTATATGGGAGGAATCATAGTACCTACCTCATAGGGTTTCCACAAGGAGTAAATGGAATAATAAAGCAATAAAGCGCTTAGCACAGCGCCTGGCACATCGTAAGGGCTCAATACATGTTAACTATTTTTGTTGCGGTGCTGGTTATTCTTACTAGTTTGTCAGGATCCACCTCCCAAGAAGACATCTGGCGCTAGTTACCAGTATCTGTTGTTTATTTAGGCAGGACCTGCAGGATGCCAAGACTAAAAAGAAAAGAGAAGAGAATGCACTACTGAGAACTCAGCATCGCTGCATCTTCCCCACGCCTCAGGCCAGGCTGGGAAAGGAAGCTGGCTCAGAGAAGAGGCTGGAGAGTCTGGCCAGAGGAGCCAGGGATGGGGCTGGATGGCCCTGATGGAGGAGGGAGTGACCTTCCCAGGTGCCCTCCCTCCCTCCCACGCCTCCTGCCTCCTCAGCGCTCTGTTTTTCTAGGCCCCTGCCGTCCAAATGAGGAGCAAATGGGGAGCTGCGAGGGGCTCTGTCCAGAGACCCCAGCACCACATGGGCCACAGCCCCGGCTCAAATGGCGGCCAAGAGGCAAAAAGCGCAGGGGGAGAGCTGACCCGGCAACAAACTGTTCTCCAGAGGGGACCCCCTGTCCCAGGCACCCAAGGGGCTGGGCCCAAGACTTGGCACATTTGGGACATTTGGACTTGAGGGCAGAAGGCCCAGGCACCATTTGCTAGTTTTGCTTTGGGGACAGGCTTTGGTAGGAAGAGAACTGTCCCCTTTCCTCCTCTCTTAGAGCAGGCCTTGCCTAGCTTCTTGTGTCCACTTGGCCCCCATTCTGGTTTCTAGGCCTCCTGCCCTTAACCCCAGGGACCCTGGCTCAAGAAGCAGATGCTGGAGAGAACGAGTAAGATCTCTTTTCCTGAGGTGAGAGCAGAACCTGTTCTGGGCCTTTCAACCTGGCATTTTAGGTCCTCCTCCGGTTTCCTGCTGGCCTAGGCTCTCTCTCTCCTCTGCTCGGCCCCCAGTGGCAGGGGGTACAGCTCAGTGCTTAAGAGCACAGAGACTACCCGAGTTCAAATCCCAGCTTTGTCACTTGTAGTTCTGTGACCTTGGGCAAGTACCTTAATCTCACCTATAAATGAGGCTAGAAATAGTATCTTCTTCACAGGGTTGTTTGTGAGACTTGAATGAATCCATGCAAAATGCTTAGAACAGTGCCTCGTACATAAATGTTTAACAAATGTTCTGTCCTCTTACTATCCACTCCTGTGCCAGGATTACATTTCCCCTTCTCTCTGCCCACATAAGCCCAGCCCCACTCGATCGCCCCTCTTCCATGAGTTCTCCCTGGCATCACCTGTTCTCCTGACCTCTGTTACACTCCCCAGTGAGACTAGACCCATTTTGAGAGCAAGGACTCTGACATGAGCAGCACTAGTTAAATGAGTCCCAGAATAACATGTAGTCCCTTGAGTGCAGTCAAATTTTATGACTGGGACCCACAGTAAGAAACGTATTTTACAGCGTAATCCAGGACATGCATTTGTGTACCTTTCAATCTAGATCTAGATATTTGGCTAAAGCAAAAGCTTCACAGAACAACATGTACCCTTGCCCCATGTGATTCACTCTTCTATCTGCTATTCATTCATTTTGTCAAATGCTGTCTGCAACCCACTAAGTCGATTTTAAGCTCTGCCACTGGTTGTGACCCACAGTGTGCCCCATGACAAGTCGCATACAGGCTGGGATTGAGACCTTCAGTGTCTCTAAACCGTGAAAAGATTACAGGTGCAAGGCATGGCCTGTTTATAGAGTGGAGGTCTCTAAAGGGGAGCTGCAGTGGAGGATGGGCACTGGAGGTATAAGGCTGGAGAGGCAGGCTGTGTTTAGGCAGCAAAGGGCTTCGACTGCCACACAAAAGAGATTGGACATTTCCCATAGGCAATTGGGAATCACTGGAAGTGTTTGAGCCCAGGAAGAGCATACTCAGTCCTGTGTTATAGAAAGATCACTGGAGTGAGGAGGATGGATCAGAAAGGCCAAGTCAAGGATGGGGGAGCCTATCTGGAAGCTGCTTCGAGCATCCAGGTGAGAGAGGACGGATGAGGCCATAACTGAAGAAACAACCAGGAGAGTGGGGAGCACAGAGAGGACAAGCGTGAGAAATGGTGAAGACTGCAACCAATGGGGCTTGGAAACTGAGGCTTTTAGCTTGGGTGACTGGGCCAATATGATGCTGTTTATCGAGGCATGTACAGAGGAAGTTTGTGGGAAACAAAACCAGTTGGTTTTGGAATGAGTTTGAGACACCTATCAGGAAAACTTCAGGCTGGAAATATGAGTCAATTTTTCATTTGTTGAATAAACATTAATGGGACTGACATAGAGAAACTAACACTTTTATTTTGCCAAGTAGGGACATTAAAGAAATAAATTAATATCCATCGTTGCCATCATTTCAAGAAAGAGAGAATATTTTGCCACCAAAAAATTAGGAAAGGCATAATGTCAGAATAAAGGACAATCTTTTATAATTGAATACATTGAGATTTTTGAAAAGCTCTACTTTTGATGTTTTTCCCATTTTGCTGTGACCTACTGAAAACATTACTGTGTATCAGCCTCATTTGTGGACTCTAATTGAGAACCACAGATGTGAGGACTGAGCAGAGGAAGAGAGGTCAGCAAAAGATACCCAGGGTGATGGTTCCAGAAGTAGTAGGGAAACCAGGAGAGAGTGACCAAAAGAGAAAGGAGAGCCTCAGAAATGAGGATTTGGCCAACAGGGCCTTTGGTCACCCAGAGTTCAAAGAGATCATTGAACTTGGCAATTAGGAGGTCAGTGAGGACCTTTGGTAGTGCACTTTCCCTAGGAGGATGGGGTTGAGGCCAAACTGGAGTAGGTTGAGATATAAATGGGAAGTTGGGGAAAGTATAGACTCTACTTTCAACAAATCTGAGGGTGAACGAAAGAAAAGAGAGAGGGAAGGAGGGAGGGGAAGAGAGAGAAAGAGATGGAGAGAGAGAGAGAGAGAGAGAGAGAGAGAGCAAGTTAAGGGAGCAAGAGAACACATCTAGGGAAGGAGGGACCTTGTTCTGGGGGATGACAGAGACAGGCACTTTATAATCAGGAGGGAAAGAGCTGGAATAAAGAAGCTGAAGTTTCCTGAAGAGAAGGGCCTGGAGGAAGGCCCCAGAGAAGGAGGGTGGATAAGGCCACGGCCCCGGGTGAACAGATTAGCCTTTAACGAGAGGGGCACATCGTCCCCTGAGAAGGGCGGGCTGGAGGGGAAGGAAGTTGGGGAGGCAGGCCAGGTTTGGGTGGGGGGCAGGGCATTGAGGTAATTCACGCTTGAAAGCCTCTGTTTTCTCAGGGAAGTGGGAGCAGAGGTTGTTCTGTGGGGAGAGGGTGGGGCGGGAATGTGGTAGGAGCTGAAGGAAGTTTGGAACGTGGCCCAGGGAACGTGGAGACTGGAGCTGGGGAGTCGACAAGGGAACATGCTTCAGGGTGGTGGAGGGGTACCAGGCCCGGCTGAGGTTGACCAAGTCTTCCCGCATGCAGGTCTTGTCTCCCTCCCTAGGCTGTCAGAACCTTGAGGCAGTGTCTGCTCCTCTTTCTAGTCCATTCTCTTGCTTGGCAATGCCCAGCAGCATCTGGCCCAGAGGAGGTACCCAGCCCTCTCGATGCTCTGGCAAAGCCATCACCGACAAAACCCAGAGGCACTGTAGGGCTGTTAGGGGAAACAGAGGTAGGATCGTAATTGCCCTAACAGGAAGTGCTTCATTTTGGTGGTCCCAGACCTTTCCTGCCCCCTTGCTGCCCACCTCACTCCTGTTGCGTGCTGAGGGCAATGGAGAACAGCCAGGCTCCCATTTTTGCCCAGCAACCCTTGTAGGCCTTAAATCCTTCAGGCTGGGGAGAGGCCCCCAAGAGGGGCCAGTGGTTTCACCTCCCACAAGCTAAATGAGACTGAGGTAATTCTTAGGAGGTAATTAAGACAGAGCAGCTGTGTAGGGAGAAGAACGATCCATGAACACAGGCCTGAAGGCTACCTGGGCTCCGGGAAAGGATGTGAGAGCTGGCGTGAGGGGGGACCTCCGAGGATTGCTGCTCAGGGGAATGAAGGGGCTGGACAGCCTCGATCATGAAAGATTGTGGCTGAATAAACACAAGTTCACGGTTGGCTGGGAATGAGCCCTGAGCTCTGGAGGAATAGCTACCTCTTCTCCCATTCTCTCCCCGCTCCTGCCCGTTTTCAGAGTCCATGGCCACCTAGAGATAAAAAAGATCCCCGGGTGTGACAATAGGTCTGCATCTTTCTCCTTCACATACCATCTTCTTCCAGCCCAGTCTCTTCCACCTGGCTCCCTCTCAGGCGCTCATCTGAGCCATTGTATTGACACAATACAAGCACATTTTCATCTTCTGGAGGTAAATTTAGCAAGAACCCTCAGAGACTAACAGAAACTCGGGCTCCCCATCAGCCCTGCTCACCATCTCCTGCCCCACCCTCTAGATTTTCCACTCCAGGATCCAGGATCCACGATCCAGCCTGCACTTACACAATTCAGGGACAGAGAGCTTAGCCCAGCCCAAGGCTCCACTCATTTCGCCACATATAATAAAGCTCTGTTTATTGAGGGCCGGTACAGTGCCAGGTCTCTGGTTTAGGTGTTGGCTGGACCGTTGCAAAGTTTTCCTTTGATTGAGCCAAAATGTGTCTCCCTGTAGCTTCTACCCATGGGCCTCAGCCCTACCTTTGAAGTCACAAAGAACAAGTGTAATCTCATTGCAGTCTAATCCTCAGATATTTGAAAATGGCTGTCATTTTCCCAGGAGTTTTCTCTCTTCTGTGGATAAGCATCTCTTTCTTTCTTTCTTTTTATTTTTATGTGTCTTTACTTTTTATTACCCAAGGAGTATCAGGGCTTGCAGAACTTTTAGAAACACTCAGAAAAGCCTAAAGAAGGAAGTAAAAATCTATCATAATCTCACTCCCCGGAATGACCACTGTAACTTTCTCCTTTCTTCTAACCAGTCTCTCTCGTTTTTTTTTTTTTCCTGTATATGCTACACCTTTTTTTTTCTTACCAAGACAGGATCATCCTCTAAGTTATATTGTACAGGTTTCTTTTTTTCGCTCTTCAGTTTATTAACTTTTTCTCAATCCTCTATCAAGCCAATTTTAATATAAAATTGTATAACCATTCAATGATTTATTTAACCAGCTTTCTAAAGTGAGACATTTGGCTTGTTTCCGATTTTCCTTTGTTGCAAAGAACACAGTGGGGCTGGAATTGGAAGTGGGATGAAGGTAAGGGGTAGGTGAACAGAGAAAAGAAGAGCCCTTGAATCAAATTATTCATACTATTCTAGCATCTGATTTTTTTTTTTTTTTTTTACATTCTGTGTCGATAATTATACCTCCCAGAACATGATTGTGAGTGCCTGCTTAGTACTCGGTTACAAGGACTTCCTCTAATTAACGTAACTGGTTTCCTATTATTGGACATTGAGGCGGTCTCTAATTTTTGACGATTACACACCTGGCTGTGACGAATATCCAAGAAGCTAAATAAATCTGCGCCGGTGCTTGACACTGAGGTCAGGAGGCATTATTTTCGGACCTCTAAAGCATAAGGAACCTGCCAGTAGTTGTAACTGCAAACTTTTTGGCAAAGACCCAGAAGACTGGCTGAGGCCAAGACCATGGCTCAGCAGCTGGGCTTGCCCAGGGTCAGTACCTATTTATCCAGCCCCTGTCGCAGAGTGTTCAGGCTGACGGTGCCCTTTGGGGCCACTGGGCTCGCATCCTTCTCTCACACGTGAGGGAGCCAAGGCCCCGGGGCCAGGGATGGTCAGCAGCTTTGCACCCTGGCGCCCCGACTGGAAGCTGAGCTCTGAGATCCGGATTCTGATCTGGAAACCCTGGAAATGCCGCCCGCGCTCCTTTCCTGGACCACTGACTGCTGAGGCTGGAGAGGGGATTCAGGCACTTTTGCAAATGAACTGACCAGTAAACGGGAGGGCGTGGAAAGAAGACTTGACATTCACCCCCCGCAGGCATCTGGACCCGTCCTACCCACAACCTCCTTTTTTTCCTTAACCCCGGTGATATGCTTAATGGCAGTCACCCCGTATCAGGTCCACCTGGCAACTCCATTTGGGGTCTGAGCTGAAATAACACGAGTCCCTCGCTCGCCTTAGCCGGATCAGCTGTGCCTTCTCACTGGGAACCAGCTTTGCTAAAGGCCTGTCTACCCTGCCCTCTGCGCCTGAGAACTTTCTGTGGTTTCTAACGAGCTTTCCTCCCCGCCCCTCAGGCCTTGCTACTGCCTGGGGAATTTGCACAAACGGTGTGTGATTTGCCCCTGTTGTGTTTTCCTTTCTGACTTGGAGGTAAAGAGAACCCCTCGCCCCCCACTGACTCTCTGTTTATTCAACTGGGAGAGATTTCACACCCAGCGACACAGTTCTCCCTCCCTGAGCCCCTTTTCCTAAATCTTCATTCCCCTCCCCTCGGGTACCCGTCAGGGAGCCCATCCTTGCACGGCCCTGAATAATTTATGAGTCCAGGCAGGCCTTATAAAAGGGTCTCCCAGGAAAAGCCAAAAGAGTGCGGGAGATTCTGAGAAATAGGAGGACCCCACAGCCTGCCTGGCCGTGACACCCTAAGGATGAACCCTGCTGCTCGCGCCCCAGCCCCAGCCCTGGTCCCAGCCTCAGCTCCAGCCCCGGCCTCAGCACAAGGCCCCCTGGCGCTCCCTGGCCTGGGAAGCTCATTGCCCCTTCTCTCCTCTGGACAAGTAGACAGAAGTGAACGGTAAGTGGAACTTGGCCCTTGGCAATTTGAACTCAGTCTTAGTGGGGTTCCTGGGAGAGGAAAGGAAATGAGATGTCCAGGGCACCCCTGTTCTCTGTGCCCCCTCCCCATCTCAGGTGCCAACATCTCAACTGGCTCTTCACGTCACTAATCCTTCCGGCTGGCAGGAGGGGACTTGGGGACAGTGAGCATTGCCAAAGCTGAAAGCCAAGCAGCCAGGCCCTCATGGGCCAAGTTGCCCAGTCCACCGAGGGGCAAAGGGGGAGATTGCCATGAAACGTGGGTTGAACATGACTTAGGCTGCAGAGAGGGGAAAGAGGTCCAAAGTCCCCAGAGGCCTGTGACTGAAGAACCGTCTCTTTCCTGACCACCCCATAAGATTTCCATTTGCTCTTTTCCTACCTTTGGCAGGAAAAGGTAGTGGGGAAGCAGTGGACCCAGAAGTATTTTTGGCCCCTTTCCCCAGTCCAGGAGCAGGGGCAAGATAGTTTTCACCCACCCCTCATTCGTTCCTCCAAACATTTACCGTTCACCAAACATTTACGGAAACACCTACCGTGTACCAGGCATTACGCTAGGTGTTGGGGATTCAGATATGATTGAACATAAATCTGCCCTTAAGAAGCTCTAAGGTGAGTAAACAGATAATCACTGAACAGTGTGATAACATTGTGGAAGCAGAGAGGAGGGGCATCTGTCCTGACCTGGACTCAGGGTCCTTAAGAAATGCTTCCTGAAGGAGATGGAGTCCGAGCCACGTTTCTGGCGGGCCTCCTTTATTATCTCAGGGAGCCTCGTCTCTTCTCCCTCCACCAGCTGATCTCTCCCCTTTGTCCTAGAGGAGCTTGTCTTTGGAGACCCTGGCTGTCCTCTACAAATGACCTCCAAAGGCAGGTGAGGAAACCTGTGGATTTGGTGAGTTTGAGCCCCTGTCCCACGTGTTCGCGCACACACACATGACCACGTGCAGGCACGCTGACCCGGTCCCTTCCCAGAGAGCCCCCGACCTCTGTCCAGGGCTGCAGACCCCGGAAAGCACCTTCCCAGCCTTGCCCACTTTTGATTCCCACAACAGCTCTGGGAGGAAGGCGGAGCTGAGGTTTCTGGGGTAATTTAGAAGATGAAGAGCCTGAAGTCCAGAGTGCTGGAGGGATGAAGGCAGGCTCCACAGCACGTCCGCGGTGCAGCTGACACTAGCGTCCCGGACTCCTGGCACCCAAGCCCGGTGCTCTCGCCCACCTCCACTCTGCCCCTGCGTCTTGGCTGCTCCAGTAGAACTCTGTCCCTTGGACGGTCTCCAAACGGGTGTTAGAACAGGGGCAGGAAAGCAAACAACCCCCCGGACTCTGTCTACTTGTTCAACTAGAACCAGGACAGACCCCCTTACTGGGGGGGTGGGGACTGGACCCCAGAGATGTCTGAGGTCTCTTCTAGACCATCTTACCTACAGGTTGCTGAGCCCTGATATGGAAGAGGCAGTTATCTGGCCATGCACTTTGAGCCACATGCTAGCTTTTGCTTTGGACAGGCTGCCGGTGGGGCAACAGGTGCCGAGGTCACCAAGATTGACTCTGAGTTCCATCACCCTGTCAGGTAAGCTTCTGGCACCAGGCTTGGAACTTGACATAGACCCATTCGCCCTTTAAATCCTCACAACAGCCCTGTGAGGCAGGAGGAGGGAGGCACTGCTACGATCACTATTTCATAGACCAGGAAACTGAAGCCCAGAGAGGTTAAGGGACTTGGCCAAGGTTGCCTTCCCTGGGGTCATTGTCAATGACCCCTAAGCCCCTAGGGAGGGGTCAGTGAAGAAAGCCTTAGTAGGAGATGGAGGACACAGGGCTAGAGAATGCTTGGCTGGAGGCCTTCGGAGGTGGGCGGTGGGATCAGTGTCAGGACTGATACATGCCGGGGCTGGGGCTCCCCACAGCTATGAGCTATGGACCTTCCTGTCTGGAGCCATTATGTAACAATCCAGAAGGTTCTGTTACAAAGCACCCTTTCTTCTTTTCCCTCTCATCCCATTACTGCAGGTAGAAGGGGTTTACGGGCTGGCTTCCTACTTGGCCCTACTGACCCCTCTGCACATATGCGTCCTAAGTGGGGGCCGTGTTTCTTCTCTGTCCACAGGCTCTTCTGGCCTAAATCCCGTTCCTTTGACTACCTGTACAGTGTTGGGGAGATTTTACTGCAGAACTTCCCTGTCCAGGCAACCATCAACCTCTATGAGGACTCAGCCAGCGAGGAGGAGGAGGACAAAGAAGAGGAGGAGGAAGCAGAGGAAAAAGGGCCAGAAGGGTGTGTGAAGGCGCCAGGGCCAGTGCCGCACAGGGCCTCAGCTTCCTCTCCCTCCCTGCTCCTGACCTGTCCCATCTGAGCCAGTCAGAGTCTAATTGGGGTCCGGTATGCCTGGCAAGGCTTCAGGGCATCGATTAGCCAGGAATCTCCAGGCACAGCTCTCTGGATTGAAAGTTGGGTCCTCAAGTCACCGGCTCGCCCTGGCTATACCCAACAAGCCTGCGAGCCCAGGCCTCTGGCATCTCACTGGGCTGCTGTTGTGTTGCCAGTGAGAGGGTCCTAGGAAGTCTAGGGGAAGGAAGACTTGCTTTCTGAAGCCCCCAGGGAGCAGATGAGGACCGAGCATGGCCACGCAGAGGGGAACTGTCACTCTTCGGGGCTTTTTGACTCCCCAGCCTTCTACGTGGCCACATACTCCTGTCTCCCCATGGAAAGCCTGACTTCTGGCTTCACCTCCACTGATACGATACCAACACCAGATGCAAGCACAGCTGGGGTGCCCTTCTGATGGAACTTTCAGGAAAGGAAGGGGACATCTAAAAACTCAACTTGTTTTGGGGACCTCCCTGCTTTTGGCCCTTATCTACTGGGGTCTATGTGTTGGCATGAGATGAATCAGGAGAAAAATAAACTAGATGATGTTTACCTTTTTTCCTGGAACTGGACTGATTTCTTAACTGAACTCTGCCCGCGTTGTGAACCCATGGGGAGAGGGTCAGACACCAGCTCAAGGCCACTTCATTGCTCTACCTGAGGTCAGTTGACAGATCCTTCTTCATGGGAATGTACAGCGGGAGGCCCAACATGGGGCCAGGCCCTCTTCGTCAACTTGTGCAATCAGGCTTGATTAAACCTCAAAGACAGCTTGGAAAGGGAACAAAAAGGCCCCCAGAGGGCAGCTTAAAAGTCGGAAGCAGGGCTGGGGCTGGGAGAAGAGGTGAGAGGTGCAGCCTTGGTTATGAGCCTGTGCATGTGGGGAGGGGCCTTGGGAGGCTACTAAGTCCTATCAATTTTACCTTCTCAAGTCCCTTTGTATCTGCCACAGCTCAGGACCTCAGGCCCACCCCTGCCCCAATCAGTCTTCATTTTCCCTCTGCAATTCATCCTCTACACTGGCCACCAGATCAGACCATGTTGTGCCCCCTGCTTAAAGCCCTATCATGGCTTTTCATTGCCTCACCAACAGTTGGACTTTTTTTTTTTTTAAATCACAGGTCCTCTTGAGAATCCATAGCTTCTCTACTCAGACATTCACGAATCAAGTCCTCAACTTGATATTCTAGGCCGTTCAATTGCCTGGTTCTTGCCTATCTCTTCAGACTCGTATCTCAACACTCGAAGCTCATGCTGCCTGTCTTTGAATGTGTCATGCTTTCTAATCCCTCTGTGGCTTTAATCCTCTGTCTAGAATGCTTTTCCACTTTTGTATCTAATAAGCTCCCATGCATCCAACAGGACTAGCTCAGACACGTCTCCTGTGAGAAGCCTCCCCAGACCCCCAAGCCCAGGCTGGGTGCCCCCATCATTCAGTACCTCATCTACCATAGCATCTACCTCTCCTTCTGTGCAGTCAGATGGGGCTGTGTTTGATATCCCCACATGACTTCTTTGCACAGCACACTGCCTGGCACAAGGGAGGTGCCCAGGAAATGTTGAAGAAAAAAGATTCTCAGGTCTTCCTAAAGCAGTTCTTGGTAGAACGAGCTCTGTCCCCCCACTTGCCGAGCTACGGACAGAACAGGGTAGCATTATCTGATTCAGGAGCGAAACGCTGGCCATCTGTCTTTCTCTCCTCTCTCAGCTTAAGACAGGCTGCTTCAGTTCTGAGCCCTCACTGGGACCTCCCTGAATTGGACACAGCCTTAAACAGGCCACCAAACTCACACACTGGTGCCACCTATTGGTCAGAATTTAACCTTGTTCCTTAATTAAGGCTGCCAGGCAGTTGACCTTTGATCACTTTAATTCCTTTAGGCCATTCTGTTTCTGCTTGTAGGTAAAGTGGAATTTACCATGTGCTAGCTGTATGACCTTGGGCAAGTTACTTATCCACTCTGAACCTGTCTCCTCATCTGTAAAATGGGGAAAGTCATGATACTTCCTCTCAGGGTTGTTGTAAGGATTCAGTGAGATAATATATGCAAAGTAATTAGCACAAGTCCTGGCACATAGTAAAAGCAAATAATAAGTGGTAGTATTCATAGTAATCATAGTTGTAGTAGTGGTTATTATTAATTTTATAACAGGAATGAATTAGTAGGCTAGAGTCAGCTAATGACTGTTTTGTTCAACTAACGACTGATTTATCGGTCATCTCCACCTGAGCTCCTTGGCACCATTTGAAGGTTTACCAGTCACAGCATCTTTGTAGTGTTTGTCCCCCATTAAACAAACAAAAAAAGAAACAGAGGCCAAATGTGGCTTCAACTTATTTTTTGTGCTTCAGCAGGAACACCCTTCTTTTGAATTGAATGCAGAAAGCCAACGTACCAACCAAATAAAGATGGAGCTGCCCTGGCCGAGCCACAGTGGGAGACACAGAATTCCTACCTTGGGTGGTGGGATGAATTGGGAGATTGGGATTGACATATATGCACTAATATGTATAAAATAGATAACTAATAAGAACCTGCTGTATAAAAAATAAATTTAAAAAATAAAAAAGAATTCCTACCTTGGTGTCCTCTCTCTGTAAACGAACTCTCTCCACCCCCTTTCTGTGAGGCACCTTCAGAGATCCCTAGATTGTGAGGAAGACTATTTGGAAACCACTATCCTAAGGGTTAAACCAAGATTGATTTGAAGTCAAAGGGGGATTAGTATTTTAACATGTCCACATGTCCAGTGTTCCATTTAAAATCCTTGTTTTGGGTCCTAAGCTCCCAGCATTTCATTTCATTTGAGCATTTCGTATCTCAGAAATTGCTCGAGCCCTTGTACCATAGGTAGTAGAGGTTTAAAATCCTTGGAATCCCAATATCCTTGGTTTTAGGGTATTATATAGCATAGAATTACAAATCCCTAAATCCCCAGTGGCTTAAACACCCTAAAACCCTTGGAGCAGTAATTCTTAACTCAGAATGAGCTCCTCTGAGTTCCCCCCTCCTCCCCTGTACTGGGCATGTGCCTTTGGTCAGTGGCAGCCATTTTGTCTCATTTTCCTCCCAGTCCCCTGCCCTGAAATGGCTTCCAATCCTCTTCCCCAGATATGGTTGCTAAGTGATTGGAATTCACCGTTCTGACTAATCAGAGCCCAGTGTGAGTTACCTTGTTATGGGTGTATCCAGTCCTTGTAGCAACTTCAGATCCAGTGCACAAACTCAGGGGGAAAAAAAATCTTTGCAAAACTGAGTCCTTCCTCTGGCTCCACCCTAGCTGGCCCATCCTAGTGCCCCATACTTCCGCATCCCAGCACTGCTGCCTCCCGTTTCCCCTACCCCATAGCAATGGAAAGAGGGCAAATCGGTTGAGTGTGAGACTTCATTTGAGCTGGGCCTTGAAGGATGGGCCCAGGCAGAGATGGAGAGAGAAAGCTTTCCAGAAAGAGGCAGCAGTATAAATTCCTTCATTAAACAAATATTTATTGAGCACCTACTGTGTGCCAGGCATTAATATTGTAATGATTAATAGCATGGGCTTTGGAGGCAGATGTACCTGGGTTCAAATACCATATCTGCCACTGTTGGTTCTCTCCATAGGCCCACTCCCCTCAGGTGTCAAGGTCAGCTCTGTGCTCTCAACGCGCTCACCTCCATCTCTGTTGTCCCTGATTATAAAACACACACACACACACACACACACACACACACACATGCTACACATGCTCATTAAAAGAGTTGCCTATTTTCTCCTTTTTCTCTGGGCAAGGAAAGCCCCCTCCCCGACCCCAGTGGTTGTTACCGACCCCCTCCTCTCTCCCCTCCCCGCGGACTGTACCTGTGTGGTTATCTAGTGGGCAGTTTGTCTCCTCTCCGCCCCAGGCCCCTGCTGTAAAATGTGGTGAATCCTCCCGAACAAAGTTGTTAGGTGGCCTGAGTTCACTGATTGGACCTATCGGGGGCCTGGTGTTGGTTACTATGTTTTGGGTTTACTCCCCAGCTGACAAGTCCTGTAGCAACCTCCAGGCAAGCACACAAACCCAGGTAGAAAACCTGGCAAAGAGCGAGTCCTCAGGAAGTGGTAGCCACACCCTCTGCCAGGCACTTGCTGCTCACATTACCCCCATGATCTCCTACAGTACTATAATCGCAACAATTCTCGGAGAGCCACACCGTTATTATGCCCCTTTATGAATGAGAAAACTAAGAGTTAGGTTTTTGTCCCTGGGTTTGTGTGTTTGCGTGGAGGTTGCTAGGAGCATGGCCCCTTCTAAGTGCCAGGCACTTTACATTATTACCTCATTTAATCCTTACAACAACCCTGAGACATAAGTACTATTATTATCCCCATTTTATAGATGAGCAAACTGAGGTCCGAAGAGGTAAAAGAATCTGCTCGAGGTTGCACCATGAATCAGTGGCTGAGCCAAGATTTGAGAGATTACAGCATTTGCCCAGGTTACACCAGTGATAAGCAGCAGGACCAGTATTCAGGTCTGTCTCACTCCAGAGCCCCAGTGCTTTCAGGATTTGGAATCTACAGGGCTTGGTGAAGCATTAAATTTGTGGGAAGGCAGGAGAGAAAAGGTTTCAATTCCAGCTGGAGGGAAGTGACTCAGACATTAGGAACAATTCTGGGCCACAAAGAGCTGAGGGCCACTGAAAGGTGTCACCGAGGGAGGGATATTTGGGGGCCTCCTGCTGGGCAGTGGCAGCCTCTCACGCAGCCTGGGCTCTTTGGGGCACAGGGCTACCAGAGGCCAGGGGTGGATGAGGGACTTCTGTTCCCACCCCTCAGCGCGATGCAGCCTCTGTGTGGACCGGGCCCTGGCTGGGTGAGCTTCCTTCTGGCTGAAGGGTCTGGGCCCAGAAGGAGAAACTACCAGCGGCCCAGCTCTCCAGAGATGCGCCAGGAACTGAGTCGGCACTGCACATGCTTTATCCCGAGCAAGGCTCATCAAACCCCAGCAGGGTGGGGGTGCTATCCTCATGCCTACAGATAGGAAATGGGGGCTCAGAGAGGTCAGGAAGTGGGGCAGCTGGGGGAGACCCGGGACTGGGTAGCTACAGGGTGCTGGCTCTTAACCACTTGGCTCCTGCTACCTTTCTACTCATCCCCCTTGAGAATCTCATAAGGGCAGGCAGCTCGCCTGGTCTCCTGTGGCCTACATGGAAGAGAAGCACATGAACTGTCATGCAAAGGCATTTCTAGCCCCATCACTGGGGACATCTGGAGCTCGGGGCCAAGTGTGAATTAAAAGGGGTTGAGGGAGAACCCATGAACAACCTGGAGTGGGGCTCTGGGTTCTTCCAGAAGACTTCCATCCCTGGGAGAGAACGGCCTGCTCCCACAAGTCCCTAAGAAATTCAACCGCTGTCCATTAACAGCAGGGGAGGCAGCGCCCCCTAGTGGTTGAGCTCTAAACTGAGCCTGGACCGACAGCAAGGGATCAGGAGGCCCACGCACCTTCTATGGCTGGCAATTTAGTGCCCGGTGGTTATAGGAACAGGCTCTGGAGTCACATTACACCTGGGCTTCAAATACTGGTTCTTTGCTAGCTAAATGATGATGGCCAAAATAGCAAATTCGTCTGTAAGCCTCAGTTCCTTCATCTATAAGATAGGGATGATAATAATACTAATTTAACAGGGTAATTGTAAGGACTAAATGAGACAATACATGTAAAAGACTTAGCAGAGTACTTGGCACATTACAGATATGAGATAATACATCTGTGTGTGGTGTGTGTGTGTGTATATATATATCTAATGTGTGCATATATATAACCATTTTCCTTTTTTGACACATGCTGTCATTTCAGTAATTACATCTTTGACTCCTCTTGACTTCCCTATCTAGCTCTATTAGGTCCCTGGTGCCTCCAAGCCTGCTGTCTTGCCCCGAGGGAAGCGCTGTCAACACTTACCTAAGGCTTGTGGGCAAGACATGGGCTAAGACACTTGCTTTTCTCCAGGGATACTTTCAAGTACCTTGGACTGTACATCTTTGTCCTTCACTATCCTGTGAATGTTAGTAAGCTTGTTTTACACACATGCTGGGCTCTTTCTGCACTTCAGAGCAGCTTGGCTTCCATGATCTCATTTGAGTCTCTTACTACTCCCCATGAGCTATTCCCATTTTTCAACGAGGAAATTGAATATGATGGGAAGAGAAGTGATTGGCTCAGGGTTGCATGGCAAGTCAGTACAAGAGCCAAGACTGGACCCCCGAATCTTATGCTGAGTCCAGGGTTTTTCCACCAACCCTTGCAATTGTCCAGGGCCCTGAGCTCCGGCTAAACGGGACATGTCTATAAGCCAGGGTGCAGCTTTATCGTTTGGTAGCCACATCACTGCACTCTGACAACAGGTTTCCTGCTTCTACTGAGGCCAGGGCTGTATCTCCAATAAACTGTCAAACTATGTTATTTTCCTAAAAGAAATGACAGCAAGTTACTAGGACTGGTGACCCAAGACAGCCACATCTCCAACACATACCAATAATACAATTAAATGTCAGATGACAGGTCTGAGGAGAGATGAACATTATCTCCCCAGCCAAGCTGAGGGCACTGCTGAGAAATTAACTGCTGTCTTGTACTCACAGCCAGCTTGATTTAGCCACTCATCTCATGTTGGACAGAACCATCAGGGGCTCAGAAGGGCAACTCTGCCCTGAGTCAGTACAAAGATTGGGAGGTGTTGATGTGTGTCATCAGCGTGGGTCCCGATGGCAGCACCTGTGTGCAGGCACTAAGGGAAGCAGTATGATAATAGCTCTCGGGGTCATTTGACATGACTCTGGGGGGTAGAGAATGCATGCCCGAGTGTCAGTACCAGAGGCAGGGCTCCTCTCATTCTGAGACACTGGCAGCAGCACAAGCCCTACTGGGATAACAAATCATTGAGCCCAAAGACCTTCTCCTTGGGCCCTATGTTACTTGGAAACCCTGGCAAGCTTGTTTCTGCTATGAGGGGAATCTTGTTACTTCCCCCTGGAGCATTGGATCTCTGAGTGGCACTGAATTTCTGTTTCTGCTGTCACTTGCGCCTCACTCTGTCATTACCATGGCAACCTGAGAGGGAGGCAGCATCAAAATCAACTCCTCCCCAACAGACATGTGTGGACCAGCAAGTGTACTCTCTCAGATTAGGGAAAGGGAACATTTTTTTTTTGCTGGTACGCGGGCCTCTCACCGTTGTGGCCTCTCCCCTTGCGGAGCACAGGCTCCGGACACGCAGGCTCAGCGGCCATGGCTCACGGGCCCAGCCACTCCGCGGCATGTGGGATCCTCCCGGACCGGGGCACGAACCCGCGTCCCCTGCATCGGCAGGCGGACTCTCAACCACTGCGCCACCAGGGAAGCCCAGGAAAGGGAACATTTTTAACCCTCTCTCCACACTTCAGTCTTGGTCCATGGCAGAGAGCAAAGTTTTTCACCTACAATCCCGGTGTTTGACATATCTCTTTCTTAGATCTTCCTGCATAAGAGCTGCTAATGTGATTGAGATCAATCATTAGGGTACCAGGGAGCATGGTCATCACAGTGAAAAGTGATATACATCTGTGACTATATTGTTGGGTCCACCTGCTCTGGATGACTGGCACACGCCACATTTGTTCTAAAGACCTTAGCTTCTCAGATTCAGAGGAGAAGGAGTACCTTAAGTTGTGTTTTCCAATCCATTTGTTAAACCAGAGAAACCTACAACAGAAAGAGAGAAAGAGGGGAAGAGGGGTTACCAAGTGTATGCTGAAGTCTCGAATCAAGCTTTTATTAATAAATGACACTTTGCTTGCTGTTTTAATCGTTCTGTGTGTATATAGCTTTCTCAGTGGAAAGCCTTGAAGAGAAGAAGGGTGAGTGGTGGGATTCAGCCATGAAATCTCCTTCAACCCACAACACCTAGGAAGGCTTGCCCAGGGCCAGAGTCTTGCTCCAGCCCATGTCTACGCTGGACAGAGAGGGTGTACTTGTTCCATTTCCTCACCTTCCCCTGAGGTCCTCTGAGGACCTGGGGAGCAACTTCAATTTAAATTCAAATTTCATATTGAGCTTCTAGTTGTGTGTAGTTCTTTCATGGACACCCAGGAGTGACGGGACTACTTCATGAAATTATGAGCCTGGAAGTAGGGGCTTTGCCTTGGGCTAACAGTGAGAATGTCCCCTGCTTAAACTGATCCATGGAAACCTGTTTAATTATCAAGCACTTTTGGAAAACTGATGACAATTTCCATAGGTAAGAAAAGTTTACAATAAAAATCCCTTGTTTGCAAACTTATCAGATTTTATTAATGGCTAGTAGTTTCTGAGGTAGGGGTGGTGTTAGGGGAAGGAAACAGCAGCAGATTCAGGAGACTTGACTCAGGTACTTGTTCAGGTTCTGTAATATGTTGGACCATTGACTAAGTGTCCTCATCTCTAAAATGGGGACAGTCCTTAGCCTATCAACCTCTTTAGGTTTGCTGGAAATGATGTTTGAGTGAATAGTTAGATGATGAAGTCACTCTGAAAACTGTAAAATGTTATATAGAGTTGCATTTTAATAAGCGCTGTGAAAGAAGCTTCAGTGTAATAATCTGCCTTTCAAAATGAAGGCATAGGGGCTTCCCTGGTGGTGCAGTGGTTGAGAGTCCGCCTGCCGATGCAGGGGACGCAGGTTCGTGCCCCGGTCCGGGAAGATCCCACATGTCGCGGAGCGGCTGGGCCTGTGAGCCATGGCCGCTGAGCCTGCGCGTCCGGAGCCTGTGCTCCTCAACGGGAGAGGGCACAATGGTGAGAGGCCCGCGTACCGCAAAAAAAAAAAAAAAAAAAAAAAAAAAAATGCAGGCATAAGCCCCAGACATTTCTGAGAGAAACCTTTGGAGATCTGGCATAAAAGCAGTTCAGGTAAATTACTGGAGGAACTGAAGCTCGTGGCTTCACTCCTAGAGGTAGCTGAAATATTTCCATTTTTCTGTCTGCCCAACTTTCCTGGATACTCCATTTCCTAATCAACTTGGGGAAGCTGTCCAATAGGCTCTGTGTACAACACTGTGCATATTGGAGCAGTAACTTTGCTTGAATTTCTGGGGGTGGTGACGTTTGGTAGCTGCCATTGGCAATGGCTTACAAAATCCTCAATTCATGCTATTTCTCCAAAGCTAGGCTGCCCTCACATATGAGTATAATGAACATATTATGCCATTCCAAACGTACTCAGCATGTTAGCAAAATGAATTCTTTTTCTAGAAACTACCTTAAGGACTCACGCTATTCATATTCCAAAAAGATACTGGAAATTTTAAAAAATTCTCTAAAATAGTGGAAAAACTTACAAATAATCTATAAAAGAATTACTGCAGGCACAAGAACAACAGTAAAAATGTTGGAAGACATCCCAACTGACCAAAACATTTGCTGAATGAAACATAAAAAGTAAGATTAAAGGAGAGTAATGGGAATAAAAATAAAATTATTAAAAGTACCACAGGGAGAGTCATATACAAAGAGTGTGGACTCACGGGAGGACAGGATCTTGAGGGATCAGCTTCAAGAGTAAGTGAGGAAAACGACAGGAGCAGTGAGATGGCAGATGGCCACGTGCTCCTTGATATGGACTTTCTCTCCTATAACCTCACAAATCTTGAGGGAAAATACAAAAATCGTCATGTACTACTTATTGTATTTTGATTTCTTTTAGAAGATGGTGAGAAGGGTGGAGTTTTTGGCTAGGTTCTGATTAGAGGCACCAGAAAGCCTGTGTGCATTTAGAAGCAGAGAATGATTCAGAGAAACACAAGAAAATAGAGACAAAATCACAGAAAGAACTCTGGATTTCCTGTGATCCTGGAATTGGGGTTCAAGGCAAATATACCAAATCTTTGATGAGGTAGATATGGTAGCTTGGTATTCAACCCCATTCTACCCTCATCCTAGTGTGTCATGCAGTTGATAGAAAGTATATAAAGACACATACACTCACACACACACACTTTCCAGATTTCCTTGCAGCTGAGCTTCTGAATATGATTTAGGTGCAGCTAATCAGATGCATAGGCATGAGATTTGAAAGGTGTAACACGGCTTTTGCTTCATTTCTGCTGCCAAGCATAGCGGTTGAGATGTTTAGTTATTCTGCAGGAGGGTTAGCAGAAGTCCCAGGGTCCAGTCATTAACTACATGGGAGTCAAGAGGCAGTGCATGTGGCACCCATTTTGCTGGTGCAGGTTGTACTATATGTGGCATGTTTCTGGAGCTGGTGGCAGTAGTCATGTCTTCCAGATTGTGGCAATAGTGACATGGCTCTGGAGCCAGAAATTTCTTGACTGTGTGGAGAGATAGCAGCACTCTTTGATGGCTTGGTTTTGTGATGTGGCCTTGAGAATAATTTTTTTTAATTAATTAATTTATTTATTTATTTTTGGCTGCCTTGGGTCTTTGTTGCTGCGCTCGGGCTTTCTCTAGCTGCGGCGAGCGGGGGCTACCCTTCGTTGTGGTGCACAGGCTTCTCATTGCCATGGCTTCTCTTGTTGTGGAGCACGGGCTCCAGGCGCATGGGCTTCAGTAGTTGTGGCACACAGACTCAGTAGTTCTGGCACACGGGCTCAGTAGTTGTGGTGCACGGGCCTAGTTGCTCCGCGGCATGTGGGATCTTCCCGGACCAGGGCTCGAACCCGTGTTCCCTGCATTGGCAGGCAGATTCTTAACCACTGTGCCACCAGGGAAGTCCCAAGAATCATTCTTGGAGGCTGAACATAGCATCTGTTTCTTCAGCCCTCCTAAATATAATTCTATAGCCATTGATACCCTGTAATAAATTGCTTCCTCTTTAAACTAGCTAGAGTGGCTTCTGCTCTCTGAAACTGAACCCTGACCAATGAAGGATGTAGTACCAGGAGTGCTCAGAGGCGATAGTGTTTCAAGAAAATGGGGGACTTCCCTGGTGGCGCAGTGGTTAAGAATTTGCCTGCCACTGCAGGGGACAAGGGTTCGAGCCCTGGTCCCAGAAGATCCCACATGCCGCGGAGCAACTAGGCCCGTGTGCCACAACTACTGAGCCTGCGCTCTAGAGCCCACAAGCCACAACTACTGAAGCCTGCGCACCTAGAGCCCGTGCTCGGCAACAAGAGAAGCCACCGCAATGAGAAGCCCGCGCACCGTAATCAAGAGTAGCCCCCGCTCGCCGCAACTAGAGAAAGCCTGTGTGCAGAAACAAAGACCCAACACAGCCAAAAAATAAATAAAAATTTATTATAAAAAAAAGAAAAGAAAATGCAGAACTGGAATTGATTAGATAGCTTGATTGGATTTGAAAGCAGCGATAATTCTGTTAGTATTAGAAGATGAGATGCTGGTAGTTCATGACACATAATGGCAAACCAATCTAATCATCACTGGTGGGCATCTACAATGAAGTGCCTATGGAACGCAAGGCTTGATGGTCCATGTAGCTGCTACTACAGATTATTTGGGCACTAATGATGAACTCAAGAACTGTGGAGTGGGATAACTTCTAACTGTGCTGTAGAGGTTTAAGAAAAGAAAATGGCAATCTTAGGATTTAAATTCTCAGCTCAAGAAACAGAGGACAGTAAGTTTGTATTCTCTTATCTCTTGTTGACAAAAACCCCAGACCGGTTGGAACCAGAAGGTTCATGATGCTCACTCCCACTTACCTGACCACCAACTAATCAGAGGAATGTCCACGAGCTGCTCATGCCATCTTTGAACCAGTACTATAAAACTTCTCATTACCCCTCCAGGTCAGGACAGACAGTTTTGAGGGCATTAGCCCCTTGTGGCCCCCTTTGCCTGGCAAAGCAATAAAGCTATTCTTTTCTGCTTTACCCCAAACTCTGTCTCCAAGAATTAATTCAGTGTCAGGGTACAGAGGCCAGATTCGGCTTCACATAGCTGAAAATTAGAGTCTTATCCTATGGGTTTTTGAATTGCAATATACATTGAACTCACAGCCTTTCCAGGTGACACTTTTGGGAAAGTAAGGGCATTTGTTTGGCTAGATGAGACCTCCTAGAATAGAAATGAGGATGTTTGGGTGAATTCGGATGACTCTAAGTACTTCACCAATGAGCCTTCTTTGCCCTAGAAGCATCCCTAGTTTGATGAGGCTAGTCCTGCCTTGCCTGAACACCCTCAGGTTACTTGCAAGGGAATGCCAATTTTCCTCACGTACCATGCCTACCACCTCTCATGGCTTCCATACCTATAACTAGAGTTAGAACACAGTATGCTCCAAGGATACAAATATAAGTCTGAACTGGAAGGAGGAAATTGCAAAATTTTGCTAACTTATAATGGCAGAAATTTGGAGAATATGTGTGGGAATGTATTTTAAGGATACTATACTTTGGAGGAAGGAATGTAATTTTAGATTGGGCCAAATATATCAACACCTGAATACTTACCAGAGGTTCTGGATTCAATTACTAGCTTGCCCAGTTGGCAGTGGTTCTATTTGCTTGGTTGATTGAAGCCAAGGCTGAAAATTAGCCCATAGTAAATGAAGTTGCTATGCCAGATATCCTTGGTATAATGTAGAGGAAGTTCTCCAAAGGCTTAAGGAAATAGAAACATTGGCATACATTTATGATATATGATCCACTCACCTACATCCTCACCATGTCCCCCAACGGGACCTAGGGGATGTTCTCTTCCCCAAGACATTGAAAAATACACTGATGAAAGGAGCCTTATCACTCTTGGAACATGCTACAGTGGTAGTCTTGAGTAGGCCAGAGATAGAGACGAGAGATGCTGCCACTGAAAGTAATTTGCTAATTTCAATGAGAATAATGGGATCTTAGAATAGCAAAGAACAAGCGGCAGCACTTAATGACCAGAGACAGGGTGACCATGGTAAACATGACAGAAGCATGGTCAGAGAAGTAAGCTGAATGTTTTTGACCTGCAGGGAAATTTGGTAATGGCTAATTGTTCTTCAGATCCTTTAGATGGAAATAGATGTGCAACCTACTAATTCCTACTTGATCTGAATAGCCGAAACAGTTCTCTCTGGTGAATAAAGATCTAATTTGAGTTATTATGATGGAGATTCATGGCCTCTTGAAGCCGAATCCTGCCTCTGTACCCTGACACTGAATTAAATCTCGGACAGAGTTTGGTGAAGCAGAAAAGAATAGCTTTATTGCTTTGCCAGGCAAAGGGGGCCACAGTGGCTAATGCCCTCAAACTGTGTGTCCCCAACCTGGAGGGGGTACTGAGAAGTTTTATAGTAATGGTTGAAAGAGGGCGTGATCAGCTCGTGGACATGTTTCTGATTGGTTGGTGGTGAAGTAAGTGGTCGTCAGCATCATCAACCTTCTGGTTCCAGCTGGTCTGGGGTCTACGTGCGTGTGGGCAGCATACAGTTAACTTCTCCCAGCTAGTGGCAGTTTCAGTAACTGCAAAACAGGTCAAAGATATTGTAATACATGTCCCTCGAGGGGGAACCAGGACCCTGCCCCAAGGCTGCACTATTGTTTCTCTTGACTGTTCCTTCCTTGTCTCGCATCCCCTTCCTTCCCTGATTAGCAACTGTTTGAACCTGCTCCCTGGAACCCAGGGAAGGTCATGGAGGCTGAATGAAGCCTATTTCCTGTAATCAAGAAATGGGGGACACAGGGAGGCTTTTGTGTGCCCAGGAGCTCTGCAGGGTCCTGCTCGATATGAGTCTCACCTATTTGCAGATCTGAGTCAGTTCACACACCCAGAGGCCCTGGAAGGGAAAGCCAGGGACCCTTGAGGAAGGACTCAGCAATACCATAAGCATGTGTTGTAGATTTTCTTCCTAGCTTTCCTTTTTCTTTCTAGCCAGAGGGGCCTGTGGTCATTTACCAGGGTAGCCATGCACTGGGCAACTGGAAACACTCACTTCTCAGTCTTTTGGACACTGACTATGAGCTCACATTCATCCGGGACCAGTGTTGGGGGCAGCGGGAGAGTTTAGAACACAACGGTCATCCATTGGTCGGAGTCAGGGCTCATGGAGTTAAGAAATATAATTTTATACTAAATCCATCTACAATGGGTCCAGTGGATCTGCAAGTACATCATATGGTTCTTAGTTTATGAATGAATATTTGAAATAGCAATACTCAGCCACTGGCAGACCTACCACTTTTGCTCCCTGACCAGTGTAATCAGGGCTATTTATGGTAGGAAGGGCCAGGTAGAATTCACTGTATCTGTCAATACTGTATCCCTGGGGAAACCACACAGATGAGTGCCCACCAAAGATCTGAAGGATGTGTGTGTGTATGTGAGATGGGAGGTGATTTCTAGTACGTCCTCATTTAACTTACTTGTTTAGCCTGTGCAAAAGGTATGCAGGTCTTGGAGAATGATAGTTGATAATCAAAATTTAATAATTAATGGCAAACATGACTTTTTTAAAAGCTAGATAAATCATAAGAAACTGCAGGACATTAGCAACACCAAGCTCTTAAAAGCAGCCATAAAGAAAAGACATTACCCTCAAAGGAAGACAAACAGAATTAGAGGCTAGGAAACCTACTGCTTGGTGCTTTTGGGATGGCGGAAAATGTATAGTTCTGATGACAGAAATGGAAGCTGCAGCATAATGTGAGATTAATGATAAAATGCCCTTCTGCCGGTGATTGAAAGCCCAGGAGTGTAGCTACCAGGATAACTTGCTTACCTGACCTCGAGTGATTCAGTGCTACAGGGCTCCTGGTGTCACATGTATCAATCTTACTTTAGATAGCCAATGAAATAGATTCTGGCTGGCAAAAGCAGAAAAAGACTTTATTGAACTGCTGGGGCTCACAGATGCACTAAGAAGCTCCCCCCCCCTAAAAAAAGGGGGATAAAGTCTGGGCATCCACAAGCACTTTAAGTCCTACTTCAGAACCAGAGTGTTGATGTGGAGATGCCACCACTGCCACCAGAATGTATTCTCCACGTTCCCTCCTGCTTTGCTATAGATTGAGAAATTCAGGCAGAAGCATCTGATTAACCAGTCCTTGGTCACATGGCTACAAGGGCCAGGGATTCTGGGAAAGCAAACAGCCGGTCTTTTATATGTTGGGCAGAAAACTGATGAGTGGTTGTTAGGGGTGGGGAGAGAGTGGTGACTATGAAGAGATGGACCATATGAGGGAGTTTTATGGGGTGAGGGAATTCTAATTGTGCTCTGTATTCTAACTGTGGTGATGGTCACAGGAATACATACCTGCCTTAAACATTCATAGAATTGTTCACCAAAAAGTAGTTAATTTATTGTATAATTTAAATACATAAATAAACAAAACACAACTATGGTCTGATGACCAGTTGCAGAAATGAGGAATGCAGTAGCTACCCATAGCTTCTGCCTTTCTCTTTTAGGTACATAATTATATAGAGTAATCAATTTATTTCCCTACTTCTCCTCTACTATTTTATGTAAGGTGAGTTGATAGTAGTTAACTTTTTGTAGTCCACACGTTACAGGATATCAAGATGGGACTGAGACTGAATTAGGAGGAGTGGACATTACCCATCGATGGATCCAAGTGACCAACAGAAGCTTGGATTTTCCCTTGGAGAGATTAGTGCATTTTTGTTGGTATGAGGGAGATTTATGTTATGACAGGCAGCAGCATACCACTGATGCTATCAGCTCTTATGTAGAAGTACGGGAAGAAGGGTGTGCTGTGTGGGAAAAGAGGTGAATAACATAGATGCTGGTGGTGGACAAACTCTACAATGCACCCCCTATAACCCCTGCCTCCTGATGCTCATGCCCTGTGTAATCCTCCCCCCTTGAAAGTGCACAGGACCTGTGACTTGCCTTTAACCAACAGAATATGGCAACGGGGATCTGTCACTACTGTGAGACTATATTATTATTCTTTAAACATCTTTATTGGAGTATAATTGCTTTACAGTGGTGTGTTGGTTTCTGCTTTATAACAAAGTGAAGCAGCTATACATATACATGTATCCCCATATCTCCTCCCTCTTGCATCTCCCTCCCACCCTCCCTATCCCACCCCCTGTAGGTGGACACAAAGCGCCGAGCTGATCTCCCTGTGCTATGCGGCTGCTTCCCACTAGCTATTTCACATTTGGTAGTGTATATGTGTCCATGCCACTCTCTCACTTCGTCCCAGCTTACCCTTCCCCGTCCCCGTGTCCTCAAGTCCATTCTCTACATCGGCGTCATTATTCCTGTCCTGCCCCTAGGTTCTTATTATATAAGACACTACCTTTCTAGCAGACTTGCTTTAGAAACTCTCCTTGCTAGACTGATGACGTAAGTGGCCATTTGAGGGAAGCCCACATAGCAAGGTTGGGCAGCCTGAAGAAGTTGAGGGCAGTTGCTGGGAGCTGAGTAAAGCCTCTAGGAGCTGAGGGTGGCCTCCAGGAGACCACCTACAAGAAGCTGGGGCCTCCAGACCTATAACCATATGGAAATGATTTCTGTCAATAGCCTGAGTGAGCTTGGAAGTGGATTCTTCCCCAGGTAAGCTTTTACATGAGAACCAGCTTGGCTGACACCTTGATTTTGCAGCCTTATGAGATCCTAAGCAGAGGACCCGGCTAAGCTGAGCCCAGAGGCCTGACGCATTGAAATGATGAGATAATGTGTGTTGTGATCATTTGTTGCACAGCAAGAGAAAGCAAATATAGTGCTCAATGTCCATTCCAGCCTCTCAGCGTGCCTCCCTGTGCTGCAGGGGCTAAAAAGCTAAGAGTACATTTCCCAGATTCCCTTGCAACTAAAATTCTGGAGCGATTACAGGCCAATGAGATGCACATTCGTGAGACTTAAATGGCAGAAGGAAGGTGGAGGCTAAGTTTCTGCCATTTCTGCTGGTAAACAAGGTTGTTCAGATGTTTGGTTGTTCTATTGCCATTTAGTCACTAGCTTGTGGGTGCTGAGAGGCAGGATGCTTGGCATCCATTTTGCTGGTACAAATCATAGCAGGTGGAGCATGGTTCTGGAAGTAGCAGCTGTAGTGCTGGCTTTTCATCATGGAGTAGGAAGTAGCAGTTTCCTAACAGC
Organism: Mesoplodon mirus; assembly: GCF_964341445.2. Taxonomy (NCBI): domain Eukaryota; kingdom Metazoa; phylum Chordata; class Mammalia; order Artiodactyla; family Ziphiidae; genus Mesoplodon; species Mesoplodon mirus. The sequence continues at coordinate 92,057,357 of NC_138981.1, read as the reverse complement.
AGAAGAATTAGCAACTCCCTTGGTGGCCTGGTTCTGTGGTATAGCTTTGGAAATTGTTCTTGAAAGCTCAGTTTAGAGTCAGTCCTCTTGATAATTCTGTAAGCCACTTAATATCTGGTAATAAATCTTCTCCTGCCTAAACTAATGAGAATGAATTCTTTTCTCTGCAACTGAACCTTAACTAATATAGGAGGGAAGTCCTCAAGTGATAACTGAGTTAAGTATCCATAAAAGTACATCATAATAAATAAGAGTAAGTATCCATAAAAGTACATCATAACAAATAATAAATAATAGATCTTTAAGTAAGCCATTCTTCATATTTATTTAACAGATTTATAACATGTATTTTTATAAAGACCAGTAAAGCCACCTTATAACAATTTAATGCATCAGGTATAATGCACTGGTTCAGTGTGACACAACTACATAAGATTTTAAACATTAAGAACAACCCGTTTGCTTAACAAGGTAGCAACTACAAAACTGTGTGTTCAGCTTATGTCTCCTGCAGGCTCAGAAAATAAATGTTCGTCTTTTTAACTTGCATTTATAATCTTTCTGCAATTCAGAAACCTTTAGGTATTCAATTTTAATTAATCTAGGCTAAAATACAATACTAAGTAATCTTCAATATTCTGATTTAAAAATCACCAAATATTAATAACGTATGTTCTTAAGAAAGTATCTTTTTTGTAAATACAATTGACAAAATGTTCAACAAAGTATGTGCAATAGTGCCTTTGTATATAAGCATAGAGCCTTGTGTCTTTATAGAGCTATTGTAGTGTAATTTAACAATCATTGCTTAATAGCAGATGTGCGATAGTTCACATATAAACTATTAACTAAACTCTAAAATTTGGACATGTTTCAGGCAAATAATTTCTGAGAAAAGGCACAGATGTTTATTTACCAACTATCTCTTTAAGTGGTAATTTCCTTGAGAAGACAAAGTTGACAAAATAATTTTCAAGACACTACTAGTGAGTGTTTGGCCAAGCCCAATTTACAAAATTTTCAAAGGGTCAACTTGAAAATTCTTGAATATCTCTGAAAATAACATATCCTGTGGTGATGAAGCCCTCTGTGTTAGGCTTTGTTCACAGTGGATTCTTGCCAAAGGCTGACTATACCAATTCTTTTCCAGAAAGGGAGACTTCTTGGGTCGTCCTAAAGGATATCTACCCTTTCATTGTTTCAACTCTGAAAAGTCAAAAGGCTTAAAACCAAAGTCTTTTGTGAAGAAAGGAGCTCCAGTGGATGACTTCTCTCCACAATTTCCTAAATCAACTGATTAATAAATTGTTCTTATCAGAAACAGCACAGAAGACTGGATAGGTGTGTTTTTTTTTTTCTTTAAAGTGCTAACAAAGCCCAGTATCTCTAAATGAACTTTCATTGTAATGACTGAAATACAAGCAGCATAAAGTATATAGAAATTACACATCTAAATGAAATAGATTACAACTTTTTAGATAGATGCCAAAATTCTATACATTATCTTAACAATCATCACGCACAAGTACAGGCATACCTTGGATGTTGCAGGTTTGGTTCCAGATCACTGCGATGAAAGCAAATATTGCAATAAAGTGAGTCACACGAATTTTTTGTTTTCCCATGGCGTACAAAACTTACGTTTACACTATAGTGTAGTCTATTAAGTGTGCAATAGCATTATGTCTAAAATAACGATGTACATACTTTAAACATTTTATTGCTAAAAAATGCTAACCATCACCTAGGCCTTCAGTGAGTCATATTAGAAACATCAAAGATCACTGATCATTTAAGTTTTTTGTCATTTACAGACAGTAAATGGGTGCACTCTGATGCTTTTGCAAAAATGTTCCTATAAAAGGGTTTCATCTTCAAGGAATTCATGGAAAAGACTCTGACAAGTACAGGTTTCTGGTAACTGACTATACTGCTGAAATGAATAAATAAGCATTTTCAGAACTCTAATGGAAAACTGATGAATTCATAAAAGTGCTAACAAAAGATCAAGATGAAAAAAAATTAATTACATGGGACTGAGTGAACTGATGAGGATGATTATAATTTTTGTGGCTTTCTGTTTGAATAAAAAAAAATCCCACAAGGAAAAAAAAAAAAGATCACAGATCACCATGACAAACATAATAATAATGAAAAAGTTCCAAATATTGCAAGAATTACCAAAATGTGACACAGAGATGCAAAGTGAGCAAATGTTGTTGGAAAAACGGCACTGATAGACTTGCTCAATGCAGGGTTGCCACAAGCCTTCATTTTCAGTAAAACTGTAGTATCTGTGGGAATTCCCCGGCAGCCCAGTGGTTAGGACTCCGCACTTTCACTGCCGAGGGCCTGGGTTCAATCCCTGCAGGCAACTAAAATCTTGCAAGCTGCAGCAGCCAAAAAACCCAAAAACCAAAAAAACAAAAAAATGTAGTATCTATGAAGCGCAGTAAAGTGAAGCACAGTAAAATGAGTTATGCCTATATACTTTATGAACTTGCCAGACTAATACAATAATTCAGTCTATCTAATGTAACTTAAAATATGACTGGTGAAAATCCAAAATCTAAAACTAGAACCAAAGCAGTCTCAAGCTACTCTGAGACAAATGCCACAAAGAGCAGTGCTTGGAATTTCAAGTAATTTCTCAGTCTAATGAGAGACCTGTACACAGTTAATTGTACTGTTTATTAACCCTTCTGAATTGGCTGGCTTTAACCACCTCAAATCCAAATCCAAAATCGTTTTTCCTTGTATCGGCCCAGAGTTTTGAGTTCTTTATTTTTATCAGTAACAGAGCTACAAGTGTGTCAGCAGCTTCTGAACTGCTCAGGTAGGAAGAAGATAGAATTCATTAAAAAGTCATTTATTATTAGAAGACTGAATGAGATTAACTTTAAAAAGTTAATATTATTTCAGTTAGATAACGTGAAAATGAGGTTCCCATATGGTAATCTTCTAGATAATTAAGGCTACAGATCTAACAGCCTGCTTTTCTAAAGCATTCTAATAGGACTGAGGCAATTTGGAAAGTAGGATTTATCAATATGATGTGTCAGCATCAGTAACACTCAAACATAACACCACATTTTCAAAAATCATCAGTAATTCATGTGTAAATAGCAGCACAAACTAGTAATTTCCTTGCTAAAAGTGATATGGTGGTGCCCTCTGGTGGTAACGTTTAGCACTTAGCATACTCCCCCTGATCCTGCATACCCTGTGAAATATAAAAAGTATATTTGTATTAGAGAATATCAAAATTAGATAACACCACAAAGGAATGAATCATTGTGCTTCCAAATATCTTCTTTTTAACCTTCAAATACGTTGGTAACAAGATAAATCCCTGATCCCTACTCCTAGGAATCAAGCTGATGCCTATGAGAATCTTGGTAAATGTCTATAATAAGCAATTCCTGTTAAAATATTTACTTCCTGGTTCTAGAACTTAACTGAGTGGTTTTTGCATTTTCTAGTTTGGCTTTTAGATCTATGGGTTTCTCAAAAAACTTCACCAATGCTGGTTCATTCAACAAAGAGGCGAGAATCTGTTCAAATGCAAATGACCACTGAGGTTCTTCCCTGAGAGAGGAGGGACCTTTCTCTAAGTGGCTCTCGGTTTGCCCCTCACTGGGTCCTCCAGAAGCACAGACTGCACCAGAAAATCCTTTGGTTGATGACGCAGGGTTATGGAGTTTCCTTCCAACTTCTTCCATCCTGAGCAAAAGGCTGGTTACAACAGCAATGGCTTGATATAATGACTCTTCTTCAGGGTCCCCGTGAAATAAGTTATATAGTGTCTTTGAAAACTGAATAAATTGTAACTAGAAGACACAAGTTAGAAATATCACATTTGATATTAGACTTAGCAAATATCAGGAGAACTTAGAAGTGAATAGTCTTCTATTTAGAATTTGTACCATATAACCTTCACCACAAAAGTTATAAGAACTGATGATTAATCCACAAATAAATCTTGATTCTAGAAAGATGGGTATGAACCATGAAAGAAAATTCCACTTAAGTCTTCTCAACTGTTGCCTAATAACAGTAAATTATACACATATATTATATATACAATAATTCTTGGACAGTATCTGCCAGCATTCCATCAGTGTTAGGTGGTACTTTTAATTAGGCAAAGTCCCATATTTCCTTACATGTAAATCATTCATTCATTAACCAATCTTAATGAACAGATTAAGAATGAGTTCCCCTTGATCTCCCCAAAGGGCTAGAGTGGGCAGCTCAACTAGGATGACTTAAATATAAGGAAGGATGTTTTGGGACCTATCTAGTAGTACAAGGTAGCTCTAAGGAGCCCGTTTGGACATGTTTCTCTTTAAAGGCTAAGGTGGGGCCCAAGTAAAGAAATAAACTGGATTGCCTGCTAATTGCCTCTAGATAATCCATAGACATTCGTAGAAGATGTTTGTCAATTAAAAAAGAAACTATTCCAACACAAAAGTCCTATAAGTCAATCATGCTACCAGAAAAGTTTATATGTAAATAAAAAGCAAATAGATAAACTTCATAAAAATATATTGTACCATACTTTAAGTTTTATTTCTCTTTCTTAGTCTGTAATACTGCTTATTAAAAATTTAGAATAAATGTATCATGATTAATTTTAAAAAGTACTTATTTAACTATCAAATTACCTAGTCCACTGAGAAAAACTACGCTATTTCATATTTCTCATTTTGGTAATGTTCTGGGAATCCTCAGTATCTATACCAAAAGATTAAAAAATTTTTTTAAATTTATTTTTTGGCCACGCCATGTGGCATGCGGGATCTTAGTTCCCTGATCAGGGATCGAACCCGTGCCCCCTGCACTGGGAACGCAGAGTCTTAACCACTGGACTGCCAGGGAAGTCCCTATACCAACAGATTTTAATTAAAAAAATAAAAGAACATATAATGACTGAATAGTGTGTAAGAAAGAGATGGATTTAGAATTGTGTCAATAGGGCTTCCCTGGTGGCGCAGTGGTTGAGAGTCCACCTGCCGATGCAGGGGACACGGGTTCGTGCCCCGGTCCGGGAAGATCCCACATGCCGCGGAGCGGCTGGGCCCGTGAGCCATGGCCGCTGAGCCTGCGCGTCCGGAGCCTGCACTCCGCAACGGGAGAGGCCACAACAGTGAGAGGCCCGCGTACTGAGAAAAAAAAAAAAAAAAAAAAAAAAAAGAATTGTGTCAATAGTAGTCATTAATACTGTCTGAGCAGGTTCAAGATGATTAGGAACTAGGGTGTGAACTATTTTAATTATTATTCCCACTACCTAGCATTGGGCATGTCATCTAGTAGGCACTAAGAAATGTTTACTGAATAAGTGAACACTTCTAATAAAGTGGGAAATAAAAAACACTGAAATATATGGTACACACACATCTTTTCTATAGGTACAAAGTCACAGCAGAGGACTGTAATGAAACTCTAGATGCATTTAAATGTTTACAGTAGAAAATCATTTAAAAATTTACTCCCACTCTTCTATACTCATTTGAAACTTACAGAGATGATGCATAGATTATTTATTTTTGTAACAGCATGTTAGCTATTTTAGATTTGGATACACCCACGTTCATTTATACAAAAACACACAAGTAAACCAGAATTTTTCTTTGAAAATACTATACCTGATTCATTCTTGGTAAATCCTTAATGTTTTCTTCTTTTTTCAAAAGTTCATCTTGCCATTGACTTAGATATGCTTGAATATCAACTTTTTCTTTTCCTCAATGAGGGGAATAAAACCATTTCATAATGAACAGCCCAATATATTTTCCCAAATCCCCAAAAGAACAATTATGATCGAAAGATATTTCATTGAGATATAAGATTCCACATTTTTTACTCCAGAAATTGATCTGACTATACTTTTTATTTCACTCACTGGCTCTCAAAATACACCCTCCACTTCCGTTAAACTAAAACTTTTACTTTGGAAAGGTTGGGGACTAGAGGAAGAAGGATGCCTTTTAGATTAAACAGTACATGATGTAAATTTCATGTAGATGTTCTCATGCATACCACTAAGTTTAAAATAGCTTCTATATGATGTTCTTAGTATGCAGTTACCATAGCATACTATGGTGACTCTTTTTCAAAAATTCAAAACAGTACTTATTCATTCATTCCTTTGAAGAGTTTAATCACAATGATATTAATGGGACTTTATTAATAATTATTTAGATCTCTTAGAAAACTAGGATATACTGAACAACCTGGCAAAGTTATCAGATTTAAGCAGATCTTCAGCAATTATTTTTTAACTAAATGTTACTCAAAAACATAAAAAGAATGATGCACCTTTGGAGAACAATTTGACAACCTCTATCAAAATATTAAATGTGCATATTCTTTGTTATCCAGCATTCTCATACCTCTATGAACTTATCCTATCCTAAAGAAATATGTGCAAAAGTATTATAAAATGTAAGTATAAAAATGTTTGTTGAAGAATAGTTTGCAATATAATTAATTGGAAACAACCTAAATGTTCATCAATATTGAGCTAGTTACTGAAATAAATGATGGTACAACCAAACAGTGGAATACTCTGCACCCATTAAAAGGAATAAGATAGATCCAAATGTACTGACATGAAAAGATGTCCATGATATACTACAAAATCAAAAAAGCAAATTGTAGAACAATATTTATGAAATGTTTCTTTTTTAAAAGAGAGATGTCTATACTTGTTTATACATCGAAACAGGTCTGGAAAGAATACAGACCAAAATGTTTTCACATTTACTTCAGGGTGGGGTTGGGAGAGGGTATGAGGATTTCTGTACCATTTAAATTCCTTTTATAAGGATTATCTATTACTTATGTAATTAAAATTAATATTTTCAAATAATAAAATTAAATAAATATGGGTCATCTACAATTGTATTTTCTATAACTTCTGAGACTTAAGTATCAAGAGAAGAAGAAGAAATTGTTAAACTAAAACAAAGGAACTGAAAAAGCTCTCAGGACAAATCAATCAATAGACTTTAAAAGGAATCCACGTTTCCCCTTTGCGTAGTTAACCCTATTTACAAAAACAATAATTTAAACTAAATGATACTCCTAGATCATATACCTTTTTCAGGGCTGTTTTCTGCTGACTCTGCTTCCTTCTCCTTTGCAGGCTTGGAAACTAGAGGAAAAGAGAACAATTGCATTTTGTAAAATATTTAACGAATACCTTTTGAAAGTAAAATAACATTTTATATAAAGACTTATAAGCACACTTTATGTTCTTCAATTCATCAAACCAATTATAGCTAACCTGACCTCCTATCATTAGACGGCAAAGTATTCAAGAACTTTAAAAAGAACACTGGGGAAAAATCCATATAAAAAATCTCAGGGCTTCCCTGGTGGCGCAGTGGTTGGGAGTCCGCCTGCCGATGCAGGGGACACGGGTTCGTGCCCCAGTCCAGGAAGATCCCACATGCCGCGGAGCAGCTGGGCCCCTGAGCCATGGCCGCTGAGCCTGCGCGTCCAGAGCCTGTGCTCCGCAACGGGAGAGGCCACAACAGTGAGAGGCCTGCGTACCGCAAAAAACAAACAAACAAAAAATCTTAGAAGGAAATATACCAAATATTAAGTATTTATTTCTGGGTGGTATGTGGTATTTTCTTCCTTGTGATTTTCTTCGAATTAAATTGTATTACTTCTTTTATTAGGGGAAAAAAAACCACACACACACCGGAAGTCAAAAGACTGAGCTACTAGTCCTGATTGTGGTAAAACCTCATTGAAAACTCCTACACAAGTCACTTCTCCTTTCTGGGCCTCAGTGCCTTCTATATAATTAAGGGACTTGACTAGACGATTTGTAAGGTCACTTCAAACACTAACATACAGTAACATAAACATACATTAATAAGAACTTATCCCTCTTTAAGACATTTATATTTATGAAAAAGAAGCAAAAGACACAAAAATTAGCTCGTGACACTTCCAAATTATGTCTTGGAGACAGACTCATCCCGGTCTCCTACACCTACAGTGATTTATGATAAGCATTCACTGTTTGAATAACAGCTATGACCTTCAATCATCAAAGATTCTATTGTCTTCATCGCATTTTAACAAGGCATAAAAAATGGTCAGATACATTTTAGAAATTTCTGCTACAGAAGTAGAAACAAAATGCATTTTCTTTCTAATTCTCCAGTAAACAAGAAATTCCATAAATCAAAACCCAAAATGTAGTTTAGTTAATCAGTCAAATATTTATAGAGTACTTACCACGCATTTAGGACTGTGCTAAGTGTTATGGTAGCACAAAAGAAGTATAAGGTATAATTAACCCAAATTTTACTAGTGGTAGCTGGGTAAAGAATGTTTAAGCCAGAAAGACCTCTGAGTGACTAATCATCAAAACATATAAATTTATTTATTTATTTAGGCTGCACCGGCTCTTAGTTGCAGCATGTGGGCTCTTAGTTGCGGCATGCAGACTTCTTAGTTGCAGCATGCGGACCTCCTAGTTGTGGCATGCAGACTCTTAGTTGCAGCATGCACGTGGGATCTAGTTCCCTGAGCAGGGACTGAACCTGGGTCCCCTGCATTGGAAGCAGGGAGTCTCACCCACTGGACCACCAGGGAAGTCCCAAAACAGATAAATTTAAAACAGATATTTACCATGGAGCTGACTGAAATAAAGTAATTCTTCCTTGGAAAGTTCATCTCCCTTTGAAGGGTCCTTATACTTCACTTCAGTATAAGCTGAAAACAGATAACCCAAATCACATTTATAACAATGAGGGACAGAAACGAGTCCTATAATAGATCAATTAAATCTGGGGGCAGAGAATCAAACAAAGGGTCCCTGTCAAAGAAAGACATATGTGAAGAAATGTGGAAGTAGTATTACTCTACCGTATAGCAAATAACAAGAAGTACTTGATCACTCTGAGTTCTATTATTTCTCCAAATTTCTTGCTTTTTAATAGTTTTCCAAGAGCCACTACAAGTTGAAATTTAAAAATATGCATTAATCGGATATACTCCAATATAAAATTAAAAGTTTAAAATTTTTTTTTAAAAATCTGGCACTTGGGAATCTCTGAAAACGTGACCTCAGTCATTTAAAAATGTCTTTAATAAGAAGGAAAACACGAAGTTGAGTGCTCTAACAGATACACAGTGTTTTTTTCTATTTTTGATCCTTCTATTGAAAGCATATTCATTCCATGGCAATATTAGACATTCTAATTTGACTTGACAATGTGAAGTCCTTCATAGTTATTATTTGGTTTGTCTTTTGTTTTAAATGCTGTGATTGTGATTTGAGTTTGTGAAGGGTTAAAGATGGCTTTTAGATTTCTGGTCTGGTAAAGAATGGTTCCCAGTTATCCCGGGAAGGCTCTAAAAGATCTTAGGTGTAGTTTTAGACAAATTATGAGGTACTTTTTGTGTATGTGTGAATCACCCTATCTAAGCTAAAAGGTACTTTTGCAATGTTCCTTTAAAGTCTAAGACTGGTTTCCCAATTACGGATCAGGCCTGGAAAAGGCTGCCTCTTAAGGTCAGAGGGAAATACTTAAGTAAAGTGGAATGATGTGGTAACATTAAGGCAGTATGGTAGAATAGAAAGAAACCTGTGCTTTGGAGTCAGACCTCAGTTTGAATCTCAGCTAACCAATTTATTAGCTATGTGATCTTCAGCAAACTTCATCTTTCCCTTAGTTTCCGTATCATCAAAATTGGAAGGATAATACCACCTTTCAAGGATATCATGAGAACTAAATAAAAGAAAGCACGTAGGGCTTCCCTGGTGGCGCAGTGGTTGGGAGTCCGCCTGCCGATGCAGGGGATGCGGGTTCGTGCCCCGGTCTGGGAGGATCCCGCGTGCCGCGGGGCGGCTGGGCCCGTGAGCCATGGCCGCTGGGCCTGTGCGTCCGGAGCCTGTGCTCTGCAACGGGAGTGGCCACAACGGTGAGAGGCCCGCATACCGCAAAAAAAAAAAAAAAAAAAAAGAAAGCACGTAAAGCAAACACCTCGACAGAGCAAGTACTCAATAAATGGTAGCTTTTATTTTGCTTCCTTTTTTAAAAAAAAATATTTATTTTATTTATTTATTTTTAGCTGCATTGGGTCTTCATTGCTGTGCACGGGCTTTCTCTAGTTGTGGTGAGCAGGGGCTACTCTTCGTTGCGGTGTGTGGTCGTCTCATTGTGGTGGCTTCTCTTATTGCGGAGCACGGGCTCTAGAGCACAGGGTCAGCAGCTGTGGCACGCGGGCTCAGTAGTTGTGGCTCATGGGCTCCAGAATGCAGGCTCAGTAGTTGTGGCACATGGGCTTAGTTGCTCTGCGGCAGGTGGGATCTTCCAGGACCAGGGCTCAAACCCGTGTCCCCTGCATTGGCAGGAGGATTCTTAACCACCGTGCCACCAGGGAAGCCCTATTTTGCTTCCTTTTCCAAATGTTTAATACCCCTGTTGCCTGGTCTCATTTTTCTGAATAATTTGTAGTATTTCACGAGTTTGGCAGTTTGTCTAAAGTTAAATTCAAGTCTCTAATAACAACAACAATAAAAATTCAACATTATGACAATATTCAAATGATAGTTCCTACACACAAACTACTTATCATTAAATTGATTGAACACTAACAGGAAGGAAACTTGTGAACCCATCTGTTGCACAGAAACTCTTCCACAGATGTCAGTGTAACTATATATCAGCAAAAATATTGCTAATATGATCCACGGGCCACAATGAAGTAATGACCTTATATCATATGGAAAATTACGTTGTTAAAATGGAATGATATCTGTAATTATACTTGTTAAAATGGTCTCAACTCCTATACATTACTAACAACTGTTAAATTCTTACCTGGAGGAATATGCAGCTTAAAAAGCACCTTAAGCTTCTCAGTAAAACTTCCATTGTACATTATGTCTGTTCAATAAAATTAAATTGCAAATAATCACAGCCAAAGAACATTCAATCAATTCCAGCAACACAGATTAATTAAGACACAGATACTAGCCAGGAATTAGGATTCAGAAACCTTCTGTTACTTAAACTAACTGTTAAACAACTACCCAGTAGGCCAGATTCACTCCTTGAAGTATATAAGCAAAATACCCTTTATCAGAGGGATAAATAAAATGCTCTTCTGCTGAACTCTTTCCCCCAATCCCAATCTAAAATTTTCTTTTTCTTTTGAATGAGGCCTTATGCTTCATCTGAGGAGAGAACTCCTCTTCAAGGGGAAATCCCTGATAAGAAAGCATGCTAGGTTGTCTGGAAAAGCAAAGGAATGATATAACCATTGGACTACCTACAGGCACAAAATATTCATTGAATATTTTTCTACCACTTTTCTAGGCTATGTGGTTGGATTTTTACTGAGGGAGAACGTCCTCCTGAAGAATCCATGTGCCTGAAGGTGGGAAAATCAGGACATTCTCGTCCTTCATGTTAACTATTAAAACATCCACATCTAACAGCTTGCTTTTCTGAGAGGGTTGGGGCAAAATGAGATGAATATATTTAGACTTAGCAACAAACAAAGAAAATGGTCCAGTTATTGCTAAAGTTGGAGACAATGTAAATCTGATAAAAAATCTGATATCAGGCTGATAAAACCTGACTAAATTGGCAATGATAGGCAGTACTAAGTATTTCTAGGGCTACCTTTATTTTTTTTTGCTTTAAAAAAGATTATTGGACATCATCCTACCAATTGCAGAGGAGAATTCTTTGAAGTTTATAAGGCAGTCGGAGTTTTCATCCAACAATCTGAATGTCCATAAAGCTAGTGAGTCTCTGTTTGCAGAATGAGCCCAGGGACTCAACAAGTGATACAACACTCTGAACTGCTGGCAGTCAATCTGATACTGTTCCAAATATGACAGACTGGGATCATGGTGCTTCAATACTGGAGAACTCAAACACCAATAGTAAGAAAAAAACAACTCTCTCTATTTAAGAAATGGAAAAAAAGACAAAGTCATTACATCAGAAAAAGTAACTTTATAAGATTTTTTTCTTTTAAACATGTCTACTAAAGTAATTAAAGATAAAATAGTTGAACGGTTGTGGTAAAATTCTGCTAAGAATATTATTTTTCATTTAAAGAAGGAAAACAGTACCTTAAAGATGACATAAAGTTCATCCAATTCATGAAGGCTCAATTTCACATCTTGTGATACAACACGCAACTTTAAAAGGATTAAAAGCAATTTAGAATTTAACACTTCAGCACAGAAATTCTCTTTGAATCTATTTAGAAATCTCCCTCGGTCAGAATAACATATATATTTTTTAACTTTTTAAAGGAATAGCAAAGGTAAATGTACCTATTTTGCCCTTTTAAAAAGTTGTACATAGACTATAGCTCAATTTTACTCTGATATGTAATTTGACCTTCATCTCTTCACATCCAGAGATAACTGCCAAAGGACAGCCACTGAATGTCTATAAATATAAGCAACAATATTCTATAGTTTTTTCCATATATTCCTGTCTTGCTATATAAGCAATCTGTCAAGTCACCACATGGGGTTGTCATTAAACACTTCAAAGGCACTGGGAGATGTACATTCCCTCTCTGTGCCAAAAAACATAATCTATCCCAGAGCATAGAAAAATATGATTTGTTCCAAAATCCATTCTATGACGTGAGCACAATTCTAATATGAAAACTAAAGTTAGCACATACACACTGTAAGCCAATGTCACTTTAACACAGATATAAAGAACCAAGCTAAACTATTTAAGAAAATTATCAAAGCAGAATATTAAAAGAATAATACAACATGAACAAATAGGACTCATTTCAAGAATCCAAGGGAAGTCTAATATTAGGAATTCTTTAATGTACTTTACTACATTAATAAATATAACCTCAAGATATGGAAAGGTTATTTGATCAAAGTTAACATTCAATATAGATTTTTTAAAAATGTCCCAAATCCCTTAACCTAGAAACTGAATGAAACTCCTTAATTTGCTAAAAGGCATCCTTCAAAAATCAACAGCAAGTATCATACTTAACAATAAAATACTAGAGGCACTTCTATTAAATTCCACAATGAGACAAGGAAGGCTGCTTCCACTGCTATCATTTAACATTTCTCTGAAGGTCCTACCCACTACAGTAACACAAAAAAACTGAAAAGAGGTATATATATTAGGAAGGGTCAAAACTCTAAGACTAGAAATGATATGCTTGTCTATTCAGAAATTCAACTGAAAAAAATTAGAATTAATGAGAGTCAGTAACACAGCTACTTAAAAAAAGCAACATGTGCAAATCAATGGCTTTTACATATACTATAATAAACAAATTATAAAATGTAAAGAAAAAAGATCTCATTCATATTAGTAACAAAACCATAAAATATATAGGAGTAGACAAACCCAACAAGAAATGTGTGAGATCTATATAATGAAAACAATAAATGCTTACTAAAGGACATTTAAAAAGACATCATTAAAATGGATATTAAAAAGGAATATTAAAAGACTTACCAGATTTCAAAATGGACTATAAAGCCACAATAATTAAAACATTGCGGGGCTTCCCTGGTGGCAGTGGTTAAGAATCCGCCTGCTAAGGCAGGGGACACAGGTTTGAGCCCTGGTCTGGGAAGATCCCACACGCCACGGAGCAACTAAGCCCGTGCACCACAACTACTGAGCCTGTGTGACACAACTACTGAAGCCCACGTGCCTAGAGCCTGTGCTCCACAACAAGAGAAGCCACCGCAATGAGAAGCCCGCCCACCACAAGGAAGAGTAGCCCCCGCTCACCACAACTAGAGAAAGCCCGCGTGCAACAACAAAGAGCCAATGCAGCCAAAAATAAATAAATTTAAAAAAAAAAAAGAAAAAGAAACAGTGTGGTGTTACAGGAAAAAAAAAGAAACTACAGAAATAAACCCATATTATCATATGAAAAAGGCAGAGTAGGGCTTCCCTGGTGGCGCAGTGGTTGAGAGTCCGCCTGCCGATGCAGGGGACACGGGTTTGTGCCCCAGTCCGGGAAGATCCCACATGCCGCGGAGCGGCTGGGCCCGTGAGCCATGGCCGCTGGGCCTGTGCGTCCGGAGCCTGTGCTCTGCAACGGGAGTGGCCACAACAGTGGGAGGCCCGCATACCGCAAAAAAAAAAAAAAAAAAAAGGCAGAGTAGAGTACAGTAACGATGGAGTATTCAATAAATGGTATTCAAATAATGGGCTATTTCAGTTGGAAAAAAATACCATTAGAGTCCTATATCACTATAAACAAAATATATACTTTACGTGTATTCAAGATCTAAATGTTAAAAAAAAAAACAGGGCTTCCCTGGTGGTACAGTGGTTAGGAATCTGCCTGCATGCGGGGGACACAGGTTCAAGCCCCGGTCTGGGAAGATCCCACATGCCGCAGAGCAACTAAGCCCGTGCGCCACAACTACTGAGCCTGCGCCCTAAAGCCCGCAAGCCTACTGAAGCCCGTGCGCCTAGAGCCCGTGCTCCACAACAAGCCACCGCAGTGAGAAGCCCACGTACTGCAACGAAGAGTAGCCCCTGCTCGAAGCAACTAGAGAAAGCCCGCACGCAGCAACAAACACCCAACACAGCCAAAAATAAGCAAATAAATTAATTTAAAAAACAAAGACAAAAACCAAAGCAATACCAGTACTATAAGCCAATATGAGAAAGTATGTTTATAAATTATATAATTTTATATGGGGAAGGCCTTGCTAAGTTTGACATGAAACCCGCACAATATGTAAGAAAAAAAAGAGATTTGACTACATAAAATTTTGAAAGTTATATACTCTGAAATACATCATAAAAGTTAAAGAAACAACAAGATTGGGGGAAATGGTAGCCACAAATATAATTGACAAAGAATTAATACCACTAATATTTTTAAAATGTGACGCTAGTGGGAGTGTGGGGAAAAAGGCATTCTCACACACTGTTGGTGGGATTATAATTTGATACAAATGTTTTAGAGGATAATTTAGCAGGACCTGTCAATTTTTAAATGGGCACACCCCTTGACCCAGTTGCCACTTCCAGGAATCCACCTTATAGAAATACTCTTACAAATGTGTAAGATTAGATGATATACAGTTGACCCTTGAACAACGCGGGGGTTAAGGGTGTTGACCTTCCACACAGTCAAAAATCTGCATATACTTTACAGTTGGCCCTTCAGATCCATGGTTCCACATCTGCAGATTCAACCAACCACGGATCTTGTAGTACTGTAGTACATGTTTATTGAAAACAATCTACATGTAGGTGAACCTGTGCAGTTCAAACCCATGTTGTTTAGATAAGGTATTATTTGTAAAAGCGAAAAAACATTAAAATGAAAGAGAGAGAGAGAGGGAGACCTACTAAGTGCATATCAACAAGGAATAGTTATGTAAAGTATAGCATACCCATACTGTGGTATACTATTCAGTGCATTAAGAAAAGTGAGGTATGCAATGATATGCAATGACCATGATATAGCTCTGAGTGAAAAAAGTTGCAGAACAAAGTAACTGGTATGATCTCATTTGAAAAGCTATATTGTCCCCCTCCCCCCCACCACATACACATTTATGTCTATAGATATTTAGAAAAAAGATCTGGAAGGATACATGCCAAATCATTTTAATGTTGGTTACTCCTGGGGTAGGAAACTTCTACTTTTTCACATTTCTATAATGTTTGAATTATTCACAATGAGCACGTATTCAGAAATGTTAGTTTTCCCAGATTTGTACCTCTGAGGACTTAACCTTTAAGCAAGTAGGTTTACAGAAACAATACATGCTCATGATAAAAGCTCAAACAGCACAGAAGGATTCATACAGCAAAGTAAAACACTCTCTCTTCCAACCAGAAATCTATTAATCCCACTCACCAGAAGCAACCAATATTAACAGCTTCTAATGTAGTCATCCAGATACTAAAAAGGAGTACTTAAAACACACTGTTTATTCCTTTTTCACTTTATCTTGGGTATCCAAGGATAATAATACATATTAGCAGCCCAGACTACTATGTAGGTCAGCTGTTCTTATTGATGAAGCACATCACAAATATGTTATGCTTAAATGCCTACATCATAGCATTCAATATTAAAGGTCACATAACACAAAACATGTTGGAGAAACCAATATGTTTCAACCAGAAGAAAATCACTTATTTCCTCTCAAAAAATTTACAGTAAGCTAAGCTGTGGCAAGAATCTAGCTCAAATGTATAGTTATTTTATTTTCTTCACATGAAATGATAATTTTTTAAATGAAGTTCAGGAAAAAAATGTTGCTCCAGTTGGTTTTCTCCCATTGGGTGGATACTCACCACATTCTGCTTTGTTGTTTCCTCTAGGGTCTGTATCACATACAACCTATTTCGACAGCGCATGCTGTATATATCTTCATAGCGAATATTCCCATATTTCTGCAAGAAATATGATTTCAGTGGATACTCATTCATAATAAATATCCACTTCTCTTACAATTGAATTTCATCAGATTCAATTCTCAGAGGCCTTGGTTCTATTCCTAGCTATTTTCCCAACTTGTTCAGTGATTATGCAAATTTTCACCTCCCACGTTTCAGTTTTTCTGTATATTCACAGGAGAGAATTCCATCTACTATATGGGTCTAGACTAAGTACAAGAACACTGGTAAAATTCTTAGTCTCTAAGAAGAGAATATTTTTCACCTTTTTATGCAGTGACAGATATTTAAAAGTGGTCATTATTTGTAAAACTATGTGAATAGTTTCATTTAATGAAAAGCAAACTGAAGCAGAGGAGGCTATATAACGTAGGAACAGTTCATAGAACTCATTTTTAAAGTGAAGTCAGATTTTACATTACTACATCTTTACTTGTATTATTATCTTACTCTTAATATACCACTAGAGATATAACTATAGTATCTATCATTTTAAATATGCTATGTAATTATATTTATGGTATAAGAAAAACTTACCTCATTTGACTCTCTAATCAAATCTGTAATATCCACTCTAATATGACTGCTTTTTTCATCACTTACATTTGAACCCTGCTGCACACTTGAAGGCAACGGGCTATCCTTATTAGTGACATTGTCAAAGAACCTATCCAAAAGTGACAGTAATACAAGAATCAGTAGAAGTAAAATACAGAGAAAATGACAGCTAATTTCTCCCTAGTTCGAGATTAATTTCTACCGAGAGGACAAGAGACAGTCTTATGAGGGAGTAGAATTTGAAGATGGTTGGGAATTAGGAGGACATAGGAGTAGGAAATGGGGTGGTGATGAAATGACTTCAGAGGTGGGGAGGAGAGCATGGGGAAGCAGATAGGCTCAGAGAGTTCTCAGAAAATACTACATGGCCCAGTAAGGGTGGAATATAGGGTATGTAGAGGCACGTGAGGAGAAATAATTTAAGAGAGATACATTGAGGCCTTAACATTGAGAGTTCCAAATACCAGAGTGAGATGTTTATACTTTACTCTGTATATAAATGGGATTTGATGCACCATTATAAGTTACCCAAATATTAATATATTCATTCATTTAACATATACAGTGTACACACACACACACACACACACACATACACACACATACACACACACACACCCCACACGTGTTTCAATACAAAATAGAATTCACAGAAAAGGCACCAGGAAAATAAAGCTCAGCTTACCTGATTGAAACCACTTGAAAACCAGAACAATTTCCCCCCACTGGACATTTAATATTATCAACCACCTTCCCACCCCTCAAATTACTCTTACACACTTTATAGTTTGAACTGGGACTATGAAAGTCCCAGCATACTGAATCAACCATATTAGATGTTAATGTAAATGTATATATAACCTAGTGGTTTACTTCAAAGTGACTGACTTACTTTTGTTATATTCTATTTAGAAACAGAGGAGTGGACTTTAGGCCTAGCGTTTTCATTCAGCCAGCTTTGTGACTTTGGGCAAATTATTTAAAGTTTCTAGGGCTCAGTTTCCTCATCTATAAAATAAGGGGTTTGAACAACATAAGCTCTAAGGGGATCTCCAGATTTAAATGTTATGATTCTCACAGTACCTGTTTAAAGCTGTCACGGCTTCAGCATCATCTTTACATGCCAGAAGTTTGTCTAAATTATAGTCAAGTATTGCCAATCCCAGTTGTAAAATGGCCTTTATTCCATCATAGAAGAAACAGTCCACCACATTCACTGCACTTTCAATAGGTAGCACACTAATAAAAAGTGTGAGGAACCATGAGAGAGAAACTGAGGAAAAGAATGTCATATCAGTCATATGTTCAGTCAGCTGGGGAAGGTGATCTCTGATAAGTTCTTCAAAGACTGCCTGATCCACCAAGGCACCTGGAGAACATAAAAAGAAATTTTAAAATGAACACCTTTCTAAAGGAGTTGTTTCCAATACCTCCCACTTCTATTAGTAGGCTGATATATCTCATTTCTCTTCCTTAAATTATGAACTTCTTCAGTGCCTTTTCTATATTTCACGCATCTCTTTATCTGCTAGCAGTATCATGCATCAAGAAGCACTTGAGAAACTCAATTCATATTCATTTGAACAGTTATTTATGGAATCTTTATTATGTGCAGAAACCTGTAATAGGTACTATAAGAGATACACCAATTAATTAAATGGTCTCATCTTCAAAGTGTTTAATCTCTAATGGAACTTGCGATAAATAGACAAATAACTATAACACAAGACAATACAATCAATGACCTTGCCATGACACCAAAGGCTTATGAGGGTACAAAGGAGACCACCTATGGTTTTAAGGTAGGGGGTCATGGATCTACAAATATTTGATGACTGAAGAAAATATTATATAAGTAACAAACTAAGAAGTTGATCCTCCTTTCAAAGCTTGCATATATCTATACAATTCATAAAAGTGTGGAGATTTTAAGCTGATTAAAATCTCTCTCTCATCAAGAGACTATTAAAATTTTTCCAGTAGCTCCAGATGCTTCAGATTACCACTGTTTTAGCAATACAGAGATAGTAAACTTAAAACTTCTATTTTATAAGGAAACAGACCAGGCACTTTATTTTTTTTTTTTTTTTTTTTTTTTTTTTGCGGTATGTGGGCCTCTCACTGTTGTGGCCTCTCCCGTTGCAGAGCACAGGCTCCGGACGCTCAGGCTCAGCGGCCGTGGCTCACGGGCCCAGCCGCTCCGCGGCACGTGGGATCCTCCCGGACCGGGGCACGAACCCGTGTCCCCTGCATCGGCAGGCGGACTCTCAACCACTGCGCCACCAGGGAAGCCCCAGGCACTTTATTTTTAAAAAGGAATGTATTAAATAATACGTTTTTCCATTCATATGTTCAGTGCAAAAAGCTCTTCTCTTGAGCATGTCAGTGAATGTGACATTTTGATATTGCTTGCATTTTGTATATTTTGCAACTTAATTGATCAGTTCTTCCATTTGATAGGTAACTGGATAGACAAGAGGCCTGTACATTGTTTAGAAAAGAAATATGTGTTTGTATATGTATATGTGTTTTGTTTTTTACCAATGATTCGACGATTAAAATAATCAGGTAACATTCGTTCACATACAGCAACCAGAAGCCAAAAAGCTTCTTCCTCTTTTGCATACAGAAGCAACACTGAAGTCAAAATGTTCATTGCCTAAAATTCATAGAAAAATAAAAAAATAAATATTGTTGGGGTAATAATTACATTTCTTATTCAAACATAGTAATTTTCAGCAATAACAACAACTATGAGAGTAATCATAATGGAAACATGAGAACTCTGAGCCAGTCCAAAGCAAAACAAGGTGAAGTCAGACTAACATTTGCTAATCAGTTATTTTACATGGTATGTTCAAGGAAAATGAAGCAGTAATATCATGAACATAGCACACAATAAGTAAAACCTCTCTAAATTTAGACTAATTTCAATGAGTAAAAAATATTAATTATTGCCAAGTCTTAAAAGAAACACTACATACTTTCAAGGACATACTAATATTGGAGAAACAAACTTCATCTGTATTTTCAACCACCTACAGGAGAACATCCCTTAGATGTCAATCATCCTCAATTGTGCCTAAAACTAAATCTTTCCTCTATTAAATAGGATTCTCTTCTTTGCTACCTTAATTTTGATCACGCTAGAAACCCTTTATCTGCCACATCCAATTTGTCTTCACATCCTAGAGTTTCTTCTTATAAAATGTTTTTTATTTTTATTTATTTATTTATTTATTTATTTATTTGGCTGCACCACGCAGCATGCAGGATCTTAGTTCCCTGACCAGGGATTGAACCTGTGCCCCCTGCAGTGGGAGCACAGAGCCCTAACCACTGGACTACCAGGGAATTCCTAAAATGTGTTTTAGATTTTCTTTATCCTCTCCGTTCCCACTACCACCCTAACTTTCTCCTTCTTCTAATCTATCTTCCATACAAATGTCAGATCACAACTTTTATATAACATTTGGCCATAGCCCTTATTATAAAGGTAATAAACCCTTAATGTATAGAATCTGGGAAGAATGGAAAGGTGTGAAGAAAATTAAATCTCCTGTATCCTCCCTACCCAGAGATCACCACCATTAACAAGTTGATGTACCTTTTTGGTGTTTGTATTTCCTTTTTCCCCTTCTAAAATTTAGACCAAACTGTATATTAAAGTTTGATTTTTCACTTAACATTATATTATACATTTTCAATGCCATTAAATAAGTCTTCTAAAACAGTATTTTTAATGACTGTAAAAAATCTATTAAGTTGAATATACTACAAATTATTTAGCTATTCTATTATTATTGAACATTTAGGTTGATTTCAACTCTTCATTATTATACATAACACTGCAATGAATATCTCTGTATATAAATCTTCATCCAAGTGGTTTACTATTTTCTCAGTAAAGATACATAGAAATTAAATTATTTGGTCAATGAATATTATTATTTTTGTGGAGTGTGTGTAAGAAGTACTTAATATTCTTTATTTGATGCTATACATAAACCACACTAAAATGCCTTTCATTAAGTAAAAGGCAATATTTTAGATAGACAGAGAATTTTAATTAAATTGGCATAGTTAAGACCAAAAAGAGAAAGTGGACATTGCCAGTGTATCTTCAGCCCTTGCCTTAACAGGCGAATGAACACAACTTGAAACACAGGTGAATCTTGCTGTTCTATGAGTGAAGAGATCGTCTCAATATTTAAATATATTAATATAACCAGTTAGAGAAATCTAAATATAAAACCAATCTCCTATAGGGTTTGAGAAGGCATTCACCATATGCCTGAAAAGTTTAACATTTCTTATTCAAGTTTAATCATCTCTTTAGAAGGGGAAAAGAGTGATAGTACTTGCTGAACTGGAATTACTATCAAAATTCAAAAAGCTGACCATATTCTTTTTTTTTAAAGAATCAACATGCCATTAAGGTGCATATATATATATTTTTTTTTCTTTTTTTTTAAACAGCTATTTATTTTATTTTTTAAAAAATTTATTTATTTATTTATTTTTGGCTGTGTTCCGTCTTCATTGCTGTGTGCAGGCTTCCTCTGGTTGCAGCGAGTGGGGGCTACTCTTCATTATGGTGCACAGGTTTCTCACTGCAGTGGCTTCTCTTGCTGTGGAGCACAGGCTCTAGGCGCACGGGCTCAGTAGTTGTGGCTTGCGGGCTCTAGAGCGCAGGCTTAGTAGTTGTGGCGCATGGGCTTAGCTGCTCCGTGGCATGTGGGATCTTCCCGGATCAGGGCTCGAACCCGTGTCCCCTGTCTGGGCAGGTGGATTCTTAACCACTGTGCCTCCAGGGAAGTCCAAGCTGATCATATTCTTTTAGCCACAAGCCAATCTTATTTAAATCAGGACAGAAATATTACCTCAGCCATTCATGATCTGAATTGCAGTGTATGAGATCAATTTAAATATGGTACACAAAAAAAATCATGAGACATTTGTTTCGTAATCAATATGGCAGTGGCCAACTATTACTCATTAGTAGCTTTTCTGAGATAAGCTATCAAGTCTGCCCTTTCTCCCTTCTTCTTAAACCCAGTGAAGATCATTTTTATTCCAGGGATGTACTTCTTGGGATTCCCCAAATACTCCATCAGCATCTCCTCTCCCCAGGTGATGCCTTTGTTCTTGTTGGCATCCGTGTAAGAGAATCTGAAAGTCTGACCTGTATTTCACCCAAAGAGACCATGGAGATTTGGCCCAGTCTTGTGCTTGCCTCCCTTTTCCACAGTATGGCACTGGGCACACTTCTGAGCAAAAATCTTCTTGCCCTTCTCAACATCACCCATTTTTAAATCGTTCTTTCTCTGTGCACAACTAAAAGGTTCCCCTGAATATTATTTTTAAATGACTTGATATTACTGCCAAATTGTATTCCAGAAAGACTGTACCAATTTGTATTTCTGACCTATAGCATTTGAATGTTTACTTCACTGCTCCTTTGCCAATACTAAGAATTGTAATAATTAAAATTGTCTTTGCTGATTTGATAGTGAAAATGGTATCTCATGGTTTGAATTTGAGTTTCTTTGATATTGAACTTCCTTTTCTAAACTTTATTATCAATCTGTATTTTTTTCTGTGATTCATCTTTTCATGTCCATTGCTCATTTTTATAATTCAACACTTTTCTTATAGGTTTGTATATTAAGTATGTCAATCCTTTGTCAGATCTGGTACAATATTTGACTTCAAGTTCAGTTTTTACGCCATCATTTTCCTGTTCAAGAAGCCATAATGGGAGGAGCATCAGTGAAAATGGCAGAGTAAGGCTCTCTGAAAATGTTTTCCTCTATAAAAGCAACAAGAACACTAGCAAAAATCATCAAAATCAATTTTTCAGAACTCTGAAAATGCACCAAAAGCTTACAGCAATTCAGGAAGCCTTTACTTAATGAAATGGTTGAATCTCAGTAAAAACAGTGAGCTCTGTGGCATTTTAAATCATCCAAGTCCCATTCCTCCTCAGCTTTACAGAAGCCTGAAAAACCAACACTCAGCAATCATGGTGAAAAGCAGCACCTAGCAGCCATGGGAGGGAACAGAATGGGGCTGGAGCACCTTCAAAGTCTCATTCCCAGAGAACTGTCATTGTTTGACCCGTCTGGTCATTCCCTGGAAAACCGCACTCATAAGGCTGTCTTTTATTTGACCTGACACAGAGCTCACCCAAGGTAAACAGCCTTTCCTTGAAAAAATGTTCCTTGAAAAAATCAGAAGCAGTTCTTGAACATGCAGCTGCCTGAGGCAGTGGATAACAACTGCGCCAAACAATAGGCTAATAAAGGGTTAAAATAAAAAGCTGGGGAATAGGATATCTAAAAGGAGCTTTGGAATGCTCTAACTTATTTCTCGGAATCTAGAAGGCAAAGTGCATGATATGGCTTCATGCCTGCCCAGAGCTGTATGCATGCTCATGATAGAACAGAAAAAGCGCTAAGCTCTTACCTCTGGCTAATCTTGAGGCTCTGCACAAACAGGAAGTGATAGAGAATAGAAAAAAAAATAAGGAAAACTCAACAAAATCAAAAGTTGGTTCTTTGAAAAGATTAAAAAAACCTGAAACACCTGTAGGTAGTCTAACCAAAAAGACAAAAAACAGAAAGATACAGAGAGACAGAGAGAGAGAGAAAGAGAGAGAGACTCAAATTAAAATCAGGAAATAGAGAACATTACTACCAACCTTAACAAAAATAAAAAGGATTATAAGGGAATACAATGAACAACTGTATGCTAACAAATTAGACAACCTAGATAAAATGGACAATTTCCTAGAAAAACCACCAAGACCAACTCAAGAAGAAACAGAAAAATCTGAACATACTTATTGTAAGTAAAGAGACTGAATTAATAATGAAAAAACTTTCTTCAAAGAAAACTCTAGAAACAGATGGCTTCACTGGCCAATTCTACCACAATTAAAAGAAGAATTAACACCAATCCTTCATTAACTCTTCAAAAAATAGGTGTGGAAGAAATACTACCTAGCTCATTCTTTGACACCCTGACACTAAAACCAGACAAAGGCATCAAAAGAAAACTATTATCAATACATTTTATGAATATAAATGCAAAAATCCCGAACAAAATACTAGAAAACTGAACCCAATAACATATAAAAAGGATTACACATCATGACCCTGTAAGATGTATCCCAGGGATACAAGAGTGGTAAAACATGAAAGTCAACAAGGAGAGGACCTTCAAGATGGTGGAGGAGTAAGACGTGGAGATCACCTTCCTCCCTACAAATACATCAAAAATACATCTACATGTGGAACAACTCCTACAGAACACCTACTGAACGCTGGCAGAAGACCTCAGACCTCCCAAAAGGCAAGAAACTCCCCACGAACCTGGGTAGGGCAAAAGAAAAAAGAAAAAACAGAGACAAAAGAATAGGGATGGGGCTTCCCTGGTGGCGCAGTGGTTGAGAGTCCGCCTGCCGATGCAGGGGACACGGGTTCGTGCCCCAGTCTGGGAAGATCCCACATGCCATGGAGCCATGGCCGCTAGGCCTGCGGGTCCGGAGCCTGTGCTCCGCACGGGAGAGGCCGCATCAGTGAGAGGCCCACGTACCACAAAAAAAAAAAAAAAAAAAAAAGAATAGGGATGGAACCTGCACCTCTGGGAGGGAGCTGTGAAGGAGGAAAAGTTTCCACACACTAGGAAGCCCCTTCACTGGTGGAAACGGGGTTGGGGTGGGGGAAGCTTCAGAGCCACAGAGGAGAGTGCAGCAACAGGGGAGCAGAGGGCAAAGTGGAGAGATTCCTGCACAGAGGACCAGTGCCGACCAGCACTCACCAGCCTGAGAGGCTTGTCTGCTCACCCGCTGCGGCAGGTGGGGGTTGGGAGCTGAGGCTCGGGCTTCGGAGGTCAGATCCCAGGGAGAGGACTGGCGTTGGCTGCATGAACACAGCCTGAAGGGAGCTAGTGCACCACGGCTAGCCGGGAGGGAGTCCGGGAAAAAGTCCGGAGCTGCCGCATAGGCAAGAGACCATTGTTTCAGGGTGCGCAAGGAGAGGAGATTCAGAGCACCACCTAAATGAGCTTCAGAGATGGGCACGAGCCACAGCTATCAGCGCAGACACCAGAGACGGGCATGAAATGCTAAGGCTGCTGCTGCAGCCACCAAAAATCCTGTGTGCAAGCACAGGCCACTCTCCACACCTGCCCTCCCGAGAACCTGTGCAGCCCGCCACTGCCAGGGTCCCGTGATCCAGGGACAACTTCCCCGGGAGAATACACACTGGCCCCTGCCACCGCAGGCTCGCCGCGCATTCCGTACCCCTCCCTCCCTCCCCCTGGCCTGCGTGAGCCAGAGCCCCTGCATCAGCTGCTCCTTTAACCCCGTCCTGTCTGGGTGAAGAACAGATGCCCTCAGGTGACCTACATGCAGAGGCGGGGCCAAATCCAAAGCTGAACCCCAGGAGCTGTGCGAACAAAGAAGAGAAAGGGAAATCTCTCCCAGCAGCCTCAGGAGCAGCGGATTAAATCTCCACAATCAACTAGATGTACCCTGCATCTGTGGAATACCTAAATAGACAAGGAATCATCACAAAATTGAGGCAGTGGACTTTGGGAGCAACTGTAGACTTGGGGTTTGCTGTATGTGACTGACTAGTTTGATTTTTATGTTTATCTTAGTATAGAATTTAGTGCTTGTTATCACTGATGGATTTGTTTATTGGTTTGGTTGCTCTCTTCTCTTTTTTTATTACTTTAAAAATTTTTAATTTTAATAATATTTTTAAAGATTTTTTATTTTAATAACTTTATTTTATTTTATTCCTCTTTCTTTTTTTCCTCCCTTCTCTTCAGAGCCATGTGGCTGACAGGGTCTTGGTGCTCTGGCCGGCTGACAGGCCTGAG
Organism: Mesoplodon mirus; assembly: GCF_964341445.2. Lineage (NCBI taxonomy): Eukaryota > Metazoa > Chordata > Mammalia > Artiodactyla > Ziphiidae > Mesoplodon > Mesoplodon mirus. Next base: position 92,031,483 of record NC_138981.1, on the reverse strand, counting down.
CCCCTGAGGTGGGAGAGCCGAGTTCAGGACATCAGACCACCAGAGACCTCCTGGAAACACCTAACATCAATTGGCAAGAGCTCTCCCAGAGATCGCTGTCTCAGTGCTTAGACCCAGCTCCACCCAACAGGCAGCAACCTCTAGTGCTGGACGCCCCATGCCAAACAACCAGCAAGACAGGAACACAACCCCACCCATTAGGAGGGAGGCTCCCTAAATCATACTAAGTGCACAGACAAGCAAAAGCTAAGAGAATTCAGCACCACCAAACCAGCTTTACAACAAACGCAAAAGGAACTTCTCTAGGCAGGAAACACAAGAGAAGGAAAAGACCTACAATAACAAACCCAAAACAATTAAGAAAATGGTAACAAGAACATACATATCGATAATTACCTTAAATGTAAATGGATTAAATGCTCCAACCAAAAAACATAGACTGGCTGAATGGATACAAAAACAAGACCCGTACATATGCTGTCTACAAGAGACCCACTTCAGACCTAGGGACACATACAGACTGAAAGTGAGGGGATGGAAAAAGATATTCCATGCAAATAGAAATCAAAAGAAAGCTGGAGTAGCAATTCTCATATCTGACAAAATAGACTTTAAAATAAAGACTATTATAAGAGACAAAGAAGGACACTACATAATGACCAAGGGATCAATCCAAGAAGATAGAACAATTGTAAATATTTATGCACCCAACATAGGAGCACCTCAATACATAAGGCAAATGCTAACACCCATAAAAGGGGAAATTGACAGTAACACAGTAATAGCAGGGGACATCAACGCCCCACTTTCACCAACAGACAGATCATCCAAAATGAAAATAAATAAACACAAGCTTTAAATGATATATTAAACAACATGGACTTAATTGATATTTATAGGACATTCCATCCAAAAACAACAGAATACACTTTCTTCTCAAGTGCTCATGGAACATTCTCCAAGATAGGTCATATCTTGGGTCACAAATCAAGCCTTGGTAAATTTAAGAAAATTGAAATCGTATCAAGTATATTTTCTGACCACAACGCTATGAGACTAGATAGCAATTACATGGAAAAAACTTTAAAAAATACAAACACATGGAAGCTAAACAATACACTACTAAATAACCAAGAGATCACTGAAAAACTCAAAGAGGAAATCAAAAAATACCTAAAAACAAATGACGATGAAAACACGATGACTGAAAACCTATGGGATGCAGCAAAAGCAGTTGTAACACGGAAGTTTATAGCAATACAGACCTACCTCAAGAAACAAGAAAAATCTCAGTTAGAGTAAGAAGAACAAAAAAACCCCAAAGTTAGCAGAAGGAAAGAAATAATCAAAATCAGATCAGAAATAAATGAAAAAGAAATGAAGGACACAATAGCAAAGATCAATAAAACTTAAAGCTGGTTCTTTGAGAAGATAAACAAAATTGATAAACCATTAGCCAGACTCATCAAGAAAAAAGGGAAAACACTCAAATCAACAGAAATAGAAATGAAAAAGGAGAAGTAACAACTGACCCTGCAGAGATACAAAGGATCATGAGAGATTACTACAAGCAACTATATGCCAATAAAATGGACAACCTGGAAGAAATGGACAAATTCTTAGAAAAGCACAACCTTCTGAGACTGAACCAGGAAGAAGTAGAAAATATAAACAGACCAATCACAAGCACTGGAATTGAAACTGTGATTAAAAATCTTCCAACAAACAAAAGCCCAGGACCAGATGGCTTCACAGGCGAATTCTATCAAACATTTAGAGAAGAGCAAACACCTATCCTTCTCAAACTCTTCCAAAATATAGCAGAGGGAGGAACACTCCCAAACTCATTCTATGAGGCCACCATCACCCTGATACCAAAACCAGACAAAGATGTCACAAAAAAGGAAAACTACAGGCCAATATCACTGATGAATATAGATGCAAAAATCCTCAACAAAATACTAGTAAACAGAATCCAACAGAACATTAAAAGGATCATACACCATGATCAAGTGGGGTTTATCCCAGGAACACAAGGATTCTTCAATATATGCAAACCAATCACTGTGATACATCATATTAACAAATTGAAGGACAAAAACCATATGATCATCTCAATAGATGCAGAAAAAGCTTTTGACAAAATTCAACACCGATTTATGATAAAAACCCTCCAGAAAGTAGGCATAGAGGGAACTTACCTCAACATAATAAAGGCCATATATGACAAACCCACAGCCAACATCATGCTCAATGGTGAAAAAGTGAAACCATTTCCACTAAGATCAGGAAAAAGACAAGGCTGCCCACTCTCACCACTATTATTCAACATAGTTTTGGAAGTTTTAGCCACGGCAATCAGAGAAGAAAAATAAATAAAAGGAATCCAAATTGGAAAAGAAGTAAAACTGTCACTGTTTGCAGATGACATGATACTATACATAGAGAATCCTAAAGATGCCACCAGAAAACTACTAGAGCTAATCAATGAATTTGATAAAGTTGCGGGATACAAAATTAATGCACAGAAATCTCTTGCATTCCTATATACTAACAACGAAAGGCCAGAAAGAGAAACTAAGGAAACACTCCCATTCACCATTGCAACAAAAAGAATAAAATACCTAGGAATAAACCTACCTAAGGAGACAAAATTCCTATATGCAGAAAACTATAAGACACTGATGAAAGAAATTAAAGATGACACAAACAGATGGAGAGATATACCATGTTCTTAGATAGGAATAATCAATATGGTGAAAATGACTATACCACCCAAAGCAATCTACAGATTCAATGCAATCTCTATCCACCCACCAATGGCACTTTTCACAGAAGTAGAAAAAACATTTCATAATTTGTATGGAAACACAAAGACCCCAAATAGCCAAAGCAATCTTGAGAACGAAAAACGGAGCTGGAGGAATCAGGCTTCTTGACTTCAGACTATACTACAGAGCTACAGTAATCAAGAAAGTACGGTACTGGCACAAAAACAGAAATATATATCAATGGAACAGGATAGAAAGCGCAGAGATAAACCCCCACACATATGGTCACCTTATCTTTGATAAAGGAGACAAGAATGTACAATGGAGGAAATACAGTCTCTTCAATAAGTGGTGCTGGGAAAACTGGACAGCTACATGTAAAAGAATGAAATTAGAACACTCCCTAACACCATACACACACAAAAAAATAAACTCAAAATAGATTAAAGACCTAAATGTAAGGCCAGACACTATAAAACTTAGAGGAAAACATAGGCAGAACATTCTATGACATAAATCACAGCAAGATCTTTTTTGACGCACCACCTAGAGAAATAAAAAAAAAAAAACGGGACCTAATGAAACTTTTCACCTAAATGGTATTGCTTATAGTGTTACCTAACTCTGAATAACTTTCCTCTGGCCCTCTATGTTTCTAATTTTGCTTTCATTTTTTAGAAGTCAAAAATCAAGTATTGCCTACTTTGAAGCTGCCTTTAAACTACCACATATAGATAACATTACAGGCTGAGTGTAAGCTCTTTGAGAAAAGAAGCATTATGCTTCTTTATTACCTTTCAGAGATCCTAAAACATGCTAAATACTTGTCATTCAGATGATCCACTCACTTAAATTGCTTTTCAAAAATACCTCTCTATTGATGTTTCAATGGATAGGTAGGACTGATATGTAATCATTATGGGTACTGAACCCCATCATAAATGAATGTGTGGCTGAGAGTGCTAGCTATCCACCATAACCTAATCTCCCCTTCTTCCATAGTATCTGGATGTACATGTGCTCAACCACGCTACATTTTGCAGACTTCTTTATGAATAGGTGTGGCCATGAGACCAAGATCCTCCAATAACATGTGGGTGAAGTGATGTATGCAACTTCCAGGCCTGGCCAATAAAATTTCCCATAATTGTTTCTCCATGCTCTCTCCCCTCTTCCTGTGAGTAGTAATGGCAATGAAAGAGCACCTTGGAAGCCATGTTTTGAAGACGACAGAGCCTGTTGTCAGCCTAAATCCCTGAATAATCACATGGAGGAGAGCTACCTACTGACTTGAATATTTGCTCTCCTCTGTTTATTCCTTTAAGTAAACTTCTATTGTTTGAGATTACTTGTGTTAGCAGTCTGGCATACCCTTTAGTGTCCTCCTAAAGGATTTTTTTTAGTGATTCCCCCACTGCCTACAAAGTAACATTCAAACTCCTGACCTATCCCAATCTACCTTATTGATTTTTTCCCTCAATTACTTCCCTTCATTCACTCTACAATTCTACTAAACAGAACATGGTCCTACATATATTCCACATTTACCTCTGTGTTTGGTTACACTGATCCCTTCACCTACAATGGTATTTCATTCCATCTCCATACATCTAAAATTCACCAATTTCAAGACCTAAAAATGCCACTTTTTCCATGCAGCCTTCTCTGTTCCTCCAACTTATCCCTATTATAAATCCTGGTGAGACTTAATATTTCTCTAATAAATTGTCTCATTTGTTTTTCTTTTGCCAATGAATATGCTTTTTTGTTTGTTTGTTTTTGTTTTTATTTTTTTATTTATTTTTGGCTGCGTTGGGTCTTTGTTGCTGCACACAGGCTTTCTCTAGTTGCAGCAAGCAGGGGCTACTCTTCGTTGAGGTGCGCAGGCTTCTCATTGCAGTGGCTTTTCTTGTTGCGGAGTACGGGCTCTAGGTGCATGGGCTTCAGTAGTTGTGGTGTGTGGGCTCAGCAGTTGTGGCGTGTGGGCTCTAGGGTGCACAGGCTTCAGTAGTTGTGGCTCGCAGCCTCAGTAGTTGTGGCTTGTACGCTCTAGAGTGTAGGCTCAGTAGTTGTGGCACACAGGCTTAGTTGCTCCATGGCATGTGGGATCTTCCCAGACCAGGGATTGAACCAGTGTCCCCTGCACTAGCAGGTGGATTCCCAACTACTGCACCACCAGGGAAGTCCTTGAATATGTTTTAATACCTACCAGTCCATATACTTTTAAGGGCAGGATTCTTATCTGATTCAGCTTTATATAGTCTTGAGCACCTAGCACAGCATCTTTTACAGAGCAGGAATTCAGTAAATATTTGTTAAATATAAAAGAAAAATGAATTAATGGAATATCAATTCTAAGTATTCCCACTATCATTCTTACATTAATAATATCCACTATCAATCTCAGCCCAATCTCTGTCCTTATAAGTAGAGTTGGATTTGATGTGATTTTATCATTTGGAACACGATAACAGTTGAGCTCATAATGAAATCATACCTGGCAGTATCCAATTTTGGGATTCCTGAATGCATAAGCAGTGAGTACCCGCCTCAGAGCAGATATGCCAGTGTCACTCTGAAAGGCTGGATGCTCAGGCAGGGAGCGACGTAAATCACGTTCAATTTCTTCAGTAGCCAAGTTGCAGGTCCCTAAAGACTGCTCAACCACTTCAGCATAATAGCCAGGATTAGCAGCCATGTCATTAACAGCACCTGTACAGATGATCACATTAACATACAAAAGAAGAGGAACATAACAAAGCTACTACTTGCCTATATACATGAAGAACTGGATTACTTTTAAATTAATCTTTATGCTCAAGTGTTATCTGAGTACAAACAAATAAAAGGAAGAGCTTCACACTAGAATCTATAACATCAGGACAGGAATCTTATCCAAAAGAATAACATTTTCATGAATTGTCTTTTCCCCTTAACTTCCTTCTGACACTAGAGATTCCCACCCCGTCTCCTGCAGTTAGCTATTGCCTAATAAACTAATCTGCTCAGACAGTGGATGTATGGATATATAGGTAAGTACACATAACTACCGTACTCTCTGTGACTAGTCTGAACTCATGATAAGACTTAGCCCTAGCCACCTTTGTAATTATTTTTATTTAGCTTAGTACATAACTCCTAGAAGGGGCATAGTTAATGTCTGTTAAATGAATAAAGTGAATAAATATAATACCTGAAAAAAGCATCCAGAGCTCTCCTCTTAAGGTCTCTGGAATCCCTCTTACAACCAGATCTTGAGTCTTTTTGGTCCGAAACATGCTAACACCACGCCCACATTCTGTAAACAGGATGTTCCAGGACTGTTCCTTCATCTTTTCTTTCAACTATAACAAAAAAATCAAAGCAACTAAACACGGTGAGAAATTAACTTAATTTGAAATTATTTCAAATAAGTTGATAACTCTCTTCACCATGAAACAATAGCTATGGAAAACAAGAACATAGAAAGTCAAAATCAGTATTCACAGATGGGCTAAACACTGGACCACTTTCATCACAAAAATCTTTAAAATCCATGTGAGCGTAACAGGTTTAATTTACTATTTTAGTTCTTCTCATATTAAAATGGGAAAACCATGACACCTAGGAGGTAAAGCTTTGAACCATCATTCTCATCAATCACCCCAATTAGGATTGACTGTTAGAAATCTATGCAAATAAAGCCCAAGGTTCAACTTTCATCTTAATTCTTGATAACAGTCCTATTTTGTAATGGAATCAAACATGTCACACAGTAGTACCTGCTAGAAAACCTTTTCAAGCCCAAAAAGAAGAGTTTTCAGTCTGATCTAAGATTTTTATTTTTGATCAACTGTTTCAATCTATAGATTTAAATATTTTGTTTTCCTACCGTTTTGGAATTAAGAGTCTCCAAATTCTGAGGGTGAAATACTGTCATTAAGGCTTCAGTGTTCACAGTTTTGCTGCATTCTCTCTGACATATCAAAGATTGTACCTCAATATCATCAGATGGGTCTACAGACTCAGAACTAATAGGAACCTGAAAAAGAAAGAATATAATTGTCCCAAATGTGTGCCTAAAAGTTTCTGCAAAAAGAAAAAGTGCTAATGTTTTATCTGTCATTTACAAACCACAATTTATATACATAATAAATATTAAAGCAATGTCTTAGAAGAACATTGTTTTTCCACCAAAATTAGAGATGTCAACAAACTAATGTCCAGAACATCAAGCTCAGGACCTTAGTGAATGAATTCCCCTACTTGGGCAATAAAATACAGGCAAAGCATTAAAAAAACAAACAAACAAACAAAAAAGGTCAGAACATTGGAAATTAACCAAAGGCACAGAACGAACTGAAAAGTATCGATTCAAAAATAACTAATGAACCTCAGTAAGAACACCAGTCTGTGAAGTTTTAACTTGAGGTTATTCCCATCCTCCCTCCCTTCCAAGCTCAGAGGTATGGTAGCCATGAAAGCCATCATTATCACACCAGTGGATCTTTTGGAACTTCATTAAAAGCCCCATCCCCAGAACACAGTCAATATTTTCACCAAACTAGCAGCTACCTGGAAAATCTCCATTCCTAGGGTGTTGTTATCATTTGATTTGACTCAGAGCCCAGCTCTATGTAAAAAGTCCTTTCCCCCGGGCATTCCAAGAAAACCATAGCAATCTTCTGATAATATCACAGCTGCCTAAGGCTCTGATTTCAATTAGGGGCAAACAAGAGCCTGGCTAAAAATTTAAAAGGAAGGCTTCCCTGTGGCCTGGTGGCACAGTGGTTGAGAGTCTGCCTGCCGATGCAGGGGACACGGGTTCGTGCCCCGGTCCGGGAAGATCCCACATGCCGTGGAGCGGCTGGGCCCGTGAGCCATGGCCACTGAGCCTGCACGTCCGGAGCCTGTGCTCTGCAACAGGAGAGGCCACAGCGGTGAGAGGCCCGCATACCACACACACACACAAAAAAAATTTAAAAGGAAGACCTTGAAAATCAGATGGCCATAGGGGAACTTTGAAAGGTTCCAACATATTCTTGGGGATCTGAAAGTATGTATAAGTACACAAGACTGTGAACCTATCCAGGAAAGAAATGGGACAGGAGAAGGCCCCAGTCATTCAACTCTGGAAATAAGAAATGAAAACTAAGGCTGATTTATAAACTTCCTAAAGTATGAAGTATACCTTCACACAAAGATCCTCTTGGCAAAAGGTGGAGAACTTACGGGTTCAAGGCATTTAAGGAAATCTTCTGGCCCATCATTGGCTGACCACTGATTTAAACTGACTCAGGGGGTGATTTGAGGAAGCCATGCTTAAAAATGCAAACAAGAACTAAAAAAAAAAAAAAAAAAAAAAAAGGCAACCAACAAAAAAAAAATGTCCCAGAAGGGGCTTACTTCTTAGATTTTTTTAAACTAGGAATGGAAAGCAGCTATTATATATATATTCAAAGAACTAAAGGAAACTGTTTAAAAAAATAAAGGACCAAGTTTAAAAGTGGGCAAAATACCTAAGCAGTGACCTCACCAAAGAAGATATAAAGATGACAATCATATGAAAAGATGCTCAACATCATATGTCATTAGGTAATTGTAAATTTAAACAATGAGATACCATTTCACATCTATTAAAATGGCTAAAATCCAGAACACTGATAACACCAAGTGCTACTGGGGATGTGGAATAAGAAGAACTCTTATTCATTGCTGGCAGGAATACAAAGCAATACAGTACTTTAAGAGATGGTATGACAGTTTCTTATAAAGCTAAACATAGTCTTACCATATGATTCAGCAATTGTGCTCCTAGGTATGTACCATAATGAGTTGAAAACCTATGTCCACACAAAAACCTGCACATGAATGTTTATAGCAGCTTTATTCATAATTACCCAAAACTGGAAGCAACTAAGGTGTCCTTCAATAGGTGAATGGATAAACACTGGTATATCCAGAGAATGGAATATTTTTCAGCAATAAAAAGAAATAAACTATCAACAAAACTAAGAGCTGTTTTTTTAAAAAAGATAAACAAAACTGACAAACCTTTAGCTAGATTTACCATGAAAAAAGAGAGGATTCAAACATAAAATTAGAAATGAAAGAGACTTTATGCCTGATGACACAGAAATTAAAAGGATCATAAGACATTACTTTGACCAATTATATGCCAACAAATGGGATGACACAGAAGAAATGGACAAATTCCTAGAGATATACAATCTACCAAGACTTAATAATAAAAAATAGAAAATCTGAACATAACCAGTAATATGTAAGGAAACTGAATCTAATACAAAACCTCTCAATAACAACAACAAAAAGCCCTGGACCAGATGTCATCATGGGTAAAATCTACCAAACATGTAAAGAAGAATTAACGTTAATCCTCAAACTCTTGCAAAAAATTAAATAGGAGGGAACACACCCAAACTCATTTTACAAGGCCAGCAGTCCCCTGAAACCAAATCCAGATGGGAACACTACAAGAAAAGAAAACTAGAGGCCAAAATCCCTGATTCATACAGATGCAAATATTCTCAACAAAATACTAGCAAACTGGATTCAACAGCACATTAAAAGGATCATACACCATGATCAACTGGGATTTATCCCTGGGAGGAAAGGATGGTTCAAAATACACAAATCAACAAAATGTGATACACCACATTAATAGAATGAAAGGTAAAAATCATATGATCATCTCAATAGATGCAGAAAAATTATTTGACAAATATTCAACATCCTTTCATAATAAAAACTCTCAATAAAGTGGGTATAGAAGAAACATACCTCAATATAATAAAGGCCATATATGACAAGCCCAAAGCTAACATCATACTCCATGGTGAAAAGTTGAAAGCTTTCTCTCTAAGATCAGAAACAAGATAAGGGTGCCCACTCTCACCACTCCTTTTCAACAAAGTACCATAAGTCCTAGCCAGAGAAACTAAACAAGAAAACAAATAAAAGTCATCTAAATCAGAGGTAAAGTAAAACTGTTTGCTGATGACATGATCTTGTATAGAGAAAATCCTTAAGACTCTACCAAAAAACTATTAGAACTAATCAACAAACTCAGTAAACTTTCAGGATACAAAATCAGTTGTGTTTCTATACACTAACAATGAACTATCTGAAAAAAAAATAAAGAAAACAATCTCATTTACATTAACATCAAAAACAATAAAATACCTAGGAATAAATTAACCAAGAAAGTGAAAATCTATACACCAAAACTGATAAAACACTGATGAAAGAAACTGATGAAGACACAAATAAATGGACAGACAACTTGTGTTCATGGATCAAAAGAATTAATATTGTGGGACTTCCCTAGTGGCGCAGTGGTTAAGAATATGCCTGCCAATGCAGGGGACACAAGTTCGAGCCCTGGTCCAGGAAGATCCCACTGCCACGGAGCAACTAAGCCCGTGTGCCACAACTACTGAGCCTGCACTCTAGTGCCCGTGAGCCACAACTACTGAAGCCCGCCTGCCTAGAGCCTGTGCTCTGAAACAAGAGAGGCCACCACAATGAGAAGCCCATGCACCACAATGAAGAGTAGCCCCTGCTCGCTGCAACTGGAGAAAGCCCACGTGCAGCAATTAAGACCCAACACAGTCAAAAAATAGGTAAATAAATAAATATATATTTTTTAAAAATTAATATTGTTAAAATGTCCATGCTGAAGGGTGGAGTCAAGATGGCATACTAGGAGTACGCGGAATTTGCGGCTCCTCACAACTAGGGCACCTACCAGGCACTGGTGAGGGACTACAGACACCTAAGGGGACAGGAGGAGCCCCCAGTGATCAGGCTGTGGGATCTTGGTTCCCAGTCCAGAGGTCAGGTCCGAGTTCCTGTGGTGGGAGCTCTGAGTCCAAACCGCTGGACTAACAGAGAATCTCACACCCCAGGGAATATCAATCGGAGTGAGGCCTCCTGGAGGGCCTCATCTCAGCACCAAGACCCAGCTCCATCTAACTGCCTGAAAACTCCAGTGCTGGATGTGTCAGGCCAAACAACCAGTAAGACAGGAATAGAGCATCACCCATCAAAAAAAAAAAAAGAAAAAAGAAAAAAGAAATGACAAAAAAATTTGTTACAGATGAAGGAGCAAGGTAAAAACCTATAAGACCAAATAAATGAACATGAAATAGGCAACCTACCTGAAAAAGAATTCACAGTAATGACAGTGGAGATGACGCAAAATCTCAGAAACAATGGAGAAAATACAAAAACATTTAACAAGGATCTAGAAGAAATAAAGAGCAGACAAACAGTGATAAACAATACAATTACTGAAACTGAAAATATTCTACAAGGGACAAATAACAGAATAACTGAGGCAGAAGAACAGATAAGTAAGCTGGAAGATAAAATGGTGGAAATAACTGCCAGGAAGCAGAAAAAAGAAAAAAGAATGAAAAGAATTGAGGACAGTCTCAGAGACCTCTGGGACAACATTAAACGCACCAATATTCGAATTATAGGGGTCCCAGAAGAAGAGAAAAAGAAAGGGTCTGAGAAAATATTTGAAGAGATTATAGTTGAAAACTTCCCTAACATGGGAAAGGAAATAGTTAATCAAGTCCAGGAAGCACAGAGAGTACCATACAGGATAAACCCAAAGAGAAACATGCCAAAACACATATTAATCAAACTATCAAAAATTAAATACAAACAAAAATATTGAAAACAGCAAGGGAAAAGCAACAAATAACATACAAGGGAATCCCCATAAGGTTAAGAGCTCATTTTTCAGCAGAAACTCTGCAAGCCAGAAAAGAGTGGCAGGACATATTTAAAGTGATGAAAGGGACAGGAACCAAGATGGCAGAGTAGAAGGACGTGCTCTCACTCCCTCTTGTGAGAACACCAGAATCACAACTAGCTGCTGGACAATCACTGACAGGAAGACACTGGAACACACCAAAAAAGATACCCCACATCCAAAGACAAAGGAGAAGCCAAAGTGAGATGGTAGGAGGGGTGCAATCTCAGTAAAATCAAATCCCATAATTGCTGGGTGGGTGACTCACACACGGGAGAACACTTATACCACAGAAGTCCACCCACTGGAGTGAAGGTCCTGAGCCCTACGTCAGGTTCCCAACCTGGGGGTCCGGCAAAGGGAGGAGGAATTCCTAGAGAATCAGACTTTGAAGGCTAGTGGGATTTGACTGAAGGACTTCGACAGGACTGGGGGAAACAGATACTCCACTCTTCCTGGGCACACACAAAGTAGTGTGGGCATCAGGACCCAGGGGAAGGAGCAGTAATCCCAGGGGAGACTGAACCAGACCTACCTGCTAGTGTTGGAGGGTCTGCTGCAGAGGCAGGCGGTGGCTGTGGCTCACGGTGGGGACAAGGACACTGGAGGCAGAAGTTCTGTGAAGTACTCCTTGGTGTGAGCCCTCCCAGAGTCCACCACTAGCCCCACCAAACAGCCCAGGTAGGCTCCAGTGTTGGGTTGCATTAGGTCAAAGAACCAACAGGGAGGGAACCCAGCCCCACCCATCAGCAGACAAGAGGATTAAAGTTTTGCTGAGCTCTGCCCACCAGAGTAACACTCAGCTCTACCCACTACCGGTCCCTCTCATCAGGAAACTTGCACAAGCCTCTTAGATAGCCTCATCCACCAGAGGGCAGACAGCAGAAGCAAGAAGAACTACAATCCTGCAGCCTGTGGAACAAAACCACATTCACAGAAAGATAGACAAGATGAAAATGCAGAGGGCTATGTACCAGATGAAGGAACATGATAAAACCCCAGAAAAACAAGTACATGAAGTGGAGATAGGCAACCTTCCAGAAAAAGAATTCAGAATAATGATAGTGAAGATGATCCAGGACCTCAGAAAAATAATGGAGGCAAGATCAAGAAGATGCAAGAAATGTTTAACAAAGACCTAGAAGAATTAAAGAACAAACAGAGATGAACAATAAAATAACTGAAATGAAAACTACACTAGAAAGGGGCTTCCCTGGTGGTGCAGTGGTTGAGAATCTGCCTGCCAGTGCAGCGGACACAGGTTCCAGCCCTGGTCTGGGAAGATCCCACATGCCGTGGAGCAACTAGGCCCGTGAGCCACAACTACTGAGCCTGTGCGTCTGGAGCTTGTGCTCCGCAACAAGAGAGGCCGCGACAGTGAGAGGCCCGTGCACCACAATGAAGAGTGGCCCCCACTCGCTGCAACTGGAGAAAGCCCATACACAGAAATGAAGACCCAACACAGCCAAAAATAAATAAATAAATAAATAAATAAAATTAAAAAAAAAAAAACTACACTAGAAGGAATCAATAGCAGAATAACTGAGGCAGAAAAACGGATAAGTGACCTGGAAGACAGAATGGTGGAATTTACTGCTGCAGAACAGAATAAAGAAAAAAGAATGAAAAGAAATGAAGACAGCCTAAGAGACCTCTGGGACAACATTAAACACAAAAACATTTGCATTATAGGGGTTGCAGAAGTAGAAGAGAGAGAGAAAGGACCAGAGAAAATATTTGAAGAGGTTATAGACAAAAACTTCCCTAACATGGGAAAGGAAATAGCCACCCAAGTCCAGGAAGTGCAGAGAGTCCCAGGCAGGATAAACCCAAGGAGAAACACGCTGAGACACACAGTAATCAAATTGACAAAAATAAAACACAAAGAAAAGTTACTGAAAGCAACAAGGGAAAAACGACAAATAACATACAGGAGAACTCCCATAAGGTTAACAGCTGATTTCTCAGCAGAAACTCTACAAGCCACAAGGGATTGGCATGATATACTTAAAGTGATGAAAGGGAAGAACCTACAATGAAGATTACTCTCCCCGGCAAGGATCTCATTCAGATTCGATGGAGAAATCCAAAGGTTTATGAACAAGCAAAAGCTAAGAGAATTCAGCACCACCAAGCCAGCTCTACAACAAATGCTAAAGGAACTTCTCTAAGTGGGAAACACAAGAGAAGAAAATGACCTACAGAAACAAACACAAAACAATTAAGAAAATGGTCATAGGAACATACATATAGATAATTACCTTAAACGTGAATGGATTAAATGCTCCAACCAAAAGACACAGGCTTGCTGAATGGATACAAAAACAAGACCCATATATATGCTGTCTATAAGAGACCCACTTCAGACCTAGGGACACATACAGACTGAAAGTGAGGGGATGCAAAAAGATATGCCATGAAAATGGAAATCAAAAGAAAGCTGGAATAGCAATACTCATATCAGATAAAATAGACTTTAAAATAAAGAATGTTACAAGAGACAAGGAAGGACACTACATAATGATCAACGGATCAATCCAAGAAGAAGATATAACAATTATAAATATATATGCACCCAACATAGGAGCACCTCAATACATAAGGCACCTGCTAACAGCTATAAAAGAGGAAATCGACAGTAACAGAATAATAGTGGGGGACTTTAACACCTCACTTACACCAATGGACAGATCATCCAAAATGAAAATAAATAAGGAAACAGAAGCTTTAAATGACACAATAGACCAGATAGATTTAATTGATATTTATAGGACATTCCATCCAGAAACAGCAGATTACACTTTCTTCTCAAGTGCGCATGGAACATTCTCCAGGATAGATCACATCTTGGGTCAAACATCAAGCCACAGTAAATTTAAGAAAACTGAAATCATATCAAGCATCTTTTCTGACCATAACACTATGAGATTAGAAATGAATTACAGGGAAAAAAACGTAAAAAACACAAACACATGGAGGCTAAACAATACGTTACTAAATAACCAAGAGATCACTGAAGAAATCAAAGAGGAAATGAAAAAACACCTAGAGACAAATGACAGAGAAAAAATGATGATCCAAATCCTATGGGATGCAGCAAAAGCAGTTCTAAGAGGGAAGTATATAGCTATACAAGCCTACCTCAAGAAACAAGAAAAACCTCAAATAAACAATCTAACCTTACACCTAAAGGAACTAGAGAAAGAAGAACAAACAAAACCCAAAGTATATGTATGTGGAAATCCATTGTGCCCACACCATTTGTTGAATAGACTATATTTCCCTCTTTGCATTTATTTGGCACTCTGTTGAAAAATCAATTGACCAGGGACTTCCCCGGTGGCACAGTGGTTAAGAATCTGCCTGCCAATGCAGGGGACACAGGTTCAATCCCTAGTCTCGGAAGATCCCACATGCCGCAGAGCAACTAAGCCTATGCGCCACAACTACTGAGCCTGTGCTCTGGAGCCTGCGAGCCACAACTACTGAGCCCATGTGCCACAACTACTGAAGCCCACACACCTAGAGCCCATGCTCGGCAACAAGAGAAGCCACTGCAATGAGAAGCCCACACACCACAACGAAGAGTAGCCCCCACTCACCACCACTAGAGAAAGCCCGCACGCAACAACGAAAACCCAACGCAGCCAAAAATAAAATTAATTTTAAAAAATCAATTGACCATAAATGTAAGATTTTATTTCAAGACTCTCAATTCTACTACACTGATCTATATGTCTAACCTTACACCAGGATCATGCTGTCTTGTTTACTACAGCTGTGTAGTAAGTTTTGAAGTTGAGAATTGTGAGTCCTCCAACTTTGTTCTTCCTCTTGAATACTGTGTTAGCTATTCTGGGTCCCTTGCATTTCCACATTAATTTTATGATCTCCAAAGCTTTACTCTGAATACATATCAGTTACCCAGCTTCTGTGGATTGTAACTATACCAGAAGTCTGAAGTTACCACTAGAGGTAATAAAAAAAGGCTCACTTAACATTATCCCTTTAACTTTAGTAGCTTAAGAAAGATGAAAAGAATGTTCATGACTAACGTGGAGGAAAAGTAGAAGTTTAGGGTAAAGCAGTCCAGTAGTATTTCACCTTGAAACCCACGAAGCCAACAAGACCTAGAGGGTTGGAAGTTAAGAGGATTCAGGGAAAGTTTAAAAGGAGTATTCAAATCAATGTCTGAATATAAGGGTAGGACAGAAGAATCTTACAAAGGAAAAAACTACTAGTGAGTATACGTCCAATATTACAACACTTTTCTTTTTTAAAAAGCTTGTTTTGACAAGTCTACTTTACTATTAATGTTACATTTTGCTGTTCTAATGAGGGATTATGTTTTTGCAAAACCGATTTAAAAATTCATGTTTGGAGTCTGGGTCTCAAGCAAAGTACATTCCCTTAATTTAGGCCATATGACTGAGGAACCAGTTTATCTATTAGTAGTATATCTAAACTACAGGAAAAGTAGCCAAGAAGGAAAAGAAAAATTAACCCTTATGTTATGAAACCCCAAACATCAATATATAAAAGGGATGACAAGTGTGCTGCTTCTATCTATGATTACCTTTTAAGTATTCACAAAAATCACATTAACATATTCACCTTCAAAGATACTGGTTTAAATCAATTTAATATTTGAATTGTTTGAAGAGCATAATAAAGTATTCAGGAAACTAAGCTTAAATTACTTAACTTTTTTTTTTGGCTCTGGCTCTTTTGAATGGGAGGGTTTTACCCCATGGCCATACCAATTTTATATATCCATTTATTCGGGTGCTCACACTTGTGACAGTTATAAATTTGGCACTCATCAGACATTTAGTGTCTGAGCAAAATCCAATCACATGAGGAAGCAACACAGGTTGTTGACTTTATAACAGGTATTCTTAGACTTGGTTTGCTTTTTGGTATCTGCTATTGACTTTAGAAATAGCAAATGGCTTCTAAAGGTGAAGAAAAGGCAGGTTAAAGATTAATATTTCTTTATGTGTAACTTTTCTACAAACTATTAGATTTAAATTAGAATATCTCACAAATTCAGCATAATAATGATGGTTGGGGGCCAGAGTTGACCTGTAAGATAAAAAAATGACAGCAAAAATACAAGGAAATACTTCTCTTAGATATCAGAAGCTTATCTTAAAATAGGCTCCTGTTCATAGCACGTAATTTTAAATTAGCGCTAATTTTATTTTTAATAAAACTTCTGATTTCCTAACGTTGAAATAAATCTACTCCACACAGCCTAATTTATATTATAGTTACAGAAAACATATTACTTTATTCTTATTAAGGCAAACAAACACCAGTTGTGTGGGTCAAACTATTATTCTTATCTGCATTACTGTGTAGGATAAGGAAGCCATTACTTCTAATTTAAAAAACTTAGAAAGATAGGGCTGGTTATGAGAACTAATGAAACAAGTATGTTTATATATGCTTTGATAATCTGTAGAAGATATTTGCCCTTCTAAACACTTCAATGCATACATAGCTCAATTTCTACCTCTTCTTGACATTCTATAGTTCCCATGATCCACTTATAATGTAGTCTCAAAGCATCAAGTAAAGGAACTTTAGCAGTATTTTCCCTCTTAGGCCACTTTGCTTAAAATTAAGCTAAAAGGGCCCACTTTTCTTTCATTTAGTATAGTTTTGAAAAATTACCATATCTGGTAATATTTCTTGAGTATATGTGTTAATAAAAAATAAAAAAATTAATGTGTTTTCTAAGCATTTGATTAGAATTTTTCAAAACCTGTGTATGCACCCAGATTTTAATATAACTTAACAAAATGTGGAGAATTTTAATTGACATATTTAAAAATTTAGACAGAACTGGTACGTACGTACAATCCCAATTGTTTCTGGGAGCATTTGTTCTTTTTTTTTTTTTTTTTTTTTTTTTTTGCGGTACGCGGGCCTCTCACTGTTGTGGCCTCTCCCGTTGCGGAGCACAGGCTCCGGACGCACAGGCCCAGCGGCCATGGCTCACGGGCCCAGCCGCTCCGCGGCATGTGGGATCTTCCCGGACCGGGGCACGAACCCATGTCCCCTGCATCGGCAGGCGGACTCTCAACCACTGCGCCACCAGGGAAGCCCCAGGGAGCATTTGTTCTTTGTATCACATTTTGATGTACTCACAGGAAAAATTTCCTAGTCCTTCTTGTATTCATATTTAGATTTGTTGATTTAAATTTCTTTGAGATTTAGAATAAAAAGTCTTGTTGTTTGTGTAAATTTTACCAGATTTGGTAAAATTACAGAATATAATTTTTTCTTTTTGTTTTAGTATGCTAGGTATAGCTATAAAATAGTGTAACGACAGGGCTTCCCTGGTGGCGCAATGGTTGAGAGTCCGCCTGTCAATGCAGGGGACACGGGTTCATTTAGAAATCAAATGGAACCAGCTCCTATTTAACAAGCTCTCTCTTTACTCTTTTAAAAAATGTACTATAAATAAAGCTAGACATATACAGATAACACTAAAACAAGTTAATATTCTTCCTCAGTGCTAAGATAAAAATCTTCAGGGAAAATAGAATGTTATGACAATTTTTAAAAAATACATTTCCAAGCACCCAGTATACCAACTGGTATTTTGTACATATCTTTATTAAAACCTTTAAAAATGGGTAAGAGAAACTAGAAAGCTTAGAACTTTGACATACATCTGAAAAGATGGTAAACATTTTGAAACAAAATCCTTTCTTAACTGCTGAGTATATCCAACTATTAGAGGGGCCTGAGAGTTTTCAGGGGAAAAAATTCCAGTTATTCAGGTTTAAGAGACACAGATAAATTAAAGAAGGAAAGATAAGCAGAGCATTACATCCAACATACAGACTGAATCTGAATTGGACTAGGACAGAAAAACAAAAGTGAGATAAGCAAGAATATGGCAGCAAGACTGATCAGATTTTACTTATGTCCTCACATCAAACTATGGTATATCCTGGGTATTTATTTGAAGAGAATGAAAGATTAGTAAATTGGGGCAAGAAAACTCTTAATGGCCAACATGAAAGTTCTGTGTCTGTAACTGAGATACACATATTTTTTAAATTATGTTTTCATTGTGCTTTTCTATTATCAAAGGAAGAGTTAGTCTTGTCAATCCTGCATTCTAATTGACTTAGCATAATATTTTCAGTCTCCGCTCTGGAGAAAGAAATAAAAGCCTCTATATTCCAATCCAAGTAAAATAATATAGCCAGTAAAGCCAATGTTGATTTTTTGTTTGAATTTTTAATTAAAATATAAGTAGTTATAATGTGATGTTTTATCAATCTATTAAAACATGAGATTCCTTGGCATTGAAAAAGAAAATTAATTTGAGCTGAAACTATCTATATTTCCATAAAAGACAAACATCAAAATCAGGCTTTTAATCACCCTCTGCCAAGAATATATGCCTTCTCTAGTATTTTACTAGTAAATAGATATGTCACTATTTTGCTTTGGCCTAGATTATGCAAATAAGGCTGACCTACTTGATGTTAAATAAAAAGATAGATTGTCTCTCTACAGCAATAAGAGGAAAGTCCTTTTTCAATGCATTATTGAATTCTCAAATATAGTTTGAGTTGTTAAAAGCCATGTTATGTGAAAGTACAAGGAGTGTATATATGATAAATCACAAATATAGTCAAGAAAGATCAAATGATAATAATTTTTTTTAAAGTCTGAGTTCCTAAAAAAAGATAAAGTCCTTAATTCTCACTTCTGCTTTATGATGTGCCTTAGAGAATATAATTTCTTTGGTATTCATCTTTTAAAAAAACTCAACCTAAGTATAAATAGGAAAGGTACTATGAGTTCCTTCTGAAAGTATGGACCACACAAAACACAAACCTTTTTATCAAAATGACTTGATTGCTAGATACTTACCTCTGTGCTAATATCGTGATACTGAGTTGAAGCTGCCCCGCACTTGAGCCTGAGTTTTGCCACCAATTGCTCAAATTCTTTAACTTCACTGAAGCGAAAAGCTGTTTTTCCTTTGACGCTAATGATGACAGATTTGCTGGAATCATTTGTCTTATCTATAGCTAAGACCTGGGGGATGAAAACATAAATGAATCACATTTTCCCTTGTTACTGACAAGGTCAGGCAAAATGTGTTTAGCTTATTTTTTTGTGGCTACAAGTTTTGGTCTGTGGTAGGACTTAGTAAGAAACAGACTTTGGGTACTAGTTGTACCACTAATACAAGCAACCTTGGTGCAAGATATTTCACTTCTAAAGGAAAAGGTTTGACTAACATGTAACCTTTAAAAATGACAAAACAAATGTAAAAATTCAGTGCCACAATATGGGCAATTGATTTCTGAATTACACAAAAGCTATCAATTCTATTCTTTCTGACCATGTGTATCAAATATGGTAGTATAAATTTTGGTATCCATGTCATAAACATCTGAGTGATCATGCTCCATGTTGAGTCATCCCAAACCCTTATCTTGTTTATTAATTTTTATTTTTTTTCTTTTTTCATTTTCAATAAGAGCTATAAGGCTCTTATCCTAGTACTCTTATCCTCAAGAATGGTATCTTATCCTGAGGAATATAACTGCACTTAAAAATGATTATTTAAAATTACTAAAAGGATGTTGCATATTGAGTTTTTAATAATTTACAGAATTAAAGGATATTTTACTCTGTGAATGGTAACATTTTTGAACTAAAAACTGATATGTAACTAAATTTATTTTACCTCTCGTAATGGAATGATTACACTACATAGATTGCCATCCTGGCTAGCAAAGCAGATATAGTTTTCTGAGATGCACATTTTTCCATGAGTGTTGAAGTGGCTGAATGGTACCCATAAGAAACATTCATGTACTTCTTTCAAAGTCTCTTCTTTGGGCAGCCTAAAAAAAGCATTAAACTGCTCACTGTGGGCTTGATTTTCCAGACCTCTATAGGAAAGAAAAAAAGGGGGGGCTCAAATGATGACTTCTAAAGTATACACATGTCCATATTGATTAATCTAAATGCACTGTAAAGCAGAATGATTAAGCACTACATGCTATGTTCTTCAACAAATTATGAAATGGAAGAAACACTGATTCCTAACCAATTTATTTTGTTTGTTCTCTTTTCCAATTTTGTATTATTAGTAGTAGATTACAATGCACAACAGTTAGAGGTGATGTAGGTCTTCAAACCATCTATTAAAGGGTGATTTTCTGGAAGATTACTATATTATTATATATCCACAACATGTGAGTATGGCTAAAATCAATCTTGGCAGACAATAATTTTTACATCTGGTTATCAGAAAATCAAAAGAGTTACCCAGTTCAAACAAAATAAAATAATGAAAATTTATGGCATCAAAATTTAGATGGGAAGACTAGTCCATAAAAATAATATTAGGGCTTCCCTGGTGGCGCAGTGGTTGAGAGTCCGCCTGCCGATGCAGGGGACGTGGGTTCGTGCCCCGGTCTGGGGGGATCCCACATGCCGCGGAGCGGCTGGGCCCGTGAGCCATGGCCGCTGGGCCTGTGCGTCCGGAGCCTGTGCTCCGCAACGGGAGGGGCCACAGCAGTGAGAGGCCCGCATACCGGAAAAAAAAAATAATAATAATAATATTAAAATTAAGTGAAGCAAAAATGTAAATGAATGTTTAAAAAATTCAAAAGTAGAGGCAAGATAAAACAACACTGCTTGCACAGTATTGGGCACAGAATGGGTGTCAATAAATACAGATGACTTGTTAACTGATACATAAGTATATAAATAAAAAACAATTGCTTAAAATAGCACAATTTTTCTAGAGGCACTAAACACTTGTGCTAAGCAGCAATGCCATCTGGGGTAGTGAGTAAATTATGCAAGTTCGAACTCAAAGCCAACAAAGTTAAAACTAAATTTATCCTTCCAGCATATACTATTTGAATATGTGGCAGTTCACCATGTCTTTCAAAAATAATTCTGATAAATATGAACAGAGAACCACATTAATTTTTACCTCACTTAAATTGTAATTTGGTGGGCTATTTCACTATTATTTAAAAGGATAAGGACTTTTTACATGAATGAAAAGATGTCCATGATACATTATTTTAAGGGGGAGAAAAAGCAGATTGTAGAATAATATGTGATGTTTAGGTCCCCTCCATGCTTTTGGCAAAAAGTTTTAATTCATGCATTAAAAGGCCTGGAAGGATATACACTGAATTTAGCTATTGTAATACATATTAGTAAAAACAATAAGCCAAATCAATAAAGATACTCCAGTTTATAAAAAAGTCATTTGGAGACTAAGTCTAAATAAGCTATTGTTCTTTTTAACTTACTAGAAAAAAGGATTTAGATATATACAATTTTCAATAGGCTCTTTTAAAACTGCACATAGACAAAAATGAATTTCCTACACCTCATTTAAATACAGACCTGGTAATGAATAACCCATTGATAGATGGCCTTTTAGAATATTTTAAGGGAAATAAAATGGCTAAAAATGTTTGTTTATGGTGGCCAATCAAAACCAACCTACAAAAACAAATGCCTCACTATAACATAACATAAACTGTATTTTTTTTTTTTTTTTTTTTGCGGTACGCGGGCCTCTCATTGCTGTGGCCTCTCCCGTTGCAGAGCACAGGCTCCAGACGCGCAGGCTCAGCGGCCATGGCTCACGGGCCCAGCCGCCCCACGGCATGTGGGATCCTCCCAGACCGGGGCACGAACCCGTTTCCCCTGCATCAGCAGGCGGACTCTCAACCACTGCGCCACCAGGGAAGCCCCATAAACTGTATTTTTAATCCTTATAGAGTTCTATTTATAAATCATGCACACTGGGACCTAATTTTGGTAATAAGGTGTAAAAAAATTCACCTCGCTGATCTATTTCCAGAAAAGCAGGAAGGCTCACAAAGGAACCCTTATGTATATAGCTTTTAGGAATGGTTTAAGAATAGGCAAGAGGAACAACTGTACCCAAGTTAGGGCTATGTAGCCATCACACAACCATCCAGGTCACTTGTTCTGGTCTATCCATAGGACTGCAGCTTAGGTTTGCCTCATTTACACTTTCCCATACAGTCTATACCCTCATCCTTCTCGCCAGAAGTGGTTCTCACTAGCTATTTCTGGATCCTCTCCGCCCTCCCTCCCCTTTGGCATGCTCAGCTCACTTCAGTCAACTGTTCTGAGTGTTGAGCAGGATGAAATGGCTCTGGTCAGTTTCAGCAAACCAAATACAGTGGCAAACAGCTACCAGACAGATACTTCTGATGCAGGCACTAATAATGATTAACATTTATCTAGTGCTTTATATTTTACAAAGTGCTTTCAAACGTTATAGTGCTCATTCCTCACAAGTGCTCTCTGAGGTACAAATGACTGCTGAGAAAACTGAGGTCCTGAGAGATTATGACTTGTCCCAGGGTTGCTCTACTCTCATTCTGAAGTGCATGTTCCATTGACTCTACTAACTTACCCTTTTAATAAAAAGTGAAACTGTTGGCGGTGGGGGGGATGGTGGGAGAGGGAAATATTGGCAGTTTGGGATTAGCAGATGCAAACTATTATATATAGGATGGATAAACAACAAGGTCCTACTGTATAGCACAGGAAACTATATTCAATATCCTGTGATAAACCATAATGGAATGGAGAGGATAGTATTTGTGAAATGCACATGAATAAACTTAAAAAACCCACACATCTATGATTACTCCAAAGAAAAACTATCATATAACATAGAACAATTAATTTTTTTTAAGAACAGTTAACTTTTAATGCTATTCAATGCTACCATTCTTTGGTCAAACAATAGTTAAAAAGTAAATATTAATTAAGCTTTGAATACCTTTTAGTAATTTGTAGAGGATCGTCAAGGATTGGGTCATTATCAAATGTTTCCTTATCAAAAATTCTTTTTATAGCATAGTTTGCCAGCTGTTCCATAAGAAGGTATGTTTTGTTAATATGCAAAAACATTGAAAAGTAGTGATTCTCTCCTTGGGAACACACATGAATACTCTCTGTCAGTATGACATTTGAAGTCTTTTCAAGTTTTGAGACCGCATCCCAGGAGATAATGAGTTTTACTGCAAATAAGAATTATAAGCAGATATGATTAAATTTCTCAATGTTGATTCATATTTATCAATCAGGTCTTTCCAAACAATAGTTAACCACTTGAAAAATGCTATGAACAACTAAAATATTTTAGAGTTCAAGATATTAGTTAAAATTTTGAAGCATAACAATGAACATACAATAATTGGTGATCCTAGGAACAGATATAATTTTAAATAATTTTTAATTTTTTCTGATTTGATATTTAAACCTGATATTAAATTTGATATTTCAATTTATACAATTATATAACCATTGGTGTAAAAGCTATACATGTGCTATGAACAGTACTGTTTGATTCTTCTTTGTAACTGTGAGCCATTAGGTACTATGACTACTATATGTATATTGTATGTTTAAAACAAGTATTAAAACATAGATTAAAGAAAGTAGGTAGTTTAGAACAAGTGAAAGAAAGGAGTCACATGCTAGATCACCATCATCATTTAATATTCATTTGTCTCCCACAATATGCAAGGCATTCTATACACAATTCTAATGGTTCTTATGTTAAACAACCAGTCTTAAAAGTATTCTTTCCCTAGATGAAGTGAATTTTTTAATATACAGTATAATTACCCTTAATATCTATCCTATTACTTTATATGCAACCTAACACCACCACAGAGTTGATAGGTCAGTCTGCAAGTTCAAAGTCATAGTAAGCAACAGAAACCACTTACTTTCTGATCCCAACAAAAAAGAGTAGAAGCTCAGAAAGTTGGTGCTAAGATACAGCCAACCCTGACAAGGAACCCGTCCTTTCCAATAACTGCACGAGTAATAGGTCACTAACTTTTCCTGCTCTGGTAAACCAAAACATTTTTCAAATTTCAAAAGGGCTTCTCGAAATTTCTCAGGGTCATCTTCTTTTGCAAAAGAATGTTTTCCCTCTTCAGCAATTAATCCCTAAAGGAGACAAAATATTTTCTGAAAGTTAGTAATTACCTACCAACAAAAATATCTCTCACATATTTAAACAATTCATTGAATAAAACTGTGTACACACACACACACACACACACACACACACACACACACGCATGTGCACACATATCTCTTAGGACAGAGGTGAGCAGATTTTGTTTAATTTTGTAATTAGGCTTTTTCTAATACCTCACAAGGAGCTACCACAAATAGAGGTGCTAAATATTATTTTGATTGAGTGAAGGGTTCATTCAAACTGCAAACTCAAGAGATTCTGAAATGAAAATATCCCTAATAGCACTCACAAGGGCACCAAAGACTAACCGCTAACTTTAACAATGTCTTTAGTTCTGATTCTGATATTCATATATGTGCTTCTGCCAATCCTGAAAGGTGGCAGTAAAACAATGACCTGCCATGCAGCTTCGATCCTCAAATAAGAGGGTCAAAGACTTTAGTATTCCATCTACAAAATATATCCATGCCACTTACTCTTATCTTTCCTTGTACAAAATTAGTAATATCTTCATTAGAATCAAACACAGACAAGGTCTTCATGATATTTTGTTCTAACCATTCCCAATGTTTGGTTATTTCTTCTCTGTTGGCTCCTGATTCATAATAAAAGAGAATGAAAGACTCAAAGAAAACTCCACACACAAAAAACTGCTCTTGATATTTATAAGCTCAGTTTTAAAAGAAATAAAATTATATTTGCTCATTTTCAAAAATGATCATCATAAAAGAATAGGGGTACTACATTTATTCTCTATTTCATCACTATATGTGGGTAGGAACACTATAAGTAGAAAGGATAAAATATTTAAGGAAAGTGGAGAAAAGTAAATACAACTCATGAGAAAAGATATAAAATTCTGAAAACAAGGTGCCAGTAACTGGTGCCTACGGTAACCAGTTCTTTTAAGAGAATATATAGAGTACCAGAATATAAACATACATAATTTAATCTTTGGTCTTCAAATCATACAGTCAGTACTGTGCCTATCTGTGTGACTGAAAACAGCATGCACATGACAATCCTATGCACACTGTGTAAATGTGGATTTCAACTGTGGCAACTCTATCTCAGAAAGTATGAAGCCTTTGCTCAGAGTCAACTCCTTCATTAAAACGTCTGGTCAACTTAAAGAAATTTTATGAAAGAGGTTAGAAATCCTGTAGCAAGGTTAAATCCTTGTGACCTCCTGCATCAGTGTTAGGTGGTTTATTGAGGGTCAGACTAAATACTACACTTAGCTCTGGGTTGCTTTGGCTTGAAGAACATTTCAATATCTATCAATTTCCCCCTATAATCCATATACCTTTAAGATCTCTCTAGCACTGCAGATTATACAAATCTCATTCAAAAGAAATATCCTGACTTCTAAGTATGTTTTATGATATATGGAAGTGATACATTAAAAAAATTATTGACACTGCAAAATTGCCTATTTCCTACAGTTCAGTTAGAATTGTATCCATGTTTCTCAAGTCATCATACCATGTGTAATATCTTTCTTTAATGAACAACAAATAAAAGCCATGGGGAAATTTTAAGGCCTTTATTTTGGTCCTTTAGGTATAAAGAAGCTTCATTAGTAGGTGACTACTGTATTTCTGTATGAGGTTAATTTGGGGGAATAAGTTGTATTATCATCCATTTTTTTAAGTAAAAAGGATATTTTTTTCTAAATAATTTCTACCAACCAGATTTAGAGTTGAGGTTATAGACATCTCATGATGTCAGCAGGTGTAATATCTTCTGCATTTAGTTTAAACAGCATTCAATTTAAAAGAGCCAGGAGAAAACACTCACCAGAAACACTAAAGGAAGTTTAGAGGGAGATGCACAAAACAAGCCACACATTTAAAAAAATTAATTGTATGCTGTATGTTCACACATATGAACTGTCCAGAAATTGACAGGCTTTTATTTTTTTTAAAAAGTATGTATACTTAAAAGAAATGGGGGGAGAAGGGAGAAGGAATGAGAAAAAGGCAGCCTTTCAACATTAAAAAAACCACAAATCTCAGATTCTAATTTAGACCAACATTGTAGTGGCATCATAAAAGAAGTAAACTGTCACTGTATATTTTTTTTTTAATTTTGAGTTTCTTTGTTAGGAAGAACCATCCTAATTCCTTTTCTACCACAAAAGATATATGTGGAAGCATCTGAACCACCCCAACATAGATGAATATGTAGCATTATGTGTAAGATATCCCTTCATATTTCAAGGATATGGTGCCTTTTGCGAGAAAGTCGGTGTGTAACTAAAAAAGGTTCAGATTTTTAGGCTTAAATTTTCTTAGGGATCAACCTTTAAGTTTGGAACTTGATTCTCCTCATCTGAGTTATTAGAGATGAAACAAAGTACTTCATGGGGGAGGTTCTCATCTTCCTAGCAGTTGGGTTAAGCAGGAGAGGTATTGGGTTGGCCCAAATGTTCGTTTGGGTTTTTCCATAAGATGGTATGGAAAACCCAAACGAACGTTTAGGCCAACACAATAAGTTGAAGAAAGGAGTCATACAGCAGTAGCACTAAGCAAAATTTACTCTGAATCAGCACTGCTGGAACACATGCTTTAGGTCCCTCACATTAATGGACTTTTAAAAAATAATTTATAATCCTTCTTAAATAAATAGATATCTTTCTAGTCTCTCAAATAGAGCTGCACATTTAACTCGTTTCTAAATCAAAACAACTGGGGAGATTCTATTCCCATATAAGTCATTACAGAGTATTGAGTAGAGTTCGCTGTGCTGTACAGCAGGTTCTTATTAGTTATCTATTTTGTATATAGTAGTGTAGTGTATATATGTCAGTCCCAATCTCCCAATTTATCCCTCACCCCACCCCGTTTCCCCCTTCGTAAGCATACATTGGTTTTCTACATCTGTGACTCTGTTTGTAAATCAACTATACTCCAATAAAAATCAATTTAAAAAAACTGGGAAGTATAAGTAAATTTAAATATTCAATTTCTTAAGATCCTTATTTGTTTGAATTCCATGTTTTAAAAATCATACTCACCACAAGCAATTGACAGGTAAACTTGAGAATCTGGTGTCTGGTGTAGGATGCGAAATGGAGCTACTTTAGCAGTGGAGTCTAAGACTGAATCAAGAGTCCCAACCAGAAGCCCTATTGTAATAAAGAGACTGGTGAAACAAGGATTTTACAAGAGATAAAATCAATATCGCTTCATATGACTAACAACCAATGTTTTTTTTTAATTTCTAGCCCAAAGCTTCCTTATAGAGATTTTTCTTAAAGAAAAAATATACTCAGGATGAAGAGATTACGCTGCTCCAATGTCAGTAGTTCCTGAAAATATTATCTTTCAATAAAAGAATAAGTCAGGTTCAGTTGTCTAAACCTCATGATATATTTGCAGCACTTATTTACCTCCTTTACAAGGTTGTGTATAGAGCAGGTAAGAATGTAGATTCTGGTACCAGAGATTACCTAGGTTTGAATCCTGGCTCTGGTACTTACTTGTGTCAACTTGAGCCAGTTGTAATTACATTTTCTTCATCCTCATTTGTAAAATAAGGGGGAAAAAATGGAGCCCACCACAAAAGGTTGTTGTAAAGATGAAATGAGTTATTATTACACATAAAACACTTAGCACAATGCTTAGCACATAGCAAAAGACTCAGTATTAGCTAATACTATTATAAGAAAACAATGGATATTTAAACAAGATTAAAAAAACCTTGATTAATTAAAATGCTTAGGTAAGGGGAATTTCTTTTTAACATTTAATTTCTCAATTTGGAATTCAAGGCTTTGATCATTTAGCTTCTTCAATTTAATTATCTGATATTTCCCACTCCTCCCTAGAATAAAGTTTGCTGTTTTCTTAAACAACTAATTTCTCCCTTAAAGTCTTTGCTAAGCAAGTCTCTTTTTACCTAGAAATGCTAACGCAAGTCTTGTAGCCCAGTCTGGCTAATCCAAATTCTACATTTTCTTCAAGACCCAATTCCCCTATGAAATCCTCACTGGCAACCCCAAGCAATTATGCCTTCCCTTTTGTCTGATTACTTATGGTACTTAAAGTCTATATGACACAACCTAGAATTCTGATTATTAGGCTAGTTATTACAACTACTTTCTAAGTGCTTCATGTGTATTTATCTTACCTCCTTATCTAGATTATTAGTTCTCTGGAGACAATAGCCATGTCTTCTACCTCTGGGTTTGTATCCCTAACTTTCAACATATTGCTGGACACAACAGAAGCAAAATTTGTTGACTTAACTGTATCAGTGAGATGGCTGAAATACAACATAAATCTACCTTCCTTTTCTGGAAGCTTTGATTGGTTGAGTGTTTGTTTTACTTTATGAGGCATTCCTCTTTTATGTAGCATACAGACTTAGAAAAAATAAATCAATTATAAAACAAGCCTTTGGCTATTTTCCTACCTTTACACACTTAAAAGGAGTTAAGATTTCAAGCAAGCTTTGAATAAGAAGATAGGTAGGCTGGCAGATGTGAGGTAGGAAGTTATTATAAGCATAGAAGGAGGTAAATTAGAAGAGTAGGAGATAGAACAAAGAAATAAAGAGAAATTTGGCTCAGCTGAAAGAAAAGGGTGGGAAAGTAGATGTAGGAATTGGTAAAAAGTAAAAATAGGGGTCACAAATGCAGCATAACATCAATTAGCAATCTTACAGAGGGTTTTGATAGGGGGGGCCAAGTATCAAGAAAGATTCTGGCAATCACAACACGTGCAGCTTATAGAAAGAAGAAATTATCTGGACTTCCCTGGTGGTCCAGTGGTTAAGAATCCGTCTTGCAATTCAGAGGACGCCGGTCCGATCCCTGGTCGGGGAACTAAGCTCCAACATACCGTGGAGCAACTAAGCCCACGTGCCACAACTACTGAGAGCCCGCCTGCTGCAAACTAGAGCCCGTGCGCTCTGGAGCCTGCACACTACAACTAGAGAGACGCCCGCACACCGCAAGGAAGAGCCCGCATGCCGCAACTAAGACGATGCAGCCAAACATAATAAATAAGTAAAGTTTGCATAAAAAAAGAAATTATCTGATATGAAAAAGCCATAATATGAATTGAAGACTAAGAAAAAGAAATATGAACATCCAAAAAAATATTATGAAAGAGACAGTACCGGGGAAGAGAGAATGGGAATGAAGAGGAGAGACAGAGGAAGTGATTATATATCAACTAATAAAGAGGGAATTACTGAAGGGCTTGGAGATAAAAGGCAAAATCTATCACTTTTAGAGTGAAAAAGTGTAAGAAATTGGAGATCTGGCTAAGAGATCAAGGATAAGGTAAGAAAAGTGGAAGTTGATGAAAGATAAAGAAATAAACATGGGGGCTTCCCTTCCCTGATGGCGCAGTGGTTGAGAATCTGCCTGCCAATGCAGGGGACACGGGTTTGAGCCCTGGTCTGGGAAGATCCCACATGCCGCGGAGCAACTAGGCCCGTGAGCCACAACTACTGAGCCTGCGCGTCAGGAGCCTGTGCTCCGCAACAAGAGCGGCCGCGACAGTGAGAGGCCCGCGCACCGCGATGAAGAGTGGCCCCCGCTCGCCGCAACTAGAGAAAGCCCTCACACAGAAACGAGGACCCAACACAGCCAAAAATAAATAAATAAATAATTTTTTTAAAGTCCTTAAAAAAAAAGAAATAAACGTGGGAGCTAAACATATGCAGATAGCTTCTTCAGAGCAATGTAATTGAAATTATTCGGGAAATGGAAAAAAGGAGGATGTTCTCAGTTTGAAGATGGGAAAGTGAAAATACTAAAATAGTTAAAAGAGTAGTAGTAAAAAACAACCAAAAGAGGTAACTATCTTCAGGTTGAAAAATTGGAATCAAGTGTATGAATGTTTGTTTATATAAATAAACATGCAATAACTTGACAAAACTGTCAAAATAAAGGAGTTCAAATAAAAGCATTCATTAAACACAGCACTGTTAAAGCTGCTGGATTTGGCTTCCAAGAATTTAAGTTCTAAAAAAGCTTTCAAAAATGTTTTTTCAAATTTGCGAGGAAAATCATTTATTTCACGTTTACCACATTTTAAATAAAAGTAGCTCAAATTCTATTTCCTTCTTTATATACCCTAGAAAAAGCAGTATTAGAAGAATGGGAAAAAGAACAAAGAGGTAAAGAAAAGTTTGGCTCAGCTGAAAGTTAACAGTGGGAGTGTGGATGTGTGAGGAGGCAGAAAGGAAAGGAGAGGCCACAGATAATCATTCCTAAGTAACAATAACAATTAGCTCTTTGATAGAAAGTTTGAGACTGGGGACAAAGTGGTCAAAACCACTGGCAGGAAAGGTCATTTTTTTTGCAACAGAAATGTTTGCAAGGTTATAAGTGCTTTATACTACGTAGAAAGGAAATTGTTCAGGTTTTGTAAGTGCTTTAAATCAGGCAGTTAGTGTAAAACCATGCAACAAATAATTTGGAAGCTAGTGCTAGAATACATTTCTAGTTACTTGGGGAAGTCTTCCAGCGCATTAAGCTATAATCATCATCAAGCCCCTGCAAGTCATTTAGGAATTAATATGTGCCAGTGTCTGGGTTCTAAAAGTACAAGAAAACAAGCAGACAACTTTGGGTTGCTTTTCCATACACACAGAGGTTTATCATCTGACAGCCTGAATATTCAAGGTCATGAATCAGCCTACATATGGGAAGTTCTATAGCAATATTAAATTGGGAACAGAATAGATATGGTCTCTCAGCTGCATGACAGAACAAGAGATTTAAAAAATATCAAGAAATTCAAATCATTCTTTGAATGTCTAAAACTGAGTAAGGTATCAATATTCTAGACCCTATTAAAGGTCTATGTGGTTTTGGTAGCATCCTGACATATACGTAGCAACAAACTTCTTAAGGAAACTCATCACCATAAGTGATGTGAAATGCTTTATTAAATGACACAGCAAGATAACAAAAAAAGCAAGGTTCTGTGATTTTAAAAAATAGGCAATTTACAGGTAATGATTATTGTTCATGAACCAGTTATTTGGATGGATAGAGATAGAGCATCACTGATGTCAGAGATGAAAAACACCCTAGCATGTCATGTAGTCCAACCACCCATACATTCGTCTGTTCTATGGTATCCCTGATAGAAAGCCTGGCTTTTTCCTGTAAACTCCAGAGTTCTCCCAAGGCAGCCTATTGCATTGGTGGGAATTTCTACTAATTAGAAAGTTATTTCTAAAATATTTTATGGTTGACCCTTGAACAACACAGGGGTTAGGGGAGGTAACCGCCACACAGTCAAAAATCTGCATATAACTTCATAGTCGGCCCTCCTTATCTGCGGTTCTACATCCTTGGGTTCAACCAACCGCAGATCATGTAGTACCGTTGTATTTATTGGAAAAAAAAAACCCACATATAAGTGGACCTGCACAGTTCAAACCCCATGTTGCTCAAGGGTGAACTGTATATATCCAGATGTTATAATCAGGGCTGGCTTTATGAGCTTGTGGCCTGTCCATTAAGGCCTCATGCTCAGAAGGGCCCTGTGCTTGCTTTAATACGCTACTGTCACCCATCTTAAAATTCTAAATTTTTGAACAAAGAGCCCTGCATTTTCATTTTGCACTGGGCCACACACATTAGGTAGCCAATCCTGGTTACAGTGGTTATCTCCGGGCAGCAGGATGATGGGTGATCATTATTTTCTTTTTCACACCTACATATATTTTCTGAAATTTTTACAATGAACATTTTTTAACCCTTAAGATAGAAAAATGAAGGTATTTCTTATACACTTAAAAAAAAGAAAAAGGAAGGTCTTTCTTAGGATAAATAAAATGCTATTCAATACTTCCTTGCAACTTTGGGGCAATACAAAACGTATGCTCTATTCAATATGATGGGTCTTCAAGTATTATTATTATAGTTACCTTGTCTCCCGTTGCTTATTCTTCTCCTCGCCTACCTTAAAATATACCTAGTTCTTTCACCAGTTTGTTGCATGAGATTGTCTGGGACTCTTATTATTTCTTCTATCATTCTCTTAACATACCTATTTGTCAAAGTCTCTTATGAAATGTGTCACTCAAACCTGAATACCAGGTAAGATCTGAACAAATGCAGGCTTCTTATACTGTGGGCTACATGGTTCTATTAATGCAGTCAAAGATCATACCAGCTTTTTCAGTCCCTATGTCATATTATTATCATACTAAGCTTGTGATCAACTAATCCACTGTGATCTTCTTCACAAACATAAGCACCAACCTAGGAATTCTCTGTCCTGTACAGCTGATTTTTTTAAAAAACCTAAATGCAGTTTACATTTACCCATGATAAATTTTAGCTCACTGATTTTAACTGAGCATTCTAACTTGTCCAGTTCTATCTGAATCTTGATTTTTTCTTCTATGATAGTGATTCTCAACCCTAACTGCAAATTTGAATCATTTGGAGGACTTTTAAAAACTCCTCAAGCTCGACTTTTAAAACTACTGAAGCCTGGAGATTCTAATTTAATTCATCTGGGTCAGGGTCCAGGTATTCTGTTTTTTCCTTAACTTTGTATTATAAAAATTTTCAAAAATAGAATAATAAACTAAAACTTCTATGTGCCCATCACATAACTTCAATAATTATCAACATTTTGCCAATCTTCTATCATTAATCCCTCCTAGAGTATTTTAAAGTAAATCCCAGATATCACATCATTTTACCCATAAATACTCCAGTGTCATTTAGTTTGTTTTAAAAGGTTCTCAGTTGAATCTAACATCCGGCCAATGTTGAGAAAACTGATCTATGGTATTAACTGTCCCTTTCCATTTTCAGACACCTGCAAATGTGATAAACATTTCTTTTTTATATTAGGTTAATGATAACGATGAACAAGTAGGACCAAGAGCTGAGTGTTGGAGGAAGGGCCACTATAAAAGAGCCAAAGCTTGAAGATGGTACTCATTATCAATGTGCTAGTTTAGTACACTTTCATTTGACAAGTGGCTCTTTCTGCTTGTAAAGTAGATTGAGGACACTGTGTAAGGCAACACTGCTCTAGCTACAGAAGTCATTAAGATGAACTTCCTAATACAAACAAGATTTAATTTCCATTCTAAGTAAAATGTTAGATTACAACTTGGGGCCATAGAAATGATTACTGGAACTTTATAGTGAACTCTGTATCTTGCCTTAAGTTGCCGTATTTACAAAGTCAAACAAGTACTCCTTTACTGAATTTTTTATAATCTCAAGTTCATTAAAAGTTGATGAACAAACTAATTAGTAAAATGACAACACACTTAGTAGGAAATACATTCAAATAGGAGAAAGTACTGTTCTCAGTAGAGGTTGTAGGTTTTCCTGTTTCTACTGCTTTTGCTGCCAGTTCTAAGTCCTTAAAACAAGACTGTGAATGCTTATTTTACAACTATCCAATAGCCACAGCTGACATTTTGAAAGCTGCCAACTTTACACTAAGAGCTTTGGAAAACTGTTAATAAAAATAACTCTTTTGTACTGTTTTCCCTCTCCCTTCATTTTTTAAGGACATTTACTTGAAAGCTGGATATACATAAGCTCTCCTTTCCTTCCCTAACTGAAATTTTTGTTTCATTAAAGGATTTAGAATTTTTTAAAGGTAAGTAACTGATGACATAAATGGCAGATTACAGTGTCATGGGGGTAAAAAAGCATACATGAATTATTAATCAAATCCAGCTATACTTCTAAAGATTAAAACATAGAGAAATATGAGAATTGTTACCATCTTTATTTACAGCACCTTAATACACTTCAAGACTTATGCATCACTGTACAAAATGAGTAGCCCTCAGAAAATTTTAAAAAATACAACATCTGAATCCCCAGGTGCAAAGCAAAAAGCAAGTGTGGCAGCAAATGAAACCTCATACACAGTACAGTGCTTTAAAATCATTATTTAGAAGAACTAAAGCTGGCCATGATTTTGGTTAGTTTAAAACAAGAGGAGAACTAATGATTAAAACTTCACTTTTTTATACTGGAGTGAGAGAGAAAAAAACAAGACCATCTAGGCGGGAATTGAAATGGCAGTGGAGACAAAAAACAACAAAGGTTTAACTCTCAGGTCCCTTTGATATTCTATCTCCGGTTTTCCAGGTTTTCCTCTTCTATAGAAGAGGACATTGCTCTTCAACAACGTTTCTGGTTGCTAAGGGCACTATATCTTGAGTCTCATATTTTCAACCACAAATAAATGAATCCGGAGTACTTGCTGTGTCCCCAGCAACTGCCATCTTTTGCTTTTTCACTACCATATTATTCCTCCCACTTAGAATGTCCTCCCCAGTTCTCTCTACCAAACCACAGCCCAGATATTGTTGGTGCTGAGAGATGGCTGATTTAATTTTTAAAAACAATCCAAACGGGCTTTTGGCATGTTGCTCCACAGATGTCACACTGGGATTCTGCCACCAGAATACCACCTATTGTTATCAATCACTGCTTTTAGGAACTCTTTGTATCATTTAACAAGACATTAGATAAGCATACTTTACACCAGATCTGGTCCTGGAATATTGCTTTGGGAGTTTCAAATACTCCTCATACATGACTATTTATAAGCCACTCAAACCAGGCTGATATTATTACTGACTACCCCAATAATTACATATTTTGCTTGCTTACTTGTTTATTATCTGTCTGTCCCACCAGATTATAAAGTCTGTGGGGGTAGAAACTATTTCTATTTTAATCACCACTGTATACCCAACACCCAGGACAGTAGCCAGCTACTACCCATTTCTCTGCTTCCCTTCACAGTGAAATTCCCAGACAGAATTATGTATATTCACTCTGCTCGCCAAAACCTGCTTGGCTCATATACTCTAGTCCCTCTGGTCTCTGTGCATAGGTTACCTTAAAGAAGTGTTCCTACACCAAATTTATCTAAAATACCAATCCCCTCCCCTCTCTGTTACTATACCTTACTTTATTTTTCTTCATATCGTTTACTGCCACCAGCCATATATTATTTGTTTATTTGCCTCCCTCAACTAAAATGTTAGCCCCATGAGAATAGGGATTTTGCTCTGCTCACTGCTGTTATCTCTAGCACCTAAAACAGTGCTTAATTTTTAGAAGACACTAGGTAAATTATCTGTTGAATGAATGTATCTTGTAACATCACATTTAGGACTTACTCTTACCTGTTGTGCTCATATAGCAGCAGCAAAAGGTGAAAAACTGGGCAGATTTTCTAACATCAAGGTAATATAAAATCCATGTCATAGCTGTACAGCAACATGGTAAACATTATAGTGCCCTTTATTTTATTAATTTTTAGCTTACTTTACATCTATACTCCTTCCACAACTGTCCACCAGAAACACGGGCTTTCACCAGCTGAATCATTATTTCTTCTTCAAGTATTATGTTTTGAAAACTGTAACTAAGATAACTAAAGTTATACATACTCTTCAATACCACTAAGACAAGTGATGCTTATACTTATATCTATAGAAGCACTGTTTGAGAACTTCTGGGTTTTGGGAAATTGTAGATCAAAAAGAAATTCTGTCCTGCTATTTTATTCTAATTGCTGTTTATTATTTTGATTAAAAACCATAGATGCAGGAATTCCCTAGTGGTCCAGTGGTTATTACTCTGCGCTCTCACTGCCGAGGGCCCGGGTTCAACCCCTGGTTGGGGAACTAAGATCCCAGAAGCCATGTGGCCAAAAAACAACCAAAAAAACCATAGATGCATAGCCATTATCATACCAAAATTCTTGAGTGATTAACTATCAGTGTTTTGATTTTACAGTGATATCACTGCATATTGTATACACTCAATGTTACTACTCCAAATCAATTTCTATATACAACATGGGAAAAGTAATTACTAGGGAAAATGGTACAAATATAGATCCTCATTTGGTCTTCGGATAAAGAAAATGGCACTTAACATCTCGTACCTTCATTAATAGATAAATGAACGTCAAATGTTTATATACTTGCTCACAGGTTTCAAAACTCATTTGACTCACATAACAATGCCATGAGATAGGGAAGATAAGTTTTGTTCCCATTTTACAAATGACAAAACAAAGCCTTTATCAAACAATTACAACTGAATAGACACATAAAAATATTGAAGAAACAGAGAAGATAAAGGAAGCAGGGTGAATGGGGTAAGTGGAATCACTGGACTAGGTGGTGTATTCAAGCATTTGTGGATTTTAGCTTGTAGTTGACTTATTAAAGAAAAATCTCATAGGGTAACCCCTGGGGAGGGCAAATCACACTGTGCTCAGTTCCCTCCCTGGGACATTTTGATACAGGTGAAATCAAGTAAGAAATTACCTTTAAAGATCTCTTTGAATGATATAATAAAGAACAACTCTGTAGGTTTTGAAAAATGAAGGATGGTCAATATCATCACTTTTAAGTCTTGATTTTCTTTTCATTAGAACGACATCCACTTGACAGCAAATATTAATTTCCTACCTACATTATAAATCTCCAATATCTTAACCAAAAAATAAAAATAAAAGAAAGAAAAGAAACCAACCTAATTGCATACAATCTACATCATTATTACTTTAACGTAACTCTTGAGGATTGAGGATTCAGGACCCTAAGGTAAACTGGAGTGGTGGTTTCCAGCCTATGCTTAAGGGAGGAAAGACTCCAGCAGCAAGCAGGGGAAGGGAAAGGGAGAGAGAGCAGTGTATTACCAAGGTATCTGAATTAAGGCCCAAAGCTTATAGGTATGCAGTCAACAATCCTTCCAATGGAACAGGATAGAAAGCCCAGAGATAAACCCACACACATACGGTCACCTTACCTTTGATAAAGGAGGCAAAAATATAGAATGGAGAAAAGACAGCCTCTTCAATAAGTGGTGCTGGGAAAACTGGACAGCTACATGTAAAAGAATGAAATTAGAACACTCCCTAACACCATACACAAAAATAAACTCAAAATGGATTAAAGACCTAAATGTAAGGCCAGACACTATCAAACTCTTAGAGGAAAACATAGGCAGAACACTCTATGACATAAATCACAGCAAGATCCTTTTTGACCCACCTCCTAGAGAAATGGAAATAAAAACAAAAATAAACAAATGGGACCTAATGAAACTTAAAAGCTTTTGCACAGCAAAGGAAGCCATAAACAAGAGGCAAAGACAACCCTCAGAATGGGAGAAAATATTTGCAAAGGAAGAAACTGACAAGAATTAATCTCCATAATATACAAGCAGCTCATGTAGGTCAATATCAAAAAAACAAACAACTCAATCCAAAAATGGGCAGAAGACCTAAACAGACTTTTCTCCGAAGAAGATATACAGATTGCCAACAAACACATGAAAGGATGCTCAACATTACTAATCATTAGAGAAATGAAAATCAAAACTACAATGAGTTATCACCTCACACCGGTCAGAATGGCCATCATAAAAAATCTACAAACAATAAATGCTGGAGAGGGTGTGGAGAAAAGGGAACCCTCTTACACTGTTCGTGGGAATGTAAATTGGTACAGCCACTATGGAGAACAGTATGGAGGTTCCTTAAAAGAGTAAAACAGAACTACCATATGACCCAGCAATCCCACTACTGGGCATATACCCTGAGAAAACCATAATTCAAAAAGAGTCACGTACCACACTGTTCACTGCAGCTCTATTTACAATAGCCAGGACGTGGAAGCAACCTAAGTGTCCATGGACAGATGAATAGATAAAGAAGATGTGGCCCATATATACAATGGAATATTACTCAGCCATAAAAATAAACGAAATTGAGTTGTTTGTAGTGAGGTGGATGGACCTAGAGTCTGTCGTACAGAGTGAAGTAAGTCAGAAAGAGAAAAACAAATACCATATGCTAACACATATATATGGAATCTAAAAAAAAATGGTCATGAAGAACCTAGGGGCAGGACAGGAATAAAGACGCAGACGTACTAGAGAATGGACTTGAGGACACGGGAAGGGTAAGGGTAAGCTGGGACGAAGTGAGAGAGTGGCATGGACATATATACACTACCAAATGTAAAATAGATAGCTAGTGGGAAGCAGCCGCATAGCACAGGGAGATCAGCTCCATGCTTTGTGACCACCTAGAGGGGTGGGATAGGGAGGGTGGGAGGGAGACGTAAGAGGGAGGGGATATGGGGATATATGTATACGTATAACTGATTCACTTTGTTATACAGCGGAAACTAATACAACATTGTAAAGCAATTATACTCCAATAAAGGTGTTAAAAAATTCAGTTGTAAGCATAATTAATGTTTTAGACAGATAATAATATAGATGTATCCCTACCAAAAAAAATAATAATCCTTCCCTTACTACCTAGAGCAATTGGTGACACTGACCATCCTTCATATCTCAAAACCTCCTACAAAGCTGTCCTTTATCATTCTAGCAGATCTTTAAAGGCAATTGTTTGCTTGATTTCATAGGGATTCAGGTTCCAGGGAGGGAAGAAAGGAGTGGAGCACACAGTGTGATTTGCCTCCCTAGGGGTTGCCCTATGGGATTTTCTCTTTAATAAGCCAAAATGATATTTATTAATTTACAGTGTATGTGGGGGGGGGAGGGTTGATCTTTCCTTATGTAAAATGAAATGTTAAGGCCACCATTTGTGTACCCTGGTCCCAGTAATGAGGTACCTGGGAGGCCAAAATTTTACCAGATGGTTCCTTTGTGAGCATGGAATGCAGGGATATTTTGCCAAGGAAAACTGAGAACATTTTCAGGGTTTGGTCCTTGAGCTTGGGGTAGAGAAAAAGAAGAGAAAAGCGTTGTGTTTTTGATGGATGGTCATAAAGAACTTTTTAAAAAGGCTACCTTATTGTTTTTTATGTATGTGTTTAAATATGATAACTCACATAGTGATTTATTACGTTTATATAAATATCATAAAACATTTTGAAATGGAAAGTTCATTTCAAACATTACCATGTTCTAGTTTTTACAGATGGTTTAATTTCAAAGTAATGATGCCAAGATGAAAGAAGAGATAAGGAAACATACTCCATTTTCATGTTTTATTTCTTAGTCTTGTTCTACATCACAAAAAAGGAGGTCTACTGAGGGAGGCTGTCAATCCAACACACAAGAACCTGCTTACACTGTTCAGATATGGAAGATTCAAGAGCAAAATACTCTCAACAAACTATCAAAATTAAA
Source organism: Mesoplodon mirus (assembly GCF_964341445.2). NCBI lineage: Eukaryota > Metazoa > Chordata > Mammalia > Artiodactyla > Ziphiidae > Mesoplodon > Mesoplodon mirus. The sequence goes on along the minus strand of NC_138981.1, from coordinate 91,991,743 downwards.
GCTTCCTAATTGGCAGACCTTCCTAAGTCCCATACACTAGAATACATAATAGAATGTAGCCCCATAATTTCACTCATGTAGTAGCTCCCATCTGCCAAGCAGAGCAAATTGTTGATTTGTGCTTAATAAGCCAAATATGCATTAATTATTTTTAATTACATAAAGCCAGGTGCTAAATTTAGGTGCCAGAGAAAAGTCATCACCCTTATCAGAGAGGAGGAACAAGGAATAATGCAAGGTAACTGCAAAAACCCAGAAGGGTGAATTACTTCTCTAAATGAGAAGTAATAAAGTATAGATCACTTTATCTGAAAAATAATCTTATGTATAACAAAAATTTTCACAAGATATTCCACCCTGCTGTGAACCAGGACAATTAAGTAAGATACAGTTAGGCAAATAGTAAGTAATCTACCAGATATCCACTAGAAGTGTTTCAGAAATTTAGAAAAGGATTTAAGAACTCTAACTTCCAAATTAGTCTCTTGCTAAAACCATCCTAGGGTTCTCTGTTGCTCCAATTCCATTATTAGAATTAAAGAAAAAAGAAAAGAGTCAACTAACTTCACCAAATCCACAGCTAAAGTCATTACATTGCTGGTGCTTATTGCCAATTTTCACATGGCCAAGAAATGAAATCTTAAAGAAAGTACAGCTATTAACATTTCTAGATGGTCATTATCTTTTCTTCATTAAAAAATATATAAACGAATATCTTAAAGGGGGAGCACGTAACATTGGATTTTAGCAAACAAAATGGACAAAGGCAAGCTTATGCTGGCACACAGTCAAACTCCTGTGAGAGCTAATCCAAATGTAGATTTGTGGTAAAGCACATCAAAGCTTTTGGCTTCACGATTTTAAGTAAGAATACAGTAATTGAGCAGCCATGAAAATCAGCATACTCTTGCTCTGGACCAAAAAGAACCAAATGAACCTTAAAAACACCTCTTTGCTCCATTCTGATCAATTTTGTTTAATTTACATGAAATATAGTGGTAGCTCTCATGTGGTAATTTCAAGCATCTTGACAATACAACAGGTAAAGCAAACATGCAGAGATCCGAACTGACTACAAAAATGGGGCTGTGGCTGTTCTCAACATACATGTGTGGCAGAAATCTTGGTTTAGGGCTTCCCTGGTGGCACAGTGGTTAAGAGTCCGCCTGCCAATGCGGGGGACACGGTTTCAAGCCCTGGTCCGGGAAGATCCCACATGCCGCGGAGCAACAAAGCCCGTGCGCCACAACTACTGAGCCTGCGCTCTGAAACCTGCGAGCGACGACTACTGAGCCCACGTGCTACAACTACCGAAGCCCGCGCGCCTAGAGCCGGTGCTCTGCAACAAGAGAAGCCACTGCAATGAGAAGTCCATGCACCACAAGGAAGAGTAGCCCCCGCTCGCCACAACTAGAGAAAGCCCACGCGCAGCAACGAAGACCCAACGCAGCCAAAAGTAAATAAATAAATTTATTTTTTAAAAAAAGAAATCTTGGTTTATTTCTTCAGATAAACACTCTCTTATTCTAAAGAGGTGGGGCTAGAGTAAATGGGAGTGGGTAGGATAGAGATAAGAAACTGGTGCAACTGATCCATGCTCTAAGAAAGCATGTCAAGGGAATTCCCTGAAGGTCCATTGGTTACAACTCCCGAGCTCTCACTGCCGAGGGCCCAGGTTCAATCCCTGGTCGGGGAAATAAGATCCCACAAGCCGCATGGCAAAAAAAAAAAAAAAAAAAAAAAAAAAAAAAAAAAACTACATCAAATGAAAAACCAAACACAGAAAACAAGGAGTGATTATATAAAGAAAATTTGCAACAAGTAAAAAAAAAAATTACTACTACATAACAGTGGTTTGATTCTCAAAAAGCTGATTTACTTATTAATTTTCAGGAACACAGTAGTTGTAACAAAGTGAAATACACTTCTTTGGTAGATGAGGCCAGGAGTACCAGAAAAATTCTGATAAAGTAAGATTATGGGGAACCAAAATATTGTGCTGTAACACTGGGCTGGAAAATCTATTTTAAATATATTCCAATCTGTTCTCAACGGACTCAAGTGGGTGAATTGTCACTGGGTAATTATGACCATTGATTCTCAAGTTTTAATCTGGTAAACATATACATCTAATAAATGGAAAGACTCCTCTGCAAAATAACACTGGTAATTTTTGAGAATGAGAAAACAACAAAATGTGAAGTTTAATCAGGCAATTTTTGTTGCCATATTTTCAAGAGAGCCTTTTCAGACGCTGGATAGGATGAATAGGTCATGCAAGATTTTTTTTAAATGTCCCATAGAACCTCAAAATTCTCTCCACACTGCTGGGGTCTTGGGGGAAAAAAGGAAAAAACATCACATGTTCATCACCATCTTAACAAAACACATTGATTTGGCTCCTGTTATCTTTCATTTTATCCTCTCAGCTCTGAGGTAGACACCATTTACCAGAAGAGAAAAAGCAATGTCACCTCCTCCATGAATCTTTACCCAACCCTTCAGTTATTTGGTTCTAATTACAATTTGCCTGGTTTAGTAGTTAACGGGTTATAATTATAATTTGCCTGGTTTGCTGGTTACTTCCCCCAAACCCGACCCTCTGCCAGATTAAGAGCACTTCGAAGGCAGGGAACTGAATGTTAATTACCTTTGTACCCTAGCATTCCATGTGGCACATAGTAGGCGCTTCGGGTTGAATAAATGAAAGAATTTGTCGAATATAATTCAACAGGAGATTAGGATGGGACTAACATGCAGGTTTTGGGACTCTTCCCTCTTCCCGTTCCATCTCGCTGCTGAATTAAGCCTGGTCCATCACTTCAAGGCCACAATACCAAACTAGAAGTTGTCATGATAAAGAGCTCTGGCCTCCCAATGACCAAAAGTTTGCATGCCCCTGCCCAAGACGACAGGTCTCAGACCAAAACTCCTTGGAGGCTTTAAACACTAGACCCAGAGTTCTTGATTTGTAAATCAAAGAAGTGAAGGCAGGATAGATTAGGCGGGAAGAGAAACTTCCGTTTGTTTAACTGGTTTGCTTACAACCTTGGTTTTGAAAGAAAGGGCATTTCTCTCTTTTCTCAAGAGAGAAATGAATTACGAAGGTTACTTTGAGAGGGGATCCCAAAGATTGAAAACTTGGAGACAAAGTGAAAGATGATAAATCGGGAGGGTTCAGAAATTCTGAGACCTACCCCCTCACCCTCCCCCGCACTCGGACCCTCCCCGACTCCCTAACCTCTCATTTGATGCCGATTCCTCGAGACAGGATTGGAGCTCCTCCTTTTTTCCTCATCATCCCTCCTCCCACACAATTACACCTCCCACCCCCAGGGTGGCGGTTACCGATGGGGGGCAGGGGAGGGACTGGGAGGCTTGTGGAAAAAAGTTAAGTGCACAACTGCGAACTGGCCCGGGTCACCAGCCTAAATGCGACCTGCCCACGTCTAACCCTCGTCACCAGCCCCCTCCCCCATGGAAAGCGACAGGGCAGGTACTCTGCCTCAGAAAGAACACTTCCTTTACCTCAGATTCTTCCTTGGCTTCAGAAGGAACCCCTCCTCCCTTTCCCCGTCCCACCCAAAGACCGACTGCTGGTCCAGGGAGGCGTTCTCAGGACTCAGTGAGGGCGAAGGAAAGGTGGTGGCGGGAGAACCCCAGTCCCCCCCCGCCCAGGGTTTAGGATCGGGCGGCGGGCGGCGACGACTGTGTCCCTCACCACCTTTTAAGTACCAGCGAACACGGCCCAGAGGCGAGGGGGTGAGGGCGATGGCCAAAGCTTACCTGTGAGCCCCCCGCCGCCTTCCTCCCGGTAGCCCCGACGCCGCTGCAGCACGAAGTAGTCGTTGGACCTTTCCATCAGCCACAGCTTCAGCGCATTTTTCAGGAGCACTTCCTCGGGCTTCAGCCACATCGTGAAGAACTTTATGCCGCCCGGGAGCAGCGACCCAGATGCCCTCCTCACCTCACCCCTCCACCCGTTTCCTCCCGTCTACTTCTCCCACCAAATCTGCCTCAGGCGGCAGCCGCTCAGGTTCTGCTTTTCCACACTTCCCCCAACCCTCCCTTCTCTCCCACGTAGGCAGCGAGATTGCCAATTCCCTCCCACAGCGCTACCGCCCGACTGGGAAATAGTCCCGTTCCTTTCCCTTCTGGGAGTTGTAGTTTACTCCCCGCTTTTCTGTACTCAAGCACCTGGAGCGCGGGACTACACTTCCCACAATCCACTGGGGAGAGAACTGGGTGGGGGTGCTTTCAAAGCGGGTCCCGCCACCAGTTAAGTGGATTTTGCCTATCGAAAGTTTAAAGCGTTTTCTGGCAAATAAGTGAGTCCGGGTATAGAAGTGTTGTTTCTTCTCATCCTTTTACAGCCGAGGGTGTTAAACTGTCGAAAACAGTTTCCGGAATTTGGGAGTAACGATCGGCCATTCTGGGAAGGAGCAGTAGCTGCAACTAACGTTTAATGAGCTCTCACGTACAAAAGAGATTTCACAGTGTCTCACATAATCCTTGTAGAAGTCTCACGAAGCATATCTCATTCCCCAACTTGCACATAAATAAACAAATGCGCAGTCGGGTTCGGTGACTTATCCAAGGTCACACAGTAAGTGGAGTTTGATACGATTCCTTGTCTGATTGAGAATCTTCCTTAGATTAAGCTCTTTCCGCGCGTACAATAAGAATATAAAACCTCCAGAAGCCACACAGTGTTTTTTACGCAGTGCTCCTCCTTTCCCAGATTTGTTCTATTTAAATGTTGTAATCAGCCACAGAAAATGTCGTCCAACTTTGCTTTACTGGATATAAACAATTTATGAGCGATTTTTTTTCTTTCTTAAACTCTTTAAGAAAAAAAAAATCCCTTTCAGGGCAAGCTGCACATCTTTGTACCTTGACAACGATACGCAGCTGCTTAAACACTAAGGTGAATGAGGTCAGTGGTTTGTGAGACATCATTGTGAGAAATTACTTGAGGGACGTTTTTATTTACTGCGATAACTAAGCCCACCAGAATTAAAGAGTGCACTAAAAGCGAAAACACGTTTATAGGAAGGAAGGAGTTGGGAGGCAGTCTACAAAAAAACAAGTGGCTCTTGGCAAGCTATTTTGAGAATGAAGCCTCAAGGATCTGGCTTTTTTTTTTTTTTTTAATGGGGTGGGGCACACCCGGATGCCAAGTCGTGGAGCCAAAGAATTCTGCCTTGGAGTTGCGTCTGTGGCTTAACCCTCGCAAAATGTGGGCCAGTCCAAAGAAGGCAGGCGTGCGCTACGAGCAGGGATTTTTCTTGGAGGTGAGAAAAAGGTCAATTTGGGATTCTCTTCTGAAACGCAGTCGTTTTTCCGAAGGCAGCTTTCCGGACAGGGTGGGAAGAGGCAGTCTTCCCACAGCCCAAACTGCAATGTATCCTTGGGAAAAGCCATCCTAATTTGGATGTGTATTAAGGAAGATAATTTCTTATCTTCCTGGTGAAAGATCAGTAAATGTGGCAAATGTATCTTCCTTCTTTATTTTTACTGATACCTTTCCTTCCCCCTTTTTATTTCCTTCCTCATCAAACCACATTCTTTTCCAATATCCTTAAACTTTAAGAGTTGTAGCAAGGGCTGTGCAGAAATGGATGGTTCCTATACCTCATTACTGCGCAACTCCATTCAGATACACCCACATGCTACCTGTTATAGAATCGGACCCCCTTTTGGCTTAGAGCGGGGTGATTTAGCGAGCTCCTGCTGTAGTAAAACATTTCATTGATTATGTAAATAAAACTTTTTTTTTTTTTTTTTTTTTTGCGGTACGTGGGCCTCTCACTGTTGTGGCCTCTCCCGTTGTGGAGCACAGGCTCCGGACGCGCAGGCTCAGCGGCCATGGCTCACGGGCCCCGCCGCTCCGTGGCATGTGGGATCTTCCCGGACCGGTGCACGAACCCGGGTCCTCTGCATTGGCAGGCAGACTCTCAACCAGTGCGCCACCAGGGAAGCCCAAAACACTTCTAAATTACTCCTGCAATATAAAGTTTTGGCTTGGTCATGCACTATATTTCAAGCTTTTACAAATAAAAGTATTTTTCTGAAAGTGCCTTAAAAAAGCAGAGCATGTCACTCTATTCGATTGTTTATGTTAATGTACATTGTTTTTAGGGACGAAGGACAGGAATTACAAACTGCCATGGATATCACTGCTGGTACTGTGCTGGTAATATCTATCTATATCTATGACTGTATATACAGATAGTCATTTAACCCTCATTAATAAGCTTGTACATTTTTTACAACCTTAACCTTAATTTACAGATGAACAGGAGGCTCAGAGAAGTTAAGTAACTTGCCTAAGATCACATAACTAAATAAACAGCAGAGCTGGGATTTGAACCTGGATTTGTCTGACTACAAACCATGACATATCGTTTATAGCTACCTCAAGGCAACATGTCCAAAGCCAAATTTATTTTTCTAATGTCCTCCCTGCCCAAAGTTGTTTCTTCTACCAGCTTCTCATAGTTCAGAGCACCACTGTTTACCAACATGCTCAAGCTAAGAACCTTGGAATAGTCTTTTATTTCCTACATTAAAAAAATGAAGTATAGTTAATTTACAATATTGTGTTAGTTTCAGATGTACAGCAGATTCAGTTATACATATATAGATAATTTTCCATTATAGGTTATTACAAGATATTGAACATTGTTCCCTGTGTTATACAGTAAATACTTGTTGCTTATCTATTTAATATATAGTAGTGTGTATCTGTTATTCCCACACACCTAATTTATCTGCCCCCCTTTCCCCTTTGGGAAGTTTCTTTTCTGTGTCTGTGAATCTGTTTCTGTTTTGTAAATGGATTCATTTGTATTTTTTAGATTCCACATATAAGTAATATCATATAATATTTGTCTTTGTCTGACTTCACTTAGTATGATATTCTCTAGGTCCATCCATGTTGCTGCAAATGGCATGTTTTCATTCTTTTTTATGGCTGGGTAATATTCCATTGTATATATATATACTACATCTTCTTTATCCATTCATCTGTTGATGGACACTTAGGTTGCTTCCATGTCCTGGCTATTGTAAATAGTGCTGCTATGAACATTGGGGTGCATGTAAGGAACCTTGGAATAGGCTTTTTTTAAATTAACTTTTATTGGGGGTATGGTTGCTTTACAATGCTGTGTTATGGAATAGTCTTAAACTTACTCTCACCACCTCCACTGTCACACACACACACACACACACACACACACACACACACACACACACACACACACCCCTCTACTTTTTTTTCAAAAGTCCATCCCATCCTCCTATTCTCACTTCAGATAAGCCTCACATCACTTTCCTGCTGCACTATAATAATAGCTTCCCAATTCATCTGTCTACTCACATGCTTGTTTTCTGATTTATCCAAGCCACGTATTTATGGACACAATGATATATCACGCAGAGATGAATAACACCTCATTTATCCAGAGGTCAGTCTTCCAGCTGACTCAGCCTTCTAAATCATAGTCTCAAACACCTACGTGAAAAGGTACTAGGAAACCCCAAATCACAACTCCAAACCTGTGCCATGGAAAGGCTGAGGCTGTCACTCAAGATTCCACTGGATTCTTATTTGAAATGAATTTCACAAGCTTAGTTGATATTTTACAGTCTGCAGCAGGCTTAGGAGCAGTAAGATTCTAGAGGAGAGCCATATAAAGCTGTAGTACTCAAAATACAGACTCTGGACCGGCAACATCTGCATCACCCAGGAGCTTGATAGAAATTCAGAATCTCAGAACCCATTCCAGACCTTAGAATCAGAGTGTGCCATTTTAACAAGATCCCCAGGTAATTTGTAGGCACATTAAAGTTTTAGATGCACTAATTGAAAGCAAATTAGATATTTGAAAATCAAACTTCACAACAAATTGGGGGTAATCATGTTTCCATTAAGAGCTAATAGGCATCTTTTAAAAAATAAGCTCTATTAATGAATTTTGGATGGCTGAATTGCTTTTTTTTTAAGTTTCTATCAGGACATGCCTATTAAAATTTTCTAAGGCAGTGGCTCAGAAATGGGACGTTAGTTGGAAGAGAAATTGCCACTAACTATCCATGCTAAACTCTATTTATATATACTAATACTCTAACCATCAAAAATGGTATGTCCACAAGTGTCTCACATTCATGAGATTGTATGTTTCCAGAGGAAAAAAAGTTAAGAACTAGTGAGTAGTGGTTTTCAAACTTTTCACTGAATTGCCTCTAAGGTAGAAGATAATGAACATTTTTCTCTGGTGGTCAAAGTGCCCCCCATAATAATGAACTTCTTTTAAGTTCATTACATTAAGTAGTATGTAAATTTTATATTGTTTAATATGTTTAAAGATATTTTAAAGGTCCACTCCAAACAGAAGATACAATGAGTAAGGAAAATTTTTATAACCTAAGGCGATAAAGTTGATCCAGATATTATAGAACATAACTAAAATATTTAGTAAATGAACCAAAACCAGAGGGAGGGGGGAAAAGAATTGTTCCTAGCATTCCAGTTGTATTTTTAAGTGTATTTTTACTGATTTACCTGGGAACTATGTGCACTCTTACTTATAAGATAATACAACCTGACTTCTACTAAACCTACAAATGAACTCTCAGAAAACCCCTCCTTCTTAAGTTGGAGACTACCTATACATACATCTATTGCCACTGTTAAAGGAATCAGCTTATATTTTGACCATGTGCAAGTAATAAAGTCTGTTGCTCAAACTCTTTTTTCTTATCAAAAGATAATACCAGGAAGAAAATTCACAAGTGACGTAATTCCTCTCCTTCGCATATACCCAAGAGAATCGAAAGCATACATCTACACAAAGACTTGTACATGAATGTTCATAGCAGCATTATCCATAATGGCCAAAAAGTGGTAACGATCTGAGTGTTCATTAACTGATGAATGGATAACCAAATATGGAATACCCATACAATGGACTATTATTCAGCAATGAAAAAGAATGAAGTACTGTTGCATGCTTCAACATGGATGAACCTTGAAAATATTATGCTAAGTGGAAGAAGCCAGTCACAAAAGACCGTATCTTGTATGATTCCATTTAAATGTAATGTCCAGAATAGGCAAATCCATAGAGACAGAAAGCTGATTGGTGGTTGCCTAGGGTTAGGAATGGGACCAGAAACTGAGTGCAAATGGACATGAGGGGACTTTCTGGAGTGATGAAATGTTCTCAACTTGATTGTGGTGAAAATAATCACACAACTCTATATACATTTGTGAGGCATCTTGGGACCATACATTTATAATGGGTGAATTTTTGGTATATAAATTATATGTCAATACAGTTATTAAAAATTTAAAAAGTTATAAATGCCTCCCCAGAAGAAACCCCACAAAGCTTGAAATGATTAATTTTCTAAGAATATAGGCCAACTTTATTGTGTGGCATCACACACACGTACATTTGGCATATTGCCACAGAAGACATACGTGTACCCTGGTTTGATAATCATGGTTCTGAAGTGTTACAAGCAACTGTTTATTCTTAACATGTTTGGAAAAATAAAGAGATGCATTTAACTCATTAACAGCATCCCAAGAATGATACTGCCAAAGAGAAGGCTGAAGGAAAAGGTAACTTTAAAGCAATAAAACGGCCTTATGTCTTGGGTAGTATAAAGATGGACTGACATCATGGTCTTTTTCTAACCTTATATTATCAGTGGTCAACCTCATTATTTACCTTTAAAAATAATTCATGGTAGGTTCAGTTATATTATAATGGCAGCAGTTCCTCTCTATGTAATGAAATATGTAAATGTAAAGTTTTAGTTTTTATTGATCAAATATATCAATGACCATTTACATTAAACCTTTTTCCCTCCTAAATCCAAGCATATATTAAAAGTTAGTATATGATAACTAAACACCAAACACAAACTTTTATTGGAATATTTTATTTACATTTTATATTTAAAGAGAATCAATACAAATCGGGACATATTTACAGCATTTCAAATCAGTGTACAAGAATGCAATGGTTTCATCCATTCTACATTTAGCCAACAAAAATACATGTCTATTCTGCTTTTGCCTAAATTCTGCTGGAATTTGTACTGGAAACAAAACTCTAAAACCAAAGATAAGCCACAGAGAATAGAAGTAAAGTGCATTTTTATAATAGCTCTATTTAACTTTGGTGGATGAAGCTTCAAACTTTATATTAAGGCACCTGGAATTCTCCCCCTCCCCCAATTCTTTTTCAAACACCAAGAAAATGCATTCACGAAATTTATAGCTACATGGACAGAATTTTAGTTTACCTAATGTCATTTTAGCCCATTTAGGTAAAATGTAAACTCAATTTTCAAAGTCAACATTGTTTGGAAAATATTTTCTACAGACTAATTTCTGTAGACAAATTCATACACAAAGATCACTTACCAATTTTTGTGTGACTTATTCATAATCATTTTCAAATAGTATGATGATTTATATACTCTGCTTTTGAAAGTCCCATAAGTAAAATTTGAGAAATAGTTATACAGTGTTTCTGTAAGTAGTTTTTGTCTATAATCTTTTGTCAAATTGGTGTCACTAATAAACCAATCAATCCAGTCCAGTCCATATTCACTGATAAACTATGCTTGACACTCATATGAAGTACATTTAGCCTAATTTTAAAAACAAAAAATAGTTAAAATGAATATTTTGCTTTAATCTTGTTCTATCAACTTAATGTAGCTTAAATAGACATTTCATGAAGTACTAGCCGAAGTTTGCATTGTTTTTTACATTACAATTCCAGATCAATATAAGCACCTGGAGAAAAACCCTGACACATATAGCCCAAGCTAAAGTAATATTATTTTTAATTATGATACTATAATAAAATAAAGTGATTACAGCTACTCCACATTTTAAAAGCAACGTGTTTTTATAAGAAAATTGTTATAAATGGAAAACATGACTACTTGACAAGAGTTTTGAATGTTTAAAAATGTTGCTACCACTATTGAGAGGAAACTTGCCTATGAAAAACATTATATAATGAGTTTGTGGAAAAAGTTAATAGGTTAAATATTTTAAGTCATTTAACTATAGCATAATATTAGTCATCTCATCACTTTCAGTATCATTCTTATTAAGTTATTCCAGTTCATTAATAGCAAACTAGGCCCTGATTGGCAGTTCTGTTATTACTAAAGGTTCAAGTTTTCTATTGACACAGATTTTATGATTTAATTTCTCGAACAGCAGTCTCTCGATCAGGAGTTTCATCTTCTTCAAAGGTTGGGTTGTCAACGTGAGGAACAACATCCACTGCCATGGAACTTGCTTCATGGTTTACCAGCTGTAGATTTTCATCTTTAAAAAGAAATGGTAACTTTAGGATGATTTCACCCCTCTATTCTTTAAGACAAAATTCAACACATGTCTAAGAAGCCTTACTTATCTAATTCCATCATACTCTGATTATTACACTCATTCCCTGTTCCTTTAATATGATTTGTGCTGCCTTACATAAAGCACATATGGCATTATTTTAATTTACAATTACGATTTTATTGATTCACACGTGTGCTTACTTGTACCTAGATTATAGCATCCTTAAGAGCAAAAGGTATGTCTTCCACTTCTCTATTCTAAATGTAATAGCTCTCAAATCACATTTCAATCACCTGGGCACTTTAAAAAATTACCTATGCTATGCATAGATAGATAGATAGATAGATAGATAAATAGATAGATAAATAAATAGATAAATAGATAGATAGATAAATAGATAAATAAATAGATAGATAAATAGATAGATGATAGATAGATAAATATATAGATAAATAGATAGATAGATAAATAGAGAGACAGACATACAGAAAGACTAAAAAAAACAACCAGGAAGTTGTGGGGGGGTGGGAGTTCTCAAAATGGAATACAAATAGTAACAAGTGAATATAATTATATTACAGATGAAATATATAATCATCCTGAAGAGAGTGGGAAAGAAAAGAACTAACCTAAGTAACTTTGGAAAATGATACTTTGACTATATCCTATAAGGCTAAAACCAAAGAACTACACTGGTTAGTGAAACTGTTTTTCACAGGGGTGTGTTAGCAATGTTGAAACTTAGGTGTACTTTAGGATTGAACAAATAAGTAAATATATTGTGGATAGTAAGAGCCAGGTTTCTCAATGTCAGAGAAAGGAGTTACAAATAAGGAAAGGGGAAGGCTAGAATAAACTCTGTGGTGTTGGACTGGAATCAGAAATATCAGTATGAACTAGCTGTTCTTCAGATAGATAGGTGAACGTAGATGTGTGTGTGTATTTGTGTGAGTACATACACATATTTCCTAGCGTTGTTCCTTGAAAGGGCTAATAGCAATGACACCCCAATAGCAATGAGCATACCTAGTGCCCAGATCTTGATTTCGAGGTACTGTTCTCCAATAAAAGCCCCCACTCCCTGTAGAAATAACTGATTCCAGGGCTAGGACAAGGAAAGTACAAGATTAATCTAGATTCTAGCCTAGGGATCAGCAAACTACAGCTTGCAAGCCAACTCCATAGCTAAGAGTGGTTTTTTCATTCTTAAGAGGTTGGAAGAGAAAACAACCAAAAGCAACAAAGACCTATGGCCTTCAAAGCCTAAAAAAAAAAATGATGGGGCATGTTGAAAGAAAACAAACCAACTTGAGGGAGTTCCCAATGACCAAATCTAGGACAATCTAACCATGAATAAATCATGAAAATAATATTATGGAATAAAAGAAATATCTATGAGTCCATAATATTATAAATAAATAATTGAATAAATAAGTGGAGAAAGGATAGCTCTTCCTTAAAATAGAAGCTTAATTAATGTAGAAGGAAGGATGGAAATAGAAAATCACCATTTGGCACACATTTCAGTAATAATTATTGTAAGCAAGAAACATCAGTGATTGATAAAATTAGTAGGTAAAAAGTATGATGAGAAACAGGATATTTGCATAGTCTCCAAGTGTCTCTCTATAAAATAATTAATAATTATAAAGAGAAAAAGAGTAACTTTAAAAGGAGAAGCTTGGCAGATGCCACCTTAACCAAGCGAACAAAATTAAAACCATTGGTAATAAGACATGGGCATCATGTGCCTCATTATATGATATGAGCCAGAGAAGGGCACAATATAATTTCTGTGGTATTCTTGCCAGAAATAGACAACGGACAATAAATTTAATCATTGGGTATCAGGAGACAATTGCAAATTGAGGGACATTCTACAAAATAACTGGTGGCCTTCAGAAGTGTCAAAGTCATGAAAGAAAAAGACTAAGGAACAGTCACAGATTGGAGATAAAAAAGACGTAACAGTTAAATGCAATGTGTACTGCCCAGCAAATTGGGTATAGAAGGAACATTCCCAAACATAATAAAGGACATACATGGGGACTTCCCTGGCAGTCCAGTGGTTAAAACTCCATGCTTCCACTGTAGGGGGCGTGGGTTTGATCCCTGGTCGGGGAACTAAGATCCCACATGCTGCGTAGTACAGCCAAAAATTTTAAAAAAATAATAAATAAATAAAGGACACACTTGACAAACCCACAGTTAACAACATACTCAAGAGGAACAAGACAAGGTTACCCACTCTCACCACTCCTATTCAACATAGTACTGGAAGTCCTAGCCAGAGAAATTACAAAGGAAAAGAAATAAAAGGCATCAAGGGACTTCCCTGGCGGTCCAGTGGTTAAGACCCCGTGCTTCCAATTCTGGGGACGCGGGTTCAATCCCTGGTCGGGGAAACTAAGATCCCACATGCCATGCAGCACGGCCAAAAAATAATTTTAAAAAATTTAAACAAAGAAACAAACAGAAAAAAGGCATCAAAATGAGAAAGGAAGAAGTAAAATTGTCTGTTTCCAGATGACATGACCTAGAGAAAATGCTAAAGATACCAACAAAAACTGTTAGAACTAATAAACAAATTCACTAAAGTTGCAGGTTACAAAATCAACAGACAAAAATCAGTTGCATTTCTATACACCAGCAATGAAATATCTGAAAGAGAAATAAAGAAAACAATCCCATTCACAATAGCATCAAAAAGCAATATAATACTTATGAATAGATGTAACCAAGGAAGTAAAAGATTTGTACTGAAAACTATAAGACATTTATAAAAGATATTGAAGAGGGCACAAATAAATGGAAATATATCCCACGTTCATGGATCATTAGAATTCATATTGGACTTCCCTGGTGGTGCAGTGGTTAAGAATCCACCTGCCAATGCAGGGGACACGGGTTCGATCCCTGGTCTGGGAAGATCCCACATGCCACGGAGCAACAAAGCCCGTGTGCCACAACTACTGAGCCTGTGCTCTAGAGCCCGTGAGCCACAATTACTGAGCCCACATGCCACAACTACTGAAGCCCATGTGCCTAGAGCCCGTGCTCCACAACAAGAGAAGCCACCGCAATGAGAAGCCCATGCACAGCAACGAAGAGTAGCCCCCACTCGCTGCAACTAAAGAAAGCCCGCGTGCAGCAACAAAGACCCAACGTAGCCAAAATAAGTAAATAAATAAATAAATTTATTTTAAAAAAAGAATTCATATTGTTTAAATGTCCATACTACCCAAAGCCATCTGTAGATTCAATGTAATCCACATCAAAATTCCAAATGCATTTTTCACAGAAGTATAAAAAAATCCTAAAATTCACATGTAACTACCAAAGACACTGGATAGCCAAAGCAATCCTGAGAAAGAGGAACAAAGTGGGGAGGCATCACACTTCCTGATTTCAAACTATAATAATCAACACAGTATGGTACTGGCATAAAAACAGACAAATAGATCAGTGGAACAGAACTGAGAGCCCAGAAATAAACCCATGTGTATGAGACCATGTGCATGAGATGAACTAATATTTGACAAGGGAGCCAAGAACATTCAATGGGGAAAAGACAGTCTTCAGTAAATGGTTTTGGGTAAACTGGATAAATATGCAACAGAATGAAACTGGACCCCTATCTTACACCACTTAAAAAATGAACTCTAAATGGATTAAGGACTTAAAAAGCCAAAATCAACAAATGGGACTACATCAAATCAAAAAGCTTCTACTCAGCAAGAGAAATAATCAAAAGAATGAGGAGGCAAGTTACAAAATGGGAGAAAATATGTGCAAACCACATATCAGATAAGGGGTTAATATCCAAAATATATAAAGAATTCATACAGTTCAATAGCAAAAAAGCAAATAATCTGATTAAAAAATGGGCAGAAGAACTGAGATATTTTCCCAAGGAAGACATACAAATGGCCAACAGGTACGTGAAAAGATGCTCAACATCACTAATCAGGGAAATGCAAATCAAAACCACAATGAGATATTGCCTCACACTTGTTAGAACAGCTATTATCAAAAAGAAAACAGGTAAGTGTTGGCAAGGATGTGAAGAAAAGAGAACTCTAGTGCACTGTTGGTGGGAATGTAAATTGGTACAGCAGTATGGGAAACATGTATGGAGGTTCTCAAAAAGTTAAAAATAGAACTACCATATCATCCAGCAATCCCACTTCTGGGTATATATCCAGAGGAAATGAAATCACTATCTTGAAGAGAGAGCTGCACCTCCATGTTCACTGCAGCATCATTCACAATAGCCAAGACACAGAAATAACCTAGGTGTCCACTGACTGATGAACAGATAAAGAAAATGTGGTGTGTGTGTGTGTGTCTATGTATATATATATATATATATATATATATATATATATATATATACAGTCATGAGAAAGAAGGAAATCCTGCCATTTGCAACGACATGGATGGACCTTGAGGGCACTGTGCTAAGTGAAATAAGTCAGACAGAGAAGACCAATACTGTATGATATCACTTATATGTAGAATCTTAAAAAGAAAAAAGCCAAGTTCATAGAAACAGAGTAGAATGGTGGTTGCAAGAGGCTGGAAGGTGGGGGAAATGGGGAAATGCTCGTCAAAGGGTACAAGTTTCCAGTTATAACATGAATAAGTTCTGGGGAATCTAACATATAGATGGTGACTACAGTTAACAATACTGTATTAAATACTTGAAAGTTGCTAAGAGAGTAGATCTTAAATGTTCTCACCACACACACACAAAATTCGTAATTATGTGAGATTATGGATTTAACTAATCTTACTCTGATTATATGTCAAGTATATTTCAATAAAACTGGGGAAAAATGAGAAAAGAGGAAATGCAATGTGGGATCCTAGGACAGCAAAAGGACATTAATGGGCCAACTGGTGAAATTTGAGTAAGATCAGTTTAGTTAATAACATTTTATCATTTAATTTCCTGCTTTTGATAATTGTATATGGTTATATAAGATGTTAACATTTGGAGAAGTTTGGTGATGGGTATATGGGCATTATTTTTACTGTTTTTGAAACTTTTTTTAAGTCAGCCTGAAATTATTTCAAAATAAAAAATAACCTGTGCTTGGGCCCCACATCTCATGGATTCTGATTTAACAATTCTGGGGTAAAGCCCAGGCATTAGTAATGTTTAAAGTTCCTATGGGTGATTCTAATGTGCAGCCAGGGTTAAGAACTAGGGCCCTTATTCGGTGGTTCCCAGAGTGTGGTCCCTGGACAAGCAGTATCAGTATCACGTGGAAACTTCTTAGAAATGAAAATTCTCAGGGCCCACCCCAGACCAACTGAGACAGAAACTGATGGTAGCCCCTCTGCTTTAACAAGCCCTCCAGGTGACTCAATGTATGCTTATGTTTGAAAATCAATGCTCTGATAAAATTCAGCACAATGATGGAACACACAGGCATGAACGAATCAATTGTATATTTACAAAGTTATTTAAATCACAACTATCACCATAATAATCAATGGTTAATAGGCATAATGCCCAAACTATTAATATATAATCATAGATAAAATTAAATCTATGTGGTCACTCATTCAACACTTATTTGAGTATTTACTATGTGGCAGTCTGTGCTAGGTGCTTGGGTATACGATAGTGAATAATAAAACACTGTCCCTACCCAAAGGGCCTTTTTAAGGTTTTAATACAATTCAGTGCAATAAATGCAATGATAGAAGTTCTACCGAAGTAGACAGTAGGACCACACAGGTGAGTCAAAGGAAGCTTCTCAAAGGGGAGCAAGTTTTAAAGGAGGAACAGGAGTTGGACTGGGCTTCCCCAATTTCTTGGGGGAGGAAGAGTAGAAGGAATGGGTAGAGAGAAGATAGTGGCTCAAACTATGACTGTTGAATTGAGGTTGGAAATTAGGGGATGGTTTAGAGGAAAAATGATATTGAATCAATAGGAAGGGGAGAGGGAAGAATCTAGGATCTACCTAAGTTTCTGGTTTGATGCACCCAGGTAGGTGTTACTACCATTCATGGAGATAAAGAATACAGGAGAAGGAACATGGATCAACATTTTATTTGCTTCGCAAATTCTCTGCAAAAACTGTTCTGCCTTCTACCCTCCCCCACAAGAACAGAACACAATAAACGTAGATTGGGACTTTTTTCTTTTTTTAAACTGGTCTGACAATAAACTGAATTATCCCATACACTCAGGCCTCCCGTATGGCAGGCAAGAATTCTACCACTGAACCACCAATGCTGCTAAACTGAATTATCCCATACACTGTCCTTTATCTTCACTGAATTCTATTACCACACAGTTACAGGAACTAAGAATTCATCTGGGGCAAATAGCCATTGATTATCTATTATAGGTAGAACAAAACACAGATTATTAAGATTCTTATGACTACTTTGTACTCTACGAAATGTCCAAAGATTAGATTACAACATGAGGTTTGCGTTTGCATGATGGTATTCCTTGTGACCTCTGTAGAAATGGTATCTATGGCACTGATAAGCCTACCAAGGACAAAGGTTCATGTCATAGGAAGCTGAAACTTTTACAAGTCACCCTGACATTTCATTTTCCTTCTACTTTTATGCCCGAATTAGGTTATCTCAAAATGAGGACAGAGGAAAAACTATCAAACCAACAAAAACCATGAAAAAGGTGGAAGTTAAAGAAAGGGAAAGTAATTTGTATACGGGTTTTCTCTAAGGAAAAAAGTAACAGAATTCCCTAAAATCTCTCTACTGGTATGACATTACTAAGTTGCTAATACTGATTCACATGAATTTTGAAATTAATACATTCAATGTTACTTTCTACAGTTTGTTCACTTCATGGCAAATAATCAACAGGTGGCAGCACATCATTCTTAAACACAGTTTCTGATCTGTGCAAAAAATGGGTTCTGGAGAAGTTGTGTATAGATCAAGCTTTTGGAAATTAAATTCTGTTTTATCATTCCAGGAATTCTTTATCTTAATTTCTGATTGATATGCAATAAACAATGGCTTCTAAAGTTGAAAAGTTTCTCCTTAGCCTAAGTTAATAAGCCAACACTTAAATGCATCGGAGAGAAGCTTTCCAATAAAAAAATCTTTTTCTTCTGTGAATAATCCCCACTCTTAATGCATTTCATCTGTTTCAGGTACATTTGAATGTGTATATTAAGTTAAGGTAGGGGTGCATCCTGCATTGCATCATTGTTACTAGAAAAAACCTGGAATGTGTTAATGGATGAATAGAATAAATGCTAAAAAGCAGGAGTACTCTGCCTGGTGTCTAATCCCCAATGGATCATTTGTAGGGCACTCATTGCCCCTCAGCATGGTGCTTACTTGCTGACTGCACATGTTCCTCCAAAGGCGGTTCATCTGCGCCCTGAACTGAAGCATATCCAGAGGATGCAGTTTCACTGCGATTATCCTCTTCATGAGGAGAGGCACTATTGGATGCTTCATTGGATGCCGGAACTTGTAAAGACACTGATCCATCTTCAACATCCACCTGCAGAAAGCATTTAAACACATTAAGAGGCTCTCAGAGTATACGTTCTTCCTTGACATATCATTACAAAGTTTCTTCATAGGTGACTTATTAGAGCAATGCTTCTTACCCTTTTAAACCTACAATCCATTTTTGATGATCACAAAAATTTCTTGCAGGTCACAGCCAGAGCAGTTGGAGTAATTGGGTCCAATGGGGTGAAAGATGTTACAGGCAGATTGCCATCAACATCTGACATGTTTATCTGGGTGAACACTTCATAATATAATGCCTGATACAAGGAAGGCACTCAAAAAACACTCCTATGCTGTACCCTAGGGGTTTTGAGAATCACTGTCATCTGCATATCTCCTCAAGTCAGGAAGAGTTTGTTGAGCTTGACTTTCTGTTGTGTGTACTGCGAAATAGGTAGGATTTTTTTTCATTTACGAAGTATAACTTAATATTTATTATACTCTCTCAAACTTTACATGCTCAGTTAAAAACAAGTTTGATTGCTATGCAATAGTAAGAGAGTAAAAAACAGCAAGGGGTATCAGAAGTCAGTTGGGGTCGTCACTTCCAATTCTGACCAAATAATAAGTACATTTGAGGAGAGGGAAGAAGGAGGAAAATGGAGGTGGTCCAACATGGTACCTCGCTGTCACTATGATGTAAGTAGGTCCAATTTTTGGTATAAACCGTAAGTCTAGCACATTATGTAGCTAAAAGATAAGGATTTTTTTCCTGAAGGCCCAGATATATAAATAACACACTGCTTAAGTTCCTTCGTATAAATAGTTTAGCAACATTTACCTCAATTCCCAAAGCTTTGAGTATGTCACATTTGCACATGGGGCAAGTCCTGTGTTCTAATAGCCATGGGTCAACACATGTCTTATGGAAAATATGGCTAATGAAGAAAAAAAACACATATTTTGGTTATCAGTTGTGAACTAGCAACACTTTGCCTAATATACTAACGGGTTACCCTATAAGTTTACTTAGTCTTTTAACGGATGCCTGGTTTTTTTTCCTTTTAAACACACTATTACAGAAACAAAATTTGGAAATTTCATAATACGGTACTTTTAAATATAGCCTCATTACTCTAGCTTCATAAAAACTATTTTCAATACCACTTACTTGAAAAATAGCTAAGATGTTACCTGACCTAAGGTTTTGTTCAGTAATTCGGATCTTAATTATTTTGTTATTCCCTAACTATAAAATAGTACAGGTAGTCATTCTCAATAATATAGTGCAATAAAGTATTGAGTGTAACATAATTCCGATACTTTAGGCAATGTGATAAGTTCCAAGAATGCCACTATTTAATAGCTAAAAGGAAGAGTGTTAAGAACAACTTCCGGGAGAGGGATAATAAGAAGCTAAAGAATGAAGACTTCCAAATAGGTGCTCATAAGTTGATTTTATTTTTTTCTCAATAGGATTGGTAGAATTATTTTGAATTAAATAATCCAGTACCACACACACACACACACACACAATATTAAATAAACAGTGATGCTGGCTAGGTTCTTAAGTTTTTTACGGAACTAGTTTCCAAATTGTACCAGATTATGGAAATATTATATAATTAGCCTTATACCACTTCCACTAACATTAAAAATAAAGCAATCACCTATATTTAAATGAAAAGAAGTTAAAAATAAATACTTTCTTTACATCAAATTGGAAACATTCAAAATAGTTTCCCCCACTACAATCATTTTTGTAAGTCAGCTATTCTTATTGACGACATAAAAGAAAATCAAACTTACTTGCAGGTTAAGATGCGCACCAAATCATTAGGTTTATATAGTTCAATACACACAGCACAACTATCTCCATCAGGGCCAATTTCCTAAGAGCAAATAGTTATTGTTATTCAGATGGATAAGAAAAATACATTAAACTACAGAGCAAAATCAGAATACACATGCATTTAATAAATTACATAAATTCCTACAGAAGAAGGAGCATCACATCACTAAAACGACTGTTTCAATAAGCAGTTTAAAATTATCTAGACTTAATTGGAATCAAAGAGTCAAACTCATAGAAACAGTGAGTAGAAAATTAGTTTCCACGGTCTGAGGAATGGGGGAAATAGGGAGAAGTTAATAAAAGGGTACAAACTTTCAACTATAAGATGAATAAGGTCTGAAGATCTAATGTAAAACATGGTGACTACAGTCAATATCATTGTGTATTATGTAATTGAAGTTGGAAAATAAAATAAAATATTTAGACTTTAAAAAGTAAAAGAAAGGGGCTTCCCTGGTGGCGCAGTGGTTAAGAATCCACCTGCCAATGCAGGGGACACGGGTTCGTGCCCTGGTCCAGGAAGATCCCCCATGCTGCAGAGTGTCTAAGCCCGTGTACCACAATTACTGAGCTTGAGCTCTAGAGCCCGCGAGCCACAACTACTGAAGCCTGAACACCTAGACAACTAGAGAAAGCCCATGCACAGCAACAAAGACCCAATGCAGCCAAAAATAATAAATAAATTATTTTAAAAAAAAGTAAAAGAAGGAAGTTCCTTGGTGGCCTAGTGGTTAGGATTCCAGGCTTTCACTGCTGTGGCCTGGATTCAATCACTGGTCGGGGAACTGAGATCCTGCAAAGCCACTCGGTGCAGCCAAAAAAAAAAAATGAATGAATGAATAAATAAATGAATCAATCAATCAATCAATCAATCAATTAACGAATGAATAATGAATGAATGAACGAACGAATGAATAAATAAATGAATGAATCAATGAATGAATGAATAAATAAATAAATAAAGTAAAAGAATAAAGTCCTGCAAAGCCACTCAGTGCAGCCAAAACAAACAAACAAACAAATAAATAAATAAAGTGAAAGAATAAAGTCAACCAAAGAGGAACAGTACAAAGAGAAACATGTAGCACTGATTTAAACCTCTTCCTGGTTTTAGAATTTGCACAATGCCACAAGTTCTATGGCTATGTTTTTCCATTAAAAAAAATTAAGGTATAAGTCACATGCAATAAAATTCACTCTAAATGTTGAGTATACAGTTTTTCAAGTTTGGAGAAACATGCAGTCACTTAATCACCACCATAGTCAAGATACAGGATAGTCCTGGTACCCCAACAAATTCCTCTATACCACTTCATAATTAACCCCTCTGTAATTAACCCCTCCTTTTATCACTATCTTCTGCCACCCACTTATCTGTTTTTCAGTGCCTGTAGTTTTGGCTTTTCCAGAATATCTTATAAGTGGGATTGTGCCTTATATAGCCTTTGAGTCTGCCTTCTTTCACTTAACATAATGCATTTGTGATTCATCCATGTTGTTGTATGTATCAGTAGGATCCCCCCCTTTTTATTGCTAAATAGTATCCCATGATATGGATGTACCACATTCAACACTTGAAGGACATTTGGGTTCTTTCCAGTTTCTGGTAATTATGAGTAAAGCTGCCATGAACAATTGTGAACAAGTTTTTATGTGAATGAGTAAACATCTAGCAGTGAGATTGCTGGGTTCTTTCGAGAGTGTATATTTGACTTCATAAAGAACTGCCATTCACTCTGCTGTACAGCAGAAACTAATACAACATTGTAAAGCAACTATACTCCAATAATTAATTAATTTATACACACACACACAGAACTGCCAAACTGTTTTCTAAACTGGCTGTACATTGCATTCTCACCAGAAAATGCATGAGAGTTCCAGTTGTCCCACAGCTGGTCAGCTCTTGGTTTTAGGCATTCTAATAAATGTGCTGTGGGTATCGCATTGTGGTTTTAATGTGTATTTCCCTAATGACTAATGATGTTTAGCATCATTTTATGTGCTTTTTTGCCAGCCATATACTTCTTTGGTAAAATGTCTGTTTTGACCATTTTTCCACTAATAGCTTTTTTAGTATCTGCCTTCTGTCTGTTCTCTTCTTGAGTTTTGAGAGTTCTTTATATATTCTGAATACAGTCCTTTATCAGATATGTGATTTGCAAATATTTTCCCCCAGTCTGTGGCTCGTCTTTTCAGTCTCTTAACAGTGTCTTTCAAAGAGCAAAAGCTCTTAATTTTAACAAATTTCTCTTTTTTCTTTAATGGACTTGCTTTTGGTATCATATCTAAGTAATCTTTGCCTAACCCAAGCTACAAAGATATTTTTCTCCCAAGTTTTCTTCTAAAATTTCATAGTTCTAGGTTGTATATTTAAGTCTGTGATCCATTTCAAGTTAATTTTTGCAGAGGGTATAAAGTATGGATTGAGGTTCATTTTCTTTTGTCTATGGATATTCAGTCATTGCGTATGGAGAGCCAACAATTGGCTGCCCTTTCTTCTTTGAATTGCTTTTGCACCTTTGTCAAAAATCAATCGACCATTTATGTGTGGGTCTATTTCTGGACCGTCTCTTCTGTTTCAAAGATCGAAAGGTCCATCCTTTCCCTAATACCATGCTTTTATTTTTATTTTTTTTTTTTTGTGGTACGCGGGCCTCTCACTGTTGTGGCCTCTCCCGTTGTGGAGCACAGGCTCCGGATGCGCAGGCTCAGCGGCCACGGCTCACGGGCCCAGCCGCTCCGCAGCATGTGGGATCTTCCCAGACCGGGGCACGAACCTGTGTCCCCTGCATCGCCAGGTGGACTCTCAATCACTGCGCCACCAGGGAAGCCCTACCATGCTTTCTTGACTACTGTAGCTCTAAAATAATCCTGCAAATCAGGAAATGTGAGTCACCCAAATTTGTTTTTTATCAAAATTGTTTTGGTTATTCTAGTTCTTTTGCTTTTGCAAATAAACTTAGAGTCAACTTGTCAATTCCTACAAAAGATGACGACAGTCTTCTAATCCATGAACATGATATATCCCTCCATTTCTTTAGGTCTTCTTTGATTTCTTTCTTTCATTATGTTTTGCCCTTTTCAGCATATAGATCTTGTACATATTTTGTAAGATTTATACCTAAGTATATAATGGTTTTGGTGCTATTATAAATGGTATTTTTTTATTTCAATAAGTTCTGTAGCTATATTTTTATTGTAGTACAAACTTCCATAGCTATTTTTTGATACGTGTTTTATACATCAATGGTAGTTTTCAACTGTGCTAAATCTGAAAATGGATGTTCAAGTAGAGTTGTACTGAAGCACTGTAGTAATTTCCTGTTGCTGTAACAAATTACAATAACTTAGTGGCTTAAAATGACACAAACTTATACTCTTACTGTTATTGCTTATGGCCCCTTTCTTGCATCACTGCAACCTCTTGCTTCCATTGTCACATCTCCTACTGCACTGTAGTCAAATCTCCCCTTTCCTCCCTCTTATAAAGACACTGTGATTATACTTAGGATCCACCTGGATAATCCAGAATAATCTCCCCATCTCAAGATCCTTAACTTACTCACATCTGCAAAGTACTTTTTGCCATATAAGGTAACATTTACAGGTTCTAGGGATTAGGACCTAGATGTCTTTGGGGGCCATTATTCAGCCTATCTCCAGTATCAAATAGATTAAAAAATCAATAAGATTTATAAATTCTAATGAAAATCATACTTTGGAAGAACACTTAGCTTTTGACAATGGCTTGGTAGCACTGCTTTAAAACAAATAGCATTTACAAGTCATAAATGCACCTTGTCTCCTTGTTTCAGTGTGCGGAGTTGAAGCCTTCCAATAGCTTTTTTAGCATCTGCCTTTAATTGTCTCTGTAATAAAAAAAATAGCAGGTATTAGAAAAAGTATTTTTAAAAGAAATATGATAAAAAAGGTAGAGAGGATTAATAAATATTTATCAGGTAAAAGTCAATGTCTAAGTAAATTTTAAAAGATAAAATTTAATTAGCCATAATAAATACCCATTTATCTGATACCAAGCAGGATTTTTTTAAATTAC